>NC_090444.1:1006777548-1009177548 GCF_031143425.1 Pleurodeles waltl
TGCATTTGTGACTGTTTTTGCCCGATTTCTGTGCCTTTCGCCCCTTGTGCGCTCCTCGACCCCAGCCGCTGCATCCCTGCGGCCCCGCCCCCCTCGCGCCCCCATTTGCCGCTCCCTCCCACCTCCCGCCTCCCAGCTGCTCCTCCCTCCCCCCCTGCCTTCTTAATGGCTGGCGCTGCGTGTCGCCAGTGAGCGAATTCGGACCTGGTTCAGGTCCTGAACTCGCCCCTCACGACCGCAGCACCAACCTGCTGCCTTCTGCCTCTGCCCCACGACCACGCTGCCGTCTGCGTGTTCGAGGCCCTCCTCCACCCGCAGGCATCCTCCTGCGCCTCATCCCTGGTGGCTAGTGGGCTCACTTGACCCGAGTGCCGCTTCCACCGTTCCGTAAGTTTGTTTTTCAGCTTTTTTCCGCTTTTCTGCGCCTCGCCGCCGGCGCTTTTTGCCCCATTGTGCCCCCCTGATTGCTGTCTCCCCGATCGTATTTAGTGCCAGTATTGTGTCCATATTGTGTTTTTTCCTGCATTTGTGACTGTTTTTGCCCGATTTCTGTGCCTTTCGCCCCTTGTGCGCTCCTCGACCCCAGCCGCTGCTTCCCTGCGGCCCCGCCCCCATTTGCCGCTCCCTCCCGCCTCCCGCCTCCCAGCTGCTCCTCCCTCCCCCCTCCCTTCTTAATGGCTGGCGCTGCGCGTCGCCAGTGAGCGAATTCGGACCTGGTTCAGGTCCTGAACTCGCCCCTCACGACCGCAGCACCAACCTGCTGCCTTCTGCCTCTGCCCCACGACCACGCTGCCGTCTGCGTGTTCCGAGGCCCTCCTCCACCCGCAGGCATCCTCCTGCGCCTCATCCCTGGTGGGCTAGTGGGCTCACTTGACCCGAGTGCCGCTTCCGCCGTCCCGTAAGTTTGTTTTTCAGCTTTTTTCCGCTTTTCTGCGCCTCGCCGCCGGCGCTTTTTGCCCCATTGTGCCCCCTGATTGCTGTCTCCCCGATCGTATTTAGTGCCAGTATTGTGTCCATATTGTGTTTTTTCCTGCATTTGTGACTGTTTTTGCCCGATTTCTGTGCCTTTCGCCCCCTTGTGCGCTCCTCGACCCCAGCCGCTGCTTCCCTGCGGCCCCGCCCCCCTCGCGCCCCCATTTGCCGCTCCCTCCCGCCTCCCGCCTCCCCAGCTGCTCCTCCCTCCCCCCTCCCTTCTTAATGGCTGGCGCTGCGCGTCGCCAGTGAGCGAATTCGGACCTGGTTCAGGTCCTGAACTCGCCCCTCACGACCGCAGCACCAACCTGCTGCCTTCTGCCTCTGCCCCACGACCACGATGCCGTCTGCGTGTTCGAGGCCCTCCTCCACCCGCAGGCATCCTCCTGCGCCTCATCCCTGGTGGCTAGTGGGCTCACTTGACCCGAGTGCCGCTTCCGCCGTCCCGTAAGTTTGTTTTTCAGCTTTTTTTCCGCTTTTCTGCGCCTCGCCGCCGGCGCTTTTTGCCCCATTGTGCCCCCCTGATTGCTGTCTCCCCGATCGTATTTAGTGCCAGTATTGTGTCCATATTGTGTTTTTTTCCTGCATTTGTGACTGTTTTTGCCCGATTTCTGTGCCTTTCGCCCCTTGTGCGCTCCTCGACCCCAGCCGCTGCATCCCTGCGGCCCCGCCCCCCTCACGCCCCCATTTGCCGCTCCCTCCCACCTCCCGCCCTCCCAGCTGCTCCTCCCTCCCCCCTCCCTTCTTAATGGCTGGCGCTGCGCGTCTTCTTAATGGCTGGCGCTGCGCGTCGCCAGTGAGCGAATTCGGACCTGGTTCAGGTCCTGAACTCGCCCCTCACGACCGCAGCACCAACCTGCTGCCTTCTGCCTCTGCCCCACGACCACGCTGCCGTCTGCGTGTTCGAGGCCCTCCTCCACCCGCAGGCATCCTCCTGCGCCTCATCCCTGGTGGCTAGTGGGCTCACTTGACCCGAGTGCCGCTTCCACCGTCCCGTAAGTTTGTTTTTCAGCTTTTTTCAGCTTTTCTGCGCCTCGCCGCCGGTGCTTTTTGACCCATTGTGCCCCCCTGATTGCTGTCTCCCCGATCGTATTTAGTGCCAGTATTGTGTCCATATTGTGTTTTTTCCTGCATTTGTGACTGTTTTTGCCCGATTTCTGTGCCTTTCGCCCCTTGTGCGCTCCTCGACCCCAGCCGCTGCTTCCCTGCGGCCCCGCCCCCCTCGCGCCCCCCATTTGCCGCTCCCTCCCGCCTCCCGCCTCCCAGCTGCTCCTCCCTCCCCCCTCCCTTCTTAATGGCTGGCGCTGCGCGTCGCCAGTGAGCGAATTCGGACCTGGTTCAGGTCCTGAACTCGCCCCTCACGACCGCAGCACCAACCTGCTGCCTTCTGCCTCTGCCCCACGACCACGCTGCCGTCTGCGTGTTCGAGGCCCTCCTCCACCCGCAGGCATCCTCCTGTGCCTCATCCCTGGTGGCTAGTGGGCTCACTTGACCCGAGTGCCGCTTCCGCCGTCCCGTAAGTTTGTTTTTCAGCTTTTTTCCGCTTTTCTGCGCCTCGCCGCCGGCGCTTTTTGCCCCATTGTGCCCCCCTGATTGCTGTCTCCCCGATCGTATTTAGTGCCAGTATTGTGTCCATATTGTGTTTTTTCCTGCATTTGTGACTGTTTTTGCCCGATTTCTGTGCCTTTCGCCCCTTGTGCGCTCCTCGACCCCAGCCGCTGCTTCCCTGCGGCCCCGCCCCCCTTGCGCCCCCATTTGCCGCTCCCTCCCGCCTCCCGCCTCCCAGCTGCTCCTCCCTCCCCCCTCCCTTCTTAATGGCTGGCGCTGCGCGTCGCCAGTGAGCGAATTCGGACCTGGTTCAGGTCCTGAACTCGCCCCTCACGACCGCAGCACCAACCTGCTGCCTTCTGCCTCTGCCCCACGACCACGCTGCCGTCTGCGTGTTCGAGGCCCTCCTCCACCCGCAGGCATCCTCCTGCGCCTCATCCCTGGTGGCTAGTGGGCTCACTTGACCCGAGTGCCGCTTCCACCGTCCCGTAAGTTTGTTTTTCAGCTTTTTTCCGCTTTTCTGCGCCTCGCCGCCGGCGCTTTTTGCCCCATTGTGCCCCCCTGATTGCTGTCTCCCCGATCGTATTTAGTGCCAGTATTGTGTCCATATTGTGTTTTTTCCTGCATTTGTGACTGTTTTTGCCCGATTTCTGTGCCTTTCGCCCCTTGTGCGCTCCTCGACCCCAGCCGCTGCTTCCCTGCGGCCCCGCCCCCCTCGCGCCCCCATTTGCCGCTCCCTCCCACCTCCCGCCTCCCAGCTGCTCCTCCCTCCCCCCTCCCTTCTTAATGGCTGGCGCTGCGCGTCGCCAGTGAGCGAATTCGGACCTGGTTCAGGTCCTGAACTCGCCCCTCACGACCGCAGCACCAACCTGCTGCCTTCTGCCTCTGCCCCACGACCACGCTGCCGTCTGCGTGTTCGAGGCCCTCCTCCACCCGCAGGCATCCTCCTGCGCCTCATCCCTGGTGGCTAGTGGGCTCACTTGACCCGAGTGCCGCTTCCGCCGTCCCGTAAGTTTGTTTTTCAGCTTTTTTCCGCTTTTCTGCGCCTCGCCGCCGGTGCTTTTTGCCCCATTGTGCCGCCCTGATTGCTGTCTCCCCGATCGTATTTAGTGCCAGTATTGTGTCCATATTGTGTTTTTTCCTGCATTTGTGACTGTTTTTGCCCGATTTCTGTGCCTTTCGCCCCTTGTGCGCTCCTCGACCCCAGCCGCTGCTTCCCTGCGGCCCGCCCCCCCTCGCGCCCCCATTTGCCGCTCCCTCCCGCCTCCCAGCTGCTCCTCCCTCCCCCCTCCCTTCTTAATGGCTGGCGCTGCGCGTCGCCAGTGAGCGAATTCGGACCTGGTTCAGGTCCTGAACTCGCCCCTCACGACCGCAGCACCAACCTGCTGCCTTCTGCCTCTGCCCCACGACCACGCTGCCGTCTGCGTGTTCGAGGCCCTCCTCCACCCGCAGGCATCCTCCTGCGCCTCATCCCTGGTGGCTAGTGGGCTCACTTGACCCGAGTGCCGCTTCCGCCGTCCCGTAAGTTTGTTTTTCAGCTTTTTTCCGCTTTTCTGCGCCTCGCCGCCGGCGCTTTTTGCCCCATTGTGCCCCCCTGATTGCTGTCTCCCCGATCGTATTTAGTGCCAGTATTGTGTCCATATTGTGTTTTTTCCTGCATTTGTGACTGTTTTTGCCCGATTTCTGTGCCTTTCGCCCCTTGTGCGCTCCTCGACCCCAGCCGCTGCTTCCCTGCGGCCCCGCCCCCCCTCGCGCCCCCATTTGCCGCTCCCTCCCGCCTCCCGCCTCCCAGCTGCTCCTCCCTCCCCCCTCCCTTCTTAATGGCTGGCGCTGCGCGTCGCCAGTGAACGAATTCGGACCTGGTTCAGGTCCTGAACTCGCCCCTCACGACCGCAGCACCAACCTCCTGCCTTCTGCCTCTGCCCCACGACCACGCTGCCGTCTGCGTGTTCGAGGCCCTCCTCCACCCGCAGGCATCCTCCTGCACCTCATCCCTGGTGGCTAGTGGGCTCACTTGACCCGAGTGCCGCTTCCGCCGTCCCGTAAGTTTGTTTTTCAGCTTTTTTCCGCTTTTCTGCGCCTCGCTACCGGCGCTTTTTGCCCCATTGTGCCCCCCTGATTGCTGTCTCCCCCGATCGTATTTAGTGCCAGTATTGTGTCCATATTGTGTTTTTTCCTGCATTTGTGACTGTTTTTGCCCGATTTCTGTGCCTTCGATCCTCGACCCCAGCCGCTGCTTCCCTGCGGCCCCGCCCCCCTCGCGCCCCCATTTGCCGCTCCCTCCCGCCTCCCGCCTCCCAGCTGCTCCTCCCCTCCCCCCTCCCTTCTTAATGGCTGGCGCTGCGCGTCGCCAGTGAGCGAATTCGGACCTGGTTCAGGTCCTGAACTCGCCCCTCACGACCGCAGCACCAACCTGCTGCCTTCTGCCTCTGCCCCACGACCACGCTGCCGTCTGCGTGTTCGAGGCCCTCCTCCACCCGCAGGCATCCTCCTGCGCCTCATCCCTGGTGGCTAGTGGGCTCACTTGACCCGAGTGCCGCTTCCGCCGTCCCGTAAGTTTGTTTTTCAGCTTTTTTTCCGCTTTTCTGCGCCTCGCCGCCGGCGCTTTTTGCCCCATTGTGCCCCCCTGATTGCTGTCTCCCCGATCGTATTTAGTGCCAGTATTGTGTCCATATTGTGTTTTTTCCTGCATTTGTGACTGTTTTTGCCCGATTTTCTGTGCCTTTCGCCCCTTGTGCGCTCCTCGACCCCAGCCGCTGCATCCCTGCGGCCCCGCCCCCCTCATGCCCCCATTTGCCGCTCCCTCCCACCTCCCGCCTCCCAGCTGCTCCTCCCTCCCCCCTCCCTTCTTAATGGCTGGCGCTGCGCGTCGCCAGTGAGCGAATTCGGACCTGGTTCAGGTCCTGAACTCGCCCCCTCACGACCGCAGCACCAACCTGCTGCCTTCTGCCTCTGCCCACGACCACGCTGCCGTCTGCGTGTTCGAGGCCCTCCTCCACCCGCAGGCATCCTCCTGCGCCTCATCCCTGGTGGCTAGTGGGCTCACTTGACCCGAGTGCCGCTTCCACCGTCCCGTAAGTTTGTTTTTCAGCTTTTTTCCGCTTTTCTGCGCCTCGCCGCCGGCGCTTTTTTGCCCCATTGTGCCCCCCTGATTGCTGTGTCCCCGATCGTATTTAGTGCCAGTATTGTGTCCATATTGTGTTTTTTCCTGCATTTGTGACTGTTTTTGCCCGATTTCTGTGCCTTTCGCCCCTTGTGCGCTCCTCGACCACAGCCGCTGCTTCCCTGCGGCCCCGCCCCCCTCGCGCCCCCCATTTGCCGCTCCCTCCCGCCTCCCGCCTCCCAGCTGCTCCTCCCTCCCCCCCTCCCTTCTTAATGGCTGGCGCTGCGCGTCGCCAGTGAGCGAATTCGGACCTGGTTCAGGTCCTGAACTCGCCCCTCACGACCGCAGCACCAACCCTGCTGCCTTCTGCCTCTGCCCCACGACCCACGCTGCCGTCTGCGTGTTCGAGGCCCTCCTCCCACCCGCAGGCATCCTCCTGCGCCTCATCCCTGGTGGCTAGTGGGCTCACTTGACCCCGAGTGCCGCTTCCGCCGTCCCGTAAGTTTGTTTTTCAGCTTTTTTCCGCTTTTCTGCGCCTCGCCGCCGGCGCTTTTTGCCCCATTGTGCCCCCCTGATTGCTGTCTCCCCGATCGTATTTAGTGCCAGTATTGTGTCCATATTGTGTTTTTTTCCTGCATTTGTGACTGTTTTTGCCCGATTTCTGTGCCTTTCGCCCCTTGTGCGCTCCTCGACCCCCAGCCGCTGCTTCCCTGCGGCCCCCGCCCCCCTTGCGCCCCCCATTTGCCGCTCCCTCCCGCCTCCCGCCTCCCAGCTGCTCCTCCCTCCCCCCTCCCTTCTTAATGGCTGGCGCTGCGCGTCCGCGCCGCTGGCGCGCCGGAGGCGTGCCAGAGGCAAGCCCGTCTGCGCCCGTCCGCGCCTGTACCGCGCCCAGCGCCACCCCCCCTGGTCCTCGCGCCTCCCGCGCCCACTTCTCGGCCGAAGAGCTCCGCGCCCTCAACCCCGGGCCCTCCACTGAATGCTTCCGGGCATCCCCGAAGCTCACTAAAGGACCTTTCTCCTGTCGCACCTGCAACTTCTCCTGCACCAGAACGACGAATCCAACTACAAAAACTTTCAACCCCAATCACCTGAACTGCATCCTCATCAACACCCGCTCCGCACGAAAACACGCCATCGAGCTCTGGGACCTGCTCGACACCACTACTCCTGACGTGGCCTTCCTGACCGAAACCTGGTGGAACGACTCCTCTGCTCCGGACATCGCCATCGCCATACCGGACGGATACAAAATCACCAGAAGAGACCGGACCAACGGGATCGGCGGCGGAATAGCCATCGTTCACAAAGCCACCCTCAAAATCCACACCCACTCGGACGACACCCTGAAAACAGCCGAACACCTCCATTTCCAGATCCACACGGACCCCAAAACAACCCTCAGAGGAACCCTGATCTACCGCCCTCCAGGACCAAGAGCCCCCTTCAACGACACCATCGCAGACCTCGCAAGCTCCCACGCCCTAGCATCCACTGATTACATCCTCCTGGGAGATCTCAACTACCACCTAGAAAATACTTCCGACGTCAACACTACTTCACTGACCTCCAACCTCCTCAACCTCGGACTCCGCCAACTAGTCAACACTCCCACCCACATCGCCGGACACACCCTGGACCACCTCTTCACCTCAAGCAACCACATCGCTTTCAGCCACACCTCCGAACTCCACTGGACCGACCACCACTGCGTCCACTTCACCTACAAGAAAATCACAGAACATCACCGCATCCAGCCACCTCCCCACCCGCCGCTGGGGCAAAATCACCCAGGACCAACTGGCCAGCACCCTCACCAACAACCCTCCACCCGACGCAACCGACCCGAACACAGCCGCCATCAACCTCCATCAATGGATCCTCGACTGCGCTAACACCCTCGCCCCCCTAAAGAAACACACCGCCATCCAAGGAAAGAAAAAACCAGCCTGGTTCACAGATGACCTTACAACCTCCAAAAGCATCTGCCAGAAGCTCAAAAAGAAATGGATCCAAGATCGCACACCCGTCAACCTCGCCACCCTCAAAAACGCCAACCGTGAACACCACCAACGGATCCGCGTCGCCAAGCGCACCCATTTCACCGAACGCATCAACAACAACGCCCACGACTGCAAAGAACTCTTCGGGATCGTGAAGGAACTCTCAAATCCTAAAGCCAACTCCAACGACATCCCGCCCTCCAGAAACTCTGCGACGACCTCTCCACTTTCTTCCACCAGAAAATCGTTACCATCCACGACAGCTTCAACTCCAGCCCACCGCCAGACCCCACCCCCGGCGTCTCCTCCCACGACTGCCGCCTCACCGCCTGGACCCACGTGGACGATGCAGAAACCATAACAACCATGAACACCATCCACTCAGGCTCCCCTACGGACCCCTGCCCTCATCATGTTTTCAACTCGGCAAAACGCCACCATCGCCCCCCGAACTCCGCAAGATCATCAACCTCTCCTTCTCCTCCGCCACCTTCCCGGACAGCTGGAAACACGCAGAAATCCAACCCCTTCTCAAGAAACCCAAGGCTGACCCCAACGACCTCAAAAACTTCCGACCGATCTCTCTCCTCCCTTTTCCAGCCAAAGTCATCGAAAAGATCGCCAACTCTCAGCTCACCCACTTCCTCGAAGACAACTCAATCCTGGACCCCTCACAATCCGGATTCAGACGAAACCACAGCACTGAGACTGCTCTCCTCGCCGCCACAGATGACATCAGACTTCAAATGGACAAGGGCGAAACCTCAGCCCTCATCCTCCTCGACTTATCCGCCGCCTTTGACACAGTCTGCCACCGCACCCTACTGACCCGCCTCCAGGAAGCTGGGATCCAAGACAAAGCCCTCCACTGGATCTCATCCTTCCTCTCCGACAGAACTCAGAGAGTCCCGCCTCTCCCCGTTCCGCTCCAAAGCCTCCAACCTCATCTGCGGCGTCCCCCAAGGATCCTCCCTCAGCCCTACGTTGTTCAACGTCTACATGGCCCCCCCTCGCCAAACTGGCCCGCCAACATCATCTCAACATCATCTCCTACGCCGACGACACCCAGCTCGTCCTCTCCCTGACCAATGACCCGCTCACCCGCCAAAACCAACCTCCACGAGGGACTTAAATCCATCGCCAACTGGATGAACATCAGCCGCCTGAAGCTCAACTCCGACAAGACGGAAGTCCTCATCCTCGGGCGCACTCCCTCGGCTTGGAACGACTCTTGGTGGCCCTCCGCCCTTGGTCCCCCGCCCACCCCTGCCAACCACGCAAGAAACCTCGGCTTCATCCTGGACTCCGCCCTCACCATGTCCAAACAGGTCAGCGCCGTCTCCTCCTCCTGCTTCAACACCCTTCGTATGCTCCGCAGAATCTTCAAGTGGATTCCAACAGAAACCAGAAAGACGGTGACCCAGGCCCTCGTCAGCAGCAGACTTGACTACGGCAACGCACTCTACACAGGCATCCCTACCAAAGACATCAAACGACTCCAACGGATCCAAAATGCCTCCGCCCGACTGATCCTCGACATACCCCGCCGATGCCACATCTCCCCACACCTGAGGGAACTCCACTGGCTCCCAGTAGACAAGAGGATCACTTTTAAACTCCTTACCCACGCTCACAAGGGGCTTCACAACACCGGACCCTCCTACCTCAACACCAGACTCAACTTCTACACCCCAACACGCCAACTTCGATCCGCCAACCTCGCCCTAGCCATCGTACCCCGAATCCAGCGCAAGACCTCCGGCGGCAGATCCTTCTCTTTCCTCGCCGCCAAAACCTGGAACTCTCTCCCCACTCCGCTACGCCAGACCCAGGACCTCCTCACATTCAGAAGGCTCCTCAAGACCTGGCTCTTCGACCGCTAAACAGCCTCTCCACCCCCCCCCCCACCTCAGCGCCTCGAAACCCTAACGGGTACATAGCGCGCTTTATAAATACTATGATTGATTGATTGATTGAACAGTTAGCTACTGCATTCAATGAATATTGAGAGGATGTCAAGTCAATCAAAGACATCAAAAAAGAAGTGACAGGGTGAGAGGAGGTGGGTGAAGGAGAAGTTCACCAGAATAAGGTTGCCAGATCACTCCACAGGGGACAAACTAGAACTACATCCACTCTTTTTGAAGCATGGAGCTTGGCAAAAACTCTGCCCTCTGGGGCCTGGTGTAGAATACTGGCGCTGACCCCATAAAAATTTTAGAAATATGGATAAACTTCAATGACATAAAATGAATCATGATCCGGATGCCTGGAAGGTGGCAACGAGTCCGTTTGAATGTTCAGAAGTAGATGGCGTCTCTGAGATTGACATGTGACATCAGCAACCATCAGGAGCATGAGCATTTCCTCTTGTCGCCATCTTGAAAGAAATATCTGACCATGCTGCGGTGACCTGAAGAGGAGGAGGTGGTAGAAGAGTGGCAGCCGAGGATGAGGCAGAGCCACAAGAGGAAGCAGAGCCTGAGGAGCTGTGAGTTCCCCAGTAAAGTGGAAAATAAGAAGACTTCCTCAAACTTGGAGAGAAGCCTTTCACCCAGCACTACTGCCACTTTGCAGGCAACCTACTGTCTCACCCAAGCACAGAAGAGTTTTGGAAGCTCTTCAGCAAGTACAGCCAGACCAGCAAGGTGTTCATCAAATGTGACCACGGTTTTAGCTTCATCTACTTGGTGAGTGAGCAATCCATCCTCTTGGGGCAGGAATGGAGATTATGAAATATGCTAACGCTGCCCTGTCACAGTGTCCCCCTAGTAGTCTTCCCTGTGTAATGTGCAACCCTTGTAGACCTCCCTCCTATCAAATTTTGCACCACTATTTGCATGTAACAGGTGCCCTTCCATTTTGCCCTTCAATTTTGAATATAAGCATCTAGGACTTAACACTAATGGAATATAAAGGAAATGTATCTTATATTGCCAAGCAAAACCATGTGGATGTCAGAGTATGTGGGGTTGACTCTTGGAAGATGTGTGTGAATCACTTGTAAACAAAAGGTGTACTGGTCATTGGTGAAGTCGTTCACCCTGTTGTACACTGCAACAGGGTTGTGCACGTTGGCAGCAGGACATGTGAAAGGCATCAGTTGGAACAGATAGTGTGGGTCCTCTCACTAGAATGGTGACCCAGAGCACAGGGGCAGGTGAGCTCATTGGGAGCTTGTGTGGAGCCTTCAGCACTTGAGGGCTGCTTTGGTTTGTCATCTTGGTAGCAGGTGTTGAGGCCCAGCTGTCTTTATACCGTGAACCGAGTGCTGCCAGCATTGCTTGCATTCCTGATAGAGGAAGTGCACAGGAGCCTCCATGCTGGAGCCTACAGTACCGAGAGGAGACTGGGAGCGGAGCAGCAGAAGATGATTTATGGTATCAGTGCACAGTGTACCTGCTTCAAATCCACCCACGTTCCACTGCGGTATTAACAGGACTCTCACTGCCTGATTCTTGGTTAAATAACACAAAAGGGGGTGGGTGGAACTCTGCGTAATCTTATAAAGTTTTTATGTAACTCAGTGGTATTCCATGAAGTACAACTCTGCGAGTTCCACCACCCCTAACTAGAACCCGTCACTCTCTCACCCCATTTGAGAACAAATGTCCTCTCCACCATGCACCACCAACTCCTGCATGGGGTGCCTTTTAATGATGACCCTAACGTGGTGCCAGGTAATACGTGACAATTTAAACAATTAATTAAATGATAAATGTACACTATACACTGTAAATGTGACTTTGAAAGCCCCTTCATGTGTACAAATATTCATTGCAATTTAGACTCTCATTTTGTCACATTTTGTTTATTGTACTATAAGTCTCCTTTGTAATGGAAATGATAACTTCCAAATCTCATTTTGTCGCAGTGTGTCTCATTTTGTCTATTGCACTACAAGTCCCAGAATCATTTGTGATGGAGATGCTAACTTCCAAATCTATATTTGTCTCATTTTATCTATTGCACTACAAGTCCCAGAAAGATTTGTGATGGAAGTCTTAACTTCCAAATCTCATTTTGTTTCATCGTGTCTCATTTTGTCTATTTCACTGCAAATCTCTGAATGTTTTGTGATGGGAATATTAACTTCCAAATCTAATTTTCTCTTGAGTCTCATTTTGTCTAGGGCACTACCAGCCCAAGAGTCCTTTGAGATGGAAATGTTTTTCAATTCCTCATTCAAATACAGTGGCCCAACACTGCTCGTGATTTCATTTTACCCTGGTAGTGCTCTTGAAAATGTGCCTTATTTAGTAACCATCACAGTTGTCTTGAAAAAACAATTGAGTAAATATGAGAAAAGATGTACCTAATCATCAAGTGTTGGTATCGTCTGTTGAATTCTGTTTATTACCACGTACATGAAGTGTAAATTCACTCACGCACTTGCAGGGAGGCAACTTCAAGGGGTACATGAACCCACTCCACCAGCACAAACTGGTATGTGATTATGACAAGAAGAGGGTCCCATTTACTACATTATGATCGGACAACCCATAGACTTTTAACCTATAATCGATCAATAGCCTCAAACATGTGAACTGAACTAGGATATGTTGTTCATTACATGTGTCAACAAGAATGTAAACTAAATACACTCATATAATTTTAGGCCCTATGACATTGGCCAGGAAAACATCTGCTCCACATGCAGGATATGGTCAGGAACCACAACACTGGGCAGATGGTAGACCCTGGTAAGTACACTTAAAAATCACTTTATGAAAGGCTCCTAGTCTTAAATAGTTGATATGTCAGCAGTGTGTCTAATATCCCTTCATATCTTTATATGCTCACAAGGACTGACATTTCTGATGTCAAGCCACACATTAGGACATGCCAGCAACCTGAATAACAAGTTCACAATACATCTTGCTAGTAAGAAACAATGTGAACAATTGCTAACAAATAACAAATATGGTTCGATATCAGGCTAGGTTCTCAGGAGAATTTACTAACAAACTGAGGGCTTCGATATTTCCTCTTCTTCTCTTGCAGACTGTAGTAATACCAAAAAATGTTTATGCGTCCAAGCCAGGTCAAGTTTTGGGAAGGAATTAGAGTAGTGGCTCTTAACCTGGGGTCCCGGGACCCTATGGGTCTGCAAAGCCTACTTGAGGGGTCAGTGACTGATTAGAAAATTATACAATATTAACAGAATAATAAAGCGTACATAAATAAAAAAGCAGAATTGAAAAAATTACATTTTAAAATGTTCTGTTAATGTGAAGGAATTTGAAAATGGAGGATAAAAATTAAGGGCCCGATTGACACAGATAAAGTTACACCAAAAGACTAACTTTACTACTTCGGTATTCACAAAATGATTTACGAGTCATATCTTTTTGACTGCAGAAGCTCCGCACTCAGGGCAGAATCTCCACTCTGGGGTGGAATTTCCGAACTCGAAGCTCCTCATTCGAAGCAGAATCTCCGCAGTCGGGCAGAGAAAGTGTAATTGATTACACCTGCAGACAATTAATGACACCTGCAACCCATGCACTACAAAGCACATAAAAGTAGCACACATCCAAGGCTCTGGTTTTTCCACACTCAAACTTTGCCTGCCTGTACTGCACCATGCCTTGCTATCACCATGCTACATATGAGGAGGAAGAATAACTACACTGAGGAGGAGACCAATACGATTGCATCATGTGTAGTGAGGAACTACAAAAAAACTGCATATTCTGCCTCCATACCTCAGTGGTGCATCAAAAAAGCCAGCCCTATGTTAACGGCTTTTTGCCCCATTGTGCCCCCCTGATTGCTGTCTCCCCGATCGTATTTAGTGCCAGTATTGTGTCCATATTGTGTTTTTTCCTGCATTTGTGACTGTTTTTGCCCGATTTCTGTGCCTTTCGCCCCTTGTGCGCTCCTCGACCCCAGCCGCTGCTTCCCTGCGGCCCCGCCCCCCTCGCGCCCCCATTTGCCGCTCCCTCCCGCCTCCCGCCTCCCAGCTGCTCCTCCCTCCCCCCTCCCTTCTTAATGGCTGGCGCTGCGCGTCGCCAGTGAGCGAATTCGGACCTGGTTCAGGTCCTGAACTCGCCCCTCACGACCGCAGCACCAACCTGCTGCCTTCTGCCTCTGCCCCACGACCACGCTGCCGTCTGCGTGTTCGAGGCCCTCCTCCACCCGCAGGCATCCTCCTGCGCCTCATCCCTGGTGGCTAGTGGGCTCACTTGACCCGAGTGCCGCTTCCGCCGTCCCGTAAGTTTGTTTTTCAGCTTTTTTCCGCTTTTCTGCGCCTCGCCGCCGGCGCTTTTTGCCCCATTGTGCCCCCCTGATTGCTGTCTCCCCGATCGTATTTAGTGCCAGTATTGTGTCCATATTGTGTTTTTTCCTGCATTTGTGACTGTTTTTGCCCGATTTCTGTGCCTTTCGGCCCTTGTGCGCTCCTCGACCCCAGCCGCTGCTTCCCTGCGGCCCGCCCCCCTCGCGCCCCCATTTGCCGCTCCCTCCCGCCTCCCGCCTCCCAGCTGCTCCTCCCTCCCCCCTCCCTTCTTAATGGCTGGCGCTGCGCGTCGCCAGTGAGCGAATTCGGACCTGGTTCAGGTCCTGAACTCGCCCCTCACGACCGCAGCACCAACCTGCTGCCTTCTGCCTCTGCCCCACGACCATGCTGCCGTCTGCGTGTTCGAGGCCCTCCTCCACCCGCAGGCATCCTCCTGCGCCTCATCCCTGGTGGCTAGTGGGCTCACTTGACCCGAGTGCCGCTTCCGCCGTCCCGTAAGTTTGTTTTTCAGCTTTTTTCCGCTTTTCTGCGCCTCGCCGCCGGCGCTTTTTGCCCCATTGTGCCCCCCTGATTGCTGTCTCCCCGATCGTATTTAGTGCCAGTATTGTGTCCATATTGTGTTTTTTCCTGCATTTGTGACTGTTTTTGCCCGATTTCTGTGCCTTTCGCCCCTTGTGCGCTCCTCGACCCCAGCCGCTGCTTCCCTGCGGCCCCGCCCCCCTCGCGCCCCCATTTGCCGCTCCCTCCCACCTCCCGCCTCCCAGCTGCTCCTCCCTCCCCCCTCCCTTCTTAATGGCTGGCGCTGCGCGTCGCCAGTGAGCGAATTCGGACCTGGTTCAGGTCCTGAACTCGCCCCTCACGACCGCAGCACCAACCTGCTGCCTTCTGCCTCTGCCCCACGACCACGCTGCCGTCTGCGTGTTCGAGGCCCTCCTCCACCCGCAGGCATCCTCCTGCGCCTCATCCCTGGTGGCTAGTGGGCTCACTTGACCCGAGTGCCGCTTCCCGCCGTCCCGTAAGTTTGTTTTTCAGCTTTTTTCCGCTTTTCTGCGCCTCGCCACCGGCGCTTTTTGCCCCATTGTGCCCCCCTGATTGCTGTCTCCCCGATCGTATTTAGTGCCAGTATTGTGTCCATATTGTGTTTTTTCCTGCATTTGTGACTGTTTTTGCCCGATTTCTGTGCCTTTCGCCCCTTGTGCGCTCCTCGACCCCAGCCGCTGCTTCCCTGCGGCCCCGCCCCCCTCGCGCCCCCATTTGCCGCTCCCTCCCGCCTCCCGCCTCCCAGCTGCTCCTCCCTCCCCCCTCCCTTCTTAATGGCTGGCGCTGCGCGTCGCCAGTGAGCGAATTCGGACCTGGTTCAGGTCCTGAACTCGCCCCTCACGACCGCAGCACCAACCTGCTGCCTTCTGCCTCTGCCCCACGACCACGCTGCCGTCTGCGTGTTCGAGGCCCTCCTCCACCCGCAGGCATCCTCCTGCGCCTCATCCCTGGTGGCTAGTGGGCTCACTTGACCCGAGTGCCGCTTCCGCCGTCCCGTAAGTTTGTTTTTCAGCTTTTTTCCGCTTTTCTGCGCCTCGCCGCCGGCGCTTTTTGCCCCATTGTGCCCCCCTGATTGCTGTCTCCCCGATCGTATTTAGTGCCAGTATTGTGTCCATATTGTGTTTTTTCCTGCATTTGTGACTGTTTTTGCCCGATTTCTGTGCCTTTCGCCCCTTGTGCGCTCCTCGACCCCAGCCGCTGCTTCCCTGCGGCCCCGCCCCCCTCGCGCCCCCATTTGCCGCTCCCTCCCGCCTCCCGCCTCCCAGCTGCTCCTCCCTCCCCCCTCCCTTCTTAATGGCTGGCGCTGCGCGTCGCCAGTGAGCGAATTCGGACCTGGTTGAGGTCCTGAACTCGCCCCTCACGACCGCAGCACCAACCTGCTGCCTTCTGCCTCTGCCCCACGACCACGCTGCCGTCTGCGTGTTCGAGGCCCTCCTCCACCCGCAGGCATCCTCCTGCGCCTCATCCCTGGTGGCTAGTGGGCTCACTTGACCCGAGTGCCGCTTCCGCCGTCCCGTAAGTTTGTTTTTCAGCTTTTTTCCGCTTTTCTGCGCCTCGCCGCCGGCGCTTTTTGCCCCATTGTGCCCCCCTGATTGCTGTCTCCCCGATCGTATTTAGTGCCAGTATTGTGTCCATATTGTGTTTTTTCCTGCATTTGTGACTGTTTTTGCCCGATTTCTGTGCCTTTCGCCCCTTGTGCGCTCCTCGACCCCAGCCGCTGCTTCCCTGCGGCCCCGCCCCCCTCGCGCCCCCCATTTGCCGCTCCCTCCCGCCTCCCAGCTGCTCCTCCCTCCCCCCTCCCTTCTTAATGGCTGGCGCTGCACGTCGCCAGTGAGCGAATTCGGACCTGGTTCAGGTCCTGAACTCGCCCCTCACGACCGCAGCACCAACCTGCTGCCTTCTGCCTCTGCCCCACGACCACGCTGCCGTCTGCGTGTTCGAGGCCCTCCTCCACCCGCAGGCATCCTCCTGCGCCTCATCCCTGGTGGCTAGTGGGCTCACTTGACCCGAGTGCCGCTTCCGCCGTCCCGTAAGTTTGTTTTTCAGCTTTTTTCCGCTTTTCTGCGCCTCGCCGCCGGCGCTTTTTGCCCCATTGTGCCCCCCTGATTGCTGTCTCCCCGATCGTATTTAGTGCCAGTATTGTGTCCATATTGTGTTTTTTCCTGCATTTGTGACTGTTTTTGCCCGATTTCTGTGCCTTTCGCCCCTTGTGCGCTCCTCGACCCCAGCCGCTGCTTCCCTGCGGCCCCGCCCCCCTCGCGCCCCCATTTGCCGCTCCCTCCCGCCTCCCGCCTCCCAGCTGCTCCTCCCTCCCCCCTCCCTTCTTAATGGCTGGCGCTGCGCGTCGCCAGTGAGCGAATTCGGACCTGGTTCAGGTCCTGAACTCGCCCCTCACGACCGCAGCACCAACCTGCTGCCTTCTGCCTCTGCCCCACGACCACGCTGCCGTCTGCGTGTTCGAGGCCCTCCTCCACCCGCAGGCATCCTCCTGCGCCTCATCCCTGGTGGCTAGTGGGCTCACTTGACCCGAGTGCCGCTTCCGCCGTCCCGTAAGTTTGTTTTTCAGCTTTTTTCCGCTTTTCTGCGCCTCGCCGCCGGCGCTTTTTGCCCCATTGTGCCCCCCTGATTGCTGTCTCCCCGATCGTATTTAGTGCCAGTATTGTGTCCATATTGTGTTTTTTCCTGCATTTGTGACTGTTTTTGCCCGATTTCTGTGCCTTTCGCCCCTTGTGCGCTCCTCGACCCCAGCCGCTGCTTCCCTGCGGCCCCGCCCCCCTCGCGCCCCCATTTGCCGCTCCCTCCCGCCTCCCGCCTCCCAGCTGCTCCTCCCTCCCCCCTCCCTTCTTAATGGCTGGCGCTGCGCGTCGCCAGTGAGCGAATTCGGACCTGGTTCAGGTCCTGAACTCGCCCCTCACGACCGCAGCACCAACCTGCTGCCTTCTGCCTCTGCCCCACGACCACGCTGCCGTCTGCGTGTTCGAGGCCCTCCTCCACCCGTAGGCATCCTCCTGCGCCTCATCCCTGGTGGCTAGTGGGCTCACTTGACCCGAGTGCCGCTTCCACCGTCCCGTAAGTTTGTTTTTCAGCTTTTTTCCGCTTTTCTGCGCCTCGCTGCCGGCGCTTTTTGCCCCATTGTGCCCCCCTGATTGCTGTCTCCCCGATCGTATTTAGTGCCAGTATTGTGTCCATATTGTGTTTTTTCCTGCATTTGTGACTGTTTTTGCCCGATTTCTGTGCCTTTCGCCCCTTGTGCGCTCCTCGACCCCAGCCGCTGCTTCCCTGCGGCCCCGCCCCCCTCGCGCCCCCATTTGCCGCTCCCTCCCGCCTCCCGCCTCCCAGCTGCTCCTCCCTCCCCCCTCCCTTCTTAATGGCTGGCGCTGCGCGTCGCCAGTGAGCGAATTCGGACCTGGTTCAGGTCCTGAACTCGCCCCTCACGACCGCAGCACCAACCTGCTGCCTTCTGCCTCTGCCCCACGACCACGCTGCCGTCTGCGTGTTCGAGGCCCTCCTCCACCCGCAGGCATCCTCCTGCGCCTCATCCCTGGTGGCTAGTGGGCTCACTTGACCCGAGTGCCGCTTCCCGCCGTCCCGTAAGTTTGTTTTTCAGCTTTTTTCCGCTTTTCTGCGCCTCGCCGCCGGCGCTTTTTGCCCCATTGTGCCCCCCTGATTGCTGTCTCCCCGATCGTATTTAGTGCCAGTATTGTGTCCATATTGTGTTTTTTCCTGCATTTGTGACTGTTTTTGCCCGATTTCTGTACCTTTCGCCCCTTGTGCGCTCCTCGACCCCAGCCGCTGCTTCCCTGCGGCCCCGCCCCCCTCGCGCCCCCATTTGCCGCTCCCTCCCGCCTCCCGCCTCCCGCATCCCAGCTGCTCCTCCCTCCCCCCTCCCCCCTCCCTTCTTAATGGCTGGCGCTGCGCGTCCGCGCCGCTGGCGCGCCGGAGGCGCGCCAGAGGCAAGCCCGTCTGCGCCCGTCCGCGCCTGTACCGCGCCCAGCGCCACCCCCCCTGGTCCTCGCGCATCCCGCGCCCACTTCTCGGCCGAAGAGCTCCGCGCCCTCAACCCCGGGCCCTCCACTGAATGCTTCCGGGCATCCCCGAAGCTCACTAAAGGACCTTTCTCCTGTCGCACCTGCAACTTCTCCTGCACCAGAACGACGAATCCAACTACAAAAACTTTCAACCCCAATCACCTGAACTGCATCCTCATCAACACCCGCTCCGCACGAAAACACGCCATCGAGCTCTGGGACCTGCTCGACACCACTAGACCTGACGTGGCCTTCCTGACCGAAACCTGGTGGAACGACTCCTCTGCTCCGGACATCGCCATCGCCATACCGGACGGATACAAAATCACCAGAAGAGACCGGACCAACGGGATCGGCGGCGGAATAGCCATCGTTCACAAAGCCACCCTCAAAATCCACACCCACTCGGACGACACCCTGAAAACAGCCGAACACCTCCATTTCCAGATCCACACGGACCCCAAAACAACCCTCAGAGGAACCCTGATCTACCGCCCTCCAGGACCAAGAGCCCCCTTCAACAACACCATCGCAGACCTCGCAAGCTCCCACGCCCTAGCATCCACTGATTACATCCTCCTGGGAGATCTCAACTACCACCTAGAAAATACTTCCGACGTCAACACTACTTCACTGACCTCCAACCTCCTCAACCTCGGACTCCGCCAACTAGTCAACACTCCCACCCACATCGCCGGACACACCCTGGACCCCCTCTTCACCTCAAGCAACCACATCGCTTTCAGCCACACCTCCGAACTCCACTGCACCGACCACCACTGCGTCCACTTCACCTACAAGAAAATCACAGAACATCACCGCATCCAGCCACCTCCCCACCGCCGCTGGGGCAAAATCACCCAGGACCAACTGGCCAGCACCCTCACCAACAACCCTCCACCCGACGCAACCGACCCGAACACAGCCGCCATCAACCTCCATCAATGGATCCTCGACTGCGCTAACACCCTCGCCCCCCTAAAGAAACACACCGCCATCCAAGGAAAGAAAAAACCAGCCTGGTTCACAGATGACCTTACAACCTCCAAAAGCATCTGCCAGAAGCTCAAAAAGAAATGGATCCAAGATCGCACACCCGTCAACCTCGCCACCCTCAAAAACGCCAACCGTGAACACCACCAACGGATCCGCGTCGCCAAGCGCACCCATTTCACCGAACGCATCAACAACAACGCCCACGACTGCAAAGAACACTTCGGGATCGTGAAGGAACTCTCAAATCCTAAAGCCAACTCCAACGACATCCCGCCCTCCCAGAAACTCTGCGACGACCTCTCCACTTTCTTCCACCAGAAAATCGTTACCATCCACGACAGCTTCAACTCCAGCCCACCGCCAGACCCCACCCCCGGCGTCTCCTCCCACGACTGCCGCCTCACCGCCTGGACCCACGTGGACGATGCAGAAACCATAACAACCATGAACACCATCCACTCAGGCTCCCCTACGGACCCCTGCCCTCATCATGTTTTCAACTCGGCAAACGCCACCATCGCCCCCGAACTCCGCAAGATCATCAACCTCTCCTTCTCCTCCGCCACCTTCCCGGACAGCTGGAAACACGCAGAAATCCAACCCCTTCTCAAGAAACCCAAGGCTGACCCCAACGACCTCAAAAACTTCTGACCGATCTCTCTCCTCCCTTTTCCAGCCAAAGTCATCGAAAAGATCGCCAACTCTCAGCTCACCCACTTCCTCGAAGACAACTCAATCCTGGACCCCTCACAATCCGGATTCAGACGAAACCACAGCACTGAGACTGCTCTCCTCGCCGCCTCTGATGACATCAGACTTCAAATGGACAAGGGCGAAACCGCAGCCCTCATCCTCCTCGACCTATCCGCCGCCTTTGACACAGTCTGCCACCGCACCCTACTGACCCGCCTCCAGGAAGCTGGGATCCAAGACAAAGCCCTCCACTGGATCTCATCCTTCCTCTCCGACAGAACTCAGAGAGTCCGCCTCTCCCCGTTCCGCTCCAAAGCCTCCAACCTCATCTGCGGCGTCCCCCAAGGATCCTCCCTCAGCCCTACGTTGTTCAACGTCTACATGGCCCCCCTCGCCAAACTGGCCCGCCAACATCATCTCAACATCATCTCCTACGCCGACGACACCCAGCTCGTCCTCTCCCTGACCAATGACCCGCTCACCGCCAAAACCAACCTCCACGAGGGACTTAAATCCATCGCCAACTGGATGAACATCAGCCGCCTGAAGCTCAACTCCGACAAGACGGAAGTCCTCATCCTCGGGCGCACTCCCTCGGCTTGGAACGACTCTTGGTGGCCCTCCGCCCTTGGTCCCCCGCCCACCCCTGCCAACCACGCAAGAAACCTCGGCTTCATCCTGGACTCCGCCCTCACCATGTCCAAACAGGTCAGCGCCGTCTCCTCCTCCTGCTTCAACACCCTTTGTATGCTCCGCAGAATCTTCAAGTGGATTCCAACAGAAACCAGAAAGACGGTGACCCAGGCCCTCGTCAGCAGCAGACTTGACTACGGCAACGCACTCTACACAGGCATCCCTACCAAAGACATCAAACGACTCCAACGGATCCAAAATGCCTCCGCCCGACTGATCCTCGACATACCCCGCCGATGCCACATCTCCCCACACCTGAGGGAACTCCACTGGCTCCCAATAGACAAGAGGATCACTTTTAAACTCCTTACCCACGCTCACAAGGGGCTTCACAACACCGGACCCTCCTACCTCAACACCAGACTCAACTTCTACACCCCAACACGCCAACTTCGATCCGCCAACCTCGCCCTAGCCATCGTACCCCGAATCCAGCGCAAGACCTCCGGCGGCAGATCCTTCTCTTTCCTCGCCACCAAAACCTGGAACTCTCTCCCCACTCCGCTACGCCAGACCCAGGACCTCCTCACATTCAGAAGGCTCCTCAAGACCTGGCTCTTCGACCGCTAAACAGCCTCTCCACCCCCCCCCACCTCAGCGCCTCGAAACCCTAACGGGTACATAGCGCACTTTATAAATACTATGATTGATTGATTGATTGAACAGTTAGCTACTGCATTCAATGAATATTGAGAGGATGTCAAGTCAATCAAAGACATCAAAAAAGAAGTGACAGGGTGAGAGGAGGTGGGTGAAGGAGAAGTTCACCAGAATAAGGTTGCCAGATCACTCCACAGGGGACAAACTAGAACTACATCCACTCTTTTTGAAGCATGGAGCTTGGCAAAAACTCTGCCCTCTGGGGCCTGGTGTAGAATACTGGCGCTGACCCCATAAAAATTTTAGAAATATGGATAAACTTCAATGACATAAAATGAATCATGATCCGGATGCCTGGAAGGTGGCAACGAGTCCGTTTGAATGTTCAGAAGTAGATGGCGTCTCTGAGATTGACATGTGACATCAGCAACCATCAGGAGCATGAGCATTTCCTCTTGTCGCCATCTTGAAAGAAATATCTGACCATGCTGCGGTGACCTGAAGAGGAGGAGGTGGTAGAAGAGTGGCAGCCGAGGATGAGGCAGAGCCACAAGAGGAAGCAGAGCCTGAGGAGCTGTGAGTTCCCCAGTAAAGTGGAAAATAAGAAGACTTCCTCAAACTTGGAGAGAAGCCTTTCACCCAGCACTACTGCCACTTTGCAGGCAACCTACTGTCTCACCCAAGCACAGAAGAGTTTTGGAAGCTCTTCAGCAAGTACAGCCAGACCAGCAAGGTGTTCATCAAATGTGACCACGGTTTTAGCTTCATCTACTTGGTGAGTGAGCAATCCATCCTCTTGGGGCAGGAATGGAGATTATGAAATATGCTAACGCTGCCCTGTCACAGTGTCCCCCTAGTAGTCTTCCCTGTGTAATGTGCAACCCTTGTAGACCTCCCTCCTATCAAATTTTGCACCACTATTTGCATGTAACAGGTGCCCTTCCATTTTGCCCTTCAATTTTGAATATAAGCATCTAGGACTTAACACTAATGGAATATAAAGGAAATGTATCTTATATTGCCAAGCAAAACCATGTGGATGTCAGAGTATGTGGGGTTGACTCTTGGAAGATGTGTGTGAATCACTTGTAAACAAAAGGTGTACTGGTCATTGGTGAAGTCGTTCACCCTGTTGTACACTGCAACAGGGTTGTGCACGTTGGCAGCAGGACATGTGAAAGGCATCAGTTGGAACAGATAGTGTGGGTCCTCTCACTAGAATGGTGACCCAGAGCACAGGGGCAGGTGAGCTCATTGGGAGCTTGTGTGGAGCCTTCAGCACTTGAGGGCTGCTTTGGTTTGTCATCTTGGTAGCAGGTGTTGAGGCCCAGCTGTCTTTATACCGTGAACCGAGTGCTGCCAGCATTGCTTGCATTCCTGATAGAGGAAGTGCACAGGAGCCTCCATGCTGGAGCCTACAGTACCGAGAGGAGACTGGGAGCGGAGCAGCAGAAGATGATTTATGGTATCAGTGCACAGTGTACCTGCTTCAAATCCACCCACGTTCCACTGCGGTATTAACAGGACTCTCACTGCCTGATTCTTGGTTAAATAACACAAAAGGGGGTGGGTGGAACTCTGCGTAATCTTATAAAGTTTTTATGTAACTCAGTGGTATTCCATGAAGTACAACTCTGCGAGTTCCACCACCCCTAACTAGAACCCGTCACTTTCTCACCCCATTTGAGAACAAATGTCCTCTCCACCATGCACCACCAACTCCTGCATGGGGTGCCTTTTAATGATGACCCTAACGTGGTGCCAGGTAATACGTGACAATTTAAACAATTAATTAAATGATAAATGTACACTATACACTGTAAATGTGACTTTGAAAGCCCCTTCAAGTGTGCAAATATTCATTGCAATTTAGACTCTCATTTTGTCACATTTTGTTTATTGTACTATAAGTCTCCTTTGTAATGGAAATGATAACTTCCAAATCTCATTTTGTCGCAGTGTGTCTCATTTTGTCTATTGCACTACAAGTCCCAGAATCATTTGTGATGGAGATGCTAACTTCCAAATCTATATTTGTCTCATTTTATCTATTGCACTACAAGTCCCAGAAAGATTTGGGATGGAAGTCTTAACTTCCAAATCTCATTTTGTTTCATCGTGTCTCATTTTGTCTATTTCACTGCAAATCTCTGAATGTTTTGTGATGGGAATATTAACTTCCAAATCTAATTTTCTCTTGAGTCGCATTTTGTCTAGGGCACTACCAGCCCAAGAGTCCTTTGAGATGGAAATGTTTTTCAATTCCTCATTCAAATACAGTGGCCCAACACTGCTCGTGATTTCATTTTACCCTGGTAGTGCTCTTGAAAATGTGCCTTATTTAGTAACCATCACAGTTGTCTTGAAAAAACAATTGAGTAAATATGAGAAAAGATGTACCTAATCATCAAGTGTTGGTATCGTCTGTTGAATTCTGTTTATTACCACGTACATGAAGTGTAAATTCACTCACGCACTTGCAGGGAGGCAACTTCAAGGGGTACATGAACCCACTCCACCAGCACAAACTGGTATGTGATTATGACAAGAAGAGGGTCCCATTTACTACATTATGATCGGACAACCCATAGACTTTTAACCTATAATCGATCAATAGCCTCAAACATGTGAACTGAACTAGGATATGTTGTTCATTACATGTGTCAACAAGAATGTAAACTAAATACACTCATATAATTTTAGGCCCTATGACATTGGCCAGGAAAACATCTGCTCCACATGCAGGATATGGTCAGGAACCACAACACTGGGCAGATGGTAGACCCTGGTAAGTACACTTAAAAATCACTTTATGAAAGGCTCCTAGTCTTAAATAGTTGATATGTCAGCAGTGTGTCTAATATCCCTTCATATCTTTATATGCTCACAAGGACTGACATTTCTGATGTCAAGCCACACATTAGGACATGCCAGCAACCTGAATAACAAGTTCACAATACATCTTGCTAGTAAGAAACAATGTGAACAATTGCTAACAAATAACAAATATGGTTCGATATCAGGCTAGGTTCTCAGGAGAATTTACTAACAAACTGAGGGCTTCGATATTTCCTCTTCTTCTCTTGCAGACTGTAGTAATACCAAAAAATGTTTATGCGTCCAAGCCAGGTCAAGTTTTGGGAAGGAATTAGAGTAGTGGCTCTTAACCTGGGGTCCCGGGACCCTATGGGTCTGCAAAGCCTACTTGAGGGGTCAGTGACTGATTAGAAAATTATACAATATTAACAGAATAATAAAGCGTACATAAATAAAAAAGCAGAATTGAAAAAATTACATTTTAAAATGTTCTGTTAATGTGAAGGAATTTGAAAATGGAGGATAAAAATTAAGGGCCCGATTGACACAGATAAAGTTACACCAAAAGACTAACTTTACTACTTCAGTATTCACAAAATGATTTACGAGTCATATCTTTTTGACTGCAGAAGCTCCGCACTCAGGGCAGAATCTCCACTCTGGGGTGGAATTTCCGAACTCGAAGCTCCTCATTCGAAGCAGAATCTCCGCAGTCGGGCAGAGAAAGTGTAATTGATTACACCTGCAGACAATTAATGACACCTGCAACCCATGCACTACAAAGCACATAAAAGTAGCACACATCCAAGGCTCTGGTTTTTCCACACTCAAACTTTGCCTGCCTGTACTGCACCATGCCTTGCTATCACCATGCTACATATGAGGAGGAAGAATAACTACACTGAGGAGGAGACCAATACGATTGCATCATGTGTAGTGAGGAACTACAAAAAAACTGCATATTCTGCCTCCATACCTCAGTGGTGCATCAAAAAAGCCAGCCCTATGTTAACGGCTTTTTGCCCCATTGTGCCCCCCTGATTGCTGTCTCCCCGATCGTATTTAGTGCCAGTATTGTGTCCATATTGTGTTTTTTCCTGCATTTGTGACTGTTTTTGCCCGATTTCTGTGCCTTTCGCCCCTTGTGCGCTCCTCGACCCCAGCCGCTGCTTCCCTGCGGCCCCGCCCCCCTCGCGCCCCCATTTGCCGCTCCCTCCCGCCTCCCGCCTCCCAGCTGCTCCTCCCTCCCCCCTCCCTTCTTAATGGCTGGCGCTGCGCATCGCCAGTGAGCGAATTCGGACCTGGTTCAGGTCCTGAACTCGCCCCTCACGACCGCAGCACCAACCTGCTGCCTTCTGCCTCTGCCCCACGACCACGCTGCCGTCTGCGTGTTCGAGGCCCTCCTCCACCCGCAGGCATCCTCCTGCGCCTCATCCCTGGTGGCTAGTGGGCTCACTTGACCCGAGTGCCGCTTCCGCCGTCCCGTAAGTTTGTTTTTCAGCTTTTTTCCGCTTTTCTGCGCCTCGCCGCCGGCGCTTTTTGCCCCATTGTGCCCCCCTGATTGCTGTCTCCCCGATCGTATTTAGTGCCAGTATTGTGTCCATATTGTGTTTTTTCCTGCATTTGTGACTGTTTTTGCCCGATTTCTGTGCCTTTCGCCCCTTGTGCGCTCCTCGACCCCAGCCGCTGCTTCCCTGCGGCCCCGCCCCCCTCGCGCCCCCATTTGCCGCTCCCTCCCGCCTCCCTCCTCCCAGCTGCTCCTCCCTCCCCCCTCCCTTCTTAATGGCTGGCGCTGCGCGTCGCCAGTGAGCGAATTCGGACCTGGTTCAGGTCCTGAACTCGCCCCTCACGACCGCAGCACCAACCTGCTGCCTTCTGCCTCTGCCCCACGACCACGCTGCCGTCTGCGTGTTCGAGGCCCTCCTCCACCCGCAGGCATCCTCCTGCGCCTCATCCCTGGTGGCTAGTGGGCTCACTTGACCCGAGTGCCGCTTCCGCCGTCCCGTAAGTTTGTTTTTCAGCTTTTTTCCGCTTTTCTGCGCCTCGCCGCCGGCGCTTTTTGCCCCATTGTGCCCCCCTGATTGCTGTCTCCCCGATCGTATTTAGTGCCAGTATTGTGTCCATATTGTGTTTTTTCCTGCATTTGTGACTGTTTTTGCCCGATTTCTGTGCCTTTCGCCCCTTGTGCGCTCCTCGACCCCAGCCGCTGCTTCCCTGCGGCCCCGCCCCCCTCGCGCCCCCATTTGCCGCTCCCTCCCGCCTCCCAGCTGCTCCTCCCTCCCCCCTCCCTTCTTAATGGCTGGCGCTGCGCGTCGCCAGTGAGCGAATTCGGACCTGGTTCAGGTCCTGAACTCGCCCCTCACGACCGCAGCACCAACCTGCTGCCTTCTGCCTCTGCCCCACGACCACGCTGCCGTCTGCGTGTTCGAGGCCCTCCTCCACCCGCAGGCATCCTCCTGCACCTCATCCCTGGTGGCTAGTGGGCTCACTTGACCCGAGTGCCGCTTCCGCCGTCCCGTAAGTTTGTTTTTCAGCTTTTTTCCGCTTTTCTGCGCCTCGCCACCGGCGCTTTTTGCCCCATTGTGCCCCCCTGATTGCTGTCTCCCCGATCGTATTTAGTGCCAGTATTGTGTCCATATTGTGTTTTTTCCTGCATTTGTGACTGTTTTTGCCCGATTTCTGTGCCTTTCGCCCCTTGTGCGCTCCTCGACCCCAGCCGCTGCTTCCCTGCGGCCCCGCCCCCCTCGCGCCCCCATTTGCCGCTCCCTCCCGCCTCCCGCCTCCCAGCTGCTCCTCCCTCCCCCCTCCCTTCTTAATGGCTGGTGCTGCGCGTCGCCAGTGAGCGAATTCGGACCTGGTTCAGGTCCTGAACTCGCCCCTCACGACCGCAGCACCAACCTGCTGCCTTCTGCCTCTGCCCCACGACCACGCTGCCGTCTGCGTGTTCGAGGCCCTCCTCCACCCGCAGGCATCCTCCTGCGCCTCATCCCTGGTGGCTAGTGGGCTCACTTGACCCGAGTGCCGCTTCCGCTGTCCCGTAAGTTTGTTTTTCAGCTTTTTTCCGCTTTTCTGCGCCTCGCCGCCGGCGCTTTTTGCCCCATTGTGCCCCCCTGATTGCTGTCTCCCCGATCGTATTTAGTGCCAGTATTGTGTCCATATTGTGTTTTTTCCTGCATTTGTGACTGTTTTTGCCCGATTTCTGTGCCTTTCGCCCCTTGTGCGCTCCTCGACCCCAGCCGCTGCTTCCCTGCGGCCCCGCCCCCCTCGCGCCCCCATTTGCCGCTCCCTCCCGCCTCCCGCCTCCCAGCTGCTCCTCCCTCCCCCCTCCCTTCTTAATGGCTGGCGCTGCGCGTCGCCAGTGAGCGAATTCGGACCTGGTTCAGGTCCTGAACTCGCTCCTCACGACCGCAGCACCAACCTGCTGCCTTCTGCCTCTGCCCCACGACCACGCTGCCGTCTGCGTGTTCGAGGCCCTCCTCCACCCGCAGGCATCCTTCTGCGCCTCATCCCTGGTGGCTAGTGGGCTCACTTGACCCGAGTGCCGCTTCCGCCGTCCCGTAAGTTTGTTTTTCAGCTTTTTTCCGCTTTTCTGCGCCTCGCCGCCGGCGCTTTTTGCCCCATTGTGCCCCCCTGATTGCTGTCTCCCCGATCGTATTTAGTGCCAGTATTGTGTCCATATTGTGTTTTTTCCTGCATTTGTGACTGTTTTTGCCCGATTTCTGTGCCTTTCGCCCCTTGTGCGCTCCTCGACCCCAGCCGCTGCTTCCCTGCGGCCCCGCCCCCCTCGCGCCCCCATTTGCCGCTCCCTCCCGCCTCCCGCCTCCCAGCTGCTCCTCCCTCCCCCCTCCCTTCTTAATGGCTGGCGCTGCACGTCGCCAGTGAGCGAATTCGGACCTGGTTCAGGTCCTGAACTCGCCCCTCACGACCGCAGCACCAACCTGCTGCCTTCTGCCTCTGCCCCACGACCACGCTGCCGTCTGCGTGTTCGAGGCCCTCCTCCACCCGCAGGCATCCTCCTGCGCCTCATCCCTGGTGGCTAGTGGGCTCACTTGACCCGAGTGCCGCTTCCGCCGTCCCGTAAGTTTGTTTTTCAGCTTTTTTCCGCTTTTCTGCGCCTCGCCGCCGGCGCTTTTTGCCCCATTGTGCCCCCCTGATTGCTGTCTCCCCGATCGTATTTAGTGCCAGTATTGTGTCCATATTGTGTTTTTTCCTGCATTTGTGACTGTTTTTGCCCGATTTCTGTGCCTTTCGCCCCTTGTGCGCTCCTCGACCCCAGCCGCTGCTTCCCTGCGGCCCCGCCCCCCTCGCGCCCCCATTTGCCGCTCCCTCCCGCCTCCCGCCTCCCAGCTGCTCCTCCCTCCCCCCTCCCTTCTTAATGGCTGGCGCTGCGCGTCGCCAGTGAGCGAATTCGGACCTGGTTGAGGTCCTGAACTCGCCCCTCACGACCGCAGCACCAACCTGCTGCCTTCTGCCTCTGCCCCACGACCACGCTGCCGTCTGCGTGTTCGAGGCCCTCCTCCACCCGCAGGCATCCTCCTGCGCCTCATCCCTGGTGGCTAGTGGGCTCACTTGACCCGAGTGCCGCTTCCGCCGTCCCGTAAGTTTGTTTTTCAGCTTTTTTCCGCTTTTCTGCGCCTCGCCGCCGGCGCTTTTTGCCCCATTGTGCCCCCCTGATTGCTGTCTCCCCGATCGTATTTAGTGCCAGTATTGTGTCCATATTGTGTTTTTTCCTGCATTTGTGACTGTTTTTGCCCGATTTCTGTGCCTTTCGCCCCTTGTGCGCTCCTCGACCCCAGCCGCTGCTTCCCTGCGGCCCCGCCCCCCTCGCGCCCCCATTTGCCGCTCCCTCCCGCCTCCCGCCTCCCAGCTGCTCCTCCCTCCCCCCTCCCTTCTTAATGGCTGGCGCTGCGCGTCGCCAGTGAGCGAATTCGGACCTGGTTCAGGTCCTGAACTCGCCCCTCACGACCGCAGCACCAACCTGCTGCCTTCTGCCTCTGCCCCACGACCACGCTGCCGTCTGCGTGTTCGAGGCCCTCCTCCACCCGCAGGCATCCGCCTGCGCCTCATCCCTGGTGGCTAGTGGGCTCACTTGACCCGAGTGCCGCTTCCGCCGTCCCGTAAGTTTGTTTTTCAGCTTTTTTCCGCTTTTCTGCGCCTCGCCGCCGGCGCTTTTTGCCCCATTGTGCCCCCCTGATTGCTGTCTCCCCGATCGTATTTAGTGCCAGTATTGTGTCCATATTGTGTTTTTTCCTGCATTTGTGACTGTTTTTGCCCGATTTCTGTGCCTTTCGCCCCTTGTGCGCTCCTCGACCCCAGCCGCTGCTTCCCTGCGGCCCCGCCCCCCTCGCGCCCCCATTTGCCGCTCCCTCCCGCCTCCCGCCTCCCAGCTGCTCCTCCCTCCCCCCTCCCTTCTTAATGGCTGGCGCTGCGCGTCGCCAGTGAGCGAATTCGGACCTGGTTCAGGTCCTGAACTCGCCCCTCACGACCGCAGCACCAACCTGCTGCCTTCTGCCTCTGCCCCACGACCACGCTGCCGTCTGCGTGTTCGAGGCCCTCCTCCACCCGCAGGCATCCTCCTGCGCCTCATCCCTGGTGGCTAGTGGGCTCACTTGACCCGAGTGCCGCTTCCGCCGTCCCGTAAGTTTGTTTTTTAGCTTTTTTCCGCTTTTCTGCGCCTCGCCGCCGGCGCTTTTTGCCCCATTGTGCCCCCCTGATTGCTGTCTCCCCGATCGTATTTAGTGCCAGTATTGTGTCCATATTGTGTTTTTTCCTGCATTTGTGACTGTTTTTGCCCGATTTCTGTGCCTTTCGCCCCTTGTGCGCTCCTCGACCCCAGCCGCTGCTTCCCTGCGGCCCGCCCCCCTCGCGCCCCCATTTGCCGCTCCCTCCCGCCTCCCGCCTCCCAGCTGCTCCTCCCTCCCCCCTCCCTTCTTAATGGCTGGCGCTGCGCGTCGCCAGTGAGCGAATTCGGACCTGGTTCAGGTCCTGAACTCGCCACTCACGACCGCAGCACCAACCTGCTGCCTTCTGCCTCTGCCCCACGACCACGCTGCCGTCTGCGTGTTCGAGGCCCTCCTCCACCCGCAGGCATCCTCCTGCGCCTCATCCCTGGTGGCTAGTGGGCTCACTTGACCCGAGTGCCGCTTCCACCGTCCCGTAAGTTTGTTTTTCAGCTTTTTTCCGCTTTTCTGCGCCTCGCCGCCGGCGCTTTTTGCCCCATTGTGCCCCCCTGATTGCTGTCTCCCCGATCGTATTTAGTGCCAGTATTGTGTCCATATTGTGTTTTTTCCTGCATTTGTGACTGTTTTTGCCCGATTTCTGTGCCTTTCGCCCCTTGTGCGCTCCTCGACCCCAGCCGCTGCTTCCCTGCGGCCCCGCCCCCCTCGCGCCCCCATTTGCCGCTCCCTCCCGCCTCCCGCCTCCCAGCTGCTCCTCCCTCCCCCCTCCCTTCTTAATGGCTGGCGCTGCGCGTCGCCAGTGAGCGAATTCGGACCTGGTTCAGGTCCTGAACTCGCCCCTCACGACCGCAGCACCAACCTGCTGCCTTCTGCCTCTGCCCCACGACCACGCTGCCGTCTGCGTGTTCGAGGCCCTCCTCCACCCGCAGGCATCCTCCTGCGCCTCATCCCTGGTGGCTAGTGGGCTCACTTGACCCGAGTGCCGCTTCCGCCGTCCCGTAAGTTTGTTTTTCAGCTTTTTTCCGCTTTTCTGCGCCTCGCCGCCGACGCTTTTTGCCCCATTGTGCCCCCCTGATTGCTGTCTCCCCGATCGTATTTAGTGCCAGTATTGTGTCCATATTGTGTTTTTTCCTGCATTTGTGACTGTTTTTGCCCGATTTCTGTGCCTTTCGCCCCTTGTGCGCTCCTCGACCCCAGCCGCTGCTTCCCTGCGGCCCGCCCCCCTCGCGCCCCCATTTGCCGCTCCCTCCCGCCTCCCGCCTCCCAGCTGCTCCTCCCTCCCCCCTCCCCCCTCCCTTCTTAATGGCTGGCGCTGCGCGTCCGCGCCGCTGGCGCGCTGGAGGCGCGCCAGAGGCAAGCCCGTCTGCGCCCGTCCGCGCCTGTACCACGCCCAGCGCCACCCCCCCTGGTCCTCACGCCTCCCGCGCCCACTTCTCGGCCGAAGAGCTCCGCGCCCTCAACCCCGGGCCCTCCACTGAATGCTTCCGGGCATCCCCGAAGCTCACTAAAGGACCTTTCTCCTGTCGCACCTGCAACTTCTCCTGCACCAGAACGACGAATCCAACTACAAAAACTTTCAACCCCAATCACCTGAACTGCATCCTCATCAACACCCGCTCCGCACGAAAACACGCCATCGAGCTCTGGGACCTGCTCGACACCACTACACCTGACGTGGCCTTCCTGACCGAAACCTGGTGGAACGACTCCTCTGCTCCGGACATCGCCATCGCCATACCGGACGGATACAAAATCACCAGAAGAGACCGGACCAACGGGATCGGCGGCGGAATAGCCATCGTTCACAAAGCCACCCTCAAAATCCACACCCACTCGGACGACACCCTGAAAACAGCCGAACACCTCCATTTCCAGATCCACACGGACCCCAAAACAACCCTCAGAGGAACCCTGATCTACCGCCCTCCAGGACCAAGAGCCCCCTTCAACGACACCATCGCAGACCTCGCAAGCTCCCACGCCCTAGCATCCACTGATTACATCCTCCTGGGAGATCTCAACTACCACCTAGAAAATACTTCCGACGTCAACACTACTTCACTGACCTCCAACCTCCTCAACCTCGGACTCCGCCAACTAGTCAACACTCCCACCCACATCGCCGGACACACCCTGGACCCCCTCTTCACCTCAAGCAACCACATCGCTTTCAGCCACACCTCCGAACTCCACTGGACCGACCACCACTGCGTCCACTTCACCTACAAGAAAATCACAGAACATCACCGCATCCAGCCACCTCCCCACCGCCGCTGGGGCAAAATCACCCAGGACCAACTGGCCAGCACCCTCACCAACAACCCTCCACCCGACGCAACCGACCCGAACACAGCCGCCATCAACCTCCATCAATGGATCCTCGACTGCGCTAACACCCTCGCCCCCCTAAAGAAACACACCGCCATCCAAGGAAAGAAAAAACCAGCCTGGTTCACAGATGACCTTACAACCTCCAAAAGCATCTGCCAGAAGCTCAAAAAGAAATGGATCCAAGATCGCACACCCGTCAACCTCGCCACCCTCAAAAACGCCAACCGTGAACACCACCAACGGATCCGCGTCGCCAAGCGCACCCATTTCACCGAACGCATCAACAACAACGCCCACGACTGCAAAGAACACTTCGGGATCGTGAAGGAACTCTCAAATCCTAAAGCCAACTCCAACGACATCCCGCCCTCCCAGAAACTCTGCGACGACCTCTCCACTTTCTTCCACCAGAAAATCGTTACCATCCATGACAGCTTCAACTCCAGCCCACCGCCAGACCCCACCCCCGGCGTCTCCTCCCACGACTGCCGCCTCACCGCCTGGACCCACGTGGACGATGCAGAAACCATAACAACCATGAACACCATCCACTCAGGCTCCCCTACGGACCCCTGCCCTCATCATGTTTTCAACTCGGCAAACGCCACCATCGCCCCCGAACTCCGCAAGATCATCAACCTCTCCTTCTCCTCCGCCACCTTCCCGGACAGCTGGAAACACGCAGAAATCCAACCCCTTCTCAAGAAACCCAAGGCTGACCCCAACGACCTCAAAAACTTCTGACCGATCTCTCTCCTCCCTTTTCCAGCCAAAGTCATCGAAAAGATCGCCAACTCTCAGCTCACCCACTTCCTCGAAGACAACTCAATCCTGGACCCCTCACAATCCGGATTCAGACGAAACCACAGCACTGAGACTGCTCTCCTCGCCGCCTCTGATGACATCAGACTTCAAATGGACAAGGGCGAAACCTCAGCCCTCATCCTCCTCGACCTATCCGCCGCCTTTGACACAGTCTGCCACCGCACCCTACTGACCCGCCTCCAGGAAGCTGGGATCCAAGACAAAGCCCTCCACTGGATCTCATCCTTCCTCTCCGACAGAACTCAGAGAGTCCGCCTCTCCCCGTTCCGCTCCAAAGCCTCCAACCTCATCTGCGGCGTCCCCCAAGGATCCTCCCTCAGCCCTACGTTGTTCAACGTCTACATGGCCCCCCTCGCCAAACTGGCCCGCCAACATCATCTCAACATCATCTCCTACGCCGACGACACCCAGCTCGTCCTCTCCCTGACCAATGACCCGCTCACCGCCAAAACCAACCTCCACGAGGGACTTAAATCCATCGCCAACTGGATGAACATCAGCCGCCTGAAGCTCAACTCCGACAAGACGGAAGTCCTCATCCTCGGGCGCACTCCCTCGGCTTGGAACGACTCTTGGTGGCCCTCCGCCCTTGGTCCCCCGCCCACCCCTGCCAACCACGCAAGAAACCTCGGCTTCATCCTGGACTCCGCCCTCACCATGTCCAAACAGGTCAGCGCCGTCTCCTCCTCCTGCTTCAACACCCTTCGTATGCTCCGCAGAATCTTCAAGTGGATTCCAACAGAAACCAGAAAGACGGTGACCCAGGCCCTCGTCAGCAGCAGACTTGACTACGGCAACGCACTCTACACAGGCATCCCTACCAAAGACATCAAACGACTCCAACGGATCCAAAATGCCTCCGCCCGACTGATCCTCGACATACCCCGCCGATGCCACATCTCCCCACACCTGAGGGAACTCCACTGGCTCCCAGTAGACAAGAGGATCACTTTTAAACTCCTTACCCACGCTCACAAGGGGCTTCACAACACCGGACCCTCCTACCTCAACACCAGACTCAACTTCTACACCCCAACACGCCAACTTCGATCCGCCAACCTCGCCCTAGCCATCGTACCCCGAATCCAGCGCAAGACCTCCGGCGGCAGATCCTTCTCTTTCCTCGCCGCCAAAACCTGGAACTCTCTCCCCACTCCGCTACGCCAGACCCAGGACCTCCTCACATTCAGAAGGCTCCTCAAGACCTGGCTCTTCGACCGCTAAACAGCCTCTCCACCCCCCCCACCTCAGCGCCTCGAAACCCTAACGGGTACATAGCGCGCTTTATAAATACTATGATTGATTGATTGATTGAACAGTTAGCTACTGCATTCAATGAATATTGAGAGGATGTCAAGTCAATCAAAGACATCAAAAAAGAAGTGACAGGGTGAGAGGAGGTGGGTGAAGGAGAAGTTCACCAGAATAAGGTTGCCAGATCACTCCACAGGGGACAAACTAGAACTACATCCACTCTTTTTGAAGCATGGAGCTTGGCAAAAACTCTGCCCTCTGGGGCCTGGTGTAGAATACTGGCGCTGACCCCATAAAAATTTTAGAAATATGGATAAACTTCAATGACATAAAATGAATCATGATCCGGATGCCTGGAAGGTGGCAACGAGTCCGTTTGAATGTTCAGAAGTAGATGGCGTCTCTGAGATTGACATGTGACATCAGCAACCATCAGGAGCATGAGCATTTCCTCTTGTCGCCATCTTGAAAGAAATATCTGACCATGCTGCGGTGACCTGAAGAGGAGGAGGTGGTAGAAGAGTGGCAGCCGAGGATGAGGCAGAGCCACAAGAGGAAGCAGAGCCTGAGGAGCTGTGAGTTCCCCAGTAAAGTGGAAAATAAGAAGACTTCCTCAAACTTGGAGAGAAGCCTTTCACCCAGCACTACTGCCACTTTGCAGGCAACCTACTGTCTCACCCAAGCACAGAAGAGTTTTGGAAGCTCTTCAGCAAGTACAGCCAGACCAGCAAGGTGTTCATCAAATGTGACCACGGTTTTAGCTTCATCTACTTGGTGAGTGAGCAATGCATCCTCTTGGGGCAGGAATGGAGATTATGAAATATGCTAACGCTGCCCTGTCACAGTGTCCCCCTAGTAGTCTTCCCTGTGTAATGTGCAACCCTTGTAGACCTCCCTCCTATCAAATTCTGCACCACTATTTGCATGTAACAGGTGCCCTTCCATTTTGCCCTTCAATTTTGAATATAAGCATCTAGGACTTAACACTAATGGAATATAAAGGAAATGTATCTTATATTGCCAAGCAAAACCATGTGGATGTCAGAGTATGTGGGGTTGACTCTTGGAAGATGTGTGTGAATCACTTGTAAACAAAAGGTGTACTGGTCATTGGTGAAGTCGTTCACCCTGTTGTACACTGCAACAGGGTTGTGCACGTTGGCAGCAGGACATGTGAAAGGCATCAGTTGGAACAGATAGTGTGGGTCCTCTCACTAGAATGGTGACCCAGAGCACAGGGGCAGGTGAGCTCGTTGGGAGCTTGTGTGGAGCCTTCAGCACTTGAGGGCTGCTTTGGTTTGTCATCTTGGTAGCAGGTGTTGAGGCCCAGCTGTCTTTATACCGTGAACCGAGTGCTGCCAGCATTGCTTGCATTCCTGATAGAGGAAGTGCACAGGAGCCTCCATGCTGGAGCCTACAGTACCGAGAGGAGACTGGGAGCGGAGCAGCAGAAGATGATTTATGGTATCAGTGCACAGTGTACCTGCTTCAAATCCACCCACGTTCCACTGCGGTATTAACAGGACTCTCACTGCCTGATTCTTGGTTAAATAACACAAAAGGGGGTGGGTGGAACTCTGCGTAATCTTATAAAGTTTTTATGTAACTCAGTGGTATTCCATGAAGTACAACTCTGCGAGTTCCACCACCCCTAACTAGAACCCGTCACTCTCTCACCCCATTTGAGAACAAATGTCCTCTCCACCATGCACCACCAACTCCTGCATGGGGTGCCTTTTAATGATGACCCTAACGTGGTGCCAGGTAATACGTGACAATTTAAACAATTAATTAAATGATAAATGTACACTATACACTGTAAATGTGACTTTGAAAGCCCCTTCAAGTGTGCAAATATTCATTGCAATTTAGACTCTCATTTTGTCACATTTTGTTTATTGTACTATAAGTCTCCTTTGTAATGGAAATGATAACTTCCAAATCTCATTTTGTCGCAGTGTGTCTCATTTTGTCTATTGCACTACAAGTCCCAGAATCATTTGTGATGGAGATGCTAACTTCCAAATCTATATTTGTCTCATTTTATCTATTGCACTACAAGTCCCAGAAAGATTTGTGATGGAAGTCTTAACTTCCAAATCTCATTTTGTTTCATCGTGTCTCATTTTGTCTATTTCACTGCAAATCTCTGAATGTTTTGTGATGGGAATATTAACTTCCAAATCTAATTTTCTCTTGAGTCTCATTTTGTCTAGTGCACTACCAGCCCAAGAGTCCTTTGAGATGGAAATGTTTTTCAATTCCTCATTCAAATACAGTGGCCCAACACTGCTCGTGATTTCATTTTACCCTGGTAGTGCTCTTGAAAATGTGCCTTATTTAGTAACCATCACAGTTGTCTTGAAAAAACAATTGAGTAAATATGAGAAAAGATGTACCTAATCATCAAGTGTTGGTATCGTCTGTTGAATTCTGTTTATTACCACGTACATGAAGTGTAAATTCACTCACGCACTTGCAGGGAGGCAACCTCAAGGGGTACATGAACCCACTCCACCAGCACAAACTGGTATGTGATTATGACAAGAAGAGGGTCCCATTTACTACATTATGATCGGACAACCCATAGACTTTTAACCTATAATCGATCAATAGCCTCAAACATGTGAACTGAACTAGGATATGTTGTTCATTACATGTGTCAACAAGAATGTAAACTAAATACACTCATATAATTTTAGGCCCTATGACATTGGCCAGGAAAACATCTGCTCCACATGCAGGATATGGTCAGGAACCACAACACTGGGCAGATGGTAGACCCTGGTAAGTACACTTAAAAATCACTTTATTAAAGGCTCCTAGTCTTAAATAGTGGATATGTCAGCAGTGTGTCTAATATCCCTTCATATCTTTATATGCTCACAAGGACTGACATTTCTGATGTCAAGCCACACATTAGGACATGCCAGCAACCTGAATAACAAGTTCACAATACATCTTGCTAGTAAGAAACAATGTGAACAATTGCTAACAAATAACAAATATGGTTCGATATCAGGCTAGGTTCTCAGGAGAATTTACTAACAAACTGAGGGCTTTGATATTTCCTCTTCTTCTCTTGCAGACTGTAGAAATACCAAAAAATGATTATGCGTCCAAGCCAGGTCAAGTTTTGGGAAGGAATTAGAGTAGTGGCTCTTAACCTGGGGTCCCGGGACCCTATGGGTCTGCAAAGCCTACTCGAGGGGTCAGTGACTGATTAGAAAATTATACAATATTAACAGAATAATAAAGAGTACTTAAATAAAAAAGCAGAATTGAAAAAATTACATTTTAAAATGTTCTGTTAATGTGAAGGAATTTGAAAATGGAGGATAAAAATTAAGGGCCCGATTCACACAGATAAAGTTACATCAAAAGACTAACTTTACTACTTCGGTATTCACAAAATGATTTACGAGTCATATCTTTTTGACTGCAGAAGCTCCGCACTCAGGGCAGAATCTCCACTCTGGGGTGGAATTTCCGAACTCAAAGCTCCTCATTCGAAGCAGAATCTCCGCAGTCGGGCAGAGAAAGTGTAATTGATTACACCTGCAGACAATTAATGACACCTGCAACCCATGCACTACAAAGCACATAAAAGTAGCACACATCCAAGGCTCTGGTTTTTCCACACTCAAACTTTGCCTGCTTGTACTGCACCATGCCTTGCTATCACCATGCTACATATGAGGAGGAAGAATAACTACACTGAGGAGGAGACCAATACGATTGCATCATTTGTAGTGAGGAACTACAAAAAAACTGCATATTCTGCCTCCATACCTCAGTGGTGCATCAAAAAAGCCAGCCCTATGTTAACAGTTAGCTACTGCATTCAATGAATATTGAGAGGATGTCAAGTCAATCAAAGAAATCAAAAAAGAAGTGACAGGGTGAGAGGAGGTGGGTGAAGGAGAAGTTCACCAGAATAAGGTTGCCAGATCACTCCACAGGGGACAAACTAGAACTACATCCACTCTTTTTGAAGCATGGAGCTTGGCAAAAACTCTGCCCTCTGGGGCCTGGTGTAGAATACTGGCGCTGACCCCATACAAAATTTAGAAATATGGATAAACTTCAATGACATAAAATGAATCATGATCCGGATGCCTGGAAGGTGGCAACGAGTCCGTTTGAATGTTCAGAAGTAGATGGGGTCTCTGAGATTGACATGTGACATCGGCAACCATCAGGAGCATGAGCATTTCCTCTTGTCGCCATCTTGAAAGAAATATCTGATCATGCTGCGGTGACCTGAAGAGGAGGAGGTGGTAGAAGAGTGGCAGCCGAGGATGAGGCAGAGCCACAAGAGGAAGCAGAGCCTGAGGAGCTGTGAGTTCCCCAGTAAAGTGGAAAATAAGAAGACTTCCTCAAACTTGGAGAGAAGCCTTTCACCCAGCACTACTGCCACTTTGCAGGCAACCTACTGTCTCACCCAAGCACAGAAGAGTTTTGGAAGCTCTTCAGCAAGTACAGCCAGACCAGCAAGGTGTTCATCAAATGTGACCACGGTTTTAGCTTCATCTACTTATTGAGTGAGCAATGCATCCTCTTGGGGCAGGAATGGAGATTATGAAATATGCTAACGCTGCCCTGTCACAGTGTCCCCCTAGTAGTCTTCCCTGTGTAATGTGCAACCCTTGTAGACCTCCCTCCTATCAAATTCTGCATCACTATTTGCATGTAACAGGTGCCCTTCCATTTTGCCCTTCAATTTTGAATATAAGCATCTAGGACTTAACACTAATGGAATATAAAGGAAATGTATCTTATATTGCCAAGCAAAACCATGTGGATGTCAGAGTATGTGGGGTTGACTCTTGGAAGATGTGTGTGAATCACTTGTAAACAAAAGGTGTACTGGTCATTGGTGAAGTCGTTCACCCTGTTGTACACTGCAACAGGGTTGTGCACGTTGGCAGCAGGACATGTGAAAGGCATCAGTTGGAACAGATAGTGTGGGTCCTCTCACTAGAATGGTGACCCAGAGCACAGGGGCAGGTGAGCTCGTTGGGAGCTTGTGTGGAGCCTTCAGCACTTGAGGGCTGCTTTGGTTTGTCATCTTGGTAGCAGGTGTTGAGGCCCAGCTGCCTTTATACCGTGAACCGAGTGCTGCCAGCATTGCTTGCATTCCTGATAGAGGAAGTGCACAGGAGCCTCCATGCTGGAGCCTACAGTACCGAGAGGAGACTGGGAGCGGAGCAGCAGAAGATGATTTATGGTATCAGTGCACAGTGTACCTGCTTCAAATCCACCCACGTTCCACTGCGGTATTAAAAGGACTCTCACTGCCTGATTCTTGGTTAAATAACACAAAAGGGGGTGGGTGGAACTCTGCGTAATCTTATAAAGTTTTTATGTAACTCAGTGGTATTCCATGAAGTACAACTCTGCGAGTTCCACCACCCCTAACTAGAACCCGTCACTCTCTCACCCCATTTGAGAACAAATGTCCTCTCCACCATGCACCACCAACTCTTGCATGGGGTGCCTTTTAATGATGACCCTAACGTGGTGCCAGGTAATACGTGACAATTTAAACAATTAATTAAATGATAAATGTACACTATACACTGTAAATGTGACTTTGAAAGCCCCTTCAAGTGTGCAAATATTCATTGCAATTTAGACTCTCATTTTGTCACATTTTGTTTATTGTACTATAAGTCTCCTTTGTAATGGAAATGATAACTTCCAAATCTCATTTTGTCGCAGTGTGTCTCATTTTGTCTATTGCAATACAAGTCCCAGAATCATTTGTGATGGAGATGCTAACTTCCAAATCTATATTTGTCTCATTTTATCTATTGCACTACAAGTCCCAGAAAGATTTGGGATGGAAGTCTTAACTTCCAAATCTCATTTTGTTTCATCGTGTCTCATTTTGTCTATTTCACTGCAAATCTCTGAATGTTTTGTGATGGGAATATTAACTTCCAAATCTAATTTTCTCTTGAGTCTCATTTTGTCTAGTGCACTACCAGCCCAAGAGTCCTTTGAGATGGAAATGTTTTTCAATTCCTCATTCAAATACAGTGGCCCAACACTGCTCGTGATTTCATTTTACCCTGGTAGTGCTCTTGAAAATGTGCCTTATTTAGTAACCATCACAGTTGTCTTGAAAAAACAATTGAGTAAATATGAGAAAAGATGTACCTAATCATCAAGTGTTGGTATCGTCTGTTGAATTCTGTTTATTACCACGTACATGAAGTGTAAATTCACTCACGCACTTGCAGGGAGGCAACCTCAAGGGGTACATGAACCCACTCCACCAGCACAAACTGGTATGTGATTATGACAAGAAGAGGGTCCCATTTACTACATTATGATCGGACAACCCATAGACTTTTAACCTATAATCGATCAATAGCCTCAAACATGTGAACTGAACTAGGATATGTTGTTCATTACATGTGTCAACAAGAATGTAAACTAAATACACTCATATAATTTTAGGCCCTATGACATTGGCCAGGAAAACATCTGCTCCACATGCAGGATATGGTCAGGAACCACAACACTGGGCAGATGGTAGACCCTGGTAAGTACACTTAAAAATCACTTTATTAAAGGCTCCTAGTCTTAAATAGTGGATATGTCAGCAGTGTGTCTAATATCCCTTCATATCTTTATATGCTCACAAGGACTGACATTTCTGATGTCAAGCCACACATTAGGACATGCCAGCAACCTGAATAACAAGTTCACAATACATCTTGCTAGTAAGAAACAATGTGAACAATTGCTAACAAATAACAAATATGGTTCGATATCAGGCTAGGTTCTCAGGAGAATTTACTAACAAACTGAGGGCTTCGATATTTCCTCTTCTTCTCTTGCAGACTGTAGTAATACCAAAAAATGATTATGCGTCCAAGCCAGGTCAAGTTTTGGGAAGGAATTAGAGTAGTGGCTCTTAACCTGGGGTCCCGGGACCCTATGGGTCTGCAAAGCCTACTCGAGGGGTCAGTGACTGATTAGAAAATTATACAATATTAACAGAATAATAAAGAGTACATAAATAAAAAAGCAGAATTGAAAAAATTACATTTTAAAATGTTCTGTTAATGTGAAGGAATTTGAAAATGGAGGATAAAAATTAAGGGCCCGATTCACACAGATAAAGTTACACCAAAAGACTAACTTTACTACTTCGGTATTCACAAAATGATTTACGAGTCATATCTTTTTGACTGCAGAAGCTCCGCACTCAGGGCAGAATCTCCGCTCTGGGGTGGAATTTCCGAACTCAAAGCTCCTCATTCGAAGCAGAATCTCCGCAGTTGGGCAGAGAAAGTGTAATTGATTACACCTGCAGACAATTAATGACACCTGCAACCCATGCACTACAAAGCACATAAAAGTAGCACACATCCAAGGCTCTCGTTTTTCCACACTCAAACTTTGCCTGCCTGTACTGCACCATGCCTTGCTATCACCATGCTACATATGAGGAGGAAGAATAACTACACTGAGGAGGAGACCAATACGATTGCATCATGTGTAGTGAGGAACTACAAAAAAACTGCATATTCTGCCTCCATACCTCAGTGGTGCATCAAAAAAGCCAGCCCTATGTTAACAGTTAGCTACTGCATTCAATGAATATTGAGAGGATGTCAAGTCAATCAAAGACATCAAAAAAGAAGTGACAGGGTGAGAGGAGGTGGGTGAAGGAGAAGTTCACCAGAATAAGGTTGCCAGATCACTCCACAGGGGACAAACTAGAACTACATCCACTCTTTTTGAAGTATGGAGCTTGGCAAAAACTCTGCCCTCTGGGGCCTGGTGTAGAATACTGGCGCTGACCCCATAAAAAATTTAGAAATATGGATAAACTTCAATGACATAAAATGAATCATGATCCGGATGCCTGGAAGGTGGCAACGAGTCCGTTTGAATGTTCAGAAGTAGATGGGGTCTCTGAGATTGACATGTGACATCGGCAACCATCAGGAGCATGAGCATTTCCTCTTGTCGCCATCTTGAAAGAAATATCTGACCATGCTGCGGTGATCTGAAGAGGAGGAGGTGGTAGAAGAGTGGCAGCCGAGGATGAGGCAGAGCCACAAGAGGAAGCAGAGCCTGAGGAGCTGTGAGTTCCCCAGTAAAGTGGAAAATAAGAAGACTTCCTCAAACTTGGAGAGAAGCCTTTCACCCAGCACTACTGCCACTTTGCAGGCAACCTACTGTCTCACCCAAGCACAGAAGAGTTTTGGAAGCTCTTCAGCAAGTACAGCCAGACCAGCAAGGTGTTCATCAAATGTGACCACGGTTTTAGCTTCATCTACTTATTGAGTGAGCAATGCATCCTCTTGGGGCAGGAATGGAGATTATGAAATATGCTAACGCTGCCCTGTCACAGTGTCCCCCTAGTAGTCTTCCCTGTGTAATGTGCAACCCTTGTAGACCTCCCTCCTATCAAATTCTGCATCACTATTTGCATGTAACAGGTGCCCTTCCATTTTGCCCTTCAATTTTGAATATAAGCATCTAGGACTTAACACTAATGGAATATAAAGGAAATGTATCTTATATTGCCAAGCAAAACCATGTGGATGTCAGAGTATGTGGGGTTGACTCTTGGAAGATGTGTGTGAATCACTTGTAAACAAAAGGTGTACTGGTCATTGGTGAAGTCGTTCACCCTGTTGTACACTGCAACAGGGTTGTGCACGTTGGCAGCAGGACATGTGAAAGGCATCAGTTGGAACAGATAGTGTGGGTCCTCTCACTAGAATGGTGACCCAGAGCACAGGGGCAGGTGAGCTCGTTGGGAGCTTGTGTGGAGCCTTCAGCACTTGAGGGCTGCTTTGGTTTGTCATCTTGGTAGCAGGTGTTGAGGCCCAGCTGCCTTTATACCGTGAACCGAGTGCTGCCAGCATTGCTTGCATTCCTGATAGAGGAAGTGCACAGGAGCCTCCATGCTGGAGCCTACAGTACCGAGAGGAGACTGGGAGCGGAGCAGCAGAAGATGATTTATGGTATCAGTGCACAGTGTACCTGCTTCAAATCCACCCACGTTCCACTGCGGTATTAACAGGACTCTCACTGCCTGATTCTTGGTTAAATAACACAAAAGGGGGTGGGTGGAACTCTGCGTAATCTTATAGAGTTTTTATGTAACTCAGTGGTATTCCATGAATTACAACTCTGCGAGTTCCACCACCCCTAACTAGAACCCGTCACTCTCTCACCCCATTTGAGAACAAATGTCCTCTCCACCATGCACCACCAACTCCTGCATGGGGTGCCTTTTAATGATGACCCTAACGTGGTGCCAGGTAATACGTGACAATTTAAACAATTAATTAAATGATAAATGTACACTATACATTGTAAATGTGACTTTGAAAGCCCCTTCAAGTGTGCAAATATTCATTGCAATTTAGACTCTCATTTTGTCACATTTTGTTTATTGTACTATAAGTCTCCTTTGTAATGGAAATGATAACTTCCAAATCTCATTTTGTCGCAGTGTGTCTCATTTTGTCTATTGCACTACAAGTCCCAGAATCATTTGTGATGGAGATGCTAACTTCCAAATCTATATTTGTCTCATTTTATCTATTGCACTACAAGTCCCAGAAAGATTTGGGATGGAAGTCTTAACTTCCAAATCTCATTTTGTTTCATCGTGTCTCATTTTGTCTATTTCACTGCAAATCTCTGAATGTTTTGTGATGGGAATATTAACTTCCAAATCTAATTTTCTCTTGAGTCTCATTTTGTCTAGTGCACTACCAGCCCAAGAGTCCTTTGAGATGGAAATGTTTTTCAATTCCTCATTCAAATACAGTGGCCCAACACTGCTCGTGATTTCATTTTACCCTGGTAGTGCTCTTGAAAATGTGCCTTATTTAGTAACCATCACAGTTGTCTTGAAAAAACAATTGAGTAAATATGAGAAAAGATGTACCTAATCATCAAGTGTTGGTATCGTCTGTTGAATTCTGTTTATTACCACGTACATGAAGTGTAAATTCACTCACGCACTTGCAGGGAGGCAACCTCAAGGGGTACATGAACCCACTCCACCAGCACAAACTGGTATGTGATTATGACAAGAAGAGGGTCCCATTTACTACATTATGATCGGACAACCCATAGACTTTTAACCTATAATCGATCAATAGCCTCAAACATGTGAACTGAACTAGGATATGTTGTTCATTACATGTGTCAACAAGAATGTAAACTAAATACACTCATATAATTTTAGGCCCTATGACATTGGCCAGGAAAACATCTGCTCCACATGCAGGATATGGTCAGGAACCACAACACTGGGCAGATGGTAGACCCTGGTAAGTACACTTAAAAATCACTTTATTAAAGGCTCCTAGTCTTAAATAGTGGATATGTCAGCAGTGTGTCTAATATCCCTTCATATCTTTATATGCTCACAAGGACTGACATTTCTGATGTCAAGCCACACATTAGGACATGCCAGCAACCTGAATAACAAGTTCACAATACATCTTGCTAGTAAGAAACAATGTGAACAATTGCTAACAAATAACAAATATGGTTCGATATCAGGCTAGGTTCTCAGGAGAATTTACTAACAAACTGAGGGCTTCGATATTTCCTCTTCTTCTCTTGCAGACTGTAGTAATACCAAAAAATGATTATGCGTCCAAGCCAGGTCAAGTTTTGGGAAGGAATTAGAGTAGTGGCTCTTAACCTGGGGTCCCGGGACCCTATGGGTCTGCAAAGCCTACTCAAGGGGTCAGTGACTGATTAGAAAATTATACAATATTAACAGAATAATAAAGAGTACATAAATAAAAAAGCAGAATTGAAAAAATTACATTTTAAAATGTTCTGTTAATGTGAAGGAATTTGAAAAAGGAGGATAAAAATTAAGGGCCCGATTCACACAGATAAAGTTACACCAAAAGACTAACTTTACTACTTCGGTATTCACAAAATGATTTACGAGTCATATCTTTTTGACTGCAGAAGCTCCGCACTCAGGGCAGAATCTCCGCTCTGGGGTGGAATTTCCGAACTCAAAGCTCCTCATTCGAAGCAGAATCTCCGCAGTTGGGCAGAGAAAGTGTAATTGATTACACCTGCAGACAATTAATGACACCTGCAACCCATGCACTACAAAGCACATAAAAGTAGCACACATCCAAGGCTCTCGTTTTTCCACACTCAAACTTTGCCTGCCTGTACTGCACCATGCCTTGCTATCACCATGCTACATATGAGGAGGAAGAATAACTACACTGAGGAGGAGACCAATACGATTGCATCATGTGTAGTGAGGAACTACAAAAAAACTGCATATTCTGCCTCCATACCTCAGTGGTGCATCAAAAAAGCCAGCCCTATGTTAACAGTTAGCTACTGCATTCAATGAATATTGAGAGGATGTCAAGTCAATCAAAGACATCAAAAAAGAAGTGACAGGGTGAGAGGAGGTGGGTGAAGGAGAAGTTCACCAGAATAAGGTTGCCAGATCACTCCACAGGGGACAAACTAGAACTACATCCACTCTTTTTGAAGCATGGAGCTTGGCAAAAACTCTGCCCTCTGGGGCCTGGTGTAGAATACTGGCGCTGACCCCATAAAAAATTTAGAAATATGGATAAACTTCAATGACATAAAATGAATCATGATCCGGATGCCTGGAAGGTGGCAACGAGTCCGTTTGAATGTTCAGAAGTAGATGGGGTCTCTGAGATTGACATGTGACATCGGCAACCATCAGGAGCATGAGCATTTCCTCTTGTCGCCATCTTGAAAGAAATATCTGACCATGCTGCGGCGACCTGAAGAGGAGGAGGTGGTAGAAGAGTGGCAGCCGAGGATGAGGCAGAGCCACAAGAGGAAGCAGAGCCTGAGGAGCTGTGAGTTCCCCAGTAAAGTGGAAAATAAGAAGACTTCCTCAAACTTGGAGAGAAGCCTTTCACCCAGCACTACTGCCACTTTGCAGGCAACCTACTGTCTCACCCAAGCACAGAAGAGTTTTGGAAGCTCTTCAGCAAGTACAGCCAGACCAGCAAGGTGTTCATCAAATGTGACCACGGTTTTAGCTTCATCTACTTATTGAGTGAGCAATGCATCCTCTTGGGGCAGGAATGGAGATTATGAAATATGCTAACGCTGCCCTGTCACAGTGTCCCCCTAGTAGTCTTCCCTGTGTAATGTGCAACCCTTGTAGACCTCCCTCCTATCAAATTCTGCATCACTATTTGCATGTAACAGGTGCCCTTCCATTTTGCCCTTCAATTTTGAATATAAGCATCTAGGACTTAACACTAATGGAATATTAAGGAAATGTATCTTATATTGCCAAGCAAAACCATGTGGATGTCAGAGTATGTGGGGTTGACTCTTGGAAGATGTGTGTGAATCACTTGTAAACAAAAGGTGTACTGGTCATTGGTGAAATCGTTCACCCTGTTGTACACTGCAACAGGGTTGTGCACGTTGGCAGCAGGACATGTGAAAGGCATCAGTTGGAACAGATAGTGTGGGTCCTCTCACTAGAATGGTGACCCAGAGCACAGGGGCAGGTGAGCTCGTTGGGAGCTTGTGTGGAGCCTTCAGCACTTGAGGGCTGCTTTGGTTTGTCATCTTGGTAGCAGGTGTTGAGGCCCAGCTGCCTTTATACCGTGAACCGAGTGCTGCCAGCATTGCTTGCATTCCTGATAGAGGAAGTGCACAGGAGCCTCCATGCTGGAGCCTACAGTACCGAGAGGAGACTGGGAGCGGAGCAGCAGAAGATGATTTATGGTATCAGTGCACAGTGTACCTGCTTCAAATCCACCCACGTTCCACTGCGGTATTAACAGGACTCTCACTGCCTGATTCTTGGTTAAATAACACAAAAGGGGGTGGGTGGAACTCTGCGTAATCTTATAGAGTTTTTATGTAACTCAGTGGTATTCCATGAAGTACAACTCTGCGAGTTCCACCACCCCTAACTAGAACCCGTCACTCTCTCACCCCATTTGAGAACAAATGTCCTCTCCACCATGCACCACCAACTCCTGCATGGGGTGCCTTTTAATGATGACCCTAACGTGGTGCCAGGTAATACGTGACAATTTAAACAATTAATTAAATGATAAATGTACACTATACACTGTAAATGTGACTTTGAAAGCCCCTTCAAGTGTGCAAATATTCATTGCAATTTAGACTCTCATTTTGTCACATTTTGTTTATTGTACTATAAGTCTCCTTTGTAATGGAAATGATAACTTCCAAATCTCATTTTGTCGCAGTGTGTCTCATTTTGTCTATTGCACTACAAGTCCCAGAATCATTTGTGATGGAGATGCTAACTTCCAAATCTATATTTGTCTCATTTTATCTATTGCACTACAAGTCCCAGAAAGATTTGTGATGGAAGTCTTAACTTCCAAATCTCATTTTGTTTCATCGTGTCTCATTTTGTCTATTTCACTGCAAATCTCAGAATGTTTTGTGATGGGAATATTAACTTCCAAATCTAATTTTCTCTTGAGTCTCATTTTGTCTAGTGCACTACCAGCCCCAGAGTCCTTTGAGATGGACATTTTTTCAATTCCTCATTCAAATACAGTGGCCCATCACTGCTCGTGATTTCATTTTACCCTGGTAGTGCTCTTGAAAATGTGCCTTATTTAGTAACCATCACAGTTGTCTTGAAAAAACAATTGAGTAAATATGAGAAAAGATGTACCTAATCATCAAGTGTTGGTATTGTCTGTTGAATTCTTTTTATTACCACGTACATCACGTATAAATTCACTCACGCACTTGCATGGAGGCAACTTCAAGGGGTACATGAACCCACTCCACCAGCACAAACTGGTATGTGATTATGACAAGAAGAGGGTCCCATTTACTACATTATGATCGGACAACCCATAGACTTTTAACATATAATCGATCAATAGCCTCAAACATGTGAACTGAACTAGGATATGTTGTTCATTACATGTGTCAACAAGAATGTAAACTAAATACACTCATATAATTTTAGGCCCTATGACATTGGCCAGGAAAACATCTGCTCCACATGCAGGATATGGTCAGGAACCACAACACTGGGCAGATGGTAGACCCTGGTAAGTATACTTAAAAATCACTTTATTAAGGCTCCTAGTCTTAAATAGTGGATATGTCAGCAGTGTGTCTAATATCCCTTCATATCTTTATATGCTCACAAGGACTGACATTTCTGATGTCAAGCCACACATTAGGACATGCCAGCAACCTGAATAGCAAGTTCACAATACATCTTGCTAGTAAGAAACAATGTGAACAATTGCTAACAAATAACAAATATGGTTCGATATCAGGCTAGGTTCTCAGGAGAATTTACTAACAAACTGAGGGCTTCGATATTTCCTCTTCTTCTCTTGCAGACTGTAGTAATACCAAAAAATATTTATGGGTCCAAGCCAGGTCAAGTTTTGGGAAGGAATTAGAGCAGTGGCTCTTAACCTGGGGTCCCGGGACCCTATGGGTCTGCAAAGCCTAATCAAGGGGTCAGTGACTGATTAGAAAATTATACAATATTAACAGAATAATAAAGCGTACATAAATAAAAAAGCAGAATTGAAAAAATTACATTTTAAAATGTTCTGTTAATGTGAAGGAATTTGAAAATGGAGGATAAAAATTAAGGGCCCGATTCACACAGATAAAGTTACACCAAAAGACTAACTTTACTACTTCGGTATTCACAAAAGGATTTACGAGTCATATCTTTTTGACTGCAGAGGCTCCGCACTCAGGGCAGAATCTCCACTCTGGGGTGGAATTTCCGAACTCAAAGCTCCTCATTCGAAGCAGAATCCCCGCAGTCGGGCAGAGAAAGTGTAATTTATTACACCTGCAGACAATTAATGACACCTGCAACCCATGCACTACAAAGCACATAAAAGTAGCACACATCCAAGGCTCTGGTTTTTCCACACTCACACTTTGCCTGCCTGTACTGCACCATGCCTTGCTATCACCATGCTACATATGAGGAGGAAGAATAACTACACTGATGAGGAGACCAATATGATTGCATCATGTGTAATGAGGAACTACAAAAAAACTGCATATTCTGCCTCCATACCTCAGTGGTGCATCAAAAAAGCCAGCCCTATGTTAACAGTTAGCTAATGCATTCAATGAATATTGAGAGGATGTCAAGTCAATCAAAGACATCAAAAAAGAAGTGACAGGGTGAGAGGAGGTGGGTGAAGGAGATGTTCACCAGAATAAGGTTGCCAGATCACTCCACAGGGGACAAACTAGAACTACATCCACTCTTTTTGAAGCATGGAGCTTGGCAAAAACTCTGCCCTCTGGGGCCTGGTGTAGAATACTGGCGCTGACCCTATAAAAAATGTAGAAATATGGATAAACTTCAATGACATAAAATGAATCATGATCCGGATGCCTGGAAGGTGGCAACGAGTCCGTTTGAATGTTCAGAAGTAGATGGGGTCTCTGAGATTGACATGTGACATCGGCAACCATCAGGAGCATGAGCATTTCCTCTTGTCGTCATCTTGAAAGAAATATCTGACCATGCTGCGGTGACCTGAAGAGGAGGAGGTGGTAGAAGAGTGGCAGCCGAGGATGAGGCAGAGCCACAAGAGGAAGCAGAGCCTGAGGAGCTGTGAGTTCCCCAGTAAAGTGGAAAATAAGAAGACTCCCTCAAACTTGGAGAGAAGCCTTTCACCCAGCACTACTGCCACTTTGCAGGCAACCTACTGCCTCACCCAAGCACAGAAGAGTTTTGGAAGCTCTTCAGCAAGTACAGCCAGACCAGCAAGGTGTTCATCAATTGTGACCACGGTTTTAGCTTCATCTACTTGGTGAGTGAGCAATGCATCCTCTTGGGGCAGGAATGGAGATTGTGAAATATGCTAACGCTGCCCTGTCACAGTGTCCCCCTAGTAGTCTTCCCTGTGTAATGTGCAACCCTTGTAGACCTCCCTCCTATCAAATTCTGCATCACTATTTGCATGTAACAGGTGCCCTTCCATTTTGCCCTTCAATTTTGAATATAAGCATCTAGGACTGAACAGTAATGGGATATAAAGGAAATGTATCTTATATTGCCAGGCAAAACCATGTGGTGGCAGAGTGTGCGGGGTTGACTCTTGGAAGATGTGTGTGAATCACTTGTAAACAAAAGGTGTACTGGTCATTGGTGAAGTCGTTCACCCTGTTGTACACTGCAACAGGGTTGTGCACGTTGGCAGCAGGACATGTGAAAGGCATCAGTTGGAACAGATAGTGTGGGTCCTCTCACTAGAATGGTGACCCAGAGCACAGGGGCAGGTGAACTCGGTGGGAGCTTGTGTGGAGCCTTCAGCACATGAGGGCTGCTTTGGTTTGTCATCTTGGTAGCAGGTGTTGAGGCCCAGCTGCCTTTATACCGTGAACCGAGTGCTGCCAGCATTGCTTGCATTCCTGATAGAGGAAGTGCACAGGAGCCTCCATGCTGGAGCCTACAGTACCGAGAGGAGACTGGGAGCGGAGCAGCAGAAGATGATTTATGGTATCTACGTCACAGTGTACCTGCTTCAAATCCACCCACGTTCCACTGCAGTATTAACAGGACTCTCACTGCCTGATTCTTGGTTAAATAACACAAAAGGGGGTGGGTGGAACTCTGCGTAATCTTATAGAGTTTTTATGTAACTCAGTGGTATTCCATGAAGTAGACCTCTGCGAGTTCCACCACCCCTAACTAGAACCCGTCACTCTCTTACCCCATTTGAGAACAAATGTCCTCTCCACCATGCACCACCAACTCCTGCATGGGGTGCCTTTTAATGATGACCCTAACGTGGTGCCAGGTAATACGTGACAATTTAAACAATTAATTAAATGATAAATGTACACTATACACTGTAAATGTGACTATGAAAGCCCCTTCAAGTGTGCAAACATTCATTGCAATTTAGACTCTCATTTTGTCACATTTTGTTTATTGTACTATAAGTCTCCTTTGTAATGGAAATGATAACTTCCAAATCTCATTTTGTCGCAGTGTGTCTCATTTTGTCTATTGCACTACAAGTCCCAAAATCATTTGTGATGGAAATGCTAACTTCCAAATCTATATTTGTCTCATTGTGTCTCATTTTATCTATTGCACTACAAGTCCCAGAAAGATTTGTGATGGAAGTCTTAACTTCCAAATCTCATTTTGTTTCATCGTGTCTCATTTTGTCTATTTCACTGCAAATCTCAGAATGTTTTGTGATGGGAATATTAACTTCCAAATCTAATTTTCTCTTGAGTCTCATTTTGTCTAGTGCACTACCAGCCCCAGAGTCCTTTGAGATGGACATTTTTTCAATTCCTCATTCAAATACAGTGGCCCATCACTGCTCGTGATTTCATTTTACCCTGGTAGTGCTCTTGAAAATGTGCCTTATTTAGTAACCATCACAGTTGTCTTGAAAAAACAATTGAGTAAATATGAGAAAAGATGTACCTAATCATCAAGTGTTGGTATTGTCTGTTGAATTCTTTTTATTACCACGTACATCACATATAAATTCACTCACGCACTTGCATGGAGGCAACTTCAAGGGGTACATGAACCCACTCCACCAGCACAAACTGGTATGTGATTATGACAAGAAGAGGGTCCCATTTACTACATTATGATCGGACAACCCATAGACTTTTAACATATAATCGATCAATAGCCTCAAACATGTGAACTGAACTAGGATATGTTGTTCATTACATGTGTCAACAAGAATGTAAACTAAATACACTCATATCATTTTAGCCCCTATGACATTGGCCAGGAAAACATCTGCTCCACATGCAGGATATGGTCAGGCACCACATACTGGGCAGATGGTAGACCCTGGTAAGTACACTTAAAAATCACTTTATGAAAGGCTCCTAGTCTTAAATAGTAGCTATGTCAGCAGTGTGTCTAATATCCCTTCATATCTTTATATGCTCAGATGTGGCACATAAGAGTATACCACTTCATAACATGTTGGTTAGTTAAAGGATGGCTTCACTTTTGTTCCTATTATATAATGTATGTACCAAAATGCTTATATTTAACCCCTAATGGGTTGAAAGTTTATACCTATTACATATACATGTAAAATGGGTCACTCTATCCTTTGTATTGAAATATAGATGGTACTTTACAGCTGCTGTCAGGACATTCTCAGTCATACAAAGTACCTCATCCAGGGATTAGGGAGACATACTTGCTGCATCAGTCAGACCCAATACCATTTGTCCATCAGCTCCATTGTGCCCCAACATGCACAGTTTTTCTTCACATATTTGACTGCTAATGTTTCATCTATATTTTAATTGACATTATAAAAGTTGTCATGAGTGCTGAAATATTTGGGGTAATTAGCAGTGCATGGTGAGTGCACGAGTTATAGTTACCTTAGGCCTTGAGGATCCACATCCCTAGATATCTATATTTTTTATCCTTAAATAACTTAAAAACTACTGAAAGGATTAACACCAAATCACAAAAAGCACCATCTATAGACCAACATCTAGCTTCCTGCCAAACCTAGGCCCTCATTATGAACACGGCAGGAAAGACAGCACCGCCGGCGGTGGCGGTAACCACCACCAACAGTCAGGCGGTCTGGGCCGTCAAATAATGAAGCACATGAAAAACAGGGAGCCTGAAAAACACCCATCGCCAGCAGAGGAGTGTCGACAACGATGGAAGAGGCCGCCCACAGCCCGACAAATAATGAAGCACTAAACCGCCGTCAGTTCCGGGGCGGGAACCACCGCCAGGCAAAGAGTGGCGGAAACGAACCAAATGAAAGGAAACACTCACCAGAGGCTCACACAACACGCCGGAGCAGACATCTAGACAGAGTTGCAAATCATGCCAGTGCTGCTCCTTGCCATATACCTCCACGACCAAGACCTCCGACGAACCGACAATGGTAAGTACAGCAACCTCCTAAACAAGGAAGAAAGGGCACAGTTACAATACCCACCCACTCCACCCACTCTGCAGAGCACCCACAACCCCTCGCAACATCACAAGCCATATATATATGAGCATGAGGTACTTACCTGACACAAGCCCAAGAGAACCTGCCCAAAGTACCAACATGTGCACAACACCCCCCCCCCCCCCCACAATGAAACAAGGAACCACGGATCCAGAGTGTGCCAACACTGGTCACACAAACTTTAATAAAGCTCCAGGAGCAACAGATTGTCCACATTAGGCCAATGACTAATCCATAGCAAAAAGGCTGATGGGCCCAAATGCCCCGAACTTGACTCCAACATGTGTACATGGTACTCCACCATAAAGGGGCATCAATGGGGCAACCAGGCACCTCAGGGAACAGAGGCAGGGGGTGGCAGGGTGGGGACTTACGTCTGGGAGGGGGGGGCTTGGATTTACGTTTGGGAGGTGGAGGGGGTTTGGGTTTAGCCTTGGAAGGTGGAGAAGCAGGCTTGGACTGGGGACGGCAGATGTTCCTTGGCCAACACAGGGCCTCTTGCTCATAGAGGAAAGTACACAGGAATGTGAAGGGGGAGAGGGGTGGACTTGGACATGGGAGGAATGGACAGGGCAAGGAGGTGTGCGCGTTTAGGGACGAGACGGGTGGGCCAGTGGGTTCAAAAATGTCTACACAGGATAGGAAAGGTTTCTTAGGGGCAGTCGGGGTGGACCTGGAGGAAGGTGTGGGAGTGGAGGTAGAGGGAGTGGTCGTAACAGGGCTAGGTGTGCGTGACGTAGATGCAGGTGACTGTACGTATGCTGAGGTGTGATGGATGTTTGTTGGGTGGGTGTCTGGGAACGTTTGAGCGTCTTTGGAGAAGGGGCGGTGGACACAGTGGGACAAGACAGGCTGCCAGTGTAAATGAATGTTGTCTGGGTGTCTGCAAGTTTGGTGAGTGTGTTGCAAGTGGTACTCAGAGTCGTGGTGAATGAAGGTGTGGTGTCTGGGGTGCATGACTGGATGTCTGATGTTGTGGTGACTGCAAGAAGGGGCCAGAATCAGTGAATGAAGGTGCAGTGCCTGTGAGTGTGCTTGTAGAGGTAACAGACAGGGAGGTGGAAGAGGTGAACACACTGGGAGAAGTGGATGTTGTTGTGTGTGCCTTTGTATGTTGGCTGTGTGTATGCCTGTGGTGGGAAGTGTGGCGCTTGTGTTTCTCTGTGTGCTTCTTGTGTGTTGAGGTGTGAGCATGGCTGTCTGAACGTGTGCTTGGGATGGGTGAAAGGAGTGGGGTGCTGGAAGGGGTAGAGGTGGTTGGAGGGGGACGGAAAGACCAGGGACACTGGTTGCCGTCAATGAGGAGGCCAGAGCCTGAAAAGATCTCTGTAGGCCAGACACGGCACTGTGAAAGCTATCCAGGTATGCATTGGTCTGCTGCATCTGGAATGCATTCACAATGGTTGTCTACCCTACAGAGATGGTCCTCAGGAGGTCAATAGCCTTCTCCTTGAGGGTAGCAGGGCTGACTGGGTCAGGGGATGAGGTGCCTGGCGTGAAGGAGATGCCCACCCTTCTGGGTGAGCCGGCACGGGCAACTGGGTGGGGCGCAACTGGGAGGGCGGTGATGGTATGTGGGTGGCGGAAGATGACAAAGAATGGGTTGGCCCACTACCGTCCACCACCACCAGGGAGCTCCCATCAGAGGAGGTATCAGAGTCACTACCTCCAGTGGTATTTGCATCCCCAATGGTACTCCCCTCGCCCTCCAACCCACTGGTCCCCTTGGCATTGCTTGACTCTTCCTCCTTGGAACACCATGGGCCACTGCATCCCCACTCGCTGGTGCCACTGCTCCCTCGCCAGATGATGTTGATGTACACAGACAACACAAGAGTAAAGGGGTAGGGAGACAAAACAGGAGAGAAATCTGTAAATAGCTGAATTGATTTACATAACTGGTTCACACATACTCCCACTCAGCAAGTATACCAACATGCAGCTCCTACAGCTATACTCATGCCTTGCCCCTGACTAGTGGCCACAACCCTGGTATACATCCATCTCCAACATTACAGAAGGACCTGAAGAACTGCAGACTTGCTCCTTATCATCTCACTGCCCATGGGGGCCATTAGGCTAAATGACATCAGTCAGAGTCCCTGCCTCTAGACAGCATACGTATTAGAGCACCCTCAGGCATCAATCAAGGAGGCATGCAATGGTCTTGGTACTAACCTCCTTGTGTCTGCTGTGCAGCTTCAATCGCCCATCCAAGTCTGGACATGCCACCGCCAGAATGCGGTGAATTAGGGGGGTCGGGGCCCGACAGGCACCCCTTCCTCATTGGGAGGACTTCCCCAGCTGGGTCCTGCAGGTCTTCCTCGTCCAGCGTCACAGGTCTTCCCATCACTTCCTGCAGTGGGTGCTCCACCGGTTGTAGACCCCCGGGGTCCGCAACGCCCTGGCGATGGTGTGCCAAAGTCCCCTCTTATGATGGGTGCTGACCTGTAGTAGACACACAGGAAAGAAACACTGAGGTCAGACTAAGCACATGTGAAACCGCTGGCCATAAATCCCCTATGGGACAGACACTTAAAACAGCATTACAGCACCTCACTCATGCAGATTGTCATGCATTAAACGTCTGTGCAGTTACAAATCGGGCACACATGTTCACTGGCATTCACCACCATCACACACATCCATGCACCCCAATCCGCCTACTCACCTATACCTCTGGTCGACCATATTATTTGGCATATAGGGGTTGGACTTCGTCCACCAGATTGTCCAGCTCCTGTGTGGTGAAGGCCAGGGCCCTTTCCCCTGTCACTCGTGCCATTTCCAGGACGAGAGTCAGGACACAGCAGCACACTCAGTGGGGTACTTGCTTGCACGGAATTCGGGAGTCAAGTGAAGCTGGGGTGACGAAATAGCGTACGCTCCGCGGTGGTGTGCATCTTCACCGCCGCCGTCAATCATAATAGGCCCATATTCCCCATTGACAACCATGTTAACCAATGAATGGGTGCACGGTGGTGAACACCGCCTTACGCCATTACGACAACCGCTAGCGGTGTGAGTTCACTTCCACTGCTATATATTTGGATGACAGGGGGCTGACATTTTGCAAACTACCACACAGTTATTATTTTGTCATTGGCCCCATGCTGGCCCTTTGGACCCCAGCCCCCAAACGCATGGCCAAAATAAAATGTACTCACCACAACAGTCCAGATTTATCAGTTAGGACATGTCACTACAGTTTAACATCCTACAATGCTTGTGTCACCTACTTGAATGACAGCAGTGCTATATACACAACATGTTGTACAAATTAATTTGTGTACCTCACGTGTTCTCCACTCCTCCTAGGTACAGACCCATGTGGCGAGGGAGGGCCCCATCTGTGTACAGACCACATGTTGATTTGGAGACCATGGTGGAACGTCACATCATTATCAATTACAGACTCACTCGTGCTACTATTCATGAACTTTGTGCATTACTGGATCCAGCACTGAGACCGGCTAATCAGAATCAGCATGCCATCCCTACTGAAGGGCAAGTGCTCTCTGTATTACATTTCCTGGCCACGGGCTTGTTTCAGGTGACTGTGGGCATGGGTGCAGGCTTTTCACAGCCAATGTTTTGAGTCACCCTGTCCAGATTCCTGGATGCATTTGTACAACACCTGCAGTCATATGTGAGGTTTCCACAAAGTGCTGAACTACCTGCCCTCAAGTCAGACATTTATGCCTTTGCCAACATTCCCCATTTGATGGGTGCTGTCGATGGCACACACATAGGGCCTCATTCTGACCCTGGCGGACGGCGGAGGCCGTCCGCCAGGGTACCGCCGCTGAATGACCGCACCGCGGTCAAAAGACCGCGGCGGCCATTCAGACATTTCCTCTGGGCCGGCGGGCGCTCTCCAAAAGAGCGCCCGCCGGGCCAGAGGAAATGCCCCTGCAACGAGGACGCCGGCTCAGAATTGAGCCGGCGTAGTTGCAGGGGTGCGACGGGTGCAGTTGCACCCGTCGCGTATTTCAGTGTCTGCTTAGCAGACACTGAAATACTTTTCGGGGCCCTCTTACGGGGGCCCCTGCCGTGCCCATGCCATTGGCATGGGAACGGCAGGGGCCCCCAGGGGCCCCGCGGCACCCCCTACCGCCATCCTGTTCCTGGCGGGCGAACCGCCAGGAACAGGATGGCGGTAGGGGGTGTCAGAATCCCCCATGGCGGCGCAGCAAGCTGCGCCGCCATGGGGGATTCTAAGGGCAGCGGTAAACCGGCGGGAGACCGCCGGTTTGCCTCTTCTGACCGCGGCCGAACCGCCGCGGTCAGAATGCCCTGCGGGGCACCGCCGGCCTGTCGGCGGTGCTCCCGCCGACCCTGGCCCCGGCGGTATTAGACCGCCGGGGTCAGAATGACCCCCATAATACTCTCATCCCCCCAAGAGTAAGTGAACAGGTGTACAGAAACAGGAAGAACTTTCACTCTATGAACATTCAATTGGTGTGTACTGAAGACCAATACATCTCACATGTGAATGCCATGTTACTTGGATCAGTCCATGATTCATTTGTGCTGAGGAACAGCAGTGTGCCAGACATGACGGAACAACTACAAGGGGACAGAGGATGGATCATAGGTGAAAGTGGCTAACAATTTTACTGTACATTGCTGAACGCCAGGCTGTCTGCAACTGAGGATAGTTAGTTACAGTCATGTTTTTCCCACTTTTGCAGGAGATTCTGGCTACCCCAGCATGCATTGACACCAGTGAGGAATCCTAGAACTGATGCTGAGAGGAATTACAATGAGACCCATGGACGTACTAGGGGGGTGATTTAGCGCACTATAGGTCTCCTGAAGGCTAGATTCAGTTGCCTCCATATCTCTGGGGGTTCCCTGTGCTATGGCCCTGAGAAGGTGTGTAGAATAGTGGTGGCCTGCTGCATGCTGCACAACGAGGCTGTGAGGAAATCTATTCCCCTCTCGGAGGAGGAGGGTGCTGTATATCCAGACCAGCTTCCTCTGAGAGGGGATAAGTGTGATAGTGATGATGAAGAGGTGGAAGATGTACACTCCAGGAACCAACTGGTCCAACTATACTTCCAGTGACTAAGAGGTACTGTTTGCTGATGTTGTTGTCTGTACTGCATACTATCGGTCTGACTTATTCTCTATGGGGGTGTTGGGTCTGTAGACATTTACACCTTAACAAGGTATTCAAGTGCCATGTCACATGATGAACAACTAGTTAGACATTTCTGTTTACTCCACACCATGCTGTGTGTGAGGTGCCATTCCTGCAATAAAGGTCGGAATATTGGATTTCAATGGCAAATGCAGTCACACTTCAGTTTGGTTCAACATAATGACAGGGGACATTGACAATGACAGGGTGCTGTTTACAGTGATGGCAGTGGGCTGATGGTGAATGTCCATACTGACTACATGGTCTCAGAGATTGGTGGCTGTGGTAATGTGTCCATCTGTACCTTGCGGGTCGTGGAGTTGGTATTGGCCGGTGGGTATGGTGGTTCACTGACACACTTGGGAGACAGTTCATGTCAGAGTCACTTCTTTGACGGTGCCTTGGTCTTGGCAGGTGTACCAGTACCATATCCGGGCCTGAGGGACCGTTTGAATGCCTGTTGTTGGACTGTACAGGTAGGCGTGCTGTTCTCCTGTGTGTCCTTAGATAGTTGCACCAGTCCAGTTGCTGCTGCTGATGTTGATGGCTGGTCTGCGTTGTGGTCTGTGGTAGGGGCTTCCTGGTTTGTGGGGGTCTCAGGCTGGGTTTGGAAGTGGTGCAGTAGCACCCCTGCAATGGCGGCCATGGTGGCTTTGAGCTGTTTCCACTGCTCCATGGCCTCTTGGTGGTGTGCTATCTGCAGCCTTTGATTCTGATCCAGGGTGGCCACGATGTGGCCCATCCTGTCCTTAGTATGGTGGTATACTCCCCGGACCTCAGAGATCACCTCCTGGGCTGCAGCATCCATCCTTCGGCCTCCCCATTGGCCACTGATGCCCTCCCACTGTGCCTAGCCCCCTGTGTCTGTGTCCCCTGCACAGGTCTGGCGGCACCACTTGTACTGGGGCCATCGTCATCCTGCCTGTTGGTCGGTGGTGACTGTGGCCTCTGTCCTTGTGTTCCACCAGTCTGTGGCCTGGATACACTGGTGTGGGGTCGTTTGGCCAGAGCTGATGTTGGTGGCTGGGTGGTAGGGGTGTCAGTGGTGTCCTGGGTGGGGCTGCTGGATGGTGACAGTCCAGGGCTGTGTGATGAGCCAGGGTATTCCTCACTGTCCATACTACCCTCACAGGTGTCCTGAGTGGTGCCTCTGTCTCCATGTGGGGCGCTGGAACTCCTTGTCCTTTCCGTCAGGGTGGCATGGGTGGTGGTGCCTGTGGGGGGGAATGGACAAGTATGATAAATTTTTCAGAATCGGATGGGGTGCACAGGGCAGGACTGTTTTGTGCAGGTTTTCCACTGTTGGGCCATGCAGGGACCTATTGTGGGATTGCCATTGCATTTAGCACGGGATGTGGAGGTGCATTGTGGGTGGTGTTGTGCCATTGTGATTCCTTGCAAGGGTAGGTGGCTGTGCACAGGGGGAGGGATGTGGGCCAGTTAGTGCATTTGTGGGACTGCAGAGTGACTGGATGTAGTCACTGTGGCCTGGGTGGAGTAGTGGTACTGGTGGTAGCTGGAGCGGTGTGGAGGTGCATGCATTACAGGTGTGGTGGATATGGGGTAATTGTAGATGACTTACCCAAGTCCATTCCTCGAGTTAGTCTAGTGAGGCCCTCAGGGTACAGGATGGCCAGTACCTTTTCCTCCCAGTCAGTGTAGTCGGGGGTGTTGGTGGGGGTCCTCCCCCAGTCTTCTGGACCGCAATGTTGTGCCTGGATGCCATGGACCTCACCTACCCGCGCAGGTCGTTCCATCTCTTGCGGATGTCGTCCCTTGTGCCTGGATGGTTTTCCACTGCATTGACCTTGTTGGCTATTGTCTGCCATAACTCCATCTTCCTGGCTATGGGTGTGTGTTGTACCTGTGCCCGGAATACTTGCGGCTCGACCTTAAGTATCTCGATCACCATTGTTCTTAGCTCCCTTTCTGTAAAGCATGGGTGCTAAGGTGGTGCCATGGTGTGTGTTGTGGGTGGTGTGTTGTGTGGATATTGGTGAGGGTGCTGTTGTGTGGTTGGGTGTGTGAGTTGTGTGCTGTTGCATTCAGCATTTGCTTGTAGTGTTCTCAATCTGGCTTCTCCTATTGGCGATGCAAAGGATTGTAGGGTGTGTCTGTGTGTGTTTTATAGTGTTGTGGAAGTATGTCAGGTGTGTGGCTTTCAAACTTGCCAATGTGAACATTTCATGCTGTTGGGTCCCATTGCTGGCAGTGGCGGCCTGTACCGCCATTAGTCGTTTGGCATCCACTGACCGCCACAGTGATTTGTGCATCATTATTTGGAGGGTGGCCGATTTGTGTGCTCGGCGGTGGCGGGTGGGATGTGCAGCTTTTTCGCCGACTAGGCCCTGGCGGTGGCTGGTGGGAGCAGAAATTTTGGCGGATTCTGTTTTTGGCATCTTTAAATGGTGGGTTTCTGTTCACCGCCAATGTCGGTTTTCTGTTCACCGTCGCCACGGCGGGCGACGGTGTTTACCACCATGTTCATAATGACCCCCTTAGTGTAATTCCAAGGCCTAGGTGGCGAGGGCCTGCTCCTGGCTCAATATGTACTTCTGGGCCATCCAACGTGGGGCCGTGATCAAATTGAGCGGAGCAAAGGAAGGGGCCCACCAGCACCAGAGGACTCACAGGTGAGTGGGGCAATCTGGGATTGAGGTATGTGCTGAGACCGTATGCGTTCACAGAGTGGTGAGGGCCCCTCATTACAATTAGCAGCAACAACACTCCTAGGGTGGTGGATGGGAGCCATGCGGCCTCCGGGGCTCCTGAAGGACTACGAGGGACTCTGAGAAAATACAAATGCCTCACCGGCACCAATGTGATTGTTGATAACTGCCAGGCCCTAAGATGACACCGCTGCAGGAGACGCTCTATGTGCCACGGGGACCCCAACAACACTGATTACGGATGAGGATCTGTCGGAGAACATAGGATACGCAGCGGCTGCCCCTGTAAGCCACTGGCCTTACCTCAAAACTTACCAGTAATTGTGGTTACAGGGGAGTCATACCTTAGCCTCAACTGACTTCAATTGGGGAGAGGGGAGGCAAGTGCTCCCCCAGTGGTATGACCCCCTCTACCTAATCTGGCCCACTGCAGAACACCCCAATGAAGGAACGAGCCCCTTGAAAATGCATATGCAGCAACAAGTATAACTCCCAAGGCCTTTTTGCTGAAGAGCACACTGGGAGGGACCGAGCGGGAAGGGGCCGGATGGTAAAATCAGCAAGCTGAGGGGATGATGGCAGTGTAAATACCCCCAGTAGAAGGAGTCTAAATGGACAAATACTGGGCAGACGCCCTACCACAATACCTTCTATGTTGAGGGTGTCAGTGGTAGGCATCATGCTGGTGCCACATAAAGAACCGATGATGGAAGTGTGGCCAAAAGAAGTGAAAGCCCTCTGCTTCCACTACAGAGCAGGCCACAGAGGCCATACCTGGGTACTTGTCAAGTGCATTCCTGCCAATATGCCTCCTAGGCCTGACATGGAAACTAGACGGCGGTCTGGGGGACTGGGAAACATCCCGAATAAGAGCAGGAGCCAAGGTGACAACACTTACGACCAGGCCAGTCCCTTTGAGACCTCCTTATTACTGGAAGGCCATGGCCAGTGATAAACCATCAGTCAAGATATAAGGAGAGCATCACCATTTTCCATCAGGTGGGTGCCACTCAACTACATGCACCCAAAAAACAACAAACCAACAGAATTTCAGCTATTTCACATCCAGAGAGGCAAATATAGTGTTGCCCGCAGCACCTGAAGACGCCAACATGTCACTCACAAGGGAGGACTTGCTTCCACCCCTCAAAGACTTTAAAAAGGAGCTCCATGAAGAGCTGAAGGTAGATCTGACCTCATCACTAGACGCCTTTCGGTTGGACCTCAACGTTAAAATAGCTATACTGCTACAAGATGAGGACTCAGTCAGGACCAAGGTGTTAGATCTGGAGGTTAAACCAACTGAATTAGACACACATACCGACCACCTGGAAGACTTGACACAATCACTAAGGCAACAATTACAAGTATCAATCCTTAAGCAAGCGAACTTAGAGAATAGATCATGGTGTGACAACATAAGAATCCGGGACCAGGTGGAGGGGGTGGAAGCCCCTGACTTGGGGGCATTCGTAATGTGCCTGTTTTCGGAGCTCCTGAGGGAAGCAATCTGTAATAATGAAGTCGCTAAAACGTAAGTAGATTTCGTCCAGGTTTATTTATTTATAGAAACCACCCTGGCAACATATAAGAAGGAAGCTCCTTAGACCAGCTTCTTCCGACGCTCTCAAACCCTTTTCTCTAACGAATTCGTTCGGCACGGAGCGTTAAAAGAACGCTTCTCGTGCCGAACTGGTTCACGAGAGCAGCGCGCGGATCAAAGAAAACACCGCGCGCCGATGCCGCAAGCCATAACACTACATGGGTTTTCTTCTTCCAAAAAAAACAAAAAGGAAGAGAAAACATATAACTATACATTGGAAAACTATACATACTACACTCAGAATACAGCACTAGTACCACATGTAATTATACTAAAAACTCTATTTATACAATTACAATGAAATATAAGTATTGACAACAAAAAAAATATATATAAAACAACAAGAGGCAAAGAACAATTGAATTTATAACAACAATATTCCAAAGGAATAAAAAAAAAAATAACAATACATATATTCATCTAAATCTGTGAGGCTTACGTCTTATACGAGTACTTCTGCGTACCATAGAGAAATCATCACGAACCTTGCCTGCATCCACACGCTCATTCGAACAATCATCCTGAAAATCACAATTTTTATGACGCTCAGCTTCACCAACTAACAGGCTCATATTGGCTGGACAAGGAACTTTCACAACCTTAGACTTGTTCCACCAATGACCACCCTCAACTCTGACAGCATTTCCACATACTTTGTTGACTAAAACCGGTGACGAAAACTTAGAGTCACCTTTCTTGATGAAACCCCCAAATTTAATTTTCACAAAATCTTCCGCATTCACCTCCAAATCAGACACTTTCCTCCTTTCATCATAATGGAGTTTTTGTTAAATTTGAGCCCTTGCTACATTCCTTCTCACAAAATGATCTAAGCTTTGGACACACACCTCTTGTTTCAATATCTTGAACATCCACGCAGGCTTAAACTCGGTGGCTGGTTTCCTACCTCGTAATAATTCGAAAGGAGAAACCATAGTGGAAGACTGGGGTGTAGTCCTATAGAACCACAACATTGATTGAGTAGCAGAGTGAATGTCAACTTTGTTCTGCATGGCCCATTTAATACAATAACCCAGGACCCGATTAAAGCGTTCTACAAGGCCATTAGTTTGAGGGTGAAACAAATAACTTTTTAGGTGTTTAATACTACTACTCCTGAAAAACTGTTCCACTTCATTGGAAATGAATTGAATCCGTTATCCGAAACAATGTATTCGGGGAAACCCTCCCTCATGCACACATCTCTAATAAATTTCACCACAGCTTTTGAATTTGGTTCACTAATAAATCTGACCTCTGGCCATTTTGAGTAATAATCTAACAGAACTAAAGCAAATTTAGCATTTGACGGCAGGGTGTAAAAAGGACCAATCAAATAAACACCTAGTTTCACCCAGGATCTCTCCGGCAGTTCAATGGGCATTAAGGGAGGTACAGATGTTTTAAGAACTTTATCGCTAGATGTGCAAATAACACAACCCTTGACTAGATTATCTATTTCTGTATCCATTTGGGGCCACCAGAAAAAAGAACGTACCCTACGTTTAGTGAAAGTCGAACCTAGGTGTCCCTCATGGGCTTTTGTTATTATTTGTTGTTTGAAAACATGAGGAGGTATCAACTTGTCCGATCTCATAACCAATCCACCCTCCAATATAATTCTTCATTAATTTTAAAAAAAGGCTGAATACCCGGTTCCAAAGACTTCTCCTTAGGCCACCCCTCACTGATAAATTTAGAAACGGTTTTCAAGACAGGATCATTATCTGTAGCCGAAATCCATTCTGCTTCAGAAAATGGACCAGCATCATCCAATTCAAGAGAAGCTATTATACAACTCTCATCGTCACATTCATCTTTTAAGACCTGTGATGGGGAAACCGCAGGGAACCTAGACAGAAAATCAGCTCGTGCATTTTTTCCTCCAGAAATATGCTGAATATCAAATTGAAATTAAAGGAGGCGAGCTGAGAACCTTGCAATCCTGGGCGAACAATTTTTCACATTCTTCCCACTTAATATAAAAATGAGAGGTTTGTGGTCTGTCTGGAGCAAAAACTTAGTACCCTAGAGATAAGTGCGGAATTTCTCTATCGCCCACCAGCAGGCTAAGAGCTCCTTTTCAATAACCGAATACAGGCATTCCGAATCTCTTAGGGCTCTGGAAGCAAAACCCACAGTGTTTTCACCATCAGGAGTTTGTTGCGTAAGAACTGCACCTAAACCCACATTACTGGCATCAACAGTGAGCACAGATTTGAGCTCAGGATTAAACGGTTTCAGTCCCACGCATTTGGAAAGCTGAAGTTTAATCCATTCAAATGCTTCACTGCAATCACTATTCCAATTAAAATCTACTTTCGCTTTCAGTAAGTTTGAAATAGGTCTAACTCTGGAAGCAAAATCTTTTATAAACCGAGAATCGAATTCACAAAGGCCTAAAAAACTTTTAACACCACTTTTATCAGTGGGAGGAGCCGCATCGAGAATGTTCTGAACCAAACCAGGTTTTGGTTTGACACCAGAACTAGAAATCACATGGCCCAGATATTCTACCTCTTCTTTGAGGAATTCACACTTTTCCCTTTTTAACACAACTCCTCGTTGTTGAAAAATAGACAGAACTTGACTGAGTGTGGCATCATGAGAATGACGATCCGGCCCAAAAATCAACACATCGTCTTGGAATATGGCTACTCTATCAATGCCCTTGAGTAAACTTTCCATTACTCTTTGGAACACAGACGCAGCTGATGCTAAACCGAAAGGTAACCTGCAATACTGATAGGTACCCCACGGTGAAACAAAAGCGGTGAAATGTCGGGAATCAGGTTCCAATTCAATTTGGTGGTAAGCAGATGCTAAATCTAATTTAGTAAAAAACTTAGCACCAGTGACAAGAGCTAACAAATCATTTATTTTTCGGTAAAGGATGAGAATCAACCCAAATCTCTTTGTTCAGAGCACGTAAGTCTATGCATACCCTAAGCTCTCCATTCTTTTTTTTAGCAACGACTAAAGGAGAAAGCCAAAGTGAAGACTCAATTTGTTCAATAATACCTGACTTGGCCAAAGAAATCCATTCCTTCTCCAAATCATTCCGTGCACTAAAAGGTACTCCCCTCATCTTGTGTTTAATAGCCAGGGCACCTTCTTTCACTTTAATTCTGTGCTTAAAACCTTTAATTTTCCCTAGTTCTCCAGAAAAGACTTTGGGAAAATCGTTTAATAAATCTTCCACCTTATCTGAATCCCTCACGGCAAGCACTTGCTCGCGTGTACCCAGTCTTAATATCATACCGAACAATCCTTGATGAAACCAACCAAGGATATTAAGACCCTTTACAGCTACATACATTTTTCCATAAATAACTCTCCCTTTGAATTTCAGAACATCTTCAAAATATCCCAACAAGTCAATTTTCCGTCCTTCGTATGACACAGGAGATCTGTCTGGAGGATGAAGAAGTCTATCATTCCATGTATCTTGAAAAAGTTATTTAGTGATCATTGTAATTCGTGCACCAGAATCAAGTAACAAACGAATAACTTTGTCTCCAACGCCCAATTCAACATACGGATCAACACAGTCTGAAGGATCACGCCACTTGACAACATCATCATTAACAACTAACACCAAGGGGGTGATTCTAATCTAGGCGGGCGGCGGGAGCAGCCCGCCAAGCGGGAACCGCCAGAAGACCGTACCGCAGTCAAAAGACCGCGGCGGTCATTCTGAGTTTCCCGCTGGGCTGGCGGGCGACCGCCAGAAGGCCGCCCGCCCGCCCAGCGGGAAACCCCTTTCCACAAGGATGGCGGCTCCGAATGGAGCCGGCGGAGTGGAAAGGGTGCGACGGGTGCAGTTGCACCCGTCGCGATTTTCAGTGTCTGCTATGCAGACACTGAAAATCTTTGTGGGGCCCCCAGGGGCCCCACGACACCCGTTCCCGCCAGCCAGGTTCTGGCTGTCAAAACCGCCAGAACCAGGCTGGCGGGAAGGGGGTCGGAATCCCTATGGCGGCGCTGCCTGCAGCGCCGCCATGGAGGATTCTTCAGGCCAGGGGAAAACCGGCGGGAAACCGCTGGTTTCCCTTTTCTGACCGCGGCTTAACCGCCGCGGTCAGAATTGGCCTGGATGCACCGCCAGCCTGTTGGCGGTGCATCCGCGGTCCCCGGGCCTGGCGGTCTATGACCGCCAGGGTCGGATTGACCACCCATGTCTTGTAAATCAGAGACAAGATCACTTTCTTGAAAATCCTGAGTTTCATCTTTGATAGCACCAACATTAGTTTTGTTACCATTGGTGCTTTGACAAACCTTAGCAAAATGGCCAACTTTGTTGCACAATCTGCAAGTAACAAACTTTGCTGGACAAGGTTTACTCCCTTTCTTGTAAAAATTATTTCCACATCTGAAACAAAAATTGGATTGAGAAAAAAATGATTTGGAGTTGGTGTTTTTCAAGGAATCTCCTTTTTTTTTAAAGACTGAGGTCTCTTTATTATATACAGGGCAGACATGTTCTTGAGGTTTATCTTCAAGTTCCTTCACAGATCGTACAGAAGTTTCAATGCTTTTAGCAATTCTGATACATTCATTAAGGCTAGGATTCCCCAAAGTCAAGAGCTTCTGACTAATATTTTTGTCCAAACAGTGGCAAATGAATTGGTCTCTTATAAGCTGATCACTAAAATTATCAAATTCGCATTCAGCTACCAAAGATCTTAAAGCTGATATGTCTGTATCAATGTCTTCATTAGATTTCTGTGTTCGTTTGAAGAATTTATGTCTTAAAACGACTAAACTCGGGGGCTCATTGAATCTCAATTCCAGTTTTTTAACTGCTTCTTGGAATTCATCAAGTTCTTCATCTTGTTGTGTTTCTATATTTGGTAGATGTTTAAACGTAGATCTCCCTTCAAAGCCAAGCGAGTGTAATAAAAGACATTTCTTTCTTTCTGGTCTAAATCTAGTAGCTCCTAACGCTCCTAAATGTGTTTCAAAAGCATCAAACCAACGTTTCCACGTGATAGGTGGTTCACCAGGAGTTTCTAAGAAAGGTGGTGGAGGTGTAACAGCCTGCATACTTATTCCAGAGCAAATACTTTATGTAGGTAACAAACAACATTTTAAAAAATAAATCTTCTGCTTTAAACAATAAAAGTTCAGAAATGGCGTTTGTTCTGTTCCACATCAAATTCACAAAAATAAGTTAGCGCTCTAGTTAGCTTTCTAGTTGTAGGGGCGGGGTTTAGACTCACAGCACTGCTCCTGATGAAAGGAAAACACCTCCAAATCTTGGCTTGTGGGTTCGCTGGGTAGTTTCTTTCTCCTCGTCGCCACAAATGTAATAATGAAGTCGCTAAAACGTAAGTAGATTCCGTCCAGGTTTATTTATTTATAGAAACCACCCTGGCAACATATAAGAAGGAAGCTCCTTAGACCAGCTTCTTCGACCCTCTCAAACCCTTTTCTCTAACGAATTTGTTCGGCACGGAGCGTTAAAAGAACGCGTCTCGTGCCGAACTGGTTCACGAGAGCGGCGCGCGGATCAAAGAAAACACCGCGCGCCGATGCCGCAAGCCATAACACTACACAATCCTAATGGTGAAAACAGACAGAGTTCATAGAGTGGGCATAAGACCCTCTGGTGACAAGATACAACCATGTGATGTGTTGGTAAAGCTTCATTCTTTCAAAACTAAAGAGGCCATCCTCCAAGCGGCACTTAAGGTTGAGGACATCGCCTTCAGGGGAGAATCATGCACACTGTTTCAAAACATAGCCCCAGCTACATTAGCCAGGCACCAACAGTTCAAGCCAGTGACAGAGAAAGTGAAGCAGAAACTCATCAGATACTGGTGGACATTTCAGTTCAGCCTAGCTCTTGACTGGAAAAGTAAATCCCACCATGTAGCTGATCTTCCAGAAGCAATGACACTGCTGTGCCCCCCTGTCCTGGAGGCCCCCAAGGAGGAGAGAATGTTGAGGCTACCACAAGAGAGTGCAGACCCGCCCCCTACCACTGGAGCATGGCTTTCCCAATGACGTCTGCGCCAACATAAAAAAAGCTGAGCCTAGTGGGGAAGCACCAAAGTTCTAGAGTGAGTCCTTCAACTTCTGAAGCATCAATCTTGCAGGCTTGATGGGGTACTCACAAAGGAATGGCTCCAAATATCCCTGTAGCTGAAACATTCACAGTGATGAGAGGAGAGCAAATGAACATGAAGAACAGCTGCAAAAATGATTGGTGTCTTCCTAAGTATAGACTCCCTTTTATCATCTAGTTTTGTAATTACTGGTACTTTCTTGGTTATGATCAATGCCCTAACTACACAAGCTTCACACAAAGACATATTAGTGGTATCAGGCCAATAGCCCAGTACAATGGAAACAGTAGTAACTTTTTACTGAATTTGGGATCTGTTGTCCATTTTTTTTCTTTTTCCTTGTTAAGGTTTACAGAGGAGGGATCGTTGGTGCAGGCAAGACATATTATCATCAACTGTGGGCGGGTGTGGGGGAGAGGTGACAGGGGTCTCAGAGGTTGGCAGGGAAAGAGATTATGGGTTAACCACCATTTGCGAAGGGGAGAAGAGCCCGCCATATGCACCTATCAGAGATGCAACCTGAATAGTCATTCACTTAATCTTCAGCTATGGTAATAACAATTCTTACCTTGAAAGTCAACGGCCTAAACTCCCCAGCAAAACATCACAAACTTTGAAAAAACGTGCTAGACAACACCATGACGTGATAGCATTACAAGAAATGCACTTCTAGCGGGCCGAGGACCACAGACTAAAACACAAAACATACTCACAACTTTTCAAATCATCCACTGCCTCTAAACATAATGGAGTGACACTGTTGTTTCATACATCACAGAAATTTCAACCTACAAGGCCCAAAACTGACAAAAAGGGGAGGGTACTCATAGCCAAAGGCCTACTTCGGGAGCGGCACACTACCTTTGCTTCTATCTATGCCTTCAACTTCAACCAGGAACAATTTACACACTCCTTCCTAACATTGCTGGGAGAATTTGCGGATGGAGAGATTTTTCTGAACACTGAAACACGCAATACAGGAGCTGGGCTTAGTTGATGCATGGAGAACACTCTACACAGACTCCTGAGACTAAACCTTTTCTCCCACTCCCATTGTGCTTATTCCAGACTTGATTACATATTTGTCAGCCAGTTGAGGGTCCAAGACTTCCGGTTGGCGACACTCCACCCAATAGCCCTTTCTGACCATGCCCTGGTAGGTGTTACACTGCAGTGGTGAAATGCCCTACAAAAACACCACCATTGTTTTTTCCAGCAATCCCTAATTCAGGACCCACTCTCACAAGACGAGCTACAACAAACCATTAGGGAACACTTCCAACTCAACGCCCCCAACACACCAACCCGTGTAATAATTGGGACACATTCAAAGCTGTGTTCCGGGGGAAATGTATTTCTCTGATGGCAGCACTGAATAAACAAAGGGTGAAGGATCACATAGCCCTTGAAGAAGAGTTGCAAATATTGTAGCAGGCACACAAGGACCACCCCACACTGCCTCTAAAACATAAGGTCATGGCGTTGAGGGATAAACTAAATGCTATTTACACCAACAGGGCGGAACTCACCCTACTGCATCTAAAGCGCACATCGTACGAACAGGGGAACAAAATGGGTGCCCATCTGGTGCAACAACTCAGAATTAAAAGGGAGAAGGAGTACATAGTAGACATAAGATAATCTACAACTGAGCTCACCAGGTCGGATTCAGAGAAGGCGAAAATATTTGGAGATTTTTATTGGAAATTAGGTACGGCTGAACATCCAACCCACCACCCCAACTTGACTTTTTGGGGGGCATTGACCTCCCTTAGGCATCTCCTACCCAAAATGAACTCCCCAGTGAACCCATTGGTGAAGAGTAGGTGAGGCTAGCATTAGCCAATTTAAAACTTCACAAATCACTAGGGACAGGTGTCCTCATGGCCCAGTTTTACAAAACTTTTAGTTCCAAACTAATTCCACACCTGACCTCCCTATTCAATCATATTGGTGTCTCAGGGGCAGTCACCCCATTTACGAGTGAATCGGTCATCATCGTTATTTCCAAAAGAAGGAAAGACATGCACGCTTGGGCTCCTATAGACCCCCTGCACTCGTAAATCTAGATGTAGAGCTTTACTTGATGATACTGGGAACCAGGTTGGATGACCTGATGCCTGACCTGGTACACGGGGACCAATCAAGCTTGATCAAAGGTCAACAAATGCATGAAAACCTGAGGTGAGTGGCCCCCCTTATTGAAAAAGCCAACAAAAAATAAATACCATCTATACTGCTGAGCTTAGATGCTGAAAAGGCTTTGGATCTGGTGGACTGGTCCTTTCTGTTCCATACACTCAAACGCTACTGCTTGTGTGACCAACCCATCACTATGATACAAGAAAATTATGTCTCACATCAGTCTTGAGTGTTAGTAAACGGGATAAGATTCAATCCCTTCCGTCTAGCAAGGAGGGCGCAACAGGGCTGCCGTCTACCCCCTCTTTTATTTGCACTCAGTATAGAGCCTTTGGCTGCAAAGATCCAATCCTCCTCCACCATTCGTGGAATACCGTTGGATAAGTGGAACATAAGATTTCCCTGTTCACAGATGACATGCTTCTGACACTCACCAAGCCAGGCCCCTCACTCGTTGTACTTCAGGAGGAACCATGCCTCTTTGAAGAAGTTGCAGAGTTTAAAATCAACTTGACTAAATGTTACATGCTGAACCTGATGCTGCTTGTGTCTGAAATGGAAGCTCTAGCTGTCAGGACCCCCTTTCTATGGGCAAAAAGACACATAGCATACCTTGGCATTAAAATCACACCATGAGTAGGTATCCTCTACCGAGCAAACTTTCCCCCACTATTCACTCAATTAAAAGTAGAAGTGAAAAGTTGGGCACCAGTCTATCTTACTTGGCTGGGGAGGATAAACACTGTAAAAATGTCAGTACTCCCCAGGGCTCTATATCTTTTTCAAAGCCTTCCCATAGACGTTGCCTGCAAATTCTTTTCATCACTGCGCACCTTTATCATACAATTCATTTGGCAGAAGAGCAAGGCCTGCATGACATTCATAACACTGTGAATGTCAAAAGAATCGGGAGGCCTTGCTCTCCCAGATTTCAGCTGTACTATAAAATAGCCAAACTGAGTTTTACCTATGAATGATGACTCCGAGAATCAGACAAACACGTGGTCAATGCCTTTGTAGGAACAGGGAATATAGGACTTAGTTTGGAAACCAAAAGCGGGATGCCGCCCCCAACACCTACCTAAGCACACCAATGAAACTGACCTTAAAAATATGAGATGAGGTAACGAAAACAGTGGGCTGGACAACTTCCCCTCTCCTCACACACCAATACACTACAATCTGGCTGTTCCTCCAGCCCTCTTCGGGGACCCTTTGATGCCTGGAGAGGGGGACTGCTTCACATTATCTGGCCTTTTTGACAAATGGGACATATTGACATTTGACAATTGCAAAATAAACTTCAAATTATCTCCCACAGAACACTACCATTACACGCAACTACTACATTAGACTTTACAACCTGTGGTCCAAGTAGCAGCCACATGAGAGATGACCCCAATTGAACATTTTGTCCGCTGATCAGGCACGTCTGGAGGAACTATCCCCTTCCTCTACTCGCTGTTGATTGCAACACTAACCCCCTCACGGCTGACATATGACCTTCTGGTAACATGTCCTTGGAGAGGATATTCCTAACACAAAGTGGGGCAAACTATGGAGAAACATCTCCAAATGCAACCATTCAGTTGCACTCCCGGAAGCCCATTACAAAATTCTATAAGATTAGTACCTACAGCCAATCAAACTGAAGATTGTCACTGCCACTTCAGAGCTCTGTTAGAGGGGATGTGGTCTACAGGGTGATTTCAGCCATTTACGGTGGGAATGTCCGATGATCCGACTCTTCTGGAACAAGATTCTGGCACAAATCAAAGATATATTAGGCTACCCGATTCCAAACACAATAGGATTCGCCCTTCTAGTCCAATGGGAGAAAAACCTTAAAAACCAAACACGTAGCGATAAGGTCATTATGTGCCTTTGCCTAGGTGTCGCAAAGATGGCAATTGCAGCAGCCTGGAAAAAAAGAGAAGCTCCAGCACTCACTCAATGTCATGCCCGCCTCTGGCGGGCCCTTACTTTGTAGAACATGACAAGCATCTTTGTAGATTACTTTTAAAACTTTGAGTTTGCTTTGGGGCCCTTGCACCTTATTCATCTATAGGCCTACTATTGATGGCCTGTCCTACATGCATGAGAGCGCCTTATCTTTTTGAGTTTTAGAATCTGAGAGGACCCCTCCCCTCATTGCAAGATATCACCCCAACTCCCCCCGCCCTGTGTCTACTAGGACACTGAAGACTTGCTTTCATGCTCACCTACACATCTGAGTAGATACTATGCTATATCAGCAGCCTAGACCCCTCATGGGTTTTCTTTCGTTTGAGAATATTGTTTATGTTCCTAGAAAAGTTTGAACTGTCTTTGCATAACACAAAGCATTAGAAGGAATCTCATACTGTAACTTTTCAATTTGCCAATGTGTAAAAGGTAAGACAATTCTTAATATTTCATGATTTGTGTATGACTTTCAATCAATAAAAACTATTTTGACAAAAAATAAATAAACAAATTGACCAATGCTATTTTAGTAGGAGTAGAAACTACAAGTAACTGGAAGGTTGAGGAAAGTATTCACATCTATAAGAAAGGTTCTAGGTATCTTCCAGTGAACTACAGACCGATTAGTTCAATCAAGACTATTCAGAAGGTGTTCTGTAGACATATATTGAATAGATTAGATACATGGATAGAGGTATATATTGGCATTTTTCTCCTACAAGCTGGTTTTTAGCAAACAAACCAGTACAGTTGACCAGGTGTTGAGGTTTCTAACAATGTACTGGAAGATAGTAGTTCTACGGAAGCTACATCTTTCTGTGGACTTAAAGTCCGTATTTGGCTTTGTCCCTCACCGCAAACTCTGGGAAGTAGTAGAACATAATGGAGTACCCTTAAATTTACTTGCTATCCTGATCCGCTTACATGATGGCACGTATGCAGAAGCTGGCTGGGTGTCCCAGAGCAAACTAACAGATCACATTGGGATACATAAAGGGGTATGCCAGGAGTGTGTTCTTGCCCCCACTTTATTTTCCCTTTATTTAAACAATGTTGCAGTCCATCTGGAGAATTGCAATAACAATGCACCTAGTATAGCTGTCCAGAAGATTCCTCTGCTTTTTTTTGTGGACAATACACTGCTGGCATCTAAAACTCTGGCCGGTCTACAAATACGTGTAGATCATTTTATAGCCTGCTATGAAGCCAGGGGACTAGAGATCAACCACTCAAAACTAAGGCGCAGATTTATGGGCATTATGGCACAGGACAGCGCAGCAAGTCACCTTGCTATGTTGCCCTGCATCATAGAGAAAGTGCATAAATGTGCTGTAGTTAATCAATACAGTGCATTCCTGTCCTTTCCCCCTGTGTTGGTGTCCTTTTGGCTGCCTAGCACCAATGCAAGCACCCTTGCACCATGGTGCAAGGGTGCCTGCATTGCATTCAGGATTGTTTTTGCTCAGTAAGGGACACCCTCCTGCACAAAAACAATCCTGAGAGGCTTTTTTTTCTTTTTTTATGTGTGCTGCAGAATGCACACACCTAGAAAGAGGAAACAATTAGGAAAAATAAAGATATTTCTCCTCATTACACTTCACCTGAGGAGGCTTAGGATTTTGGTGCATTACCAGGTTTACAAGTCCTTGTAAATATGGGAATGCATCAAAATCCATAGATCTTCCCAGGGAACAACCACACAACATCCATGAAAATGCCTTCTTGGTGCAGAGTAATGTAATGCAGTGATTTGCACTGTTAATTACTGGAGATTTGTGAAGCCACAGAGAGGTATGCAAGGTGGCTTTGGGTGGCTTAAATCTCACTTAAGGTTTGCGTCGCTCTTGCACCATGATGCATGGTGAAAGAGTGACTCAAACTGGGGCATAAGTAAGGCCCTAAGTTTCTGCCCTTAAACCCCCACAATTCATTCAAAGGCTCTGCTAGGCTGGGTGGCTTTACTCTAGAAAGGGTTTCTAACCTTGATTACTTCGAGGTTAGATTAACTAAATATGTCTTGATCTGCCCAAGTATAAAAAAGCAGTTTAAAACTTTGCCAGCACACAGCAGGGAAACTAAAGTTCTATGATTGCACCAAGGTAAGACACGCAAAGCTGCAGGAAGTGCTCTTGATGGGGCTTAGGTGTGGGGCGACTTAAAGTTGACCAAATTGGCATCCACTGAAAATAATTTCTTGAAATCTTTACTGAGTATGTCCAAAAGTACCCCCACCTCCCTCTGCGCTGGGACCTGGGCGTTAAGTCCATCACACTCAAGGCCAATCTAAGACTCATCTTACACTGGTGTAGATTAAAGCATTCCCCAGCTCTTGAAAAGTTGTATAGTGCCTTCCCCGAGGTAGTTACCCTTGTTAAAAGTAGTAAAATTAAAAGGATCTACTACCTTAAAAATACCTTAACCCAATTAGGATTTGCTGACTCTTAGGACTCTAGGAGGCACCTGACACCGGTCAATAGGAAATGTGTTAAGGAGTCTTACTGGGTATTTAACCAGGGACAGGAAGTTCACAATGAAAGGCAAGGGACCTCTGAATTTATGCTTCTTAAGAACCATAGTAAACTTGAAGACCTCCATTACTACAATTCAATTTCAATAGGTAGGCAATTGTTCTTGAAGTTCTTGTACATAATTCTCCCTGTTAATTCTTTCCGTCTAAAATGGAAGAACCCCAAAGTCCAAAACACTTGTCCTGTTTGCTTAGGAGCAGAAGAAAGTGCCCATTTATAGACAGTTAGGATGCAGACAATATCTTGTGGAACTGAGGCGCTTGCGAACAAAAAATAAAGAATTTGTTGTTTGTGGTGTAGCCCAATTTCTACACCGGAGTTGGATCATAAGGGCCAAGACATTGGGGGCATCCCTATTTTTGGGAGGGCACTCCCAGGCCTTTGGAACATCACAAGGAGATGTAACCTAAATGTGAAAGCCCTTGATATTTATGTACTTTAATGATGAGCTAGGGCCTTATTTAGAGTTTGGCAGAGGAGAATACTCCGTCACAAATGTGACAGATATCTTGTCTGCCATATTACGATTCCATTACAGCCTATGAACATCGTAATACGGCAGACGGGATATCAGTCATGTTTGTGACAGAGTTACCCTTCCGCCAAACTCTAAATCAGGCCACTAGTCTTGTTGCTCCTTGCGTTTACTATTATGTGCTGTGTATACTTACTAATGTGACATTATAATCATAAACAATCATTTGATTGCTTTTGACTGGCTATGTTTATACTCTGATCTATGGACTGTTCTATGAAACATATTGCCATTCAGTGAATGCCATGTGACACTCCGAGAAGATATTAGTTAAATTTGCAGGGCTTTGTCAAAATCTATTTATGTACTTTATTGCTTTAGAACTGTTTCTCTCAGCAGTTTTCACTTTGGCATCACGTAGCTTCTCTCAAGATGATATCATTCTCTGTTTACTTCTGTGAATAATGTTTCTGCATATGCTTTCATTTTGTCACGTTTGCGCTTTGCCCAATGCATCAAAAATCATCTCAAACTGTGCATGCTGTGATTAACTCTACTTTGACATTAATTTTATGAATATGGATGTATCATTTTAATATTTTATACTTTTAATATCCACCTTTATTACACTTGCAATTGCTGTGTACACTTTTATGGTTATATGATTATTTTAAACAAATAAAATACTTAAACTCTAAAAAAATGTATTTTTACATATATATTTATATTTCACAATTAAAATGTGAAATATATACATATATAAGAAATTCACTTAAAAAACCAAAGGTTACAGGGACGTTATAGTTAGGTTCTGAATTTACTCGCACAAAACCATAGAAATTCAGCAGTTGTAGTAAGAGTTATTTCAAGTAACTCCTTTCAATGAAAACTCTGTCGCTCCCAGCAAGCAAGAGCTGTTTGACAGCTCTTGCTTGCATCAAGCTGAGTTGTGTTTGCTCTGACTTGCTGGGAGCTGTCAAAGGTCCTGCCAAGTCAGAGCAAACAGTTACGTCCCAGTGGTGGGTACCATAGGACATAGCAGGAGCCAGCCTTGGTGGTTGTGCTTTCAAGGGCCATTGTTTGTATTTAGACCTGGAGAGGTGGTAGTCCCCAGGGCTGGAGGTCCTCGGCAGAACCCCTTCGTTCTTTCAATAGAGCCCAAGGGAGGTGGAGGTCCCAGGGTGGTTGCAAGAGGGGGGTGCACCAGCCCCCCTTACTGTGAAAAGTTGCCCTGGGGTGGTAGGGGTCCCTAGGGCCTAGAGCGGTCCGTAGGTCCCACCTATTATTTTTAACACATTTTGTCCCCAGGAGGTGGTGGTCCATGGGGCATAAATAAGCCTACTTTATTTTTTATATGCCCCCAGGACCTGGACCACCCAGTGGCTTTACTAACACAAGCAAATTTGCAGCAAAACATTTTAAAAATAGTGCTTTTTTTCCTTGGGCTGAGTCCCAAGATGGCTGGCAAGGCTTCCTGGTTGAAGTGCTGGCAGCCAATCGGATCTCTGCACAAGATCGGGAGGATTTTCAAAGCCTTCCGCCTCTAGATATACAAATCTGGTTTTCCTTTAATTTCCCCTAAAGTACTGAACAGATTGACACCACATAGCAAAAAGTGTAATCTGCATACCAAAAGCTACCTTTCTGCCAAATTTGGTGGAATTCCGTCCAGCAGTTCAGGTAGTAGTTGTGTTCAAAGCTCCTATTGCAATTAACATGGGAAATGCAATTTTTTTTTACCGCCCTCCCTTTTTCACACCCCCTGCTTCAGTGATCACAACAAAACTTCCCATCCACAACAAGATTCTTTGACACACTTTTTTGGGAACATTTCATGAAGATTCGTCAAATGATGCCAAAGATATAGGCATGTCAAAAAAATGCCTTTTCAATGGAAACTAGGCCCTAACTATAACTACCTACTGGCCACCGCCAGTAAGTAATATGTATATATATATTTATATATATCACAACTGCATCTCCGAAAATAACGGAGACAAAGGAGACACTCACGTTTAAAGCATATGGTTAATTAACTCAAATGTCAATCTGGTGAAAGGTAATCTTCTGAACCCATTCCTGACGTGTTTCTTGTTTTTTGTTTGGTTATAATGTTGCCAAACTGAATTTATATATTCTCTGAAAAAAACAAAGGTTCCTGGACGTTATAGTTAGGTTCTAAATTTACTCGTAGAAAACCATAGAAATTCAGCAGTTATAGTTAGAGTTCTTTCAAGTAACTATAACTCATGCTCTAAGGTAGCTATAACTCTTGCACTTGTAATGCATAGTTTTCTTATCAATAATCTTATTGCAAACATTGCAATGATATCAAAGATGCCATACAAGATCTCATTAATGACATAAGATGTGGAGTAATTAGTTGTGCATGGCGAAGCTGTGAGTTATAACTACCTTAGGTCGCGAGTTATAATTACTTGAAAGAATTCTAACTATAACTGCTGAATTTCTAGGGTTTTGTTCGTGTAACTTCAGAACTTAACTATAACGTCCCTGTAACCTTTGTTTTTTTTAGTTAATATATATTTATAAATATATATATATATATATATATATATATATATATATATATATATATATATATATATATATATATATATATATATGTATATAATTGCTATAGCCTCTAATGTATCACATGTTCATAATGTTCTGGTAATAAATAATTTGTGACTTGAATCAGGGTTATATAAGTAGAAGAGATGTTACTTTTCTGTGATCTATAGAAAGCCATCCTTAGAGCCAAGCAGAGTGCCTGTGACAGCTGCAAGGACAGTTTTACTTACAAGGGTTTCCAGGACTCTGCAAAAGGTGAAGTTTGTTGCCTATGTCCCCTTAGGCCAAACCCCAACTTGTCATCTCAAACAGCAAGGCTCATGACTTGCTGCAAGAGGAAAGGGGGAGTTGGGACGGGAGAGAGAAGAGAAATCTGTGTGAATACTATCTGCTACAAATTGGGTTTCTGGTTGGCAAATGTTAGAAAGTGGTTCTTTAGTTGGCAGAGGTATGCACCCTGTTCAAGTAGGGACCACAATCCTAGTCAGAGTAAGTTACAATGCAACCTAAACTATCTGTGCTCACCCTCTGGTAGCTTAGCACAGAGCAAGCAGGCTTAACTTAGGAGGGAATGTGTGAAGTATTTGTGCAATAACTCACGCAGTAACACAGTGAAAAAACACAAATAGTACTCCACACTAGTTGAGGAAAATATATATAATTTATCTGACTAAAACGAGACCAAAACAACAGAAATACAATATGCACAAATCAAGATATCACTTTTTGAAGGTCTAAGTAAGTCTTAATCTATAGGAATCAATGGATGTGTCTCTTCAGCACAAAGTACCTGAGATGCATCAAAAATAACACATTGTGGGCCATAGAGGTGAGGCAAGGCATCAGAAAATAAAGCATTGCGTAGACTTTTCTAGTGAGGCGGAGGTGATGCATCAGTTCATTCCTTGCGGAAAGGGCGATGAGTCGATTTGCGGTTACACTGCCTCGGTTCCTTACAGTGGTGCAATATTTGATGACAAATTTAACGCCCAGGGACGATGCGTGGAAAATCTAAATATGATGTGATTCTGCAGGTGCTGCGTCAGTTTTTCAGCTGCAGGACAGCCACTGCATTGATTCTGCAGGCCTTGCATCAATTTTTCCAGCGCAGTGGATTTTCTCCCTCGGGTGAAGTCTTTGATGGCCCTGAGACTTCTTAACAGAAGGCAAGCTGACAAACCCTTTGAGATCATTTGTGGGGGAAGGCAAAGTCCTTCCAGCTGAGTAAGTGAGCAGCAGGGCAACAAGAAGAGCAGTCCTTCCAGAAAAGCATTTCAGATGAGCCATTTGGTCAGCCCGTAGTCCTTCTGACAGAGCCAAGTTGTAGGTCAAAAAGTGTCTGATTTTAGGGGGTCACAGCCACCGTATATATATACCCAAATGTGCCTTTGAAGTGGAGGAAACATCAAAGACTGGTTTTGAAGTGCACCAGTTCCCCTTTAACCCCGTCCTGTCTGCCAGGAGACATGAGGGGGGTTATTAGTCATTTGTGTGGGGTCAGGCCACTAGCCTTTGAAGTGTAAGTGAGAGACCCCGCTGCCCTTCCTGCCCAGGAAGACCTATCTGTATGCAGATGAATGCTGATGCACCTGAATGTCCTGTGTTTATGGCTGTCTGGGTGGAATGCACAAGGGGAGCTGTCAACCAACACAGCCCAGACGTGGATTGGAGACAGGTTGTAAGGCACAGGGAGCAGTAAGTACAGATGAATGCATACGTTCTTAAAGTGGCATTTCTAAAATAGTAATGTTAAATCCATCTTGCCAATACGCAGGATTTCTCACTACTATTCCAACCATATACAAAGAATGAGAGGGTGAATGATGAGTAATAAGCGCTCCCTACTCTACTTCTGTACTCTTAAATCCCACTATATCTTACGGTGCAACTGACTAGGGTCACACCCTCTAAAGACCCTAAAACAACAACCACCTATTGTCTAAACATGAAAATAAATTCAATTGCACATGTGACAATAATACAAAGAGAAACCTAGTTTCATTATAGTATTCAAATTCTATTATGTAAACAAAATATAAAAGAGCAAATCAAATTAATACAATTCAGACATCCATCAAAAAGCTACCCCTATTGTCTAGGTTTCACAAAAATCACAGCAAAAATGTGTTTTTATCCTATCCACAGTCCCAAAATGAGTGTCCATCAATCCGAATCGTGTATCCTTATTTGGTTTGGTTCCAAAGTTACCGATTTGTATCCTTGTGTGATTAGTTCCAAAATTAGCTGTTCCATCCAGCAACTTCCTCTTTTGTCCCTTTGTCAACACGTGTTTCATCCAGGGAGTACCCCCAGGACTTCATCAGGACTTCCTATAATAACATTACGTGTACAATTTTATATAATAAAATATTATAAAATGTACTTGCTTCTCAATTTATATGTATTATGATTACATAACATGCCTGGCGGTGAGAGTCTATTTGTGCACCATATCACTAATAATAATAAGTTTGAAGTTACTACATCACTTCAAATTCCCAATTCCAATATGTGCAGACAGTGATTGATTCCCCATAGTGTAAATACACCCCACTCATTCACACTGTTCAACGTATACATGGCCCTGCTTGCTGCCATTGTCAGAAGCCACCGAATGAACATTGCTGATGACACACAACTCATCGTTTCCCTCAACGAAGACCCGGACACGGCCAAAAGGAACTCTCACTCATGAATGGAAGCCGTCGGCACCTGGATGAGAGAAAGCTGCCTTATTAAAGTTTAACTCCGACAAGACGGAGCTCATCATCTTCAGAAATGCCACCTCAGCTTGGGATGATTCCTGGTGGCCACATCCCTCAGTGCCCCCCTTGCACCGACTGAGCATGCCCACAACTTAGGAATCATTCTTGACTCCTCCCTATCCATGACCCACCAGGTAAACTCTGTTGCCTCCTCCTGTTGCCACACACTCCGCAAACTTCGGAAGATCTTCAGATGGATCCGAGCAGACTGTCGCAGGACAGTCACCCACTCCTTAGTCACTAGCAAGCTCGACTACTGCAACGCCCTCTATGTCGGAACCTCAACTAGGAACATCAAAAAACTTCAACTCATCCAGTAGGCCGACCACACGTACAAGGCCATACACAAAGCAGGACCAGCCTACCTGAACCACTGTGTCTCCTTCCACACCCCCACCAGGTCCCTCCCCTCCACCCAGATAGCCCTGGCCACTGTCCCTCGCATCCGCAAAACCACCACTGGAGAACGATCTTTCACCTACTCTGCAGCAAAGAGCTGGAACAACCAATTGAGTGATGGATTGATTGAACGTAAAATTCACGCTAATCGCCCATGTGTTATTTTCTTAATGTTTGTGGATGTTTTTGACGCATTTGCGTCATATTTCTTGCCTCATTTCTTGATTGCATGGTTTTTTTTTGCATTGTCCTTGAGTGCACCCTCATTCACCATACATATGACATGGGCTGTGCTGCAATGTGGCATGTGGGATATGGCTACATGTGGAAGTCCATGCAGCAATGTGGTAAGGGTGTTATTGATTGGTTCCACCAATAAGTGTGTTACAGAGTCAACAGCATGAATTCATTTGCACGTCATGCATATATATACATATGTAACAACAGTGTGTCCACATATGTATGGCACATGTGTGACTATGTGTAGATATGTGTAGGTATCTGATTGTGTGGGTGTACCACATAGTAAACTCTGTGACAATAGTGTTTAGACATATCCATGAGTGATGATATGAGATGCCCTGACTCCAACACATGCTCTGTCATGTGTCAGCCATTACAATTGGACTCAGAGAATGCAGTGTAATTGTCCTGGTTTAACATCACTTTTCAACTGATGAGCTACATGGCATTGTGTGTTGACTCTATGGTTTGTGTGTTCCATCTTGTTGCTCAGATACATGTGCGTCATGTGGTTACCCGTGCATCTCAGTTGCTGGTGATGTCATGTACACCAGTGTTTGTGATATCTATGCGATGTGCCCTGTGTGTGTAGAAGCAAGTGTAAGTGCATTTTGGTAACAAAAATGAGATTGGCGACTGAAGGGGATGTTCAAGGTCACATAACAATCTGACAGCATGGGCAGATATTGGAATTTGACTATTGCATATGCAGTCACATCACTGGCACCTATTCCCCTGTGGGTACACATGTGGAGATCACATATGGATGTTCCAGGTGTTTTGCTACCTATGCCATCATAGCACTGCTAGGGTGTTTACTGTCCTGAATTCTGACATGTTACAATTACAGGGTTGTTATGTTTGAAAGTGTGCTTTGATATGTTGTATATTTGTGCTAGGCTCCAAATGGACTATCAGATTAGTCTTGTTCATGTGTGTTATTACTGTCACATACTCTGCTGTACCACAGGTACCACTGTTGCAGTGGGGCATATTTTGCACGGCTACTCTCCAGCATCACTGTGTGGGTATGAATGGCAACAGGGACACATGTTTGTTTGGGAGGCTGCAAGTCCCTGGTGCTCCACTTTGTTCCTGCCCCTGTGCAGCTACAAGAGGCACCTGACTATGCCATATGTTGATGTTGTCCGGACAGTGGTCTGTGGCTTAACGAAGCTAGAAGCTGGGATCTCAGGCATTAATGATTGGAACTCAGCAGCCTATACTGACTCCCCAGTGGTTCTACACATGCCAAATGTGTTCATACTGACCAGGATGTGCTGCTTGGTATGCAGCACTTGATGTCAGGCCTTCCCTTCTCAGGAACAGTGCTCGAATGCTTGCACATGTAGGATATCTCACATTCATGGGACTCATCATCTGTTTCCATTTGCATCATGTGTAGGGGTTGTATGAGTGTAGTTGTGTCAATGATCAACTAATGACATGGTACAGATGGTGTTGTACGTAAGATGCTCATGTCATGATATCAGGTGTAGGCCAATTGTCATGTTATGGTAGTGTCAAAGATGTCTGATGGCTAGGTCATGTATGTACCTGACCAGCCTCAATATTCATTTGTGAAGGATAGACCTGCAATCATTGATGTGTTGCACTGTCTGTTTTGGAGTATCTGTGTTCATTTCCCTATTATTTTCAGACATTATTGTGAAGTTATGTATTATGTCCTCCATCAATCACAGATATTTGGCAGCTACTGCTTTGTACGCATCTTCTACAACTACATTGTGCGGTGATGTGAGGACAGAATCCAACATATGACTTGTGTGATGTTGGGATCTTGCCTCCTCCTTCGACTGGCAACTTGTTAGTTCCCGTACCATTGGTGGTATTTGTGAGATATAATGAGTGCCATGCACACATATCATGACTTATGGCACAGTGTTTGTGTAGTCTCCAGGTGACATGACCTGTACTATTTGGAACTATCAGTGGGTATCTCTGAACTGTCCATCCACACCCTCCTTGGAATATGGTTATGCAATCCTTTCAGCATCCCACAAGCTAGCTGGCTTTAACCATGACTGTATGATGTAACGGTTAGAAATATTCTCAGGTCCGTCTTCGTCTCTTGGAACAACCTACCTTCATGGCTAGGTGTACTCTGACTCAATGTGATGTTGGATATCTGATCATATTGGACATTGCAACACATAGTAGTGCACATATTCCAGATTGTGCTTTTCAAGTCCATAACATGTATGGGACACATTTTAACATTTAGTACCATGCAATTGTTCTGTTTTGTGATTGTGTATTGTGTTTTGGTATGTGATGTGTGATGATACAGAGCATACTATTTAAAGCTGCATACACAGGTCAGGCATTGTTGATGATGGGCAAACTATTGCTACCTAGGTAATATAACCCAACAACTGTCTCCGTATTTAGATTTAGAGCTTCTGGAGACATGTGTGAAGACAGCATATTTGTCTGACCTATGTACATCCTTGGTACGTAGTGTGTATGACATTCCACCCAGAATATGGTTTGATCACACATTTTTGATTTAACTCATAACATTTACCAATAGTTGTTTTATTTGTATTGTGGACCTGCAGCCCTAGCTGCATATATTCTCATCTATACTAATGTGCATCCCACAGCCGTGTCTGTGCAATGAGTGAGGTAATGTTTACCCTGTGTCAAGGCTGGGCCCCAGGGCAGGGGCAGGACAGTTTACCATGGATAGACTGTGCAGGCTCAACTTCTTACATTGGTTACTATCCCTGGGTAAATCATGATAACCATAGTTACTGACAAAGTCCCCCAGTCACACATGTTCCATGCAGCCATTGCAACCCTCACACTGATGTGTGACAGTGTTCAGTTCCAACATTACTTAATTTCAATTTTTTGACAACCCCTACCTCATGTGTGGGCCCCTTGCATGCATCCTATTAGGACATGATGTAGTTGAGTGTGATGAGCTACTGATTAGCAACTTGACAACATGAATGTACAAAATATGTGGTGGTCCATGGATTGTGCCCTTCAGTTGTCACATACCAGTGATGAGGCTGTAAGTGATGTGTGTGGTAGTGGCAGTATGATCTAACACATCACATATAAATTCTCTACAATATGCTCCCTGAGGTTAGAGCCACATTCCTATGGTATTTGTAGTGGAGATTGAATAGACCAAAGCAGGATTGGTGGAAAAATGTGAACTGTTTATTTGAAAATTTTACATGGTGATTTCCATGATTCTTATGTATAAAAGTCGTCAACAATATGTTATCGCTGGCGTACCCCAGCAGCCGTGTTGTGCTGCTCCCCCGGCATATCATCAGAACCATCCTCCTCCTCCTCCACAGGCAGGTCAGCAACCTGGTCTTACAATGGCACATTCATTTGCACACATAAGTTGTGCAGGATGGCACATGTGAGGATTATTTTACACACAATCGGTGGGGCGTAAAGGAGGTTGCCTCCTGTCAGGTCCAGGCACCCGAATCTGGATTTGAGGATGCCAAATGTCCTTTCCACAACATTGCATGTCTGCTGGTGTCCCTCATTGTAGTCACACTCTGCTGCTGTGTTAGGGTTTGCACATGGGGTCATCACCCATGGCTGTATGCCGTAACCCTGATCCGCTGCAAAGGTAAATGATGTAAGTTTTTGTTAAAGTTTGCAACAGGTTTAGTATGTAGCATTGCAATTGTTAGTTGGAGTTGGTTGTGACTCAGATGTGTTTGTGGTATGTTGTGAGTTACTGGCCTGATACTAAGTTTTACTAGCACTGTGTGGTTGGACATGACAATCTTGGGTATTGGCTCAAGGACCTGGGACATTTAGGACCTCATTATGACATTGACGGTAAATGCCACATACCGTCGCCATGATGGCCGCCAACATACCGCCGTGGTGGCGAATATCCATTGCCAGGAAGATGGAGCTATGGCGGAGAATTGTGGACAAGGTTCATGAACAAGGGACGACATCAGGAAGAGGTTGAATGACCTACGGGGGAAGGTACATTCCATTTCAGCAAGGTACTAGCTCGCTATCCAGAGGACTGGCTCTGGACCCCCACCTCCTCCCCCACAGCTCACAGCATGGGAGGAGCAAGTCTTGGCAATACTGCATCCTGAGGGACTCAAGAGTAGCCGGAGGACTGGAAACTGGTGAGTCAAGATTTACTACTAATCACCCCCCATACCTGGATGTCATCACATCCCCTCACCTTCACTCCTGTCACTCCACTCTATCCCACACACTGCACCCTCATGTCTGACTAACCCCAATGCCAAGCCCCGGATGCTATACCAATGCATGGACAGCCCTACCAGCCCTGCATGGACACCCATCACCAAAGCATGCACAGCAAGGAGAACTAACAAGCCCACAATACATCACCATACACAAACAAAGGTGGCAGGGCAACACCAACAATAGAGGGGAAGCAAGGGATCTACAATATGTCACAGACATGAAGTATAATACATAACTTACATCCCCACAGATGCCCCAGCCAATCTCAGTGGCGAGGAGGTGCCATGACTAAACAGTCCCCCAACAGAAGTAACTCTGAACTTCAGAATCTGGATGAACTACCTGGCCCATCAGGGACCATCAGGGGCCACTGGTCAGTCGGCCACCCAAGGCACCTCACACTCCACCACAAAACCTACCCCATCAGTATCCAGCACCACAGCACCCACCCAACATCCCCACACCTCTGTCCCCAGGACACATCAATCAGCTGTGTGTCCACCTGTACGGGGACCCCAGTCCACACCTTACCCCAAGACAATCAGGTACCTAGGGTCAGTAGCAGTGGGCACACCATTCAGGGGACAGAGGCATAGGGGAACAGAAACACTGGGAGGACAGCTGTGCACCAGGGGAGGACAGGCCCAGGGAACCGACTCTCCAGGAGGCACTCACTAATGTCCTGGGAGCTTACCAACAATCCCAGTACAAGATAGGCCAGATCCTTATCAACATGCAGGAGAACAAGTGGCTGCAGGAGGTACACCATCAGGAGATCAGGGAGGATCTGCAGGCCCTCAACACCACCATGGTCTCCACAACAGGGGTATTGGCAGATATGGCCAACATCATGAGGGAACGAACAGCACACCAGCGGGCCCCTACCGCTAGCCAATTCACTGACCAGCCCACCACTTCCACTGCAGCTAGTGGGCAGGAGGCCCTGTCACAGGACCCACAGACCACCAGCACCTCTCCCCCTGCTGAAGGTGAATCACCCCGCAAACGTTCCCTGCGACCCAAACAGAAGCCAGAGACACCTGCCAAGACCACCAACAGGAAATGAGACCCTCCCGAATGTCCCCCTTGTGTCCCACCTTGACCACTTTGAGCTGCCTTTGTTCCCCTTCCAATGGCCCCTTAGATACTGGACCTGTGCTATAAACAGACTGGAACAATACCCTGGACTTTCCTCACCCATCACCCCATTCTATTGTACTTTTCCATCAATAATTTGCACTACAATAAACACCCTTGAACACAACCTAAGTGAAAGTGTTTTATGTGATGAAAATGTGCATATATGGAAACAGTCACATCATGTGCAAATGATCTGAACACTGGGATAGCATACATTTTGTGACCGGTATCTGTCTGTAGTAATCACATCAGTACACTGTTGTCATACCACCAACATCTGCAAAACGAGAAGCCATAGGGGACAGTAAGTAGAGATGCAAAGGAAGTGATTGCCATCCTGCTACAGCCACACAGAAAACATCATTAATCAGAGGAATGGTCAATTGCACTGTCTCACCTGTGTGTCATTGAAAGTATTGACGTATAACTGATGTTCTATTGTCCACAACCTCTCATTCTCTGCCTTCTCATCCTCACTGTCCTCAGGGTCCACTGCTGCCACAGGCGCATTTCCAGTCTCCTCCTCCTGCAGATAAGGCACATGTCGTCTGAGGGCCAGATTGTGCAACATGCAGCATGCCACAACTATCTGGCAGACCGTCTCGGGTGAGTAACACAGGGATCCACCTGTCAGATGGAGGCATCTGAACCTGGCCTTCAGGAGGCCGAAGGTCCTTTCAATAACTCTCCTGGTTCACCCATGTGCATCATTATAATGATTCTCAGCCCCTGTCCTGGCATTCCTCACAGGGGTCAGGAGCCATGATAGGTTTGGGTAGCCAGAGTCACCTGCAAGTACTGTGGGACAAACATTAGCCTTACACAATGGTATAGGGTCAACACCAGAAAGCATACACTGACATACATTGGGTGGGGAGTCAGGCTCACCAATTAGCCACACTCTGTGCCTCTGTAGTTGTGCCATCACATTTGGGATGCTGCTATTCCTCAGGACGAAGGCATCATGCACCAACCCAGGATACTTGGCAGTGACGTGGGAGATGTACTGGTCAGCCAGGCACACCTTTTGCACATTGAGTGACTGGAAACTCTTCCGATTCTTGAACTTGTTTATTCTGGCGGTGGGGGGGACAAACGCAACATGTGTACCATCAATCACCCCAATAATGTTGGGTATATGTCCCATTGCATAGAATCCAGACTTCACAGTGGCCAAATCTTCCACCTGGGAGAAAGCAATGTAACTGCACATGTGTTTCATGAGGGCAGACAAAACCCTTGCCGACACGATTGAGAACATTGGCTGTGACATTCCTGCTGCCAAGCCCACTGTCCATTGGAAAGAGCCAGTTACCAGGAAATGGAGCACTGATAGAACTTGCACAAGAGGGGGGATCCCAGTGGGGTGACGGATAGAAGATATCAGGTCAGGCTCCAATTGGGCACACAGCTCTGTAATTGTGGCCCTGTCCAGTCTATAGGTGAGGATAATGTGTCTGTCCTCCATTGTTGCCAAGTCCACCAGGGGTCTGTACACGGGGGTATGTCTCCATCTCCTATTCATCTGCAGCGCAAGCAATCTATGGGGTAAAAGAGAGAGAAGCTGGTCACAAACTGAACAGTGGGGCTACAACAGAACTTTGCATGCTGTTAACTTGTGATGGGTAAGTGTGATTTGTACAGTATGTCCCAATTTCACCAGTGAAGCAGCAATTATCCAGGGCCTGCCCGTCCCTGAAATGGCGTCTACCTGTCCTGTGTAGAGGGACAAGTGGAAGTGAGGTAATTCCGCTGCCGTTCCTTGCCATTGCAGGAGTCGGTCAGGAACAGCCTTGCAACTCCTCATTGGTTAACATTGGGCCCTATGGGTTACAGGGGCCAATGGTGATCTACGCCGGCAGTGACGGTATGCACCGCCGTGGACATGACCGCCATTTTCTATCTCATCCCTCACTTGCTACCTGATCTTCAACAGGAGAGGACCTACACTGCATGTGCTGCTGTGACCCGTGTCTGGAACTTACCATGGCCGGAGTTGGAGAGACTGGTGGATGGGGTCCTACCCCAGTAGGGACTGCTGTATGGGCCTCCAGACCAACAGGTGAGTACACTGTGGGCACAATGCATGTGGTATGAAGGCATGGAGTGGTGTGTGTGAAGGCCTCATGTAAGGGGGGGGTGGGTGGATGTCCTCTAGGCAGTGTAATGGTTGTGTGCTTGGCCGTGTGTGTAAATGGTGATGTGAAGGGTTATGGTGGGCCATAAGTGTAACAGGCAGGACTGCTTGACTAATTCTATTTTCCTGTGTGTATTTCCTCTGCAGGTCAGCGCCCATCAAAAGAAGGGTATACGGCGTGCCATCGGCAAGGACGTGCTGACTCTAGGGGTCCACGGCAGGTGGTGCACCAACTGTCAGAAATGGTGGGAGGACCTGAGACACTGGGCACGGAAGATGGCGGAGGCCCAGCTGGGGATGGCCTCCCAACGAGGAAGGGGTGCCTGTCGAGCCCTGAGCACCCTGATGGCCAGTATACTGGCGGTGGCCTATCCTGAGATGGATGGTTGCTTGCGGGCATCACAGCAGCCACAAGGGGGTGAGTACAGTGCCCATCATTACAACTTATGCATGGTAGGGTGGTATCCAGGTGGGGATGTGTGTCCGTGGGTGCCCCTAGACAAGGCCTGACATTGTAGCACAGGTCCCCTGGTGGCTGGGGTTCAGAAGGGATAATCTAGGTACTGAGCTCGTAGGCTTCCACAACTGGTCAGGGCTGGGTGGGTCCCAGGTGTGCTGCATTTGGCGGTGTGTGCCCCTCCCCATGGCTTGGCTGCTAACGATTTCTCTGCTAGAGCTATGGCATATTGCTTAGGCCTGTTTCGCCAATGGTGGTGTTGGTGCAGGCATTTATCAAGTGTATCCTTTGTCTCTTCCCCCCTTTTTGCTTTGTCACCCTGTCCTTATGTGCATCAGCATCATCTGGCGGAGGAGCAGAAGCACCAGCAATGGAGGGAGCTGCATCCCACAGGACCCAGGAGGCAGAGTCCACTGACACTGAGGTTACCAGTGGGACAGAGGGAGAGGGGAGCACCACAGCGGACACTGGAGAGGACAGTTCTGACACAGATACCTCCTCCGATGGAAGCTCCCTGGTGATGGCGGACTCCTCTGTGCCCACCCCAGCTACAGGTACCACCACCACCCCGTACCAGCACTGCCCTCCCAGCAGCCCCTCATTGTGTTGCCTGTGCCCGCTCACCAAGGAGGGTGGGCATCTCCTTCTCCTCAGGCACCTCAAGCCCTGCCCAAGTTAGCCCTGCTGCCCTGAGTGCGGAGGCTATTGACCTCCTGAGATCAATCTCTTTAGGGCACTCATCCATTGTGAATGCCATCCAGGGGGTGGCAGCCCAGATACAACAGACTAATGCATTCCTGGAGGGCATTCACACTGGATTGGTGGCCCAACAGAGATCGATCCAGGTTCTTGCCTCTTTTCTGATGGCAGCCATTGTCCCTGTTTCTACCCTCCCCCCTCTAACTTCCTCTTCCCAGTCCCATTCCCCTCAACCCCAACCTATCCCAGGCACATATACAGAAGAGCATGCACACAAGACAACACACAAGAGTGGTGCAGGCAAACACAAGCACCACACTTCATCCCAGCAGGCAGGAAGAGCAAGGGGCCTTGGGCAGGAACTGCGATGGAGACTCCTCCACCAATCATGGTTGTGCAGCCATCGGGGGTTGCAGGGGATGGGCAGGAGCCTCCCCCACCAGCAGCACCACCACCTCCAGTGGGCAGTCATCTGAGGATGCAGGGGATGGGCAGGAGCCTCCCCCCACCACCAGCACCACCACCACTGAGCAGGCATCACCGCTGGCGGACGGTATTTAATCATGCCTCCATGGGCTGCTGTGCGGCCTGACCCCTGCAAATCCAGTGGGTATTACACCCACCTGAGAGACTGTGACCTTGGACTCCCCAGGATCAAGAGCACAGGGCATGATGCCCCCTCTAGAACCAGTGAGTAAGACACCCACATGCCCAAGTCTCCCCAAGATCAAGAGCACTGGGAACGATGCCCCCTCCGGAACCAGTGAGTAAAACACCCACATGCCCAAGACTCCCCGGGATCAAGAGCACAGGGCACAATGCCCCCTCCAGAACCAGTGGGTAAGACACCCACATGCCCACGACTCCCCAGGATCAAGAGCACAGGGCATGTTGCCCCCTCCAGAGCAAGTGGGCAAGTCACCCACTCCAAAGACTGTGGCCTTGCACTCCCGAGGACCAAGCACAGGGCATGTTGCCCCATCCAGAGCAAGTGGGCAAGTCACCCACTCCAGAGACTGTGGCCTTGCACTTCCCAGGACCAAGCACAGGGCATGTTGCCCCCTCCAGAGCAAGTGGGCAAGTCACCCACTCCAGTGACTGTGGCCTTGCACTCCCCAAGACCAAGCACAGGGCATGCTCCCTCCAGAGCAAGTGGGCAAGTCACCCACTCCAGAGACTGTGGCCCTGCACTCTCCAGGACCAAGCACAGGGCATGTTGCCTCCTCCAGAACTAGTCGTCTTGTTCCATCTCCCGGATGAGGTGCCTCCCATTCCCCTGTCCCCCTGAGGTACATGCCTATTTACAAACTGATGCCCCTGCAGTGTTCTCTCCGTGTTGATGCAGGTGACATGTGTGGCTTTGGACTTTGGCCTGTGGCCATTTGGCCTACGAACATTGTGGACTGGGATGTGTGCCTATTTGTGTACATATCTATTTTCTTGCCTAAGTTATTTATCTTGATGCGTTGCTCTCATTACATTCCCTTTTTCAAACTAGTTTTGCGCTTGCATTATTCATCCGAGTTACGGGGTATAAATGTTTTTGTGATGCAGCTGATTGTGTGTATGGTTTTGGTGGGGGGTATGGTGCGTGTGTGTGTCACTGTAATTTTCTTCCCTCCTTCCCTTGTGTGTTAGGCAGCTGTACTCACCATCGTCATCTTCGCTGACGTTGATGTCCACGGTGGAACAGCACGTAGAAGATCATAGGGAAGACATGTCACTTGGGCTCCATGGTGGTGTGGTTGTTCCCTGTATCTCCAATGGTGAGTCCTTTGCCTTCTGTTTCCACCATGCTTTTGATGTCTTTGGTACCGCTCTGGAAAAGGTGACGGTTTGCTGTGTCTTAATATGGCGAGTGGAACATTGACTTCCGTCTGGCTGTAGGCGGCTACCGCCGTGGTGCCTGTTGTTTTCGCCCTGGTGGTCGGTGTGGTACATTGGCTGTCTATCCGATATCTTTCTGACACGGTCATAATTTGGCGGTAATTACCGCCGGCCTGTTGGTGGTATTATCGCCACTGTAACACCAACTGCCAGGGTTGTAATGAGGGCCATAGTGCCTCAATCAATGTGAAAAATTTCAACCACCTAGAACCTTTTCAGGTCCCTTTTTGCCCTACACCAGCTAATTCACAAAGATGGTCTCTGCAATGCTGGGTGCTAAACGGGCCATCTTCACAGTCGCAGGCAAAGACAATGAAAAAGTAATAATTGCTTTTATTGTTGAAGGTCAATGCACAAGTATCCTTCAGAAAACGGGGCGACACATTCTTCCTACTACATCCTTCCATCACTGGATGAGAGCTGCAGAGGTTCCCATGCATGCAGAGCCGGCCTTTGCTAAGATAGGGGCCTGGGTGGAGAGAAATTTGGCACCTTTGATGATGGCAGTGAATTAAATGAGGCAGCAGAGGGTCCTTTTTCTGTTCATTGGTCAGTACCTGGATGCGTAGCGACTGGTTCCTGAACACAAACATCCTAGGACCTCCCCCAGCTCACCTATATCACTGATAGCTCAGTTGCCTCACGCAGATAAGGGTTTTGTTGATTTTTCTCAGCAGGCGTGAGAAAGTGAAGGGAGGGCAAGGATGGGGGAAAAAGGGGTTCTAAAAACATCGCCAGTGGTATGATAATGAAGAACTATGGTGGTCATTACGACCCTGGCGGTCTGAGATCGCCAGGGCTAAAGTGGCGTCCATACCGCCAACAGGCTGGCGGTACAGAGACCCATATTTCGACCGCGGCAGTAGCGCTGCAGTCGCACCGCCGGGGCCGGCGGTTTCCCTCCCTTTTAGCCAGGGCGGTGATAATCCACCAGGGCAGCGCTGCAAGCAGCGCTGCCCTGGGGATTATGACTTCTCTACCGCCAGCCTGTTTCTGGCGGTTTGCACCGCCAGGAAGAGGCTGGCGGTAAGGGGAGTCCTGGGGCCACTGGGGGCCCCTGCACTGCCCATGCCACTGGCATGGGTAGTGCAGGGGCCCCCTAACAGGGCCCGTGCAGCTTTTCACTGTCTGCATAGCAGACAGTGAAAAGCGCAACAGGTGCAACTGCACCCATCGCACGGCCGCAACACCGCCGGCTCCATTAGGAGCCGGCTCCTATGTTGCGGCCGCATCCCCGCTGGGCCGACGGGCGTAAACTAGGTTTGCGCCCGCCAGCCCAGCGGGGATGTTGTAATGGGCACCGCGGGAGTACGGCCGCATTGGCGGCCGCATGGCGGTTACAGCTTGGCGGACGGCGGAAGTCGCCCGCCAATGTTGTAATGACCCCCATAACTTCTTCAAACTGGCAAAGCAAACAAAAACGTACAGGTGAGGACAAGACTGGAGCAAGGTGAAAAGGGTGCTGAATTTGTCATAACATTGATGCACACAGTTTCTTGCACTCCTCAAAATATTGGCACCCTGGGCCTGGGCCCGATTCGCCCATGCTAAAGACTGACCCTGCATAATGGGCCTGCACACAGCAACCATTCCTTCCTATATTAGTGCCTCATGTGTCTGTAAAGTGCTGCACAGGACCCTCTTCAGGGGAGGGAGCAGCCACCCCACTACCAGCGTGCAGCACTAAACCGTCCTATAGATGAAGGGACATGAAGACCACCTGAAAGGATGCAAAAAGTTACTTGACACAATCACAGTAAAATGCTTTTAGGGCACTCAAGCAGTATAGCAAGCAGTCTGCGATACTAGGAAATTTCGAGGTGCAAAGAGGGAGAACGTAATTTGCCCACTACTTGCAATCCAAAGTTGGGTGTGTTTTTGACAGAGGAAGTAAAATATAATTCAGACAAATGTTAACTTTGTGGTCAAAAAGTATCTCTTTTCCAAATTTAAGACTTGAAAAGCAGTTTTTTTAAATCACAGTCATTGCCAAGGAGACAGGCATAACCTTATGTCAGGTCTCAAAGACACATCTAGTCTTATCTTCCATTAGTTAGCATAAGGCTACATCCTAATACAAGCAGTTCTATTTCTCCACTTATATGTGGAGAATTAAATACCAGAAAGGGTGTTATCTCATATTCAAGATTCCCTACTTATGGGAGGCATAAAATGTGGTTAAGATGCTGTAACTGGGTGCAAAACTGTCAAACCTTAACTAGGTGATAAGGCCTAGGTGCAACTATGGGGACTGTGACCAGTGTGGATGTACTTATATGTACAATAGTCCAGTCTGCAAATTACTACAGACTAGTCACCATATTGATTTTATCTTGCAGCTCACGGCCAGCTGTCCCAGTCACTTGAAAATGTGCATTACAACCACTATTCCACCCTTCTGCCCGGTTGTTACTATTTAAGCTGCAAAGGCTGCAGCTATGCCCTCACCTTCAAGACTCAAAATCTTCCCATCACGCAACTCTTACAGCAGCATCCTATAAACCAAAACAAATATTGCTTAGCTATAGCAAATGGTACCTGACTGCAGGGGGAGCAGCCAGGAGTGGAACTGACAACTGATCACAGGGTTTAGCGCATGTTAACGTACCCTCATTATATATTTCATTTTTCCTAATTAGGCTGAGTGGTCCGTGTAATGAAGAGAAAACACAGTGCCACATAAACAGTGGGTGTATCATTTATGGAAATGCAAAATAAATGTACAGTACCTGCTTGTTAGAATGGGGTCTTTGGTTGGCAGTCAGGTTACCCCCTATCCAAGCAAGCACCCTTACTCGAGTCAGGGAAAAGGAGAATTACCCTCAGCTAGCCCCCGCTCACCCACTTGGTAGCTTGGCACGAGCAGGCAGGCTTCACTTCAGAGTGCTAGGTATAAAGTATTGGTACCAACACACACAGGGGGTCATTCTGACCCTGGCAGTCATGGACCGCCAGGGCCAACGACCGCAGGAGCACCGCCAACAGGCTGGCGGTGCTCCCGGTCAGATACGGGAAAACGGCGGTGTACCGCCGGTTTCCCGCTGCCCTGGGGAATCCTCCACGGCGGCGCAGCTTGCTGCGCCGCCATGGGGATTCCGACCCCCTTACCGCCATCCTGTTCCTGGCGGTTTTGGCCGCCAGGAACAGGATGGCGGTAAGGGGTGTCGTGGGGCCCCTGGGGGCCCCTGCAGTGCCCATGCCAATGGCATGGGCACTGCAGGGGCCCCCTAACAGGGCCCCACCAAGATTTTCAGTGTCTGCCAAGCAGACACTGAAAATCGCGACGGGTGCAACTGCACCCGTCGCACCCATCCCACTCCGCCGGCTCCATTCGGAGCCGGCATCCTCGTGGGAAGGGGTTTCCCGCTGGGCTGGCGGGCGGCCTTCTGGCGGTCGCCCGCCAGCCCAGCGGGAAACTCAGAATTACTGCGGCGGTCTTCTGACCGCGTAGCGGTATTCTGCCGGCGGAACTTTGGCGGGCGGCCTCCGCCGCCCGCCAAAGTTGGAATCACCCCCAAAGTAACTTAATTAAAACACTACAAAATGACACAACACAGGTTTAGAAAAAAATAGAAAATATTTATCTAAACAAAACAAGACCAAAACGAGAACGTAAGTCAAGTTATCAATTAAAAAACAAAAAGTCTTCATGTAATTTTAAACACAACACTACCGCTGTTAGCATAGAAATGTAACTGGGTGCGTCAAAAATAACCCCGCACGGGTGAGTGTGTGTCAAAAAGGGCTTTCAATGCGTCGATATCACTCACAAGCGAGACTGTGCGTTGTTTCTCCTTCAGTCGAGTCGGCGTGCGCTGTTTATTCTCTCTGCAGGAGTTTGATGCGTTGATTCGAACCGCACTCTCGGGTCTGGGCAGGCCTTACGTCATTTTTACATGCACAGCGTTGTTTGAATTGGAAATCCTGCTGCACAATGATCCGAAAACCACGCAGCATGGGTTACGATCCCAACAGCCTCCATCAGCGATGCTGCATGTCGTTTCTCCAGCCGCTTCCATCGATCTTTCAGTCGCCCTGCAGGCGAGCGTTGACTTTCAGCCGTAAAGCCGGTGGCATGACGATTTTTCAGACGCGTCTCAGAGTTGCGTCAATCTTTTCCCGGTACGGCCATTGGTGCGTGGATTTCTCACTCTTGTCCTACCACCTCCTCCATACAGGGCCCCAGGAACTACCACTTGGCAGGGTAGGAGTCTCAGCAGAGGCTCCAGGTGCTGGCAGAGGGAAGTCTTTGCTGTCCCTGAGATTTCAAACAACAGGAGGCCAGCTCTAAATCAAGCCCTTGGAGAGTTCTTCACGAGAAGGAAGACACACAAAGTCCAGTGTTTGTCCTCTAGCACAGGCAGAAGCAGCAACTGCAGGATAGCTCCACAAAGTACAGTCACAGGCAGGACAGCTCTTCTTCCTCAGCTCTTCTCCAGGCAGAGGTTCCTCTTTCAGAAGTGTTTCTAAAGTCTGTGGTCTTGGGCACCCTTCTTATACCCATTTTGCCCTTTAAAATAGGCTTACTTCAAAGGAAAGTCTCTCTTGTTTGTGAAATCCTGCCTAGCCAAGGCCATGCCCCCGACACACACCAGGGGGTTGGAGACTGCAGTGTGTGAGGGCAGGCACAGTCCTCTCAGGTGTAAGTGACCACTCCACTCCCCCCTCCTAACACAGATGGCTCATCAGGAAATGCAGACTACAACCCAGCTCCCTTTGTGTCACTGTCTAGAGAGAGGTGCAAACAGCCCAACTGTCAAACTGACCCAGACAGGGAAGTCGCAATTCTGGTCTTAAGGGTTTGTGGGTGATGTGGGTGTGTGTTTTATATTGTATTGGGTGTGTGGGAGTGGTGTGTGTATGTGTATCAGGTGTGTGCATTTCGAATTGTCCTATGTGGATGTGTTTTGTATATGTGTGTGTATTTTGAGCGCAGTGGTGTGTGCCGCCAATTGAATACCGCAGTTGAAAGACCTCCACGTGTATTCGTCGGTCGTGATAATGTGGGCGTATTCCTGTTGGCGTGACAGTGGAGGATTTCTTATCGCCAGTTTATCACTGACCTTTGGTGTGGCGGACTTGTGTGGGTGTCTAGATTTTGGCGGATTCCGGCTTTTGGGTCATAATGAACGTGGTGGAATTCCGCGGCCCCGGCGGTGTATTGGCAGTCTTCTGCACAGCGGTAAGCGGCTTTTACCGCCAATGTTGTAATGACCCCCATTATGTCCTACCTTAACTATACACTGCATCCTGTCCTTGGGGCTACCTAGGCCTTCCTTAGGGGTGTCTTCCATGTAAGAAAAGGGACAGTTTAGGCCTGGCAAGCGGGTACACTTGCCAAGTCAAATTTACAGTTTAAAACTGCACACACAGATACTACAGTGGCAGGTCTGAGACATGATTTCAGGGCTACTCATGTGGGTGGCACAACCTGTGCTGCAGGTCCACTAGTAGCATTTGATTTACAGCCCCTGGGCACCTCTAGTGCACTGTACTAGGGACTTACTAGTAAATCAAATATACCAATCATGGATGAACCAATTACATAGTCATTTTGTATAGGAGCACTTGCACTTTAGCACTAGTTAGCAGTGGTAAAGTGCCCAGAATAATAAAAACACCAAAAGCAGAGTCCAGAGACCACTGTTTTAGGCTCCAGGGTCTCTTGACCACCCTGACGGGCTGCCAATGACCTGGTGGATACTCAGACTCACCCAGGCAGACTCAAAATCTCCAAGTGAGACCTGTGTCCCACCTCCTTCCAAGGGGAATCCTCCAGGTCATTGCCTAGCAAACAATCTACAGGCATGGTTGGACTCACAACTACCTTAAAGGCACCTGCAACCCCCCCCCCCATTCAAAGGGAACCTGTGCCACTCTGCACAGGCGCTCTGAGTTGTCCACTACAACTACTTGGTGAAGTACCCGGGGAATCTGCTCTTCAGACATCAGCTGACTCCTCACTGTATTCACACTTTCTCCTGTGTATCTCAGGGGCTCCACCCTCTGTCCATTGATGGTCACCGACTGCCTGTACGTTTTAGTGTTCTCAGGCATGAGGGTTCTCTGGACCATCTCACTGTCCCCTAGTCAGACAAGGATCATCTCAGCTGGCTCCCACCCACCTGGAACCAACTACTCTCCAAGCACTATACTAGCCGAACCCTGGGGCTGCACATCAGTGGATGCCGGTGTACTCTTGGGGCATTTGGGGTCCTCCCTTACATGACCCACTTGGTCACATCCATAACACTTACGTGGGGGTCCCCCTGCCACTGGCTTCCCATTGGAGAACCAGGGCTTCTTCTCACTGGGGGGTTGGGAATCGTTATCCTGGGAATCCGTTTGGGGCCCTTTAGAGAACTTCACCTGTTTACCCTGACCCCCCTTTCTTCTGAGAGGGACCCTGCCCACCCTTGGCGTGGTCTCCCTATACCTCTTTTGGACCCTGGTGCTCTCCCAGCGGTCCGCTTCCTGTGCAAGCTTCCTGCGATCAGTCAGCTTTCTGTCAGTCAGGTGCAGGTGCAGGCGCAGCTCTGAAAAACATAAACTGTACAAGTGCTCCCAAGCAATCAGATTGTAAAGCCCCTCATACGTTGTTACCTTGCTGCCCTTCACCCAACCATCCAATGACCTGCAAAAAGGATCAACACATTCCACCATGTTTGGGATTCCTTCTTCTTATAGGACCTAAACTTATCCTTATACTGCTCTGGGGTGAGACCATATCTTGTGAGTAGGGCATCCTTCATGACAGTGTAGGTGAGATTCTGAGCATCCCCTAAGGCTGTCAGTGTATCCCTCCTCTCTACCTCAAAGTGCTTCCACAGACGCACCCCTCCCCCCCAATGAGCTTCAGGGACCAGATTCATGTGGAGAGCAGACTCATACCCCTTGAACCACAAGTATATGTCATCCTCCCTTTTGCAATCCTTAACAAGATCTTTAGAAATGTGCACCCTCCTCTCAGGTTGCACTGTGATGTGGCTACCACCATCCCTACTAGACTGGGTCCTCCGATACAGCTACCTTAAGCTGAGCTCATGAGCCAACAATAATGTTTTCTCCTGTAGGGCCATTCTCATTTTCTCCAACTCCCACTGTTGCTCCCTCTCTGCCTGTCTGTCCTGTAATTCTTCAGGTGTCAGACCCTTAGATGAGACACTGCTACCTGCCCTGGAGACCTTCCCCCTGGACATAATAGGCCCACCCACAATACCATTGTGTATGGCATGCTCTTCCTCCTCATCATCCTCCTCAACGTCTGTGTGCCTTTCAGTGTTCTCGGCTGTCACCCAGGCCCACAGCGCCTTTTGCAGCTCCTCCTTCATGGATGAGCTCTTAATGGGACAGTCAAACCTTTTACAGAACTGCTTCAAATGAGCCACTGTATAGCTCTCTAATTTCTCTAGGTCAAAAGCAGCTTCAACTGATGCATCTCCAGATTGGGACATTATGAAAAGTCAACAAAAGTGCAAAGTTCCAAAAGGCAGAAACAAGTTCCTAATGCAATTCAGAAGTCAATCAAAGATTACCACAAAAATGGATGTGGGGAAAAATCCAAGCAAAAGAGAAAAAGCAAGATTCACAAGACAAGTAGTACATTATCACATAGTGGTCTGCACTCAAAACAGTAGTGTACATTTAATCATTGTATGTCAAGTACAAATACAAGTCCAATTCCATCCGCTGATCACCAGTGTTAGAAATGGGGTCTTTGGTTGGCAGTCAGGTTGCCCCCTGTCCAAGCAAGGACCCTCACTCTAGTCAGGGAAAAGGAGAATCACCCTCAGCTAACCCCAGCTCACCCCGTTTGTAGCTTGGCACGAGCAGGCAGGCTTAACTTCAGAGTGTTAGGTGTAAAGTATTTGTACCAACACACACAGTAAGTTAATGAAAACACTACAAAATGACACAACAAAGGTTTAGAAAAAATAGAAAATATTTATCTAAAAAAGAACAAGACCAAAACAACAAAAATCCACAATACACAAGTAAAATTATCAATTAAAAACCCAAAAGAGCCTTCATGTAATTTTAAACACAACGCGAGTGTGCATCAAAAGGGGCTTGCGATGTGTCGATATCACTCACGAGCGAGACCGTACATGGTTTCTCCTTCAGTCAAGTCGGCGTGTGTCGTTTCTTTTCTCCACAGGAGAGTGATGCGTCTATTCGAACTGCGCTCTAAGGTATGGGCAGGTCGTGTGTCATTTTTACACGCCCAGCGATGTTTGCATCGAAAATCCTGCCGCACGATGATCCGAAAACCACACAGTGCTGGTTGCGATCTCACCAGCCTCCGTCAGTGTTGCTGTGCGTTGTTTCTCCAGCCGCGTGCGTCGGTCTTTAATTTGCGCTGCAGGCGAGCATCGATTTTCAGCTGAGAAGCCAGCGGCACATTGATTTTTCAGCCTCGTCTCGGAGTTGGCGGAGCTGTCAACCACAGCGCGTGGATTTCTCACTCTTGTCCTACCAGCTTCTCCTTTCAGGGCCCCAGGAACTGGATGGGCACCACTTGGCAGGGTAGGAGTCTCAGCATAGGCTCCAGGTGCTGGCAGAGAGAAGCCTTTGCTGTCCCTGAGACTTCAAACAACAGGAGGCAAGCTCTAAATCAAGCCCTTGGAGAGTTCTTCACAAGAAGGAAGGCACACAAAGTCCAGTCTTTGTCCTCTAGCACAGGCAGAAGCAGCAACTGCAGGATAGCTCCACAAAGCACAGTCACAGGCAGAGCAGCTCTTCTTCCTCAGCTCTTCAGCTCTTCTCCAGGCAGAGGATCCTGTTGGTTTCCAGAAGTGGTTCTAAAGTCTGTGGTTTTGGGTGCCCTTTTTATACCCATTTTGCCCTTTGAAGTAGGCTTACCTCAAGGGAAAGTCTCTCTTGTTTGTGAAATCTTGCCCTGCCCAGGCCAGGCCCCAGACACACACCAGGGGGTTGGAGACTGTATTGTGTGAGAGCAGGCACAGCCCTTTCAGGTGTAAATGACCACTCCTTCCCTCCCTCCTAGCACAGATGGCTCATCAGGAAATGCAGACTACACCCCAGCTCCGTTTGTGTCACTGTCTAGAGAGAGGTGCAAACAGCCCAACTGTAAAACTGACCCAGACAGGGAATCCACAAAACAGGCAGAGTCAGAGAAATGGTTTAAGCAAGAAAATGCCCACTTTCTAAAAGTGGCATTTTCAAACACACAATCTTAAAATCAACTTTATTAAAAGATGTATTCCTAGATTGTGAGTTCAGAGACCCCAAACTCCACATGTCTATCCACACCCAAATGGAATCTACACTTTAATCTTATTTAGGTAGCCCCTATTTTAACCTATGAGAGGGACAGGCCTTGCAACAGTGAAAAACGAATTTAGCAGTATTTCACTGTCAGGAAATATAAAACACATTACTATATGTCCTACCTTAACCATACACTGCACCCTGTCCATGGGACTACCAAAGGCCTACATTAGGGGTGTCTTACATGTAAGAAAAGGGAAGGTTTAGGCCTGGAAAGTGGGTACACTTGCTAAGTCATATTTACAGTTTAAAACTGCACACACAGACACTGCAGTGACAGGCCTTAGACATGATTACAGAGCTACTCATGTGGGTGGCACAACCTGTGCTGCAGGCCCACTAGTAGCATTTGATTTACAGCCCCTGGGCACCTCTAGTGCACTGTACTAGGGACTTACTAGTAAATCAAATATACCAATCATGGATGAACCAATTACATAGTCATTTTGTGTAGGAGCACTTGCACTTTAGCACTAGTTAGCAGTGGTAAAGTGCCCAGAATAATAAAAACACCAAAAGCAGAGTCCAGCACACATCAACAACCTGGGAAACAGAGGCAAAAGGTTAAGGGAGACCACGCCAAGGATGAAACGTCTAACACTGCTGTACCGCAAAAATGTAGCAGCTATTTTAAAACACTATGGCCCAGATTTAAGAAAAGTTAGCGCTGCCTTTGCGCTATTTTATTTACACAAAAGCAGCACTAACCCAGCTCAATAATTAGATTGTGGCTCTGGAGCAGTCTAGCATCAAATTTTACAATGTTGCGTCATTTTTTGGGAGCGTCACCTCACCTTGCGTTGTCTTTCAACAATGATATGCAAGGTAGGCGTTACCACCCAAAAAAATTAAGCAAGGCCGCTAGCGCCATATTTACAACCAGACGGAAAAACGACCCACGCAAAGGACTGGGTCCCAAAAATGACACCAAGTCCGATTAGTGTCAAAATGTTTATGCCTGGTCAGATCAGGTGTTAAAATGAGGCCCACCCACTACTACATAAGGGAAGTAGACAGAAGGAACATTGGCAAGCAACTGGACAACATGGACCTGTTATTGCCACAGCCCGGCACCCATAGAAGACGACAGTGACCTTGCCAAGTTCCACCAGCACCACCACAGCAACCGGAAACGCCACCACAGCAGCCACAAAGCCAGCATAGAAGGTGGGAGAGGACATTTCACCAGCATGCCCCCCCAGGGAAGAAGAGGTGATCAGACTCTACCATCTGAGGCGGGACTCCATGGTACGCCTGCTCCACAACATTGCGCCAGACATCACAGCAAGAATAGAAAGTCACACAGCAATTTCACCCATGGCCAAAGTCCTGGCTGTCCTCTACTTTCTGACATCAGGATCGTTCCAGACGATTGCTGCACAAGTGGGTAGGATCTCCCAACCATCCCACTCTGCCTTCCTTCCATTGGTCCTGGCCGCCATCATCAGACTCACATCCCACCACATCTGGTTCTCCAACACCCAGGAACTGCAGCAGGAGACCAAGCAATGTTTCTATCAAATGTCTTGCTTCCCGCATGTGCTGGGTGCAATGGACTGCAGCCATGTCCCACTTGTCCCTCCTGCTGCAACTGAACACCTCCACAGGAACCGCAAACATACCCACTCCATCATTGTCAGCCACTGTGGGCCACAGTGGAATTATCTCAAACATTGTTGCAAAACATCCCAACAATGTCCACAATGCTTTAATCTTCAGGCACTCTACTGTAAAACAACAATTCCAGGATGAACAATATGGCAAAGGGCTACTTGTAGGTAAGATAGCAAACAAATCATAACAAATCATAACACAAACAACACACCAAACTTGTAACACAAACAATACATACACCACACTAAACACACATGGACAGGGAAACACAGATGTATAGACCACAATACATATGCCACACTAAACCACATTCAATGCACATCACCCTCACAGACACCCATATCTACAGGTCCCTGGCACCACCTGACTGACACTTTACATGACGGACAGGTGGAGCAATGTCCCCTTTGAATACAAAAGCTGGGCTGAAACCACTACATATGTCCACAGGTTGACAACAAAACATAGATCCTTCACACATAACACTTACCAAGGAATAGCTCAACTATGTGAATTTCATTGGCCATCGAACCATCAAACAACTCACATATTGGCACTGCCCCTCATTTACCGTGCTGTAGAAACCTCAGGAAGCACCGATATCAACTGCCACCCGAGTGGTCCCATCACCATCTACAGCAAAACATAACAAATATATTCATTGCATTCAACTTTCCCTTGTGTGGTGCATAGAGCAGCACACATTGAAATACAACATCACCACCAATGAAAGATTATGTGCAGGAATGGACACCTCACAGCACACCAACAATCATACCCGTAAATCCCACATCTTCATACCATGATACAAGGGTACCAACAGTGGACTGCGGCAAATGAACTACTGACAATGTACAGGGAGATGCCAGAAATGTATATGAATGAGGCTACATGGGACTGGACTCCTGATGCATGTCCTGTCTCGCCCAACACCTGTCTGAAAACACTTGCATACATCTCAATATATCCCATACAACTGTGCCACACTGGACATATGAACCTCATGCGCATATGTATGCCAGCTAGCAATTGGCAACACAACACTTTGTGCAAGGGAGGTATTTCAAAGGCAAAGGGGTGGGATTCACATGCAACACACAAAATAGGTGCACATTTCCTTAACATCACTGTTCTACAGGTCTAAAGTGAAGGCATTAAGGGCCACATCTCAGAAAAAAGGTGCAGCATCTAAAGCAGCGCCACTTTAATTTCACCCCTTGGGGCCCCCCTACCGCCAGCATGTGTGTGCTGTATTCAATATATGGCCCACCATGGCTTACAGTAGGTGCAATAGTGTCAAGATAAAGGATGCCGTAGATGGACTGTGTAGGATTATTGCCAAATTTATGATGTAAATCCTGCACAGTACATAGGGGCCCATTGAAAGCAATGGTGTGCCCCCTACTAGCACCTGCTCTGTGCAGGCGTTAAAAGTGTCTGATAAAAATGACGCATTGGAACCTCTTATATTCCTCTGTATCATTTTTGCATTTGCCCTATTGGGGGAACACTCCCCTTGCATACATGATGCCTAGCACCGGCATAATGTAGCACAAAGGGTCACTATGTGATGCACTGCATGGGTAGTGCCACTTTGTAAACATGGCACTGTATTTTCAGCCTTGTTGGGCCACAATAGTGTCAATTAAAATGAGACTGATGTGGTGCAAAGAGATGCTAGGTCCTCTTTAATTTGGGCCTCAGGCTCAAATATAGACAACACCCCACTTATTTGGCATGGGTCAACTGTCAGACCAGATTTTTATTTACAATCACTAGGTACCTGAGGCGCAACCCATGATAGGAAAGTGCACCACCACACAACAATGCAAACATCCATCCAAACAGCAACAGACACAATACCAGATACAAATCTGATTCACCACTCCACTCAAAATAAATATGTGCCATGTCACCTAGCAAATAACAAATATGCATGATTGGCACATGTCATCACATTCCTTTGCAGTGGACCAAGGTTACAGCATCCAGCCATGGGTCATGACACCTTTTGGAAATCCTACTATTGATGCAGAGCGGGTGTACAATGAAGACCACAGAAAGACCAGAAATGTGGTGGAGAGAATATTTGGCCTCCTTAAATCAAGGTTCAGGTGCCTACATCTAGCAGTAGGAGGACAGTTATATGCACCACCCCTTGTCTGCAAAATGATACTTGTCTGTGTCATTTTGCATAACATTTGTCTACGCACCAATGTCCCCTTGGATGAACAAGTAGATGTCCCCAATGAGGAGGATGACAACAATGGGGTACAACAGGAGGAGGGGGAACAACAAAACTTTGTTGCTGGAGTACACAGAAGAGAACTAATTGTGCACAGCTTTTTCACATAGATCCTGTACTCCAAGATTAACCATGTAAATAATTCCATAAAATCACGTAAACTCAGAATGCTCATGATGTATTAAATTTCACCATCATAAACCACAACAGTTGTAAACAACTTAGGAACAGCGGCCCAGATTTAAGAGGGTCTAGCACATCCTTTTGCAACATTAGCGTCATACATCTTACGCTAATGTGGCCCAACAATGCCAAAATCTAAGCACTAGAAATCAATAGTGGCGTAATGGATGCCTTGCACCACTCTGTAACACTTTGTGCCACAATATGGCTGTGACAGGCTTAATAGTATGCACCTAGTGGGGGGCTGGCAAAATGGTGAGGTGGAATCTAAGAAAAACAACTGTTTCATATTTTGTTGCTACTTTAACACCTGCTCAGAGCAACTGTTTAAATGGGGCACACTATTGGTATCAATGGACTCCTAAGTATTGTTCAGGGTTAGGGCCAAAATGTTGCACTAGATGCTAACCCTGAATAGTACATCAACAACATCAAATACCTTGATGTTATTGCCCCCTACCCTGCGCCATGGTGCACCGTCTTTTCAACACGGTGCACACATGATGGAGGTAGGGTCGTGCTAAGGGCTGAAAGAAAAGCTTTTTTGAATCTACCCCATAGTCAGGAACAATAACAATTTAAAAGAATTCACTACTACAATAATTTATGGGTGGAATGTAGGCATAGTCTATAGCGAATACATTTTATATTGTTAAACACATATCAGACAACTGTGTTGGCTTGACATATGACTGTAGAAATCCTGGAAATATACTTGAAGCCTGCTGTACAGATGTATGGGCTAGGTAAGAAAAGGCTAGTAATTACCTACAATGGCAGGTTTGTGTTTGCTAGGTAACCTAGGAAAGTCTGAATGACAATATCACACGTGAGTTCTGAGAACATACTCCTCAGTGCCACTTCCATGTTTGAGCAAGAAAGTGACATACCGTGACCAATACACATAAATGTCTAAGTGTATCACAGCCAATCCAGTTAGGAATGTGCATGTAAGTCAAGCAATGTCCAAACAAGTCACAGACCTTTGGCACTTTGTATGTGTGAAGAATGACACAGAAAAGTTGATTGTGTCTTTTCCTCTACTCATAGCTGACATCACAGTATCCAAAATACTCTCATGGTGAATGTGACATAGGTTGTGGAATGCAGATGTGAGTGTGTGGCCATGTTTAATAAATGATGTGAAGCTACAATAGAAGAGTTGAGAGAGAAGTTGGAAGACTTGCAGGAACGGTTCCCGCTAAAATAATGTACGGATAATAGGGGTACCTGAAAATATCAAGGGGCTGGACATGGACCTGTTCATAAAGGATCTCATCCAGAAACAGCTGCAACCACATGGAGTTTCTAAAATCATGCAGGTTGAAGGAACTCACTGCATCCCATGCGCACCATCAAAGCCTGGCGCACACCCTCGTCCCATCATAGCAAGACTCTTCTGATACTGGGATGTGATTCTCCAAGCAGCTCACAGTGCCCCTTCATTGCATTTAGGTAACGTTAGGATTACCTTTTTCCCCCATTTCACTCTTCGGCGACGCTGCAGTTTCCTCTAGGTGAAGAAGACTCTGAGGGAACGGGACCACAAGAATTCAATGAATTTCCCTGCGCATCTTTGAGAAGTCGCAGCAGGCAAACATCACTTTTTTTCAAGCTCAGAAGCTGGATGGGATTGGCTGGATGGATGGCAGGTGGAAGGAGGGTCAAGACACTGCAACTGCCCAACGATGTGCTGGGGTGGCGGCACCGCAATGAAGAAATGTGATTCACTCGAAATGGAGACGCGGGGCAAAAACATATCGCCTAACCCGGGGCATCGCCCTGATCCCAAGGACTGAGCTTGGGACCCGTGGGAGATGAGAGGGGCCCGTGGGATTGTAAATGTGGCACTGGAGATGCACCCAAGGCGTCTTGTGAGTGGGCTCGGAGGAGCCCTCGATGGTCCTAAATCAGTAATTGAGGCAAGATAGAGACTGAGGATATGAGAAACCAACTTGGTCAAGACATTCCAGTAAGGGGCTGGGTGGGGGCCAGAAGGGGGTAGTGATGCTTTCTAGTTAGCAGTATGTTTGTTCAGGCAACAGGTGGTCTGTGCAGTTAGGGAGGCAGGCAGTTTGTATTCCGCAGCACAGTGTACTGACTGAAGAGGTGTTATTGGATTATTGTTGTCATTTATGTTCACACAAGATACTTACGGCCAGTCAACATAGCTGAGGCACACAAGACATTCACTCTCACAGTCTGAAGCCCACCCAGCATTGGCCTGGTACCTTCCGGCTGTGGTCCGCTAACCATACAGTGGGATGGGCAACGTTTTTTGTCAACCGTAAGGATACTATCATGAAATATCAATGGCCTAGGCAACGAAGTCAAAGGGGGAGGGGTGCTCCAGTGCATCAGCAAGAATCCTATGATATAGGTCTCCTATAATAGACTCTCCTCCTGGGTAAGAGGTGCTGTGTGGGAAATATAAAAAGGCTGCTCATGCGGGCCACACCACCTCTCCTAGAGGAGTGGTAATTTTGGTGAGGAGAACACTGCCCCTGATCATTTGGCACATATTGCCGAATCAGCTGGGTCGCTATGTGGTGCTCTCTGGGACCTGGGAGGGGGGCCTCTTAAACATACTTTCAGCATATATCCCAATGTGACTTCATGACTTGTTCCTACCAGCTCTGACTGCTCTGCTACATAGTCTTCGATTTGGGGAATTGATCATGTGAGGGGACTTTAATGCAACGCCGAGTGATAGCATTCACCAACATCCCCTCAGGCCCCAGGACTTATTTAGATGACCATTTCCAGACTTCCTCACTGCCCAGGGACAGGCAGATGTATGCCGTACCCTTAACCCAGCAACCCAGCACTTTACCTTTTACTTGGGGGTGCATGATAGTCTCTCCTGAATTGATCACTTTCTCATGCAGGCCCTCCTGCTGTTAAAAGTCAGGGAGATTACTAACTCAGCCAGGAGTATTCCTGACCATTCTCCTCTGGGACTGGTGTATGGTCTGGGAGAGAGGCCGAACACTAGCCGCATTATATTAAGCCCTTGGTAGCTTAAAGTGCCAAAAAATAGAGAAGGGGTGTTATCCACAACAGACCATTATTTTTAGGAAAACAGCACTTCAGTCAAGTCTGCACTCATGTTTTAGGCGGCCTTGAAGAAAGTAGTTAAGGGGGTGGGTTTCTCCATGATGGCAGGAGGGAAACAACTAAAAAGGGCATAATTGGAGGATCTTGAATGTGAGTTATTGTCCATTGAGGCCAGTTTACCAGATGAGGAGGGATCAGAGGGATCCCACAACCTAGCCTTTAAGCAAATGGAATACCAAGACATGGCCCAGGAAGCTGCTAAAATGCACCATAGGGCAACACAACACCACATCAATGAAATGGGGGACAAGACAGGAAAATTATTGGCCTGGCTGGACAGGAAGGAGGCAGCAGATAGATGGGTTCCTGGAATCCAGAAGGAGTCAGGGGAACTTGCTAGTAGTTGAGAATCCATAGACGAAACGTTTGCTCCTGGGTGACATCCCCCTCCCAACTCTCCATACAGAGGATAGGAAAGCCTTAGAAGAAGAACTTTCTCAGGAGGAAATAGTACAAGCCATCAGGGATTTGAAGCCAGGCAAAGCATCAGGGCCCAATGGGGTACCAATAGAACTCCATAAGTTGACAGCCACTAAGCTTGCCCCACATCTGAAGCAGATGTATGAGGAGAGCCAGAAAGGGGGAGTACTCCCATTAGACCAGTGCCTGGCTTCCATAGTGGTCATTCACAAAGAAGGGAAGCCCAGGGAGGACATTGGGTCCTACAGACCTATCTTATTACTGAACACCAAGCTGAAAATATTAACCAAAATGCTGGCCTCACGATTGACCCCCCCCTAATCCTCAACTTCTTCAGCCCGGACCAGTGCTCTGCTTCAGACTGAGAGGGAACTCAGTGAAAGATATGCAAAAAATGCAGCACTCTTAGTCTGAGTAATGAATTTATTAAGGAACTTCCCAAGTTTCATACATGGAAAGAATAACGCGAGCTTTTATTTCAAGTGCAGCAACTCACGTACAATTTTAAAAATGATCATAGCAGTAGAATAATAATGATCACAGAAATAAAGAAAATGCAATACTTCAACAATGGATATTATATATATAGACTACGTATTCATGCATACACAACGCAAAGCTAAAAATAAGAATTAATAATGCATCACCATGAGGCTTGACATCATCCCTTTGTCTGCCAACTTCAGGTTGTGGAACCCAGACAACTGAAAGAGGGAGAATGCCCGCAATGGGATTATTTTTTTGCGCAAGGCGTCCCTTCTCAGATGAGCTCCTTCTTTCCAGCCATCAAGCTTCCACTACCTTATATACTTTAAACAAACTTAAGAGGAAGGTGCTAGAAACCCCCCTCACTCCGGGTAAGTTGTTCAAACGCTGGCCATACCAAGTCAGTGTGGAAAGAGCACTTTAGAGACTGGCCAAATCCCAAGGTGCACTTCCAAGACTGAGTTGTACCCTGCTTAACCATAAACATTCTCAGCCTGGTACATAATTATCTCCTGTACTCCCCCATGTTATGCTCCCGTCCTTGATAAGAAAGAGTGAAAACACGTTCACAAGCTGTGCTCAGAAAAATACCTGCACCACTAATTTGACAGCATTTGAAACTAAGCACAAAACGGAGTCAGTGGTCAAGATGGAGCCAGTGGGTAGATACAGATAGCATTACAGCCAGTCAGGCTTCTTTATGCCATGACGCAGTACAGCTCTTAAGCTCGGTAGAATAAACAGGGTACTAGGCCACACAGACACCATTCAGGAAAGTGCTATGATGTTGTCCCTTGACGTGTGCATGGCCTTTGACACCATGGAATGGCCGTACCTGTTGGCAGCAATGGAGGGCTCTCCCCTTGTCATTGCTGGGCAGGTTTGCTCTTTTCAAGATGATGTCCCTCCCATGCTTTTTATACATATTGCATTATACCCACCTCCCAATACCCTCATTATACCACAGCGCTATAGAAAGCAAACTCAGAAATATATTATGGGATGAAGGCACAGCAAGAATAGCTCTGGCCAAGCTGACTAGGAGCTTGAATTATGACAAGATTTCCCTTCCTGATATCAGAAAATATCACTGGGCAGCGCAACTCACAAGCATAAAATATGCACACATCCCAAGGCACTTGATAATCTGAGAGATTTGGCCAGGTTCGATAAATGGTATCTAATTGGCATATAAAAGGTGGGAGACCTATGATCAAAGGCTCAGGTTGTCCCCTTCCTAGATCTACAGGACGAGTATGCCTCGGCTCCAACCAAACACTACTGCTATCTTCAGGTGCATCACGCTCTTTGGTCAGTGCTTTCAGGAGGGGTAGATCTGCCTGAGTCCTCCCCTCTGAAGAATAGACTGCTGGAAGAACACCTGCATACAAAAGCCGTATCCCTAACTTATCACAAGCTAGTCAATAATATGTCACACCCACTTGCACACCTCAAAGGAAGATAGGAGCGGGATGAGGGAAGTCTTGATGAGGACGAATGTTAAGCGGCGCTGGCTTCATCACGGGGGCAGGAATTAAAGCCTGGCTTCGCCTGGTGTAGCTATGAATCCTGCATAGGTCATACCTGGCAGGCACGGTTAAGGCAAAAATAGACAAATCAAACAATGCTCGTAGTTTGAGGGGGTGTGGTCTTGAGGGATATTTTTTACACATTATATGGAAGTGTCCTTCAATACAGATTGTATACAATTTTGGAAATCTGGCAATAAAAATAAAGTTTGAGTCATTGAACATTCCAAATGTATGCACATAAGACGTAGATTTTCCCACACATGTCCCAGCTGGCGGATATTTCTTGGTGCGGTCTATTTGCGTATGGACAAAGGAGTATAATTTACATGAGAAAATGTGTATGTGTCACATCACTACAGCTGCATTGCAGGTGGTGCATCAACATTTTCCCTGCACGGCTCCTGTACATGGATTTCCACCTTGGATCTAACAGCTTCGCCTCTCAAGGGCCCAGGGACTGGATATGGGACCACTTGACAGGGTAGGAGACTCAGCAGAGAGTCCAGGTGCTAGCAGAGGAAGTCTTTGATGGTCCTGAGACTTCAAAACAGGAGGCAAGTTCAGTCCATACCCTTGGAGACACTTCACAAATAGGAATAAACCACAAAGTCCAGTCTTTGGCCTCTTTCAGGCAGAAGCAGCAACTGCAGGGTAACCCAGCAAAGCACAGTCACAGGAAAAGGGGAGGTACTCCTCCTCTTCAGCTCTTCTCCTTGGCAGAGGTTTGTCTTGGTTCCAGAAGAAATCTGAAAATCTGGGGGTTTGGGTCCACTACTTATCTCCCTTTCTGACTTTGAAGTATGTAAACATCAAAGAAAAGTCTTTGTTGCTCACAAGATCCTGCCTTGCCAAGGCCTGGCCTCAGACATACACCAGGGAGTGAGAAAGTATTGTGTGAGGGCAGGCACAACCCATTCAGATGGAAGTGTCAGCTCCTCTCTTCACTCTAGCCCAGATGACCCATCAGAATATGCAGGCTACAACCCAGCTCCCTTTGTGTCACTGACTAGTGGAGATTCATAAACAGGTTATCAGTCAGTCTGACCTAGACAAGGAATACACAAATAGGCAGAGTTGCAGAATGGGTTAAGCAAGAAAATGCCTACTTTCTAAAAGTGGCATTTTCAAACAGACAATTTTAAAACCAACTTTACCCAAAAATGTACTTTTACATTGTGAGTTCAGAGACGACAAACTCCACATCTCCATCTGCTCCCAAAGGGAAACTGCTCTTAAAATGTATTTAAAGTCAGCTGCCATGTTAACCTATGAGAGAAATATGCCTTGCAATAGTGAAAAATGAATTTGGCAGTATTTCACTGTCAGGACATGTAAAACCATCAGTGCATGTCCAACCTTTAACATACCCTATATTCTGCCCATGGGGTTACCTAGGGTCTACCTTAGGGTGCCTTGTATGTATAAAAAGGGAAGGTTTGGGCTTGACAAGTGGGTATACTGGCCAGGTCAAATTGGCAGTTTAAAACTGCACACACAGACACTGTAGTGGCAGGTCTGGGCCATGTTTAGAGGGCTACTTAGGTGTGTAGCACAATCAGTGCAGAAGGCCAACTAATAGCATTTGATTTACAGGCCCTGGGCACCTCTAGTTCACTTTACTAGGGACTTGCTCAAATATGCCAGTCATAGAAAAGCCAATTACACATACAGATTACACAGAGAGTACTTGCACTTTAGCACTGGTCAGCAGTGGTAAAGTACCCAGATTCCTGAAGCCAACAAAAACTGGTCAGACAAAATAGGAGGAAGGAGGCAAAATGTTTGGGCATGACCCTGCAAAAAGGGTCAGGTCCAACACAACCCCCACCAGCCTAAAGCCAGGGGAATCCATTCGATACCTTGATGGACTTCCCTGATTGGGGCGATGGAACATGGACCCTGGCCCACAACAGCAGGGGCATGTTGTAGTCTATGCCTTCCTGAATCCAGTTGGATCCCTCTGTCCATACTCCCAGGGCCCACCAAGCGAACCCATGGGGTGCCCCTCTCCTCACCTGCGGATACCATTTCTGCTGAATTTAACCTTACTTTGCTCGTAGATGTATCCCAGTGGGCAGACAGTACCACCATAGCCCACACAGTGGTGTGGCCTACTCCAACCCTGGGGTGTGACTCCTGTCCTCCCCCAGGGGCAACTCTGTCCATCAGGACAGCAAGCCGCTAGCCACTGACAGATGCCAGGGACGAGAGCCAGCCCCCAGGCCTCTCAAGGCTCTCTACCACAATGACTTTGGAGAGTGGGGGGCGGTAGCCCCAAGTGCCTGGCACCCTTTGTCCACTCTCCCTTCTACTAGGTCAGGGATGGCAGCTTGACACAGGTCCTCCCCTCTGCCGCTCTGCACCTCCCCCTTGGAGTGGTACCCACAGAGTCCAGAATTTTCAGGGCGCTTGCAGAAGAAGACCTACACAATTCTCCAACCAGTGAGGGATGTTAACCTGAAACTGGTCTTCAAACCTGGGCTCTGTATCCTCAGGTTGGACCGGGGTCAGGGTGAGGCTTCATTCCCCCTAACCTTCCTTCTGAGGTCCTGCAACTCCCCACTAGGAGTGCCCCCCCTAGAATCCAGAATTGCCAGGGGGCTTGACGAAGCAGTCCTGCACAATTCTACGACCAGTGCAGGGAAGTTAACCTGCAACTGGTCTTCCAACCTGGGGTCTGTACCCTCAGGTTGGACCGGGGTCAGGGGTGAGGATTCCCTCCCCCAGCCCCTCCTTCTGGTGCTCTGCACCCTTCGGCATGGATCGGTACCCCCTAGAAGACAACATGGTAGGGACACTGTTAGCAGTTGCCCCTCTCTCCAGGTCAGGGGGGTGGGTCCTGAACCTGCCCCTCCAACCTAGAGTTTGCACGCTGAGGCTGGGCCTGGCAAGCCAGGACCTCTGGGGGAGTAACCCTATCCCCCCAAGGGAATCACATCCCTCATGTGGGGGTAAGAGCCTGCCTGGCACAGGTCTCCAGCCCCCTGTCCCTCTCATAGTGCACAAAGGACCCCCCAGGTCAGCAGTGGTATCACCAGGGTCATTGTGGGGAGCTCTGACCTCAGAGCTGACCCCTGTCCCTCCAGGTTCTCCACTGAGGACTGTCTTTCCCCCTTTCCCCTTTCTCTGTACTTCTGCACCCCCTATACTAGGAGTGGTAATGCCAGACCCCAGAACTGGTGGGACGTTGGTAAAAGCCACTCCCCCACTATGGGGTCCCCCCCAGCAGATGGCCCACAGTACAGGCTAGGCTCCCCTCCTGGTATTCACACATGGAATCTTCCAGGCACTGAGACTGGATCTTGGGCATCCTGGGACGCGCCACGCCCTCATTCCTCCTCCCCTGGTACTGTACATGGTATCTCTTACCCATCCCACTAAACTGGGACCTACCTGGGACACTGCAAGCCTTCCCCACCTCACCTGGTTGTGAAATATCTAAGCCACACCCTTCAGGAGCACCCCGAAATGCCCCAATGCTCTGGTACTCACCCAGAGGTCTGCCTCCAGTACAAGCTTCCTGGGGTCAGAGAACTCACACTCCACCTGATGTTGGCATAGCTCAAGAAAACAAGGACTGGATATATGCTCTCCAGCAATCACATCACACAGCCCCTCACATGGGTTAACCAAAATACCTTCCACCTCACCATCCAGTGACTTGGCCTTGAAAAAGTACTCTACATCACCCTATCTGATTGTCCCTCATCCCACACTCTTCTGGGGTGTCTCCATACTTCACAACCAAGACTTATACCTAGGGGGGGACCCTCTCCCTATCACTTTCACTTAGAGCTAGTAGAGTGTCCATCCCACCACTAGGAACTCTGTGCCAGTTGCCCAAATCCACCTCAGAAACCCTGCACACCACTGGAGCTACCTTATAAACTTGAACCTCCTGGTGTATGTCACCCCCCTCCTTCATGTTGGGCAGCAAGTCTCTGGGCAGGTGTTCTTCTTCCTTAGTACTGGATGTCACACTTTTGCTGTCACCATCCGAACTGGACTCAGCCTTCATGGCTTCCTGCTTAATCTCTCCAAAGCTCAGTTCATGAGCTACAAACATTTATTTTTCTTTGGCTAAGGCTTTCCGAGCTCAGGCTGTTGATCTAGCTCTCTCAGCTTCTGTTCACAAGCTAGAAGCCATCCCTCTCTCTCTGGTTCCCTTTCAGAGCCACTGCCCTCCTCATCAGAGTGGTCCTCCTCCTCAGAATCATCTAGTATGGTTGCTTCCCAGTGTTTCATCTCATACTGAAACAAGGCTGTCTCAAGAACCCACTTTTGGGACCTTCTCTTCACAAGCAGCCCCCTTTCCTTGCAGAAAACCTTAAGCTCCCTCATCGCATAGATATCCAGGTGCCATAAGTTGACTTTCATTCTGCAAAGGCCTCACAGGTGCAACCAAAAACCAGAGTCTAAAAAGTCACAATACCTCCAAGAGGACACCAGAGAACAAAAAAGGGGAAACATTAGTGGTTGCGTAATAGTCTGCACTGTAACAGTAGTGTACATCAATCATTGTATGTCAAGTACAAATACAAGTCCTATCCCAACCACTGATCACCAGTGTTAGAAATTAGGTCTCTGGTTGGCAGTCAGCTTGTGCTCTGTCCAAGCAGGGACCCTCACTCTAGTCAGGATAAGGGAGTTACACTCCTAAGACAACCCAATGCTCACCCCCTTGGTAGCTTGGTACGAGCAGTCAGGCTTATCTCAAAGGAAATGTGTAAAGTATGTGTACCAACACACACAGTAACACAGTGAAAACACTACAAAATGGACACCACATTAGTTTCTAAAAATAGCCAACATTTATCTAAATCAAACAAGACTAACACGACAAAAATCCAACATACACAAGTAGAGTTGCCACAGTAGTCTAATAAGTTTTGTTTTTACTATAGTGGTGCTTTTCTGCATTTGCACCATAAATTATGGCACTAGTGTAGCAACGCACAGGGAGGTCCATTGCTAATATTGCATGTGTCCCTTTGCCAGCTGCCTTTGGCAGGCATCACACATGAGGTTATCAAATAGCACAGTGCAACCTTTATAGATAGTCAGCCCCATTAGTTATTCCCTCCCTGCGTAAGGATCTTTCCTTGCATACATCATATCTGGCACAGGCATATAGTGTAGGAAGGATGTACAATGTGAATCTATGCAGTCAATGTAGCACAAGGAGACTGGGCAGCTTGCATCCACATTGGTAACAATTGGTATGATGCTAATGTTGCATTACTGGCTTGTAAAATTGGGACCCTAGCGTGACAATAAGACCACTTGTAGCTGTTGTTATGCATGAAGGTGTCCCTTTGTGCATGACACGAACGATACCCACTACACAGGCAACCTTGCTACATGGTGAAATGGAAGCAAGCTACTCGTACAGCTGCGCAGATGATGTTCACAGACATGCCCCATATGTTGTATACGTACAATTTTGTGCCCATTCCCAATGGTGCATGGAGGTGTGTGGCAGTTCTTGTCGGGCCACCCTTTCCACCTGCCATGTTGCCCACTGAGTGTTACACATTGGCAGGTGGATCAGTGACAACAGTAAAGCGATTGCTGTGAGAGTTGAGAAATGATCAGTGCATATGGGGGGAAGGTGTGTGCACATTTGAAGTGTTTGGCCATTATGGAACAGGTTTCAAACACAATGATCGAGTGCAACACAGCACCACATTTGGCAGTGCCTCACTCCGTGATTTTCAATACACATGGATGCACCGTTTTAAATGGTATATGATGCACCTATGTGTTGCCCCCTGTGCTGGCACTATTTTTGCTACCGAGCGCCAATGCAGACACCCTTCCTCTATGGTGCAAAGATGCTGTCGCTTGTAGGGAAATTGTTTTTGTGTAGGAAGAGACACCTTCCTGCACAAAAAACAATCCTCTATGGCCATTTGCACTTTCTATGTGTGCTACAGGGTACAACACACATAGGAAGAGTAAAAAATGAGGAGGAATGAATGCATTTCTCCTTGTTGCGCCATGTTAACGCCACCCCTGGGGTGGTGTTAGGTTTTGGTGCAGCCTCAGGTTTACAAAAACACATAAATCCAGGGCAGCGTCTAAGTGCAATGGGTATTGCTGTGGCACACCCACATCAACACCCATTTCATGCCCCTTCTACACAAAGTGCTGTGTGTGAAGGGGCCATATTTACAAGGTGGTGTTAAGCCACAAAAAGTGGCTTAACGTCACTGTGTAAATATGGCACAGTGCATAGCACCAACAGAGCATCACTCAAAGTGACGCTCCGGTGGCAATAGGGCCTTTTAAATCTAGACCTGTGTGTCCCGATGCAACCCTTTTGCATGCATTCAGTGTTTCAGATGTGCCTCACCCTCTGCCATTTTGGTAATTTCCAGCTTGTCCCCCACTGCAACTTACAGTGCATTCGTAGTAGGTCTTGGAAGACTGCGCTGTCCTGTCCTGCGATTCCAGTGACCAGCCCCTCTGGGATGATTGCTGCCACCATCTCCTGCAGGTCATCCAGGTTCTCCTGGGGTGCTGGACTTCCACTTACAGTCTGCAGTACTGCATTTCTATTCCTTGCCAGTTTCTCTTTAGTTCGGTGCTTGCAGTCGTGCCAGCGCTTCATGCAATCACTGACAGTCCTCTTTACTTCTGCCATACTGTTGACTTTATCTACTATTCCCTGCCTTATATCCTCCTTCCTACCTATTGCCAATTTGGTGGTAACAAAGAGCTGGTGTTGGTGCTCTGTCACCTCTCGGACCAAGATGTCATTCTCCTCCTCACTGAAGCGACACTTCTGCTACCTTTTCTCCTTCTCCTGGGATTTTGCTGCTCCATCTGGGTTGTACTAGGCGGATTGGGATCACTCTGGGGTCTCCCCTGGCCTGCATTCTCCATCTTGGGCCGTTGATGTTTTTTTCTTGCTCGCTGGCTTTTTTAATGCCAGTGCTGCAAAAATGGCGCTAACACAATTAGCGTAAAAAAAAATTGCCACTAGGTGTTCTAACGCCACTTTTGCAGCATTAGTATTTTACGGCGTGTCACAAGGTTAGCATAATTTTTTTTACACTAACCTTTCCTTTGCCCCATGGTGCATCATTTTAAAAATATGACGCACAGATGCCGCAAAGGAATGTCGTTAGCTGGGGGTAATTTTTTTGAAGATGCAGTTGTGTGTCATTTTTGTTATATCTGGGCCTATGGGGCAGATTTAAGAACACCTAGCGCCTCCTTGCACCGCATTAGGGTAACTGTTTTTTTTACGCTAATGTGGCCCAACGAAAAATCACTGCACCAAATTCACAAAGTGTCGCAATGCATGCCTTGTGCCACTTTGTAACCCTTTGCACCAGGCATAATGTATGTAAAGGGTGCGTTCCCCCATTAGGTGGGACCGAAAAAATGGCACAAAGAAATCGAAGAGGTTTCTTTGCGTTGTTTTTTTCAGCACTGTTAACGCCTGCTCAGAGCAGGCGTTAAAAGGAGGCACACCATTGTTTACAATGGACCTCAATGGGCTATGCAGGATTAGGGTCAAAAAAAATTATGCTAATCCGACAAAGTTTTGAACTAGCGTCAAAAGTTTTGATGCAAGTTCCCTAACTACCTCCATGTTGCACCATGTCTTAGGTATGGCGCACACATGGTGACGTTAGGGGGCGCAAGAAAAGTGGAGCTGTGGACAATCTGGCTCTATTTACTTCAGATTAGTTCGCAGTGATCCATGTTCTACATCAACATCATCGAATATTTGCCAAGCACAAATAAGAACGTTTTTATATTTTGGTACGCTTTGTGAATTTCGAACCTTTGAGACTATTTTGTAGAAAACATTTTTTTGTCATACATAAAGTTTTTTTTAATGCAGCGGTTTTTAGGAAATAGCACCAATTTGTTAAGTAAATCAATTTGCAGCAAGGACTACTGCAATACATAGAGTTGCTTAACTCAAAGTCTGCTAGCACATTACACAAATTTTAACTTTTGTGTAAGAGAAACTTGCAAGCACCAGAAGGATGTGTTTTGTTACGGCAATCGTGTCTCATGTAGGAGAGTTATACTTATCTGTTTGACTACTGTAATCGAAAGCAGTATTGCTCAACCCTGCCTTGGAAAGATTATTCCCTGCCAGTGAATGGAGACGAGTGGGTGAGAGGCTTGGCAGATTTCCTACTGGTGCCCAACTTGAAAGACTGCTTAGGAGTGTGACTGAGCAAGCCACAGTCAGGCCTGTCACGTGCGGCATGAGAAGGCACGGCATGTGGTGCACACCCTGCCATCCCAGGCTTCAGGTGGTGACAAGGAGGTCTGCGGTAGTGGGAGCAGTAGCTGCTTTTCATCAGCACAATTAACATGCCTAAGGCAGGGGACAGTGGCTTAAGTCCCTCGCAGCAGCAAATAACGATCAGACAGAAAAGCTACGGTTACCTGGTTGCAGCCTTATTGGTTTACAAACTGTGCAGTGACATTGCAGATTGAAATTGGGAGTTTCCTTCTAATGAAATACCATCCATATATAGAATGGGGAGAGTGCTGTGTGCACAGCTCAAGAGTGATGGGACTTGAGAAAAAAACATTAAGAACTGAAATAACTTTACATTTAAAGAACAATATGACTTAAAAGGGGTACAGAGAAACACTTTTTTGACTATATTGCAGTACAAAAACGAATTCACCTATCTTGTGGCAAAAGGAGAGGTCAAAGCAGGGACAAAAGGAAATGAGAGATGGAGTGGAGCGTACAGACAAACAGAGAGGAAAAAGGGAGAAATAATTGAGGGAGAGGAAAAGAGGTTAGAGAGGAGGGAAATAATTCTAGATAAGCACATGGAGGGCATGAAAGAGGGAGAAAGGAGAGAGTGAAACAGCCAAGTTAAAGATGAAGTGAGGAAAGATTAGTTGGACAGAAGGTTAGAAGAAGAGATTGGTATAGAGAGACAAGGAAAGGAAGCACAAGTGGAGAGGCCGATGGTGAAGGGAGAAAAAGAATAGTGAAGTTTTGTCTTCAGTAATAATAATTGTAATTGTATTTATATAGCACTAACTACCCCTGATGAGGCATTGAAGCACTTTATGATGAGTAGCACAGTACAAAGAAACCCAATAATAGTGGTTAATGGTTTTAAAGAGGAGAGGTTGTGATTCATGAAACCCAAGAAAGGAGTAGAATGGTACTATCCCTTCAAGAAAGGTATATTATGGTAACACTTCCCCCAGAAATAGGTGGATTTTCCTTAACCATTCAACTCTAAATCAGACTTTTGGTCTGTTTACTACTAAAGGTAGAACAAGCCCCCCCCCCCACTTCCCTGAATAACCCTTGGACGCATGAAGAACGGAAGGTACTCACAAGGACACAAATCCATTTAATGTCGACAGAGAATAGTCTTCTGCAAATGTTAAGGTTTGCTAAAGCAGGTAGTGACAAATAGAACAATCTAGTAAGTGAGGCACAACAAAATATAACATTATGTGTAGGACACAAACAATTTCAAGGGCTAGTGAGCAATGAGGGGGTGACTGACTTGAGAAAACACAACTGAAGAAAGGGGGAATTTTCAAACCACGAAACAAAAACAAAGTAAAACTCACAGTTACACAGAGGCAATAGAAATTGAGAGAATGGGTAAGAATAACATGGGAGGTAGAAAAAGAAAAGAAGGATAGATCGTACATGAGAGACAAAGGAGCAACGGAGAGGCACATTTTATAGACTGTCAAAGGGAGGGAAATAGATCAGGGATTATGGAAAAGGGGAAAATCAGAGCTACTAGGAGAGAGAGAGGCTGAAAAATAAGTGTGGGCGAAAGAATGGGAGGGAGAATGATAAAGAGGGATATTAAAATAGATAGATGGATTTGTAGAATGAGGGAAAGGCAGCGGGAGATAGACAGAGAATGAAAAGTTGGTAAGATAGATGGACAACATATAGAAACATAGACAATCTTATAGATGTGGTGGCTGAGAATGTGATAACGTAGGGGTAATGAGAGAGGGAGGAAAGGATAGAGAGGGATATACACTAGGGGGAGGAGAGAAGTGCTGTCCATAAGTGTGGGTGAGTGAAAAAGAGTTCAAGGGCATAGACAATAATTAGAAAATGAAAAGAAAGGCTATACTTGAAGTATTTTCCTGCAGCATGGCAAAGCAGATTCAGATCATGTCTCTTTCTGTAGTATAAAAGTCATCAAGTACCTTGCTGTCTTACACCCCCGGAGACATCACACGCAGAAAGATGTCTGTATGTCAACCAAAATAGTCTATGGAAGACTTGGATGTGTACAACCACTGAAGCCTGATGTTTAGAAGCAACGTTTGTGACTTTTTTATGGGTGGGTAGAGATCTAAGGAGACCTCAGGGTGACTAGAAAAGTCAGTGATCTGAAGGTAAGCAAGAACGTCTGGGATGTAAAATTGAGAGGGAGATTCAGCAACTTGAGGGACCTATGGTGGGCTTCATGGCTTAATGTCCCTGAGAAGGAACCTCATAGCCCTTGAGTATGTATAAGAGCCACAAGTAAATGGCACGGAGTAGGAGCCTTCACATCCCCTGCTGACCAAAATCTATAGGGACAAGCAGGAGCATTAAAAACCTTAGTGTGAGGAGGATTTTGGGCAAATAAGAGTGAGCAAGAACCTTAGGACCCTGAGAGTGACCTTGTGGCTCGGTGACCTAAACTGAGCAATGTCCCTGAAGCATATGCTCACCCACTGTGAGGACTGAGGGCGAGCAGAAGCTTCAGCCCTATGGTGGTGACAGCAGATCCCATGTCCTTAGGGTGAGCAGAACATCAAGGAGCTGTGTGGAAATAGATGTTTTGTGGAATGTCAAGATAAACATGGTCCTCGGGGTAATTAGGCTGTCCTGAAGCTTCCAGGTAAGAGTGAGCAAGAGCTAAAGTGGCTGACAAGGAACAAGGAAATCAGGTGACCAGGTGATAAGCTGGAATCCAAAGGCAGCTGAGAGTTAGCTGGAACCTTGGAGAGCTGAGCCTGAGCAGGAGTCTCAGAGGACGGGAGAGTGGAAATGAGCTTCGGGGTCCTCTTAATAAGTGGGTAGTGTAGAGACCAACTGATGGGGAGCAAGAGTCTCAAGGCCTTAGAATGAGCAGCACCCATGGATTCCTAAGGGTGAACAGAAGCCTACAGACATGAGTATATACATGGGCTTCTGGGCTTCTGGGGTCATGTTGGTTGGGGGCAAGCACGGACCTATGAGGATGACCAAAAGGTTTAGGACCTGATTGCCGAAAGAGGATTCAGAAATCGAAGAGTGAATAAGGACCTGGAGGATATATGAGTGAGCCATTGATTCAAGGACATATTTGTCTGAAGACGTATGGGTGAGCAGCAGTGAAATGATGGTGTTTGTAGTATTGGATAATACTAACAACAATAGAATATTTAAAAGCTTAAATTATCACATCTTTTCTCCCAAATTAGCTTCTTGATGCTAAGCAAGCTGTGTTTCATGAAAGGTTGAGATCTGCAAATGTGGGCCTTTTTTGTGTGTCCATGCCAATTTATGGCCCCAATTCAACCCTGAACATAGGCTACTTTCTGGCATGGGGACAGGTGTGATGTCAGCAGGGATGGTAGCTGCTATCATTTACAAATGAACAGCACAAATATCCTGAACACTCACTCACTTAGACAAACTTAGAAGCTGAAAATAGTGATAGGACAGAAACACTCTGCAAAGGATGTCCCCATTTTTAGAAAAGTGAAATTGAGCATACAACTAGGATATAGATATCAGTTGGGGTTTGTTTTATTTTCTTCCTGCAGTGAGGCTATTCCTCACATGCAGCATTAATTGAAAAGTCAACAAAAGAAGTGTTTCATCCTATCACTGGGCCGGTCAAAGAAAGAACATTCCATTCATCATGACATTAGTGCACACCACTTTCATATGTATTCATGTGTGACAGAATGGTGCTTTGTGTGGCAACTTAGAGTTAACCAGCAGGACACCAGTTTAATTCCCATCAGGGTGATCTCAGGTTTTCATTCTTATGATGCTGATAAAATGGGTGTCTACTAGTTGTCTAATAGGAACATGTGTGAATAAATATGAGGTAGTAGATTCCACATTAAAACAAGTTATTACATATTTATTTTAGGATTTAAAAAAAACGATTTTAACAGATGTTAAAATTTCAACTGCTGCAGGCAGCAACACAAGAAAGGACACCTAAACAGTATTGAAACACATCGGTTGAGGTGTTTTTAAGAAGAAAATACATTATAGCACTATACAAATACCTTAGTTATTACTAAATTATGCAGGCATGTGTACTGTATAGTACTGGTGATCACTCAGAATTAGCTGGTAAGCCTTTTGCATAGAACTATCATGGTTTAAAAAAAAAAGCATGTTACCTGATATACCGCAGTGCCTTCAAGATATGTGTTCTGTGGTTCATTGTGTACATCTTTTGTAACCCTTTACTCCAGTTGAAGTCTCTATATTAAAATAGTGGCTAAGCAGAGCTCTGTTGTGCACAGTATAGCGTTGTCTAGTCTGAGCATGTTTGTTTAGTAAAGAGCACTGTGGTTGCTTTCATGAATGAATAAAGCTTATTTTATCACTTAGTACACATGTACAATTTACATATTACCAAACCAAATACATGCTACCAAAAACCCGGACAACTCAGTATAAGCAGCTCAAACACATTGATACTTCTTTCAATAAGGGGGAAGCTGCAAATGCCAGAAGTGTCACCTCTACAGGGGAGGCTACTAGAGGCTGGAATAGCCAAAAAAGCACTCTCTCAGAAAATAACTTCAAAGACATCAAAACAGGTAAGAGAAAGAGCCAGGCCCAGTAGAGAATGGGTTTTGAGCATCAGGGGCAACATGATTTATAGCCTGTATTGTGTACGTTGGTTACTATACATTGTGATTTTCATTAGTTTTGCCTGTTTTAACTGTGTTTTAGTCAATGTGTGCACAGAAAGAAAGGGTAAATAATTATAAAGGCTGCATTATGTAATAGGTAGAGGTGTGCAAAGTAGTCACAGGGTTTACAGCACCACTTTTTCTAAACTTCAATACTTTGCAAAGGTGCCATTTTTTTAAAGACACATAATAGCTGCAATGGGATGTGTGGCACCAGGAACGTTTATGCTGCTGCACATAACCAGGAGCATGTTGCAGCCTATCTGCATGCTGCACCCCTCCCCTTCCACAAATCCGGAATCGCATCAGGGATAGCGAAGTATGTAACTCGTTGGCTGGTGGTTACGGCGTTAAAATTTCAAAAGTACACATATGTAATTACCTAAAATATCAGATCTCTGCAGTGCTTTGTTGTTTTTTGTCCACTGCCCATTCATCTTGGTGGCCGGCCCATCCTGGTTTTCCCAGAGCAAAAATACTAGAGCTTGGCCTGTTATGTAGTGGTGCAGAGGGTTAATGTGCCTGCTGCAAATAACCTGTATCATGCAGATCACAGAACTGAGTGTACTAGGAGAAGCGCTTTACAAAAGTAAATGCATGTCAGAGAGGGGCTATAGAGAGCTGAGGGGCACTGTTTGAGGCGGTAATGATGGAATTAGTGGTGATAGAAGGTAATGGGGGGGTGCCAAAAATCACTGTCGTACTGGGCACCACAGTCGCTAAAGCTGTCCCTGACTACAATAAAGCAATCTAGTACCCTTTTGCTGCTAGCACGCATAGCTGAACATGAACTCCTTATTCATTGACTGATGGCACGCTTGTTATTTCATCTATGGACTGTATTTTCAATTTCGCAATCATGATGGCCAAGAGCACTACAATCGCTCGGTTGGGGAGTCAGTAGGGCAAGCAGCACTAATATAAATAAACAGAATGAGCAGCACCTATTAATAACCGATAACCTATCGATTTCCACTGCAGTGGGAAACCTTTTTCATAGTGCATACACTGCAAAGTAAGCATTCCATAAGCAGACTGATACAAATAGTCAACTAATAAAATGTCTGGAGGCTGGTGAAATAGAAATACTCCTCTAGACTGATCCAAATTGTGCAAGGCACCTTCTTCAAGCAATTGCTGAGAGTGGAAAGTGCAAATAAACCCATAGCTCAAGGGGAATGAAACAAGCCCCTCAGTGCGTATGTATTTGGAATGTACCAAAACCTCTGGCAAACAGTTAATGATGATGTTGACCAAAAAGTGTGGCTGGTAAGTTTTTGTGATATATCTATCTGTAACTTATAAAGGTAGAAGAGAAGAGCACATATTAGTGTCCCACAATGCATTTCTCAGTGAACTAGTCTCAGATTTTGTTGGACATGGCTCTTCTTAAGGGATTACATTGAAACTTTTGGCTTTTTCCTCCCACTTTTTTGCTGACTCTCTGTGCGTGGCCTTGGGACTCTGGGCACTTTCCCACTGTACTGCAGAGGGAAAGTGCACACACCCTCCTACACATGCCAGTAAGGGTCTCTTTCGTGATTGGTTGAGGTGCTGTACCCAGGAGTGCCCTGTAAAAAGGTACACCACATACCCGGGGCAGGTACAGGCCAGACTACTAGTGGGACACTTCACAGAATAACCTGCCAACCATGTATCAGGCTTGCCACTGCAGGCCTGGGGAGGCGCAGTTGTGCTGGCACTAAGGGTGGCAATTCTTACTCCTTTGCCAACCCTGAGGGAGCCTTACTCTACACCCAGAACACTCTCTGAAGGGTAAAGCAGGTGCTAGGCAAAACATAGGTGTTTCGTGCCCCAGTAGGTTTTCCCTGCCTAGGAGATTGGCTCTTTCCATAGGTTTGGCTGCTCCTCTTTCAGTGGCCTTAGGGCCCTGGGCACTTTCCCACTGTAAGTACAGAGTGGAAGTGTGCACGCCCTTCCAGCATATATTAGGGAGTGGCGCTAACCTGTGAGTGCTGAGCCTGCCATTGCAGGCCAGTATGTGCGTGCTTTCCCGAGGGTTTTTTCACCCACATGCTGACCCTGCCTTTGGAGGCCAGTGTCGCGTAGGCTCTCATTATCCTAATGAGACTACTGGATTTTGAGCAGCAAGATCATCCACAGTGTGGGGGACTGAGCCTGACCCACGGTGGATGACGCTTGTCGCTCCAAATCCGGGTTTTGCTCCGGCTAACTAACAGTGCCGAGCGCATGACATATCGGTACTTCTCAGGGAAGTCGTGGTCACTCAGGTCACAACCGGTTCTCTCATACACAGTGCGGTCTCATATATAAATGACAATAAAGGCAGTATAAGTTTTAAAGATTGGTTTAATAAAACGACTACATTTTGGATAGCAAAGCGTGAGCTGCAATAACCAGAATTACTCAACACAGTAATATTAAAATAGTAACGATGAGAGTGAAACACAAGAATAAGGCTATCATAGTGCCGCTAGAATCGATGGATTATTCTCTCTCTAAGTTATATTTTGAGTACAGCATGTTAAGCTCTAAGCCTGCCTTTCAGGTTCCCCCGGGAGGACATCAACCCTCATACCTGAGCAAAGGCCTGTAATCTGCGTCAGCATCTGCAACGGGGCATTCAGCATACAGTTGTGGTTCCCTGGCTGGAATCTCCCTCTTGACGTGTACTAGGACTAGAAAGTGTTTTTATAACTAACACAGCAGATGTTCTAAGAAAATGTCCCTATGTAAGGATGTGTATTTTCTCAGAATGTTGGAGACTAAACTTCTACCATGTTTACCGGCAATGTACCAGACTGTAGCCTTGACTGAAGCACAGGGCGATCAAGAATGCATTGTTTGAGAACACAGTGCTGAACTAAGCTAAACAGTTTGATAGAAGAAATTAAAACAAGACCATAAAAACTGGTTATTGTAGAATACCAGTGCGAAGCTGAATAAAATATATCTAGGGCAAAGTGCACAGCAGCCTAGTATGTTAAACTAACGTGTATGGAGCTATACTTAAAATGGCTACACAATACCAGTAAGTGCATACTTGCACAAGGGTATTTTCAGACATGTGCTGAGTCTGCCATAGCAGGCCAGTATGTGCAAACTTGCACAATGGTGTTTTCAAAGATGTGCTGAGCCTGCCAGTGAAGGCCAGTTGGTGTGCGCACTTGCACAATAATATTCTAAAAGGTGCTCAGCCTGCCATTGCAGGCCAGTGTGTGCGCTCTTGCACCAATGCTGTTTCAGAAATTAGTGAAGATTACCCACTAACTCTGAGGATTGCTCGTCCCATAGGTTAACATGGGGGAATGAGTGAAACCACTTTCACTTGCAATAATGGATTGTAGTGGAGCAGCCTCATGTTGTTTCCTATCATTGGATTCATAATGATAAACCCCCTTCCTACAGTAAGGGTGGTTTTGTAATTAATATGCCACTTCTGGAAAGTGGTCATTTCTCTGCTCTAAAGTTCGTTGTATGCCTTTCTGCCTGCCTCTGGTTGACACCAGTGGTTTGGGGAGCACATCTGTGCATTCCCCAGCGACAGCTATAAAACAATGGGCACACAACTGGAGCCACAGACCTCTGCCATTTGAGGGCCTGACTGGATGGATTTGAAGAAGAGGTTTTGACACTTGGGCCCATATTTATACTTTTTTAGTGCCGCATTTGCGTCGTTTTTTGACGCCAAATCGGAGCAAACTTCCAAAATACAGTTGTATTTTGGAAGTTTGCGCTGCTTTTGCTTAAAAAAATTACGCAAATGCAGCGCTAAAAAATTATAAATATGGGCCTTGGCCTCTCGGAGCAAGATCATGGCCCCACTAAAGATTAAGATCTGCATTCCACGGACCCATGGCAGACAGGACTGACATTTAGTGGAGACTTCTGTGGTTCATAGAAGGAATTTTTGAACCACCTCCAACTTCAAAGACACGCTACAGCATGACTACTGATGCCATACTGTAAAAGGGTAAAGATACACTTTCAGGGACATGGGACCGGAGACCATGGACGGCGTTGTGCACACTTCCATAGGAATTTGTTGTGCAGACGGAGGATTACTGTCCTTTGAAGGGACCGTGAACTCCTCCTGAATTGTGGCTGGCCTGAGCAGACTGCCTGCTGCTATCTGGCACCCTGAAGTGTGTTCTCCAAGGGCTCTTCAGCTTGTCCCCTGTTCTTTGTGGAGGTCTCAGGGACATCAAAGACCCCAATGAGCGTCCTACACTGTCTGCTCGGGACACCAGGAGAGCAGTGCCCTCCTAAGTGCTCACATCATCTGCTAGACTCCAAATTGACAGTGTGGAGTGAGCCTGAAACTAAGCATTGTTTGTAGACCGAATAGCCTGGAGTGGAGCCCCAAAAGTATTGCCTGCATGTCAGGAGTGTGGCCCTTGCATTGGTGGGCCTCAGTACACATAAGTGTCTTGTTGGTGGAGAGCAGATTCATGGGTCACAGGACCCTGCATGGGCCACTTAGTGGATCGTGCTGGATCTCCCTCGTGCATCATGTGATGCATGTACATTGCTTGCGGTGTCCAATTCACAGGTTGTGACAATCGGAGGTGGGGGCGTAACCGTAGTAGTGCCTCATTCTACCTTGTTTGGCAGTACTAAACTTGTGCCTGTGTGTGTGACGCCAATTGTCTGGTGTGACCTCTATCAATACGCACCAGGCATTGTGCCTTTTTTCCAGAGAAGTCCTGAGTTTGCATCTTTTTGATTGTGTGATTGGAATTTTCTGGTGTGACCCGTATCAAAGCTCAGCAGGCGTTATGGCTCATTTCCGGGAAGCACGGAATTTGCATTTCATCATTGTGTGTGACTGGAATTGTCTGGTGGGACCCATATCAACGTGCTCTGGGTGTTGTGCCTCATTTCCAGGGAGGCACGGAATTTGCAACTCATTGTTGTGTTTGAAGCCGGAATTGTCTTGTGCAACTCAGATCATTGCACGCCAGACGTTGTGCCCAGATCACCTGGGTGCAACTTTGAAAGACAAGGATCAAATGGGGCACCTCTACCTTCCAAGAGGCTCCCCTAATACATTCCCTTCTTCATCAATATTTCCTTATGGGCCCTCTGTGTAGCAAACTACCTGCCCTCTCCTGACCCAGCCCATGATGACAGTGTGTGCCAGGTAGTATTGCCGGACCTGGTCTGGGTGATAAAAGTATGTGGCTGGGCCTAAGGAATGCTTTCAATAGTGTTTGGAATCAGGTCAGGAAAACTGCACGATCCCTTTCTTCTCCATGGTGCTTCACAGAGCTGGGCTGGTGCCAGAAGGCATGTCCCGGAATCCTTTAATCGAACAAGCTATTGCCTGAGCCCTTCTGTTCCACATCCTGTGGCTGACCTTCCTTAGTGGTGGTCAACCCCCTTTTGTTTGCCAACTGCCTCCTAATCAGACCTGCTTCCTAACCCCCCACCTTCTTCCCTGGGACCTCACCTAAATGTGACTCTGGCAGAGAGCAGACTAATCTCAGGGTGTTGGGTGACCTTTTCCAAATCCATACAGATGTGCCTGATATCTGTAGCACCACATAGCAGTGCTGACTGAATATGCCTGTGTGTGGCAGCTCCTGCATGATGGCCGTCTGCTAGTGATTACATCGACCAGCAGTGCTGCTTTACACAGTTAATTTTTGATAGCTGGATACTACATTTGACATTGGTTATGCCCATGCGGCCCTAGCCCACGTGCTGCCAAAAGTGGTGTCATTATCAGTGTGTGCATATTCCTGATATCATTATGATCTAGTGTTCATCCAATAACTGAGTGGGTGTGCATTATACTAAATGGCAGGGTGAGCCTTGTACTGATAATGTAGTGCACCACATAAGGGTGCTGGGGTGGGTAACGTATGATTTCACACAAGTGTGTATGCTACTGATGTAATTTTAATGCAGTTGGGCCTAGTACTGCTAGTAATATTACCAAGTGTGATTAATACCCAGAAGTTCATGATTTTTATGTTGTTTTAATTAAGGTGTGTATTAAATACAAACTGTGTTTACCTACCACACATGTAAAGTCACTTTTGTGATGCTCAGTGTATTTATTGCACGGGACTGCTGGACCAATACTTTACACATGCCTCTGTGATAAGCCTGACTGCTCAGTGCCAAGCTACCCAAAGGGGAGCACAGGTAATACAGTGAGTATAATCACCTATCCCCGACGGGAGTGGTAGGTTCTGCCTGGCTGTGGCTCCGCCACAACCAACCAAAACTACCCAGAACATGCTGCTCCAACATTTAGTGGTCAAGTGGTGGGATGGGACTTGCATTTGCATAGCATTGTGCTGTAACTAACTGTTCGCCACGACTTCAGGTAGGCAAAGTGTTCCTTTGTTTCCTATGGTGTGTTTGAAAGGCAGATTGACCTTGGTGTCAGTGATTTTTGCTCCCTATAGATCTCTATTTTGTCTCCCTCTAGTTTCCCAATATATTTGTGTTCCTACCTAAAGGGGACTAATTCGAGTTGACTGATCTGTATACAGGGACGCAGCTCAAGAGGTTCTGCCAGGGTGGAGGGGGGCTTGACAGGGGATGCGCAACAAATGGCGGATCTTCAGCAGGCTCTGCAATCATGGGCAGAGGCACATCCAGAAGGGTCTGTGAATGGGGGAGAGATCCTGAGTGTGGGGAAGAATTAGATGTGTCACAGGGTTTTATTGGTTAGTTTGATTCACTGTTCTTCTTATTATAATTTAGTGTTCGTTTAGTTAGAATTTGTTCAGTTATTACCTTTTATGGTGGATGCCAATTAGTGTTTATTTCACATGCTACATATATATTTCTGGTTTTAGCCTTATTTTGGATGTAATGTTTATGCATAAATATTAATTTATTTGTGCTTAATGTTTATAGTTCATTAGTTGTAAGCAATTTTTATTTAGTCATATTTTGATGTGTTGAAGCTGATCATTTTTTGGAGTAAGTTTAATGTAAAGAAAATTGTAATGATGTTATTAGATTATATTTATTATTTAGAGTTCATTATTTTTTGTTTAATGTAAAATACTGTTATTATATTGTTTTGTAATCAAATAACTCTATTTTTCTGCAATACTAATGTAGTCAATACCACTTGCTGTAATATATTTACCAACTTATATGTGTATTTAAAGGTAACAATTTGTTTTCTCAATATTTGTGTTATCAATGTAGGCAACCTTCCTCTTCCCAATCCGAAACACCTCTTGCTCGACCCAGTCACAGTACACAAACAGAGAAGTATGCATCCACCTCAACATCCGAGGGGAGAGCTGACAAACACAAGCACCACAAGACCCACCACAGACATGCACACAAACAACATCTGCCTGCAGACACATCAACAGTCACTACCTGCTCTGACACCCCCACCACCCACAGCATCACACACACAACACCTGACACACCTGCAGTCACCACGCCAACATTCACTGATCCAGCAACAACACCTATCCTACCCACAATCAGCACAATAGCAGACCCTCAGACATCCACCCCAGTCACCACTTCCCCGGACACCACAAACACAGACAGGCCTACCTGCAGCACATCCACCATGCCTTCAGTCACCACCCCAACAGACACTCACCCATCCACCACGGCATCTCATAGCACCTCCACCCACCTCCTCCCAAGACACATAAACGCCCACACTCATCCACCCAACAGTCAACCAGCACCCACAAGCATACCTTGCACACACATGCAGCCAAGACATCCACCAAAACACCTCAGACAACCACTCCCTCTCCCTTCCAACCCAAAGCCTAATGCCATGGCCGCCCCCATGTGTCAAAGAAACTTTCCTCTTGGAACCAAAGTTTTTCACTACTCCCCTCCCACCTTGTATGACCCAAAATGCTCTGTTTCCTTCCCCAAGTCCAGCCCTTCCAACTACAAGACCTCCCCTGCCCCTCCAGTTACCCATGCCCCTCCCCACCAAGACGTCTACCCCTCCCAAGAGTTCCCAACCATCCCCAAAGCCTCGACCTAAGCCCCCCTCCCAAACCCAAAGATGCCCCTCCCAACACTAAGCCCAACTTCCCCCCCACCCTCCCTAATCTTTGAGGTGTCTGCCGCCCCTTGATGACCCTACCTGTGGAGGTTACATGGCAGTCAGGAGTCAGGCTAGGGGCACATACACGTGCATTATGTGCATGTTGCACTTTTTAATATTGGACTGGCCTATGGCCTTCATCTTTTTATATATATTTATATTTATATATATTATTTCACTATGAATATATATTAGGGCCTACACGTTGTTGGTTCAACAGTTACATCTTTGTCTTGCTTTTATTTTCTTACAGCAGTTTTGATCGTGGCTGATTTTGGATGCATGTGAGTAGGTTTTGTGTTAGTGGTTGTTATGCTACCGGCAGTGTCTGGGCAGTGTTTGTGGTTGTGTGCATAACATTAGTCCCACAATGATGGGTGTGTATTGTGTGATGGGCATGTGTATGTTGGGGACATGTCATGTGGTATTGTGTGGAGTTTGTGTTGATGTCGTATTTGCAGTGTTGTGTGCCTTTGTGAGGTTGTACCGTGAGTATGTGTGGAGATTGGTATTTCAGATCCGTTGTCATGTGTGTTTGGGGGGCTATGACGTATGTTGCATTGTTTGGATGTGTGATTGTGTGTGTTTGTTCTCTGGTGTTAGTATGTTATGTTGTATGCATGATTTGCAAAGTGTTGGTGTCAGTTGTGGGTGCTTGATGATGATTTGGGGTTTAGCGGTTGTAGTGTAGTTGTGTCTTTTGGTAGTGTTAGGTGTTGTTGTGTGTGACTGTGTTGTTGCTGTGTATCTAGGAGTTGGTATGTGTTTCAGTCATGTGTGTGTGGTGCCCGTAGTGTGAGTACTATGTATGTGCATGTGGGTATGTCGCAACTCGTTCCAGATTGGTATGTTCTGTGTGTGCAGGTACTGTGACAGGTAAGTGTGTGCACTCATCATCATCATTGGTTCCAAAGTCGTTGGGTGAGCAGGAGCAGTAGGAAGACGTGTAGTTTTGGTTCCATGGCAGCTCCAGAAGGGTATGACTTCCTGGAGGTGAGTGTCTTCTTTTATACTGTAGGTTTCTGCCAGGGTTTCCGTGGTGGTGTGACCGCGGCAGAAACCTTGGCGGTGAGCAGCCTCGTAATATGTCCAAAGGGAACATGGCCTCTGCCGGCCTGCATGTTGCTACCATCGACAGTTGTGGCCTGACCGTACTGGTGGTGCTGGCGGTGTTTTGGCTGTATTCAGTTGTGAATACCGCCAGGGACATAATTTGGCGGTCTTCTCTGCCAGGCTGTTGGCGGTACGACCACCAACATGGTGGTCCTGAGACTGCCAAACTCATAATGACCCCTGTAGTGTTCAGTGATAGGGATAGCATAACTTTGTCTTTTCCCATCCCTCTTAAATGAAAGAAGGCTGCAATGCCCACATCAAGCAATGTCAGTCACCCCTGGTAAGCTGTATGGAAGTAATGCATTGGAATAAATGGAGTAAGAAACAAACGTTAGCAAAAAGTAACCAAACTAAGGAAAGGAAATAAATTATATTGACGGACCAGTCACCTGTTAAATCTCCTTAATAAATAAACGCTGTCACATGTATCGTTTAAAATGGAAACGAACAGGCAGCCTACTGGAAAACTACAGAGGACTCCAAGAAAAAATAAGAAATGTTTATTAAATTTAAAAACAAAGCTACATTTCTAAAATAAATCAACTAAAATAAAATGCCAGTGTGGTCTCAGACACATCATAACAATTGCACTCCAGTTTTATGCAAGTTAAATTCAACTCAGCCAGGCCAGAAAACAAAAGAAACGCCTGAACTGCTTTTAAGTTCCTTGGCAGATGTACTTCCAAATCTGCCTACAAAAATAACTTGACCGGTCCGGACACAGGAACCTGAATTGTGTACGGCTTAATCCTTATCTCAGATACCATCTGTGGCTTCCCTCTTAGGGCCTCATTAGGAGTTGCATTGTACTGCCAGGGTGGTAAATCTGCATGCCAAGTTTACATTATCATTTACAAAATTCCTCTTCTATCACACCGAGAGCATACTACACGTGGATCACACATCGGAGAATGGTCCTATGAACAAATACAAGTTTCATAAGCATTTGGAATGTGGATTTATTTGCTTAGTCAATGATATAGAATGAACTACCGTTGGATCACGTCTCTTGACGGTTAACTTACTTATTTCTGTAACACAGCTCACCCATCCGTGATGGATCTGAGTGCATAGGGACATATCGCTTCATACTATCAGCCTTGAAAAAGTCATTGTGTGATGAAATGTGCAGGCTGTTGTTTTTTTGTATTGGACCTACTGTATGTGGATCACATGGACTGTACCATGGAAAAGGAATGTGTTTCCAGTTAGTTCAACACACATGAACTAAATTGTTAAAGAACTTCATCGCTGCATTCTTATTTTTGCACTAAAGTTTGTGTTTTATGTATTACCATATACTGATTGGATTACTTAACCTGCTGTAAACACTTGTGATTGAGTGCTGTGGTTCTTATATACCATGAATTAGCATTCTTCTGAGCAGGGACCTCTGAGTGCAGCAAGGTTAGATGGAGGGGGTGTATGGGGATTACGATGGAAAACTGGCAGACAGGTCTGGCAGGGTCACCATTGAATGTTGCCCCTGCATAAAAAAATGGGGATGAGACTTGGCTGCAGTCAAATCCTCATGAGATTTTACTGGGTGGAATTACCGTCAGGGTCCTGTGGTCCAATACTTAGAAAAAAGAGGTGTAAAACACTGACACACTCATGATCAGGTGGAGCAGAATTCCCAATGGGAATTCTGCTCTGTTTGGCTCAAAATCAGGGCCTCAGCATTCAGCTGAGAGCAGTTTGAAGAAGGAGCAGCCCCACTTCGGAAGTATGGTTGTTTTCCAAGAAATAAACATTCCTTTGTCTAGATGGTGTCTACCCAATACATCCTATATACAGATGCCTGGCACCTTATGTTTTGCACCGGACTAGAGGGAGTTATGATTTTTTTAAGGTGGATAACCTTTTTATTGGCCATGGATTTTTGCCAGTGTACCTCAGAGCTGGATGAGACCTGGGGGCCTCATTTGCAAGACCTGTGGTACACGACAGTGCAGCAAGTGCATTGCTGCACCACTCTGTGCCACCGGGAAAGGCCAGAAATGTGCCATATCTACATGATACAGGACATTTCTGTCCTCTCCCTCTGTGCCATGGTGCACCATGGTGCAAGGGTGTTGTGTTGTGGGGATGATTATTTTTGTGCTGGAAGGGACACCACCCTGAACCAAAATATTTCCAAGAGGTGTTTTCCTCTTTCAATGTGTCCTGCAGAATGCAGCACACATAGAAAAAGGAAAAAATGGGGAGAACTAAAGATATTTCTTTTACCCTGCTGCATCACTCTTGCGCCACCCCTGACATGGTGTAGGAATCTGACGCATTCCCAGACTTGTATATCTGCACCAGGCCCATTTTTACAAGGTGGCGTTAAGCCACAAAAAGTGGGTTAGTGCCACCTTGTAACTATGGTGCTTGTAAATATGCCCCCTGAGGTATCGCCGTGTCTTTGACTCCAATGTTATTTTACACAATAGCCTCCAGATGTGTACCACTATTTGGGGGTCATACCTTGGTCTCAAAAGTTCCTTTTGGTTTTTGACTTTTGTAATTTGCTACTGTAGCACCAAGAAACCCAACTATTTAGTCTCCAGCTTTCCTCTTGGTTTCCAGAATCACGTGGCTCCCTATGACTGGAGGAGTGTTGCAAATTGTAATTGTTTTTGTTTTTTACATATACTGCAATTACAAAATACCTATGCTCAGAAGCTTTGTTAAATCATCTATACTTTATTTACTCAAAATAAGGGCTAGATTTAGAAGGCCCTAGGGCCTCCTTGCGTCATATTAGTTTAATTTTTTCATCATTTACTATGCTTTAAAAGCTAATACAATTGAAGATATAATGAAAAATGTGTTGTAGGATGCACAATTAGCGCAATTTTTTCTCAAATTTTCCTGTGAAGAGAACCCGCCCAAATCCCTCTTGTAGTGGTCAGGCTCACTCGCTGTGCTTGCTCGCAATGCACCATACGAGGGTTGGTCTGACAAAATTTGCGAAGACTTATTTAGTCTCCAAGTCTGACCTTTTTGCATGCTCAGATCTTGTGCACCTTGCCATTTTATGTTCTTTGTATTCTCTCTTCTTATCCTTAATGTCTCCTGGGATGATTGCTTTAGCTCTTACATGGGTTTGTTAGAGGGGAAGTTCAGGAATTCCTTTGCTACAGGTGCTTATACGAATAACTATTATTTAATGTTCACATTCTTGATATTGTCTAGGAGAACAGTTCCATACACAACTCTAAGTTGACGTCATGCAATCTTGGAATGGTTGAAAAACCATTTTACTGTAGCCTCCTGCTGGTACATCAGGGGCAGCACTCGAGGCACGAGGGAGTGTAATGCTACCTGGGTGCTAGGGAAATTCAATTTTTAGGTTGAGGCCCACCAGACAGCACAACTATCTGGTTGCTAAAAAACTTCTAGGGGACATTCTAAAAGATTCCCTGGGTATGCATTCCACCCAGTGTTTATGATTGGCTTTGTGTTGTGTAAGTTCATATTTGCTTGATGTCTATTTGCTGGCTTTATTTGTTTTAGGCTGCCCAGCATGTCTTCATCCCTCCCATGGAGCACAGCCTGTGTACCTTTGCTTCTTGCACTCTTCCAAGATTCATCGCCTTCTATAAATAGGTCTTTGAATTTTGTTCTTATTTGGTCACATTTGCTGTGCAGTTAAAGACAGAGGACCAATGTCTGGCACCAACATCAGAGGGAGCTTGATGTTTACTTTTCTTCGCTGACTTAAGTGACAATCCTGCTTGATACTGGGGATGGGAAAAGAAAGGGTTTTTTCAAGTATACATCACACTTTAAAAATCCATAAATGAACTGCAAATATTTAAGAAAATATCAGAATTAGGAAAGCACAAAAGAAGTTCATTTTTTTGTAATTCTGAAGTATGGTGGAAACAATTATTTTAATATGATCAAAACAACATCATTTGTTTGCTGGATAGGTTTATCAGTAAAACTGTTTGTGTAAATGTAATGGCCATTTCAGTTGAAAATTTGTTGTCTGTAATGGCAGTGCACAAAATGCATTGTCCACTTTTCGCCACTCTGTTCTGTGTCACTCTGCAACACTCCACTTTATGACACTGCACTCCATGACACTCCACTCCATGCCACTCTATGCCACTCCATTCTACTCCACCGTATTGCACTCTATGCCACTCTACGTTACTTTACTCTAGGCCATTCTACTCCACTCCACTCCACTCAGCTCCACTCTGCAACACTTAACTCTAAGCCACTCCACAACACTCTATGGCACTCCACTCTACACTTCACTCTATGACACTTCACTCTAAGACACTCCAATCTTTGACATTCTACTCCGTTCTATGGCACTCCACTCTAAGACACTCTGGGGGTCATTACAACATTGGCGGTATAAGGCACTTACCGGCGTGCAGAAGACCGCCAATACACCGCCGCGGCCGCGGTAGACCGCCACAGCCATTATGACACACATCTCGGAATCCGCCGAAATTCTGACACCCACACAACACCGCCACACCAAAGGTCAGCGATAAACATGCGGAAACAAATCCTCCACCTCCACGCCAACAGAAACATGCCCATGCTATTACGACCCACGAATCCACGCGGCGGTCTTTCAACCGCGGTATTCCATTGGCGGTACACACCGCTGCGCTCAAAATACACACACAGCTCCAAAACACCGCCACATTGGGCAATTCCAAATACACACACCTGAGACACATACACACACCACTCCCACACACCCAACACAATATAAAATACACACCCACATCACCCACAAACCCCTACAACCAAAAATTCTGAGAGAAGGCGAGAGATAGAGCACAGCTATTGACAACCCCATCACACCGAGACACACAACACCATCACCCACACAACATCCACGCACAAAACACCACATACCACTACACTCACCACACTCATCAACACATACACCACCCCACACATCACACACACTGCCCCATGTCACGCCAAAGACACCCCCGATTCTCCGAGGAGGAGCTCAGGGTCATGGTGGAGAAAATCCTACGGGTAGAGACACAGCTATTTGGCTCACAGGTACAGCACACATCAATAGCCAGGAAGATGGAGCTATGGCGAAGAATAGTGGACAGGGTCAACGCCGTGGGACAGCACCCAAGAAATAGGGAGGACATCAGGAAGAGGTGGAACGACCTACGGGGGAAGGTGCATTCCACGGTCTCCAGGCACAACATCGCGGTTCAGCGGACTGGCGGCGGACCCCCACCTCCTCCCCCACAACTAACAACATGGAGCAATTCTTGGCCATTATGCATCCTGTGGGCCTCGGAGGAGTCGTTGGGGGATGGGACACTTGTAAGTCAAATCTTAACTATCACATCCCCCACCCTACCTGCATGCTATCACACACCCCCACTCTCACACCCTCCCCTATCACCCCAAATCCTCACTAATCTACCCATGACACCAACCACCCATCCCAACACCAAGCCCTGCATGACACAACTAAGCATGCTCACCCCTCACCAAAGCATGCTCACTGCACATACCCAGAACACCCCCCCAACCATCATCACACAAGCCCCCACACAAGAATGCATGCACTGGGGTTCACGCACACCCACCCATTGCACACCATGAAACACACACATGCAATAATCATGTTCTTATACCCCTGCAGGAACCCGAAGGAACGTCACCACACCAGAGGGTCCAGACAACACCACTCCACCCCCAGAAGAGGCCCACAGTGACGACAGCAGCTCTGCCCCATTGGATCTTGATGACCAGCCCGGACCATCATGGGCCTCAGGACAGTTGGTTCCCCTTGCCCAGCCACAGCCCAACACCGAGCTTCCACCCTCTGGTAACACCAGCACAGCACCCACCCAGCGGGCCCAAACCTCCCTACCCAGGACAGGTCAATCAGCGGTGTGTCCACCACTACAGGGCACCCAGGCTAACCCCTACAACAACAGGGACCTGGGGGCAGTGGTAGTGGGCACACGGTCCAGGGGACGGAGGTACAGGAACATAGGGGAACTGGGAGGGCTGCTGTGCGACAGAGGGAGGACAGGCCAAGGGAACCCACTCTCCACGAGGCCCTATCCTCCATCAGGGGAGCATGCCACCACTCCCAGGAGATGATGGCAACGGTCCTGGACAAGTTGCAGGAGACCCTGCGTCTGGAGGAGGAGCAGTATTTGGGGTTCAGGGAGGAGATCAGGACCATCGGCTCCGCCATGGGCACCATCGTAGGGGTGCTGACGGACATTCAAAAGACCTTGAGGGACACCGTGGCACTCCAAGGGGCCCCTGACACTAGCCACGACGATGAACTGCCCACCACCTCTGCCGGCGCTAGTGGACAGGACGTCCCGCCACAGGACCACCACATCAGCACCCCACCCCCTGCAGACGGACAACCACCACGCAAGCGGTCTCTGAGATCTAGGAACAGGACAGAGCAAGATGGCAAGACCCCCGCCAGTAAATGAGACCACCCTGATTGTCCTCCCACTGTCCCACTTTGTCACCCTGTCCATACTTGAACTGCACCAGCTCCACTTCCAATGCCCAGATGGCCAGTGCACCTGTGAGACTAATAGACTGGACTCTGCCATGGACATTCCTCCACCATCCCCCATCACCAGTTTACAACCCCCCTTAATTTTTTGAGCACTTAAATAAACACCCTTGAAACACAAAATAATCTGGAGTCAGTCTATGATTTGGAACTTTGTATTAACAATTACAGTGTCATAATGGGTTACCCATTGTAAGGCCAACATACCAATGTCACACATCACAAGCCCTTCAAGGATGCAAGCAGTTGACACGTAGGTTACCACACTTGTGAAACTGAAATGGAAGGGTACAACTCAATTAACAAATAGTGAGTGAAATGTAGGTACAGGATAGAGGTAGACGTGTGAAAGTTAATGTAATGTTAAACCAGAAAATGTTCTCACCTGTGTGTCACTGGAAATATTGCTGTATGACTGAATCCCTGTTGTCGTTTTCTTCTTCCTCAGCTTCATCCTCATCACTGTCCACAGGCTCCACAGCTGCCACAACACCGTCATCTGGATCATCCTCCTGCAGAAAAGGCACCTGGCGTCGCAATGCCAAATTATGGAGCATGGAGCAGGCGACGATGATGTCGCACACCTTCTTCGGTGAGTAGAAAAGGGATCCACCTGTCATATGGAGGCACCTGAACCTGGCCTTAAGAAGGCCGGAGGTGCGTTCGATCACCCTCCTAGTCCTCCCATGGGCCTCATTGTACCGTTCCTCTGCCCTGGACCTGGGATTCCTCACTGGGGTCAATTGCCAGGAAAGGTTGAGGTAACCATAGTCCCCCAATAGCCATACATGGTGCCTCTGGAGTAGACCCATCATATCAGGGATGCTGCTATTCCGCAGGATGTAGGCGTCATGCACTGAGCCAGGGGACATAGCATTAACCTGTGAGATGTACTGGTCTGTCAAACAGACCATCTGGACATTCATCGAATGATAACTCTTCCTGTTCCTGTACACCTGTTCACTCCTGTGGGGGTGGGTCCCATCAATGGCACCTATGACGTTGGGGATATGTCCAAGGGCATAGAAGTCACCTTTCACTGTAGGCAAATCCTCCACCTGAGGGAATACGATGTATCTCCTTACGTGTTTCAGCAGGGCAGCCAACACTCTGGACAAGACGTTGGAAAACATAGGCTGGGACATCCCTGATGCCATGACCACAGTTGTCTGAAAAGACCCACTTGCAAGAAAATGGAGCACTGACAGCACCTGCACGTCAGGGGGGATTCCAGTCGGATGGCGGATTGGTGACATCAGGTCTGGCTCCAACTTGGTACATAGTTCCTGGATTGTGGCACGGTCAAACCTGCAGGTGACGATGACATGTCCTTCTTCCATTGTCAACAGGTCCACCAGCGGTCGGTACACCAGAGGATTCCTCCATCTTCTCATATGTCCCAGCTGACGGTGCTGAAGGACAACAGCAAAGAACCAGTCACTATTCCTCCAGGTATGTACCCACAGTTACACACAAGACTACACCAGATAATAAACCCTTCCTGTATGTATGTTGAGTATAGGCCTAGCTATGTCTGCGCAGTAGTAAATGAAGCCATGTGGGCCCCTGAAATGGCGGCTGCCTGACCTCTAAACTGGGACAATGGAATTGTGGGGTAACTGCGCTGGCGTTGCACACCGTCGCGGTAGGCGGTCGTAGACCGCGACGCACTGCTGCATTGGTTAACATTGGACCCTGTGGGTCCCAGGAGCCAATGAACAGGTGCGCCGGCGGTGATGATGCGCCCCGCCGCGGACATCACCGCCGTGGACGTCACCGCCATTTTCTATCTGTTCAATCACTAGATACCTGACCTTTGACAGGAGAGGACCTACACTGCTTGTGCTGCTGTGACCTCTGTCTGGAAGCGACGATGGCTGCTGCGTCTGGGGAAATGGCCCCTGCCTTCACTGCACAGGAGTTGGAGAAACTTGAGGATGGGGTCCTCCCCCAGTACATGCTACTCTACGGTCCTCCAGACCAACAGGTTAGTACAGAGGGAGCATGTTGTATAGGCTAGGCCTGGGTGGAGAGGGCTTGGTGGAAGAGGGAAGGGGCCAGAGTTCATAGAACATTAATGCATGGGAATGAATGGGCCACATGGTCATAGTAGGGAGGGGGCCACTCACATTGACGATGCAGTTGGTAATGACTGTTCCTCTTCCCTTGTGCATGTCATGTAGGTCAGCGCCCACCAGAAGAGGGACATTTGGCATGCCATCGCCAAGGAGGTCCGGACCCTGGGGGCCCACCAGAGACAGGGCACCTACTGCCGGAAGAGATGGGAGGACATTCGCCGCTGCAGCAAGAAGACGGCGGAGGCTCAGCTGGGGATGGCCTCCCAACGTGGGAGGGGTGCCCGTCGCACCATGACCCCCCCTGATGTTCCGGATCCTGGCGGTGGCCTAACCGGAGTTGGATGGGCGCTGAGGACATCACAGCAGAGACAAGGGGGTGAGTACAACCTCATTCTGCGGACTTTGCGTGCAGTGGAGGGGTCTGGGTGGGGGTGGTGGGCTGTGGGTGTCCCTAGGCCAGGGCGAGTTCCGTAGGCAAGGCCCCTCCGTAATGTAGGCCATGTGGCACTCAACCCCACCTCAGCAGAGTGCCAAGTTGAGGTATAGTTGCCCCTGTGGCATTCATGTGCGCAGATTTCCACCATTGCCATGTAGGCCATATCCCAGAAATTGCTTGTGCAGAGGTCAGGAGCACGGCGTAATGCATGGGGCTGCTGCGTCTGTCTTGCCCGCCAACGGTAGCGATATGCCATGTACTAAAACTCCCTTTGTTCTATCTCCCCCCCTTTTCCTGTTCTCCCTGTCCTTTTGTACATCAGCATCATCAGGCGGAGGTACAGTGGCACCGGAGCACGAGGGAGCTGCATCCCACATGGCCATGGAGGGCCACACCACAGACTCTGAATGCACCAGTGGGACGGAGGGCGAGGGGAGCTTCACGTCGGCCACCGGATCACCAACCAGCGACACTGACTCGTCCGCCGATGGGAGCTCCCCTGTGGTGGCGGCACCATCTGTGCGCCCCACTTCTACAGGTACAGCTGCCACCTCCGCTACCAGCACCGCCCTCCAAGCAGCCCCTCAGCGTTCACCCTGTGCCCGCTCACCCAGGAGGGTGGGCATCACCTTCGCCCCAGGCACCTCAGGCCCTGTCACCCCTGCTGCCCTCAGTGAGGAGGCCATTGACCTCCGCAGGTCACTCACTGTTGGGCAGTCTACCATTGTGAATGCCATCCAGGGTGTAGAACGAAAGTTGCAACACGGTAATGCATTCCTGGAGGGCATTCATTCTGGTCAGGCTGCCCTTCAGCGAACCCTGCAATCTCTGGCCTCAGCACTGATGGCAGCCATTGTCCCTGTGTCCAGCCTCCCCCCTCCAACTTCATCTACGCAGAGCCAATCCCCTGTACCCCAGCCCATCCCAAGCACACCTACAGACCAGCATGCACACAAGTCAACACACACAAGTAGCTCAAGCAAACATAGGCACCACACACACCACAGGCACACACGCAAGCCTCACCCACACACAGACAAAGCAACATCCACTGTCTCCACTGTGTCCCCCTCCTCCTCTTCTCCCTCCTCCCTCCCAGTCTCGTCTACACACACACCTGCATGCACCACATCTACAGGCACTAGGACTCGCACCAGGACACCCAGCACCACAAGCCGCTCACCTGCACTCACCACCTCCACTGCCATTTACATGTCCCCTGTGTCCTCTTCCAGTGTGTCTGTAACGCCCCTTCCCAAAGTACACATACGCCGGCAATCACTCACCCAACATCCATCCACCTCACGACAGCCACCAGTACCTGCACCCAAAACACCTAAAGTGACACCTCCTACAACCACCTCCTCGTCTTCCACTCCCAGACCCCCTCCAGCTACCCATCCCAGTGTCCGTCAGAAACTGTCCCTATGTCAAATTGACCTTTTTGCCCCCACCCCCCCCCCCTCCAATTCATCAGTCCCGTCGTAGCGCCTCAGCCAAAAAGCCTCCAGTACCAGTGGTGCGTGTTCCAGGTTTTTGGAGTGCACCGTCCACCAGGGCAGGATGTAGGACCCGGAGCCAAGGCACTGGCAGCCCACCCCCTGTAAAGGCTCTGAAATTGGAGAGTGGACGACGGGACCGTGTTAAGACTCCTGGTGGGACAACAAGTGACATGGGATCGAAGGCGATTGGTGAGTCAGCTGTAACTCCAAAAAAGGTGGGGAAGGTCCAGAGGAAGTCTGCCCAGCCTGTTGTGAGTGTCACGGCGGAGAAGTGCGCCATCATTTCCGGCGGTCCAGACACAACCGCCAGCACGGTCGTCACTGGTCCAGAAACCACCGCCGGAGTCACAGCCCAGGAGGGCACAAGTATCGTCACTGCTCAGGAGAACACCGCCGGAGTCACAGCCCAGGGGGGCCCAAGTATAGTCACTGGTCCAGAAACCACCACTGGAGTCACAGCCCAGAAGGGCCCAAGTATCGTCACTGGTCCAGAAACCACCGCCGGAGTCACAGCCCAGGAGGGCCCAAGTATCGACACTGGTCCAGAAACCACCGCCAGAGTCACAGCCCAGAAGGGCCCAAGTATCGTTACTGGTCCAGAAACCACCGCCAGAGTCACAGCCCAGGAGGGCACAAGTATCGTCACTGGTCAGGAGACCACCGCTGGAGTCACAGCCCAGGAGGGCCCAAGTATCGTCACTGGTCCAGAAACCACCGCCGGAGTCACAGCCCAGGAGGGCCCAAGTATCGTTACTGGTCCAGAAACCACCGCCGGAGTCACAGCCCAGGAGGGCACAAGTATCGTTACTGGTGCACAAACCACCCCCGGAGTCACAGCCCAGGAGGGCACAAGTATCGTCACTGGTCAGGAGACCACCGCCGGAGTCACAGCCCAGGAGGGGCCAGGATGCCACAGCCCCGCTGGGCAATGATGGAACGTCATGCCACACACCAATGCCCATTGTAGGGATCGTCATGCCACACACCAATGCCCAGTGTAGAGATCGTCATGCCACACACCAATGTCCAGTGTAGAGATCGTCATGCCACACACCAATGTCCAGTGTAGAGATCGTCATGCCACACACCAATGTCCGTATCAGAACCGCCATGTCAAAGCACCGCTGAACAGTCCAGAACCGCCATGTCAAAGCACCTTTGAACAAGGCAAAGACCGCCATGTCAAAACACCGCTGAACAGGGCAAAGACCGCCATGTCAAAGCACAGCTGAACAGGGCAAAGACCGCCATGTCAAAGCACAGTTGAACAGGGCAAAGACCGCCATGTCAAAGCACAGCTGAACAGGGCAAAGACTGCCATGTCAAAGCACCGCTGAACAGGGCAAAGACCGCCATGTCAAAGCACCGGTGAACAGGGCAAAGACCGCCATGGCAAAGTACCGCTGAACAGTCCAGAACCGCCATGTCAAAGCACCGCTGAACAGGGCATGCACCGTGTAGGAATGAATGGCCCACCACATCAGGCATCCTTATCCCATGTGCAGCTGGGACAGTCACAGGACAGGAACTTTCACGGGAAACTCATCCAGTCTGGGCACCAGTCCCCCTCCAGAACCAGTGGAGACCTGCATCTACTTGAGAGACTGTGGCTTTGCACTCCCCAGGATGGCACAGTGGGCAAACCACCCACTGTGGAGACTTGAGAGACTGTGGCTTTGTACTCCCCAGGATGGCACAGTGGGCAAACCACCCACTGTGGAGACTTGAGAGACTGTGGCTTTGCACTCCCCAGGATGGCACAGTGGGCAACCCACCCACTGTAGAGACTTGAGAGACTGTGGCTTTGCACTCCCTAGGATGGCACAGTGGGCAACCCACCCACTGTAGAGACTTGAGAGAATGTGGCTTTGCACTCCCCAGGATGGCACAGTGGGCAAACCACCCACTGTAGAAACTTGAGAGACTGTGGCTTTGTACTCCCCAGGATGGCACAGTGGGCAAACCACCCACTTGTGAGGCTTGAGAGACTGTGTCTTTGCACTCCCCAGGATACATCAATGGGCATGGAGCCCCGTCGTGGATCTGGCTTCGCATTCATGTGGCTGAGGTGCCCCCCCTTCCCTTCCCCCTGAGGTGCCTGTAGTGTTTCTATCTGATGCTCCGGCAGTGTTCTCTCCGATTTTGGTCAGGTATCTATTGTGGGCCTCGCCCATGCATTTTTGGACTGTTGGTGCACAGACATTGTTGTGTACATATCTGCACTACTTCTCGGATTGTATGTGTAAATAAGAATGATTTAGAGATATATATCTGTATATTTTTGTATGACATGTATATTGGCACATTACAATGTTTGCCCGAATTTCACATTGTCTTTGCATTCTTCCGGGGGGATTGTGGGTTGTTAATGTGATTTTTGTGACTGCATTGGTGTGTATGTTGTATAATGCGAGGGTGGGGGTGGGGGTGTTTGGTGGGTGTCCCCCTGACTTTTGCCTCCCCCCTCGCCCATGTTGTAGATGCAGTACTCACCGGTATCTTCTGCGCCTACGTAGCTGTTGGTCATAAAGGAGCAGAAAGACAAGGGCAGGGAGTAATTGTAATTCAGGCTCCATGGTGTCGTCCTTCCTCGTGGGATGTGTTCAGGTGAGCGTTTTCCCATTGCAGAAACTGTTTCCGCCGTGTTTTTATCCATGGTGAATCCGCCCCGGAAAAGGTGGCGGATTGGCGGGTTGTAATAGTGTGGGCGGTACATTGTCTTCCGCCTGTCTGTTGGCGGTAACCGTCGCGCTGCTTGTCTGTATCGCCGTGGTGGGCGGTGTGTTAAAGTGGCTGTCTTTGTTGGCGGATTCTGCCAGGGTCGTAATTCCATTTTTATGTCCGCCGGCCTGTTTGCGGTATTACCGCACCTTTAACACCGTCCGCCAAGGTTGTAATGACCACCTCTATGCCACTCTCCGACAATGTACTCTATGCTACTTCAAAGTAGGCCATTCAACTCTATGCCATGCCACGCTTCCCAATGCCACTCTACTCCACTCTATGCCACACCACTCTTCAGCACTCTACGCTACTCAACTCAAATACTCTATTCCAATCTACCAGGCAGTTTTTCTTTCCTACAAAGTGTACAATTAGGAGCCCCCCCCCCTGTTTGCTTAGATTGCCTAGCTAAGATGCCAGGAGACTTTTAACTAACAATTTAGATCAGAGTTTTAGGCAAGTTATGCTTGCACCACAGTTTTACCTTTAAGATGTATAGAAAATCAGTCCACTGTAAGATGCCTGCCGTGTTACTATACTTTAATAGGAGAGTCCGCTTGCATAGCTGATTTTTTTGGCACATATAAACACATTCTTTCTGGTGTCTTCAGGCAGTGCTAACTGCAGGGGAGGTAGGACAATACACAGAGGAGCTCTTCCAGGGAGGACAAAAGTAAGAAGAGCAACTTACCCACATGTCCACAGGGTGGTTTGCACCTATCTTATGCCACGGTTGGGTGGCTTCAGATAATGTGGACCTTAAGGGTTACATGATGCTATTTTCCCTTACGGTGAATTTTTTAGGATCATGGACTGTTAATGCAGGCATCTGCTGGCTCAACCAAAAGGGGCTTTTCCAAAAACCCACTTATGAGTATGAGTTGTGCACAATTTGGGGTCCTGTCTAAGGTCTCTGGACCTATAGGAGTGTAAGATTCTTTTTTAGTTGATAACGATTTGAACTGAAGCATGCAGAAGGAAAAGTTAAGCTTGTTTTTTTACTTTATTTCCCAACAGTCTCTCATGAGATACAGATCTACCTCTGTGGCAGGAATCACCCAACCAAATAAAATTACAAAGGATCATATGTTTGGAGAAAGGTCATCCTGCCATGCCTTGATGACTTATTGGGATTAATTCAGGTAGAGCATGCACTTATAAGCCTGTCTACCTCCCAGTGCTCTTCTAAGTCCAAACATTACAGTTTGCCTCTTCTTTGTTGTGTAGATAGTGTGGACTTGGTGCCATTTAAAAAAATATATTATTATGATTGATTCACTTCACATCATTCCTTGTTTGGAAAAAGCAAACCCAGCATATTAAAACAATCTATTCCTTATCCGCTTTATGGTGTTACTTAATCTGGTGATGGTAGGTAACATACCTGAACACAAGCATCTGCGAATATTGAATAGGCCACAATGAGTCAACACTGTAGTGGTGGAGCTTTGATATGGTGGCTTTTACCTGCACCTAAGTGTCTATGAATGGTCAACAGGGGCTAGGTTAGTGATGTCCTCACCAGAATATAGTGTGTCTTATGTTATATGTTGATCTATATAGTTTGGTATGTGTGGCTCAGTAGAATATCATATTGTTTTGCCACAGGTTCTGGAAACTTGTTTCTTGGGGTCTTGATAATATGTGGCGTTACTGATAAAGGCTTTTTACGCTGAAATGCGTGTTGACTACATAAAATGTTTGCCGCGGTTGATGAAGAGAATAGATAAATCATCTGTAAAAACAGAATCTAATAACGTGAAAAGGAAGTAATAACAGATTTGAATAACGTAAATGTGGACTTTGGCAACAATATGATGACGTAAGAAGACTTTTTAGGAATATCCTCAAGACGTGTAATAACATGGAGATTATATTTTAATTACTGGATGCATGGATGAGAGGAAAGCAGTGTATGTAGTGAGTATGGGTATGGATGAGAGGAATGATATTGTTTTCTTAAGAACTATGATCATGTTTCCACTATATAACCAGTGCTAACAAGAGTACAGTTGTACCTTTGAACTAAATTGACCATCAAGGAGAATTAATATATATTTTTGTACTGAATAATAAAGGGAATGAATAAGAAAAGTTATATACTCTCTGAGCTGTGGATGCATATTCATGAGAGAACTTTCCAGCATATTGAAAGAAGATAGACTGAGGTTCTAAGTTCTGTTGTAGTTGTGCCCTGTCCCAGTACCTACATTGAAACAGAGGGGTCTCGTGTTTTCCTAGATACAGATTTACACACAGCTGATCTGTTTCCAGGATCTAACCAATTTTTTGTTTAACAATGAGTCTCTGATTAAACATGCAGATTCTTAAATTATTTGGATTTACCAATGAGGATTTTTCAAGACTAATGGGCTGTCAGACAACTTTTGAAAATCAATCTAAGACTACAAATCACTCTAGGAAAGAATGGAACAAATATTGTTTTCAAGAAAAAAATTAAAAGATTTGAAGAACATGGGGAATTTATGTTACAATATTTGAGAGCAACCACCATACCAGGGGTTCTTCGAATGAGAAACGTATCAGGGCTCTTTGTCCTTAGAAAGATGGTCTTTGATTAGCAACAGATGTTCCAGAGATTGGATGCTCACCGTAGAGATAACGAGGTAAATGGTCCTGGCTCTGATCATTGAAATACTAGAACTAGAAGAAAAATTTAAGAAATCTAATGCTTGGGGTGTGGCCAACAAAGATTACCGAGTTGATGTGCCCCGTTGTAGCTCCTGACACGGAGGACAGAATCCTGCCACAACCTGCAGCACTTTATGAGCTGAGACTGCACAGACAAAGGCACCCTGATGTCTTTATCCTGCCTGTGAGCTGAACTGTCCCCTGAGACACGAGTGAAGAAAGCTCCTGTAGTGGGCTATGGTGGCGTGGTGCTCCCAGGAGACATGGTGACCATTCACACTGCCTGGCAGCAGGGGCCTGTGCTGAGACCCTGGCCGATGCCCTTGGAGGATTTCTTGGGATCTGCTGGGCAGAGTGGGGGCAGAGCCTCGAGTGGCAGCCCCAGCAGTATTTGGACATGCGGAGTGCCGACAAGAAACAGTGGCACTCCAGGGTTTGGTAGCATCCCTGGACTGACTGGAGCAGCCCTGTGTTTGGGAGAGTGGCAAAAAACCTCAAATACATAATGCAGCAGGAAGCAGACGCCATTTATATTGCAGTGCACTGAATGCATTGGAGCTGCGCGCTGTGAGGAAGGAATAACACTGCCAGAATCAAGCATGGCCTTTGTCTGGGAGTGTGGAAGGCTTCTCGAAGGAGTATTGGGGCAGCATAAGCCTCCTCAGAAGGAGTATTAGGGCAGCATAATTTGACAGGCACCCCGTATATGGGCAGTGGAGCGCACCTGTGGCTTTCTTACTTGGGCTCTTTTGCGGTTAAAAGTGAATGCATCCTGGGAAGGGGCCGTATGTTCCCCTTGAGTGAAGCTGGGCCTCCTGCCTGTAACTGGGGCCTTGAACATAGCTGAGAGGGGCCTGGAAATTGCAGAGGACACTACTAGCATGAGTCCCATCCCAGGTGACGCGCCTGAATGGATTATCCGCCAGAGGCCCGAACAGCTGATCAAAAGGAACAGCTCCACAAGGGGGGCAGGAACATGTACAGTTGGCCCGTTGACGCAGCCGAGATCATTGGAGTTGCCATGGGGGTGGCCTACCCCACCTCTGAAGTTCCTTTCACCTGCGTGGAAAGTTAACCATTTTCCTCAAAGGTGCAGTGGAGGAGGGGGGACCAGAGCCTGGTGAGTGCACCAACTACTGATAGTATACAGCAGGGGTGCACTTGAAAGACTGAGAAGGTGCCTGGGCCAGTGCTGGCCTGCCTCCACAAGTGAACGAAGGTGAAAACGTGTTCCAAGATAAAGGCTCAAAAGCAGTGCAAACCAATTCCTTATATCAAGCTATGACCACAGCACTCAAAAACATGCACATTTTTTAAAAAAATTGCTTGTCAAGTTGTAGTGAATAAAAAAACAGTCCTTAAATAACAACAGTGATCTTCATTCGTTGTACACTTTTGTGGTTTTATTTCCTTCAACAGTGGTCCTTTGTAACCAAGGCATTCATACACAGCAAATCAATACCATAACGCAGTATACTGTGACTGGCATGGGTCCACAGGAAAAAGGACAGGGGAGCAAGATGGCCCAGGAACCTGCAGACGGTGCCCGAGACACGGCATAGGTACTGACTGCTATACAGGGCTCCAGGCAGGTGCTGGAATCAGACATGGACGTGAATTTCAAGGGACATAATAAATCATCTTAGGCTGGATATTCGCAATGTGGCAGAAAGAATCACTGAGGAGGACGTTACTAATCTTTAAAAGGATGTCAAAGAACTACAGGCCGTCGTCGCATAACTTAAATGTAGTGCAACACACATGGAGGAATGAATGAAGGATGCAGAGGGATGCTCAAGAAGGAATAGCTTGTGCTTCCTGGCATTCCCAGAACATGCGGAGGGCCACTCCACTGAACTTTTCCTTGAGAATTGGATTGTTAACATGCTGAAACTCAAATGCCTCTCTAAATGCTTCTCTTTAGAGTGAGCACAGAGAGTGTTGGTGGCAGTCCCATGCCCAGGGGCACCCCCAAGACCAATTATATTTTGCCTGTTCAATTACAGGGATTGCAACATAATCCTCCAACACGTCCATGCACGCAGTTACCACACTATGAAGATAACAGATACAGATCTACCCTGACTACACAAAATGAGTACCAGAACTTCAGAACACTTTTCTGTCAGTTAAGAGACAGCTGCAAAAACATAACATAACATAATAAAATACAGCCTAATGTTTCCCGCTTGGCTCTCTGTCCAACATGAAGGCAGGGTTCATATTTTTGAATAACTCTAGGAGGCTGTGACCAGGCTCGAGTCATTGGGCCTGGGTCAAGGACATTGTGCATCTGATTGGTGTGAACCACGACATTGCTGAGTGCGAGGCTCAGCACAGAATCTTCACCATCAAATTAACCACCTGATCTGTGCTGGTGTCGCTGAAAATGCTGAATCCTTTTTCATAGGTAAATCATGTTCATGAGAATCAAAGCAATAGTGCAGAGATGGGATGAGTGGGTGAGGACCTGATACTTAGTGGAGTTTGGCAACAACAGTCAGGTAATGTCTTATGCCCAAGACGCTTAAAGCATGCGTTGTCCTTCTTCTGCTGGTACTCGAACTGATACTTTGGAACTATCGAACTGGATGCTGTAGTACACACTCTACCTTTACGTTGGGAGGAACCGAGGATGGGACATGTGGAGGACTTGCAACTTGGAGAGTTTCCACATATAGGGCTTATAGTGCTTATAGCAAATTAGTTGGGTGAAGGAGGGGAGGTAAACTGGGGTGGGGTTTGAGGTCCCCTTCAGCTGTTGGTGCCGTAGAATCTGCCTATGGAAGGGAAGAGGCAGTAAAGACTACTGTAATGAGGGTTTATTTTAAAAAAATGTTTTGATGGTTGATTTGTTTGTTGGGGTAGCTTCCATCATCGTATGGCACCTTGGACCGGAGTGTGGGTCAAATAAATTGATAGTAAGATATGGACACTTACCATATGAGTGTGGCAGGCCTGGGAACCAAGTATAATTTACTGACCTGGAATGTGGGGGATCTGCAGGGTGTGGTGAAAAGAAACAGAGTTTATGCATATCTATGGAAATATAGTGTATTGATGATGTTCTTCCAGGAAACCCACCTATGGGGGAACTACAATATCTGAGGAGAAGGTGGAAGGGACAGGTATTCACCATGTCATAATCTGGATATGCTTGAGGAGCCCTAATGTGGGTGGCCTCGGGAGTCCCATTTAAACCCATGCGGGTGCAGACTGATGGAAACAGTGGATATGTTATTTTGGAGGGCACACTGGATACGCATAAGCTATGTTATATAAATGTCTATGCTCCCAACATAGACAATGGTGCTTTTTTTGGTACATTGTTAGCGGCAGCACAAGTGTCCTTGATGGGGGAGGTAGTCATAGCAGGCACTTTAATTGTGTTCTAGATGATCAGTTGGACACATCGCCACCTCAGCAGGACACAGAATTCCACATGACATTGGCATTGACGGGTTTGGGGCTTATTGACATATGCCGGCGCGACACAGCACACAAGAGCATATTTATGTTATATTCCAGTTGCGAACACACATAGCTGGCTTGACTATTTCTTTATCCACTTGGAAGCTATACATGGGGTGGTAGACATGCACTATTTGGCCCCCTATATATCCTTTTGCTGCTCACATACTCACTGGAGCGGCAAACGACAAGAGTACCATTGTTGAGACTGTGCTGATGCATTGACTGATCAAGTATTTCAAGATATGCTATTGGAAGCCCTGACCAAATATAGTTGGGAAAGAACAGGTAGCAGAGCAACAGAGTCCGATGTCATGAAAGTGGTGATTCGTGGGGTGTGCATGGTGACTAACATCTCAGTCGCCCGGGAAAGATGGATTCCCGGCAGGATTTTATAACGCTTTTTTGGGGACTCATGTAGATAGATTGTTACCGGTATATGCTGAAGAGTTACAGAGTGCTTTGTAGAAAGCGCATATAGTCTTAATACCGAAAAATAGCAAGGACCCCCTTGAAGTGGGCTACTATTGACCGCTTACCATGTTTCATGTGGATCAAAAACTCCTTAGCCTTGTCTTGGTGATCAGACTGTTGTACCGTCTGTACCGCTTCGTCCTTACAGATCAATCACGATTTATACTGCATCGGAATTTGCTACAACACCTGCGCCGATTGAGTCATATCATACATGCACTTCAACTGGATGATAATCCAGATGCACTTGCCATTTTAGACATACAACAAGCATTTGATTCAGTACAATTGGATTGTATATGGCAGGTCCTGGGCAGAGTGGGAGAGGTCCAGATTTTATCCAGTGGGTTAATTTGCTTTATAACGGTTGATGTCGCAAATTAGGCGTTACGTTTCAGCAGATATCCTACTACAGAGGAGTACACGCTGGGGTGTCTATTGTTCCACTTGATCGTAACTCCTGTGATGGAAACACTGGCTTGTCATCTCCAGTAACCATTACATGTCTGGGGTGTGCAGGTTTGCCGCACAGTGCATGTGGTGTTGCTGTATGCAGACGATGCCATGGTCTAACTGCACCAGGCTGACATATCAGCCTTGATCCTGCTTAAAGTCCTACGTGAAGTCTGGGAAATCACTGGACTACAGATTAACAGGGCCAAATCGTCTCTCTTCCCACTAGGGCAACTGAAGAGGGTTCTGATGACCAGATGCAGGTCTGCCGTGTAAGATGGATAGCATTAAATACCTCAGGATACATATAACCCATGGGGAGCAAAAAGCATATGAACTGAATATGGGGCACACAATTTCTAATCTGCCTCATTCTCCATTGCTTTCTGGAACATGCTGAAGTTACCAGTAGTGAGAAAGATAGAACTTATAAAAATGGTGGTCCTCCCTCAATGTTTATATGTCATGCAGGGATTCATGCATGAGATCCCACACACAGGGTGTTCCATGAACTCAACCAATTGTTGTTAGAACTCCTTTGAGCAGATAAATGCTGTAGAATATGCCTACTCACCCTTTAGAGGGAATGGGACAGGGGTGGGAGGAGGACCTGGACCTAGCACTTTATCATTTGTTTGCACACCTAGCATGCCATACATTGGCTGGATGGGGAGCCTAACGCAGAGAGAGCCCTGCTGGACGATACACATGAGGGATACCAACTTAAAGTCCTGCTGATGAAAGGGAGGGATATACCCAATTCATTTCCACACATGATACGTCTTCTGGGATGTCTCTGGGAGAGAGTGGTGTGGGAGGTGATTGGGCGCATGCCGTATGCCCCAGGTCTACACTTATGGATAATGACACCTGTAGTGTGGTCAGTTTTATGTATCCTTTGCGCATTAGCTTCAGGCTTTAGGCCTATGTGCACTTTGCCCTGGATGTATTTTATTCCTTTGCTCGCAGCTTAGAGCCTCTGTGCACTTTGCTCTAAATGCTTTTTATTCAGCTTCGTACTGTTATTTTTCAAATAACCAGTTCTGCGGCCTTGTTTTATTTTTTATATCACACTGTTTAGCCTACTTCAGCACTGGAGTTCTCACTAACACATTCCTGTTCACTCTGTGCTTCAGTCAAGGATACAGTCTGGTACATTGCCGATAGATGTGGTAGGAGTTTAGTCTTTGGCGTTCTTGCGTAGGGACATTTTGTGATCACGCTGGGATGTTAGTTATAAAACACTTCCTTGTCCAAATACATGCAAGAGGAAGATTCCGACCAGCGAACCACAACTAGACGCTGACTGCCTCGTTGGAGATGCTGAACAAGATCACAGGCCTTTGCTCAGCTATGAGGGTTGATGTCTTCCCAGGGACTCTGCAAGGCAAGTTAGAAGCTTAACATGCTGTGCTCGAAATAGAACTAGCTGAGAGAGAGTAGAAATTGTTAACACCATGATAGCGTTATTCTTATGTTTTACTCTCCTCGTGACTATTTCAATCCTACTGTGTTGTATGGTTCTGGTTATTGTGGCTCACGCCTTAATATCTCAAATGCAGTCGTTTTATTAAAACAATATATAAAACCTAAACTGCCCTTGTCATTTGTATATGAGATCATACTGTAAATGAGAGAGCTGGTTTTGGATCTGAGTGACCACGACTTCCCTGAGAAGTTCCAAAGATGTCATGCGCTCGGCTGCCCAATCATCCCTTCTCCTTGGGAGAGATGAGGCACTGCTAGTTAGCCGGAGCAAACCCGGATTTAGGGTAACAGAGGTCCTTCCAAGTGGGTCAGACTCAGTCCCCCACACCGTTAACGATCCTGCTACCTAGAAATCCAGTGGTCTCATTTAGGATAATGAAAGCCCACGCAACATGGCGCCGCCAACGATTGGTCTGGCTCTAATTTTCGGGTCCGGCTGACTCTCTCGGTCTCATATATATATTGACTCCTCGGTTCCGTTAACGGAGACGTCCGTGGGGCTGAGGATTTCCGCCACCACAAGATAGGTACATCCTATTCCTTAGTGGTCGGTTGTTCAAGCTTGAACTTTGAAAGGAAAACCCCGATATTGGTGTGCCTTCTCTGCCCTAGTGCTGTTTTTATAATGGCAAATCCTCAAGTAGTGAACATAGCGCTTAATATGCGCCAACCGCTCACGGGACATCTGATAGCACATGGTCTCACGAACCAGGGGGGTCGGGTCACGTTTGTGGTGGACGCCCATGCAGCTTATAGAACAGAGATTTTTTATTCTTGGGTCATATTTCCAGCAGTTGATGGGGGTACAAACACTTTTCACGAATACACTCTTGCTAATGTCCCTGGACAATACAGGGCATATGCATACTTAGAGATGCCTTTATCTTATCAAGAACACCATAATTGGCTTGATGGCACCCTCCCACACACAGTAGCACAAGTTAGGTTAGGTCCACTGAGTAATGATGGTCCTACCTGGCCTTTATTAGCTACATATACACCATATCCTGCGGTTGCTAACTTGGCGGTAGCTGAAGTTCGTCGTTTATATCTAGACTTAGCTACTACATACAGAAGTCTGGTCCAGTTTGTAATGCAGACATTAAATACTAATGCAGCGCGTGCTGCTCCGGCGCAACCACATGCGGTGGTTCCGGGTATCAATCCGGCCACTGTACACTCAGTTATGGGTAAAGTACCGGCTAAACGAGAGGAAACTCCATTTTGGCTGGTGCAAAAAATTAATACGTTGGAAGCAGTATTTCCCCATACGGGACCTCAGGATAAACATAGAATATTGACGGTGTGTTTGCCGTATGGAATGGTTCCTACTGTGGATCATTGTAATACCTGGGGCACAGTGTTTGCCGCGCTCTACACTACAGCACACGGTACACCCACATTGGCTAATCTACCGGAAGTGCTAAAACAAATTCAAGATGAATCTGGGGCTGCCCCGGCCTTAGATTTAGGGATGCAGCTGATGGGCAATTTTGCCGCAGTTTCTTCTATTATTTTGAGTAATCTCAAAGGAGAGGCAGTAGCACTAGCGGTGCGTATGCGTCTTCGTGACGTCCCGCAACTTAATCAAGAGCGGGAACTGCCGAGAATAATAGCAGAAACATATTCGAGTATCGGTCGTGATAGCCTTGGGGCTAGACCGGAAAACCCCCAGTTACAGGGTAAGAATAGTAAAGATACTACTAAATAACAGCAACCTGAGGGTACTAAAAAGCGCTGGGAGAAAAAACAACAGACACCTAAAAAAGATAGGGGACAATCTCCGCAACCGGAGGCCCCGCAGAATAGGTATAATCTCAGGAATAGGGATAATTTGAAGATGCCTGATAGATATCAATATACTGATACACGCCAATCTCGTTCCTTTCAGGACTCCTCGGAAAAGAGAAATGAGAGAGGTGGGCGGTCAGAGCGGAGAACAGAGTACGTGAGACAGGAGTCACAACGCTCATCGGAGATTTCAGTCAAACAAGAAGAGAAACCTATTCAACAAAAGCAACAATTTAAAAAGAAGAAAGTGGTGGCGGTCTCAGTTAGACATGCCACTCAAGAAGAGAGTTCTCTTGAAGAACAAGACATGGGCGTTAGCACTGTTAGACAGCGCGGCAGAGGTCACAATAGTTCGCCGGAGTCTTCTAGAGCATCTGGAGGTGAAAGCAACTGATGACTTCATACAAGTCGAAACAGCAGATATGCGTGTCTCTGATCCCGATAGAGTTTATACAGTAACTTTACAGTTAGAAGGGGACGTTGAGCGCACTGTAAACGCCATCTTTTGGGACCGTGTGGTCAAATTGTATGACGTTCTGATGGCCGAACAGGATTGGCCACCTGACTTTGTTCGTGACTGTCCAGATGGGGAGAAGGTTATTACACCTTCATTCTCACCACTTGTTCCGGGAGAACTAGCAGAGTCTTTTAGTAAAACATGGGCTCTAGCGCAGGCTCCCGCCCTATATAGAAATAATGTGGGGCGGGATAGAAATTCACCTTATCATGTAATTCCGATAAAGGGCGAACCTCAGCCGCAACCCCAATATCCTATAAAATTTGAAGCAAGGGCATCGGTAAGGAAAATTCTTACACAATTGGAGTACCAGGGAGTAATTGAACCCTGTGTCTCACCGATGAATAATCCCTTATTTCCAGTAGCTAAACCGGACCATTCTTATAGGATAGTGGTGGATTACAGACATTTAAATGGACATACACGCACATATGCAATACAGAATTCACACAGCGCCGCGCTCATGAATAATATAGTGCGTAAGAAATACAAAACAACATTAGATATCTCGAATGGATTCTTCTGCCAAAATATAGCGCCCGAAAGTAGGGACTATACGAGCTTTAGTGTGTTTGCCTCTCAAAAAAAATAAAGTTTTGTCGCCTGCCTCAGGGGTATAAGAATAGCCCAGGACTATTTTCGGCTCGTGTAACTGAAATTTTGCACAAGTTGGACCCCAAAGCTTTATCATATGTTGATGATATATATCTGACGGATGATGAGTTACTGCAACATCTAAGGCGGGTAGCACGCATTGTTGTGGGGTTTGCTGAAATTGGCTATAAATTAAATTTTAAAAAATCGAAGGTTGCCTTCCACAGCGTCATTTTCCTGGGATATGAGTTGTCGAACGAGGGCAAGAGTTTAGCGCCACACTTTTTGGAGAAATGTGCTCCGTTGCAACCTCCTAATACAGTTCAGAAACTCCAGTCATTATTGGGGTTTCTAAATTTTGGCAGAACTTAGATTCCTGATTACGCTACACGTATAAAACCATTATACGAGTTGATTCGCCCGAATTTTTCGAGTAGATTTTGGACGAATGAACATACACATATTCTTCGAGATTTACAAACTGATCTCTTAGAGGTAACACATTTACACACTCGGGACAATAAAATGCATCTGGTCATCGCGGTTATACCTGGTGCCGTTGGGTTTACATATGTCACCTTTAATGAGGGTGACACAGTCCCGATAGCATACAAGTCGCACTTGTATTCTGCTGCTTGCACAAACTGAGAAAATTCTCACTGCTGTACAGATAGCTGTGATTAAAGAACGACCTCTTGCCCAGGGCCAACGCATCGTTGTCGTTTCCCCGATTCCAGCCTTAGAGGCTGTTACAAAAGTGAGTGTTGCTAATTCGAAAGCTTTACACCCGCGATGGATACATGGGCAACGTCTTTGACAGCCACTGATGTAGATTACATATTTGACCCTAAACTGCAGACTCAAGAATTCCTTCAATATGAAATGGAGTACCCAGTTCCCGCTGGCACATTGCCTATTGACCAATATCAGGTGGTCATGTATACCGATGGCTCTGCGCAACCAGCGGTTGGGACTAAACAACAGTATTCTGCTGCGTGTGCGGTGGTGAGCGGCTATATGGAGGGGGAAGTGTTCTGCCCCGACATACTTATACACAGACCTTGGGAGATTGCACGGCACAGAAAGCTGAAAGCTCTATTGTTAGCCTTGGAACACGCGGATCCGGTGATATTTACATTGCTGGTTTGTGACTCATATTACTGTGTTCAGTCTTTCAATGAATATTTGCACTACTGGAGGTTGATTGGGTTCAGAGATTCCAAAGGTAACACCATTAAACACAAATTGCTGTGGGGGAAGGTTGCGGATCTGAAAGAAACACTTCCATAGGTCCATGTTGTGCATACACTTGGACACCAGCGCATTGGAATACACGTTGCTGGGAATACTTTGGCTGATGAAGCCGCAAAATCGGCAGTGGCAGTTGCCACTGTGGCCGCAGTAACTCGTTCGAGTTCCAAACCAGACACAGAGATTTTGGCTGCCATAAAAGCTACGGCTGATGGCACGCCATTTCCTAAAGGATTCCCTTCTAAATATAATTACTGTATGGGTGGTATGCTAAACGCTGTAGTTAATATCCCAGGCGTTGGTGTTCGTGAAATGCCCAATAAAATTGAGCGACCTCGATTAATTGCTGCAGCACATGAGGGGGCGGCTTCTGCACATGCAGGCGTGGCTGCCACTATTTCACTCTTACAGGCTCGTTATTGGTGGCCTGATCTCTATAAAGAGACAAAGCAGTATGTCCTTTGTTGTGATGTCTGCCAACAAATGAAAGTTTCCACGGCTAGACGCCCACAGCAGACGCCCCTTCTCATATCAAATAAACCTTTACAGTGTGTGCACTTGGATCATTGTGGTCCGCTGACGCCAGATAGTGCATACAAATATATATTGGTTGCTGTAGATTCGTGCTCCAGATTTGTGTGGGTCTGGCCACAGCGCTCGGCTGACGCTCTAACTGTTATTAAAGATTTGCGCATCTTTGTCGATACATTTGCAGTTGCGGCTTTTCATTCGAACCAGGGCCCTGCCTTTGCCTCTAAGGCATTCAGGGACACCATGGCTTCGTTGGGGGTCCAGCTCCAGTTCTCGTTCCCATTTCATCCCGAGGGAAATTCTGTCGTGGAGCATTTAAATCGCGATTTAAAGCAATCCTTAATGGCCAGAGTTATAGGTACGGGTCATAGTTGGCTAGCCCACCTGTATGGAGTACAGAGAGCACTCAATAACTTGCCTAGAAGGTCCCTGGGGGGTCGTACTTCATATGAGTGCCTGTTTGGAACACAAATGTATGTTCCTGATCTAGATGGTCCTGGTGTGGAGACGGCGGATACGCCCTTTGACATAAATGATCGTGTCACTGTTTTGAAGGATTTACAACAATTCCGTGAGGATAACTCTTCTGCAAGTGCTGCCTCCACAGGAATTAAGGATGAACCAGTAACGTCTACTGGTTGGATTCCCAAGATTGGGGATCTTGTGTGTGAAAAGGTCGCAGTAAAAAAAGAATTTGGTCCTTCTTATCGGGTGCCTGTCCCTGTGATAGGGATCAGTGGCACGAGAACTGGAATTTTGCCACCGTTGCAAGGGGCCAAAGGAAATCGCTTTGTTTCCATTGATAATGTCAAGTTACAACATGTGGCGGATTCTGCACAGCAGACCAAGAGGGACACCCAGTAGTTCTGGAATCCCTCTCACTACTGGGTAAGAAGTTCCACTGCAGGTGATTTGCACCGACGCTATTTCCTCTCCGAGCTTGGGGAGGGTGGAAGCTGATTTTGCGATTGTTTCACAGATGACAAATGATTTGGAATCTTTTGATCAAGTTGCAGTACGTTCTACTGATATTGCTGAACATGTGGTTTATAGCGTGCCAAGGTGAGAGCCACCATCTGCTTCTATGTTTACGGTTGCACCTTTTGCGAGAACTGCCTCCGGCTGCTTCAACACCACTGATGATACTGTGTCGGACTCCTCGTCCTCTTCAACATCAGCCCTGGGTCCGCGTTAGCTGCTGTGTTGGCTTAAACACACATATTTTGTTGTTCCTTGGATCTATCTGTGGCTTTTTAGGACTGTAATGACTATTTTCTTGTGGCTGGGGTTTGTAGTTACCTTTTTTCTGGTAATACATGGTCATTTTCTTCCTGAACGATCTGACATTGAGCACGTGGAGACGGTGTTGAAACCACATTTTTCGTCACATATGGTTCGAAGAGACTTGTCCTTTGTGAACATTTCTGCAGTGCCGATTCCGGATGGGATTGTGTGGGATAGAGTGATGTTTGATATATATGGTCCCACTGAAATAATTCAAATACCGTATGTTCTCAAATTATCAATGAATGATATCGTTATACCAGGCATTGTATCTGATGATTGGGATGTAAAGACAGAGGATTCTATGTTGAAGGAATTGCAATATTATACTGTCTATGAAAATGAAGATGCTTACCTATTTAGAGATAATTATGGTGACATGTTTTGCTACAATTATTATGGACACCACTTTATTCATAAAGCTAGTAGCCCTAAATCGATATTTGAATATATGCAATGGAAACATTGCCCGACTCCTCCACAGGGGAGCTCTAAAACGTATTCTGATAAATTTGCATATTTTTCTGGGCATAATCAACAGTGCTCAGTCTTACTATTTTAAAGTTACTCTGCATGCTAATAACCAAATGTTATTGACTGATACTAAATTACTGTATTCAAATTTGTTTGTATCCAAGCTTTCGGTTGAGGGGTATGAATACTGGTCTAAAACTGTTGACTTGAAAAGTGTCTGGGGAACGAAACATTGGCAAATGCGGGGCCGGGACACATTGTTTAGGGCGTGTATTATTCCTGTCCAAATGATTTTCCTAAATGACACTGTACAACAGACTAGTTGTTTGGGCTTAGCAACGATTAGAGATTTGAATTTGCCTAGCATACCTGTCCCTTCCAAATTGAACAATTGGCAACGATATGTTAATGCCACGTTTAGTGAGCTTACAGATTGGATCCAGAATGGTATGCTTAACACTTCATTGATACGTCCGGGCGGGTGGTTATTGTGGCCCATAGACACTAACGGGTGTCATCAGCGTTTTGTCACTTCTCCAGGGGGGTTCAGGACTAGTAGGGCAGACCCTCGCTACATATCACCAGAACATGCTGATATCATTACTACATACAGCGTGGGGAAACTTTGTCAACAATGGCTGAAGTCATCCACGCTGGATGCAGTTAAGACACATCTCACGTTACTGTCTAATGATACTGACTTGCAAGATATTTTGTCAGGACCAAGAATGCCGCGGAAGAAAAGTTTTTTGTATGAAGTATATAATGAGATTTGGAAGCTTTCACAACAAGAGGCAGCCGCCCGGTTGAGGCAAATTGATCAGGAAAATTTGATACAGGCTTTGTCTGTTGTGGATAATGGGATGCATACCCTTTCAGACCGTGTATACACAATTGACAACATTGTTTCCTCTGCTATAGACATTATTAAATCTGATATGTCTTCTTTATATCATGGGCAGAGTCAAACGCGGTCAGTCATGCAGTTGGGTTGGACGCTACAGACCTTGAAGGCGGGTCGAGTTCTGTGGCAGCACAATCGTGCCAGGGAAATATTTATTTCCTTTAACTTGACTCGTCAACAACAGCTGATGGCTAAGAAGGAAGCGACATATGTTATGTTAAATATTGATAAGCTGGAGAAATTGCCTTTTACTGTGGCTGAGATTCCGTCAGCTGAGTGGTTGATTCACGGGGTTATTAATTTGCCTATCTCCACTCTGCAATTTACTTCTTGTTTAAAGCACATTCCGGTGGGTAGATATGAACGGTTGGGAGACAGTTACATACACGAGGTGTGGGAGCTTCCCTTTCTATACAGATGTATTAATGGTTTGAGGGAGGTTTTTCTTAGCGGTAGCGAATGCGAAACTTCTGTCAGACATTCAATGGTTAGTAAACAGCTGTCTTTGCACGGGGCGTGTAATGCCTCGATTGCTAACTTAGCTTATTTTAGCTTATCTTAAGGGAGTTCCAGTCACGGTAATTAAAAACACTTTACAGGTGCTTTCGAACGGCAGTTACGTCCTTCTTAACAGTGAACCCTGCTGTGGCATGAGTGTCGGAATAATTTACGTAGTCATTGTCACCAAGGCCGTTACATGCTGCAGGAATGTGTTGTTTCCCCCCACTCAAATTAGGGAGGTGGGGGACATCTGGCCTCATATTGCTACTTCCAAGGTGAATTTCGACAAGTTGAGTCGACTGAAAGCTCTATTGTTTCAAAAGCATGTGGCCCTTACATCTGCTAGCGAGACCTACGCACTTCAGGTGGCGAGGTCATCTGCGGAAATACAGTCCCTTTTGAATACTAACTTTCAGAGTCACTTTGGTGAACTCGTGGGACGTACATGTAATGCGTCCGCACTGCTGGAATTGCACATTTTTTCAAAGCCGTAGGTGTTGGTTTTGCTCATACCTTCTTTTCCATATTCGGTTTAATACCTTCGGCTATACACTCTATTTTCGGAAGCATTTTTGGGGGATTACCGATTACTTTGGCTTTGTTGGCTGGGGTTTTACTGTTGCTGCTGTTCATCCGCAATGGCTGTCCCACTGCGACGAGATCCCATATTAGCGCACCCGTCAGCGCCGCTGTGTCGTGAGCGCAAAATGCAGCATTTCGGGGCAACACTCCTGGGACATTTGGAGTGTGACTGGTCTCTATCATTCCGACCGGTTTTGGATTGTGTGCAACCCGTGTTTTGGTGCCTTTGGTGCTCGTTTGAACATGCACTGGCTCTCTGTCTCTCACTGCAGCGCCCCCCAGTGGTCAATACTGATCTGTTGATGTTCCCGATTAGGGCTCATTCCCAGACTTGTGCACTGCGGTTGCGTTTGCTTCGTGAGGCGGTTTATGAGATTCCCTTCCTGGAGGAAGATGGTATTGTCTCATTCATAGGCCCTGCACGGGGTACCGCCCCGGATGGTTCTGGGGCTTTGGAACACACCTGCTCCATGATAATTTTTGGCGTGGATTTTCCGATGTTGACATGTGTCGAAGTGGAGGATCTCCTGCTTTCTGTGGCTTCTGTCTAATAATTGGATTTTTTTTTACAATTGACATTATATCAAATTTGGCTTTACCGTCACATGCTTCCCAATTTAAAATTAGTTTTCTGCTTTGCGGTCCTCTGACCTTGTCGAAATATATTTGATGTGTTTTTGTATCTGGGGCATATTTTTATATTATTAGAACTACTTGCTACCGACAAGGGGAGGGTGTAGTGTGGTCAGTTTTATGTATCCTTTGCGCATTAGCTTCAGGCTTTAGGCCTTTGTGCACTTTGCCCTGGATGTATTTTATTCCTCTGCTCGCAGCTTAGAGCCTCTGTGCACTTTGCTCTAAATGCTTTTTATTCAGCTTCGTACTGTTATTTTTCAAATAACCAGTTCTACGGTCTTGTTTTATTTTTTAAATCACACTGTTTAGCCTACTTCAGCACTGGAGTTCTCAATAACACATTCCTGTTCACTCTGTGCTTCAGTCAAGGATACAGTCTGGTACATTGCCGATAGACGTGGTAGGAGTTTAGTCTTTGGCGTTCTTGCGTAGAGACATTTTGTGATCACGCTGACATGTTAATTATAAAACACTTCCTTGTCCAAATACATGCAAGAGGGAGATTCCGACCAGGGAACCACAACTAGACGCTGACTGCCTCGTTGCAGATGCTGAACAAGATCACAGGCCTTTGCTCAGGTATGAGGGTTGATGTCTTCCCAGGGACTCTGAAAGACAAGTTAGAAGCTTAACATGCTGTGCTCGAAATAGAACTAACTGAGAGAGAGTAGAAATTGTTAACACCATGATAGCGTTATTCTTATGTTTCACTCTCCTCGTGACTATTTCAATCCTACTGTGTTGTATGGTTCTGGTTATTGTGGCTCACGCCTTAATATCTAAAATGCAGTTGTTTTATTAAAACAATATATAAAACCTAAACTGCCTTTGTCATTTGTATTTGAGATCATACTGTAAATGAGAGAGCTGGTTTTGGATCTGAGTGACCACGACTTCCCTGAGAAGTTCCAAAGATGTCATGCGCTCGGCTGCCCAATCATCCCTTCCCCTTGGGAGAGATGAGGCACTGCTAGTTAGCCGGAGCAAACCCGGATTTAGGGTAACAGAGGTCCTTCCAAGTGGGTCAGACTCAGTCCCCCACACCGTGAACGATCCTGCTACCTAGAAATCCAGTAGTCTCATTTAGGATAATGAGAGCCCACGCGACACACCCTTCAAACAAATACCTCGGAAAGTGGTGATCGACAGGTGCAGGCAGGGGGCTGTATCATGGTGTCAGAGCTATATCAAACAGGTCACTTTATTGCGCTACAAGATGCGATTGAGATGTATGATCTGAGGAAAGGACAATTTCTGCATTATGCCAAAATAGAAGCCATGGCCAGAGAGGTATGGTCATCCTTTCTGGAGGCCCCTCAGACCACACACACACACTGAAGACCATGTTTTTAATTGGGGGATGCCACAGGTCATAAAGCACTTATACCACACATTGCTCACAGACTGGCATCACTAAGAATAGAGGACACCTGGCAGTGTGTGTGGGTGAAGAGCCGCTCATGCCAAGGGACTGGCTCAAAATACACGCAGGAATGTGCATGGTGTCGCTTGGTGTGAGATTTAAGTTGACCTGATACTATATGGTACATATGGCATATCTCTCCCCTAAAAAACTCCACACCATATATCTGAACAGATCCCAGAGTTGTGCCAGGTGCAGTGTACCTGTGGCAGAATTTCTGTACATAGTATGCCACTACCTGGACACTGCAGTCCACTGGAGGGCTACATTGCAACTAATTAAGCACCCAATGGGTTGAGAGATACAATACGGAATCAAACAGTGCATGCTGGGACTCCTCCCAGATAAACGAAGAGGAAACTGAGTAGGCACTTTGCTATGTTAGGGCTTATAGTGGCTAAACAGTGGATTGCAATAGGCTGGCTGAGTGCCAGACCCCTTGCACAGAGAGATTGGACAAAAGACATGCTGGAATGGACTGGTACTGAGGAGGCACATATGGAGAGAACCTGCAGGGATGAGAGGGTGGCGGGTAACTTATTAACTTGGATCACTATGACACAAGCGCTATTGGAGTCCTCTGATGGAGATCAGACTGAGATGTATTGAATAGCTGTGCATCAATCTGGGGTGGAGAGGAAGTGGGACGAATGATACCCAGGGACTTCCAGACAGTTCCCATTATCGTATTTTGCATTTTGACCTGCTAGATGCTTGGAAGCTGGGGGAGTGGGAATGGGTGGGAGAAATCACAATGGGCATGTCATTTAATATAAGTGGTGTTGTTTACAAAGTTAGATATGGCGTTGTCTAGTGCTGTTTTTCTTATTTCCTCTGATAATCTTTGGATGGACTAAAAAAGAACTGCAACACACACCAGTTGTATTGAGGGCAGCTTTACCCTACCCAACAGAGTGGAATTGTGTCTCACACAGGGGGATATAAAGTCATGATCCATGGAATGTATATTTGGGGGTATGAGCAGGGGCCTTGAGCTTCTATACTAAACAATGCTACTGTCATGAAATGTCCATCGCTGTTGGTCATTTAAAATGTTTATAAAGACATTTCAAAAAAGGAAATCTAATGCTCTGGAAGAGAGAAAAAAGAAACTATAGAGGGTCAAATGTGAACTTACCTCCTTTAATGAATATTTGTTGAAGAGGGAGACAGAAAAGCTGAAAAAAGATATTAGATACTTTTCAAACGAAGGACAGAGCCATAGGTCTCTGAGAATTAATTTATCCATGGACAATATTAGGGGTAGAAGTTCGGAGCTAGGGAGTTAACACAAAAAAGTTACTACTTTCTCTGGCACATCTAGATCAGACAGTGAGGTCAGCGCCCATCAATTTGATGAATCAGGGAGGCGATTACAAGGATCCAATAATACTATCCTTTTTTTTGCCAGAAGGGGGAGTGGGAAGAGGCCCACAGAGACCACGACTCCAACTGAGATTTTGGGACATGTTATCCAGGCAACAACAGAAACCAATATCTGGAAACCAGAATTGGGCAGTATTGAAAACAGTAAGAGAGATCCCCATTTTCAACCTATCCAAGAGCCTTATAGATGTAGTTAACAACACATTTTTAGCCAAGGGTCTGTCTTTTGTCCCTGTTACGAATACTAACAAATTCAGGATGTTTCATGGCATTTTTTCCTTCATTAGGAACATTTGCTGAAATTATACAGTTCAATGCCTCCGGACTCTCTTCACTGTTTATATTTACTCCCTGACTAAAACAATTGGGTCTGGATGTAGCAATCTTTGAGGGGGTAGACCTCAATAAACTTAAGGAATGTACTGGTTATATTCCAAGATCTCCGCCAAACCTAGAACGAACAGCTTTGAAAGCCTTAGTGGAGAATAAGCAAATTACAGTTAAAAACAGTGACACAGGAGGAAGAATAGTCCTGTATGATACAAAGCATTATATCAAAAAATGAAACTGATGTTGAACAACCCAGAAAATTACATGAACTTCAAAGTAGATCCTACGAACAGAGTGACCAAAAAGACACAACGCATTACCACCCAGGCTGTTAATGAAGGCAAAATCGGCATGAAGTAATTTGAGTTCTTGAATGTCAGTAACCCCCGAATGGTAAGTATTTATGGAGTACCAAAAACACATGAAGATCAACAGGATCCTCCATTATGTCCAATAGTCACCACGATAGGGATAAGTATGCAGACTCTTTTTTACGTCCTGCAGTTCCATGCATAAAATCTTATATCAAAGATACCAGACACACAATCACAAAAATGCAATGCTTGACTTACAATGAAAATAGTGAGATCTTAGTCACCTTAGACATCGAAGCATTATCCAGTAACATCCCTCAAAAGGCAGTCATTAATGCAGTAAATCTATTTGTTCAGCAGTACATTAGAGAAGCACCCAAAGTATTCTTTTGTTCTTCAGGAAATGTCTTTGAAGTTTTTCACCTGAGTATAGCAAATATCTTCATGAGTTATTGTGAGGAAAAAGATATTCACAACAAAGTGGCCCTTTTTTTGAATCTGTGAAATCCTAATCATGCTACATTGTCAGAATCTTTTTCATTTAGGTAGGTGAGCGGGAAACCCAAAATACATTTATAGAATGGCTCAATTTATGTAATCAGAATTTGAAATTCACAGTTAACACCAGAACACAGCAAGTGGATTTTCTAGACAAATGGTCAGACACAAATCTGGACAGTTAGAAGTGGTCTTGTTTATAAAGCGCACCACACATAATACTCTCCTTCAATTTAACAGCTATCATCTGAGGAACCAGAAACAGGGGAATTCCATTTGGTCAGTTCCTAGATTGAGATGGAACCGTACCAGTATTTACAGACTATGATGATAAAGCAATCAAAATGAAGGAAAAGTTTGTTAACGGGTGTACCCAGAGAGACTTATGAGGAAGCCTACAAAAAAGCCATATTTTATGACAGAGATCACCTTTTGTGGAATGAGAAAACTCAGAGCGATCCGAAACTAGTATTTACCATGAAACCTTCTCCACTCAGTGAGAAAGTATGTCAAATCATCATTTCTAACTGGCATATTCTTACCAGTAACCCAGAGAATAACACTAATGGTCAGATTTACAAGGCCCGATCGCCACCAGAGCATCACTTTTTGTGATGCTCCAGTGTCGCTAACCCCCACTCCATATTTATAAGGAGGTGTAACGCCACTTTTTGTGGCGTTATGCCTCCTTTTAAATATGGGTCCCTATGAAGCAAAACTAACGCCACCCCAGGGGTGGTGTTAGTATGACACAACAAGGAGGAATGCTTTTATTCCTCCTAGTTTTGCTTTTCTATGTGTACTGCATTCTGCAGCACACATGGAAGTAGCAAAATGCCATGGATGATTGTTTATGTGCAGACAGCAACCTCTGAGGCAGCAGAGGTTGCTCTCTAACAGTTATTGCCAATATCTCCAGCAGTGACTGCAAATGCTCTTTTTTTATAACTGCACATAGCCTCTAGTACGTATCTGTCTTTCATTGTTGTTACAAGATATTGGATTATTATTTGGAGTGGGTGAGTACCCATCTCGAAAAACAATCACAACCCTTATCAGGGTGAGCATTCAAAGTCACTAAACTAACCTTAGCTCAACCCCTAGGTGGCTACGACACAGTCCAGGCAGGGTTAAAGTGTGGCAGTGCGTAAAGTATTTATACAGTACAGAAACAGCAATAAAGTCAACGTGCAAAACAATAAAAACCCTAAACAAATGATTAAAATCAGTGTAAAATTTTATAAACAAAATTACACCAAAATGAGAAATATTCCAATACGGTGAACCGGAGAATTGGATTTTTTAAGTTTTATTTAGAAATAAGTCTAAAAAGTACAAAGCACATATAGTCAAAGGTCACCATATACTGGCACCTAGGTGCAACTTGACGATGACTGCAGTGAAGCACAGGTCAGATACACCAATCAGGTTTGTCCTGGTCAAAGATTTTACCTTCTGAGGGACTCACAGAATCTCAGGCATGGGCAGACAGCAATCCAGGGCCAGTTGGGCACTTCCAGGAAAAAGGCCACTATCAGCTTTTCACGGCCCTTGGGCTTACACAGAGGGTCTGCCAACTGACCCTTGAGGTCAACCTATTTGTCCTTGGCACAGAAAGGGGCAGGTCCAGTCCTTCAGAGCTCCTCTCAGGTCACAAACAGAAGGTCCAGTCCTCTTCCGTTCTCTAACAGGAAAGGAGATGTTCTGAAGTGAGTGTCTGGAGCTGCCACATTTATGTCTGGCACTATCTGGTGGTTGGGAATGACTCCTGTACATGTCCTAACCAGTGGGATAAATGTTCCCAGGGCTAACACTACCCTTTTTGGTCATTTTCAGGATTAGCAAATGTCTTTGCCTGAACTAAACATGGGCTTTGAGGAATGGGTGTAGGTGAATGGAGTGTACTTAGATAATCCTAGTGTCTGCCCACATCTAACAATACAATTCAGACTGAAGCAGCCACTGTACCCAGAAGTATCTTGAGATATAATTCTGTTAGGACAAAAGAAGAGTTCTTCAGCAACCTCTCTCCATTCAAGTGTGCCCAAAGTGTTATATGTGAACCTGGCAAATCTGGCAAGGAGAATTTGACACTCAAACAAGATTTGCGACCGATACCCATAGCATATTTTGTGGAGCTCAGAGGAGTCTACACCTGTTAAAGGTCAATTACTAGCTGGGAGAAGCTAAAGAGCCAATGCAAATTAGCCAGCAGGCACTTTAGGTGGGAACAGGACGCTTCTAACTTTTACCTTTCCTTAATATTCAATAAAAAACTGACTTCATCAATGAATTGTATTTTAATAGGTATTAAAAATAGTTGTCCAGTTATTTATCTAGCTGGTCCCCTTCCCAAAGTACAATATTAGTATTTTAATTAGTACTCTGGTTTTTAACAAAGGACAGCCAAGCCTGCCATGTTTAAGAAAGCTGTTGGGTACTTGTCATTGTACTGACGTTACCAATAAATACGCGTCTTACTTTTACATAACATGCACCCTGATTTGTGGGCTACAAGGCCTAACTAGGAGAGACTTATTATTATATAAAAGGGAGGCTTTTACTTTTCAAAAGGGCTTATTTTTGCAGTTTGAATTGCAGTTTTCACACTGCAGTCTGGCTACAAGGGTAGGCCTGAAGCCATGTTGGAACGACAACTGTAGTGAATGGCAAAATAAGTGCTGCAGTCTTCTAGTGACATTTAACTTCCAGCTGCTAGGGATATTTTATACCACATACTTGGGATTTGTAGGCAAATTAATATGCCAGTTAGGACTATACCAATCCAACAATGTTTAATACTTTACTGTTGGTGAGTAGGGGTAAAGTTCACAGAATTATAAAAAAAGCAAAAATCTAGGGTCTAGCAAAAGGTGAATAACCCTGATGTGACCACGAAGATAAGGCAGATTGCCCTACAGTTGCCATCCATTTTTTCTTATTTCTTTGTTCTAGCTAGGCTGTGAGGTTGCTCTTCTTCAATTATTAAGATATTCAGTAGTAGCTGCGAGTGAACATGTTTTACATAACCATGAGTACATGTATGGGTTTAATTAGACACGTGTCTTCTCATTTTGTTGGTTCTGCGGGTGTCCTACAAAGCCATGTTTGACACTGTTAATTCTCAAGATTCCAGGGTTTACAAGCATTACTTACAAATAAATAGTCTTCTTAACAACAACAACTAGGAAGTGTGACAGAGCGAGCACCATCTATGTGTTACCTAGATTTACGTTTAAGGTTGCAAATGTATCAAAGATGGTGACTGAAACCACAAACTGCATCAATGTTTCTGTCTTTTGTGTGCTTAGTTGCGACTCAAGCTTCAGTACTGTGAATCATCGGATATAAATGCTGCAAGCAACACACCCTCTTTGAAATCCTGGCAACAGTTAAGTGGCAACATTTGTTAAATAACCTCAATACAGTAGGGAGACATGCTCTGTTACAAGTCATTATTCATAATGTAAGAGGTTCTGGCCCTGATTTATACTTTTTGGTGCATTACTGCACTAACTTCAAAATGTTTAGCACTGACTTGCATCATTTCTGTGCACCAGCCAGGCACCATATTTATGGAATGGTGCAAGCCGGTGCAAAGGGTAGGCTAGTGTGAAAAAAATGATGTTAGTCGGGTGGGGCTGGAAGAAGGGGGTTTTGCACCAAAAAAGGTTAGAGTAAAAAAAAATGACTCTAAACTGGCTAGAGTCGTTTTCTGATGCAAAACCAAAAAACAGCTGTCAGGGCACCCATGAACATGTAGTTAGAAGTGAGTGATGTATCAATATGCAATGTATATTGGCATTAACACCATGGAGAGTTTCAAGCTCAATTTATTATCGAAACAGAAAAGTTCATCATAACAAACACCAAATTGTCCTTGAAGTCAGTGTTCGGCGTAGCAAACACAGCATTGAAGTCAGTATCCATGTAGCACATACAGCCAACACGTGTTTCGTCTTATGAGAACAATACTCTCACAGACTTCATCAGGGCTGAAAATAAATGAGACCAATAACTACTCCATAATATGTATTCAAAACTGTCAAGAGCAGACCATAAAATTATCTTATTGTGACAATTTGTGAGAACATAAGCCGAAAACATGCCATTCGTGACTTCATGTTGATGCAAAACCACCCATACCACTTGACTCCTGTCTTAGAAAAGACAGGAGTCATGCCCACCACCCCAATGGCCAGCACAGGGGACCAGGGTCCCCTGGGCATAGTCATTGCACCCAGTGCCATGTAGGGGGGCCCAATTCAGGGCTCCCAATGGCACTTAACAAAAAATACCTACCCATACTTACCTATACTTACCTGGGATAGGGTCCCCCAATCCTCTGCTGTCCCTCTGGTGTGGGTGGGGGTGTCCCTGGGGCCTGGGAAGGGCACCTGTGGGCTTATTCCATGGCGTTTCACCATGGAAATAGGCCCACAGGTCCCCTAATGCCTGCCCTAGCGCAGGTGTTAAAAAATGGTGCAAAGAAAGCTTTGCACCATTTTTTGACCCCTCCTATACGTGATTTTAGCACGGGGGATAAATATGGCGCTAGGGCCATAGAGTTATTTTTTGCACTGAAACGCCTACTTTGCATCTCATTGATGCAATGTAGGTTTCCACGTCCAAAAAATTACTTTAACTCCATAAATTTGGCGCTTATATGGAGTTAGTTTTGTACCGAATTTGCATGAAGAAAATGACGCAAATTTGGTGCAAAACAAGTATGAATATGCCCCTCCGCGTCTTGTTGCTAAAGAATTATCAGTTTAGAATGTGTCCATTTCTTCGAAATAGATATTCTCATTGAGTCCTCTCCTTTTTCGTTCTGTCTCCAAGGTTACTTTTTCCACACTGACCCAATAAATCCAGCAGTGACTTTAAAATTATGTTTCTTTAAATCCCCAGAGCCACTATTAGATGGGTAATGTAGATTTTCCTAGTTTTAATGACGGAAAGTCTTAATTTTATTAAAGACACGGAGGCGAGTATTATGCGTTTCTTTTCTTGCTTTAATAAAACAGCAGCAAGTGAAGAAAACTACAATTCCCATGAGCGCAGAGAAAACCAGCCAATGGGAAACAAGTTGTAGTCCATTTACAATAACCAATGAATAACCATGTATGCCATTATGACATAACTGGACTGCGAACAGCCCTCTTTTCTTGCACTTAAAGTTCAGCTGGCACGAAATAAAGGGAATATAGAAGCCGAAATTAGAACAGCCATAATAAAAGATAACAACTCGGAGCAAAAGTTCATAAGACTAGGAAACAGCCGGTTACGAGAAGCACACTGGTGATCCGCCAAACAGAGAAGTGGATAAGGTGACAGAATAGACATTGATGGAGCATCAACACCATGAAGCGATGACTTAGGTAGCAGGTTGAACAGACGATGATGACACTAAAGGGATGGGAGAAGTAGAAACAAACAATAGTTACTAAAATAAGGGTGGGATAATACTCGCCTCCGTGTCTTTAACAAAACTAAGACTTTCTGTCATTAAAACTAGGAAAATCTACATTTTATGACAAGACCGGAGGCTTCTATTATGCATGTTTAAAGCAAATTAATGACATTCGTAGAAACATTATCAACAGGTTTACAATAAAAGACACTAAATACATTGTCATTAGACCAATCTGCAGATCTAAGAATGTCCTCCAGACGGGAACCTGTCCAAAAGGCTTTGGATGCCATAGCGCCTCTGGAAGAGTGGGCTCCAAATTTAGAGGTGTCAATCCCAGCCAAAGACATAATCCACTTAACCCAGCGAGCCAAAGTAGCCGAAGACACAGGCTTGTAATGCTTCCTGAAGGAAATAAGGAGTTGATGAGTTGAGGACGTTCTTAGATGAGCAGTCATATGCTCGTAAACTTTTAAACATTGTGCTACACATAATTTGGGATGATCCGGAAAGTATGGGTAAAAAACAGACTGTAAATTTGTTTTTGTACTTCGAGACACAGTAAATAACACACCTGAAGGAGTAAACTGTCTAGAGGAAATATCTAAAGCTTTGACATCAGAAATCCATTTAATAGAAATAAGACACAACAACATAGTGAGTTTGGCCGACAACATCTTCAGAGTAAGAGAAGAATTGTCGGGCCATGAGAGTAAGAAATTCAGAACTATATTAACATCCCACAAGAATCTGTATTTAGGTAGCAGTGGATTAGAAAACTTTACTCCCTTTAAAAGGCGGCAAATAAGCAGGTGTTCACCCACCGGCTTTCCGTTGACGAACTGGTGATTAGAGGAGATGGCTGACCTGTACAAATTGATAGTACAAAAGGCTTTACCCTTACTACCCTCAGCTGCAAGAAAATTCACTATAAAAGTGACATCTGCTGAAAGGGAATCGATGTGTTTTCCCAGACACCAGCTCTGCCATAAAGCCCAAGCTGACTTATAAGCTTTTCTTGTTCCAGGAGCCCATGATTGTCTGATATATTCCGAAGCTTGTGACGAAATGAGAGGAAAATGTTGGGAATTCCCAAAATTTTCCAAGCTGAAAGAGAAAGAAGGTTGTCCAAAATGAGGTTGTGTGGGCGCTGCAGAGGGTCCAAAAGGAGGTCTGGGAAAGTAGGGATGAGAAAAGGAAAATCTATGGCTAGTTCCAGAAGAGTTGGAAACCAAATCTGGGATTGCCAGAATGGAGAAATAAGAATTAAAGTGGCTTGCTGACGACGAACCTGAGCTGGAACCCTGCTGATCATAAAAAAAGGGGGAAAAGCGTAAGAAAGGGACTTGGACCAGTCTTGAAGAAATGCATCGGAGGCCAGGGCCAAAGGATCCGGACGCCAACTGTAAAATTGAGGGAGTTGGGAGTTGAGGTGAGACATGAACAAGTCGATCGTCAAGGGCCATTGTCTTGTAGAAAATGAAAGACTCGCTGGATGGAGCTTCCAATCGCTTGAGTCGTGGAGATGACGAGAGTGCCAATCGGCAATGGAGTTGAGAGTTCCCGGAAGATACTCTGCATGAACCAAAATTTGGTTTGTAAGGCAGAATTCCCAAAAACTCTTTGCTAATTATGCTAGAGTTTTGGATCTTGTACCCCCGAGATGGTTTATGTATCGGACTGCCGAAATATTGTCCATCCTGAGAAGGATAGCACAACAGACCTTATTCTTTGCGAAGCTTCTGATTCAGAATTCCCAAAAACTCTTTGCTAATTATGCTAGAGTTTTGGATCTTGTACCCCCGAGATGGTTTATGTATCGGACTGCCGAAATATTGTCCATCCTGAGAAGGATAGCACAACAGACCTTATTCTTTGCAAAGCTTCTGATTGCAAAGGAGCCTGCAAGCATCTCTAAACAATTGATATGCAATTTGGACTTCTCTAACGACCATGAACCTCCAGTCGAGATTGGACCACAACGGGCCCCCCAGCCGGTTAGGCTTGCATCTGACTCTAATACAAGATCTGGGGCTGATGGAAAGATAGTTCTCCAGTTCCAGGCATCTAAATGGTCTATCCACCATTGCAGTTCTGTACGAGAATCGTGATCGAGAGGAATAGTGTCTGCGTAAGAAAGCTCTTCCCATAAATGTTGACTCTTTAAACGCTGAAGGACCAGGTAATGCAAGGGACCTGGAAATATAGCCTGTATGGAAGAAGAAGGAAGACCGACGACGCGGGCGAGAGTTCTTAGGGAAATGGACGAATGACATACTACTTGAAGAATCTCTGACTTTATAGATTTTATTTTTGCAGAAGGAAGTAGCAGGGTGTCTGAAACGGAATTTATTAGAAACCCTAAGAATTCTATATTTTGGGTAGGGAGAAGAAGAGATTTCTCCTTGTTGATGATGAAACCCAAGTCCAATAGAAGAGCACAGGTTAAGTTGAGGTGAGTTGTAAGTAATTGTGGCGATTGACTCATGAGGAGAATATCATCCAGATAAATGAGAAGTCTTACACCCTGAGCCTTGAGGTGCGCCACCACTGGCTTCATGAGTTTGGTGAAACACCATGGAGCTGAAGAGAGACTGAAAGGTAGAGATGTAAAGTGAAAGAATTGGTCGAGCCATTGAAATTGTAAAAACGTCCTGTGCTCTGGGTGGATCGGGACGACCAAGTAAGCATCCTGCAAATCTAAACGGACCATCCAATCGTTCTAAAGCAGAGAGTTTCTGAGATAGAGGATGGTTTCCATCTTGAAATGACGGTAAACAACAAATTGGTTGAAAAACTTGAGATTGATAACAGGTCTCATTTTCTTGTTCTTCTTTTGAACCAAGAAAATGGAGCTGGTGAAACCTGAAGGATCTGGATGAGTGAGAGCAATGGCTCGTTCCTGCAGAAGAGAGTGCTCTTCCGAGGAAATAAGAGCAGACATATCTGTAGAGGAAGAGGAGGAGCAACGGCTTGCACTGGGGTTGAGTCGAATTCTATTGTATAACCCCGAATGGTATTTGCCCAGTTCTTTAATAAAGTTATCACCAAAAAGAAAGTCCTCTGGTTTAACCTGAGATTGGATTGTGGCTAGGTGTACCAGTTTAGGGTCTAGTTTGAGTAGAATACCTTTGCGCCTTTCTTGAGAAATAGCAGCGTTAGCATTCCCCAGAAGGCAAACAGACCTCTGAACCCATAGGGTGAGTTCCTCTGGATCAATAAAGGAGCCATTGATTCTGGCAGACTCAGCAATGTCGAATATACGGGTGAGAGGGCCAATTACGTCCAACAGTTTTGTCCTGACAAGAGGACCAGGCTTTATCAACTCCTTTCCGAGGATCCTTGCCGAATTTGGTGAAGAATGTTAGGATGGGTTGATTAATGGTAGGCGTAGTGGAAGACTTATGCGCCAAAGAGGGACGAGGACAATCTGATCTGAGCTTGGCTCGTGTTTGTTTATACAGTGGACAAAATAATTTGGCCGACATATAATCCCCCACATGAGCGGCTGGGAATCATTCAGTCGAATTGGGGTGTAAAATAAAAGAGGGATCAAACATAGGCAAGCCTTCGCAATCCAGAAGCGGTGTGGGAGTGAAGCCTCAGAGGAGGAAAATGTAGGCTTCTTGGAAATAGGCAAAGAACACAAATCATCGTGGTCAGATGGATCAGCATCTGAATCAGCATCAGGTACATCATCATCAGTGTCCAGTATGGAGGAAATTATTAAAGGAGACATAGGGGGTGATTCTAAGCGGGAACCGCCAGAAGACCGTACCGCGGTCAGAAGACCGCGGCGGTCATACTGGGTTTCCCACTGGGCTGGCGGGCGACCGCCGAAAGTCCGCCCGCCAGCCCAGCGGGAAACACCCTTCCCACGAGGACGCCGGCTCAGAATGGAGCCGGCGGAGTGGGAAGGTGCGACGGGTGCAGTTGCACCCGTCGCGAATTTCAGTGTCTGCAAAGCAGACACTGAAATTCTTTGTGGGGCCCTCTTACGGGGGCCCCTGCAGTGCCCATGCCATTGGCATGGGCACTGCAGGGGCCCACAGGGGCCCCGCGGCACCCCCTACCGCCATCCTGTTCCTGGCGGGAGACCCGCCAGGAACAGGATGGCGGTAGGGGGTGTCAGAATCCCCATGGCGGCGGAGCGTGCTCTGCCGCCATGGAGGATTCTCAAGGGCAGCGGGAACCGTTTCTGGCCGCGGCTGAACCGCCGCGGTCAGAATGCCCAGCGGTGCACCGCCAGCCTGTTGGCGGTGCTACCGCCGACCTCCGCCATGGTGGTAATTACCGCCAGGGTCAGAATGACCCCCATAATGTGTTTAGTTTTTGCCTTGCGTTTTTGAGATGTACTTTATGGAATTTTATTCTCCTTAGTTGGAGCCTTTTGAGGGACCGCGTCCTCTGCCATGGGTGAGGGAACCTCACAAACCTTTAGCGCCTATTTTTGTGTATTTTTTTACATGGGTTAAGGGCGCTTTCTGCACTCCCCTGCAGATTGGGCTGATAATTACTTGTTGAGCATTTTCAAAACTGAGGATTCCAGATTTTTTGATAATTTATTTATAGAACTATTTACAGCTTGCTGTACAGAGTTCTGAATCAACACATTTATGTCCTGTTTGATGGCAGAAACTTCCTCAGGATCCACCTGAAGTGAAGTGGAACTGCCAGACTCCATATTTACTGAAGAGACAAGGAATAGATAATGAAACCAGGAATTTAAGGGTTAACTGGGAAAGGACAGGGGAAAAAACAAGAAACTCAGCCCCTGGGCGTGAACAAAAACTTCCTACTGTGAAGCCACACAGAATAGAGGAGCTCTTCGGGTCAACAAACGTGTCCGGTGAGCGAGGGGCTGAAAACCCTTTGTTTATGTCATGCGAGGCAGACGCGCGTCAGGCGGTGTTCCTGAAGTGCGAGGTAGACGGCAAACAGCTCGTTCCTCAAGCGCGGGCCGAGAATAACGGAGCAACGCATGAGGAACGGTTGGAACCGCTCCTAAGGAGCACAGCGCACGCGGAGGAGAGCGCGCGAGCAGGGGGAAAAGAAATGCAGCAACTTGCCAACTAGGAAGAAAAAAACAAGGTTAATAATATCACAAAGCAGTGCGAGTAAGCGCGATAAAATACACAAATTAAAACCAACATTTACAGTGAAAACCTATAATAAACATGGAGTAATGAAGAAAAATCACTTAACTGGCTGCGAGCAGCAAGAAAAGAGGGCTGTTCGCAGTCCAGTTACATCATAATGGCATACATGGTTATTCATTGGTTATTGTAAATGGACTACAACCTGTTTCCCATTGGCTGGTTTTCTCTGCGCTCATGGGAATTGTAGTTTTCTTCACTTGCTGCTGTTTTATTAAAGCAAGAAAAGAAACGCATAATAGGAGCCTCCAGTCTTGTCATAAAATGTATTCCACCTGTCCTACGAGGTTGCCTTTTAAACAATTACAAACAATGCATTCAACAATGGCTGCAAAATATAGTTAATTTATTTATTTGCCCCCAGCCACTATTAAACGGGCTTAACGTCTGTTTGCCTATTTGTTCATGCTGGGTTGTGAGGTATTGCCAACAACATGCCAAGTACTGGCTGGAGCAACCTTGTTTTTACCCACATGCAAGCAAACACTCTGTATTACTTGAAAGGAAAGGCTTAGGTGTGATGTAGTGAATACATCAAATACTGCCAAGTTACCGCTGCCTACAGAGCTATCTACAGCAATGAATGTCTATTTTATTGGCTTATGCATTTATTGATGAACTTATTAATGGCGTTGTAGATGGCTTCCATGGTTTCTCCTTCAGTAACTGTTAATCATACATCTGGGAAAATTATCTGTGACATAATGAGGCATGCCATTGCTGCCATTAAACACAATATGATTATACAAACAATTCACCACCTGGCAAGTTGCTATTTCTTTCTTACATATGCCTTTGTTTTTTAGTAGTAAATACGTTTATTGGGACCAATGCCCATAAAACATTATTCACGATTAAAATACAAACAAACAGAAACGTTACAAAGACCAAAGAGAGAATGTTATTAAAATGCAACTTTACTAACTTATTGATGGCCCTATCATTTTAACACCATATAAAAAGCGACGTAACCTACTGCTGGATCAAGAGAATACATGTTAGACAGCAGTGCGATCGCTTCCTCACTAGACCTTGTCTGATATTTAATAAATAAAGTTTCAGAAACTTAAATCGAGCTGATTTAGAAAACAGACAATCTATTAAAGAATGACCCATTGAACACTTTTTGTCTAAGGAACATTGTCACACACAAATATTCTCCTCGCAGACTTCATGCCAGTCCATTTGTGAGAAGACCGGGTGACATCTGCTTCTTTTTTTGAGTATTTCCAATCGTAGTTTGGGGTCTGGTAAACTATAGATATACAGGAAGAGATCGGCGTGACACAGAGTTTTGTAAGTTAGACTAATGGAGGGTATCTTACAGGAATAGGTAATATCCTGTCTGAAGAAGACCTGAAATGTTGATTAGTTAAATAACTGTTTATTTATAAAAGGTTGCCATGTTGGAATTGAGCCCAAGGAAATAGACGAAAAGTCATTGACTCTATTTTAACCACCATTCTAGACCATTCCTTTTCACTGGCACAAATTTCCTCCCAGCACATCTTTCCTCCCACTATAACTTGGATACTTTAGATATGTGTTCGTCCTAAATTAACTGTTGGACAAGCCTTGAAAAACTCATGAAAGACCATGAAGTTAAATTCAATTCCCGCCTTATGCCTTGAACTATTGACCATTTGGGTAGACACAATATCCTCTTTAAGGCTAGACTCTCAATGATGTCCCAAGAGAACCTTGTGCCTAAGCATGCACCTTGGCCCCATATAATGCAAAAAGTGGAATCTTGCCACTGTAGGCTTTCATGGGGGGAGCAAATGATTGTCCTCCATAAACGAGATTAAATATCACTATGGATTTTGGATAATCTTCTGTTCTCAAATTATTAGAAAATGTAAGCCCTAAATATGTGTACTGATTCACTCATTCGCTGCATCACATCAAGGTGCCATTTGAGATTTTTTTTTTACTTTTTCCAAAAGTCAGTATCTTTGTTTTCCCCAAATTTATCGTCAGTGCATTTTCTTTACAATAGATGCTTAAAGTATCTAATTTTCGTTGCTGACTGACGGCTGTATAGTCTAGGACTATCAGGTCATCAATATACAATAGATAAGGGAGATTCCTCAAGCCCATTTGAAGGAAAAACGCTGTCTTTTAAAGCAGATGGCAAGTCTGACACATATAGACTAAAAAGCGTGGGGTTTAAAATTCAGCCTTGCCACAACCTCCTAATTTAATTTTTTTTAAAGTCTCCTTGACTTATCTAGTTCTACATGGGTCCAGCTGGACATACAGAGAGCCTAGATTATATTTAAAAGATCTTCTGAAATCTTTCAGTTATTCAATTCGCTCTACAGACACCCTGTTTTCACTGTGTTGAAGGCTGTGCAGCAGTAATAATGCAACAGCACAGCCTTTGATTCATTGTTATGATTTTTTAATGACTGCCCTTTGTGCGAAACAGTGGTAATGATATTGACCTTCCCGAAATCCGCCTTGTTCGATGGGGTGAAGACTACAATCCCTGACTCATTCCTCCAAATGCTTCCGAAATATCTAAAAGACTGATAAGTCAATAATTTGCTAGGTATCTGATGTCACCCTTTTCAAAAAATAATTTTACAAAAGCTTCTCTCCAACTGCCAGGATATTTCCCTGTTTTAACCATCCATATGAATAATAGGGAAAACACTTTGGGCCGCCAATCACTATTGTTTTTTATTACTACTGATGAAATATTGTCCCAGCTGGCTTCTCTACTCAGCGTGTAGGATGTTATTGTAGACTTAGGGCCGGATTCGCAAAGGTATATATACACTTTTGTGTAAGTTTACGATGGCATGCTATTCACACAGAGATTTACAAGTAGTGCCTTCACGAGTACGGACTCTCCGCACATAAAAAGACCTATCTTTATATGTGCACAGGCTCCTCAGTCATAAAGATACTAATCGTAAATCCCTCTGTGAATAGCATACAATCATAAAAATATGCCTTGATAACTGCAGAACTGCGTTTGTTTATTCATTCTAGCCGGCCTCTGAGATTTCTCTCCTAACAAATACTAACAATACGTCCAGCAGTGGTGGCAAAGAGGAGAGTTCTATCTATCTATCTATCTATCTATCTATCTATCTATCTATCTATCTATCTATCTATCTATCTATCTATCTATCTATCTATGTCTGTCTGTCTATCTGCCAATTAATCAGCCAGTCTTCCTATCTATCTACCTGTATGTCTGCCTGTCTGTCTAGCTCCCGGTCTTCCTTGCTACCTGCCTATCTATTACCTATCCTTCTGTGAGTCAGCCTGTATGCCTGTCTATCTATCTTTCTATCCATCTTTCTGCATATCCTCCATATCTGTCTGTTTGCCTTTCTAACTGCTTAACTATCTTTCAGCCTGCTTTTTTATCTGTTTGCATATTTGTCAACTGATCAGTCTCCATATTTTCCCGTCAGTCTGCCTGTCTGGATGCCTATCAGCTTTCTGCATATCTATCTGCCTATGTTACAATCTTATTTAAATTGCATCTGCAGTAACAATGTCTATCAACCCACAAACATGGAAGCCAATTCTTGTGCTACAGCACAAGCAAGAAATATTACTTATTTGAAATATAGCATAGCTAGCATACCTAATATGTATCTTCCTCTCTAACTGACTACCTAATTGTCAATCTATCTACCATCTTATAAACAATATATCGAACCATGGCTGTGAAAATGCTTGGCTCTTAATTACTATCAAACATGTTTGTTTCATTGAAAACTGTCGTTGGCTTTCTCATTGCGGTTGCCATTCTGGGTTGCTCCAGCAATTACTAACAATATGTGTACCAATGGCAGCAAAGGCACATTTTCTAAATCGCTTACCACTAGTGAATGTGCGTGCCGCTTTGGAAACCCTTTCTGACGATTTTAGGTCTTGTTTACAGAGTGCTTTAGTTGTATGTTTACGAAGACTTACTGGGTATCATAAAATATGTAGGATGGGCTTTGAGCTAGGCCCTTGCTCATGAATGGATGGTTGTCTTGTTTATCTCAATTCCATGCTTGTTAATACATGACTTTTCTCCCTAGCCTTATTTTTAATCTGCTGTGGAGTTCATCTTTATTACTATGTTTTTAATTGGATATGGGGTGAGAGCAGAACCCACCCAGGATGGCCCTCTCCGAATTTTATTACTCTTTACTTTTGGTGGGACTGCATTTGTTAGGTCATGTTTTAACTTGCTTTTAGGGCGGGGTGGGGGGTCTGCACTATTTCTACTTGACTGTCATTGGGCCTGATAGAGTCCCATTCACCTTCTGTGGCGGCCATTTTGGAGAGGCCACAGCGCACTGCTAGTCAGTGCTTTATCAGTTCGGGTCACATGACCTTGGGAACACTATTAAAGCGTGCCGCTATGCTGACTCTGTCCGGGTGAGAGCAGAAGCCACCCAGTTTGGCGCTCTGCTAGTTTTATTTGTCTTATTTTTGGTGGGACTACATTTAAGGGGGGACATGTTTTAACTTGCTTTTAGTGTGTGGGTCTGCATGCTTTTTACTTGACTATCAATGGGCTTGTTAGAGCCCCATTCTCCTTCCTTGACGGCCATGTTGGACGTGCCACAGCGCACTGCTAGCCACTGCTCTAGCAGTTGAGGTCACACGACCACAGGAACACTATTAAAGCACACTGATGTGCGGACGCGGACTGGATGCGAGCAGAAGTCACCCAGTTTGATGCTCTGCAAGTTTTATTTGTCTTTATTTTTGGTAGAACTACATTTGTGGGGGACATGTTTTAACTTTGTTTTAGGGCGGGAGGTCTGCTTGCTTTCTACTTGACTGTCATTGAAATTGTTAGAGGCCCATTTCCCTTCTGTGGTGCCATGCTAGTTAGTGCTCTAGCAGTTGAGGTTACATGACCCTGAGAACACTATTAAAGCATGTTGACGCCCGGATGTGCCACTGGCATGCCAAAGGCGCACCTAAGGCATGCCCATCTGCGCCCGTCCACGCCAGGAGCCAGGGATGCTGCTCGTTTAGTCTCAGGTATTGCGCGCATAGAGTTAGTATCCAGGCAGATGCTTTTTAAGCTGTGCCCTGTATGTGTTACGGGGAATTGCAATGAGTGGAACCCCATGCAAACAAAGAGTTTCTGTTGCCCAGCCTGTAACTGCAGAACGGGAGCCGGGTCATGTAATCGAACATGAAACAGATATGCTGAGGGCACACTCAGAGAAATACAGACTTAAATGTGCTCTGGTTAATGCATGCTCAATACCTAAACATAGCTTGGAGAGTAATGATTTCATTGATTCCAATAGACTAGTCTGTCTCTTACGTAACGGAAATGTGGGCAAAAGACGATTCAAGTCCTGACCTAGTGATGGCTGTCCCTGCAGGGAATGCTATCACCAGGGTGGAAAGGGGACATCGCGGGGGGCTTGCTAATAAATTTTGACAAGAGCTGAAATTTACTCTGGAAAACAGAGGCTCCCCAGGTAAGGAGGGTTGTGAGGTGGGACTTTTTGAGAATACATAGGAAGAGCACTTAGTTAATGTCTGGGCTACTAGTATATCACCCTCTGGGCTCCAAAGCTCAGTTCCTAAAGAACTGGAAACACATAATAGACCTGTTCATTGTTAGAAGTAACTTTACTTGCTTGGGGGCCTTTAATCTCCACCTTGAAGCAGAGAATGATAAAGATGTAAAGGGCTTTTTGGACCTGATGAACAATTTTGGATTTTCACAAAGTGTAAAGACAGCTACTCATCTGGGCGGTCATACTTTGGACAGACTTCTTACAAATGGTGCTGCTGTGAGAGTGGACGACTGCGCTCCTCTCAATTGGTCAGATCCTTTCGCAGTTTTGTTATTTTTAATTTACCTTATTAAAATGACTGTAGACCATCTTGGAATAGCCATAGGCACAGGACAGCCACCGTACAATGCTTTATCTTTATCAGAAAAAGAACATTCCAAAGTGGCCACTTATGCATGCATGTGTGCTCATACATGGTGATGCAATAGTGGACATCACAATACCAAGAGTGCTGCAATGTATGTGTCACAAAGCACTAATGATCATTTTTTGTTTCTTTCTTTTATAATTGTTGGATGAAGCCAACAACATTGGCAACAAGCACTGAAAAAAGCAAAATGTGATCACTAACCTTTTAGAGGCAAGGCCTATTTTGTGCATCCTTGTTTACAAAACCGAAACAATAACCCTTGACGTTTTTAACCAGAATACATTGAGTAGATCTAATGTTATGTAGGGACCTTCAACTTCCACAAAAAAGATCTTTAGTATAATTTTAAAAGAGCAGAAACGTACTAGTTCAGGGCTTTACTGTGAACTTGAAATAATGATGGTGTTAATTTACTCACCAAACTGTGCAAGATGGATCTCATAAAATATTTAATTAACATATGGAGGCATTCCTGAAAGAAAATGTATTGCTAAATGAAATTGTATTCTAAAAATGGGCAAGGGACTGGACCTTGAAGGAAACAAAGCTTCAAAAGTAACGGCAACACAACTAAATGTTCAAAGGCTTGAGAGTCAAGCACCCCACTGATAGTCTTTTAATGTTACCAACTGCTGACAAAATCCAGCCATTAATTTTCTCCAAATACCCTTGGGAACCCATGTCTACCACGTCCCTCTGAAACATAATTACAGTTTTGTCCTATTTTGTTCATTATTTAAAAATTACCATCTGCCTCAATCCTTTTAATGTTTAATTTTCTTCATTGCCTATCCAATTCTGCCCGCTGTGATCTGCCCACTCTGCCTTACGATGCACCATTCTCAACTTTTTTTATAACGTCCTATGGGTGGACACCAAGACTCCTCCTAAAATTTCCTTAATTGCTATTTAGTTAGTTATTCCTGACTTAGTCTTCCTAATGCACTATTTTTCTCAATATTTCCTAAGCTTTCCTTTGAGAAAGCCCCCAAATTGCCCATGTATTCTTACTTATATCTAGCCATTTTTGACCAATGTTTCTAATCTAGTATAATATAAATTTCTCTTTTTTTGCCACAAAAATGTCCTGACTATTCTTTGTGGGAAACCCCTAATCTGACAGACAACGTTAATTTAAATTCACAAATGTGTGTTCTTTGCTGCATGTCCAAAGTGCTCTAAAATTTACCATTTGCCTCACCATTCTTAAATAGTCAATGGGTTAAATCCCCATAAGGTTTATTTTCTAATTCACGTCCAGTTTTAACCAATTATATGAGACAAGGGTGTTGTAAAGCAAGTAGTTCCTAACCTGTTGTCCATGGACCACTAAGGGTACGCAACATCTATTCGGGGGTCGATAGCTGTTCATAAAATGATTATTAGCAGACTCATAAAATATATATTCATAAAAAGGTAAACTGAAAGTGTTAAAACGTTTAGCATAGCTGAAGAAATTGGAAGGTAAAAATTAAGTTAGTGTCATTATCCTGATTTGTGGGAGCAGCACAAGTAAAACAAGCAGCATCCACTATAGACTATTGGTGGCCTCAAGAAAAGCAGCAGTGGTAAGCGCTGACAAAAAGACAGCTTGCCGCAGGAGCCAAAGAGTCTAGCATATTGCTTTGTACTTTAGAAAAGCTCTAACCTGCCAATTAAACTTTCGATTTTCACCTACTTTATGTTCGCGAATTAAATGATTTCCTTAATTTCTCTTTCCGTTATATGAATATGTGTTTCTGTGTAGTGTTCTGAGATTCAAGTCAGGGAAACTGCTTAGGTGGGGGTCCCCGGCTTTCAGGAGCAACTCACAGGACATGCACAGATGACATAAGTTACAGAACCAGTGTTGTAAAATACTTCTATGTTCCTGTAAAAATCAGAAGGAAAAGCTCCATGTCTCTTGTCCTACCAATCTCTGCTTCCCCTAGCAAGCCCAATCTGTTGAGCATTCCTGTTAGACATTTCCCATGATGAATTGTAAATATTGTTGGTATGGCAATCCGAAAGCAGTAGCAGCTGGGCCACACACAAATATGAAGTGATCATATGCACATCTCGTTCAGTGTGCATCCCTTCAAAAATCTCACTGTCAGTTCTTTCCATTTTTTATTTATTGTTTGTTGCATCACGTTTTGCATGCAGCTGTTTATTTAGCAGAACTTTAGCATCTTCACAAAGCCCACGTACAACTTCCTGTTGTGCTTTCCATGAGATCTGATTGATTTCTAATGGTACTCAGATCCCTGAGGGAGGGTGTCATGCCTGAGGGAAATCCTGGTGGAAGTTGACAATAGAAAATCAGTTTTACATACTTTTCATAAACATTGAAACACTAGTTATATGTTGACTTGGCGTGCAAATCATTTTCTCTATTTTCACATTGTAACATTCATCCCACCTGTTACACACAAATTAGTTTCTTTTTATCATTATTAATATTAACATCAGGTAATATCATACACAAGTCAGCACACTTTAGATGAAAATAGAAGCTTGTGCATTGTCAAGCAATCTATGTGATTCCAGTTATTTTACATCCTCTGGGGAATACACAAATAAGATTAAATTATTTTAAAATTGACAGTAACCATCGGAGATTCCTGAACAGATCTAATGAGCAGCTCGGTTTCCCCGTTTGAAATTGATGTTCAGTTCAAGTGAAAGACCAATACAAATCCTCGGAATTCTGTCTGGCAATCTACGCAGAGCAACAGGGCAGTCATCTAACTTCATTTTTAGGTCTAGCTCGACAAATCACCTGCCTGCAAGACATATTATTGTAAATCCTTCAAATTTACATGGATTGGGCTTGGCTCCTCCCAGTGGAGTATTACTTTCTCACCTAATGTTACTGTCTGTTTAGTGTATCATTGACCTTCCATGCACTGCCAGCACCGCAGCGCAGGAGGAACTATTTCAGATCTCAAAGTACGGTGAATTGTTACCCACTAATTATTTAGGTTATAGATGATTGTATACACAAATACGTTTTCTGTTTGTCTTTCCACTACAACGATGTTTTGAAATATTTTTCTCGGAATTCAAAATGCAAGCCAGACCTATTAGCTTTGATAATGTTTGTTTTCTTTGGCACACCATTTTTGTATTAAAGCATTAAAAATGTAGTTGCTCTCAGTGATTCTGGCCTGATTTGAAATGGAACTCCTGCTAAGTTTAGACTGCTGAAATTCAAACTGCCACAACCAGTGTCCATATTAATCAATCACTATAGAGTTTAGTTCTGGAAGACATTGGATGGAAAACTTTTCCACATATGATCATCTTCAGTGCTCGTCTGAACCACTTGTAGAAAAAGGCATACACCATGGGGTTAAATGTGGAATTCAGATATCCAAACCAAACCAAAGCATCAATTAAAGTTGGTGGCATGGCATAGTTCATAAAGGGGTCCGTGGCAGTGCAGAAGAAGAACGGGGACCAGCATACAAGGAACACGCCCATCACTATCCCTAGCGTCTTGGCTGCTTTCCTTTCTCGGATGCGAGAGATCTGATGCTTTTCCCCAACTCCAACCTGACACTGGAATTGGTATGAGGTGGCATCCGTGATGGTCCTAGCTTGCCTTCTGGCTATGCAGTATATTTTTCCATAAATTGATAACATAATAAATCCTGGGATATAGAAGGATATCAAGGAGCACAAGACACCAGTAGTTTTATTAAAAAACAAAAAGCAGCCCCCAACACAATTGATATGGTCATCAAAGAACTGCTCTGATCCCATGAGGTTCAACTTGAAGAAAATCATGCCAAAGCCAAAAATGGCAGAGCCACCCCAGCTGAGACAGATCATGGACAGAATGACCAGATTATTGATCTTCCTCTTGTATCGCAGTGGGTCACAGACAGCATAGTAGCGGTCCACAGAGATGAAGGAAAGGTGGAAGATGGAAGCTGTGCTGAGCATGACATCCATGCTACTGTGCAGCTGGCAGAAGACATCCCCGAAGTACCAACAGTGCTCCACTGAGCGCACCATGCTGTATGGCATTACCATGATGCCTAGAAGGAGGTCCACAGTGGCCATGGAGAGGACTAAGTAGTTGGTGTGGTGATGGAGCTGCTTGAAGTGAGCAATAGAGATGATAACCACAAGGTTTCCTGCAATTGTTGTCAGGATCGTGCAGACCATGAAGGAATACATAGGGACACGAACATCAAGACTCCAGCTGCTCTTCTCGCAGGAACCGTTTAATGAGGCGAAGCAGAACTCAGCAGGCATGTTCTCATCAGTTTCCAATCACTCCTTGCTACTTTCACTGCCACTGTAAATTTGGAGTTGACTTCAATCATGCATGTAAAAGTGGAAAGCATTCTGTTTTTTCCTCTGCCCAGTGAAGGACATCCAGCCCAGGACACTGAATGGAAATGAAGAAATAAACATTTAATGAAAATGATACAGTTGAAGTTGTCAAAAAGTATTCAGCGAAATTCTAAAATTAAAGCAGCAGTTTCATCAGGACAGGACATCAAATGAAACCTTTCAAAATATCCATATTGACTGGATTGAACTAAGTAATGCACCCCAAGATAGACAACAGACCTTCCAGGTGGGTTTACCAAAGTTGATATGGGACATTTTTCCAGGGCCAAGAGGCCAATGTTAAAGCACTTGGCTGATTAAGTGCATTGATCGCTCATATGGAAAGATAAAGGGAACATAGAAAGACAGGGAAAAATCATATTAAAGAGGAAAACAGACTGACAGATCCCTAAAATCGATAGGATTAAAATGCATGAACAAGAAAATGTTATATAAAAAGAAAGGGAATTGTGTTATCTGAGAAACAAGGAACAATGGGGAGCAATGATGGGGGGGATTACTGAGAGAGTTAAAGTGAGTCCAATAATTTTCCAGCTAGTGCTAGAATAATAGGCATAAACTCTATTGAAACATGCAAATATGCTTTTGAGGAACATAGATTAGCCACTGAGACACAGAAATTAAGAAACTGCTAGAGAAGCACCAAAGATATTATGACCCAGGTATATATGTATATATATATATGTAGTTAGAGTTTTTTCAAGTATTTCGATCTCCCAACATGCCCACTTTATTCTTCAATAATTTAAAGTTATAAAAGCTGTCCTAAGTGCTGTAATATTTGGGGTAATTAGCAGTGCATGGCGAGGGTGCGAGTTATAGTTACCTTAGGCTGAGTGTTATAGTTACTTGAAATAACTGTAACTATAACTGCTGAATTTCTAAGGGTTTTGTGTGAGTAAATTCAGAACCTAACTATAACGTTCCTGTAACCTTTGTTTTTTAAGTGAATTTCTAAGATTTGTTTAATTAAATTTCCTAACAATAATATCCCTGCAACCTTTGTTTTCTTCAGTGAATTTCTATGTTTTTTGAAAAAGTACAGTCATTTTCATTACTATATGTTAAACAATCCATTGTGGGGGTTGGCCGCAGGGCTGGATTTCGGCCAACCCCCTATAACCACTCAACCCTATGACGAGCACGGCCTTTGGCTGCGCGCAGTGGCAGTTAGCCACAGGGCCTGTCTCTCTGGTTGTGAGAGTAGGTGTGTGAGGGTGTCTCTGGGTGTGAGAGTGTCTGTCTGGTTGTAAGAGTTGGTGTGAGAGGGTCTATATTGTTGTGAGAGTGTCAGATTGCGCTTCAATAGATTGAAGATGCATTCACCTCCACAATGCATTTCAGATCATTTTTCAATATGGAATTGTGGAGGAAACACACTTGCTTCGCGTTCGACAAGCCCAGGAGTTAGGATCATTTGTCCTTTCCATAAGTGGAGCTTCAACTGGTGCACCTGGTAAGGTTATATGTGTAAGTGCTTCCTGTTGAGGTTTAATTGCTGTGAAGTGTGGATCATGGCTAGAATGGAAGCTCACCTGATCTTTTATCCAAAAAGAGTCCAAATTTTGCACAAAATGTCTTTCAAACTGCAGCAATTTCTACTGGTTAGTTAGTAAGTGCTACCTCGTTGGTTCAAGATCCAGTGTGGGGGAGGGGAGCTGCGTGGTTCCCCCCCGGCCGTTTTCAGCTCCGGGGACCGCACCCCTAGGGCCCACTACAATTTAATTGGAGGGACGGCACGCTCACCTCCCCGGGCCGATCTCAGCCCCTGGGACCCAATCCCCTGGGCTCAGTGTTCATTAAATATAGGGCCCCCATCGCCCAAATGATTTCGACCCCGGGGACCCCATTCACCGTGGCCCAGCCTTAAAAAATTTTGTATATTTTTTGACGAGGGGGAGCACACAGGCCTCCTCCTCTGGCTGATCTCAGCTCCAGGGACCCCATCCCCCAGGGCCAAGCCTTAATATATCTGAAAACATTTTGAGGAATGGGGGCCATGTGGCCCCGTCCCATGGCTAATCTTGGCCCCTGGGATCCCATCTCCCGGGTCCCAGCCATCAGTCCTGTGCACCCCGCAGGACACCCAGTGTGCAAGGGGACCGCAGAGGGAACCTGAAGGCCCCTGCGGCCCAACTGGCTCCCCGCCTTCTGCAGAAGCTGGCAGTGCTTTTGCACACAGGGAAATGCTAAAGGTATAGCTCCCTGTTTGTAAAAGCAATTGTTTCCTCTGTTTCCCTGCCAGCATGTCTGTGGGCAGGGAAACAGAGAAAACTTCCGCTTTCAGCAAGTAGTCACGGTCCCAGTCCATTATTGGCTCCTCCAGGGGGGGCTCTCAGCCCCCCTCCACATTTTAAATTTGTCCCAGAGAGGTGGCTGGGGGTTCACAATGGATCCCTCTCCTTATATTTTTTCAGGGGAGGTGGCTGTCCCAAGAGCTAATACAAGCCCTAGAAGGCTTTCAATCCTCCAATACCCCCGGCACCTGGCCCACCCAGGGAGCAAAATAGAAAAAGGGGTGGAAGACCGCCCTTTTTCATAAAATATCCGGAAATACCGGATCCATGGATTTTCCTAACATTTAAAAAAACAAAACAAAAAACTTTTTAGTCTTGGCGAGATCCATGAGGGACCCCAAGACCAATGCTAGGGGCTCAGGGTGACCCTACTCTGGCCCCTTTTCTTTTTTTTTCACTTTCTTCCTGGGACGTGGCTGAAGTCGAGTCACAAGATGGCTGCCAACACTTCCTTGTTGAAGTGGTGACAGCCAATCAGATATCAGCACGAGGACAGTTGGATCCGTGGAGGATCCGCATCCCTAGTTACCTAGATTTTTTAAACTCTAAAATCTCTAAACCTACTGAAGGGATTTACACAACAGCACAAAAAGCATGCTTTCTGGAACAAGAGCTAGCTCTCTGCCAAATTTAGTGTAAATCCATCCAACAGTTTGGGCTGTAGTCGTGTTCAGAAATTTAAAAATTCCATTGATGTAGAATGGGGGGAAAGTGTTTTGGGTCCCCCTCCTTTTTTCTTAGCCCCACTTGATGGATCACCCTGAAACTTTCAACACAGCAGATGAACTGACTAATGTATAAATTTTGAAAATGTATTGAACATTCATGAAGATGCGCCAAAGTTACAGGCAAAATAAAAATTGCTCTGTCAATGGAAAAAAACGGCCCGAAATATAACTACCTACTGGCGACCACCAGTAGGTAAGATATATATATATATTGAAGGTGAAGACGTGTCGCCGAATTGCATAACCCGTCTTACTTATTTAATTGCTTGCACCAATTTTTGAATTATCTGGCACTGTGGAAATAAAAGATTTATTGTTGTAAGATCCCAAGTGTGGATGTGTGGAATAGTTTGATTTGTGCTGCTGTACGGATGACCCAAGAGGAGGGGCTGGCTTGGAGAAAAGAAAAAATAAAATAAATATATATATATATTTATATATATATATTCATATATATATATATATATATATATATATATATATATAAAAAATATCTTTCAGGGTTAGAATCACGCATAAATTATGGAAAAAAGGAAGAGAGAACTCTGGGTAGTTTTCAAGTTTAGGTGGAGAGCAGCTCCAGTAGGGAATACTCTGCAACACCAGCGACACTCTAGATTTGCTCACCTCAAATATCTGTTTACCTAGCAAAATATTTAAGCATAGGACCAGCACAGTGCTATCCACCCCGAGCTAGATAGTGACAGAGTATTTTGCCACTTGTACAGCAAAGTCTTTAAGCATAGGTTTGTCACAATATCAGCCTGGCCGAGTTGTAAAACAACAAAGGCCATTTGCTATTGTAGGTGCAATATTAAAGCTTTGGACCGGTAAAATACTATCCAAATGAACCTGAAATGAATAAAAGCAACCCCTGACATGTGTTTTGCTCACATTAAAACTCATCAGAGCGTTTTAGCTTTATCCAGACACAAGGGAGCACCCAGTATAAGTAAAAAAAAAATCCCTTTTAGGGTTAGAGTGATGCATAAATTATGCAAAAAGGTGCTCTCCACCTAAACTTGGGAACTACCCAGAGTTCTCTCTACCTTTTTGCATAATTTATGCATCACTCTAACCCTGAAAGGGATTTGTTTTGACTTATACTCTAATGAGAGCGAAACGTGTATCAGGGGTTGCTTTTTAAAAAAAAATTCTTTCAGGGTACCTTGGATGCTGTTTTACTAGGCCAAAGCTGTAATGCTGTTCCTGGAGTGGTAAATGACTTTGGTTATTTTATAGCTCGGCAAGGTTGACATTGTGTCAAACCTATGCTTAAAGACTTTGTCACTATCTAGCTCGACATGGATAGCACTGTGCTAATCTTATGCTTAAAAACTTTGCTAGATAAACAGACATTTGAGGTGAGTAAATCTAGATTGTCCCTGGTGTTGCAGAGTGTTCCCTACTGGAGCTGCTCTCCACCTAAACTTGGGACCTACCCAGAGTTCTCTTTTCCTTTTTGCATATAAATATTAGGACAGGAGAGGTTTCAAGTTTTAGGGGTGGGTGAGGGTGTTGGGAGGGTAAGGGTAATTCGGTGGCAAGGGCCTTTTTAGGGTGGGTAAGGCTATTTTAATGGCAAGGGTATTTTTAGGGTTTATGGTGGGTAGGGGTATTTGAGTGTCAATAGTATTTTTAGGGTTTAGGGTGGGTATGGGGTATTTGGGTGGCAAGGGTATGTTTAGGTTTTAGGGTGGGTAAGGGTATTTGGGTGGCAAGAGGGTTTTTAGGCTTTAGGGTCGGGAGTGATATTTGGGTGGCAAGGGAATTTTTAGGTTTTAGGTTAAACCACACAACCTCTACATTCACAAATGCTGCCCACACATATGACCCACAAGTACACCCAAAAAAGTTGGTGGTAAAGTCCCTCTCCCTTCTGAGACCTACTCTGCCATTACAAACAAGTGGTGGGACAATGTTTATTGGGTATAGAACCTAATGGCAGTGAGAATACATCAGCCCTGAGCACAATCAGATATACTTTCAGAATCTCAACCACATTAAGACAGGAGCATGCAAAGCAAGACCTGCAAACTTCACCCATGGATAGCAAGGACCTGCACATATCTAATTGTTGGAGGGTCGAAAAAGCACACCCCTCCTAGAAACCTTCTCCTCTGGACAATCCACCATGACACAACCCTAGAGACTTAGGCCCTAATTATGACATTGGCGGTAAATGCCGCTTACCGCCACACCGATGGCTGCCAACTTACAGCCACGCTGGCAAATATCCGTCCACCATATTATGACACACACACCAATTCAACAGAATACAGCCATATACAAAAATCCGCCAGACCAAAGGTCAGTGAGAAACTGGCAGTCCCAAAACCCAAGCCATTACGTCAACAGAACAACGCCCATCACCTTATAACCCACAAATCACCATGGCGGACATTCAACGGCGGTACAGACCGCCGCGATCACAATGGACACCCACACACAAAACAACACCACATTGGCCAATACCAAAAACACAAACCTGACACTCATACACACACCACACCCACACACCCACACACCCACACCACTATGAAACACACATCCATATTACCCACAGCCCTTTACCAACAACTATTGCCACCATGAGACTGAGAAGAAGAGCATAGAGACAACTGGACACACACACCACTGACCCCAATACACCCCCTCAGGCACTCCACATCACACACACAGGTGCAGCAGATTTCAATAGCAAGGAAGATGGAGCTATGGTGGAGAACCGTGGACAGGGTCAATGCTGTGGGACAGCACCCATGAACAAGGGACAACATCAGGAAGAGGTGGAACGACCTACGGGGGAAGGTACGTTCCATTGCAGCAAGACACCAGCTCGCCATACAGAGGACTGGCGATGGATCCCCCCCCACCTCCTCCCTCACAACTCGCAGCATGGGAGGAGCAGGTACTGGTGATACTGCTGCCTGAGGGACTCGCCAGAGTTGGCAGAGGACTGGACAATGCTAAGTCAACTTTTAACAGTTATCACCCCCCATACCTGCATGCCATCACACACCCTCACCCTCACTCCCATCACTCCACCACATCCCACACACTCCGCCAACACATCTCACTAATCCCAATGCCGGGCCATGCATGCTGTAACAATTCATGGACACCCCGCCCAGCCCTGCATGGAAACCCATCACTTAAGCATGCACAGCATAGCGAAACTAACAATACACCAACATACAGAAGCAAAAGCTTGCAGGGGAACAACAACCATAGAGGGGAGGAAATACAAATGTCAGACACTTGAAGCATAATACATCATTTACATCCACACAGGTACCACTGCCAATGTCACTGGAGAGGAGGTGCCACCACTATCCAGTCCCCCAACAGAAGAGGCCCAAGTGATGACAGTAACTCTGGACTTCTGGATCTGGACGATCTACCTGACCCATCAGGGACCACTGGACAGCCAGTCACCCAAGCCCACTCTCAGACCACCACAGAGCCTCCCCCATCAGGAACCAACACCACAGCACCCACCCAGTGTACCCACACCTCTGTCCCCAGGACACATCAATCAACAGTGTGCCCACCTGTACAGGGACCCCAGGCCAGACCTTGCCCACAGGACAATCAGGGACCTGGGGTCAGTGGCAGTGGGCACACCATTCAGGGGACAGAGGCAGAGGCCAACAGGGACACTGGGAGGACTGCTGTGCACCAGGGGGAGGACAGGAGCAGGGAACCGACTCTTCAGGAGGCACTCTCCAAGATCCTGGGATCCTACCAACATTCCCAGAACACGATGGGCAAGATCCAAGACAATCTGGCAGGAGAACAGGCGGCTGCAGGAGGGACAGTATCAGGGGATCAGGGAGGACTTGCAGACCATTAACAACACCCTGATCTCCATTGCAGGGGTGCTAGCAGACATGGCCAACATCATGAGTGAGGCAACAGCACACCAGCGGGCCACTGCCACTAGCCAGTCATCTGAATAGCCCTCAACTACCACTGCCACTAGTGGCCAGGAGGCCCGCCACAGAATCAATGCGCCACCAGCACCCCTACCCCCTGCAGAAGGTGAACTACCCCACAAATGTTCCCTGTGAACCAGACATAAGCCAGAGACACTTGCCAAGACCACCGCCAGGAAACAAGACCCTCCTGATTGTTCCCCTTGTGTCCCACACTGTCCCCTTCCTATATCTCCATGGACAATGCACCTGTGCTACAAAAAGACTGGAACAATACCCTGGACTTTCCTCCATCATCACCCCATTCCATTACACATTCCCCTCTATATTTTAGCACAACAATAAACAACCTTGGATAAAACTCGACTACTAGTAATTTATGTGTTGCAAATTTGTATTGATTGAAACAGCTACCACCATTGCAAATGAACTGTAAATAGCATGAGCATAGAGTTAATGACCTGTAGCTGGCTGTTGTGATCACATCAGGAGAATGTTGTCATATCACCAACATCTGTAAAATGAATATCCATAGGTAACAGTACGTAGGAGAAAGAAGTGGGTAATGCCAGCATGCCAATGCCACACAGCATACACAAAAACTCATAGAAATGTGAAGTTGCACTGTCTCACCTGTGTGTCATTGGAAGTACTGACGTATCACAAATGTTCTGTTGTCCACATACTCATCCTCTGCTTACTCATCCTCACTGTCCTCAGGTCCACTGCTGCCACAGGAGCATCTCCAGTCTCCTCCTCCTGCAGAAAAGGTACATGGCACCTGAGGGCCAGGTTGTGCAACATGCAGCATGCTACATCTATCTAGCAAACCTTCTGAGTAGCACAGGGATCCACCTGTCAGATGCAGACACCCGAACCTGGCCTTCAGGAGGCCAAAGGTCCTTTCAATGATCCTTCTGGGTCACCCATGTGCCTCATTATAACGTTCTTCAGCTCCTGTCCTGGCATTCCTCACAGGGGTCAGCAGCCATGATAGGTTTGGGTAACCAGAGTTACCTGCAAATATTGAGGGACAACATTTATCCACACACTATCCTTTTTGGCCCACACCTTAGGCATACACCAATATTGGGTGGGAACCAGGGCTCATCTATTAGCCACACCCTGTGCCTCTGTAGTTGGGACATCACATTTGGGATGCAGCTATTCCTTAAGACAAAGGCATCATGCACTGATCCCGGATACTTAGCATTGACTTGGGAGATGTACTTGTCCGCCAGGTACTCCATCTGCACATTCATAGAGTGAAAACTCTTACGACTCCTACACACCTGTTCATTCTGCTGAGGGGGGACAAATCCAATATGTGTTCTGTCAATCACCCCAATTATATTGGGGATATGTCCCATTGCATTAAACCTGACCTTCACAGTGGCCAGATCCTCCACCTGGGGGAAAGCAATGTAGCTGCACATGTTCTATCAGGGCAGACAAGACTCCTGCTAGCACGATTGAGAACATTGGCTGTGACATTCCTGCTGCCCAGCCCACTGTCACTTGGAAAGAACCAGTTGCTAGGAAATGGCGCACTGGTAAAACCTGCACAAGAGAGGGGATCCAAGTCGGATGACGGATAGCTGAGATCAGGTCAGGTTCCAACTGGGCACACAGCTCCTTGATTGTGGCCCCGTCCAGTCTATAGGTGAGTATAATGTGCCTGTCCTCCAGTGTAGCCAAATCCACCAGGCGTCTGTACACGGGGGTATGTCTCCATCTCCTATTCATCCACAGCGGTAGGTATCTAAGGGACACAGGAGTGAGTAGGCTGTCACAATTTGTACAACTATACCACAACAGCAGTCCACATCGTGCAAACATGCTTTGGGACAGTGTGATTTATAATGTATGTGCCTATTTATCCTGTGACACAGCAATTATCAATAGGCCTGTTCACCCCCCCCCCCCCCCCCCCCTGAAATGGCGACCCCATGTCCTGTGTGGAGGGACTGGTGGAAGTGAGGTAATTCCACCAATGTTGTGTGCTGTGGTGGTAGGCAGTCGTGAACCGCTGTGCAATTCCTCATTGGTCTATATTGGGCCCTATGGGGTACAGTTGCCAATGGGGATCTACGCCGGTGGTGACAGTATGCACTGCCGCGGACATGACCGCCATTTTCTATCTCAATCCTCACTTGTTTCCTGACTTTCCATAGGAGAGGACCTACACTGCATGTGTTGCTGTGACCTGTGTCTGGAACCTACCATGGCCTGTGTGACTGGGGAAAGGCCCCAGCCTTCACTTCTGAGGAGTTGGAGCGATTGGTGAATGGGGTCCTACCCAGTACGGACTGCTGCATGGGCCTCCAGGCCAACAGGTGAGTACACTGTGGGCATGATGCATGTGGCATGAATGCATAGAGTTGTGTGTGAAGGCATCATGTAGAAAGGGGGTGGGTGGGTGTCCTCTTGGAGGTGTACATGTTGTGTGCTGGGCTATGTGTGTGCCAATGATGAGGGATCGGGGATGGGGGGCCATTTGTGTGACAGTCTGGAATGTTTGTCTAATGGTGTTCTCCTGTCTATATTGCCTCTGCAGGTCAGTGCCCATCAAAAGAAGGGAATATGGCATGCCATCTCAAAGGAGGTGCAGACCCTGGGGGTGTACGGCAGGCGGAGCACCCACTGTTGGAAACAGTGGGAGGACCTGGGATGCTGGGCACGGAAGACCCTGGAGGCACAGCTGGGATGGCCTCCCAACGAGGAAGGGGTGCCCATCGGATCCTGACTGCCCTGATGGCCCTCATACTGATGGTGGCCTACCCAGAGCTGGATGGGCACTTGAGGGCATCACAGCAGCCACTAGAGGTTGAGTACAGTGACTATCATTACAACTTACGGCTGGTGGGGTGGTATGCGGGTGGTGGTTGTGTGTCCTTGGGTGACCCTAGGCCAGGCCAGACATGGCAGCGTAGGCTCTCTGGTGGCTAAGGGTTTGAATGTAAGATACTGCTTACCTTGTATTAACTTCTGGGCAGGGCTGCATGGGTCCCAGGTGTGTTGCAGTTGGCAGTGTGTGCCCCTCCTCATTCCTTAGTGACTAGCCATTTCACTGGTAGTGCAATGCATAGTGCGTAGGCCTGTTCCCTGTGTGTGAGGGTGCTGTGTATGCCAACGGTGGTGGGGTTGCAGTCATTCACTCAGTGTATCCTTTGTCTCTCTCCCCACCTTTCTTGTTTTGTCATCCTGTCCTTATGTGTATTAGCATCATCTGGTGGAGGAGCAGATGCACCGGCGATAGAGGGAGCTGCATCCCACAGGATCCAGGAGGCAGAGTCCACTGACGCTGAGGGAACCAGTGGGACAGAGGGCGAGGGGAGCACCAAGGCGGATACTGGAGGGGACATCACAGACTCTGATACCTCCTCCAATGGAAGCTTCCTGGTGGTGGCGGACACCTCTGTGACCACCCCAGCTGCAGGTACAGCCATCACCTCCTGTACCAGCACCGCCCCCCCCAGTAGCCTCTCATCGAGATGCCCATGCCTGCTCACCCTGGAGGGTGGGCGTATCCTTCGTCCCAGGCACCTCAGGCCCTGCCCCAGTGAGCCCTGCTGCCCTGAGTGAGGAGGCTATTGACCTCCAGAGATCCATCTCTGTAGGGCAGTCAACCATTGTGAATGCTATCCAGGGGCTGGCAGCCCAGATGCAGCAATGCAAGACATTCCTGGAGGGCATTCATGGTGGATTGGCGGCCCAACAGAGATTGATTCAGGCTTTGGCCTCCTCTCTGATGGCAGCCATTGTCCCTTTTTCTACCGTCCCCTTCCACCTTCCACTTCCCAGTTCCATTCTCCTCAACTCCAACCCATCCCAAGCACACTGACAGACGAGCATGCAGACATGTCAACACCCAAGAGTGGCACAGCCAAACACAAGCACCACACTTCATCCCACAGGCACTCACAGAAACACCATTCAGTTGAAGACACAACAACATCCACTGTCTCCCCCTCCTCCTCCTCACTCCACCTCCCACCCAGTTACGTTCACACTCACACCTGCATGCACTACATCAATATCCACTACTAGCATCATCGCCACACCAAGAAGAACACACACCTCACTGGCAGACACCTCCACAACATTCATGCATGCGTCCCCTGTGTCCTCTCCCACCGTGTCTGTTCCCCCCTCCTAAAGGACACAAACACTCAGACACCCAACAGCCATCCACCTCACAACAGCATACAGCCCATGCACCTGCACCAAAATCCAGCAGACATACACCTCCGATGACCACTCCCTCATATTCCACTCCCATTACTCCTCCCTCCTCGTGCTCCAACGTCCCTAAAAAGCTTTTCTTTGCCCAACATGACCTCTTCCCTTCCCCTTCCCCCTGTCCTGCACATATTGGTTGGGCAGCAAGGACACAGCCCAGCACCTCAGCCAAACAGTCAACGGGGACAGTGGTAGCACCACCTACTCGTGGTGGTAGGGATACCAGAACCACAGCACTGAAGGCGATGGAGGCAGCACAACCTGCGATGAAAGGGAAGAGTCCAGCACCAGCTGTGAGGAAGAGGAAGGACCCTGCACCAGCTGAGAAGAAGGGAAAGGAGCCTGCACCAACTGGAAAGAAGGGGAAGGAGCCTGCACTACCAGGCAGTGGGGGGAAGAGCCCACCCACCCCTGCCAGGAAGGGTAAGGGAGCCCCAACACATACCCAGGAGGAGAAGAGGCACTTTACGCCAGCGGAAGCTGTCAGTCAAACACCGCCACCACCAGCAGATGTCACAGGGCCCCCATCGCCAGCCGTGGATGTGCTGCCATCACAGAGTGCGGGCTGCCCAGGAGCCTCCCATATCCACCACCATCATGCAGTCACCACAGAGTGCAGGGGCTGCCCAGGACCTTCCCACAACCACCACTAGCATGCAGCCATCACTGCTGGCAGACACCATGTAGTCCACCCTCCAGGGGCTACTGTGCAGGCTGCCCCCTCCAGAACCAGTGGACAAGACACCCACTCAAGAGACTGTGGCCTTGCACTCTCCAGAACAAAGCACAGGGCATGTTGCCCCCTCCAGAACCAGTGGGCAAGATACCCACTTGATAGACTGTGGCCTTGCACTCCCCAGCACACATCACAGGGCATGTTGCACCCTCCAGAACCAGTGGGTAAGACACCCACTTGAGAGAATGTGGCCTTGCACATCCCAGGACAAAGTACAGGGCATGTTGCCCCCTCCAGGAGCAGTGGGGAACACACCCACTCAAAAGACTGTGGCCTTGCACTCCCCAGGACAAACTGCAGCACATTACTCCCTGCAGAACCAGTGGGCTTGTACCCGCATTCGGCTGAGGTGCCCCCCACACCCGGCTGAGGGCCCCCCCGAGGTGCCTGCCTATTTGACAACTGATGCCACTGCAGTGTTCTATCCGGATTGGTGCAGGATTCGAGTTTGGCCTTGGACTGTGCCCTGTGGCTATGTGGCCCCTTTGAACTGTGGACTGGGCTGTGTCCCTTTCTTACGCAAGTGTACATATCTGTTTCATGGCCAAATCAGATTATTGATTTTGATGTTGAACTGATTACAATCACTTTTGTAAATTCAGATTGTCCTTGCATTAATCTGAAGATTTTCGGGGTCAAATTATTTTTGTAATGCAGCTGGTTGTGTGTATGGTTTGTGTGTGTCAGGTGTGTGTGATGCGTGTCGGTGTCACTCTCGTTTTCCTCCCTCCCTCTCTCCCTTGTGTGCTAGGTGGCTGTACTCACCGTCGTCGTCTTCGCCGGCGTTGGTGTTCGTGGTGGAGCATAACATAGAAGATCATCTGGAAAACTTGCTGTTCGGGTTCCATGGCGGCGTGGTTCTTCCCTGTGTCTCCAATGGTGAGTCCTTTCACTTTTGTGCTCTGTTTCCGCCAGGCTTTTGTTGGTGTTGGTACTGCCCCGGAAAAGGTGGCAGTTTGCAGGGTCTTAATATGGTGTGCGGAACTTTATCTTCCGCCTGGCTGTAGGTGGCTACCGCCGTGGTGACTGTTGTTTCCCTCCAGGCGGTCGGTGTGGTAAATTGGCTGTCTATCGGAGATATCACCGACATGGTCAAAATTTGGTGGTACTTACCACCTGCCTGTTGGCAGTATTAACGCCACTTTATCACCCACTGCAAAGGTCGTAATGAGGGCCTTAATATCCATGGACAGCCTTGTAACCTGTGTAGGCCACTCTATACAAAAACTAAGGTTATGGGAACTTTTCATAATTTCCTCCTCAATAATTATGTGAAATTTCAGAAAAAATATGTGAAAGGCCATGGCATTTAGCACTGTAGTTTAGAGCAAAAATACATCCTTGTATCCATTTTGGACGCAAGAATACATTTTGAGCTACAAAATAGCACAAAAAACACAAGTAATGCGAAGGAAAGCTATTCACATTCTATTGGAATGTGTTGTTCCCATGCTTCAGGGATTACATTTTTATACAGACTTGAAGTTACATAAAGCAAAATGCTGAAAATTGTGCAAGATATGCCATTGAAACAAATATTTCACCCAGGACTTACAAAAACCTCCCAATATTACATAAAAGGTTATGTGGTACATGTCAGGGCATTAGTGAAACCATTTATTTTTAAGTTCTTGGGCTCTCAATTTATAGCTGGACATCATTAGAAAATAGAATTTACTTGAAAGTTATTAAACACCTCAGGAAATGGCTCTGGTGAAAAGTACAGGAGGAAGTGAGAAAAGATGGCAGTAAACATTGCTCCCTGATTTAGGAAAGTTGGATGAGGTGCAGTTCTGGTAACAAAGTAGACACTGAAAAAATGATAAAACAGTTACTGAAAGAGCTACTGATAAGGGGGAGATGAGGTAGTGGAGAGAGTAAGAACAGCTGGAGCGAGAAGGGTAGAGAGTGAAAAGTAATGAGAGTAAGAACTACTGTGAAAACATCATAATCTTAGATGACAGAGGAGGCTTAGAATAACTGCATGTTATGTTGCATGTGGGTGAGCCCACTATGTGCAAAAATACATTATACTGGTGTCAGTGTATGTTTATCATGCTGTGCCAACACACACTGGAGGTCGCACCCCTGAGAGCACGCAACAGCTGGCGATGAGGAGGCCCATACCTGCAGCCTCACTTTGTCTCTTCCTTTGGCTGCCCTTCGCCTGGATCCTGCTAACCACGGCGTGTCTTGCCGCCCTACTGTTTTAGAGTGTGGCTCCTGTCTGCCCAAACCGCACTCTGCGGTGTACCGCAGCTGGGAGCTGGCCCTGCTAGAGTGCAGAAACTTGCCTACCCTTTTCTAATTCCACCTATTCAATGTGATGCATTCCTGATTTCCTCTAGCAGCGTCTCCATGGTGCTGCACCTTCTGCTGATGCCTTCATCAGCACGCTTGCCTGTAAGGCACTGGTCACCCTGCCCACCTGCCTGCATCTCATCACTGTTTCTGCTGGGAAGCCCACCCACGTTAAGCATCTACCCGGATGGGGCTAGATGGCCATATGATAAAGCAAGACACTATATAGTATGTGAGACCACCTAGTCTGTAAAGGAAAATTCCTTTCCCCCTTCACAGCTACTCTTGACACACTACCAAGTCTCAAAATCTGAGATTCAAGGGCTAAGGGCAATTTCTTTGCCACTGGTCCCTTAACCACACCCCATACTCCTTGTGTATATGGTTCTGAAATGTGGGGAGACAGTATGGGGCACTGGCTCTTCCTCTGAGTCAAATTCTCCCCCACTTCCCCTTTTGTGTTATGAGACTAGCTGAACAACAAGACAGAGGCTGTTATACAGTTAAATGAAGGAGGAACTAATGGATCAAGAGAGGGTAGAGAAACCATGTTTGGTGGAAAGAATTGATGAGGAGAGAAAGACAAGTCCGGTGGAACTAGTGGGGATATTGGTAGCAAGCAGGGTTAACATTTTGAAATTAGGAACTTTCGATAAGTGAAAGAAATAAATAAGCCATGAAAAAAAGAAAGAAACCAGCAGGTGGAGGGTCTGCTGATGGGGTGGGGTGGGGCGCTGCAGCTAAAACAGTAAGAAATAGGGTCAGAGGGAAAGCAGAGAACACCAACTGATCATAAAAGAGAGAGAGAAAATAGGTACAATACGGGAATGGCTGTTGGAGCAGTGACTGCTCAAAAGCGAAAGCGAGTCAGAAAAGGAAAGTGAAAAGAGCAAAACTGCTGATGAGAAAGATGCGTCCATAGACAACCAAAATTTGAGAGGGCAGATACTCAAGGGAAGAAAGAAAATGTGGAGAAACTGATGGAGGTAGTAGATACTGGAGGTTAAGTGGTACCTGCTGAAAGAGTGAGATGTAGATGAAAAAAGAGGGATAGAATTGCTTTAGAGAGTAGTATCAACAGAGAACAAGCAGGGAGGGCATGAAATGGGTGAACAATTTAAGCAGGGTCAGCAAGCATGAGGAAAACAAAGAGTAGAGCAGGCTGCCAGGGGACATTATCGCAGAGCAGGTGTGGAAAAGATGCTAACTAGTGAACAAATGGTGCTGAAATCATTAAATAACAGTGTCAATAACCATGGATACCATTTAAAAGTCGCCAGGGATAGTAGCTGTGACCCTGACCTGTTACTTGTGACCCCAACATTCTCTTATCAACCCCTTGCACAAGAGATCACAATGGCAGTGGCAGGAAAAGAAGGAACACAGAGCTTGTATGAGCCCTGTTTAGTTTTTGTTGCTCTAACAAAACTGAGACATTTTAATTTGGTTGTTTGTATCCTCAGTGCCTCTAGAAGGGAATTTTAGGGGTCACACTAAGGGGCCATAGATAAAACTGTTAGAGCCACCTAAAATGTGCAATCATGCATACTGCACACAAGTATCTATTTTATACATATATGTTGTTTTTTTAGTGAAGATAGATAGATAGATAGATAGATAGATAGATAGATAGATAGATAGATAGATAGATAGATAGATAGATAGATAGATAGATAGATAGATAGATAGATGGATATTCTCTTAATCTAACATTTATTAATTATCATTGTAAAGGAGATGGACATCTTAACCCACTTGAGGCTCAGCCTGTCATGTGTCATAGACTTTTTTGTTATATTTCTTAACTATAAGGTCCCTGTAAACTTTGTTTTTTTAGTGAATATAGATAGATAGATAGATAGATAGATAGATAGATAGATAGATAGATAGATAGATAGATAGATAGATAGATAGATATTCTCTTAATCTAACATTCATTAATTATAATTTTAAAGGGGGTGGACATCTTGACCCATTTGAGCCTCAGCCTGTCATGAGCCATAGACCTCATACACAGGAATGGAAATAAAAGTATATTATATTGGTTCATCTTCCTGTATACAACACATCTGAATAAACACACACACAAATGAATGCTAATGGGGGCTATAATATGTTTATTTAACTGTTCTGTGGGAAGAAAGCCACAGCTCATGCATGATGCAGAAACAAAATAGTACATTGTTCCAATGCAGACACATAATCCAGATTATTCTGCATACTGTAAGAAAACAGTTGTCGGAACATTTTCAAGCGGTCCCAGTAATACCATAGACTGCAGTAATGTTGTTTGAGAAATATGGCGTATCTGTACACGTTTTATGAATTCCCTCCCCAGATGATCAGATATACTTGCCTCAGGATCAATACAATGTGGTCTCGTAAAGTGTTCGATCAATGTTTGATTAATGTCTCGCCACAAAGTTAGCTGTTAACAAAGAGGCCCCGATGAAGGTCAGGATGGAGAGGGCTCCAACGCCTAGAGTGCCACTTTGAAGTGCACGTAATGCACTTGAGGAAGTTATTCACACGGGAGAAGGCCAACTCTGCGCCACGAACACTGCATGCATGTGAGTGTCTTCTGCAGGCATGACAGATGAATAGTGAGTTTGGGGGTGTACGACACAAGGCTATGGGGCAGAGGCAGCTGCTCTGTCTCTTCGAAAATGCCACAAGGGCAAGTAAAATACATTTAAAAACAAACAAAACAAATGTTTTTGAGCAATCATCAGCACAGTATAGTTGTTGCTGGGCAAGTAAAAAAAAACATTTAATTGTCAAATAGTCGCTTTCAATTAAACCTATAGATTTAAGAGCTGCCGCTCTGCTTTTTTGGCATTTAAGTGTGGTGTTGTGGAACACCGTTTATTTTAGCGACCATTCAAAATGTTTTTTGCGGGAAACTGTGTCATTTTTTTCCGACAATATCGTGAATGGTCACGTTGCTTCAGAAATTAACGACTGGCCTCGATAACCAGAATTGAGAACGACAGCACATTATAAAGGTAATATGAGACTATTGCCCTGCAGTGTTGCCCGCCTTCCCACATACACACCTCCTCCCTCACATAGGGCTGGCTGAAGCAGAAAGATTGTAGTGTCGCGCCAGTGATGTAACTGGTCACGGCCACTACCATTGATTAAATGTTGTTAGTAGGGGCGACCACTACCCCTTGGAAGTGTGTATAATGTATCTGTCCCACCCAGGTACATGAGGCAAAGTGACAAAATAAACGAGGGCCAGCAGGCGGGCCATTCACGCAGAGATAGCCAGAGAGTAAGCTACCTGCTGGCCCCCGAGCACACCAGATTGGTCATCTGTATTTATTTACGTGTGCATGCTGCCGCGCTCAATATCACGCTGTCCAAACACTACACATGACCTAGACCCGATCTCCCTGCCTGAATGCCACCTATAGCCCCGGAATAAGCTCCCGCTGGGGACTGAGGGGTCACAAGGCACAGAGCAGAGCAGCCTGTGTAGGGTCGGTTGATTGAACACTGCTTCTGTCCTTGACCTGCAGGGAAATGTTTCACTGCGGGTCACATTCTTCTGCCTGGTCCAGGCTTCTTCTGCAGCATTTGTACGGGCCCCCAAGAAATATTGCAACACTGGTCATCCACTTATATGTCAATGCCAGTCCAGTGCCCCCACAGTTCCGAGTGACCGCCCTGACAATGGTCATTTGTTGGACTTTTTTCCTTTTACAGGGTCATCTCCAATCTTTTTGACTCCTATTTTTTCTGACCTGTTTTTGTTTGTTGTTTTGCTCTCAATGTAAATTGTATTGTTGATTGGTTTATCCATGATTGGCATATTTGATTTACTGGTAAGTACCTAGTACAGGGCACTAGAGGTGCCCAGGGCCTGTAAATCAAATGCTATTAGTGGGCCTGCAGCACTGGTTGTGCCACCCACATAAGTAGCCCGGTAAACATGGCTCAGACCTGCCACTGCAATGTCAGTGTGTGCAGTTTTAAACTGCCAATTCGACTTGGCAAGTGTATCCACTTGCTAGGCGTAAACCTTCAATTTTCTTACATGTAAGACACCCCTAAGGTAGGCCCTAGGTAGCCCCATGGGCAGGGTGCAGTGTATGAGTAAGGTAGGACATATATCTATGTGTTTTATATGCCCTGACAGTGAAATACTGCCAAATTTGTTTTTAACTGTTGCAAGGCCTATCTCTCTCATAGGATAACATGGGGGCTGCCTTTAAATATGTTTAAAGTGTATATTCCCTTTGGGAGTAGATGGACATGTGGAGTTTGGGGTCTCTGAACTCAAAATTTAAAAATACATCTTTTAGTAAAGTTGGTTTTGAGATTGTGTGTTGGAAAATGCCACTTTTAGAAAGTAGGCATTTTCTTGCTTAAACCATTCAGTGACTCTGCCTGTTTGTGGATTCCTTGTCTGGGTTAGTTTGATTGTTCAGCTGTTTGCACCTCTCTCTAGACAGTGACACAAAGGGAGCTGGGGGGTAGGCTGCATATCCTGATGAGTCATCTGTGCTAGGGGGGAGGTGAGGAGTGGTCACTCAAACCTGAAAGGGCTCTGCCTGCCATCACACAATGCAGTCTCCAACCCCCTGGTGTGTGTCTGGGGCCTGGCCTGGACAAGGCAGGATTTCACACACAAGAAAGACTTTCCTTTGAAGTAGGCATACTTCAAAGGCAGAAATGGGTATAAGTATTGCACCCAAACCCCTGAAAATTAGATCACTTCTGGAAATCAAGAGGAACCTCTGGCCTGGAAAAGAGCTGAAGAGCTGAGAAGTGCTGCCCTGCCTGTGACTGTGCTTTGTGGAGCTATCCTGCTGTTGCTGCTTGTGCCTGTACAAGGGGACAAAGACTGGACTTTGTTGTGCATTCCTGCTTGTGAAGAAATATCCATAGGCTTGTCCTGAGCTTGCCTCCTGTTGTTGAAGTATCAGGACCATCAAAGACTTCCCCTGCCAGCACCTGGACTCTCTGCTGAGACTCCTGCACTGACAAATTGTGTCCTATCCAGTTCCTGTGGCCTTGAAAGGTGAAGCAGGCAGACCAAGACTGAAAATCCACACACAGACTGCCATGCAGAGAAAATTTTGACGCACCTTCCGAGACGCGGGTGAGAAATGACGTGACGCTGGCTTCGGGACTGAAATCTATGCTCCACCTGCATCGCGGCTGGAAGATCGACGTACGCTGCTGGAGAAACGATGCGCAACAACTGCTGACGGAGGCTGATAACGTCACAACCCACATAGTGCGGTTTTATTGATACTATGCGGCAGGATTTTCCACGCAAACCTCGCTGGGTGCGGAAAAACAATGAAAAGCCTGCCTGGACCCGATGTGCCTGTCCGGATCGACAGATCGCTCTCCTGCGGAGAGGAAAAATGATGCATGCTGACCCAACCGGAGGAGGAACAACGCACGGGCTCGCTTGAGAGTGAGAATCCGACACATCGCTGGCCTTTTCCAACACACACTCGCCCGTGCGGTGTTGTTTTGATGCAACCCAGGTACTTTTTCACGCTAACAGCGTTAGCGCTGTTTTCTAAGGATTTAAGACTCTTTTTGCTTTTTAATTCATAGCTTGACTTTTGGATGGTGGATTTTTGTCATTTTGGTCTTGTTTTGTTTAGATAAATATTACCTATTTTTCTAAACCTGTGTTGTGTCATTTTGTAGTGTTTTCACTGAGTTACTGTGTGTGTTTAGTACAAATACTTTACACCTAGACTCTGAGGTTAAGCCTGCTTGCTTGTGCCAAGCTACCAAGGGGGTGAGTGTGGGTTAACTGAGGGTGATTCTCCTTTATCCTGACTGGAGTGAGGGTTATTGCTTGGACAGGGGGTAACCTGACTGCCAACCAAAGACCCCATTTCTAACATCATCCAATAACCCTTCCAATATCTGGCGTCTGTGACAGTGCCACTGCATACCCCATCTGTATTCTGCCACCTGTCTGTCAGTGCCCACCCTAAGCTCGGCTGTTGCTGCGCATTTTATGCCCTTCTGCAAATTGGAATCTGTCAGGGCCAACCTATGTCTCAACAGCATCTCGCCAAGTGTCTGCCAATGTTTACCTGACAGATGCCATCCAGGGCTCCCTATATATCCACTGCATGCGCGTCCGTGATCGCCCACGCTCCACTTTTTACCAGCAGCCCTCAATGTCTCCTCTGTATCTTGCACTTCATTATCAGAGTGCGAAAGATGCCACAGCAGTGTCCTAGCACTAGTTCTGAACTGCTCATTTTTCAGTTCCCCGCCAGTGCCCACACAGTGCCACTCACTCTCCTGACACTTGACTGATGGACAACAGTGTAGTCACACCTGCAGGACCTGCCCGCATTCCGTGCCCCTGACACTCACTGCAGGCCTGCGGGGAAGCACAAACCGAATCAAGTGCAGGCAGGTGCACGTGCTCTGCAGGGTTATACAAGCACTGCAGCTTTCACATGGTCTGGGCATTTAGAACAGAATGACTATTGGAGCTTCCCCGTCTGATTCACCCCCTAGCTCTTCTGCCACACCCCTCCCCAACATCTCTTCCCCACCCTAACCAGTGCTGAGGGCATTGGGATTTCTAACCACCAAGTAGAAATCAGCCATCATAGCCTAGGGGTGCTTTGGGGTGGTGTGTGCTGCCATCCCACTAGCACTCTAATTGCAGCTTCCTTCCTTGTCCTCGACTGCCCCTTCTAACCCTCACAGGCCTTGCAGAAAATGTATATATTTTTTATATTACTAATTGTCAAGCATGTTAGTGGCAATTTCAAGAAGTTTCACAATTTCCACCTGCGACCACGGTTAGCTTTGAGTAAATCCACTGGGTGTTATCCAGCATTTGCAATGCCACCTGCACACTGGCACCTCATCAGTTTTCCAGCCTCTGCACATTTGCCCCCATAAAACGTACCCAAAAAATATCTGCACGATGCCCGTTGCAAACCTCTGCATTGCCCCACTTCGCTATGTGTAGGAAAGTCCTCCTTTTTGCTCTGGTAACCTCCAAACCATTTGGACAGATACTGGTAGTTACTGACTCTTGGCTGTGCCCAGGGTACTGCTTACCAGTCCTACGGCCAGTGCTCTGTGTAAAGTGGATACGCAAATTAGGCTAATTATAATTGGCAATATTAACCTACCTATAATATGGTAGAGCATGTATGTTTAGGGACCCCAGCATAGGTATTGCACCCATAGGCACTGATGAGGTGCCTAGTTTCATTTTAAAGGCAGGCCTGCCTTGCAGGTTGCTTTTAAATTAAAGTTTCATGGAAATTCTATTTTGGAATTAAAAGTACTTCCAACGTCTTAAACTACCTTATTTTTACATATGTCACCCCTAAGGTGTGCCCTATGTGCCCCTGGGGCTGGGTGCCATGTAACTATAAGCAGGGACATTATAAAAATAGTTTTATGAGCCATGGTGAGGTAAAACAGCCAAGTTTGTTTTCCCTCATTGTAGTGAATGGCCTCCATAGGCTAGGATGGTAAGACTTTATTTTAATTTATAAAGTCCCCTTAAGTGTCAGATACCTCAAGTTTGGTATCAAATTAATTGTTATAATAAATCCCACAAGTTACAGTTGTTATATTTAATATAACTTGTACAGGTAAAGAGTTTTAAACTCTGCCTAAAGAGTTGCCAACTTCAGCCCTGTATTGCTTTGCCCTGATTGGCCAGCCTCTAGCAGCCTGGCTAGGCTGCTTGATGAGGTGTGAAGTAGCCTGGGTTGAACACAAAGAGATGTGCCCTGGGGGAGGAGAAATTCCCTCAGCAGATGGAAAAGCAGGAAGGAGGAGGGCTGTCAAACTGGCCTTCAAAGGAAGGGAAGGATATTTGGAGCAACCCAGCACCTCCCTCACGTACTGCAAGCCCAGACAATTAGGTGCCCCCTTGATTAGATTAGGAGCGGGCAGGAGAGAGGTGGGTGAGCTCAGCCAGATATAACCTCCAAAAATCATTTTCAGCCATGATAGATTCTTGAGGAATGTTGCTCCCAGGGATTGATTTTTGCCACACTTCCCAGGATCTGGTCATTGCAGGGGGAAGGACCCTGCACCTGATTATAGAACCAGGGCCCTCCTGTTTTTCATCAAGGAGCAAGGATAAAACTGGCAGACCTGCACCCACACCTCATATCCCTACAAGGAAGAACTACAAGAGAAGAACGACTGCTGTGCTGCTCCCCTGACCTGCTCCAGGACACTGCACTCTGGAGGACTGCACCAGTTGCACACTTGGGCTTCACCACAAGAAGGACTCTGTCTGGCTTCAACTGGTTCAAGGAGGGATTCCCTGTTTGCTACAGGTGAAAAATTGCTAACCAAAATCCCCTGCACCAACTCCTGAAGAAACTGACCTGCTGACCACTGTCCAGTGGCCAAATTGGAGTTTACGCCAGGTACATTCTGGGAGTTGTAGTCTGTACCCTCAAGGAGCATCCCAAAGCTTCTGGAACCTTGGGGTGAGCTGTGGACCATAAAAGAATCTTAAAAGAACATATGGGAGAATATCCAGAAGTTTGGAGAAGTTTCGAGAACTTTTTGAAAAAAGCTCCATAAAGGGACCGACCCGCCGTAGCAGCTCTAGCCAGCTTGCCCCAACTGCGACCCGGCCTGACTTGCAGGTACGTCTCGGTGAAGAAAATCTCAGAAAAAGTTACTAAGTCCGAACATAGAAAGTTGGCTAGGACCTCCCACGCAGTGTATCCGAAGAGGACTCCTAGGACGTCGGATCAAGATTCAGGTTTGCCCGGGGTGAAGGATTTTCATTATTTTTAAAACGACTAATTCTGAAGGTAAAAATCTCCACCGAGGGCTCCCGCGACGTGTTTCCGAGAAAGAGTTCCAGAAGGTCGGACTGGACTGGCGACTTGGTCCAGCTGAAGAAAATCTTCAAGAAAACGACTAAATCCGAAGGTAAACTTTTGACCGAGACCTCCCGCGGGCTGTAGCCGAGAAGGGCTCCATCGTGATCGGCCTTAAACTTTGACTTTGCCCCAGTCAAGGTGCGACCAGATTGACGCTATTAGTTTCTAAGTGCTGAAAAGCAATAATTCTTTAATAATTCATATCTCCTGTTCCCTTTATCCGATGTTATTCATTTTGGTGTCATTTCAAAGCTAACCATATGTCCTATGATTATAAATTGATTTTGGATTTTTAAACAGTTTCCTGTGTTTTATTCAATTACTGTTTTGTGATATTTGAATGCTTTACTCTTTGTCTCCTAAGTTAAGCCTTGCTACTCATTGCCAAGCTACCAAGGTTTGAGCTGGGTTTAATTTATTGAGACCTAACTGGACCTAAGTGGAGGTAAGTGGCCTATTTCTAAGTGCAGGTACTTACCTGCTCTTACCAATAACCCATTTTCCAACATTATGCACACAGAAAAATGCACCTGCACTCCGACTAATGCACAATAGCCCTCCTCATCCCACCTATCCAGTTCCCTTGCACAATATTGTCCATTGATCATCCATGTTTAACACCCTATCGCAAGGTGCGCACATATTCCCCCTCCATTATTTTGCACAATGAATACCTATGATAATACCACTGCCTAGTGCTCCTGCCTCATGGTCCATTGCAAGAAACCAGCACATTGCTACTGCATGCTGTTCACCACTCAGTGCACCTTCAATATGACCAATGCACAAAACTCCTGGATGCTGCTGCTGCCCATTGCCATTCAAAAAGTCCTATGTACATTACTCCTGCATTATACCTATGCACCATACCCATGCATAATTGCTCTGTGCACACTAGCTCTATAAAATACCCTTGCCTGTCGAACTCATACAGTGCCAATCAACTGAACACAGCTCTGCACAATGCCTGGTACTTTAATCCTCAGAGCAATGGTTTTAAACAAATGGACATGAATAAAAAGCCTGGTACAATGCCTCAGCAATATGCCCCAGTGCAAAGATGGTGCAACATGGCCTATCACAAAGTGTGCTCTCACTACTCCCTGCAAGGTAGCCCTTCCCACTACCCCTGCAGAGAGCGTCCTGACGGATCCCCAGTTAGGAAACACTTACTTAGGGTGCCTGCTGCAGTCCCTCGCTGTAAGCTGCACAGATCGAGGCTGGCTCGGGGGCCTGTCCTTGTTTTTTTTAAAGATTTTGCTGCAAACATTTGTTTTTAAACTGCTTTTTTTGCCCTGGCGGGGTCCCAGGGCAACACCAGCCCTAAGGTTAGGAGGTCAGGGTATTCCTACCCTACCTCCTTTACTTTATTTTTTATCTTTTTGTTTGGGACTCAGCTGAGTCCAAAACCCAAATGGCTGCCAACATGTCCTGGTTGAAGTGTTGGCAGCCAATCAGATCTCTGCATGAGATTGGGAGGATTAGCAAAGGGTTTGCAACTCTAGAAATATACATTAGTTTTTTTTTAATATCTCAAAAACTACTGAACAGATTTACACCACATAACAAAAAGTTCACTTTCTGGATCAAGAGCTACCTTCCTTCCAAATTTGGTGTATTTCCATCCAGTGGTTCGGACTGTAGTCGTGTTAAAAATCCCTATAGGAATTAACATGGGAAATGCACTTTTTTGACTCCCCTTTTTCTAAGCACCTGGTTGACAAATAACTCTGAAACTTACCATGCACAATAAGACATAGAAGAGCACTTTTTTTGTGGTAAATTTTGTGAAGATTTGTCAAACATCCCCAAATTAGAGGCAAGTCAAAAAATGCTTTTCCTATGGAAACTAGGTCCTAACTATACCCACTGATGACCGGCAGTAGATAATATATAGTAATATAGTACGCCAGTAGGTAGTTATAGTTAGGACCTAGCTTCCATAGACGGAGCGTTTTTTGTTTTGCCTATAACATCGGTGCCCCTTGATGAATCTTTACGACATTTTCTAAATTTATACTTTGGTCCATTCAGCTTCTGTCTTGAAAGTTTCGGGGTGATCCATCAAGCAGGGGCCGAGAAAAAGGGGGTCCCTTTCATTCCCCATTCATTTTTCCGTAGGACGTTTAGACACGTCTACAGCCCGAACCACTGAACGGAATTACAGCAAATCTGGCACAACGTTAGATTCTGTTCCACAGATTGAGCTTTTTTGTAATTTGGTGCAAATCCATTTAGTAGTTTTGGACTAATTTAAGGACAAAAAATATAGATATCTGGGAATTGTATCCTCCGCGCACCTGATATGCAAAACAGAAGTGATTAATTCCTGGTGCAAATTATTATTTTGGGGCTTTCCAGCACAAATCTTCAATTGCATAGGACAGTAGATTTAAAGGAACACAACGTAGCACAATGCTCTACCTTAGGTCAAGGAGGCGTACAATGATTGGAACATGGAGGTTCCCATGGACTCACACATGCATTTTGATGCAATTCCTACCTACTCATCGAGGCAGTGTAAAGTTCGAAAAAATATTTATTTTCTCCACACCTTTCCAACATTGCATGTGTGCTTCATCATACAGCACAAATACAAAGTGGTAAAGTGTTACATTTTGTCATAGAATTTTGTGCTGGAAAGGAACAACGTGAAAAACAAAACTGAAAGCATTTGTTGTTCACAGCAATTGTGTTTCTCACACCATTTTTTTATATGAAATACTTTGCGTCAAAAATTGACACAAGGCCGCGCTAAATGAAGGATGTTGCTTTCCACATCTATTCGTGTAATTTTCAGGAATTTTTGTGTAATTACAGAGAACCAAATTATGCAAATTTTTGCACATCTCTAGGGAAAACCATCAATGGTTTGATTTTTTGGCCATCATTGTTTTCGTGCTCTGCGTTTTTGTACCCATTTCCAATTATTGTTAGGGTTCTGTTAGGCTGTTTATTATGGAACAATTGTGGGGGTATACAGTACTTCGAATATGAATGTTGTACCTGGTTGTTGCTGAGAAGTGCAGGTAATCTCTCTTTAAAAGTAAGGAAGTAGGAGTGATCAGGTACCTGACTGTATCTGCCTGTTTAAAGCACTTGGTATTCGAATGTTTTAGCATTTAGGCCAATCCACATTTTACTGTAATCACGTTCCTTACACTATAGTGAAGTGCAAGAAAGTCCCCCTGCTCGGCCTCTACAGTCAGAGCCCCTTACCAGGTTTACATAAGTAAGACGAATGTCAAATCATAAAAGCCATGCGGCCACTTAAGACATACTCGCTGTACACTCTATACAGAAGAAAAGCGGTTAATTTAGGCTGAATTTCAGTTGTAAAATATACCAATCCCCACCAATCACCCTACTCCCGACAAAAACAAAATACATAAACCCAAGGAATCTATCCCATCTACCGTAAGCATGCGACTGTATTGCATGGACCCTAATTTCACCTCGGTATGTCCCTCCTCCTCTTTTCACACAACCGATTAAGGCAAGTAGGTTGAAACTTACTGTACATTTCACACGCTGGAACAGTGCCATGGCCGGTTTTCTTGCTCGAGGCATCTCCTCGGGTCACATTCACTCCACAGAGGCTCTACGAAGCCAGGGGCTCATTGCACCGAAACCGGACCAGTCCTGCGCCACTCGCCCTCTACTCTCACTTCCTCTCCCCTGCGATATCAGTTTACTCCACGCGCCAACATCACTGCGTGAAATGCTGCAACGCAAAGGCGGGTGAGATCTTCAGGGAAGTCCCTCCCAGACTGCCTCCTCCGAGCCACTTCACATGCTGCGGGTGTGCTCCCAGCGAGTAAGGGGCGAATGTGCAGTCAGAACAGCACGTCAGAACCGAAAGTTGGTAGGCAATGATTAGTGAAGAGAGAACTAAGAGATGTCAGCTAACCGGAGGGCTTTATTCGTGTATAGTTATATAAAATGAAGTGCTATCCGTAAATTACGAATTGAGAAGCATTTATAGAGCCGCGTTTTCTTGCCGTTCCTTAAATAGGAAGACGTCACAGCTCCGCATTTAGGTGCATGTGCTGAGCTGTCCATGTACCTTAATAATTAATCAGGATAGGGTGGTGCGCGTCATGATTGAGGAACATTGGGATAGATTTGTTTAGTTTCCAGTGCTGGGCTAGATGTGCTTCTGCTAGGTCTCACCACGGCAAAATGTTGGGGTACTTGAGGTCTGGGATTAGGTAATTTACCAGAATTTCGGGACAGATTTACAAACATTTCACACTGGCACAAAATAGTTTTTTTTTTTGTTATTTACTTTCCAGGACAAAACAAAGTTGCCTAATTAGCATCAAGGGGGCTGTAGAGAGCCACTCGGGCTTTCCTATACGTTGTTGCCCGCTCCGTGACGATCTACGGTGTCCGGAGTGCAGGCTATATAATAAAGAGATGTCGGACCCTCGTGGTTTTTGAGCACATGCACCTGCACGAAGCCAAGTCGCTGTCTGTTTGTGCCCATGCTAGTAGGCCCGTTAGCACCGGGCTTTCCCCCTTTACAGGGGCGTTACAAGGTGGCACAGGAGCGTTCCCATACAACCACCCATCCTTTTAACATAAAACCCTATGTACCAATAATTTGCGATAGGGTTTTGCATCAAGAATCAACACCACTTGACAGCAGACCTTAAAAGAAGAAACGTTTTAATTTCTCCTTTCTTTTCCGACTTTGCATGTGTGCTGCATGTTGCAGAACACATTCAAAGTAGGAAAAGTTTTAAAAATTGTCTAGACATGGTATTTTCTACTTGAAGAAAAACCTCCCAGTCAATAACCTATGCTAGACTCATGCTTACACACACAAAGGTGTGTTCATGGCAAGTTGCAGCAATATTCTGCACCAGAGCTAGACGAGAGGGGGGAGTAGAGAGCTATATCTCTGTAGAAATGGCACTGTTCTGCTCCGGCCCTGTCACACGATGCAGTACAGCGTTTTTGACTGCAGTCCTGTGTTCCATGACACTTTGGCAAAACTTGCCCTTCATGTTTTTGGGAACACCGCAACAGAAATCAAGACTGCAGGTCAACATCGGGCATACGTGCTTTTGCACAGCTAAGTGTGGATCGTAGACGTAATTGGTATGTGAGAGCGCTAGGTGAGAAATAAGGTGCATTGGCTGAACTATGCTTTGTCTTGAATACCAGGGAGGGTGTAGAGCAGATTTAAAGTGAATTGACTTCAGATTTCTGCAGTGCTAAAGTGAGTGGCCTACAGATCATGTTTAATGTAGACTGGCATATCAGCACATTGTTTCCCATACTGACAAAGCAGGTGGCACTCCTGAGCAGGACCAAGGTGCATTGACAAAACTGTGCATAGCTTCCATAAATTCTGTAGGGTGCTGTGAGTGAAGCTTGAGTGTGCAGGCAGAGCTGTGCGTGATTTCTAGGTTGGAGTAGCAGAGGAGCTGGTCAGGAGTATCTTACATTGGCAGTGGTGTGGGAATGAGGATCAGAATCACAAGGGTTGTTGGGATGGCTAAAGGTCAGGAGTCAGGTACATTGAGACAGCTTATTCCAAACATGATAGTGGGTACTGCTGACTGAGGTGAGGAGCAGATTGACAGAGGTGTCAGTTTCTGACATTGTAGGAATGAAAGAGGTGCTGAAGGACAGAGACGTAGGTACTTTGGAAAGACAGGGCATAGGTCTTTGGCCTTAGGAAGTGGGATAGCAGAGGGTACTCCAGGACGCAATAAAGTTGCATGGGAGATCAGTGGAAGGGTGTGGTCGATGAGGTAGCTTCTGGTGGCGCAAGGCAGCATTTTAAGGTTCAATGTCAAAATTATGGGCGTAAAATCATGCAAAATTAGCATGTGTCAGGGTGCAGCGTATTTTTTTATTTAGGTTTTCGTAAAGCAGTAAATTGTTATTTAACAATCAAAGTACATTTGCACTCTACTGTTTAGTTCAAAGTTCTGCAATAGCAGAAGTACTGCAGTACATGATTGAGGTGCATTCATATATCAGTGTTGTGGTCTCAGGGTAGGACTGTCAGGGGGCGATGCAGGTATAAATGAGGTAAATTTAGGACCACTATAATTATACGGCATGGGAAGACCAAACTGTATCACAGGCTTGACAGAATTAGGTAGTAAGAAAAGTCACATTATGTGGCATAATGTGGCATATTTTATGATGATATTACCTCATTATTTTTTCATTTACATGCGCAAACACTAGCTGGGCAAAGAGTTAACATCATTTATATCACTTTGACACCTAAACACACCAATACACAACAAAAAGGTGGCCGGTCAACCCATGTTGCCAAGTTTTTAGCAAACTGTGGACTGCCTGACCTAGAAGCAATTTGTTTTTTGTTAATATCTGCAGATTATGCAGCAGATGATGGATCATGTGGCATAGTGGATGTAAAATATTGGGTTATTAATTGAGGGGGTAGAAGCCCCAAGCAAGCAATAAACACAATCATTGTCATGTTAAACCACAGAAGTCACTAAAAAAACCTTTGCTTTCGCCTCTGGTTTCTTGGCACAGAAGCAGTCAGGTTAAGTTAGAGGCAACGTGTAGAGTAGTTATGCAGCACTCAAACAGTTATAAAGTGAAAACACAAGTAAAATCCCAAACCAATTTAGAAAAATATAGCAATTTTCAATAAATAACTTGACACTAAAACAACAAAAATCCAATAAGTAGAACCAGAGTTATGAATTCTTAAAGTTCTAGATGAAAATAGAGCCCCAAGCTACAAAGCAGTACTCGCAGATATCTGGTCCAGCTGGACCGAGTCAAAGTCACAAGTTCAGTCCAATTCCGATAGAGCATGAGCTGGATACAGGGAACAAGTCTGATCCAATTAAAGGTTTACCATGTCCAGATGGGAAACCTCAACTGGAGCTTTGCATTGGCGGGGACTGCAAGGAGTCCGCTGTCGGCACGAGGAGCAGGTCCCCAATGGAGCTTCACGTTGACAGATGACTCAGGTGGTCGCTACTTGGCATGAAGAGCAAGTAGTCGTTGGAGTTTTGAATTGGTGGGAGATGCGGCGGCTGTTGCAAATGTACAAAGTCATAGCTAATATGAAGAGCAGGTCACTGCTAAAGGGTTGCTTTGGTAGATGGCACGGTCAGTTGTTTCTTAGTGTGCAGAGTTCACTCGTAATCACCAGGAGCCCAGAACCTCTGCTTTTTCACCTGGAGTTATGTTTTGAGCCAGGTGGAGCACATTCTGGACCAACCAAGGGCCCATGGACTGAGGGCACCTCTTGGGGATCAGGGTTCACCAAAGCAGAAGCCAGCGGCTGGGATCAGGCAGACCCAGTTGGTGCTGGTCAGATAGGAAACTGCAGGGAAGGCCTCTGAAAGCTTGGTATGTCACTGTAACTCAAACAGGAGGTCAGCCAACTGGCCCTTGATTTCTCTTCTTGGGATCCTGGGTTCAAAGCAAGCAGGTCCAGTCTTCCATCTTGAGGCAGCAGGGAAGTCCTTCCCCAGAATCTTCCACAGGTCTAGAACTGTTCTTATGAGAGGTTCTAAAGATGCCACATTTTTTACATAATGCCAGCTTTTTGTGTGAGGGGCACCTCTTGGCTTATTCACAAACTGGTTCTAGTAAGTTCTTCCCCCTCCCCTGGGTTTTGCTCCAAACTATGTAGGTGACCAAGGCAAGGGCAAGCCTGGTGTCAGGATCCTTTGTGTTTGCTGTAGGCAGGGTCCTTTAAAAAGTAATCAGGGCACAGTACATCTCCTCCCCAAACATCCTGTCAGGAAGACCCACTCCCTCTACACCATGGCCCCATTTTTCCCCATGTCTGGAAGGAATTCTCAACACTCTGCGGGCGAGCCATTTACAGTCATGTGACCCTTGACACTGGCAGAAAGGCACATTTAGTTTGGGCAGGAAAATGGCAAAGTTCTAAAAGTGGTATATTCAGAAGAGTGTTTTAAAATCGAACTTTACCATTAAATGGGATTTTAAAATACAATTCAAATGACTGAAAGAAGTGTTTCCCTATGTGTTCCTAAAATGAATGTATCCTTTATTAAGAGTAATAAGGTAACCCAGTGTTAGTCTATGGGAGAGATAGCCTTTATACAGTGAAAAACGATTTTAAGAGTATTTCATTGTCACACGTCCTTCATTTTAAATGCCATGTGCTCTGTCCTATAGGACTTTAGGGCTTGCCTTAGGGGTGACTTATATATATGAACAAAAAGCACAGCTAAGGCCTGGCAGCCAGTTATCTTGCCATGCCAAAATGGCAGATTAAAAAAGCACTTCAGGCTGCAGTGGCAGGCCTGAGGTGTTTTACAGTGCTGCATCAGTGCATGCTGTAGTCTACTAGCAGCATTTAATTGTCAGGGCCTGGGTTTATGTAGTACAATTGATTAGGGATGTAGAAGTCAATTAAATGTGGCAATTGGATGTACAACAATTTTTCCATGTTCAAGGGAGAGATTGCTAGCACTTTAGAACTGGTTATCAGGGGTAAAGTGCACTGAGTTCTAATGCCAACAAAAATGACTGCAGCAAAAATGGGGTAGGACAGGCAAAACGTCTGGTGGAATACCACACCAAGAATGTTAGGTTTAACACTGACAAATCAATACCAATGGGGAAAGGACAGCTGCAAATTGCATAAATCCAGTGGCCCTGGGAATAATCCATAAACCGTGCTATCTCTGCTAGTACTGCAGCAGGCAGGGAAACTGCAGGCAAGGTACTGAGGAACACTAGCAGAGGTCTTGTGTGCCATACATTAGATAAGCTATCACAAATGAGGGACATTGTCAGAGCTGTGTTTGGTCTCAGTACTAGAAAAACACGCTGGGTAAAGAGCAAGCCTGAGATGAATTGCAGAGCTGCATGTTTTATCTCAGAGCAAAAATAGCCAGAGGTGCTTTAGCTACTTTTCAAGGTACATATGCAGAGATGCATGCCACAAATTATTTTAGGACAGGTGCACTGGTGGAGTATTATGAAGGTCACAGGTCTGGAACACTACTACCACACGGCGGAAGAGAGGTAAATGGAGAAGCTGTTTGGAGTGAAGCTGTAGGCATTGCAAAGCTGCATTTCAGGTCATTCTTTGAGCTGATTGTGTTGCTCCTTCTGGCAGGTGAATACTGGGATTAATTGTCCTAGCTGTGGCTGTCAAGTCTTAAAATGCATGATTTGCCACCATACAAGAAATGAATGGTGGTGCATTGCCAGAGGTCCCGATCAATGACATGTCCGGAATAGGAGGATTTGCTACACATGAATGTTAATGAGCCCTGGGAGAGTTGAGTGTTGCTTCCAGTACATGAACTGTATGAGCGCTGTTGGCAAAAAGGGTGGTGCAGTGGAGGACTGAGGTAACGTGGCACAGCTGTGTTTGTACCCTAGTCTGGCACTCCACACGAGACATCAGGGCAGTATTCCCCTACGTGGGGTGAGCAGTGTGAGATAAACAGTAGCAAATAACCATGGTTAGCTGTGAAAAACACATCAGCTTGAGGTGGAGAGCTCTGTCCTTTCTTAATAAAAGTGGAAGACCCACATGTTAGGTTGGAAGTACATTAGAATAGCTGTGCCATTTTTAGGTCACACCCTACCAGACAGCGCGCTAAACACATCTTTGAGACATTCTGAAAGCTGACCTAAGATGCATTCTGGTCGTTAATTAACATTGGCTTTGTGGTATGTAAATCACATGTTCTTCGTGTTCATTTGCTGACTTTGTTTGTTTTAGGCTGTCCAGCTTGAGTTCATACCTTCCCTAGCCCAAACCTCACTTACAGTATCCTCCCTAGTGCTCTCTTTCTATAAACAGGCATGTTAATCTAGTTCTTATATCGCCACATTTGCTGAGCATTCAAAGACTGAGGTCAATTGTCAGGTGCTGTCTTCAAAGGGCAATATGTTACTTTTCTGTCTCTAACTTCAAAGTGAGAGGATTTATGTGACAATCTTGCTGGATGCTGGGGGTAGGAAAGAGCTTTTTCTAGCACACAACAACATTTAAATCAACTGATTAAGTATTTCAGAATTTATCAGAATTAGGAACACAAATTAAGCACATTTTTGTTAATTCTGAAGTTTGTTGGAAACAAATAATGTACTACAATAAAAACAAATCATTACACTATATGATGCAATTTCCAAACATTTACTTCTGTGCACTGTATAGTTCTATTAGTAAACCTGTATGTCTGTGCAAATGTAATGGCCATTTCAATTCAAAATGTATTGTCTGTAATGGCAGTGTGCTACCACATCACGAATACTTCATTCAATGCCACTCTACTCTGTTCTGCACCTCTCCACACCACTGCACTCTGCACCGCTCCACTTTACACCACTCCACTGCACTCTGCACCACTTCACCCTATGCCACTGCACTCTATTTCACTTCATGCTATGCCTCTCTTCTCTACCCTGTACTACTCTATTCCAATACACTTTGCCACTCTACTCTACACCATTGCAGTCTTTTCCACTGCACTCCACACCACTCCAGTCTAGACCACACCAATCTACGCTGCACAACTCCACTCTACCCCACTGTACTATATGCCATTCTGCAATACTACACTCTGTGCCACTGCACTCTATGCCAATGCACTTTACTCTGTAACACTCAACTGTATGCCATTTCACTATGTGCTGCACTAATCTGCTCTGCACCCTTGCATCCTATGCCACTGCACTCTTCACCACTTTACTCCACGAAACTACATTCTGCCACTGTACCCAACTACACTCTACCCTGCACCACTCCATTATACTCTGAAACACTGTACTCTATGCTACTACTTTGTGACACTCTATGCCACTCTGCACCACTCCATACTAAGCCATGTCACTCTACACTACTCTACTCTACTCTTAACCACTGCACTCTACACAACTGCACTCGGTCACTGCACTCTACACCACTGCATTCTACCAGGATCACTCTTCTCTACACTACTGCATTCTGACACTCTACTCTGCAACACTGCACTCACTGCCATTGAACCCTATGCCACTCTCTTCTGCACTACTCCACTCTACTCTTCTCCATTCTGTGCCACTGCATTCTATGCCACTGCACTCTACGGCACTATACTCTACTCTGCACCACCCCACACCACTGCACTCTATGCCACTCCACTCTACTCTGTGTCACTGCCCTCTGCATCACTCAACTCTATGCCACTCCACTCTTCACTACTCTACGCCACTGCACTTTACACCACTGCACTCTACGTCACTCTACTCTACTCTGTACCACTCCACTCTGCTCCACTGCACTCTACTATGCACCACTCTAATCTATGCCACTGCATTCTACGAGGCTGCATTGTACGCTGCTTAGTTCAATGCCACTGCACCCAATGCCACTGCACTCTACACCACTATATTCTGCAACACTCTACACCAATGTACTCTACACCAGTCCGCTCTACTCTATGCCACTCCAGTGTATGCCGCTCTACACGACTCCACGCTGTGCTATTCCAATACACAACACTCTCTGCTACTGTATTCTACAACACTCTACTCCATTCTTTGCCATTCCACTCTACAACACTCCACGCTACACTCCTCTATGCCACTGACTTTTAGCCATGCTGAAAAGCAGCCACGCTGATGTACAACATGACCAAAACACAGTGACATAACCAATTGCTCATGCATAGGCAAGACCTATTGGCTTTGCAAATGTTTGTTACATTCCGGAACTGCAGGGGGTGTTGCAGGTCAGGACAGAGGTGATTTGGGAGAGCTGAAAGTGGCTACTGGTGTGGTTACTGGGCTAGAAATTATGATGCTGAGTAAGTTTAAGATACAGGATGGTTCATGGGTGTGGGGAGTGGAGACCAGGACTAAAGTGCACTTCACTAGACTAGAAAGAGTGCTGAAGGTCAAGATTGAGGTGCATCAACCGAGCGGAATTTGTTGTCATAGTAAATTGAGTGTCAGAGAGTAGAAAAAGATAAGAAAATACATTTGTTTATTGACAGTGCATTGGAGTAACCCCAGAACTATAACTGCACTGTGTGGAGGTAGGTAGTGATGTGGTGCATTGGTAAAGCTATGCACAGTGTTAGAATTGGGGTCTTTGGTTGGCAGTCAGGTTACCCCCTGTCCAAGCAAGGACCCTCACTCTAGTCAGGGTAAATCACATGCAAAGCAAACTATCCTGTGCCCACCCTCTGGTAGCTTGGCACTGAGCAGTCAGGCTTAACTTAGAAGGCAATGTATAAAATATTTGTGCAATAAATCATGCAATAACACAGTAGAACGCCACAAATATACACCACACGGTGTTTAGAATAATATATATTAGAGGAGGAGATGCATGGAAAACGGGGAGGTGTGCGTCGATTATTCTGGTGCACATAGATGATGCGTCGTTGAGTTTTCACACAGGGCAGGCTTTGCGTCGATTTCCGGCACATAGACTGGGATCATCTTTGGATTACGGAGTTTTCGGACGCCCCGGGGATGATGCGTCGAAATCCGGGCCATGCAGGACAAAGTCACAGGGGCTGCGTCGATCTGGTGGGCGATGCGTGGAAATTTCTGCCGCATGGCAGGCACTGCATCGATTCCTCTCAGGAAGTCAGGCTGCGGCATTGCGGCTCAGCTTTGCATCGATCCAGTGGTCCATGCGTGAAAATTCTGGTCACAACACTGGCACTGCGTCGGTCTTCTCCTTGTGAAGTCGGGCTGCATTGTTCTGGTTCGCTGTGTGATGATTTTCTCACCGTGATGCGGGCTGTACATCATTTCTTGCAGGTTGTGTGTCGATTTTCACCACACAAGGAGTTCTTTTGCAGGAATTAAGTCTTTTTGGTCCTGAGACTTCAGGGAACAGGAGGCAAACTCTATCCAAGCACTTGTAGAGCACATCTACGCACAGCCAGAGAGCAGCAAGGCAGCAGGGAAACAGCAAGGCAGCAGTCCTTCTCAGAAAAGCAGTCCAGATGAGTCCTTTGGGCAGCCAGGCAGTTCTTCTTGGCAGGTTGCAGGTTCTGGTTCAGGGTTTCTTCTCCAGGAAGTGTCTTGTCCAGAAGTGTCTGTTGAAGCAGAAGTGTCTACCCCAGAAGTGTCTGAGTTGGTAGGGTCAGAGACTCTGCTTAAGTACCCAAATGTGCCTTTGAAGTGGGGGAGACTTCATAGAGTGGCTTAGAAGTGCACAAGGTTCCCTTTCAGTTCCGTCCTGTCTGCCAGGGTCCCAGTAGGGGGTGTGGCAGTCCTTTGTGTGAGGGCAGGCTATTGTCCTTTGACGTGTAAGTGTCAGGCCCTCCACCCTCCAAACCCAGGAGGACTTATTCAATATGCAGATGTGTGCAAGTGTGACTGAGCATCCTGTGTTTTGGGTTGTATGAGTGAATGCACAAGGGAGCTGTCAACTAAACCTAGCCAGACGTGGATTGGAAGGCATAGAAGGATTTAAGTGTAGATAAATGCTCATTTTCCAAAAGTTGCATTTCTAAAATAGTAATATAAAATCCAATTTCACCATTAAGCAGGATTTTGTATCACCATTCTGCCCATACTAAATATGACCTGGCTACTCTTTTCAGATCAGGATCTACCACTCAAACAGTATATGAGAGCAGCCCTAATGCTATCCTATGAAAGGAGTAGGCCGCACAGCAGTGTAAAATGAATTTAGGAGTTTTACACTACCAGGACATATAGAACACACATGTTCATGTCCTGTCTTTTACCTACATAGCACCTTGCCCTATGGGCTACCTAGGGCCTTCCTTAGGGGTGACCTATATGTAGAAAAGGGGGAGTTTAAGGCTTGGCAAGTACTTTTAAATGCCAAGTCGAAGTGGCAGTGAAACTGCACACACAGGCACTGAAGAGGCAGGCCTGAGACATGGTTAGGGGGCTACTTATGTGGGTGGCTCAACTAGTGCTGCAACCCACTAGTAGCATTTAATTTACAGGCCCTGGGCACATGTAGTGCACTTGACTAGGGACTTACAAGTAAATTAAATAAGCCAACTGGGTATGAGCCACTGTCACCATGTTTTAAGGAGAGAGGATATGCACTTTAACACTGATTAGCAGTGGTAAAGTGCGCAGAGCCCTAAAGGCAGCAGAAATGAGGTCAGAAAAAGAGAAGGAGGAAGGCAAACATTTTGGGGGTGACCCTGCAGAAAGGCCATTTCCAACACATTTTGAATTGAAACATGGGTGTTACAGATCAGGACTGAAGTACGTTAGCAGAGCAGTGTGTGGGTTCAATACTGGAAAGCAAAAAGAAGATCAAGTGAGAGAGAGGTGAATAATAGTCATGTGCAGGCAGCACTGGTAAAGCTTCAAATGGTTACAGGTTAGGTATGCAGTATTGACAAAGCTGTGTCAGTTTCCCTATGGGAGTATGAGAGGTGTTTTAAGGCAGGATGGAATTGTATTGGTAGATTTGTTTGTGTACATTAATACCAGCTTAACAGAACTAATGCAAGGTAAAACTGAGGTGCTCTGGCAGAAGTTAACTAATTACTTATCAGTGATCTTCATTACACTGATCCATAATTCTCTCCATCAGGAACTGTGGCTGTTCATTAGAAGTTAAAGCAAGTGGAGACGGTGACGCGATACATGCCTCTGCTGGGTTGTTCACGACGAGAACACGTGGAACGCAAGCCACGATCATCTGCAATCCTTTGACAGCCACAATAGCCGTGACAGGACACCCGGCAGCACGCTAGCAGCAGCGGCAGGTGGCTGCAGTAGCGGCAGAAGCTGGTGGCAGAAAGGAGTCGGCAAAGGATTGGCTGAAGTGCCGGTAAGCACTGGCAAGCACTTTGTTAAGTGGTGAAGGGGGGCAAGGGGGAGCACTGCCACCGCTCTCCTCTCGTGTCATCCCCTCGCTGTGTACACAGCTCTGCTGAGCAACCCTGCCCTCTGGCCCCCCACACCCCTACTCCCAGCCCCCCTGCTCTGCTGCAACTGTATACAGGTTCTGGAAAATGGCACAGAGGGCCAGAGGAGAGAGGGATAGAGCCCAGAGAGTGCCCTCAGATATCTTATGTTGCAGTCTTATGTCATAAGGGGGCTTACAGAGGTGTGCATATTCAGCTCCCAGGCTTCCTGGTACCTCTAGACCACACAGCGTGGAGACCGTGGGGAAAAGAACGCAGAATACAGAACACAGAACATAGAATAAACATAGGGAAACTCAGAGACTGTGTGGTAAACTATGTGGTAAATTGGCAAAATAGTGGCAAGCCAGGGGGCGCGAATCACTCAGAGCACTTGGCTGTAGGCTGCTGTAGGCTGTTTTTCCAGCACAGAAGCAGCCAGCAAATAGACCGACGTGACTTGTACACACACAATAATTGAATTGACCAACAGCCGAATACTCAGATATAGCCTGTCAACTCAGGGGTGGCAACAAGGATGACACTAACACATGGAAGAAAAAGAGCAGCAAAGAGGCAAAGGCAAGGCTCCCCAGGAGAAGGTTAGCTCGAGCCACAAAGAGAATCAATAGAAAGGAAAATATTTTTCAAATCCAGCGCAAACAACAAAATTGCCTTATAAATCTCCAAGCCAGGGCAGAAAGGCAGGCTACAAAATCACAGACTTCTTGTTTACTAAGAAGGAGTTGAACTCCACCAGTGCTCTAAAAGGCACAGCTCTTGCCAATGATCCTGCCAATAACCCTGAGATAACAGGCGTGGATGACGTGAAGACTTCGCAGGATGTTGAAAGGACTTGTGTTGACCTGGGAACAACAAACACACTTATCCCTCAGTCCAATAAAACAGGCATAACAATCAATGCAGAAATTCGTAGATGTTACCAAAATGATACTTTTTCCACCTTAAATCTCAGTAACTGGAACAATTGGGGGGAGAGTCCGTGGTGCACCTCATTTTCCAAACAACCCTCGCAAGAAGAAAATAATACTGACTGCATTATAATAGAGGAATTTCGGCTGATAGATCTTTCAGATACTTGCTCAGACACACCTCAAGGCAATCAGTTCGCAAATAACAAAACAAAAATGAGATCCTTCTGGAGTACAAGCTCACCAAGAACATTTTGTAAAATAACAACCACAACAACATCTGACACACATGTAACTTCAGCTGCCAGGGCAACGGAGCAACAAGAGGGACCTGATGACCCATTGGACCACACAACAGGGGCCAATTCAAATGTAGAACCATAAACATCTGGAGACTCATGGAAGGCCTTGCTAGCAACAATGGACACAATGTCAGCAGACATCCAATTTCAAGCAGATAAGCAAGACAGCCAGGTAGACTTACTTAACATCTCGGCCATCCACATCGTGAGCATTGACAACAAGCCTCAATCTTTGAATGATCTGATAAAGAGGACTCAAACACACTCATACACCCAGCAGGTGGCATGTCAGTGCGCCACTATCGGCGACAACTCACAAAGAACTCTGGATATCCTAAACAACATCTTGAAAGAGGTAAAAATCCAGAACCTCAGAGTTCATGAGCACTTTAGTAGTAGTGGCGAGAAAACACCCAAAAAACCATCAAAAAAGGAAAGCACACAAAATGTGGAGGAACCCCAACAGGAAAGCAATAATTTCAGGGGAAACTACTTATCTGGACAGGGAAGGTCTCAGAGCAACACAGAGAGCAGACCATGCCCCAGCACACAAGAAACAGGATCCTCCATGGGCAGATCGAAGGACTTAGGCCCGTATTTATACTTTTTTAGCGCTGCATTTGCGTCATTTTTTGACGCAAAAGTGGCACAAACTTACAAAATACAATTATATTTTGTAAGTTTGCACGCTTTTGCGTCAAAAAGCGGCGCAAACGACGCACTAAAAAAGTATAAATATGGGCCTTAGTTCCCAACAATTTAATAGTGGAGGAATCCTCCCTCACGAAATGGGAAAAGAAACGAAAAAGGAAAGCACTGAAAAAATCTAAGGGGGTCCAGCAACACAGTATATGGAAATTATTCGCTAAATCTAATGGCTTGCAGTGTAAGGAACCAGGAAGAATAGACAACAGTAAAAAAACAGCAAGCTGGGTTAAATCTAGCCAGATGAGGGAAGAACAGCCTGTCAGCAAGGACAATGCCATGGGTGAATGAAGTGCTTTATGTAAACAATTAACATCACAACAACAGTCTCCAAAAACCCCTCTTACCAGCTACAAACGGGGTAGCTGTCAGGGAGACCAGATCCTCGGGGCCTGTGCACGTTCCCAACATGTCCACCACTAGACAGCTCCAAAACTCCGATAGAAGTATCACAGAGCCTGAGAGAGTCCAAGTGGGGGAAAAGGGGATTAGGTAGGGAACAGCTGTGAAGGAGACCTGTAGGAAGCAAACGGTTAAACAACACAATATCAAAATATAATCACAGTGACTTTCACTAGACTATGGTTCTAAGCGTTCTCATACTGTCACCATGGATAACCTAAGAAGTGACTATCACTAGACCTTAGGAACGTTGGGTACCTGGAAAAAATCAAGGATGGTTAATACAATGTTTCATAAGGGCTTTTCATGAAATGTCACATACTGTCTAGGAGTACAAGAACCTTCTAGAATAATGTTTCAGAACAAATATTGCATATTAAAACATAGGGACAAAGGCAATCTGAAACATTCTCAGGAAAACAATAGGAGTTGTACTAGGAACCTAATTTGCATAAAGAATGTCACTTTTGTATTTAGCGTCTTCACAGAAAATCCAAAAGCCCAGAATAAGTGTGTACACTTCAACAAACACTACACATCAAAGTTTTAATTGCCAATAAATGATCACGCACACTGTTGCCGATCTGAACATCAAGTTTTACATGTTGGAAATAAATTGCGCACACTGCCGTTTCGAACAAGAATATGCAAATGCCATGAAATGATCGCACAAGCTTTTGCCGATCTGAACACCAAGTTTTACATGCGGGAACTGAATCGCGCACACTGCCGTTTCGAACAAGAATATGCAAATGCCATGAAATGATTGTGCAAGCTTTTGCCGATCTGAACACCAAGTTTTACATGCGGGAAATGAATTGTGCACACTGCCAATTCAAACAAGAATATGCAAATGTCATGGGGGGGAGTGGCCAACATGGCGACCGGAGAGGCAGCATAATCTGTAGCTCCGCTCCCGTCCCTTATAATTATCCTGTTGACGGCGCCTCTAGATCCTCCGAGTTGAGTGCCGCTCTCCTTGCCGCCCAGGATCCCCAAGAGAAGCTACGGATTTGATCCTGGCGAAGCTGTTGTCCGCCGGGGCGAGCTGCAGCCAGTGCTGCACACTGGCTGCAGCTCGCCCCGGCGGACAACAGCTGCGTCAGGATCAAATCCGTAGCTTCTCTTGGGGATCCTGGGCGGCGAGCCGAGACCCGCGGCCTGTGACCGAGGTGTGCGCCGATCGGGGCCAGAGCCCCAATATCACCAAAATAGAAGCACAAGGACGCTAAGCCTCATTCCTGCGAAGCCGCAAGGTAAGGAGACCAGGGACGAGAGGCTCGACCTGTTTGGTCTTGGACGCCCGCGTGGGACCGACGCAGGCCAACGGGGCGTGGCCCATAAATCTTCGGCGGCATGAATCGACCTGCGGGCATATAAAGAGGCCTGGTTCCCGCTCTAAACGGAGGGATCCAAGATGACTGAGGCCCCGAAACAACACTGCTGCAGTTACCCTATACCCACCCGCCAACACAAGTGACTCTCTCACACGTAACCGCCTCTTACCAGGCACGGCAGCCGAGCTGGTCTGCGACCCTGCCCATCCCTTCTCCCGTGGCCTTCTGGCACCCTGGCTGGCTGGCGGGCCAGGCGTAGATTGTGGCGTTGGGACCAAGGACCCCCGTTGTGGACCCGCGCAGCAGGCGCTATATCCGTGCCGCGCTAGACCCACAAAACCAGGTTGAATACAGATACCCATACCGCAATATGCAGGGAGGAGAACTGAACCCTGCCCCTGTTGGTGCCCGGATGCGTCGGCGGAGAGTCAGTTATGGGGTCAACACGACACGAGGGACCATGAGCTGGTCTGGTCAGCACGTCAACGCAAACTTCACGCCTTACATCGCGATTGGCAAACGACTACCACGGACTTCACTGGGCATACCGATTGCACTTGCACCGCAACGTGGGCCTGGGCCTAGCATCCATCAACACAAGACAGAAACCTAACCAGCATAGCACCACAGCTCCCTTGATGTGTCGATTAGACTTAGTCACATTCGACCGGGCACACAACACCTTAAGTCTCCCACTGCCGCGGACACCAAATGGGCAAGACGAAAACCCCATGTGCACCCCTGGGGACCATGGAATCAAATGCCTCCCCTCCTGGCGACCATGCTGAGATGCACCAAGCACTGCAGAAAATGGAACTCACTTTACACGCCCATACAGCACAATTTGAAAAGATATTACACGCCATCCTGGAAACCAAAACTACCTTGGAAGCCAAAATAGGATCCGTTTCAGCAGACGTCAGCATATTGCAGGCAGACCAGCATGCATTGTCAGATCGTGTGACAGAAATGGAAAAGGACACTCCAACCCTTCCCCTGACAGTGAAAGAACTACAATCACAAATGAATCATCTAGCAAATGAAATGGATGACCTAAAGTGCAGAGGTGAGGATGCGGAGGGAAGGTCACAGCGCAACAACATCTGACTAGTGGGGTTCCCAGAACGAGTCGAAGGCCCCAGCACAGAACTATTTATAGAACAATGGCTCACGGAGACGATACTAAAAGACAAAGGGGGTCATTACAGCATTGGCGGTAAAAGCCGCTTACCGCTGTGCAGAAGACCGCCAACACACCACCGCGGCTGCGGAATTCCGCCACAACTATTATGACCCACATCTCGGAATCCGACAAAATCCAGACACCCACACAAGTCTTCCACACCAAAGGTCAGTGATAAACTGGCGAAAACAAAAGCTCCACCGTCACGCCAACAGAAATACGCCCACACTATCACGACACACGATTCCACGCTGCGGTCTTTCAACCGCGGTATTCCATTGACGGTACACACCACCCCGCTCAAAATACACACACTCTTACAAAACACTACCACATTGGACAATTCCAAATACACCTGATACACATAAACACACCACTCCCACACACCCAATACACTATAAAACACACACCCACATCACCAACAAACCCCTATGACCACTATTACAGAGAGAAGGCCAGAGAGCGACACCACCATCCACAAACTAGCACCCACAGGCACACAACACCATCACCCACACAACTTCCACGCACAAAACACCACACAACACTACATAGCACCACACTTATCACCACACACCACCCCACACATCACCTACACCACCCCATGGCACGGCAAAGACACCCCAGGTTCTCGGAGGAGGAGCTCAGGGTCATGGTGGAGGAAATCGTCCGGGTAGAGCCACAGCTTTTTGGAGCACAGGTGCAGCACACCTCAATTGCAAGGAAGATGGAGCTATGGCAAAGAATAGTCCACAGGGTCAACACAGTGGGACAACACCCAGGAAATCGGGAGGACATCAGGAAGAGGTGGAACGACCTATTGGGGAAGGTGAGGTGCGTTCGGTGGTCTCAAGACACCACCAGGTGGTTCAGCGGACTGGCGGCGGACCCCCACCTCCTCCCCCACACCTAACAACATGGGAACAGCAGGTCTTGGTGATTCTGCATCCTGAGGGCCTCGCAGGAGTAGCTGGAGGAATGGACTCTGGTAAGTCAAACCTTTAACTACCATATCCCCCACCCTACCTGCATGCTATCACATACCCCCACCCTCGCCCCCAAACGTATCACTCCAACTCCTCACAAATGTACCAATATCACAAACCACCCATCCCAAAACCAAGCCCTGCATGCAACACCAACGCATGGACACCCATCACTAAAGCATGCCCACTGCACATACCCATACAACCCCCTAAACCATCATCACACGAGCCCCCACACAGGAATGCCAGCACTGGGGTACACGGTCACCCACCCATTGCACACCATGACACACACAGATGCAATAATCATGCCTTTCCACCCCTGCAGGTCCACTACCCAACGTCACCAGACAGGAGGGTCCAGTCGGTTCCCCTCACACAGGCACAGGCCACCACAGACCTTTCCCCCTCTGGAAACACCAGCACAGCACCCACCCATCGGGCCCATACCTCCGTCCCCAGGACACGTCAATCAGCTGTGTGTCCACCACTACAGGGAACCCAGGATAACCCACCACCCCAACAACATCAGGGACCTGGGGGCAGTGGCAGTGGGCACACGGTCCAGGGCACGGAGGCCCAGGAACACAGGGGAACTGGGAGGGCTGCTGTGCGACAGGGAGCGGACAGGCCAAGGGAACCCACTCTCCACGAGGCCCTCTCCTCCATCATGGGAGCCTACCACCACTCCCAGGAGACAATGGCAACGGTACTGGCCAAGTTTCAGGAGACCCAGCGCATGCAGGAGGAACAGTATTTGGGGTTCAGAGAGGAACTCAGAACCATCAGCTCCACCCTGGGCACCATCGTAGGGGTGCTGAAGGAACTACTCAACACCAGGAGGGACACTGTGGCACTACAAGGGGCCCCTGACACTAGCATGGACGATGAACTGCCCACCACCTCCGCCGGCGCTAGTGGATAGGAGGCACCGCCACAGGACCACCACACCAGCACCCAACCCCCTGCCGAGGGAGAACCACCCCGCAAACGGTCCCTGAGATCCAGGAACAAGACAGAGCACGATGCCAAGACCCCGCCAAGAAATGAGACCACCCTGATTGTCATCCTACTGTCCCACTTTGTCACCCTGTCCATATTGAAACTGCCCCAGCTCCACTATCTATGCCCACATGGGCAATGCACCTGTGAGACTAATAGACTGGACTCTGCCATGGACATGCCTCCGCCATCACAACTCACCATTTTACTACCCCCTCCAATATTGAGCACTTAAATAAACACACTTAAAGCACAAAACAATCTGGAGTCTGTCTGTGATTTCGAAATTGTGTATTTGCAATTACAGTGACAAAATGTCCATGAAATAGTAATGTCAACATACCTATGTCACACAGCTCTAGTCCCTGAGGAATCTAAGCAGATGACACACGTTGGGACCCACACCTGTGAAACCATAAGGGAAAGTGACAACTCAGTGACCATACACTGGGTGAAATCGACAGACAAGATAGAGGTAGAAGTGTTGAAGTACATGTAGTAGGCAGGAATGTATTCTCACCTGTGTTTCACTGGAAATATTGCTGGATGACTGAGTCCCTGTTCTGCATGTCTTCTTCCTCTGCTTCCTCCTCATCACTGTCCTCACGCTCCACAGCTGCCACAACACCGCCATATGGACCATCCTCCTGCCGAAAAGGCACCTGTTGTTGCAAAGCCAAGTTGTGAAGCATACAGCAGGCCACGATGATCTGGCACACCTTCTTTGGTGAGTAGAATAGGGATCCACCTGTCATATGGAGGCACCTGAACCTGGCCTTCTGGAGGCCAAAGGTCCGCTCGGTCACTCTCCTAGTTCGCCCATGTGCCTCATTGTAGCGTTCCTCTGCCCTTGTCCTGGGATTCCTCACTGGGGTCAGTAGCCATGACAGGTTGGGGTAACCAGAGTCACCTAATAGCCACACACGGTGCCTCTGGAGTTGACCCATCACATAAGGGATGCTGCTATTCCGCAGGATGTAGGCGTCATGCACTGAGCCAGGGAACATGGCATTCACATGGGAGATGTACTGGTCTGCCAAACATACCATCTGTACATTCATAGAATGATAACTCTTCCGGTTTCTGTACACCTGTTCACTCCTATGGGGGGGGGGACCAAAGCCACATGGGTCCCATAAATGGCAAATATGATGTTGGGGATATGTCCCAGGGCATAGAAATCACCTTTCACTGTAGGCAAATCCTCCAGCTGAGGGAAAACGATGTAGGTCCACATTTGTTTCAGAAGGGCAGACAACACTCTGGACAATACGTTGGAAAACATACCTGGGACATCCCTGATGCCATGACCACAGTTGTTTGAAGTGACCCACTTGCAAGGAAATGGAGCACTGACAGCACCTGCACTTGAGGGGGGATTCCTGTGGGATGGCGGATTGCTGGCATCAGGTCTGGCTCCAACTGTGTACACAGTTCCTGGTTTGTGGCACGGTCAAACCTGTAGGTGATTATCACATTTCTTTCCTCCATTGTTGACAGGTCCACCAGCTGTCGGCACACCGGAGGATTCTGCCATCTCCTCACATGTCCCAGCAGACGGTGCCTATGAAGGACAGCAGCAAGCACAGAGTCAAACAACTCAGAGGTATGTACCCACATTCTACACAGAACACCATTCATACACAAAATGTAGCCTGTATGTGTGTTGAGAGTAGGCCTATGTGTGACATAGTTGGTAATTAGGCCATGTGGGCCCCTGAAATGGGGGCTGCCTGACCTCTAAAGTGGGACAATGGGATGTGAGGTAACTGCGCTGGCGTTGTACACCGTCGCGCTAGGCGGTCAAAGACCGTGGCGCAATGCTGCATTGGTTAACATTGGACCCTATGGGTCCCAGGAGCCAGTGACGATGTATGCCGGCGGTGATGGTACGCACCGCCGCGGACATGACCGCTGCGGATGTGACCGCCATTTTCTATCTGTTGAATCACTCGATACCTGATCTTCGACAGGAGAGGACCTACACTCAAGTGCTGCTGTGACCTCGGTCTGGAAGAGACAATGGCTCATGCTTCTGGGGAAAGGGCCCCTGCCTTCACATCGGAGGACTTGGAGAAGCTCGGCGATGGGGTCCTCCCCCATACACACTACTCTACGGTCCTCCAGACCAACAGGTAAGTACACAGGGAGCATGTTCAATGGGCTATGCCTGTGTGGAGAGAGCTGGATGTAAAAAGGAAGGGGGCAGAGTTCTGCGTGTATGAAAGACGGTGGGTGCATGTGCCACATGGCAAGGATAGGGATGGGGGCCACTCACTTTGACGGCGCAGTTGGTAATGACTTCTCTTCTTCCCCTGTACATTTCATGTAGGTCAGCGCCCAATAGAAGAAGGATGTTTGGCGTGCCATCGCCAAGGACGTCCGGACCCTGGGGGTCCACCACAGACGAAGCACCCACTGCTGTAAAAGATGGGAGGACATTCGTCGCTGGAGCAAGAAGATGGTGGAGGCTCAGCTGGGGATGGCCTCCCAACGTGGGAGGGGTGCCTGTCGAACCATGACCCCCCTGATGTTCAGGATCCTGGCGATGGCCTACCTGGATTTGGATGGGAGCTTGAGGGCATCACAACAGACACAAGGGAGTGAGTACACTCTCATTTAGCTGACTTAGCGCGCAGTGGAGGGTTCTGGGTGGGGGAGGAGGGCTGTGGGTTTCCCTAGGCCAGGGCGAGTTCCGTAGGCTAGGCCCCTCCGTAAGGCATGGCCCTGTGGCCCCCCACACCACCTCTGTAGAGTGCCAAGTACAGCTATTCATGCCCCTGTGTCATCTATGTGTGCATATGTCGTCCATAGCCTTGTAGGCCATTTCCCAGGAATTGCACTGTAGAGCCCAACAGCGTGACGTAGTTCAGGGGGCTTCTGTGTCTGTCTTGTCCGCCAATGGTAGTGGTAAGCCATGCACTCAGCATGTCTTTCTTCTGTTTCACCCCCCCCTTTTTTTGCGGTCTCCCTGTTGTTGTGTGCATTAGCATCATCAGGCGGAGGAGCAGTGGCACCGGAGCACGAGGGAGCTGCATCCCACATGGCCATGGAGGGCCACACTACGGACTCTGAATACACCAGTGGGATGGAGGGCGAGTGGAGCACCATGGTGGTGACAGGAGCTGAAACCAGCGACACGGACTCGTCCTCCGATGGGAGCTCCCTTGTGGTGGCGGCAACATCTGTGCCCCCCACTTCTACAGGTACAGCCACCACCCCCCCTCCCAGCACCACCCTCCCAGCAGCCCCTCAGCCTTCGCCCCGTGCCCGCTCACCCAGGAGGGTGGGCATCACCTTCGCCCCAGGCACCTCAGCCCCTGCCCCTCACCCTCAGTGAGGAGGCCATTGACCTTCTCAGGTCCCTCACTGTTGGGCAGTCTACCATTTTGAATGCCATCCAGGCTGTAGAAAGGGAGTTGCAACAAACCAATGCATTCCTGGAGGGCATTCATTCTGGTCAGGCTGCCCTTCACCGAACCTTTCAAACTCTGGCCTCAGCACTGATGGCAGCCATTGTCCCTGTGTCTAGCCTCCCCCCTCCAACTTCCTCCACCCAGACCCAATCCCCTGTACCTCTGCCTATCCCAAGCACACCATCAGACCAGCCTGCACACACCTCACCACACAAGGGAAGCTCAGGCAATCATAAGCACCACACATCCCACAGGCACTCACGCAAACATCACACACATACAGACACACCAACATCCCCTGCCTCCACTGTGTCCCCCTCCTCGTCGTCTCCCTCCTCCTTCCCAGTCTCATCTACACTCACACCTGCATGCACTACCTCTACAGCCACTACGTCCCGCACCAGCACACCCACCAGCACACCCCGCTCACGTGCTGTCACCACCCCCACTACCATTCACACGTCCCCTGTGTCCTCTCCCAGTGTGTCTGTGACACCCCCTCCGAAGATACCCAAACACAGGCACACACCCACCCAACATACATCCACCTCACAACAGCCTCCAGCGCATGCACCTGCACCCAAAGCCACAAAACTTACACCTCCTACAACCACCACCTCTTCCTCCACTCCCAAACCCCCTCCAGCTACCCGTCCCAGTGTGTCCAAACAACTTTTCCTGTCCACCCTTAACCTATTTGCCACCACCCCCGTCCAACTCATAGGTCCCGAACTAGCACCTCAGCCACAAAATCTTCGGGACCAGTGGTGCCTGTTGTCACAGGTATGTGGAGTGCACCGGCCACCAGGAAAGCCAGTGTGTCACAGAGCCACAGCACAGCCAGCCCCCCCCGTGAAGCACCAGAAGTTGGCCATTGCCCGGCGGGAGAGGGGGAAGACTCCAGCCACCCAAGCCGCTCCCAGGGGTCACGGTGGGAGTGTGGACTCAGTTGTGACTCCTCCCAAGGTGGGGAAGGCCCAGAAGAAAGCCGGCAAGTCTGGGAGGAGCAGCACGGCAGAGAAGACCGCCATCATCCCCGCTGGCCAGGAGTGCCCCGCCAGCCCCATCGTCGCTGCCCAGGATGCCACCGCCAGCCCCATTCCCGCTGGCCAGGAGGGCCCCACCAGCCCCATCGTTGCTGACCAGGAGGCCACCGCCAGCCCCATCGTCGCTGCCCAGGAGGCCACCGCCAGCCCCATCGTCCCTGCCCAGGAGGGCGGCGCCAGCCACAGCCCAGCTGCCCAGGAGGGCCCCGCCAGCCACAGCCCAGCTGCCCAGGAAGGCCCCACCAGCCACAGCCCAGCTGCCCAGGAGGGCCCCGCCAGCCACAGCCCAGCTGACCAATGAAGGACCGCCAGCCCCAGCCCAGCTGGGCAGTGAAGGCTGAGCAGGGCAAGCACCGCTGAACAGGGCAAGGACCGCCAAGTCAAGCACCGCTGAACAGGGAAGGACCGCCACGTCAAGCACCGCTGAACAGGGCAAGCACCACTGAACAGGCAAGGACCGCCAAGTCAAGCACCGCTGAACAGGGCAAGCACCGCTGAACAGGTCAAGGACCGACAAGTCAAGCACCGCTGAACAGTGCAAGGACCGCCACGTCAAGCACCGCTGAACAGGGCAAGGACCGCCAAGTCAAGCACTGCTAAACAGTGCAAGCACCGCTGAACAGGGCAGGGACCGCCAATTCAAGCACCGCTAGCCCAAGAGCGGCAGGGGCACTGACGCAACAGGGACCGTCACAGGGTGAGTGATGCACTCTGGGCACCAGTCCCCCTCCAGAACCAGTGGAGACATGCATCCACTACGTCTGTCCTTGGCAGGATGAAGCACTCTGGGCACCAGTCCCCCTCCAGAACCAGTGGAGACATGCATCCACTACGTCTGTCCTTGGCAGGATGAAGCACCCTGGGCACCAGTCCCCCTCCAGAACCAGTTGAGACATGCATCCACTACGTCTGTCCTTGGCAGGATGAAGCACCCTGGGCACCAAGCACCCTCCAGAACCAGTGGAGACATGCATCCACTACGTCTCTCCTTGGCAGGATGAAACACTCTGGGCACCAAGCCCCCTCCAGAACCAGTGGAGACATGCATCCACTACGTCTGTCCTTGGCAGGATGAAGCACTCATCCACTACGTCTGTCCTTGGCAGGATGAAGCACTCTGGGCACCAAGCCCCCTCCAGAACCAGTCGAGACATGCATCCACTACGTCTGTCCTTGGCAGGATGAAGCACTCTGGGCACCAGTCCCCCTCCAGAACCAGTGGAGACATGCATCCACTACGTCTGTCCTTGGCAGGATGAAGCACTCTGGGCACCAAGCCCCCTCCAGAACCAGTCAAGACATGCATCCACTACGTCTGTTCTTAGTAGGATGAAACACTCTGGGCACCAGTCCCCCTCCTGAACCAGTGGAGACAGGCATCCAATACATCTGTCCGTGGCAGGATGAAGCACTCTGGGCACCAAGCCCCTCCAGAACCAGTGGAGACTGTCATCCACTTGAGAGACTGTGGCTTTTCACTCCCCAAGATTGAACAGTTGGCAAACCACCCACTGTAGAGACTTGAGAGACTGTGGCTTTGCACTCCCCAGGATTGAACAGTGGGCAAACCACCCACTGGAGAGACTTGAGAGACTGTGTCTTTGCACTCCCCAGGATTGAACAGTGGGCAACCCACCCACTGTAGAGACTTGAGAGACTGTGGCTTTGCACACCCCAGGATTGAACAGTGGGCAAACCACCCACTGTAGAGACTTGAGAGACTGTGGCTTTGCACTCCCCAGGATTCATCAATGGGCATGGAGGCCCCTCGTGGATCTGGCGTCGTGCACTCATCCGACTGAGGTGCCCCCCCTTCCCTTCCCCCTGAGGTGCCTGTTGTATTTCTATCTGATGCCCCAGCAGTGTTCTCTCTGTTTTGATCTGGTATCGTGTGTGGGCCTCGCCAATGCATTTTGGGCCTAGTGGTCCATGGACTATAAATGGTGCAATACCTGGACTACTAATCTTGGTGTATATTTTGTTAATAGAGTATAAATGTATATTTTTGCTTGCTGAATTTTGATATATTACAATGGTTACACTCATTTCCTTTTGTCATTGCATTCTTCCGGGGGGTTGTGGGGTGTAACTGTAATGTATAGATATGCATTGGTGTGTGTGTTGTAGTGGGTGAGGGTGGGGGTGGGGGTGTTGCGTGTGTGTGTCCCTGTTTTTTGCCTCCCCCCTCCCCTGTTTCGTAGGTGCAGTACTCACTGTGGTCTTCGCCGCCGGCATTGGTGCTCCTGGTACAGGAGCAGGAAGACTATCGCAAGGAGAATATGGAGTTCCGGGTCCATGGTGTCCTCCTTCCTCGTGGAATGTGATGAGGTGAGCGTTTTCCCTTCGAAATTCCTGTTTCCGCCGTGTTTTTATCCGCGGTGAATCCGCCCCGGAAAAGGTGGCGGATTGGCCTGTCATAATAGTGTGGGCGGTACATTGTCCTCCGTCTGTCTGTTGGCGGTGACCGGCGAGCTGTTTGCTTGTACCGCCGTGGCGGTCGGAGTGTTAAAGTGTCTGTCTATGTTGGCAGTTTCCGCCACGGTCGTAATTCAATTTTTTTGACCAGCGGCCTGTTGGCTGTCTTACTGCCACTTTAACACCGATTGCCAGGGTTGTAATGACCACCTATATTCTAAACCCACAGCTGGCATCAAAACAGGACAAGTTATCTCTGAATCATTCCCAATAGGCAGAGGCACTAGGCAAGGGTGCCCGCTATCCCCCTTACAGTTTGCAATAGCCATGGAACCACTAGCGATAAAGCTCCGCAGCTGCGCCCAAATATGGGGCATCCCAGAATCTAACACACCATATTATATCCCTATACGCGGACAATGCCCTAATACATCTGCGCAATTATACCACCTCCATAGCTGGGGTAATGACAATATTGGAAACCTTTGCAATCGCCTCTGGCCTATAAATTAACTGGTCCAAGTCAAACATTTTTCCTCTTACTCCCATAGCAACTGATATGCACGCGTCACTACCAAAATACCAACTACCATGGTCTCATTCCACCTTTAAATATTTAGGCATACAAATATATCATTCCATAGCAGACCTCAGGGAAGGCAACTTTGACAGAGTTCTTAGAACTGTCCGCGGCTCTCTACTGTTCTGGAGCTCGCTCCCTCTATTCCCTATGGGCTGGGTAGCCATAGCCAAAATGGTCATCCTCCCGAGGTTCCTATATTATTTAACCGCACTCCAGATACTCCTACCACGATCGTTCTTTCACTCGCTGCACTCCTTGTTGACTGATCTGCTCTGGGGCAAAGACAGACGCAGAGTAGCATTATCTGCAATGCAATATCCACAGGACGCGGGTGGATTGGGCATGCAAATTTCGATCTATACTACGCCGCTGCTCAACTGCAATGGCCAACCATGTGGCTTAGCGAGCCCCTCCCAGAAGAAAGCAAAGCAATGGAAGAATACATTGCACCACTTCCGATCCTAACTTTGCTATTAGCTAGCCCCTATCACCCACAGAAAAAGACAATATTGCTGGATGTAGCCAGATCTTGCTGACGCATTATACGTCCAAGGCAAGACTTCCACGTCTCGTTACTCCCCCTTGCTGCCATTGTCACAACACCCCAGAGCCCAAAACCTCTCACTACACCATGATACGCGCGACATGAGACTGTTAAATGCAGGAGACTGTTACTCAAGCTCCACACTGCGCTCCTTTGAGGAACTAGTGAACGCTGGGGCTACTCATGCTGAGGCCTTTCTGACATACGGTGCAATCAAATTTCTACTCAACAACATATCGGGGCTCAGCAACACTGAGCCAAAGGAATCTCAGCTGCTCACCACTTCCTCACTATAGGCAATACAAAAGGCATAATAACAAAACTATACAAGCTGCTCCTGGCGAAAGCTTGCTCGGAATTTTCACAAGCTAAGACCCGTTGGGACGCCGCCCTCCCCTCACCATTACCCAAGAAAGCTTGGTCCGCAGCACTCTCTATAATCAAGAATGTATCCTGCAATGCTAGACTGCGCTACACCCAGTTCAATTACATTCATTACTCCTATCTACCTCTGGCCTGCATTAAAAATATATACCCCAACTCAAATCCAGTATGCCCCAGATGCACTACTCCAGCAGCAGACTTCTATCATATGGTTTGGAGCTGCCATCCAGTGAGCACGGCCTGGCAACGCATCACCGATACCACAGCTGACATTGCCGTTCAGACCCTTGCATCCACGCCAGAATCTTGCTTACTAGGCATACGCCGGCGCGACAAAGGTGATAAACACCTCCACAAAATTTATAGACCTTGCCTTCGTAGTCTACTAGCGCTTGATTGCCACGCATTGGAAGGCCCCACACGCCCCGTCACACGCTGCCTGGCTCCAAGACCTACACAGCCGCTCGCAAGCAGAGGCCCAGACATTGCGCCAGCTACAACATAGGGGACTGATCCAAGGTGGCGCTGAAATCTGGGATAATTTTGTGGTTAACATCAAGGACAGAGATGATACATATCCCCCCTGAATACCGAGGAACCCGTCGGATACGGTCCCTTTCAAATCTCCACACTGCACCCCCCCGGAGTCCTCCATAAATAACCATGACATCATCACGTCCGCCAGACGCGCAAAAACAATAAGCCAAATATGCGCCCCCCCCAACAGCGGTCCGCTAAGTTGCCACTACAACACCACTCCCAGTGCTTCGCCCACTCCTGTCTCGATCAGTCTCCCCCACAGACCATAGACACAATTGAAGCACCACCCCCACTCTTCAGGCAAATACTGCCCAAACCGCACCACATGCCTATTAATCTACTCCTGGAACACAAATGTGATGTCAATTATAAGTTGTTCTGTTAAATGTTGCATTACAGTACATCAAAATACAAACCGCATTGTATAAGGTGATATACGTGTGTAAACAGAATGCAAAATCTTAATGGAGAAATGTACTGCTGCTTGCTTATCATGTTTAATAAACAGATTAAAAAAATAATATGTATATGCAAATGCCATGAAATGATTGCGCAAGCTTTTGCCGATCTGAACACCAAGTTTTACATGCAGGAAATGAATCGCGCACACTGCCGATTCGAACAAGAATATGCAAATGCCATGAAATGATCACACAAGCTTTTTTCAGATCTGAACACCAAGTTTTACATGCGGGAAATGAATCGCGCACACTGACAATTCGAACAAGAATATGCAAATGCCATGAAATGATCACGCAAGCTTTTGCCGATCTGAACATTAAGGCCCATATTTATACTTTTTTAGCGCCGCATTTGCGCCTCTTTTTGACGCAAAAGCGGGGCAAATTTACAAAATCCAATTGTATTTTGTAAATTTGCGCTGCTTTTGCGTCAAAAAGCGGCGCATATGCGGCGCTAAAAAAGTATAAATATGGGCCTAAGTTTCACATGAGAGCAATGACTCGCGTACTCTGAAAGTTTTAACTAGTAGGCCCAAAACTCAAGAGTCTTTGCGAACGGGGTCGGGGGCCCGCCCGACCTCCGCCTTACCATTCTGCTCAAGGATCACCAATATAATGCAGGGCAGGCCTGGAACATCAAGGTAGGCCTCCGGAATAGGAGCTCAGCATGTTGCTGCTGCTCTGCACCGGGACCTCTGAATAGTGAGCATGTGGAGCTGGGCTGGCTCCCTTATATAGAGTCTGGCCCAGCCCACAAACCACACCCAGTCATGCTGCAGGGAAAGCTTCTAGAAGGTCCTAGAAAGGGACCACACCCTAACACACTCAGTAAGCCTGCAGCAATACATTTCAAATGAACAGTTATTGCAAACATCATTAATAGTGTCTTTCAGGGTTAAAGTCTGCAATGCAAAAGGTTAACATACTGCATATAAACACAATACATGAATTATGCTCTTGCATAAAGGCTGGGTTTTTGCATTTTTGTCGCCCATAGAGCGCGAACTGTCCTGATGTTGACAGTAGCAACCTCTTGCATGGTGAGACGCCCTTAAGAGAATAACAGTGAAAAATAACTATCATCAGGCAGTGCCCAGAACAGGGAACTCAGAAGGTTAGTGACAGGCTGGAAACAACCAAACTCAGGGAACATAAACCTCAATGTGCAAGCTCCGCACATAATATGATTGCAACAAACCAACCTGTAGGTTAAAAAAACAGATTTTAGATCAAGCTTTCTATCTTTGGTCAGACGACTGCACAAACAGCGCATCACAAAAGAGAATTCCAGGACACCAGATATCGCAGGATAAGGAGGCTTCAGAGGATAATAAATTACTTTTAATCCCTTGCTGTGATTTGAAGGGGGCTTTTGACATACTACACAGAAGCACCATACTGAAGTTGATAAATGCGATTCAGCCTCTGGCTCACATCTTAAAAACAGAGCTGATGACTGTTGAGTTCATTCTACATCCAAATAATAAAGACAAAGAGGCAACGTTGACATCCTGGGCCACGTCTGCCATAATTGACCACATTTTAGTATATCAAGACACGTTTAGTGCATGGGGCATCATCCTGCAAAAATTAGAAACGCCCAGCTATCCCAATCTTCTGATACCGCAACAAAAGAAGGGTGGCTCAATTTTATAGGGGGTTGTGGGAGTAGAAATCTCCCCAAGTAGTCAGAAACACTTAACATTAGTAAAACATCAAAGCTTGCTTCATCACAGCATGCACCAACAGATATTCATTGGCACACCCTTGACAGTCAAACAGGTTGGAAGGCAAACTTTAAATGACAACAGTCAATCATAATTGGTCCTGACAAAAACCCAGAAAACATCCATCTATGCTCCTGGAACACACATGGTATAAAAAAATCTAGGTATCGACAAGGCGTTCCTGAGTTTCCTACAGCGGTTTGAAATCATCATGTTGCAGGAAACATGGTGCTGGGAGCCAATACAAATTTCTGGATATTCTGGGACAGACATCTCTGCAAAACAACCACAAAGACACGGACACCACAACGGGGGCCTCACAATGTACGTTCCACGAGAATCAACTGGGTGATCAAACAGATCGACCTGGAAATTGACTGGCTGCTACCAATAAAATTAGAACATCGGGCTCCATCAGGTAACAACAGAACCTTACTCTTGATCAATGTATATATTCACCCTATTAAAACGCAAAACTGTGAAAATGTGGAAACGTTGATCAGGTTTGTTAAAATGCTGCAGAAGCAAAACAAGGATGCAATCCTCATTCTGTCTGACGATTTCAACCTTGATTTGAGAAAGGGCAGAACAAAATCCATTAACGGGACATACGCAAACGCAAAGCTTGAAATCCTGGGTTTGCACTGCCTGACGCTTCTCCCCGAGGATTCTTCATCTGCGCAAGTAACCTTATTAAGTAGCACAAAAAAATCCAACATTGATTATACATTAATGAATGAAATCACACTGCCATTGGTCTTAGCATGTAGGATCCAACAACGCACAGAGAGCGGCCACATTCCACAACTCATTAAGATCAGGAATGAATGGAATTGCCTCCCCTTTGCTAATATCATAATTTCAGCCCCAGTGACTTATGATACAAAACAATTTAAATGGAAGGGGCCGGGCCTCGGAAAAGTAATGGAAGAAGTGTCCCGCAGTGCTGGCACAATTAATTAGCTTAAAAAAAACACTAGAGAATGCAGGAACAAAATGATCATCCTCCAGGAGAATGAGTGACCGCTTGGATTTTCCATCAAAAAACGTCTTCCAATTTCAGTCATAGAGCTAAAAAGCAAAGCCAAGAGTGGCAGAGCAGAAAAGCCATAGTTTAATAAAACACTGCGTAATCAGAAAAATCAAGTCGCTAGAGAATCTAAAAACGTCCTAAAGGTCACACACTGGGGAAGGCAATCTGATAACAGAAGTCTTTCTGGACTAAGAGCCAAATACAAGAAAAATTGCTGGATGGCAAAACGGAGGTATCACGAGGATTTGTGCACCAAGCTGGTCATGTCCAACAAAGAGAAAAATAACAAAAGGTTCTGGGAACTGATAAATGGCCAAAATCAGGGAAAAAAACGACATATGAACACCTGTATTGACACGGGCACTTGGGAAGCCCACCTACAAACAATGTTCTCACTCCCAGAGCACTGTGTGAAGGAGGAGGCCACTCAGGCAGCTAATGACTTAAGTAAGATTAACTTTGGCTTCAGAGTGACAACGCAGACTGATTAACTCTATACAAATATGAACAAAAGTACACACCAATTAACATTAATATCAAAACACTGACAAGCCTTATCTAGAAATTAAAACTGGAAGGGGCAGCTGGTGAGAACGGAATTCCGAATGCCTTGTTTAGAGGAGACCCTTCATTCTGGGCACATTATATGGCACTGCTTTTTAATGACCTCCAGGGCACAACGGAACTACCAGATGCATGGGAAGGCAGTATCATTCATCCAATATACAAAGCAGGCAACTCTCCAAGCCCTTCAAACTACAGGCTAAAGGCATTGATAGACGTGGAAGCAAAAGTCTATGCAGCCTGCTTATTGCAACAACTAGCAGAATGGATTCATGATAGACATCTAATTCCACAATGCCAGACAGGCTTTAGAGCTGGCATGGGAGTCTCCACTAACCTGACAACCTTGGCCCTGCTGGGAAACAAAGCCAGGCTTAACAAGACAAGACTATTTGCATGCTTTATCGATCTAAAGGCAGCTTTCGGTTGCGTACCTAGAACCCGCCTATGGGAGAAGCTGAAAGGTTGGGGGCTCCATCAGGCCTACATTCCTTTCCTCGCTCCTTCCTGCATTACTTGAGCACAAAAGATAAAGACTGAGTCTCAGAGGTCACATATTTTCTTTTCAATCAGTTGATTCTAAATGGCCTCGGCGCAGCAAAGTTTTGCTTATTAAAAGGACAGAAGTGGCACAGTGCTGTTTTCACTGCTTTATTGATTCAAAATTAAAATAATCTCTGGAAAAAAAATTCAGAACACTAAAATGATGATGCACAAATAATGGAGGGAAAAGATAAGAAATAGGCAATAGTGTTTAGGCCAATGGAAATAGTTAAAAACAATTAAAGACACAAAAATAAACAAATAAAAATATAAAAATAAGCAACCATGGGCAAACAAAGAGAGGCTGCCTTTTGGCTGTCCTTAAAGATCTTCTGGCTCTGTCAATGTTGTTTTCTGGAGCTCTTCATCATCAGCAAAAGATTTGTTGCCAATGCTATGCGGCATAGGCAAAAAAAGAGAACAAAACTGAAGTGTAGCGTGTATGCATCATCACGTATGTCTGCATATGTGTATGATGGTACAGAAAGCCAACCTGAACAGGTACATGAACATGCAACACCAACTATGGCGTGCATTTTGGATGACTGAGCAACCATTTTGTCTATTTTTAATTTACCATTACAAAGTGATAGATGACAGTCTTGGAGCAGGTACTAAAAATATTAATTTAAAGGTACACAAAAGTGCGATTCGTAAAAGGAGCTGCCAGATAACCAGTTGAAGTTCTTGGACCTTCTGAACCGATTTTTTTAACAAAGATCATGACAGGATGGGTGAAGGAGCACTGGCAGAGCGGTGGTGAACGAAATCACTGTATTGGGATGCTACATGGGGGTAGGGTCAGTGAGGGGAGCAACAAAGGAGCTTATGGACAATGGAGAATAAAAAAATAATCTAAGCAAAATAAAAACAGGCAGAGAGGCGTGGTGCAAGGAATATACGAGCTTGGGGGGCTGGGGGGGACGAGGAAGCTACTGAGAGCGCGTAGTTTAAACGTTACCTATTTAGATGTGAAATGTTCATATTAGCAACGCTATATTAACAACATTATTCATAGAAACGTACTTAATACAGAAGAAATATTGTATGCATAAACTAACGTCGACATAAGAAATAATTGCTTATATTACTAATTAAATATGTTAAAACGTACAAAGATTCCATTTATTAGAATTCATAAGTCTTAAGTTAGCGTGAGTTGAAAAATAGCTGTGTAACTCTCATATTATAGCATATTTTTCTGTTTCTCCAGTGTGCTGACTCGCAAAAGGCCATGACCCAGCATTTGTTCTTTTCCTCCACTTATTGTATCATTGACCGGTATATTCCCATCCGCATGTTAGTTGCTTTTAGTATAAAATCGTAGGCTTGCAACAAGAGTACAGATACTTTCAAGGACACTGAATCGCGGTAAAGAGAACTCTTGACCCGAAGAACGTGCCAGAAAATGAAGTAACCCCGGATGTGCCACCTACGAAAAACGTCAATTATGAAGACCAATCAAAGTGTGTAAAGTTATCATAAAATGACAAGTGCATTACTTAATGTATAATTTGATAGGTTACAGATAGTGGGGCGAAGTGATTATCCAATAGAATTTTGGGGGAATGTATTATGAAGAAGGGATAAAAACCCATGACACAGAAGACTCGAGAGAAATAGGTAGGGAATGATATTGATTGCATCCAGAAACTCTGTCACTTTATTTAGTGACTTGAGACTTAGACAAAACTATCCTCTCCCATAGACCGTCCCATTACACTTTCCTCCTTATGAGGGAAGTGCCCCCTGCTCTTACATTAGATAAACTGACGACAATCTAACTGATGTCCTGAAGACGAAGACTGATCCTGTATGCTGACCTATCCTGAGGAGGGTAATTATATAGTTGCTATTGAAATTCACTTATTTGCCTTTCCTTTCTAGGTACCAACTGCTGTGTATTTTGATTAGGGACCTTAGTTAGATGTTTTCCAAATTGGTGTTCTAAATTGTTTTGCATGAAGCCCAACATGCCGATGCTAATTAGTGGATAGACGAGGCATTCATCTTGACTGACATAACTGACGTGACTGACGTGATGCTATGCTGAACTAAACACATGTGAGGTTTTACGTGTTAGAATTATTAATCTTCATATTATTATCTTATGTATGTGATCTTTGCATTAATTACTACATTGTGACTATGCTCCTTCACTGCTTGGCTTAAGATGAATAAGTTTGCTATTAGATTGTAATCAATAGGGAATAAAATCACAAAACTTCAATAAGGTGTGGTTATTCATGACTGAAAGGTCATGGTTGCGCCGAAGGTTTAACTAATGTTTAAAGTGAAATATATTGTGGTTATATACGTTGACAATATTATTGATGTGTTGATTGATATATTGATCAGTTATCTCGTCTTACGGTGTCTCACCACTGGGTCCAAAGATTCATCGGCCTAAAACGAGTCCTAATGTATATAAATTAACATAAAGGGACGCGTTAACACTACCAAGAGGCTGCAGTGGGCTAATTGAAGGAGGAAGCAGCTCACAACAGAAAGGCAAACAACACACATACGCTCCCATGGAGTGCTGAAAAAAAAAGAAAATATTGATCCCCTGAATGCAGGAAGCAAAATGACACAGTTCATCCAATTAAAACACAGTGAAGAGTAAAAGCTCTAGATGCATAACAAACAAAGAATAGGATAGAAGTCACTATTTAAGAAGCAGGGACATGAGATAAGCAAGAACCCAATCAAATGTAAGGGGCTGACCCAAAAAACACAATATGTGTATATTTTAAATTATTAACGACAATAAACATCTCACACTGTCTGTAGGCAATAACTAAAAAGCATGAAAGGTACTGATAAAAGAAGGAAAAGAAAAGTGGTTAGTGGTAGAAAAGGGTAAATGGAGCAATGTAGGTAGTGGATTTCTCCATATATAGGAAATAAAGAAATAAGAAAAAATGGAAATCTGTAATTAGACTTGGAATTCTTGAAACAAAACACCCATGGAAAAGCAATGAAAAACAGCATTCTGGCATTAATCAATCACAAACTAATTTATGTTGTGAATATAGTTGGCTATAGTGCATGAAGAATAACTTACCTGCAACGCAGGTCCTTGAAATTGTTACGTACGTTTTAACAGATGGCATAGTAAGTATATTTCAGTGGCATTCTTGTGTGAGGCAAAGGGGCAAGAAAGCAGGACGTATTTGGGGGAAGTATTCCAGAGAGGTTTGTAATAATTAATTGGCTTTTAACAGTAGTGATTTGGCAATGCCAGGAGAATTGGGAAAGGGCAATCATTTCGTGATAAAAAAGACAGATTTGCCCACATACTAGAGTCTCCTCTGTCGCAACAGGCAGAGCACTGGAAACAATAGATAGACCCTCAGTTCTAATCACTACCTCATTTGAGTATTTTCCATTTAAAGAGTGCATCTCATACTAACGTTCTCCACTCTCTCCCACCACCCTAAGACAATTGTAAGATCGTTAAATCTCGAACCCAGATTGCCATGCCGTTAATTACGCTCCTCTTCACTCATTCTCTTCAGCAGTGGAAACAGAGTTAAATGTAACTATTAAACGGGGGTTAATGTAAGGTCTTGAGAAGGTAGACAGTCTCCTACTTCCCGGAAGCTCTCCATTATCTCCTAATAACCTCTCCCTGATTTCCTGCACCATCTTTTGAATAGTGTACTATGACTTCTCATTAATTCTTTGTCACCACTTATTTCTTCCCACGGTCATCCTTCATACCAAGAGCTACCTCCTTACTTGTTCCGATCACATATGTCACTGATTATTTCCCTTTTCCTTCCCTTCCTACCTATTGGTATAGTCAGATGTGTATAACCAGTAACCCGTAAAGCGCTCTTGCTCACTCCAGTGAGATAGTAATATTCTAGGAAGGGCCTATATCCTGTCCTTTTAATCTGTCTCATGTCCTTCCTTCTGTACTACTTGGCCTTATTTACATCTCCCACTCAATCACTACTTTGGAAAGATCTAACTGTGGCCTAAAGATCTCTACAAATAAGCAGCATCACATCTTAGGTCAGCCACAAGCAAAAACCTAAGACCCATATTTGTACTCTGTTTGCGCCGGATTTGCATAATTTATTCTTACGCAAATACGGCACAAACTTAACTCCATATTTATATTTAGACTTATCTAGCGTAAAAATATTGGAGTTAACGTCATTTTTTGCCTGTGGGAAACTACCTTGTGTCAATGAGATGCAAGGTAGGCGTTCCTCAGCAAAAAATGACTCGAAGGCCCTTGCGAATTATTTATCCTCCCATGCAAAAATCACGCACTGGAGGAGGGGGGCCATAAATAATTGTGCTAAGCCTGTTTAACCCCATTATTTAACGCCTGGGTATGGGCAGGTGTTAAGGGACCAGAGACCATGGAAACAGCCCACAGGTGCCCTTCCCTGCACCCAGGGACATCCCCACCCACACCTGGAGGACACCTAAGGATGGGGGGACCCATCCCATATAAGTCCAGGTAAGTTTTTTTTATTGTTTTCTAAAAGTGCCCTAGGGGGGCCTACCTTGGGCCCGCTGACATGGCACTGTGCCCAATGGCCATGTCCATGGGGGTTGTGTGTTAAAAAATTACGCTAGTCAGGTTAGAGTCATTTTTTTACTCTAACCTGACGAGCGCCATTCTTTCCCGCACTACCTCCAGTTTGCCCTATGCCTCCCCTACCAGGTTAGCTTCATTTATTTTGATGCTAACCAGGACTTAGCACCGTCTTGTGCCATTCCTTAAATATGGCGCCCGGCTGGTGTCCTGGAATGGCGCTAGCCACGACTATACTTTTTGACGCAAACCTGCACTAACGTAGGTTTGCGTAAAAAGTATAAATCTGGGCCTTAGTTTGTTTACACCAATATTATATGTAGCTTACGTATTTACTTTATTTAAAAGGACATCTCAGTTTCTTCACCCACTCTCTCTTTCTGCGTTTTTATATTCTAACTCTCTTTATTGCTTTCTCTCCTTTTCTCTTACACTGCCTTTTCTCTATGTCTGCTAGTCTCTTTCTCCAGGTCTTTCAACTGTCTGATATTGGACTGTGCAGAGTAGCAGAACTGAAAGTAAAGGAATCATTCATAGGAGAAATTTAGCAGTAAAATGCCACCTCCGTTTAAATGTTTATATTTTTCCCCCCAAACATCATGCTGCCTTTCTGCACATCATCTATCACACAATAATTCTTCACTCCTTCTTTCCTTCCCCCCCAATTCTCCACCACACAATGAATCAATCCAAAAACAAACATCTCTTCCACTTGCTCTGCCCTTCCCATAGTCCTTACTCTGCTTGTTATCTGCAACCACATACTAATTCCTTTCCCGCCATTCATCTCCATTTACTCCTTTATCACTCCATCATTTTCACATGACTCCCTCCTTAGCCAACAACAGACATACTCCTCTCCCCTTCCCATTTACCCTCAGCCTCGCCTCTCACCTCATCTACCTCTTGTCATTTCATCCCTGTCCCCATCCTTCTTGCTTATACACTTTCCCTTCCCTCAACAGTTCTTTAGCTCCCTTGCACCTCCCTCTCCCCTTACACACAGCTGTTTTGTTTTATTCTCTTCCTTCCATCAGTCCTCCTCCTCATCTTACACGGCATCAGGTTTTTCTACCTATATTTCACCAGCCTTCTCAATGAGGACCCCTACAAAGTTCTGTCAGAAGGGATCACTTAAGTGAAATGCAAGCACGTTTTGCACCAAACATACGGCTCACAAATTCAATTCAGAAATGTAACAAACCTAACTGGAGGGTCTGGAGGTTGCCATAGACTTTGCCAGCAGTCAGCTCAGAGTGGCAAGGTTCTGCATGATGATTCTCAGGTCATGTGGCACCCCAGTGGGTTAGCGTCCTCTCTGAAAAAGCTGGTTGAAAAGCACACTTTTTAGAATAGGTTTAAAGTGGCCAAGGGCACACATTTCATAGGCTTAGGTCAACAGCTATAACCAGACTTTCCAGTGCAGCTCATATTAGAAGTAAACTATAAGTTTTATTTTGGATTATTCCATGAGGGTTTCCAGTGATGTGTCTGTTGTGTCTGTATGGTGCTGTCGCTACAATGGATAGAAAAAGCATAACTTACTTCTGTTTGTTCTCTGTGTGAATGAAGCTCATCAACATTCGGCACTTGATATGTTTAGAGGCAGCTTTCATTTGATGTTTGATGTTTGCTGCTTCTTACCTTAAATGTGGTGGAAGATACCATACTTTACAAGCACTTTGTAAAGACAAACCTGAAACTGCCTTGTCTTTTCCTGGTGGTGGGTCTATTCCATGTCTACTCCAATGACTACTCTGGGTTTTCAAAACAGGTGGCAGACTTTAAAAACCACAGTCAGCTTAGAGACTGTGTTGGGCCCGAGGCTTCTCGCGGGCTAGAGCTCAGTATTCTTTAACTCTTTCTGCGGACGACAGTGTTTTACACATATAAGTAGTAGTGGGATGGCACAACAGCTTCAAGAAGGAATTCTCCTTACCTCGACCGTCAAGAATCTGGGGTACGATCCTTCAACCACATCCAGCTCTTGACAGGTTGCCTTTGAATGACATCTTCCAAGAAGGAGTTGAAAAGTTGTATTTAACCCCTTAAGTGTTTTTTTCCTCAGTTTGTGCCCTTTAGGACAGTATGAACAGTTCACACTTATGCCTTCATAAGATGCACAAGGTTTTTGAAAGTATATTGTTTTCTAAAAACAGAATCAGCACATTGTTTGCTGTACTAAGATAATCCTGCCATTAGCTATCTGAAATAGAGAAAAAACATCACTATTCTAATTGGTATTCCAAATTTCTTATTTTTTTTTTATTTCTGCCTCCTTTGAATTTGTGGAGGACACAGTTATAAAAGCCATGGATACACAGAAAATGTATACATTTCTTGACAAAATTCAGAAGTCAGCAATGTGGTATTTACATTGACAGCTCATTGTTTTCATAAAGAAATCAGTTATTGAATTTACATATTCTTTAATATAAAGAATACATAAGAGAAATTGGGACTAAGGTTAACTTTGGGAACATTTTGCGTGAAGACAAGTGAAAGAAATGGGTTTCTTCCATTTAATCCACTGGATTTTGTGCTTTCTAAAAACCTAGTTTTGGACTTAAACTCACAGTAAATTCTGTTGAAATGGAATGGGAGTTCTAACTGCCGGTGCCTGCTTATTAATATAATAATGCAGCTGCTGCACAGCTAAGGTAAGAGGCCCAGGGCTGGTTACACACAAACACATTAGCATACACATGTACATACATGTGCATGCTAAGAGTGTGAGACAACTGTCTAGCTCAACCCTGATATATGCACAGGTAGCCTGTCACAGAAGGGAGCATTCATTGGTTGATGCTGACCTGGTGTAGGCCTCAAAATGTGAGTTGGCATTCATTGTGTAGATCTGTATTGCTAACTGAAAGGTTCTGTGCTTACGGCAGCACACCTAATTGGTGAAATCTGCACAACCACACAGTTTTGCCAGGCTCTCAGGTCCCAGCCGGGTAACAATTTTAAGATAAACATGTATACTGAGTGCGGATACACTGTCATATTTGTGATAACTCTACTACCTGTGGCAATTTAAGGATTGCCATATTTCCATGGCTAAATCATAATCTGATATCAGCCATTTACCCCTGCCCCCCTTGCTGGGCCAAACGTATTACTCTGCTGGCCAGCAGGAGCGTTATAGACCTTTCCACATAATAGAGCAATTAATAGTGCTTGACCCAGTTCCTGGGAAAGGAAGGAGTGGGGAGAAAATCTGCATGTGACAATAAACTTCTGACACTGCACTCGGCCCAGGAAATCAAACAAACAAAAGGGAAAGGTCAGAACGCTGGAGCCATATGCAGGAGGGGTTCCTCTTTGACGTTTTGGTGGAGGGATAAGTAGCTGTGTCGGTGGAAGGCAGGGATGACACACCTAGGCAAGGTCTTTCTAAAGGCCACTTGAAGTTGCCATGTTTAACTGTCCCAGAATGTTGTAGGGGGTGGCAGGGGTGAAATGAGGATGTGGAGGCAAAGGATGGGAAAGAGGTGCATGCCTTCCAGTACTTTTCAAATTATTTACAAACCCTGCACAAGGAAGAGATACATGCAAAGACCATGTAGCTGGGGCTGCAATGCTATGATAATGCCGAGCTGGAAAGAAGGATAGAATTTGGGACTCTGAGGCTTAATCTGGCTAGGATTAGGATAAATCTCTTAAGGGAAAGTGGCACTGGCCTCCTTGTCACAATGCTTGTAGAGTTCCTCAAGGCTTGCACAATGAAACAAAAGTCTACCTCCAGGCACCACCAAGTTTGCTTGCCTCAGTGGCGCAGACTATTAGAGGTGGCCAGGTGAGTGAAAGGGTGTGAGGGTAAGAACAACGGGAAGGGAGCTCTGCAAAACAGAACAATAGAGATTCGTAATGGTTCTATGCTTCACTTTCCACTCCGGTGTGTATACGATAAGTCTAAAAACACTGAATCACCTGTGTAAGCACATCATGATAATCCCTTAGGTGGAAGTATGACTAAATACATATAGTAGAGCTTTAGGGAGGCAAACAACAATATGGTTTAGTTCTGGTTTATTCAGCTCACTCTGGATTAGCTTATATTTACTGTACAAAGCATATCAATGACTACATACCACAAGTTTGTTTTTTTAAATATCGTAGGATCAGCTTCCTGGTTGTCTGAGAGAGTGGTTATCAGCAGCCTGTTAGCTACATGTTAGAAATGGGGTCTTTGGTTGGCAGCCAGGTTACCCTCTGTCCAAGCAAAGACCTGCACTCTAGTCAGGGCAATGGAGATACACACTCAAGATAACTCCTGCTCGCCCCCTTGGTAGCTTGTACAAACACTCAGGCTTATCTCAGCTGCAATGTGTGAAGTATTTGTATGAACACACACAGTAATACAGTGAAAACACTACGAAATGGACACCACCCCAGTTTAGAAAACCAGGTATTATTTATCTAAATCAAACAAGACCAAAATGACAAAAATCAAACATACACAAGTCAAGATATGAATTTTCAAAAGAATAAGATTTTTACTCCATAGAAAACAATGGAAACGTTGATTTTACTCGAAGTACCTAGTTTGCATCAAAAATAAAGCTGCACAGGTGAACATGCATCGGAAGAGTCAGCAAAGCGTTGATTCCTTATTCGCAAGTGAGGCCGTGCATTGTTTCCTTTCTGGTCGGGTAGAGGAAGCATTGTTTTTCTCCCTCACAAGAGAGCGATGCGTCAATTTCCAGACAGGGCACGTTTGATTTGCGCAGGTTGATGATGACTTTGACGCCCAGCAACAATGCATCAGAAATCCTGTTCCACGGTGTTAGAATATCGCGCAGCGTGGAGTTTGCGTTGTTATCAGCAGCCACATCGGGTGTTGCATCATTTTTCCAGCTGAGATGCGTCGATCTCCCAGCTGCGGTTCAGGTAGAGCGTCGATTCTAGCCACAAAGTGGGTGATGCATTGTTTTTCAGCCGTTTTACAGGTGATGCATCAAAAGTTCCCCACACGGTGTTCTGTGCTTGGATTTCAGTCCTTGTTCTGCCAACTTCACCTTTTAAGGTCCCAGGGACTGGATGGGGCAAAACGTGGCATGGCAAGAGTCTCAGCAGAGAGTCCAGGTGCTGACAGAGGAAATCTTAGATGGCCCTGAGACTTCAAAGCAGGAGGAAAGCTCAGTGTAAGCGCTTGGAGATTCATCTCAAGCAGGAATGCACAACAAAGTCTGGACTTTGTTCCCTTTCACAGGCAGAAGCAGCAACTGCAGGATAGCCTAACAAAGCACAGGCAGGGGCATCACTTCTCCTCAGCTCTTCAGCTCTTCTCCTTGGCAGAGGTTCCTCTTGAATCCAGAAGTGATCCAAAAATCTGGGGTTTTGGGTGCACTACTTATGTACCCTTTCTGCCTTTGACGTAGGCAAACTTCAAAGGAAAGTCTCTGTTGTTCACAAGATCCTGCCTTGCCCAGGCCTGGCCCCAGACACACACCAGGGGGTTACGGACTGCATTCTGAGAGGGCAGGCCCAGCCCATTCAGGTGTAAGTGACCACTCTTCCCTCCACTCTAGCTCAGATGGCTCATCAGCATATGTGGGCTACATCCCAGCTCTCTTTGTGTCACTGTATAGAGGGGATTCACAAACAGCCCAACTGTCAGTCTGACCCAGACAGGGAATACACAAGCAGGCAGAGTCACAGAATGGGTTAAGCAAGAAAATGCCTCATTTCTAAAAGTGGCATTTTCAAACTGACAATCTAAAAACCACCTTCACTAAAATATGTATTTTTAAATTGTGAGTTCAGAGACCCCAAACTCCACATCTATGTTTTCTCCCAAAGAGAAACTACACTTAAAAGTTATATTAAGGCAGCCCCCTATGTTAGCCTATGGTAGAGTTAGGCCTTGCAACAGTGAAAAACGAATTTGCGGTATTTCACTGTTAGGATATGTAAAACACATCAGCACATGTACCACCTTTAACATACACTGCACCCTGCCCATGGGGCTACATAGGGCCTAACTTAGGGGTGCCTTACATGTATAGAAAGGGAAGGGTTGGGTTGGACCTGGAAAGTGGGTACACTTGCCCAGGTCCAGTTAGCAGTGCAAGACAGCACAAACAGACACTGTAGTAGCAGGTGCGAGACATGTTTACAGGGCTACTCATGTGAGTGGCACAATCAGTGCTGCAGGCCTACTAGTAGCATTTGCTTTACAGGCCCTGGGCACCTCTAGTGCACTGTACTAGGGAATTACTAAGGAAAAGCCAATTACCAATATAATTTATACAGAGAGCATATGCACTTTAGCACTGGTTAAGTGCTCAGAGTCCTAAAGCTAACATAAACTGGTCAGAAAATATAGGAGGAAGGAGGCAACCAATTTGAGGATGACCCTGCAAAAAGGGCCAGGTCCAACACAACATAACCAGAACGCACATTTGTTAAGTCACAGATATTTCACTTGCAAACCAAAGTGCTCCTCTAGGGAATGTCTCACTCATTTTTAAGTGCTTCCTAGTATTCCACAGAGGCGTTACTTAGATAACTAAGACACTTCCGATAAGCATACTGGATTTTGGGATGTGTCTTCTGATATGCTAGACCATCCTCGCCTAGTCTTTAGTAAATGCACTGGAACAGCACAAGAGCATGCTCACCAGTGAGATCGTACTGATCTTTATAAGTCGCCGATATGCAGAAGCATGCAGGAATCCCCTCTCCAGCTGGAGCTGAGCAAAACCTACTCTGCTCTGCTCTCCAGGATTAGCGAGATTCGAGCGAGGACAGCAGCTGGTGGCTCCTCTAATATTGTGGGAGCCAAGAGAGGATGCAAAGGAAGTCGGATCAGAACTGCATCTGCTAGTTGTGCCAAAATAGTGAGCGTATGGCCTATGGTGGGGATCCTTTCATGCAGGAGAAACTCCCAAGATGGCCGCCACTTGAGACTGCTGGTACTTGAAGTCCCAATGGTCCAAAAATAATCCTGAAGTACAATAAGGGGCAAACATAAGGTGAACACACTTGTACTTATCAAAATAGTCCCAAAGGCATTTGATAAATGCTCCTGATGATCATTGTGCTACAGAGGAACATGACCTATGATAGCAAAGTAGCCTATATCTCCCTCTGAGGCACAAGTGATGTACCTTACCACATAAAGCAGCCCAGCAAGGGCATGGAGACCATGAGAGCCTAGAGCTGTGGCTTGTGACCATGACACTAATCCCTTCATTCAAGCAGTCTCTGGGGCCTGGTTTGGAGGACTGAAGTGCATAGAAACTGGTCACTAATTGGACTCATTTCTGGTCCATACCCTTTCAAGGAAACAAGGTACCATAGTTTAGAACCCAGTCTCCAAGCATCGAGACTGCTACGAATTTCATATTCTTCATGTCCCTTCACCAGTTGTGGCAAAGGTTTCTTTTTGCATCTTTGAGTTGCAGGTTTTAGGAGGGACATGTAAAATACTGGATTAATACAGAGTTGTAAAGGCAATCATAGATGAAAATCAAATGGGTTAATGTGTCATTCTATAGTATAAGGCCTGATGAATTTTGTGTGAAAAGCTACTTTTTAGCAAAATGCAATGTTTTTTGTTGACAACTACACTTTGTCACATGTATTGTATGTGGGTCCAGGATTTCAGGTTTGTTCTGCTGCAGCTTTCTAAGTTTTTTTGTTTTCTCTAGTTGTTTAGCTACTACGGATTTCAAGACCTGCTGGATCCTTTCACACACAACTGGGCCAGTTCCCTGTTCTCGTGGACATTGCACAGGAAGGAAATTTGGATGAAAACCATGCATACAGTAAAATGGAGATGCGTTGAAAGAGGAATGGTGAGATGAATTATATGTGATTTCTGCCAGCCATTGTATATATACCCATGAATTGTAAGTGCTAGAAGCATAATACCTGACGTATTGCTTCAAGGGGTGATTGAGGCTTTCAGTCTTTCCACCTGAATGTGGGTTGTGACTTGTACAGAAAGTCAGTGAAATGCTGAACACCAGCCTTTCCAGAATTTAGCAGTGAACGTTTCCTTGTAATATTGTGGAGCCTGATGATGTTATGCAACTGGAGTTGGGCTAACTGGCTATATGTGCTAAGATTTTTGCAAGCAATGAAATGTCTCAGTTTGGTAAAACTGTCTACTACCACCAGGATGAGGGTATATCTTTGATCTGGGGGTAGGTCTGTAATGAGGTCTAATGAGAAATGTTCCCTCAATGTCTTTGGAGTGGGTAAAGGAAGATACAACCATTTTGATTTTCCATGGTCAACTTTGGCTCTAGCAGAGGTTTCACAATCTTTTGTCCATTTTTGCACATCTCATGTTAGTGTAGGCAACCAAACGTTTTAAGTCATAGCTTTTATTGCCCTCTGCATATCTGGATGACCAGCACAAGAGTGGTTATGATTCCATTGGAAAACCACTTTCCATAAATCTTTAGTTGGCATCTATAGCATTAAGGGGGTCATTCCGACCCTGGCGGTCCATGACCGCCAGGGCCGGGGACCGCGGAAGCACCACCAACAGGCTGGCGGTGCTTCCTGGGCCATTCTGACCGCGGCGGTAAAGCCGCGGTCAGAAAAGGGCAACCGGTTTACCCCTGGCCCAGGGAATCCTCCATGGAGGCGCTGCTTGCAGCACCGCCATGGGGATTCCGACCCCCTTCCCGCCATCCTGTTCCTGGCGGTGTTTACTGCCAGGAACAGGATGGCGGGAACGGGTGTCGTGGGGAGCCATGGGGGCCCCTGCACTGGCATGGGCAGTGCAGGGGCCCCCTAACAGGGCCCCATAAAGACAAAGCAGACACTGAAAATCACGACGGGTGCCACTGCACCCGTCGCACCCCTTCAACTCCGCCGGCTCCATTCGGAGCCGGCTTCATTGTTGAAGGGGGTTTCCCGCTGGGCCGGCGGGCGGCCTTCTGGCGGTCGCCCGCCGGCCCAGCGGGAAAGCCAGAATGGCCGCCGCGGTCTTTTGACCGCGGTGCGGTCATTTGGCAGTTCCCGCATGGCGGGCGCCGCCCGCCGGGGTCAGAATGACCCCTCAGTTTTTAATTGATAGGTCTTGTAAAATACATCTTCTTTTTGCTTCCTGTAAGCAGGTTTGCCAAGTTTGTACCTTGAAGTGGTTTTTAATTGCATCCAAAAGGTCCTTGGTAGAGATCAGATTCAGAAACTTGGTTCGATTGGTAATGGATTGTGGGTGATCTGTTGGGAGACTTATAGAGGTATCTTGTCTGGTTAATTCATCGGCCTTGCTGTTTTCTGTTCCAGGCCTAAAGGTGACCACAAAATCAAACTCTGCAAAGATTTACATCCATCTGAGTTGACAGGAAGTGAGTATTCTTGCCGCCTTCATAATTTGCGATTTCCTGCGGTCTATAAAGAGTGTGACAGAGTGTTGAGCTCCCAATAAGTAGTGTCTCCACTCTTTGAAGACCCCTCAGATTTTCAGGAGGCCTTCTTTCAGCTATAGTATAGTTTCTTTCTGCATTTGTTAATTTTCTTGACATGTAGACTGCCAGATGTAGCTGACCTGTAATTTCACTTCGTTCGGACAATATAAATACGACAGCTACATCAGAGGCATTGGCCTCAACTATGCATGGTAGAAGTGGGTTTGGGTGAGTTGAGAAAGGTGCTGATGTGAAGGCAATTTTGAGCTGGATAAATGCTTTTGTTTGTTTCGGAAACTAGCCAAAGGTGGCATTTGGTCTTAGTAGGCGGGTGATAGGCAAGACTAAGTGAGAGAAGTGGTCTATGAACCTACTTTAAAAATGAGCAAATCCGAGGAAACATTGGACATCTCAGGCGTTTTTAGGTACTGGGCAGTCAAAGATGGCTTGTTTCTTTCTTTCAGCCATTTTTAAACCATCTGGAGACAAAATTACTCTCAGAAACTCAACCTTGTAATGTGAAAATCACATTTGCTTAATTTACAGAACAGACTGTGTTTTTGTAAGGCAGACAGAATCATAGCATAATGTTCATGCTCTTTTTCTGTGTTGGAATAGACCAAGGTATCATACATATAGGCTATGACAAAACTGTCAAGATGCTCACAAAGTACATAGTTAAAAAAGAACTGGAAGACCACTTACACATTGCACGAATTAAACGGCATAACAGAGTATTAAAATAAGCTATATCAGGTCTTGAACATGGTTTTCCATTCATTCCCATTAGCCTTTGGTACAGAAAACAGAGGAGATGCAGCAGGAGACTGGTATGACCGAATAAACCCTTTCAGGATTTTATTGAGGTACTCCTGGACATGTTCATTCTCTTTTTCAGGTAAAGCATAAATGTAGCAATTTGGGACCACTGCCTCTGGAACCAGATCAATCTGGCAGCTGTAAGAGTGATGTGAAGGTAACTCTTCAGCCTGTTCTTCATTAAACACTTGACTGAATGCTTGATATTGCTTTGGTAAAATAACCTCTTTCTCTTTCATAATGTCGTTGACCTGTTTGTACAAGTTACGTTGGTTTCATGCAGTGCTGTGTACAATAAGGGAAAAAGCTTTGAAAGTCTAAGTACTCCAGTTGGTATGAGAGTTGTGAAGGATCAGCCACCGCATGCCTAGGATGAATGCATATAGTAGAGCACGGATGAGAATGAAACTGAGATTTTCCGAATGTTGTTGATCTGCTAAACTGAATTCCAAAGTCAACTCAGTGGTTTGTAGGGTAATTTGACTAGAGGTTTTAATCCAGAACCTGTTTTACTTCGTATTTCAATTCTCCTTGTACTAGTACTAGAGTTGGTCGAGAGCGAGTTTCTTGGAATGCTCCTTTCAGGAGAGAAGTATGAAACACTGGATGAATACGTAGTGATTTTGGTAACTGTAGTTTGTAGGTTACTGGATTGATCTGTTGAAGAACTGTGTAAGGACCTATATATTTGGGATTAAACGTATGTAGTTTCTTGAAGTCAATGTGGCATGTGGAAAACCACACTTTATCTCCTAGCTTATATTGTGGTCCCTTACAATGTTTTTTGTCATAATGTTTTTTTATACTTTTGTTTTGCTTTGTTTAGATGTTGCTGGATTTGTTTCTGGGTTTGATGGAGTTGTCGTATTGTTTCTGACACCACTGGTGTAAGTGAACTTTCTTGTGGAATTGTGATTGGCAAAGTATCTGGGTGATAACCAAATAGACATTAGGGCGTTGCTCCAGTGGAAGTATAATACAAGTCATTGTAGGCCAGTTCAGCTAACCAAAGCATTGATACCCAAGAATGGAGTTCTTTTTCAGCATAACCACACAAATATTGTTTCAATGTTTGATTGAGTCTCTCAGCTTGGCCTGCGGTTTGAGGATGATGACTGGTAGATAATGTAGATGTAACTTGCAGCATTTTGCACCGCGTTTTCCAAAAGTTAGATGCAAATTGTGGTCCTCGATCAGAGAGAATTACTTTTGGTAATCCATGATAACGGACCACTCGATTTAAAAGTATTGTTGCCAATTCACTGGAGGTAGGCAATTTCCTGCAAGCAAGGAAATGTGCATATTTGGTGAGACTATCAACTTCGTAGATGGAACAAATAAACATGCCTCATGAAAAGGTAGGCCTTCTTTGATTGATCTTTTGGGGTCTGGTTGAGCCCATTTCTGCCATTTTTCAATGGTGAAAGAATTACAAATATTTTCAAAAAATGTCTTCAGTTTTAATGATACAAAGGATTTTGTCTGGAGCAATGATAGCTCGTGGGGGCTGGATTGTGGGTAGTATGGTAATGTCTTGTCTGGACATCCGCTTTGCGATTGTCTTTGCTGGGATGGAAGGTTACCACAAAATCAAACTCGGCAAAAAACAGCATCCATCGTAATTGTCAAGGAGTCAAAAGTCTAGCTGGACTCATGAACTGGAGATTACGATGATCTGTGTATTCTGTAATAGTGTACTTGGCGCCTAGCAAATAGTGTCTCCATTCCTTGAAGGCATCACAGATTGCTAGAAGTTCTTTCTCAGTAATGACAAAATTTAGTTCAGCTTCGTTCAGTTTTCGAGACATGTAAGCTACAGGGTGTAGCTGACCGGTATCTTTGTTGCGTTGCAATAACACTGCACCAATTGCCACATCTGAAGCATCTGTTTCTACCTTGAATGGATGTTCAGTATCTGGGTGAGTCAAGACTTGGGCGGTGGAGAAGGCTTCTTTTAAGGTTGAAAAAGCCTTGTCAGCTTCTGGAGACCATACAAATGGTTATTTCTTTCATAGTAACTTGGTGATTGGTGTCACTGTCTGAGAGAAATGGTCTATGAACCTGCAATAGAAGTTTGCAAAATCAAGAAAGCACTGAACATCTCGAACAGTTTTTGGGATTGGCCAATCAGATACTGCTTACACTTTTCTTTCTGCCATGACCATGCCTTGAGGGGTAAGGATGACCCCTAAAAATTCAACAGTGGTAACATGAAATTCACATTTGCTCAATTTGCAATATAAATGATGTTTTTGAAGGGCTGTGAGAATCTTCTGGGCATGTTGTACATGTTCGACTTCATTATCAGAATAGATTAGAATATCATCAATATAAACTATTGCAAATAGATCTAGATATTCTCTAAGGACATCATTCAGAAAGAATTGGAACGTTGCTGGAACATTAAAAAAGTCCAAAGGGTATGACTGTGTATTCAAATAGACCATATTGAGTTTTAAAGGCGGTTTTCCACTTGTCGCCTTCTCTCATCCTGACAAGGTGATAAGCTCCTCTTAGGTCTAACTTGGTGTAGATTTTGGCTTTTTTAACTTGGTCCAACAGGACAGGTATCAAGGGTAATGGGTATTTGTCTTTACTGTGATTTTATTTAAATCCTCTGTAGTCTATACAAGCCCTAAGATCCCCATTAGCCTTGGGGACAAAAAAAGAGGAGATGCTGCAGGAGACTTAGAAGAAATCCATTAGCTAGAAATTTATCTAAATAGTTTCTTAGATATTGATTTTCGTGTTCAGACAGGGCATAAACACGACAACTAGGGAGTATAGCACAAGGAGTCAGATCAATTTGACAGTCATTTGGTCTGTGAGGTGGCAAGGTTCCTGCTTCTTTTTAATCAAAAACATCAAGGAAGGATGAATACTGCAAAGGGAGCGTTACATCTTTTTCAGCGGCTGTGGCTATGTGGGATTTGTGAGAATCTGTGACACTTGATGTCTGAAAACATTTTTCTTTACACAGAAGTGATTTTCCTTTCTTGGCAATTTATTAAAGGATTATGGTAGCTTAACCAGGGCATTCCTAGGATAATTCCATACTGAGGAGCTTGGATTACATCAAAGATTATTTTTTCTACATGTTTGGTGTCTTGATTTCCCCCTTTACAGATCACGGACAAGGGGAAGGTCTGCAGAGTCACCGGACCTCCAGCTAGGAGTTTTCAACCTACGGCTTGTATTATTTCTGGTGTTTTCTTACATGGGATCCACCATGTTTGAATCAATTGTGCATCGATAAAATTATCAGTAGCCCCGGAATCTACTAACGCTTTCTTTAGATAAGTCTTTTGTTTTACTAGTACTTCTAAATCTAACTTTAAATGTCTTGACTCAAGTAAAACTTTTCTACCATCTTGTGAAGGGTCCACGGTTACACCCAAGAGCAACCCTTCCTTATACCTTGGGTGTTCTAGTTTTCCTGCTTGATCTGTGCATTTGCTACAGCCTTCTTGGTAGGAGTTTGTTTGCTTTTTGGTTTTGCTGGACAATCTTTAGCGAAATGGCCCTTTTGACCACAGTACAGACATTGTCCGTTCTTTCTATGTAGATCTTTCTCTTCTTTCGTTAAGGGCCGCCTGATGGTTCCTATTTCCATTGGTTCATGATTGTTGTCTCCATGAACTTGTGATTCTCTATGCTATTGAACACGCCAGGAATATTTCACAGTCTTTTTGCGTGTTCTCTGTCGTTCTGCAGGATGATGGTCTAATCTCAAACCAAGATTTATCAGATCTTGACAATCCGTGGGTTGAGGATCAATCTGTGCAAGAATGTCTTTAACTCATCTTTGAGTCCTTGATAGAACAGGGCTGATCTCTTTTCCTCAGGCCAGGCCGTTTCTGCTACCAGCCGATTAAAGTTAGCCAAGTAAGAGACAAGATCCTTATTTCTTTGTCGCAATTCTAACAGTCCTCGGTCTGCAGACAAAGTAACTGCTCTTCGATCAAAAACACTTTAAAATTCTCTGACAAAGTCTCTCCAGTTATAAAGCAAGGGACTATCTCGACGCACGAGAGGGATTGCCCAGGTGGCCGCGTCCCCAGTCAAATAGGAAATCAAGAAGGCCACCCTGGATTGGGGATCAGGGAAGGTGTTTGGTCGACAGGTGAAATGCAATTCTACTTGAGTCAAAAAGGATTGTACCTTCTGAGGATGACCTGAAAACCTTTCTGGGTAGCCAAAGGAATGGGAGTGAGGGCTGTGAGTGAAATGTTAGTTGGAGGATTCCCTCCTGAACCTTGAGGAGGAGGATTAAGCCAACCCGCACCCAGAGGACTTTGCTCCTTCTTTCCAACTCTGTTTTGTAACTGATCCACCCTTTCTGCTAGATTGGCTGCTATGTCTTTAGATTTAACTACATCCAATTGGAGCTGTATAAGTAACTTGTCCAATGTGGCCATATTGAAAACCTAGTGCAAACCAGGAGGATTAAAATGAGTGGGCTCACTATTCTGTCAGCAAGACCGGATCTTCGGGATTTGCGCCTGTTCCCAATACGTCCACCTCTTGGCAGCTCCAAACTCTACTAGCTATCATAGCACAGAGTTAAAGAATGGCCAAGTGGGGGATGGGGTTTTAGGTTGGGAACAGAGGGGAAGGAGACCTGTGGAAGCAAGAATTAAGAACACAATAGCAAGGTTATTCACATTAATCTTCATGAACCTTGTTTTAATTATCTATACTCTAATAACATGAAAGATCAAGAACCTTTCAATAACGTGACCTTTTTTAACTCTGGATACCTAGAAATAAAAGAAGGATTACGCAGACTTTCATATGAGCGTTTTCAAAATACCATCTTCTAATAATCATATACTCTTAACATTGAACTCTCTCAAGTTAGTCCTTAGAATAGCAATTACGTCATAACAAGAATCAATGAGTACATTCGTTCCCAAAGAATCAACTGCTATAGGATTCATGAATGATACTATAGAAGAGGTAAACTGACTAAACTTTTTTTGTCTAGAAAGATCACACTCTGTTTGGTCTGAGTTTCAAGATTCAATTGCCCAGAAATTATTGCGCACCTTATTGCCAGACTGCGCAACAAGACTCAAATACCTGTAATGATCACGCACTCTGCCGATCTGAACTGCAAGGGTTAATTGCCAAGAATGAATCACGCACACTGTTTCCGATTCAACCATCAAGATTCAAATGCCTCAAAATGATCGCGCCCTCTGCCGATCCAAGCTGCAAGGGTGAATTGCCAAGAATGAATCGCGCACACTGTAAATCACAAGGCCAAAACTCAAATGCTTCTAGAAACAGAGTCGGGGGCCAACCCCGACCTCCGCCTTACCGCCCTGCTTGAAGATCAGCAATGAGGACAGGGCCAGGTAAATACCTATGTAGGCCTCCGGACAGGAGTTCAGGGAAATGCTGCTGCTCTGCACCGGGACCTCTGAATAGTGAGCACGTGGAGCTGGGCTGGGTCCCTTAAATAGACTCAAGCCCCGCCCACATGCCACACTCAGCAGGCCGCAGGAAAGGCATCTAGAAAGGCTCAGAACAGGGACCACACCCTAACCACACCCTGTATTCCTGCAGCAGAGCCTTGAAAATGAACAATACATTACAAACAGCATTAATGACATTTTAAGATAAATACCTGCAATGCAAAAGGTTAATATACAATACCAACACATAATGCATGAATTATTACATTGCATAAGGTTTGTCATTTTGCATTATGCTGCCTGGTGTCGACAGATCTGCATATTAAACTGTACTGTATTTTGTACTCCAGATATTGTTTTCCTAAATGTAACCCATAAGCATGTAAATGAGGGACTCCCACTACTGCGTTAGAGCTCAAATTGTCAAAGTGATGTGAGTAAAACTGTCACGTCTCACAATTAACAAGAATTACTTTCACAGGTATCCTCCACATTGTCCGCTAGCGAGCCTATGATGCGTGGCTTAAGTGAGGATTTTAGTGCATTAGTGAGGAATTTAGTGCATGTTGTTTGTAGGCAATACCTTGTTAGACAACGGGTTTCTACTTGGCAGTCAGTTTATACCCTATCCAAGTAGGGACCCTCACTCTAGTTAGGGTAAGGGAGTCACACACCTAAGGTACCCCTGTTCACCACCTTGGTTTATCTCAGAGGTAATGTGTAAAGTATTTGTAGCATTTAAACACACACACACACATAGTAACACAGTGAAAACACTACAAAAGTACTCCACACAAGTTTAGAAAAATAGCCAGTATTTATCTGAGTCAAACAAGACCAAAATGACAAAATCCAACAGACACAAGAAACAATACAAAATTTTAAAGGTTAAATATCTAAAAAGCACTTACAAACACCATAGCTCCAACTGGGGATATCATGAGTTCATTAACTGAGTCATTCCCAACAGTCTGACACCATTCGCAAGGGAGTGCGGGCCTGTCATGGAGTCACATGGACCTCAGACACCGCCCCTTTGGAAAACGATGAAACAAAGATGATGCACAGCATCAGAGGGGCATCTCTGGAGCTGGTGTGGTGTTGGTTCCTTGCTCCTACCGGGGAGGTGAGGTATCGTCTCCTTACTGTGAGGCAGGGGATGTGAGGTTTCGGTTCCTTACAGTTGCAGTGGAGGTGATGCAGTGCCAGATGAGAAGTATTGGTTCCTTATGATCTGGCATTGTCGATGAATCTAGCAGGTCAAGATACAGGAAGTCGACTTTGTGGTGTTGCGAGCACAGTACAAGACCACAGTTGCTGTGGCAAAGTCAAAGTCAGGTATCCCAGATATCGGGGGACACAGCACTCAGGACTCATACTGTGAAGGTAAGGTTGATCCTCAGACGAGGCTACCTAGAACACCGTTGTACTGTATGATGCAGCATTTGGCCAGCGGCTTCAGTCTCAGTCATTGCACTCAGCGGGGATCACAGCTCCTGGTGAAGGCAGCGGTGCAGAGTCAGACCGTGGCGCCGGTTCAGAAGTCACTCTGGCATCAATGCACTTGTTTTTGTGTAGCTATGCCTGAAATCACTCTCAAGGGCCAAGGATCTGGATTTGGCACCACTTGGTGAGTCAGGACTCTCAGCAAGAGAGTCCAGATTCTGGAAGATGAAATCTTTGATGTCCCTGAGACATCTAACAAGAGGCAAGCTCAGTTCAAGCCCTTGGAGAACCTTGGAAAGCAGGATGTAGAAAGCAAAGTCCATGTCTTTCACTCCCGGGACAGCAACAGCAAGCAGCAGTCCAGCAGAGCAAACCAACAGGCAGAGTGGAATTCCCTCCTATGGCATCTAGCTCTTCTTCCCGGCAGAACGTCCTCAGTCCAGAAGTGTTTTGAAGTTGTTGTCTCAGAGGCCTAATACTTATACTTATTTCTGCCTTTGAAGTAGGCAAGTCTTTGTAGTGCACAAGGTCCTGCCTTCCCTGCCCTGGCACCATACACACTCCAAGGGATTGTAGACTGCTTTGTTTAAGGACAGGCACTGCTCGATTCGGGTGCAAGTGTCAGCTCTCCCACCACTCTAGCCCAGGAAGACCCATCAGGATATGCTGTACACACCTCAGCTCCTTTTGTGTGACTTTCTAGGATGAATTCACAAACAGCTCAACTTTCATCCTGACCCAGACATGTATTCTACAGCCAGGCAGAGGCACAGCATAGTTAAGTAAGAAAATGTCCACTTTCTAAAAGTGGCATTTTCAAACTTACAATTTAAAAACCAACTCCACCAAAAGATGTATTTTTAAATTATGAGTTCAGAGACCCCAAACTCCAGATCTTTATTTTCTACCAATGGGAAATTGTGCTTAAGAGATATTTCAAGATAATCCCTGTGTTAACCAATGGGAGAGGTAGGCCATGCAATAGTGAAAACCGAAATTAGCAGTATTTCACTATCAGGACATGTAAAACATACCAGTACATGTCCTACCTTTTACATACATTACACCCTATCCATGGGGCTGCCTTGGGCCTACCTTAGTGGTGCCTTACATGTAGTAAAAGGGAAGGTTTGTGCCTGGTGAGTGGGTACACTTTCCAGGTTGAACTAGCAGTTAAAACCGCACATAAACACTGCAGTGGCAGACCTGAGACATATTTACAGGGCTACTCATGTGGGTGGCACCATCAGTGTTGCAGGCCCAATAGAAGCATGTTACTTACAGTTCCTGGTCACACACTGTGCATTGTACTAAGGACTAACTAGTAAATCAAATATGCCAATCCTGGATAAACCAATTACCAATACAATTTAGACAGAGAGCACTTGCACTTTAGCACTGGTCAGCAGTGGTAAAGTGCCCAGGGTCCTAAAGCCTGGAAAACAGGAGTTCAAAAGCCAAAAAGACACGTGAAACCCTGCAGAAAGGGCCATTTCCAACATACTTCATTCTCCTGATATCCAAGACAGGGAAAGCCAACAACAACAGTTTCATACGTGATCTTACAGAAATTAATAATGTGATCATTCTAATCTTCTCAGTAGTCCCTAACCGTGGCACCATCCTTTCTTGCATACCTGCAAACATCTTATTGTTACTTGTGGTTGATCTCTGTTTCATTTTTTTCTCCAATCCCATAGATGAGGAGAGATGGTATCTCTTATTGTTCAAGTTCCAAATATCTCACATTTTGAGCATCCGATTTCCTCAGGGATTTACATTGCCCCCTTGTATCTTTTCCCAAGTCCTAAAGGACAATGTAGGTATGTCACATTTCCCCCAGGGTTCTACTTTTGTCCTGTATGTAGACAATTTGCCTTTGAAATCTTTTATTCTAGATCATTGCCCAGTAGACTACCTCTATCGCTTCCCTGGAATGGCTAATAAAGGACATCTTCAAAATAGAAATTGCAGTACTGCCTTCCCCAAGTGTGATATTCTGGTAATGACAGTTCTGCTGATAAGAGGACCACATGTCCTCTGAAAGAGTTGAAGACATCAGTATGTTGCCTAGCCCTGTAACATTCTCCCAGGTAAATACCTTTTTTGGGCATGGCTGGGTATTGCAGACAATGGACAAATTATGTCGGAAAAGATACCCCTGAACCCTTGCAGTGGTGCTGTGAAGCTGACAATGTGTTTGTGAAAATTAAGCAAGCACTGATTTCTGCATCTGCATTAGGACTTATTGTTTATGCCACAATGTTTACTTTGTATTATTATGAGCATAATGGATTTATGCTTGGAGTTTAGGTGCAGACCATGGGACTAGAAAAAACATATAGCCTATAATTGTTTTACCTTGGACCCAGTCACAACTTACCTCCCTTGATGTTCACATTCTTTGGTGGATGCCACAAATCCTGTTGAAGCATCTGAAAATATTGTATTGAGTTCTCCCTTAACTGTTGCTGTGCTATTTGCAATGATTGCTCTTCTCCTTGCTACAAAAACCCAGCACCTATCTACAGCCAAATTCTCCTGGTATGAAATATTACTACTGTCTGCTTCTCATATCACCCTGACCCAGTTTCCACCCCTGAACGTTGCCTCTTAAATGACTAATTATGAGGAAGGGGAACTCCATGATTGCATCCTTGCCATAGTCCATGTAACCAAATCTTGTATTGACTTAACTTATGCGCCAATTCTTAACAGTACATTAATGTTTTTGATGGGTTATAGCTACAAAATAATGATAGCGTCCTGGTTGCTGATTATGCTGTATTTACTGTGTATCAGATTCTTGAAGGTTGTTATTTGCCAAATGTACGATCGACTCAAGTGGTAGATCTGTTGCTCTCACCAGAGCTTGCATCCTAGCCAAAGAAAGGATTATGACTGTGTAAACAGACTCAAAGTATACGTTTGGAGGAACACACAACTTTTGGCTTTTATGTGTGCAAAGGGATTTATTAACATCAAATGTAATATCTATTACGAGTGGAAAGTAAGTTTAAAACCTTTTAAATTGCTAACAGTTATTAAAAACGTTGGCAGTGGTAGAGTATGCCACGCACCAGCATCATCACAATGATATCTCCCAAGATAACACCCTAGATAGAGGTCCTCAAACTTTGGGGCACGCCCCCCTGAAGGGCCATGGCTGTGTTCTCCGTGAGGCGCAAATGCCTTTGTAAATGAAGATGTCCGGGAAGTACTACTTTCTTTATTTATCGTGTTTCCAGGCTGTCATCATTTCCATCAAGCAGGTAAAGTGCATATGGTTGAATGGCAACTGTGATTCTTGGGCCCATAGTTAGACTCTGTTTGCACCAGATTTGCATCATTTTTTTACGCAAATTTGGAGCAAACTTAACTCCATATTTATATTTTGGCGCTAGAGTTTGAGTAATTTTTTTGACGTGAAAACCTACCTTGCGCTAATGACATGTCAAAATGATGCACAGGAGGAGGCAGGCCTTAAAACATGGCGTCCAGCCGGATTTACACAGTTTTTTAACGCCTGGTCAGGGCAGGCGTTAAGGGACCTGGGGGCTCATTTCCATTATGGGAGACCATGGAAGCAGTCCACAGGTACCCTTCCCTGCACCCAGGGACACCCCCTGCCGCCCATCCCAACCCTGGAGGACACCCATGGATGGGGGACCCATCCATGGTGAGTGCAGGTAAGTATATAGATATCTTTTTTTTAAAGTGGCACGGGGGCATAACTTGGGCCCCCCTACATGCCACTGTGCCCAATGGCCATGCCCAGAGGACAGAAGTCCTAGCAAAGACAGGAGTCATTTCCATGGGGGTTGTGCATCAAAAAAATGGCGCACGTCAGGTTAGAGCCAATATTTTTGACTCTAACCTGACTTGCGCCATTCTTTGGCGCACAACGCCCAGTCTTCCCTTCACCTCCGCTGCCCTGTTACCGTCATTTATTTTGACGCTAACCAGACCGCAGCGCCGGCTAACGTCATTCCATAAATAAAGTGCCCGGCTGGTTGGAATGGCATTAGCCGGCGGTAAACTTTTTGACGCAAATCTGCCCTGGCGCTGATTTGCATCAAAAAGTATAAATATGGGCCTTGGTGCGGTGGTGGCGGGGTTAAAGACCTGGTTAAGTGTCTAAAAAGTACAACATTTTCTGTAAGTATTTTGTTGTTTTTTCACATTTAGCCAGATGCATATAAAATAATGCACATACCGTAAACAAAAAATAAATGCAAATTAAACTAGTCCTTGGGAACGCTTTTTTGTTATCAAATCTCAGTTCATTAATGAGATCACTGCATATGTTTGTTTGAGAGAGAAGGGAGTCACACAATTGATTCCCGGTCAGATCAGTGCGGAATCATGACTTGTGTATTGATAATACTAAGTCCCAGCCTACAACACAAAGCACAGTGAATATGCAACCCATTATCTAAAAATTGTACTGTACGCTGCATAAGAAAGGCTGCTGGAATTGTGCGGCGGGACGGACCAATTTAATTTGCAAAGTTGACTAAATTATGTAGCAGAAAAAATGGCAAAATATTAGGCTTAATGCAGCCCTTTTTGTGGTAGTTTTACCTCATTATTTTATCAGTTTTATTCATTCTAAGGCTGCGTGGGCAAATATTTCACCTCATTAGTGCCAGTTTAATACCTAAATTCAGCATTAAACAACAGTGTGTTACCCTAAACCTTCGTGAGGGGCCTTCCACTAAGTTGCAACATGTGTTGTTGCCTTTTTGGTAACTTCTGATATGTTTGAGCTAGAAGGACTCAACTTAAATCTGTATAATATGCAGCAGATGGTGGATTATGTGACAAATGCAGCAGAACCCTAATTATGTGAAAAATGCTTCTGCTGCAAAATTGCATAGTTCCAGTGGTCCTGAGTATAAGGTAGGCTGCCACAAAATGATTTAGCATTTAAGATAAAACACATGCTTTTAGAAAATACCTTTTAGAAATAGGTAGTTACACTGTGCCTAGTTCAAATATTTATATTAATACATTAAAAGGAAGCTTTCCAAAACCTAACACCCTTTCAAAAAATACCTTTTAGAAATAGGTAGTTACACTGTGCCTAGTTCAAATATTTATATTAATACATTAAAAGGAAGCTTTCCAAAACCTAACACCCTTACATCACCTCTCAAAAATAATAGTGACTTCATAAATTAAAACCTGCACTCTGTTCCACACAGCATTTACATTTGGTGATTAACCAATGGGAAACATTACATTTCTTTCAGATTTCAAGTACCCTAGTGGGAAGACCTGTTTCTTCGTTACCTCTCTGTCCATGGATAACCTCAAGGAGATGACCCAGAGGAAAGAGTGCTATATGTGGTCTAATCTTTTACTTTACAAATGGACAGACACAGCTCTCCCAGGAAGACCCCTTGAGGAAGGTGGAGATTTGTTTTAAATGACCATCACTACCATTAGTTCAGCAGGTGCATTGACACTGGGGCAATGCACCCCAGTTTTGGCTGTGTTACTAACAAAATGATGGGTGGGAACTCTTTTTTAACTTGTTAGCATTAGGGCCCATGTTAACCTTGCTGCACAGGGAACCGGTCTAAAGCAACAGGAGGCGAATTGTGGGATTAACTCCCCCATTTTTTATTACTCAAATGGGCAGACAACCTGCTTTGGGCTGCATGTCTAGGTGTGATGGGCCAGTGGAGAGAGTGGGCATAGTAGCAGGTATCATTTGTGCCGCACATTCAGTGGCACAGGTGCCCAGTGGTGTGAGGCGTCAACTAAACCCAATTCAGTATTGTTTTGCTAACTTTTCTTGCCTACCTTACAGCCCAGTGCACCATTGCTGTGCCAGTGTTGCTTTAGGCCTCGGGCCAATGGCTCAAGAGAAGGGAAAATTGAAGAGGGGAAACAACTTAGCTTAGGCCTGAGCGAAATGCCAGAGCAGGGAATGGGCCCATTTTTTGATAATGGGCAGAAAAGACAGCAACTTCGCAAGGCAGTTGATCTCATTAGTGAAGCAGGGTCAATGGCACTTGGGTCCAGGAAAGAGAGGCCCCTGCATAACAATTATGCCTGCCTTCATTTGAGGCTCACATTTCTTCCTAGCGTTAGAGGTGAGGGCACCGTTGCTGCAATGTGGTGTCCAACGTGCCAGAGCTCATTTATTCAGAAAGGGACAGAGAATCTGTTCCAAGATTTGAATGATGGCCGTGCATGTTGGGGAAGGGATGAAAGTGGCAGAGGACACAGTCTGCTATGCAGGGCCGCAGCTATCGTTAGTGCAACAGGTACAGTTGCATTGGGCCCCAGGAGTGTGAGGAGCTCACAACACTCCAATTATCAGGAGTCATGTTTTTACTTGATATATTTGCTCTTTTATCAGTCTCACATTTAGTGTGAATGATCAGCTACAGATAAAGTAGTCCTGAAATCGTAATCCCACCTCCAGCACTCGCCCCTGACCCTTCCACTCCCCCAAGTACTGCATAAAGTTTGGATGGGGGCACGACTTGAACACTTTTAGCCTGGGGGCTCACAGCAAAAAAGTCTGAAGACCTCTGCCTTAGAAGATTCAACTGCTAAAAATGCTACATTGTCTAAAACTTCTAGTGTTGCTGTATATGTTATTAACTGACTTGTTTCTCATACTAACAATAAAACATGTCTCTCCGGTGCAGAAGCAAACTTCCAAAACTGAGAAAGAGTCCTGGGCCAAGCAAATATGTACAAGTCACCCTTATGGGGTGCAGAAAGACATCAAATTTTCTACTCCCCAACCTCACCAGTTTGTATATCAGAACTGCCCATGTTGTTCGGAACGGCATATGCTGAAGCAACCTATTGGTATGCGCCCTCCTTTACTTCCATAGCCCAGAATTATTGGCCCTCTGCCTGTCACACAATACTGAAAAGTGTATTAAGACCACCCCCACTGCTCACCTCCCCCTTCTGGCTCCTTTGTGCACCTTCAGAAAGATTTTATCCAGATGCTAATGTGTGAAAACTACTCATATGTCTTAGTTATTGTGTGTATGTTTTTAGGATGAGTGGAAGTGTACTCCTGTGGCTGTGCAAATGTCATCCCAGTAGCTGAGCAGTTACTTGTCAATGGTATTCCTGAGTTTGGAGTACCATATTGGTTTGCAAGTGTTCATGGAACAGACTTTGTGTCAACAGTAGTACAGGTAGTGTGCAAGTCTCTAGGAGTAGACCACCATTTCCATTGTGCACATCACCCAGAATCAACAGGCAAGGTAGAAAGTAACAATGTTCTCTTAAAAACAAGATAGCTAAGTTCTGCTCAAAAACTCAATTGAAATGGCCTGATGTCCTTCCACTTGCACTATGGTCTCTAGGAGCAATTCCTTCACAGAAAACAAAATGTACCCTATGTAACATAATCATTGTTGACCTATGATGCAGATCTCAAATGTACCAGTCTGAGCTGCTAAATTGGATTTACACTTGAATGATGATGCAGTCTTGAAGTATCGCAGAAAGCTTATACAATGCCTCTGCAGGTTCACTTCCCAGAGTCAAGCAGACGTACCTCAATGTATGACAGAGCCATGCCACTTCCTCCAGCATGATGAGTGGGTTTACATATCCATACACAATAGGAAGACCTAACCGCAGCCTCTCTGAGAAGAATCAATCAGGTCCTGCTTAGCAACAATACAGCCATTAAATATCACGGACTGGTGATGTGAATCTTCTCATCTCACTCTAAGTGAGCTGAGCCTCCTAGTGATGACAGCATTCCAGCTTCTGCTTTTGGAGCTGCACCTGGCCCTGGACTCTGGTAACCTGCTTGAACTGTTGATGCTACCATCCTGTGATCTGCCAGTGGGACAAGCCCTCTATGACTCCCTTCTGTGCCTGCTCCACCACAACCATGTGATGCTGTCCCTGCTGCCTCTCATAGTTACCGCCTTTGACTAGGGTATGTGGCCACCTCCAGAATAACAGACCCCTCTATTGGTCTGGCCTGTTATCTTTGCTGCTGCTTTGAATGTCTGGCTACTGGTGGAATACAACCTTGATGTGGAATGGGAAACCATTACAAGGCCTAGTTATACTGAAACTGCCCTTGCAGGGAACCGCTGCTCTGCTTATTGGAACAACTCCCACGAACTATTGCTCTAAAGTACAGACAAATAATTATCTTTTTGCTGGATTTGCATGCACTCGCCTATTGATGTAGAGATTATTATCCCTTTAATTGGTATGTCCCTCATTTACAGTGATACTTGCGTTGCTCTCTTCTACCATGGGCACTGATTGCCAGAGTGTGCCGGCATACACCCCAGTTCTTATGAAGGCCTTGGAAACTTAACAATTCTTCCAATCAAAACATGCCAGTTATGACTCATTTTGCACAGACTCAGCCTAGATTTATCTATGAACACGCAAATCAAACGTCGTTTGTGGTTTTCTTGGAAATAGTGAGTGCGTCCTGTATAGAAGATTCCTTTCAAACTACGCCCTTATAAATTCCATTTCTCCATGGGCTGTTATTATTTTAGAAGTCCCATCAGCAAGTGGGCTATGCATATTTCATTTATGGATCCTGAGCAAATTCACTGCTGCCTTTTGTCTGTTAGGCACTTGTTATCTGGGATTTATTATTTCTGCTACAAGGCACTTTGGTGATCACCCTTTACAGCGGAGGCATGCTAGGTGTGCTGCTTCAACTACTACCAGATTATGATCTGCTTTAGTTACATATGTATGTTATAACTGTTGCCTTAGAACAGTGGTTCCCAACCTGTGGTCCGGGGACCCCTGGGGGTCCGCAAAGCCTCCTCAGGGGGTCCGCGACTGCTCAGAATATTAAATAATATTAACAGATTAGGTTCCTAGCTTTCAGTAATGACTCAGTGGGGGGTCCCCAGGTTTCAATAATGATTCAGAGGGGGTCCCCGGGTTCCAGTAATTATAAAGTGGGGGTCCACAGAAGTCAAAAGGTTGGGAACCACTGCCTTAGAAGAATCAAGAAGAAGTAGAGGGTTCCTGGAAGAGATCACTACTCCGCCGCATAAGCTTTAGAATAAATGCTGGATCAATTAGACATCCATGGCAAGACGATGCTTCAGAAAAGGATGGCATTCAATTACAATTTAGAAGCAAAGGGGAGTGCGCTAGTGTAGGTTATGAATGCTGCATTCATCTTTTGAACACCTTGCTGAGGATATACAAGCAAACAGACCACATTAAGGATAGTTCTAAGAAACTACTTGAGTTACAGAAGAGGCTAGGATTTAATCTTAGTGGCATGTGGACATGGTTAGGTGTAATATGTGGGCAATGGTTAATACAAATATTTGAAATAACCATTGAAGTTTTTTAATTGTGGTTGTTCTATATGTAATAGTAAAATGCATAATGTGCATCTTTCCATGCCCTTATGCAAATAAAGGTAGTGCTAATACCTTTCTTCTTGTTACTTTTGACATTGAAAACGAAGATGTTAAAACTGAGGTTTTGAGATTCTCTGCAACTAAATTATTGTAAGGACATGTTTCTCAATAAAAAAAGGGGGATTGTGAAAACATAATCATGTATCCTATAGCTTTAACTATGATGCCCCCTCCATCTGCATATCGCAACACACACCAATATATTTTATTATATCAATGTATTTTTTATTAATATTATCTGCTCTTTAGCCTCAATATGCCTTCTATGTTTCTTGCCTCTATTAGGCCTAGGATCCCTTTTATTTGAAGCCGTACAATATCACATTTCCTGCATCTTGTAGCAAAGCGTAGCCTCACTTTTAATGATGGCAACCAGAAGTCTGATTTAAGGAAATTAGATAGATAACAGTGTGCTCAGTAACTGTATCTTAGTTTCAAGGACATCTCACATTTTAACTACGATATAATCCCGCCATCTGAAGCTTCGCTGAAGTAATACGTTTGAGACACACGTCTATTTCCATAGACTTGTATTGCGAGAAAAGTGGATAAAGATTGTTAAAAAAGTTCATGCATTTTAGAATTGCATGATTCACTTGGCCCTAGAGAGCTCTGGTTGGTTAAAATAACTATTGATTATGTGCTGCATTGCTTGCTACTTTTGCTTTTAATGTATGCTAAACGTTTGGGCTTCCTGATTTGTTTTATTTTAGTAACAAGTATCTGTGAAAACCAGCAGCTTTCATGGATCTTATCAATTTTACTTACCCATTATACCTTAAAAGTAACAAACTACATCCACAAAACACATCTTTGACATTACCTTTGCCTGAAAACAACAGATTTGGTGGCCAGCTGGAAAAATCATAAAATCGTTTAAAAAAAAAAAAAAGTCTCAAAATCTCATAAAGAGTTGCTGTAGTATTTGGATGATGTTGATGGCACTGACAGAACCTTATCAACTTGGGGTACCTCTTGAAAGCTAGCACTCAGATCAATACAGAGAGGTGAGACCTGCATGGACTCCACCAATGTTTCCTAAGAAGAATTTCCTGCAAATATTCAAATGTGTCTGCAACCAAAAATGGTACCACACATGATCGTGGGCCTGTCGTGCAGAGCAGTAAAGGGCTCAAACCATGTCCATGTTAAAATCGGTTTTAGTGAGTATGAAGTGTCCATTGCATCATAAAGTCGTTACTATTGCAAGTTTTGTAACTTCAGTTGCTATATACCCCACATGAAACATGGAACTTCATTAAGAAGCTAGTATGAAATGCACTTCATTAGCTCTCTGTAATGACTACATTTAAGTAGAACTTGTTAGTGTTGAAATACATCAACTGTATACTGGAATAGTAAGGTTCTCCGTGGGACATGATTAAGGAGAACTAACATATTTGTGGGTTGTTTACAGTACTGCAATAGTATGCTGTGCTCCAGGTCAAGATTGAGGAGCATTGGTAGGGAAGTTCTAGCTTGGACTAGCATAAGGGCTGCAAGTCAAAGCTGTGCATTAGAAAGGTTCTGTGTGGTCAACATTGCTGGAGCAGCAGAGTTTTAATAAAGGCTGAATAGGCGAATGGCAGCGTTACATGGAGATTTCGGTAGCAGTATGGGGTATGAAATGCAAGGTGTGCACCACTGTAAAATTTAACTGCAGTGGGAGCAAATGTACCAGTGTGGTAATCGAATGGATCAAAGCAGTATTGCTATGCATTGGACAAGTTGTCCAAAGGTGGTATTCCTGGATAAGGAGAGACGCTGCAAGTCAGGTTTATAGATACTGTTGCAAATGGGCTTCTGCACGATCACTCCCATACTTTTTGCCTTCATTCTTCTCTTTTTCTGACCACATTTTTGCTGGCTTTAGGTCTCTGCACACTCTACCACTGCTAATCAGTGCTAAAGTGCATGTGCTCTCTCCTTGAAACATGGTGACATTGGTTCATACCCAATTGGCTTATTTAATCTACTTGTAAGTCCCCAGTAAAGTTCACTACATGTGCCCAGGGCCAGTAGATTAAATGCTACTAGTGGGCCTGCAGCACTGATTATGCCACCCACATAAGTAGCCTATGAACCATGCCTCAGGCTTGCCATTGCAAAGGCCTGTGTGTGCAGTTTCACTGCCACTTCGACTTGGCATTTAAAAGTACTTGCCAAGCCTTAAACTCCCCTTTTTCTACACATGTCACCCCTAAGGTAGGCCTTAGGTAACCCATAAGGCATGGTGCTATGTACATAAAAGGCAGGACCTATACCTGTGTAGTTTATATGTGCTGGTAGTGTAGAACTCTTAAATTCGTTTTGCACTGCTGTGAGGCCTGCTCCTTTCATAAGCTAACGTTAGGGCTACCATCATATACTGTTTGAGGGGTACTTTCTGATCTGAAAGGAGTAACAAGGTCATATTTAGTATGGCCAGAATGGTAATACAAAATCCTGCTGACTGGTAAAGTTGGATTTAATATTATTATTTTAGGAATGCCACTTTTAGAAAGTGAGCATTTCTCTGCACTTAAATTCTTCTGTGCCTTACAATCTACGTCTGGTTGGGTTAGTTGACAGCTCCCTTGTGCATTCCACCCAGACAACCCCAAACACAGGATGCTCAGCCTGTCCTCACACAAAGGACTGCCAAGTAGCCTGCCCTCACACAAAGGACTGCCACACCCCCCCACTAGGACCCTGGCAGATAGGAACAAACTGAAAGGGGACCTGGTGCACTTCTAAGCCACTCTTTGAAGGCTCCCCCACTTCAAAGGCACATTTGGGTATTTAAGCAGGGTCTCTGACCCTATCAACACAGACACTTCTGGACAAGATACCACTGGAGAAGAAACCCTGAACCAGAACCTGCAACCTGCCAAGAGGAACTGCCTGGCTGCCCAAAGGACTCACCTGACTTCTTTTCTGTGAAGGACTGCTGCCCTGCTGTTGCCCTGCTGCCTTGCTGTCCACTGGCTCTGCTGAGAAGTGTTCTCCAAGGGCTTGGATAGAGCTTGCCTCCTGTTCACTGAAGTCTCAGGACAAAATAGACTTCATTCCTGCAAAAGAACTCCTTCTGTGGCGAAAATCAAATCACAGCCTGCAAGAAACGACGCACAGCCTGAATCGCAGTGAGAAAATCAACGCACGCCGACCCAGATCGATGTAGCCCGACTTCGCAAGGAGAAGATCGATGCAGCGCCAGCGTTGCAACTGGAAATTATCTACACAGCCCACAGGATCGACGCAAAGCTGAGCTGGAACAACACAGCATGACTTCCTGAGAGGAATCGATGCAGCGCCTGCCGTGCAGCAGAAATTTCCACCCAATTCCCACCGGATCGACGCAGCCCCTGTGACTTCGTCCTGCACGCCCAGGATTTCAACGCATCATCCCCTGGGCGTCCTAAAACCCCGCAACCGGAACAGGACCCAGTCTACGTGCCGGAAATCGACGCAAAGCCTGCCCTGCATGAAAACTCAACGATGCATCGTCTGTGTGCGCTGGAAAAATCGACTCAAACCTCCTCATTTTCCACGCAACTCCTCCTCTGCGGTCTGAAATTGCAAGGGCACCTACAGTTTAAAGTTGCAGTATGTCGCCACAACTGTTTGTGTGCTATGGTATGGGAGTAGCAGTGGACACCATTCTTTAGGGCATGCAGCTGCAGGCACCCCTAAGTACTGTAAAAGTGAAAATGCTAGAGGTCTGAACTAACAAGGCCATTAGCTCAAGGGAGGTAGTTTACGGTAAGACTAGGTACAGTAAAACACAGATAACACAGCGGGCTGTTATTTAAAGCATGTGTGTGTCAAACTTCATGGAGACGAGAATTGCATGCAGAATTCCGCCTGGTAAATCTTGGTCTACTTTGTTATTCCCCTTTCCTTTGAGATACCAGCTAGAATTGTTAACTTTGGCCACCCTGTTTCTCCGCTCAGTGTTTCCTCCTAACTCATAATCAGACCATGTGTAGAAATCAATTTAGGATTTCCAGAAGTAGCACGCACTTCCCTTGGCTTGCCCTTTAGTACTACTGGGAAATGCCCTTGTGACGCTTGCCAGCATGAGTGGTTGCCTACATAAGTGTATTTCAGCAACACCACATGCTGTGAGAAATGTCGTCTTATGCAGGGAATTGTGACATGGAAAAATTGAGAATTATTCTTTAAGCTGAAACAAACATTGAGCAAAACTAGAGTATAGCATGATCTACACAACTGAGTTCTAGGTCATGTAACTAACTAAAAGTGAAAATTAGATTTAAATTTAAAAATACGCAATTTTAAAAATCATGGATTCCAATTGCCATACCTGTATTTTTCAGTTTTTTATTTTGTTTTGTGAAAGACCAGTGCTGCTCACTATCTTGCATTGAGGCGATCACACATAGGAGCAGCTGGGGCTATCTGCTCCAGGTCCTACACGTTTCAGAGCCCCATCCTGCTGCTGCTAAATTTATATATGTATCACAAAAACAGGCCTAGTCTCCTTCTATTCTATATTAACATTGAGGCAGGTATTGTCTACCTCTGAGCTTTATATTTGAGCTGAAATGTGTTCCATTACATCCTTACCAGAGAAGGGCCACGCATGACATGAGCGACTCAGAGCGCACAAAACCTTCTGGCAGACACGCTTGCATTTAAGTTACATAGATGAGGGCAAGTTACTAAAGTGTCAGGGGGCCTCGGCCCTCATGCTAGGCAAATAATGTACACCGAGACATAGTGCACTTAAAATTGGCCCTTGGGCACTTGCGCCTGACTTGCGCCTGACCTCTTTTATTGGCAGGGTCACCGGTGATGGATGGGTGAGGAGTGGGAATTACATCCAAAACACTAGAACGTGTCCAGCAGGACACTACATTCCTCCTAAACTTTATTAAAAGAAAAACAATTGAGCCCAATCTATGGGAAAAAAATGAATAACAAAGCAAAACACCACTGAGTCGCCTCAGGCCTTTGCCGTGTATGATGAGTGAACAGGTGCCCCAGGGGGTCACCCAGCATCACGGCACATCTCCGTAGTTTAACCAGATGACTTTTGGCATGAAATGCAGTGCAGGTGGAGTCCAGGTGCCTCAATTGCATGTTGGCAGTGTTTCAGTCCACCTGGTCTCCTGGTTTTGGAGTCTATTGCACATTTCACTTTGGGAGTGCTTCAGGAGCAGTGCTGTAGTCCGCTGCAGAGCTTTCTTTGGAGGTACCCTGGCTCCCTGAAAGGCAATCCCTCAAAGACAGCGATGGTGGTAAGATATCTACATCTGAGGCCTTAGTGCCGTCCGGTACCTGTCAATGGAGCAGCTGCAGACTTGTCTCTCATGCCAGGATTCTTTCACACCAGAAATCCATGGAGGCGCCTTTCACTGAATTGCCACAAGACTGCATGGGCTGTGCGGTGCCTTTTGTAGACTGTGTAAAGGAGTCGCTGTGGAACTCCTAACAGGACCATGTCCAAATCCCTCATGCAATAGCAGGGGAAGGTGATACAATAGTCAGGTGTGCTCTCTTCCACAGGATTCAGGTGCACATGGGGTCTAACAGATGGTCTCTGGCTGAAAATTCTCCCACGGCACCAGGAAGGCCTCATTAGCCTTTAGATGTTTAACAGGCAGATGGTTCCACTCTGGTGGTGCGATGCCCCATAGATTGTTCTGGTGATGCACCTGGTAAAGATAATAATTTTACCGTTCAACAACTTGTTTCACAGGTGGCAATGTCCTGCTTGGAGTGAGAATGACTGGAGGAACTTCGTGGCCACTGGACTTGTTACCTCATTGGTGTATTTTTTCTTTTTCTTAGGCATGTGCCATTGCTAGCAGGGATGCCATCTCTTTGAAGCAGCTGGTGGCAGGTGTCTGGACGGTCACACTGTGAACCGTGGGGCAGCTATGCGGTTCATGCACTCTTGCGGCTTACTTTCAGTACTCCCTCTGTGCTGTCTCCAGTGACGTCGCTACACCCTGATGGATGGCTTGTGTTCCTGGATGTACTCTCTCGTAGTGTCATGAGTTCTCGATCTTTTCACTTTTCTACCTTCCTCCTGGGCACCTGTGGTTGTTGGGATCTTCGTTGTGATAGGTCTGGCACAAGCCTTTCTCTCTTCTTCTTTGCAATATGGCATTTTGCCATATTTTTATGCTCACCAAATGTTTTCTTGCAACTTGGCATCGTGCCACTCTCTTATCCTTGACTCTTACACAATGTGGCGTCTTTACTCTTCTGACCAGGCCACCTGCTGCGATGTGCTCTTCACAGGAACCTCCCTGATCGTGCCCTGTTCACAGGACTGTTTCTCTTCTTCGCTTTCTTCTGACCAGGCCTCTCGCTGTGATGTTCTATTCAAAGGGACCTCCATGGTTGCATCCTATCCATAAGACTGTTTCTATTCTTCACTGCAGGCCTCTCACAGGCCCCGTCCTGTGAGTAGAACTTGACTTTTGCATTGTGGACCTCACACAGGTCCTGTCCCTTCCTTAGGGATCTTCTTGGTGCGCTGCTCAATGGATCACCTTCCTCCACCTTCACTTGAGGGAGTAGTGCTTGCACCTTGAGGCTGTATCATCATGGTGCCTGGTCCTGCCTAGATTTGTGCAAGGTTGGTAACTCCGTGAGACATCATTGTGGACAGGCCAACAGTGGCCAGGAGGTGCTGCGCTGGCTGGCTGGCAGAGCCTCTTTCGTGCAACATGTCTTCTCACTTTCTAACGACGCTCAGGGCCTAAAGACAGTCTCTTCCGGGGTGCCCTCTGCTGGCACCTTGCATGATTGCTCTTCTTTCTTGCTGTGGTGGCCGATCACCACTAGGGGCATGCAGCACTATCTTCCTGATTACAGTTGTGGCAGACAGCTGCTGGGGATGGCATGTGCAGCACAAAGTCCTCCTCATTCACTCAGTGGGCTTGGGCTCCTGAGGGCTCTTTGCAGGGGTTAACATTCTCTCCCTTCCTTGTGCAAGTGACAGGCAGCCAACATGGGGCAGGAGTGCTCATGTGGGCAGTCTCCTGCTGTAGTGACAGAGCAGTAGGGAGGCAATGCCACTAGGGTGTGTGCAGAGCTCTAGGCTCCTTCTCTCTTTTACAGTTGCGGTCACTGTCTTGTGCTGGTGCAGTGAACAAACTGCCAGGTGACACTGCAGCACTCTTTCCATGCTGCACTAGCTTAGATGAAAGGCTGTGTCTTTCTCTTTTTGGGAAAGCCATTTGTCTTTCTGCATTCCTCCAATCCTCGATGGCCAGCCATCACTAATTTCAAACTGCTGTGGGTCTTGTGGGGCACTTGTGATGTCAGTGTGGGTGTCTGTCCAATGCTGGAGTGGGCACTACTGCTCCTACAGATGGATTCCCAGCTCTCAGCGAGCAGAGCTGCTACAGGAGATCTCTTCTTCTCTTTGCAGTGGTAGCCAACTGGTGACCAGGAGGGGGTGCTCTCCTCATCCACTTCTGACTTTGCTTGCTCCGTGGGAAGCTGATCCCAGCACTGCAGGTACTCTTTATGGATTTGCGGTGGCTTCTCTGATGCCGCTGGTTGTTTTTCCCACACGGGCGTTATAGGAGCAGATGCGGAGAAAGTACAGCCATGCAGGCACTGCCTCTTTTATCGCCTGCTCCAAGGTGACTGCTGTTTCATAAAAAAGGAGGGCTGCAGAGGCAGGCGTCACATGTTCAGGGCAGGGAGTGGCCTCGGGCTAAAATGCAGCACTCTCTATCTTTTCTGATGGCCACCAGGGGGCACACAGTACTCTTCAGGACAGGCCCATGCTTGCTTCCTTCTGCCGCTCCAGACCTCAGTGCGGTATCAAAGGCTGAGAATTGGGAGTTTCACATGCGTTATTCCCTCACATGGCCTCTCTCGCAGGCGGGTGCTGTAGAGACAGGCACTGGGGGCACTTGCTGCAGATGCAGCCTCAGGACGTTCTGTACTTCCTTGCTGGTGTCCGTGAGCTGGTGCTGTAAGGGACAAATCTAGTCCACCTACTGCCACACGGTGGGAGCATGCAGCCTGTGCTTACTGTGCTGGCCTCCCTGCCCCCAGTGCAAGATGGCATGGGGCACTCCTTCCTGGTTGCACTGTCGATGCATGCCAGCTCTGCTTCTCTGTTGGTGGGGTGCTCACCAAGGTGGCTGGCGGCGGCCACTCTTTTGCTTCCACTTCAGCTTCTCTAACTCTGTGTGCCTTTCGTGGGTCTGCAAAAAGTAAGAGTGGTCTCCCTGTAACCCCCCCAACTTTATGAAGGACGTGTGCCCTGCTTACTGTTGGTAGCGACAGAGCTGCTGTTCCTTCTCCTTCACAGTGAGCCTGCAGCGCAGGTGGTGCCGTTTTCTCCTACTGGGGCCCAGTCACACTCCTTGCCAAATCCTCATCAGTGGCCCGCTCCTCTCCCAGGGCATAACTTGAGCTCCAATATATAGGAGCTGCAGCGTCATGCTGGGAGCAGTCTGCTTCATTTGGGAGGGTACTTCTCTCATCTTTTCTTGTCATTTTCGCAGACACTCTTGCCTCCAAGCTGGTCTGGTATCAGGGGACTGGTGGGCTTGACCCACCTCATCAGCATTGTAGTGTTGGGGGTCCTTGGCCCACATGCTAGGCAAATAATAGACACGGCAACAGAGTTAGGGTACTCACAACTGGACTCATGGCACATGTGCCCGGCCTCTTTTATTGCAGGGTCACCTGACTGGTGTCACTTGTGATTGATGGGTGAGGGGTGGGTATAACATGCAAAACACTGGAACATGTCCAGCAGTACACTACAGTTAGATGGCTGGAAATGGGAGCTCTAGAAACAATCCATTACCATTCATCTTGTCGATATATTGTATATCATTTTGTACATAGGCTACAAGTAATTAATTAAGATATATGATATATAATGACTGATAAGCAAAAATAAAATCATTGTGTGGCTTATGTGTACTCTTTAGCAACCCATTTTGACGTCTCTCAATGAATATGTTATTTTATTTCTGTATGTTAAGTACTGTAATCACAAAAAAATACCTCAAGGTGTCTCTGATAATCTTGAATAAATCTGCTTTGGGGGAATAAACCTTCAGTAGGTGTTTTTCCACAGGTGACATAATTTCACTTCTGGCTATGGCATGAGTGCAGACCATCACTTCCTGTAATGTTATAAGCATGAAAGGTCATGTGATGTGACTACCTCGATTGTCATTGCAGGGTCGAAGGGTTTATTATGTCACTTCCATGACCCCTGACATTTTGATCGATCGGCGACCACTTGTGCATTAGGTCTGCACAATATTTACAACAACATTTAAGTTAAACAGTGAAATGTACAGCCAATGTAATAGGCACCTGTACAATATAATATTGAATGGGCTTTAAAAGACTATGGCCCTCATTACAACCCTGGCGGTAAATCCCTCTTACCTCCATGCAGAAGACCGCCAACACACCGCTGCGGCGGCGGAATTCCGCTACAGCTATTATGACCCACTGCTTGGAATCTGCCAAAATCCAGACACCCACACAAGTCCGCCACACCAAAGGTCAGTGATAAACTGGCTATAACAAAACCTCCACCGTCCCGCCAACAGGAATACACCCACACTATCACGACCCACGAATCCACCAAAATACACACACATTTACAAAACACAACCCCATTGGACAAATCGAAATACACACACCTGATACACATACACACACCACTCCTACACACCCAATCCAATATAAAACACACACCCACATCACCCACAAACCCTTACTACCAAAATTGAGAAAGAAGGTCATAGAGAGACACCACCAGAAACAACACTAACATCCACAGTCACACAACACCATCACTCACACACCATCCACGCACCTCATACAACACACACAAACACATCCCCTCACACATCACAACCGACACCACCTCACACATCACCCACACCACATCATGGCACATCAACGACACCGCAACAACACCCCAGGTTCTCTGAGGAGGAGCTCAGGGTCATCGTGGAGGAAATTGACCGGGTAGAGCCACAGCCATTCCGATCACAGGTGCAGCACACCTCCATTGCAAGGAAGATGAAGCTATGGCGCAGAATCGTCGACAGGGTCAACGCAGTGGGTCAGCATCCAAGAACACGGGATGACATCCGGAAAAGGTGGAACGATCTACGGGGGAAGGTGCGTTCCGTGGTCTCAAGACACCAGATTACAGTACAGAGGACTGGCGGCGGACCCCCACCTCCTCCCCCACAACTAACAACATGGGAGGAGCAAGTCTTGGCTATACTGCATGGACATTGGTAAGTCAACTCTTAACTATTACATCCCCCACCCTACCTGCATGCTATCACATACCCCCACCCTCACCCTCACCCCATCACTCCAGCACCTCACAAATGTCCCACTATCAGAACCCACACATCCCAACACCAAGCCCTGCATGCAACACCAAAGCATGGACACCCATCACCAAAGCATGTCCACAACAGATACCCACACAGACCCCAAACCAATTATCACACAAGGTCCTAGACAAGAATGCAAGCACTGGAGTACAGGGTCACTCACCAATTGCACACGATGGCTCACACAGATGCAATAATCATGCCTTTACACCCCTGCAGGACCCCTACCCAATGTCACCGGACAGGAGGTTCCAGACATGTCCACTCCCCCCACAGAAGAGGCCCACAGTGATGACAGCAGGTCTGTCCAACTGGATCAAGATGACCAGCCCGGCCCATCTGGGACCTCAGGACAGTCGGTTTCCCTCACACTGGCACATGCCACCAAAGAGCCTCCCCCTCAGGAAACACCAGCACAGCACCCACCCAGCGGGCCCATCCCTCTGTCCCCAGGGCACGTCAAGCAGCAGTGTGTCCACCACTACAGGGAACCCAGGGAAACCCACCACCCCAAGAAAATGAGGGCCCTGGGGGCAGTGGGCACATGGTTCAGGGGACAGAGGCACAGGAAAACAGGGGAACTGGGAGGACAGCTGTGCGACAGGGGGAGGACAGGCCCAGGGAGCCCACTCTCCACGAGGCCCTCTCCAACATCATGGGAGCGTACCATAATTCCAAGGAGACAATGGCAACGGTACTGTGCAACTTTCAGGAGCTGCAGGAGGAACACTATATGGGGTTCAGGGAGGAACTCAAGTCCATCAGGTGGACAGGAGGTGCCACCACAGGACCACAACACCAGCACCCCACCCCCTGCAGATGGAGAACCACCCTGCAAACGGTCCCTGAGATCCAGGAACAAGACAGAGAACAATGCCAAGACCCCCACCAGGAAATGAGACCCCCCTGAATGTCATCCGTCTGTACCACTTTGTCACCCTGTCCATCCATCAACTGCCCTAGCTCCACTTCCTATGTCCCTTTGGACAATGCACCTCTGAAACAAATAGACTGGACTCTGCCATGGACATTCCTCCACCATCACCCCTGCCCATTTTACACCCCCCTCCACTTATTTGCACAGAAATAAACACCCTTGAATCACAAAACAATCTGGAGTCAGTCTGTGCTTTCACAAATGTGTATTAACAATAACTATGGAATATAGCAATGTCAATTATATTGTCAACATACCGATGTAACACAGCTCTAGTCCATGAGGTAATATAGCAGAGGGCACACAGTGGGACCCACATCTGTTAAATGGAAAGGCAAAGTGAAATCACAGGGCCCATACACTGGGTAAAAGTGACAGACTTATAATAGGTCAAACAATTGTATGAGATGTGTATGGCAGTGATATCTTCTTACCTGTGTCTCACTGGAAGTATTGCTGGATAACGTTGTTTCTGTTGTCGATATCCTCTTCTTCTGCCTCCTCTTCTTCACTGTCCACAGGCTCCACAGCTCCCACAAGACCTCCATCTGGACCATCCTACTGCAGAAAAGGCACCTGTTGTCGCAAAGCCAGTTTGTGCAGCATACAGCAGGCCACGATTATCTGGCACACCTTCTTTGGTGAGTAGTAGAGAGAACCACCTGTCATATGGAGGCACCAGAACCTGGCTTTCAGGAGGCCAAAGGTTCTTTCCATAATCCCCCTAGTTCGCCCATGTGCCTCATTGTAGTGTTCCTCTGCCCTTGTCCTGGGATTCCTCACTGAGGTCAGTAGCCATGACAGGTTGGGGTACCCAGAGTCACCTGCAAATGTCGAGGGACTACTGTTAGACACACACTAACCCGTAGGGACAACCCCTGACCCAGACAACTATTCACTGTGTGTAGGGTCCTTGTCCTCACCTATTAGCCACACGTGGTGCCTCTGGAGTTGCCCCATCACATATGGGATGCTGCTATTCCTCAGAATGTAAGCGTCATGCACTGAGCCAGGAAATTTGGCATTCACATGGGAGATGTACTGGTCGGCCAACACACTATTTACACATTCATAGAATGGTAGCTCTTCCAGTTTCTGTACACCTGTTTACTCCTGCGGGGTGCCATCAATGGCACCTATGATGTTGGGGATATGTCCCAGGACATAAAAGTCACCTTTCACTGTGGCCCTGTCGCACCATGACCCCCCTGATGTTCCGGATCCTGGCGGTGGTGTATCCAGAGTTGGATGGGCGCTTGAGGGCATCACAGCAGCCACAAGGGGGTGAGTACAGTCACATCCATCTGACTCTGCGCGCATTACGAGCTGTCTGGGTGGGGGAGGTGGACAGTGGGTTACCCTAGGCCAGGGTGAGCTTTGTAGGCAAGGTCCCTCTGTGAGGCAGGCTATGTGGCACCCCAACCCCACCAGTGGTAAGAGCCATCTACACCTAGTCAGGCTCCTGTGACTTCCACGTGTGCAGCAATCGGGCATAGGTCTTGTACCCCATGGCCCTGTGAATAATTTAGGAACTATAAGTGCATGGCGTAGTGCAGAGGGCTGCTGTGTCTGTAGTGTCCACCAACAGTAGTGGTATTGCATGCACTGAACATATCTTTCTTCTGTCTCCCCCCCTTTTTGTGGTCTCCCTGTTTTTGTGTGCAATAGCATCATCAGGCGGAGGAGCAGTGGCACTGGAGCAGGAGGGAGCTGCATCCCACTTGGTCCTGGAGGGCGAGACAACAGAGTGTGAACCCACTAGTGGGACGGAGGGTGAGGAGAGCTCCACGGCGGGGACAGGAGGTGACAGCAGCGACAACGACTCCTCCTCTGATGGGAGCTCCTTTGCGGTAGAGGGCCCCTCTGTGCCCCCCGCATCAACAGCTACAGCCACCACCCCCCAACCAGCACCGCCCTCCCAGCAGCCCCTCAGCGTGTGTCCCATGGCCGCTCACCCAGGAGGGTGGGCATCTCCTTCGCCCCAGGCACCTCAGGCCCTGGCCCAGTCAGCCCTGCAGCCCTCAGTGAGGACGCTATTGACCTCCTGAGATCCCTCACAGTCAGGCAATCTACTATTGTGAATGCCATCCAGGGTGTCGAGAGGCATTTTCAACAAACAAATGCATACCTGGAGGGCATTCGTTGTGGCCAGGCAGCCCAACAGAGAGCATTTCAGGCTCTGGCCTCAGCACTGATGGCAGCCATTGTCCCTGTGTCCAGCCTCCCCCCTCCAACTTCCACTACCCAGACCCAATCCCCTCTACCTCAGCCTATCCCAAGCACACCATCAGACCAGCATGCACACACCTCAACACACAAGGGTGGCTCAGGCAAACATAAGCACCACACATCCCACAGGCACTCACACAAGCATCATACCCATGCAGACATACCAACATCCCCTGCCTCCACTGTGCCCCCCTCCTCGACGTCCTCCTCCTCCCTCCCTGTCTCGTCTCCACTCACACCTGCATGCACTACATCTTCAGCCACTACCTCCATCACCAGCATGCCCATCACCACACACCGCTCACGTGCAGTTACCACCCCACTACCATTCACACATCCCCTGTGTCCTCTCCCAGTGTGTCTGTGAGCCCTCCTTCCAAAGTATACAAATGCAGACACACACCCACCCAACAGCCATCCACCTCACAACAGCCTCCAGCCCATACACCTTCACCGAAATTCAGCAACCGTACACCTCCTACAACCACTACCTCTTCCTCCACTCCCAAATCTCCTCCATCTACCCGTCCCAGTGTGTCTAAAAAACTTTTCCTGGCTAATAGTGACCTCTTCCCTACACCTCCCCCCACGTCCGTCCCCTAGGGCCAGGCTTTCCAGGTCCGAACCCAGCACCTAAGCCACCACATCACCAGGCACAGTGGTGCCAGCAACTGTGGGCTATTTGAGTGCACCAACCAACAGGGCTGCCAGTGTGCCACGGAGCGCGGGCAAGGACATTCCACCACCTGCAAAAGTTAAAAAGTTGCCCACATCCTGGAGGGAGAAGCAGAAAACACCTGCCACCAAGGGCTCTGGGAAAACGAAAGGGGATAGTGGCAAGACAGCTGCGCCACCATGAAAGGTGGGGAAGGGCCAGAAAATAAAGGGCAGGTCAGGAGAGGGCATGGTGGCACCGACAATGGGACAAGTGTCACACCTTCTGTCCACGTCAACGCCAACCTGTACAGTGGAGAAGACCGCCACCTGCACCACAACCAGCACCACAGTCACTGAGCCCACCACCAGCAGCGCAGTCACTGAGCCCGCCACCAGCACCGCCGCCACTGAGCCTGCCACCAGCACCGCTGCCACAGAGGCCAGCACCGCCACGACTGACCCCGCCGCAAGCCCCGCCATCAGCCCCGCGACATCCTGAGCCAGTGGCACCACCGCAGACATGGCTGCAATCCCCAGTGGTCAGTCATCCGAGGCTGGTGGTCAGTTCCAGGAGCCTGGGCAGCTTCCATGAGTCACGACTTTCAGTGGAGAAAGGCATCCACTACCTCAGTCCTTGGCAGGATGAAGCACTCTGGGCACAAAGCCCTCTCCAGAACCACTGGAGAAAGACATCCACTACCTCAGTCCTTGGAAGGATGAAGCACTCTGGGCACAAGGGCCCCTCCAGAACCAGTGGAGAAAGGCATCCACTACCTCAGTCCTTGGCAGGATGAAGCACTCTGGGCACAAAGCCCCCTCCAGAACCAGTGGAGAAAGGCATCCACTACCTCAGTCCTTGGCAGCATGAAGCACTCTGGGCACAAGGCCCCCTCCAGAACCAGTGGAGAAAGGCATCCACTACCTCAGTCCTTGGCAGGATGAAGCACTCTGGGCACCCAGCCCCCTCCAGAACCAGTGGAGAAAGGCACCCACTACCTCAGCCCTTGGCAGGATGTAGCACTCTGGGCACAAAGTCCCCTCCAGAACCAGTGGAGACTGTTATCCAATTGAGAGACTGTGGCTTTGCACTCCCCAGGATAAAGCAGTGGGCAAACCACCCACTTGAGAGACTGTAGCTTTTCACTCCCCAGGACCAAACAGAGGGCAAACCACCCACTGGAGAGACTTGAGAGACTGTGGCTTTGCACTCCCCAGGACCAAGCAGTGGGCAAACCACCCACTGGAGAGACTTGAGAGACTGTGGCTTTGCACTCCCCAGGATACAGCAGTGGGCAAACCACCCACAGGAGAGACTTGAGAGACTGTGGCTTTGCACTTCCCAGGATAAAGCAGGTGGCAAACCACCCACTGGAGAGACTTGAGAGACTATGGCTTTACACTCCCCAGGATACAGCAGTGGGCATGGAGCCCCCTCGTGGAGCAGTGGCGTTGTGCATTCATTAGGTTGAGGTGCCTCCCCCTTCCCCTGAGGTGCCTGTTTCATTTCGATCTGATGCCCCTGCAGTGCTCTTTCTGTTTGACCTCTGGTATCATGTGTGGGCCTCGCCCATGCATTTTGGGCCCAGTGGTCCACGGACAATAATCGGTGCACTATCCGGGCTTGTGTAGTTGGTGTACATAATTGTATATACTGTATTATGAGTTTTGACTACTGGATTTTTCATGATTACAATCGTTCAATTCATTTCCTTTTGTCCTTTCTTTCTTCCAGGGATGATGTGGGGTGTATATGTAATGTTGCACCATGTATTTGTGTGTATGTTGCGTGTGTGTGTCACTCTCTTTTCCCTCCCCACTCCCCTGTGTTGTAGGTGCAGTACTCAGCGTGGTCGTCGCCGCCATCTTTGGGGCTCCTGATAGAGGAGCCGGAAGACCATCGCAGGGAGTATGTGGAGTTCTGGCTCCATGGCGTCCTGGTTCCTCGTGGGTTGTGGAGAGGTCAGTGTTTTCCCTTCCAAGTCCTGTTTGCGGCGTGTTTTTTGTTCGCGTTGGTTCCGCCCCAGAACAGGTGGCGGATTGGCGTCTTGTGATAGGGTGGGTGGTACATTGTCTTCTGCCTGTCTGTTGGCGGTGACCGCCGCAGTATTTGTTTCTACCGCCGTGTTAAAGTGGCTGTCTATGTTAGCGGTTTCCGCTGTGGTCGAGATTCCATTTTTTTTTACCGCCGGCCTGTTGGCGGTCTTACCGCCACTTTAACACCGACCGCCAGGGTTGTAATTAGGGCCTATGTGTTGTAACCTTGTTGGACTACCCTGTTAGGTAACCATGCAGCACCCTATAGGCCGGTCTGACAGGTCAGAGTCTGGTTGATTTTCATAGTCCGGCTTGACAGCGCAGTTGTTGCCAGACAACTATCCGAGCATCACTCGAGAGGGCTTTGGCTCCACCCATATGTTGGGATCTAGGACTACATGTTTGGATTGGGGAGCAGTCGTGTGCTTCCCCAAAAAAGTGCTTGCTCTCCACACTGCTGTGATCATTTTGTTCATTTATCCAGCTGCGTGAGTTTGAACTTTCCGGAGCACACATGTGACATTGTAATGCCATAAAAGTGTCTTAGATAACTAGCTAATTTATGTTATTTTTCTCTGGCAGCAGAACAGAGGAGGGCACTCATTAACCTACATCGAATTTTAGGTCTGGCTTGCAACTGCCACTTGGTCTTTTAATGTACACCAATATTTTTCTACAGTTCTTTGCCTCCAAAGAAATACATATCCATTCACATGCTATTTAGCTATTTACCTGTAATGATCCCCAGTACAGACAACATTCCTTGAAAGCCGGACGTATTGGCATTGCCAATGCTTGTTTGTCTGTTTGTGGGCCTGTTTTATAGTCTTCTGGGCCAGTTTGTACCGTTTATTTCTCTGATATTAAACACACACTCACTGCAGCAACCTCAAATCTATACAGCCTTCCTTGCAAAACAGTGTACAACTTGTCTTTCTTTGCACGTTCAAATTTGCCCCAGTTTGCAAACATGGGGCACTTCTTAGCTAATAGTCGTTAATGATGTTGCAATTGAAGGTAAATAACGAAATAAGGCTTTCTTTAGAATGGATCAACGCTGCTCACTAAACATTATGGTTGCCTTGCAATCACAAGCACACCACGCTCCACAAATGAATTGTAAAGGTGGCTGGTTCTCAATATAGGGGGTGGAAACGTTGCGTGGCTGGATAAGTAAATATCACAAGCTCGCGATATCACGAGCTCACAATAGCTGGTTATATTCCATTCATTGTATAGCCCTGGGCGACAGCAACACTGTTTGCGTTCTTGCCAACATCCGCCTGTTTATTTTACTGAGCAAATATGTTATCTTAATCATCTTTCAGTGACTAACCGCGTCATATATATGACAGTGTGCAAGCAAATACATGGTACTTGTTAAAAATTATTTTTGTGAAATGATTGACTGGCTTATGCTGAAGTTTGTGTAGCAGTTTGCTTGAGAACTAATTTCAAGCACAGTAGGAGAAGAGATGGAGGTTTCTGTTGAGGAGTGCACATACATACCTATTTCTATAAAGTAAGCACACCTCCTATGCAATTTTCGTTCATCTATTGCGTATTGCCTACAACCTTCTGGGAAAACAGATTTAGAAAACATTGAGAGAAAAACTGTAACGACCTGAGATTGATGCCCGTCATGAGGAACAAGCGTCAGCAGCTTCATGCAAGAATGCGTTTATTGTAAACCCAGGACAAAAAGGCCCAAGATGCCTCCATGATCCCACATCACTGTCGGTGCCTTTTAGCATTGAAATAGCCAATTGATAGATCGGGGCTATGTGTGAGTCTTTATGATGAGGGCCCTGCTCATGCCATGGTCAGGATTCCACAGCTTTTTCTGCACTTCATCTTTTAGAATCACTTGTAGTTATAGCACATAATTATTTTATTTACAATTCTCATCCACATCTCCCAATTGAGATTTTGTTTGGATAAAAATCCTATTTCTGGAGAACTCCGTGAAAGAACTAAACGTTATAGACTGTTTTATGCATCATACTCATTTTTACACTTTTTTTTTAACACAAAATGCATTCAATGGATCCAAAACGAACATGATCATGCATTTTACCATGGACGTCATTTAGGGGTCGCCTGGGGTCGCAATTGCGACCCCCAGCTTGCCCCTTGTGACCCCTGGCAGTGCTTCTGTGACCCCTGGCCTCAGAGGTGGCAAAATCAGTGACAGGAACACAGGGGCTGCTTATGGACGTTGCTAGGGGCTCCACTTCATTGTTTTCAATCAGTTTTTTGAATTACACTAACTGCAAATAATATATCATTCCAGTGGCGGCTCACTAAGCGCAGAAGGGGCGGGGTGGCATGTGGGGGTGAAGGGGAGAAATAAAAAAAATAAAAAAAATAAAAATTAAAAAACTTTCCTTTGGCGCTGCATGCTGTTCCACTCCTCTGCTTCGTCACTGGCTGCAAACAGGCACAGGCTCCCAGCCTGACCTGCGCCAAACCTGACGCTGCTCAGAGCTGCACCGGGATTGCCTGGGAGTGCCTAGCAAGGACTCTCCCAGGCAGACTGGGAGCCTGTGTTGCTGGGCTGGAGAGAATCCAGTGCACATGTATGTTTGGCCAGCCCGAGACGGCCGGCCAAACATACATGCGCAGTGAGGAGGAGTACTGTGCACTCCCCCTCACTACTCGTCACCCCCATGACCCTGCCCCTTTTACTGAAAAACTATAAGAAACATAGTTTATTATTGTTTTTCAGTAAAAGGTTTGCAGCTACCGCTGCTGGCGGGGAGATGATGCTCCTCCACCCAAATGGGTAGGGTAGGTAAGTAAAAACTCTTTTAAATGTGTGTTGTGTGCATGCTTGGGGGTGAGACTGTGCTTATGTAAAATAGAGTATGTTTATGAGTGAATGTGTGTTTGTGTGCAAATACCTTTATAAGTCCATTGAGCTCCGAGGAGATTTGCTACAGCTTTTCAATGCACCAAATCCAGTGTACATTATTCTTAATAATTCATCATCCCTGTTAGAAATGGGGTCTTTGGTTGGCAGTCAGGTTACCCTCTGTCCAAGCAAGAACCCTCACTCTAGTCAGGGTAAAGGAGATTCACCCTCAGTTAACCCCGCACACCCCCTTGGTAGCTTGGCACGAACAGGCAGGCTTAACTTCAGAGTGTAGGTGTAAAGTATTTGTACCAACACACACAGTAACTTAGTGAAAACACTACAAAATGAAACAATACAGGTTAAGAAAAATAGGAAATATTTATCTAAACAAAACAAGACCAAAACGACAAAAATCCAACATACACAAGTCAAGTTATTCATTTTAAAAGCAAGAGTCTTAAATCCTTTTGTAGCCAGTAAAAACACTGTTAGCGTTGAAAAGTACCTGGGTAGCATCAAAATAAAACACACAGGCGCATGTGCGTCGAAAAAGGTTAGCGATGCGTTGAATTCTCACCCACAAGCGAGTCCGTATGTCATTTTTCCTCTCTGCAGGAGAGCGATGGGTTGATCCGGGCAAGCACTCGGGTCCGGGCAGGCTTTGCTTCGTTTTTGTGCCCAGCAAGGTTTGTGTCGAAAATCCTGCCACACGGTATCAGCAAAATCTTGCAATGTGGGTTGCGATGTTATCAGCCTCCGTCAGCAGGTGTTGCATGTCGTTTCTCCAGGTGCGTGCGTCGATCTTCCAGCCGCGATGCCGGTGGAGCTTCGATTATTGCTGCAATGCCGGTGGTGCGTCGTTTTTCAGCCGCATCTGGGAAGGTGCGCCAATATTTTCCCACATAGGAAAATAGATTTTCAATCTTGGTCTGCAGGCTTCACCTGTCAAGGCCCCAGGAACTGGATAGGGCACCACTTGGCAGGACAGGAGTCTCAGCAGAGAGTCCAGGTGCTGGCAGGAGAAGTCTTTGATGCCCCTGAAACTTCAACAACAGGAGGCAAGCTCAGGACAAGCCTTTGGAGGTTTCTTCAGAAGCAGGAATGCACAACAAAGTCCAGTCTTTGTCCTCTTTCACCAAGCAGAAGCAGCAACTGCAGGATAGCTCCACACAGCACAGTCACAGGCAGGGCAGCAGTTCTTCTCAGCTCTTCAGCTCTTCTCCAGGTAGAGGTTCCTCCTGATGTCCAGAAGTGATCTAAAGTCTGTGGTTTTGGGTGCCCTTTTTATACCCATGTTGGCCTTTGAAGTAGGCTTACTACAAAGGAAAGTCTCTCTTGTTTATGAAATCCTGCCTTGCTTAGGCCATGCCCCAGACACACACTACGGGGTTGGAGACTGCATTGTGTGAGGGCAGTCAAAGCCCTTTCAGGGACAAGTGACCACTCCTTCCCTCCCTCCTAGCACAGATGGCTCATCAGAATATGCAGGCTACACCCCAGCTCCCTTTGTGTCACTGTCTAGAGAGTGTTGCAAACAGCCCAACTGTCAAACTGGCCCAGACAGGGAATCCACAAACAGGCAGAGTCACAGAATGGTTTAAGCATGAAAATGTTCACTTTCTAAAAGTGACATTTTCAAACACACAATCTTAAGATCAAATTTACTAAAAGATGTATTTTTAAATTGTGCCCCCGAACTCCACATGTCTATCCGCTCCCAAAAGGAATCCACGATTTAATCATATTTAACGCAGCCCCCATGTTAACCTATGAGAGGGATAGGCCTTGCAACAGTGAAAAACGAATTTGGCAGTATTTCACTGTCAGGACATATAAAGCACATTAGTATATGTCCTACCTTAAACATACACTGCACCCTGCCCATGGGGCTACCTAGAGCCTACCTTAGAGATGTCTTACATGTAAGAAAAGGGAAGGTTTAGGCCTGCACAGTGGGTACACTTGCCAAGTCGAACTGGTAGTTAAAATATGCACACAAAGATACTGCAGTGGCAGGTCTGAGACATGTTTACAGGGCTACTATTGTGGGTGGCACAACCAGTGCTGCAGGCCCACTAGTAGCATTTGATGTGCAGGTCATGGGCACCTCTAGTGCACTGTACTAGGGACTTACCAGTAAATCAAATACGCCAATCATGGAAAGACAATTACATACAGATTCTATTCAGGAGCACTTGCACTTTAGCACTGGATAGCAGTGGTAAAGTGCCCAGAGTAACAAAAACAGCGAAAACAGAGTCCAGCACACATCAACAACCAGAGAAACAGAGGCAAAAAGTTAGGGAAGACCACCCCAAGGATGGTAAGTCTAACAATCTCTCAGAGGCCGTGCCCAATCTGTTCTCAGAGGCCCGCCAAGTCTGTGTTCCGAGGCCGATGTTCGCGTTTGTCAAAGTCTGGAGGAGGAGACATCTGCAGTACTGTCTTGTGCTACCTCTGTTGCCCTTAACACGCTGTTTTACGCAGGCTTCCACCATTACTGCATGAAGCCACCCCCACACATCACTACACACTTATAATAAGTTACTACAAGTGAATAATAATGTTATTTTCTTATTGTAGCTGGCTTCTGATGTCAGGCCACGTCTCTCGTAAGAAGAAACTTTTAGGGATGGCATAGGGAGATTATGCACTTGCATGAATTACTTGTTAATGAGAAACTCCTAATTATACCTCACCATAGCAATGGAGCTAATGGCCCAGTCCACTCAGTGATGACTTTAAATGCTTCTCTGAGAATACTCACATAGAACAGAAAAGACATCATCCAGAACGTTCACCAAAACCTCAATGACAGAGACTGCAAGAACAAAGAGAATGTAAAAAAACATGAATCTGCTTGATATCATGTTGCTGGGCAAGACATCTACGATAAACACTGTGAAAATATAGCAAATGGAAATGATGATTATATATTCGATGCTGTGCGAGTTCCAATACCTTTTACTCAGCAATCTAGAAGTTCACCTACAAGGTGCATGAGACTTTCTAAGTGAATAGCTGATTCCATTAATACAGTCCTGGAGTGATGCCAATATCAATGAAAATGAATTACCATTTTGAGGGATACTGGATGTCCAAATTCTCTGCCTTGGGACTTTGCAATGATTCTATGGCAGATTACCCATACCCCAAAAAAGCATGCATCACAGTTTATATGACCCCAAATTACCGACAAAGAGATATCCACAAAATATATCTAGGAAAAGACACACCAACACTGTTAGAAATTGGGTGACTGGTTGACTGGATGTGAACACTGGTCAAGCCGCAACCACAAACCTAGTCAAAGTAAGGCACAAGCAAGCCCTAAATTAACCCATGCAAGTAATCTAGGGGCCATCCTAGACAACAAGCTCAACATGATGGCTCAAGTCTATGCAATGTGCACCTCCTGCTTCCACATCCTACACATGCTGCAAAAGATCTTAAATAGGTTGGCACAGAACACCAGGAGGAACATCACACAAGCACTCATCACCAGCAGGCTGGAGTGTGGCAACATTCTATATGCCGGAATCTCCAAACAACACCTACACAGACCAACGACCATCCAGAACACCGCTGCAAGACTCATACTTGACCTTTCATGCTACAGCCACATCTCACTGCACCTCATAAAGCTTCACTGGCACCCTATTCACAAGCGCAACCAATTAAAACTTCTTATACACACATACAAAACCCTACACAACACAGAACTAGAATACCGGAACAGTCGCATACACTTTCACCAACCCACCAGACACCTACGCTCTGCCTCACCCTCACTCACCCACTCCCCGCATTTGCAAAAGCAAATCTGGAGGCCCCTTGTTCTCCTGCATTGCACACAAGACATGGAACAACCTCCCTCAACACATGAGCCTCATCCTCACTTCCTGAGTTCCGTAAGAAGCTGAAAACCTGGCTCTTCCAGTAAGCACCTCTGGTAGCTCATGCCTACTCACCTGCCCAAGCACCTGGAATCCCTCTTGGGCCATTAGTGCATTATACAAATTAATATAACATAACAATATAACATAACATAGCCTTTGCTGAACCCCCTGTTAATTTGGCACGGAGCAGTCAGTTTTAACTTAGAGGCAATGGGTAAAGTGTTTGCAAAACACTGCAAACAGTGAAACAGTGGAAACTCCAGACAAAAAAGGCCCCACGTTACAAAAATAGAGCAGAATTTAATAAATAAAAGAAGACCAAAAAATCAAAAAATCCAATTAGTTGAACTAGAGTTATGATTTTTTAAATAAAGAATAAACTGTAAACTAGCTCCTAAAAGCATCTGGTCATGCTAAACCCGGTCACAGTCAAATACTCAGGCCAACCGCGATGGAGCGCAGGTTGGATGTAGTCCCAGATTAGGCCACTGAAGTTTTACCTTCTCAAGTTTTGTGCCGTGAGTCTCATTTGCGCTAGGGAGGGTCACAGGGAGCAAGGAAAGTATTGTCGACTGTGATCGACATTGTGCGAGGAGCACGCTGGGCATCGTGTACAGATGGGGTGGAGCTTAATGTTGGCAGTCCTCCATTTGCAATCAATGCTTGCTGTATGAAGAGACGAGCTGGAGGCAGCTTGTGCTGATTTTCGGGGTGAGTAGCATGGTTCTGGTGCAAACAGACCTGTTCGGGAAGAGCCGAAAAGCTTGGTTTCAAGAACCCGTGAGCCACATAAAGGGTTCAGGACCTGAAAGGCACCATTTGGGTTTCAGGAACTCACTGCAGGCAGATCTAGGAGCTGTTGGGGAGCTATTCATGTACTGAGGCTCAGCTCAAGAGGCCAACAGACTATTCCTTTGGATCACTCTGGGATCCTGGGTTCCAGATGAAGTTGCAGGACCAGTTCTTCTTTTCCAGACAAGAGTGCAGCAGGCAGCAGACCAGCGAGGCAGCAGTTCCTTTAGTGTAGCAGTCCAGCAGAGTGGCAGCTCATATAGCAGCAGAACAGTCATTCTTGTTGGCAGAGTATCCACAGGTCCAGAACTGACCTGTAGAGTTGGTGTCTCAGGTCCTACTATTATATCATTGTGCCCTAGTTTTGGAAGATGGGAGAAGCTTCTTGACATGGAAGTGCGTGGAATTTCCTGCCTCCCCTGCCCTGGATCTAAGTTGGCTGAAGAGACAATGCAGGATCGTTTGGCCCTTTGTGTGAAGGTAGAGCACAGGCCAATCAGTTGTAAGTGGGGCTGCAATCAGTTCCACCCCCCCAATCCTGCTAGCAGATGGGCCATCTAACCCATTTATTGTGTTTCTGTCTGGGAGTAATTCACAAAGTCTGTCAGTTACTCTCAGTCATGTGACCCAGGCAGATTATAGGCACAAAAGAGACAAGGGCACAAAATGCCAACTTTCTAAAAGTGGCTTTTTTAAAAATGTGATCAAACACCCAACTTCACAACTAAATAGGGCTTCTCACCCCAATTCCAAAGACACAGAACACAAGATAGCTACCAGCTCCCACTTAGAAATTACAGCTTATTAAATATATCAAAGAATCCCCAACATTGTCGTATGGGAGGGGTAGACTACTTAGTAGTGAAAAATGGATTTTGGAGTTTTTCACTACCAGAATTTGTAAAACTTAAAGTACATGTCCAACCTTTTAATTACATTGCACCAAGCCCTATGGGCTAGTTTGGGCCTTCCTTAGGGGTGACTTACATGAAATAAAAAGGGAGTTTAAGGCCTGGGAATAGGGTTTAAATGCCAAGTCAACATGGAGGTTTAAAACAGCATTCAGGCTGCAATTGCAGGCGTGAGACATGTTTTAAAGGGATACATAAGTGGGTGGCATAATAGGTTCTGCAGGCCCACTTGTAGCATTTAGTTTACAGGCCCTGGCTGTATGGTAGACCACTCTACAGGGGACTTACAAGTAAATTAATTATACCAATCAGGTGGAAGCCAATCAAACAATGTTTTAGGGAGAGAGCACAAGCACTTTAGCACGGGTTAGTAGTGGTAAAGCGCACAGAGTCTAAAGGCAATCAAAAACAAATTCAGCAGAAGGGAAAAAGGCAAAGAGCTTTGGGGTGGCCATGGAGACAGGACCAAATGTAAAAAACACATTTAACCTTCAGAGATACTGCTTCGCAGAGTTTTTCTCTCTTTCTGTCTCTCACACAGGCAGGCCCTTGTATCACTTTTTGCTTGTGGTCCATACATGTAGTTTGACGCTGAAACCTCTAAACACCACAGAGACATCCTGAAATCATGCTGACATTGGTCATATCATCATTGTGAGTGATCAGTTGAGGTGCCTATTTTTCCATTTCTGGCTTTCTCTGATATAGCCTTCCGTCATGTGGGATAATTTAGCCTATGATTAGAAGATATTATTTTACAATGAAAACCCTATTTCACTTTCAAATAATACAAAGTAAAAAACTATATCGGCCCTCATTACGAGTTTGGCGGTCACCAGACTGGTGGTGGTCGGACCGCAGCCAGGACGGCTGTGCAGACGGCCATATTGCGACTCTGGTGGTGATCCGACGTTAACACAGCCAATTCACTGCCAGTATGGTCTTATGGCGGTTGCCATCACCATGCTGGTGGAAAGCATTTCCGCGCCCACCATTTTATGAGTTAACAGACCACCACGGTTTCCGGGGCTGTCCGACCGCCACGAAAAGCCTGGTGGAAACGACTACTATATAAGGAGACACTTACCTCCAGGGACACAGACGAGTCTGTGGCTGCCATGGAACTTGAACTTGAAGTCTACCCAATGCTGTTCCTCGTCATTCATCTTCAGGACCAGCAACGGCGATGAAGACAACAACCGTAAGTACACCCCCTAGCACACAATGGAGGGAAGGGGAGAGTCACACACCCACGTGCAACACAAACACCCGGCATGGACTGCAACGGTCACACACGCAAACCAACACCTGTACCGATACACACACACACACACACACACACAAACGCACAAACTACACACATGCACAACCAAAACAAACACACCATGCCCAACACACATCACACACACCCACCTCGACGCAAAACAAATCAACTGCACCTCACATACACCCACCCACAGCAACCCACACTCAATAGTCCACAAAAGTACTGTGAATACCCAAACGCTTTTGCAGCAAGGCCCACGAAGCATGTACACTTGTCAATACAATCTGCATGGCAAAGGAAACATATAAAACAACCAATTAGGAGGGCTCAGACATCAATGCAAAGGCCCAGTACTAACACCATGTACACACAGCATGCCAATCTCTCCACACATGCATCAAAAACACACCAACACAAACTACACAACTGAGCATTCACATACACACCAATCCAAACACATAGCAATAATTACACTGCCCAGCCAATGCAGGCATACAGTTACCTAGCATATACATGGATAAAAAACTGCATCCAAACACATGAGTACCATAAGCATGTAGATTGAAAGGCTGGACAAATATGTGTAATTGTCACCAACGTTGTTTGTTGGGCAGATGTATTAAAGATTTGTCAATAAATAAAGTGTCATTTACAAAAGTTGGCCAGTCTCAATAAACACATGTGCCACAGGCACACAGGGCCAGGGAATTGGCCCAACATGACTTCTGACAGCCTTGCGGCCTCTGCAGGGCAGGGACATCAATGGGGAGGCAGGCACCTCCGAGGTCAGGGGTGGGGTTAGTGGTGGGGGTTTAGGTTTGGAAGGGGGGTCCCTGGGCTTAGGTTGGGGAAGGATTGGGGGTTTGGGCTTTGTTTTTGATGGAGGAGGATGGGGTTTGGATCTGGGGTGGGAATGGATTCTATTTTTTTAAATGAGGGAGGCTTTTGGTTGGAGGAGGTGCATGGGAAACAGAAGGGGGTCATGGGAGGACTGGGAACAGGAGGGACTGGGCTTGTTTAGGGCAATCTGACGCTCAGGGACAACACAGGGTGTGACTGGACCAGGGAACAGGTCAAGGCGGGCAAGGAAAAGTTTGTTAGGAACAGGAGGGAGGTTCTTGGGAACAGGTTTGGGAGTGGAGGTAGAGGGAGTGCTCGTAGGATGTGTAGGTGTGCTGGACTTGGATGCTAGTGTATTCAAAGTTTGCTTGTGCGAGGTGGATGAATGTTGAGTGTCTCAGTGGGGGTGTTTATGTGTCTTTGGAGGAGAAGGGGAGAGAGGCTGGGAGAAGACAGGCTGTGTGAGTATATGTTAAGGTGGTGTCTACAAGTAAGGTGGGTGTGCTGCATGTGGATGTGAGGGTGGTTGTGGTGAGTGTGGTGTGGGGGGCATATTAGCATGTCTGCTGTTGTGGTGACTGTGGGCAAGACTGAACTGGTGGCAGGATCTGGGAGTGAGGATGCAGCGCTGGCAGGTGTGAATGGTGATGAGACTGTGATGCAGGAGGTGATGGGGAGAGAGTGGAGACAGTGGCTGTTGTTGAGTTTGCTGGTGTGTGTTGAGTGTGTGCATGCTTGTGGTGTGACTTGTGGTGCCTGTGTTTGTCTTTGTATACCTTGTCTGTTGCACTGGGTGAATGCTAGTATGAATGTGTGCTTTGGATGGGTGAGGTTGGGCACAGGTAGCTTGAGGAGGGCTCGAAGGACACTGGCTGCCATCAAAGAGGAGGCCAGAGCCTGAAACGATCTCTGTTGGCCAACCAAGGCACCGTGAATGCCTTCCAGGTAGGCATTGGTTTTCTGCATCTGGGATACCAGGCCCTTGATGACATTCACAATGGTTGACTATCCCACGGAGATGGATCTCAGGAGGTTAATACCCTCCTCTCTGAGGGCAGCAGGGATGACTGGGGCAGGAGCAGAGGTGCCTGCGGTGAAGGAGACGCCCTCCCTCTTGGGTCAGCAGGCACCGGCAACTGGGTGGGGAGCTACTGGGAGGGCAGAGCTGGTAAGGGGGATGGCGTACAAGGATGTTGCTTGGGTGGTCCCAGAAGAGTCTGCCACCACCAGGTAGCTTCTATCGGAGGAGGAATCAGATTCCTGTTCCTGTCTCCCCTGTGGTGCTCCTCTCGCCCTCCAACCCACTGGTCCCCTCGGCGTCAGTGGACTCTGCCTCCTGGGCCCCATGGGCTGCAGCCTCCACACTCGCCGGTGCCCCTACTCATTCGTCTGCTGATGTTAATGCACACAAGAAAAGAAGAGGACAAGGAGGGACGGTGGGGGAGAAAGAAAGGGAGCATAGGGTCAATACCAACACATCTAGCACATATGACCATCACTCTACCCATTTACAAAGGTTATTGCAGAATGCAGATCTTACTACCTGACTACACGATTGCCCACTCACAACATGAGACCCTGAAATATGAAGGCTCGACCATCGTTCATCGACAACACTACACTGGTTCTGCTGCAAAGTGTCACACCTCAATAAACCATGGTTGGGAGTGTACTAAGGGACACCTTCACTTACTCCATTACAGTGTCTGACCAACCTGCATTTGCCTGTACATAACACATAGATATGGGAAACAGCTCTACATGAGTTTCATTATGATACAGTTCAATCCTAGGATGTCGCCCTCTACATATGCAGGCATACATTGAAAATGACAGCTACTTATCTAACATACTAATAAGACTTAAAACAATGAGGTCAGCTACATACCTTAGCATGGATTCCTTAGACATCCTCCATTCATTGGCAAACCTATCCAATCACTTTAGAAGTCAATACAACATGAAGAACACTCTGAGTACTCACTCCTTTGTGACTGCTGTGCTGCCCTCAATTACCCATTTAACTCTGGGTAGACCACCGCCAGTATGCGGGCCATTCGGGTGTCAGGGTCTGATGGGCACCCCTCCCTCATTGAGAGGACATCCCTAGCTGGGCCTCCGTGATCTTTTGGGCCCAGCATCTCAGGTTCTCCCACTGCTTTCTGCAGTGGGTGCTCCACTGTCTATGGACCCCAGGGTCAACACTTCCTTGGTAATGGCACACCATAGTCCCTTCCTCTGATGGGTGCTGACCTGAATGGGAGACAGAGAGAAGGGCACATTTATGTAGACTTATCAGACAGCAACTGTAATGGACTATATACTGTACACATATCTCACATTCACGCTAGACATGACACATACCTATTTGAACATCATGCTTGTCCGACACAACACTCTCCAATGGGCATACATCATACACACACATTCACCTACATACAACCATGTTGCATCAAATATACACAAATGGTACTCACCAGCTTATCTAGAGCCCCATACAACTGTCCATACTGAGGTAAGACCCCATCCACGATTCTAGTTTCTCTGGTGTGAAGGCTAGTGCCCTAAACCTTGTAGAATGTGCCATTGTGGCTTCACGGTACAGAACACAGCAGGTCACGCAGTGGAGGTTTTGATGGCTTGAGTCAAGTAAGATAGGCTGTAGGAAATGGCGGTCACAGCCACGGAGGTCTGCACCGTCACTGCCGGCAGTGATCATCATTGGCCCCTGTTCCCCATAGACATCAATGTTATCCATTGAGGGGTTGCACAGTGGTTCCGACTGCCTACGGCCATGACGACTAACACCTGGGGAATGAGGTCATTTCCATCTATCCTCTGCATGCAGGAGAGGCAGCTGCCATTTTACACATCTATTGAGCATAGTACCATATTTAATGTGCATCATTGCTCGATCTGGCAAAGTACATGCCAAGCACAAGTAGTTGTGAATGTTGTCATTAGAAATTGTTGTGAGTTATACAATTTCTATCATAATCAATACTGTAGTCCAAACTGCCACAGCTAGGAAGTGTAAAAATCTATATGGTGTCAGTACATTAAAAAAACTTGTCTCCATGCTTTGTAAAGATATGATGTGGTCAATTATGATTAGTAAAGGGGGTTGTCTTAGATGTCAGAATTGTATGTAGAAGTATTTAATGACAGAGAAGCCAAATAGGTGGCATGTTGAGTGGAAATAACAGCATTGATGTCACAATAGAGGGATTACAACTTGTATGTATTGTCACACTTGTGTTGTTTGCTATGTCTGGATACCGACGAATGTGGACGCTGAGGAATGCATAGGTGGACCAGCCCCTAGTTGACCTTGCTACCATGGAAGAATTACATATTTTACTCACCTATCGTCTGAACAATACCCAGGTGTAGCCAGATATACTGCCTGTTATACATAATACTTATGATTTTCCCTCAACTGTAGAGGTGCTTTCAGAGTTCCACATTTTGGCCACTCGCTCATTTCAGGTGACAATGGGCTTGGCAGCAGGTATGTCTCAGCCAATGTTCAGTAATGTGGACAAAAGATGTCCTGTTCGCCTTGCTAAAACATCTTGACAGCTACATTAAATTCCCACAAAATTCTGAATTGCCCACTGTGAAGGCAGATTTCTATGCAATGGGACATATCGCTCATGTGATAGGCGCCATTGATGGCACCTCCATTGCTTTGGTTCCCCCCCAGGATCAATAAACAAGTGTATAGAAACAGGAAAAGTTTTCATCCTATTAATGTGCAGGTGGTGTGTCTTGCAGACCAGTACATCTCACAAGTGACTGCCCAATGTCCTGGATCTGTGAGTGACTCCTACATTCTGAGGAACAGCAGTGCCTCACACGTGATGGCACAACTACAGAGAGAGAGAGCCTGGTTCATTGGTGAGTATGCTTAGTGTGTTTAGTCAGTCATTTTCATCTATCCTTTCCCTTCTCCTCTGAGTATGGCAGAACTGTTATATATGTTTCCACTATATCCAGGTGACTCTGGCTACCCTAACCTATCCTGGCTGTTAACACTGGTGAGATATCCAAGGACAGAGGGTGAAAATGGCTACAATGAGGTTCATGGCCGGACTAGAAGAGTGATAGAGAGAACTTTCTGCCTTCTGTAAGCAACATTTCAGTGTCCCCTGATCTACTACCCTCTAAAGGTCTGCCAGATAGTTGTGGCCTTCTGCATGCTGCACTGGCCCTGAGAAGGCATGTTCAATTACTTGAAGAGGAGGGAGTATCCAATGCACCGGTGGCAGAAGAAGGAACTGTAGACAGTGATGAAGATGGGGAGGAGAATGTGAACTCAAGGACTCAGCTGATTCAGCAGTACTTTCAATGACAGTCAGTTAGGTTTGTGGCTTAATTGTGCTAATATTACCCTGAAATGCAGTGTGGCTGCTGGTAGTAACCTTTCTGTAGTGTGAGCACTGTTCAGTCTCAGTTACTTCCATCAGTACAATTTGCTTTACAGGTAGGACATATTGAGCTAAAGTACTCCTGCCTTTGCTATGTTTCTGCTTTATGAGTGTGTTCTAAAGTTGTCCCAAACCATTTTTCAGCTCTGATTTTGTGGTAGTTATGAAGTGATGTTTGTAATGTACCTTTATAACTGATGTTCTAACAGATCCCCTCCGTGCATTGACTCTCAGTGGCTGTTCCCCCAGCACTGGATGTCATTCAGGAGAGGGTAGCATACAGACAAAAGAGCAAGGCTGTAATCCTAGCATGTATTATGAGGCCAATACTGAGGTTGTGTGATGTTTGTAGTCCTGTCAAAATATTTGCAATGTGTTGTATTTTGTGAAAATTATGCCTTTAATTATAGGTTGTTAAACAGGATCATGGAGTGTAGCATTTATTTGGTAGTGTTGTGTATGTCATGTCTGTTTTACACTTTTCACAGGTGTTGTAGTGGTGACTACTGAGTTCCCACGCACATCTGTTACCTGATTTCACAAAGATGTATGAAGGAGAATAGTGACAAGCAGTTACACAGAGGATGAGAACCCCAACCTGACAGTACAATTGATGAAATCTGATGTTTACTATAATTTCCAGTGTCTCCTTGTAGTACAAACATTGCATTGACAGAGAATAAATTCACATATACAGTAGCTGTGTTCAAGTGTGTTTATTGTGAATACAAAAAAGGGATGGTGCACAAGAGTGGGCTCATGGTGGTTGGAAGTCATCAGTGTAGTGGCCCAAGCAGTTGGTAGCACTTATCAAGTATCCAGGGACCATAGGAAAATGGAGCTATGGCAGTAGAAACTCAACAAGGTGTTTCAGTGGCACACAAGGGAGACAGTGCAGGAGAGGCTCATTTCCTGGCAGTGGAGTTGGTCTTGGCTTCAGTCCCTGCGGGATGTCTGGCTCTGCGGCCACATTTGTGTGGGGGTTCTCCAGCTACAGGGGGAGGGGTGCTAGTGGCCTGTGAGTCCTCTGGCAGGGCCTCCATTCCACTAGCTGCAGCAGATGTAGCGGGTTGGGCGGGACTGCAGCTAGTGAAAGGGGCCTGCTGGTTGGTGGATGACTCACGCAGGATGGAGGTCAGCTTCTGTAGCACCCCTTTAATGGAAGTCAAGGATGCATTGTGGGTCTCCCACTGCTGAATGGCCTCTTGATGGTGTTCCCTCTGCAGCCTCTGGTTCTCCAGCAACGTGGCCAGAATCTGGCCCATCCTGTCCTGGGATTGGTGGTGTGCTCCCAGGACTTGTGATATGGCTCCTAGCCAGTCTTTTCCCTGGGTTGCACCAACCTTTGGCCCACAGATGCACTCCCACTGGCCCTAGCGCCCTGTGCCTGTGTCCCAGGCACAGTGTGCCCACTCCCCCTTATTCTAGGACCTTCATCGTCTTGGGTGGTAGGTGTTGACTCTGGTCCCTGTACTGGTGGGCACACTGTAGATTAACCTGGCCTGGAGACACTGGTTTGGGACATTGGGTGACTGGTGTTGTAGCGACCTCAGTTGTGGGGGGCTCTGGTGTGGCGTGGGTGAGGCTTGCGGAGAGAGACTGACCAGAGTACCCGGACGGGCCATGGTGATCTTCCAGATCCAGACATCCCGAGTTGCTGTCATCGCTGGGGCCCTTCTTCTGGTGGAGGACTGGGTCTTCGTGGCACCTACTGCCGGCTGGCATTAGCAGTGGTACCTGTGGATAGCGAAGATTGTTATTCACATCTAACTTATTTCTTTCACATTGGCTAACTAGGGAGGTGGTGCAGAATAGCTGCTTCCCAGGAATGGCATTGGCAGCAGTGAATATACATTATTATCAGAGCCAGATGAAGTGAGTTTGTCAATTATCTACTGATATTTGATGACATATCAGTTGTTTAGCATTACTAACATTGCCATCTCCTGGTTTTCTATTGACACCCGCTATATACAGTGCTATTTGGCATGTTTCAGAATGCAGGCTACCTATGTGAAGGGGAGTGTACATTGTTAGGTTACTAAAGAGTGATGCATTGTGGGATTCATAGTGCTTCATGCTCAATATGCTTGACGTGTACTTGTGAGTGCACACAGTGCCAGGGCACTATAGGTGACTTACCAGTCTCCAGTCCTCTGGTGATTCCACTGAGGCCGTCAGGCTGCAGGATAGCCAAAACCTTCTCTCCCATGAGGTAAACTCCAGAGGAGGTGGTGGAGGCCCACTGCCTGTCTTTTGAATGGCAATCTGATGATGTGATGCCATGGAACGCACCTTCAACCATAGGTCGTTCCAATTCTTCCTGAAGTCCTCCCTTGTGTGTGGATGGCTTCCCACTGAGTTCACCTTGTCGATGATCCTCTGCCATAACTCAGTTTTCCTTGCAATGAATGTCTGCTGGACCTGTGCCCAGAATATCTGTGGCTCTACACTGACCATTTCATCCACCATGGTCGCAACTCCTCATCTGTGAAACGGGGTGCTTTTGTCGGGACATGGTGGTGTGTGTGTGGTGTGTGGGTTGTGCAGAGGGTGGTGTGTTCTGTGGGAGGTGGAGGATTTGTAGATATGTGTTATTATGTGCTGTTGTGTTGGAGTGCAGTGGTGATGTGTGTGCTTGTATGCATATATATTGTGTGATATGTGGTGCATGAGGTGTGTACAGGTGTCTGTGGTGAGTATGTACAGTGCGATCCACAGAGTGGCCACAGGAAGTGTGGTAATTGTCATTGCAAAGGATTGCGGGTTGTGTTGGTGTGTGCCTTATAGTGGTGTTTGTGGGTGTTTGTGGTGTGTGTATGTGTATCAGGTGTGGGGTATTCAAACTGCCTAATGTGGTGTTGCGTTGTAGGAGAGGTGCCATTTTGAATGCGGTGGTTCGCACCACCAATGGATTACCACCGTTGACAGACTGCTGTGCTGATTTGTGGGCTATAATATGGAGGGCAGAATGTTGTTGGCGTGGTGGTGAGAGTGGTGGGACCGCCTCTCTCCCGCCGTCATTTGACCTGGCGGTGTCAGATTTGTGTCTGTTTTCTAGTGGATTTGTTTTTGTGACTCATAATACGGTGGTCGGTTTACTGCCCATGCGGCAGTTTTTTGGCAGCTGCCAGCATGCCACTCTTCGTAAAAGACCACCAAACTCCTAATGACCACAATTGTGTTTTGCAATAAGATCGTAGTTGAAGAGTGTTCGAAGATCTCTGGTGAGACTTCAGTAAGGTATAACATGACATGTATTATGTTTTGTAAATTTTGTGTTTATTTATACTGATGAAAGAGAGGAATTTAAATGGCCATTAATTCTATATATATTTTCACTGAAAAAACAATTGTTACAGAGACATTATAGTTAGTAAATAAAATGAAAAAACCTTAGGAATTCACTAAAAAAACAAAGGTTGCAGAGACATTGCAGTTAGGTTCAACTTTTACACACACAGAACCACAGAAATTCAGTAGTTAGAGTTATTTCAAGTAACTCTAAATCATGCCTTAAGGTAACTTTGAACCGATGCCCCTCTATGCACTGTTTTCTCATGAATAATTTTACAACAAATGTTTCATATATAAATAAGCTTACAGGCATATTGACACCTCTTTTCGGAGCAATTGGTTGACTAACATTTGTTTTTCCTCATAATAAGTGAAACAATTAAGATTATTTCAGATTAGATGATACTGTCACATGATTTTTCACAATCTCAAACCTAATGCTTGCTTCATATTTATATTGTGCTGCCCAATCGAATGTTGTCCTTCTCCTGGAAAAAAATAAGAGTTTTCTTCTGTTATTTTGCATGTACTATACCTTTTTATATTTTAGCCATGAGGAAAGCAATGGTTCGTCAATCACTTTTGTTCTGATGATGTCCCCACAAGGAAATTAGAAGTGAACCAAACATCCCCATGCATATTGCTAGTAGTATGCTCACAATTGTAAATTTAAGTGGAGTGCAGCAATGTCAAGACACATGAGCTATCCCCAACTAACAACTCCACATTCCTTCTCTGATATTAGCATTCCCCCCGAACTAACAGTCTTTCAACCACAAGTATTTCCTTCTCTTTGACAACCAGCACCCTCAAAAACATATTCTAATCTTTGCAACCCTTCACAACACAGTGTATCTGGAAAACATGAAAACTTGGATAATGGATGGCAGCTGTAATTCCATACACAACTCACTCATCCTCATGTACACAATACATGCTAACATTATTCACACTATAATTACACTAATTCATTGTTTACTTCCTGACAACCAATTCTCAAACTATTCTGATTTTTTAATTATTGCCAAATCAAAAACAATAAGCAAAAGTCATAGGAAAATAATAATTGATTTTGAATTACAAGTGATTAACACTTTTGTTAAACTTTACCCAAATTAGAGTATTTTATTTTTCATTTTTGCCAGGCATATTGGAAAGCAATCAGAAAACATCCTTAGCTGAGTATTATATGTCAAAGAGTAAATTACAATTCAAACTAAGAAAATGAATGCTTTGTGTTTTGGGACTCCTGAATATGTGGATGACTTCTACACATCAGTTTTTAAAAAAAATGAAAAAAAATTCCCCTCCCCTCCCGTTTAAATGATTTTGAAGATACATGGATTAACCATTTAAGCAGGCCAGACCACACTTTTCAACTGAAAGGTGGAACTGCTTTGCAACCTTTTTAGAGGGAAGTACCAAAACAAACAATGGCAATGAGGGTTGGCATAGCTCCTTTATAAGTTCCATTAGTAAACCACATCAATCTGTATAATTTCCTGGAACACAGTTTTCATGTAATTACGAATCAAAACCCTAAAAAAAAGAACATTTTAAAAATATGAAAACTTCTTTAACCAACCCTTCTTCATTGCACCACGAAAATCTACCATCAAAATACATGAAAACCCCAAACAATGTTAAGATTTTGAAAAAATATAATTTTCCACTAGCCAAAAACAATCTAAATCACATGAAAATCTCAGACTCTTGTTTATCTTAATTGTTGTCTTCCTTGTCAAAAGTTAAGCACTGTTACAAAAACACGGCATAAAAAATTCAAAATAGTTGTTATTTTGTTTTCCTCTTGGTTTAAAAACAAAGAGATCTAAATTATTGACCCTTCTTTTTAAGTATAAATGTAGTTTTTCCTAGCCTTTAGACGGAAAGGCTTAATTTTATGAAAGACACGGAGGCGAGTATTATACATTTCTTTTCTTACTTTAATTAAACAGCAACAGTCAAGAAACGTACTACAGTTCCAAAAGAGTCTAGGGAAAAAGAGCCAATGGGAACAAAAACGTAGTCAGAACATGCAAACCAATCAGCATGCATATAGGGTATTATGACATCACTTGACGGCGAACAGCCCTCTTTTCTTGCAAGATAAGTCAGTCAGTATTAAATAAAGGAAAAATGGCAAAGAGAATAGGAATAGCCATGAGAAAAGACAATAAGTCAGAACAAAAGTTCAAAATTCCAGGGAACCGAGAATGATCCCGGCAGAAAGGTTTAGCAGGTAGTCCAACTCTGGAAGATGACGATGAAGTTTGGAGACTGGAAATCTAGAAAGAAGACGATGTCTTAAGTGGAAGGTTGAATGGTGGACGCTGACACTAAAAAAGGGGGGTAAACAAACAAAGGTTAAACAATGTGGAGGGATAATACTCACCTCCGTGTCTTTAATAAAATTAAGACTTTCCGTCAAAAGACTAGGAAAATCTACATTTTATGTCAAGACCGGAGGCTCCTATTATGCAAGTTCAAAGCATATTAATTATATTCAATGAAACGTTATCAACAGGTTTACAATAAAAAAACTTAAATACATTGTCATTATACCAGTCTGCAGATTTAAGAATATCCTCTAGACGGGAACCTGCCCAGAATGCTTTGGAAGCCATAGAGCCCCAAACATGGAAGTGTCAATACATGCCAAAGACATAATCCATTTGTCCCAACGAGCCAAAGTAGAGGCAGAAACAGGATTATAGGGTTTTCTAAATAAAATTAGAAGTTGGGATACAGAGGGCATTCTTAAATCTGCAGTCTTTTGTTCATAGACTTTTAAGCATTGTCCAACACATAGCTTAGGGTGATCTGGGAAATAAGGATAAAAAACTGAAGATAAATTGGTTTTGGTTCGACGAACAACAGTAAACAGTACTCCAGATGGAGTAAATTGGCGATTAGAAATATCTAAAGCTTTAACATCAGAAAAACGTTTGATAGAAACAAGACATAATAGCATTGTTAACTTAGCAGATAACATTTTTAAACAAAGCATTATGTTATCGGGCCATGACAGGAGGAATTTTAGAACAATATTAACATCCCATAGTCATCTATATTTGGGCATTGGAGGATTAAAAGACAGCAAATAAGAGGATGTTCTCCAACTGGTTTTCCATTCACGTAGGTATGGTTGGAAGAAACAGCTGATCTATATAAGTTGATAGTACGAAAAGCTTTACCTTTGCTGGCTTCAGCACCTAAACAATTAGCGATAAAAATCACATCTGCTGAAAAGGAATCAATGTGTTTTCCCAAACAGCAGCTGTGCCATAAAGACCAGGCTGATTTGTAAGTTTTCTTTGGCCCTGGGGCCCAGGATTGAGAGATTATTGTGAGCCTTCTGACGAAATGAAAGGTAGAGATTGGAATGCCTGAGATTTTCCATGCTGACAGGGTGAGAAGATTGTCCAAAATGAGAGAGTGGGGACGATAAAGAGGATCTAACAACAGATTCAGGAAAGAAGGAAGAAGGAAAGGAAGGTCTATTGAGAATTCCAAGAGAGTTGGGAACCAGATTTGGGATTGCCAAAAGGGAGCTATGAGCACTAAAGAAGCTTGTTGTCATCTGAGCTGAGCGAGCACCCTTCTGATCATAAGAAAAGGAGGGAAGGCATAATTCAGGGAGATTGACCAATCCTGTAAAAAGGCATCGGATGCTAAGGCCAATGGATCCAGACGCCAACTGTAGAATTGAGGAAGCTGAGTGTTGAGGCGGGATGCAAACAGGTTGATAACTAAAGGGCCCCATTTGTTCTGTATCTTTTGAAAAATTGGGGCATGGAGTTTCCAATCGCTCGAGTCCCGAAGATGGCGCGAATGCCAATCTGCAACTGAATTGAGAGTTCCTGGAAGGTACTCTGCATGAACCGAAGTATGGTTTGAAAGGCAAAATTCCCAAAAGCCTTTGGCTAGATCGTCCAAGGGTTGGGACTTCGTGCCCCGGAGGTAATTTATATATCGGACTGCCGAAATTGTCCATCCTGAGAAGGATAGCACAACAAACTTTGTTTTTTTGCGAGGCTTCTGATTGCAAACGAGCCGGCAAGCATCTCTAAACAGTTGATATGCAATTTGGACTCCTCTAAAGACCATGTACCTCTAGTCGAGATCGGCCCACATCGGGCCCCCCAGCCTGAACGTCTTGCATCTGATTCTTATACTAGATCTGGGGCTGATGCAAAGATAGTTCGACCGTTCCAGGCGTCTAAATGGTCTATCCACCATTGAAGTTCTGTGCGTAAATCAAGATCTAGTGGGATAGTGTCTGAATATGATAGTCGCTTGAATAGAGGAGGAAAGAAGACCCACTATTCGAACCAACGATCTTAGAGAAATTAGAGAACTGTGTAAAATCTGCAAAATCTCTGATTTTATGGATTTTATTTTTGCGGAAGGAAGAAGGAGAATGGCTGAAACTGAATTTATTTGAAAGCCTAAGAATTCTATAATTTGGGTCGGGGGAGAAAGGACTTTTCTCTGTTGATGATAAATCCTAGGTCTGACAGAAGGGAACATGTGAGAGATAGGTGGGACAGGAGAGACTGAGGAGACTGGCTCATTATGAGAATGTCATCTAGATAAGTGATGAGTCTTACACCTTGAGCTCTGAGAAAAGCTACCACCGGTCTCATAAGCTTGGTGAAACACCATGGGGCCGATGATAGACCGAAGGGTAGAGAGGTAAAATTGAAGTGTTGGTCTAGCCACTGACATTGGAGAAATTTCCTGAAATCTTGGTGAATTGGAACAACTAAATATGCATCTTGAAGATCCAAAAGAACCATCCAATCATGTTGGAGGAGCGTATCTCTGAGATGAAGGATGGTTTCCATTTTGAAGTGTTGGTAGACCACAAAATGATTAAAGAACTTGAGATTTATTACAGGACGCATCTTTCTGTTTTAATTTTGAACCAAGAAAATGGAGCTGGTAAAACCTGACTGATCGGGATGGATAAGAGAGATGGCCTGTTTTTGCATGAGGGATTGTACTTCTGAAGAAATAAGGTCTGAAATTTCTGTGGAAAAATGTGGAAGGGGAGGCAGCTGTGTTTGAACAGGGATTGAATAAAGTTCGATAATATAACCTTGGACAGTGTTCAGAACCCAAGGGTCTGATGTCATTTCCGACCATTTTGGAAGAAAATAACGGAGGCGACCTCCTATAGGAATAGAAGCAAAAGGTAGACTTACTTGATTGATTGGAGGATCTGGAATTTCTGTAACCTCAGGAGCAGAAACCTCAGCCTCTCTGTAGGCCTATATTCCTGGTAGGACACATTGTGGTAGCCTCTGGAACCTTGATTGGAATATGTATTGCCGGCAAAGCGGTTCTTCCTCTGCCAGCCCTGCCAAAAACACGTTGTGAAAACATCTTTTTTAAGGATTGTTGGGCCTTATCCAAAAATGTGAATGTTGCCACATATTTACTTTGTTCTTTGATGAACGATTCTCCAAAGAGTAAACCTTCGGTTTTTACATAAGGCTGAACAGTTGCCAAGTTGACCAATTTAGGATCAAGTTTTACCAAAAGGCCTTTTCTCCTTTCATGTGTAAGTGCAGAGATGGCATTCCAGAGAAGACAGGAAGTGCGTTGGACCCATAAGGTGAGTGCTTCTGGATCAATAAAGGTACCATCAATTCTGGCCGCCTTGGCAAGATAAAATATGCGTGTGAGAGGTCCGAGGACATCTAACAGTTTGTCTTTGCAAGATGACCATGCCTTTTCCACTCCTTTGTTTGGATCTTTACCAAGTTTGGTAAAAAAATGTCAGAAGAGGTTGGTCAATAGAAGGGGTAATAGAGGTTTTGTGGGAAAGGGAAGGACAAGGGCATAGCTTGGCCCTGGTTTGTTTGTCTAAAGGGCAATTAAGTTTGGCAGAGACATATTCAGCTACGTGGTCCGCAGGGACCCACTCAGTAGAGTTGGGGTGAAGAATGTGGCAAGGGTCAAACACTGGAAAACCTTTGGGGTCCAAGAGAGAGATGGGTTTGGAATTGTCAAGGCAGGATAACCTGTTTTCTTTTAAGGAGGGGGTGATAAAGAACTAGTGTCCTCCTTATCAGATAAATTGATATCTGAATCCAAATCAGGCATGTCGTCATCCGTATCAGGGATGGAAGTAATGATTAGGGGCGGTATAATTTTTTTTATTTACATTTATGTTTTAAAGACGATTTCACATTGTCCGAATTTGTGTACTCCTTGGAGGGAGCCTTGTGAGGAGCTGCGTCCTATGCCAAGTGTGAGGAAACCTCACTCGTCTTTGGCGCCATTTTTTGTAATTCTTTGGGATGTATAATAGTAGAAAGGCACTGACTGCATTCCCCCGCAGACTGGGCGACTGGGCCGAAATAGTCCTGGAAATCATGATAGAAAAAGATGACTCCAGATTTTTTGACAATTTTTGAATGGAACACGAAACTGCTTGCTGAAAAGAGGATTTAATAAAAGCATTAAGTTCATGCCTGATGGAATTAATATCATCAGGGGCATCATGCCCTAAAGGAGAGCTATCCGTCTCCGTAATATAGCATAAACTAAAACTGTGATAGAAAAGGTTGAAAAATCGGCAAAAAGGGGTTAAAAAAGAGCAGGGAGGAGAAGGAATGAAGCTCCACCTTTGGGCATTACTAGAGGAGATGCGGGAAGCTGTGACTGCCACTCTAGACTGAACGAGGAGGCGGGCACAGGTAAGAAGAGAGTTATAAATATTATTACGTAGTAGAATGAATACTCCGCTGCTTATTCAGACGCGGTAAAGTTAAAACCACTGACTGAAGGAAGCGACGAAGCTCCGAAGAGTTAATAAACTCTAAAATTAGAGTTTGTGAAGTGCAGCACACAACGGGACGTACGCGTTTCCTCAGCCGTGCCAAATATGGCGACCGCCGTCTGAGGAAACGCTAAGACGGTTGGAAAATGAAGCGCGCGAGGCGCAGCACTCAGCAAAACCGTGTGGCAACTTGCCGACTAAACAGGAAACATTGCAGAAACACAGCAGAGCGTGAAAGGAGCATATTAATAAACACCATTTATACAATATAATATTTCAAAAACAGATGAAACACAAGTTATATATGAATAAAGAAAAATGAAGGTACTCAACTTGACTGCGAGCAGCAAGAAAAGAGAGCTGTTCGCAGTCAAGTGATGTCGTAATACCCTATATGCATGCTGATTGGTTTACATGTTCTGACTCCATTTTTGTTCCTTTTGGCTCTTTTTCCCTAGCCTCTTGGGAACTGTAGTACGTTTCTTGACTGCTGCTGTCTAACTAAAGTACGAAAAGAAACGCATAATAGGAGCCTCGGTCTTCACATAAAATTATTTTTAAAAAATCAACCTTGGTCATACGAACACACTCTGTATGGGGAAGTAAAACTGGTTAAAAATAACATTACATACATATTCTACCATCAACGTCCCTCCATCCATCTCTCCTCCCGAACAACTGCCAACCCCACATATGCTTTTTCTAAAACAAAGTCAAGTTTACCTGACTGCAGTTCCTCCGTGCGACATCCAGGGTGAGGAGATGCAAGAAACTGCTGTGGAGCTATTGATGTGTGGCCGGAGGCAGAATTCTGTCATAGTAGGTTTGTGTTTAGAAGCTCTAAGAGGCCTGCAGGTGGAGACTGAGAGTTTGTTGCCTGGAGTAATTGATGTATGGGAAAGCAGACAATCAGAAGTGGTGGAAAAGTGACAGTCACATGCAAGGAGAAGCATTTGTTATGCATACACAGACTAGCAGCCTTTCATTATGGACAGGACTCTCGCAGTCACGTACTACCAGAAGCACCTTTACATCTCTCACAGAGCAGTAGTTACACCCTACCAACAGCACTCACATCTCTCACAGAATAGCACTGTGTATTTACTGACAGTTATGTTGCACCCCACACGTAACAGCCGTTTCACAGCACTAACAGCACTCCCACCACCCTCAGAGAGTAGCAGTCACACACTACCAGAAGGTCTCTCACACTCCTCACAGACAACTAGTCACACAGTGCCGGAGGCACTGTCACATCCCTCAGTGACTAGAAGTCGCAGGCGATTAACAGTACTTTCACTCTCCTAAAACTAAAAGCAAAGCAAATAGGTCTGTCTGAAAACTGAAAGGCCTCTTCATTGTTAGTTGACTTTTGGTGTGTTTTCTATTTTGGAATGAATTAGGCAGTGGGTGACTGAAAAAAAGAGTTAGTGGTTGGATGACTAGATGCATGAGTCTAAGGATCAGTGACCGATTGCATGGTGGATGAGTGATCGTATGGGTGGAAACATCCAGGTACTTTCAGTTACAAGCCAAACCGATTGACTTTTTAGAGTAACACCAAGTGCTATACTCTTCGCAGAATGGGTTTAGCCCTTCCCACATTATGGAATCTGCTTTTCTTATGGTGACTGAGGCTTTGCGTCTAGCCGCGGACAAAGGCGGCTCAACTGTGCTAATTCTATTAGATGTAAACACCACTTTTGACACAGTGTCCCATGAGGTGCTGTTACAGCGACATTATGAGTGGGTTCAGGGCAAGGCATGGGTCTGGTTCACCACTTTTCAAAGAGATTGATCCTTTCAGGTGATATCCCCCTCCTTTCTCATTTTCTTAGAGAACTCTTGAACATGGGGTCCCTCAAGGCTCGGCCCTACGTTCCGCCTCTTTAACACCTATGTTAGGCCCCTGGCAGTTGTAGTGAAATATTTGGGGATTTATTTAGTATCCTGTGCAGATGATAAACAGCTTATCATCTCTCAGTGTGTAGGGTCTATGGAGGCTGCTATTAATTTTAAGAATTGTATGACTGCAATTGCTGATTGAATGCATTGTAATTGCCAGAAGTTGAATGCCAATATAATGGAGCTTCTCTTGTTAGGGAAACAATCACAGGTTTGAGGAGACCATTGGTGGCCGAGGGTGTTAGGGTCCCCACCCAAGCCCATATCAGTTGTAAAAAATAGGGGTGTCTGGCTCGATGATGCACTATCATTTGAGCCACGGGTCAAGCACTGTTGGGAATTGTTTTGGCACTCTTAGAAGCCTTAAATCGATTATTGGCTTTTTTTCATCCTCGGGTTCGGTGCATGATTATACATTCTTTAATCATCTCTCACGTCAACTATTGCATCAGGCATGTACAAATTAGATTTCAGATCGTTCAGAATGCAGCACCGTGATTACTTTTCCACCTGCCTACAGTCATTGATGTTTCTAAGCTGTTTGTTAAAGTTCATTGGCTCCTGATTGAGAAACGTATTCTGTTTGAAGCCTTAGCCCATCGAATTATGTACAAGCAGGAGGTGCACAGTTTGGCATACCTGATGCAGTCATACAAACCTACCAGGGTTCTCCGATGAGCTGACTTGAATTTAGATGTTATGTCTCATACCAATGAAGGTCACTCTTTTCGAGAGATGGCTCTGGTTTTTACATTTACTTTATTCTCAGAACCATCTTTGTTTTAGAAAGCAGCTGAAGTACTGGCTGTTTGCAGCCTAGGTCCTTTCTGTTTTGGATCATCTTGGTGTAGTTGATGAGCGCTGGGAAGCAATGTTCTGTGACAGCTATGCACTTTATAAGTCAGTATAACATAACTTTATTGATTTTGTTAACTAGGAAGTCAGGCAACAAATCAAAGTGTCAGCATTTAAACTTTTTCTGTGTTATAAATTTGGTGACTCTAAGTAAAATTAAATTATAAAGGGCCTGGTACTCTTGCAAAATCTTCGTGGGTCACATTCTAACGTTGACCTATGAACTGTAATGAAGCAACACATTTGTGAGTCAAAAATATTAAACAAAAGGCACCAACTTCAAAGTATGAGTGTTTCAAAGGAAGTGTTGCACATCAGGACTCAGACTTCACAAATGTAATGCTGATGTAAATACTAACATTGTTACATTTATTTTATTAATGTTTATTTTTTTAGCATGCACAACATTGCGGCTACTTCAGAGCACTGAAACTGAAACGGAGATATCAAGAGTGTGCTGCATGTAGGCCCCATAAACAGGAAAGTTGTCTGGTCCGTTTTAAACTTTAAGCAAATTAGTTCCCCTGTGAGATGATGTGGGAGTGACTTTCTTGGGAAGGAGGGTTTTCATTGAAAAGATCCACCGACAAAACATTTGTACTTCGGCTGCGAGGCAACTAGCAAGTCCCTTTACTCCAATACCCTGGTACCACAGTGATCAACTGGAACATCAAAGCACAGCAAACTGAATGGTCTCTCGGGATTCTGTATAGAAATTATTAAGATTAAAGCCTGAAGGCTTAATTTACAAAGGTAAACTTACAATTTATGTAAGTTTATGATTGTTTGGTATTTACAAATGGATTTACCAGTAGTATTTTTACGAGTGCAGAGTCTCTGCACAAAGATAGGTCTTCTTATGCGTGGAGACTCCTCACCCATAAAGAAACCACTCATGAAAACCGTTGAAAATAGCAAACAATTGTAAACTTACACACAAGTGTAAGTTTACCTTTGTGAATCAGCCCCAGAGAGATAAGAGGACAGGATACTCCCTCAAAATGTGATAGACGTCCCATCTGCTGTATTACAGGAGCATTTCTTGTCTGCCAAACTCTAAATAAGGTCATTAGTCCCTGAAGATGAGAGTCTAAGGCATTGCCAAAGAGGCATCCAGAATATACCCTAGCTTAATTTTTTGTATGTTTTCACACTTAGCTGTGTCCTTCTGTAGTTTTCAGAGCTCTGAAAAGGTCGATTTGTGTTCATCGCTGTTGCCTAAGACACACAAGGTGCAGTTGGATTGACATTCTTAATTGCAGAAAAGCAGATACAAACATAGTTTTAACTTATGTAGCTGGGAGAAAACAAAGATGGTGCCTGAGATTACTATACCTTGTATGATTTCATTATCTTGTGCCAACCTTCAAAATAGTGACTGCCACTTTACAAACTCTGGCATTTGACTGCTAAAGGAAACCTGAACCAAATTGGGAGTCAGTGACATAGCCACGCTTCCCAAACAGTCAGACTGGTGGGTGGGCATGTAACCATTTTTTTACTGCCAGGCAAAACCTGAAGTACGCAGTAGTAATAAACAAAAAATGTCCCCCTAGTCATAGGAGATGACTCCCATTTTGAGGGGGGACTTATCATTTTTTTAAATAAAAATAAAAAAGAAAGTAGTTTGGTTTAAGGCTCTGTCATGTTGATAGAGCTCTGCACCAAACTGTGAAAAGAATAGGCAGGAACTGCCGTGATGACAGTTCCTGCCAGTGCTTTAGATATGCCCGCCAGCTTGACAGTCATTTCTAAATTCAGCGAGTGGCACCTCCATCAGTGTGGAGGAATAATTTAGTCAGCTGCCCCTAGCGAAGAAACAGGACAGCTGCCGATATATAAATCGTCCCCTAAGTTTGGCACTAAGCATGGCTCCAGTCTGGGTAAATACATCTAAGGTGTTTGGCATAGATTTGGTGTGGATGGCTGTGACCTGGTGGGGCCAGTAAGGGTTGATGTAAATGGGGAGACCAATGTTCACCTGGTCCTGAGTTTGGGGCCCAGTTGCATACAGGATGGATGGATGAACAGATGGAGGATGGAGATAGAAGTGCCAGATTGCCAGCTTGTGATGTAGCAAGACCTGAACATATTAACTGAGCATGTGGGGTTAGGAGAGTGGCAGATTTGGATGGTGTCATGGATGGTGCAGGATAATTGGGATTTTCTTCATGCTGTTGTCTAAAGATAAATATGCTTATTAAGGATTAATATCTAACTTACTTGTGTGCCAAAAACAAGAATGTCATACGTTTGGCTACATAAGCAAACAAGACTCAAAATGGCCATTACCCCTAAAGGGGTATATACATTACTCATACATTATGGCTGTTCCAATAATGAAGCTTTAAAAAGTAAATAAGTGAAATGTATGCAGATAATTTACTTTCTCCGCTTTTATCTAAAAAAAATCACTATAAAAGCGTATCTCCTTCCTTACAATACCAAAATCTTGGTTAGGATCCTTATTTGTCTATTGTGTTGTCGATTTTACACTGGATTTGACTCATTTATGAGGCACAACTTTGTATTCAACGGAGTCAAAGAGGAATATTTGAATTGCAGTTTGCATAGCTGCAAGAACCTTAATGATGCTGTGAGCTGGTTGATAAATGTAATTGGTTGCACAATTGAAATGTACAAATGTGGCAATGAGGGTGCGTTGACGACAAATTGTAATATCTGTAGATCTTGGAAACTGTTGGCAAATACGAGCTTAGGTTATTAACACTTGATCAAATATGGGTGGTTTGTACATTCAAACATCTTTCTGACAATGGTAGCATATGGTGTCGAGAAGTTTCAGTTAAATAGAGATTACTCTTAACTGGCACCCTGTCTTCAAAATGACTCATTCGGTCCATGTTTTTCAGATAACATCATTAGGCATGAGGTGACTTGCATGCATAAAGATGTGTGAGAGATATCTCGAACAGGAATGAACGTGGAAAAATTCTGCTGCCATATGGGTTGACCGCTGGTAAGTCACAGTGGCTTTGGGCTGTCCATAAATGGAAGTGGGAGGGGTGGGGGAGTCACAAAATTAAACAAGCATTTGCAATGCAGTGGGTCTCGCTTTTGCTCGAGTTAGCGCTATTAGTATTGTAAACTCCTAAGCGGACTTTTCTTGCCACATAAACTGAAAATGAAAAGTAAAACAGTTTCACATAAGCGAGCCGACGGCCACCATGAGTACAAAGCAGACACACAAAGGGAAACAGACATTCACTTGCAGTGAAAGGTAGTGGCAAAAGTGCAATTGTCCAAGTAACAGGGTCGATGTCATGCAAAGCTCTCAACTACTGCCCAGCGATATCATGCTGCCTATGTAATAAAGAGAAAAAGTAGTCCAGAAACCAAACGGAAAACATGGAGCTTCTTATGTTTTTAGTAGTTGGCGGTACGCTCGAGACGGACTAAACACCGGAAAAAGCATGACATTTGCCTGCCTTTCACTAATGAAATCAAGCGAATTTTAAAAGGCAAGCCCACGAACCAACCAAACTGATGGGTTTGACATGGAGGTGGTTAAAATCCCACAGAGAGATTACCCCGGGACAGATCGATTTGCACGCTCGAACCTACAAATGATTAGTAGTTGCAGGACGCCAAACAATGTCTTTCGATAGAGAAATCAGATCATTAGAGCAGTCGTTAGTTCTATAATGATTAGTTTCTTTGTTCAGATTGATGTCTTGGTGCAAATATCTAATGAAGTCTGACACCCATATGTCAAGAGGTACCAGAGCTTAATTTGAGCTGGTGGCTTCCGTTGCTGGGCACCAGCACTTAATTGCCAAAGCCGGGACTTGACAGCTGCCACATAGTGGCGCTGTTTTTTTTAAACTAAAGATGAGCAGAACAACAGTTGTTTGCTAATTCAATATACATTGTAAACAACTAATACCTGACACCCAAATCATTCCTCTGGCTTTTGGGGCCTCAAACAGTATGAACACACTTGTAGCAGTGTGATAGTTAGGAGTTGTGTAAGTACTGCCATTTGCAGCACAGACAGTGACAAAATGTGGTGCAAGCTACGGTGACCTTCTGACGAGGGCCCTGGCACTTACATATTTTTCTTTTTACAAATTAAGCACTGAGAGGTACACTGTATTTTCTGGATGTGGGCCTCAGTGGACCTAGTAGGCAGGTGGCACAGGTGGCTGGTGAAATACAAGACCCATCTGCCACTTTGCTGCAAGATTTTACCTGGCTTCTCATTCAATTAATAATAAGGTAAGAATATGGGCCCAGAATTATCAATATTTGAAACATCACAGCAAGACAACTGGCTGCACTGTGTCAAAAAGAGGGGGAAGAAATGTGCCATATCTATCAAGATATCAAGCATTCCTACACTCTCCTTATGCTGGCACACTTGTGGCTGCTTAGCTCCAATGCAGACACCATTGTGCAAGGGTGCCTACAGAGCATGCAGGACTATTTTTCTGCAGGAAGGGAGACCTTCCTGCACAAAAACAATCTTTAGAGGCATTTTCCTCCTTCTTGGAAAGAGGAAACATCAAGAAGACATAAAGATATTTCTCCTCATTGCACCTCTATCGGAAAGGCATACAATTTTGACGCATTCCCAGGTTTACCAGTATTGGTATATCTGGAAATGCTAAAATACATGGGTGTTTGCATGGGAACACCCATGCTCCACCCATGTAATGCCTTCACGGCGCAGAGTAATGCAAGGCAGAGACTTGCGCTGCCTTGTGTTATGTTGGAGTTAGCAATCTGACGTAAGGATGTCATTGCCCTTGCATGACAAAAGGGCGATGCAAGTGTGAGAAATTGAGTTATTGGTTGAAGGGGTGAAACCCTACTCATTCAGGTACCACAATCCTTGACAGGGTGAAGTCGCAAGCAAACCCCATATTAACCCGCCCTTAACCATCTTATAGCTTGGCACAGAGCAGTCAAGCTTAACTTAGAGGCAATGTATTAAGTAGTTATGCAGCACTTTAAACAGTAATAAAGTGAAAACTTAGCACAAGAAAAAATTACACACCAATTTATAGAAATGGAGTACAAAGTCCAAAAGAATGAAAATCTAACCAATAGAATTGGAGGTATGTAATTTCAAAGATTTGAGAGAACTAAAAAGCATAAAGCACAAACAGTGGTTATCTGGTCGCACTGAACCAGAGACGAAGTTACAAGTTGAGGTCAACTGCAATGAAGCACAGGCTGGCTACAGGGACCCACTTAGATCCACTGAACACAGAAACTTAATCCTGGTTGTGAAGAGATGTGGAATCTGGAGTCGACGATGCATCATGAAGTGGAGGTTCCAGGAAGGGAACAAAGTGCAATGCAATGTCCTGGCTTGGAGATGCTTTGTGCAGTGGTGGTTCTGATGGCTGTGATGGGAGAGGCAATGTTAACACATGAGGGGGCTGTACAATGTCATTGCTGGAGAGCATATGTTCAGTCACAGTTTTCAAGAACTATGCCAGCACCTGGTGGAGTGTGCGTTATCTGACCTCAGGGAGCTTGCACTGGAGGAAGACCTCTGGGTGAGTGCCAGAGTGTCTGGGAAGGCACTGGGGAATGAGCCCAAAGAGTATGGCGCAAGCTTCCTGTTGGACCTGGCTCTTTTTACAGGGTCATCTCCAAACGTTTTGCCTCCTTCATCCTAATATTTCTGACCAGTTTGTGTTGGCTTTAGGACTCTGGGCACTTTAATACTGCTGACCCGTGCTAAAATGCTCTCTGAGTAAATTGTATTGCTGATTGATTTATCTGTGACTGGCATATTTGATTTACTGGTAATTCTCTAGTAAAGTGCACTATGTGTGCCCAGGGCCTGTAAATCAAATACTACTAGTGGGCCTGCAGCACTCATTGTGCCACCCACAGAGGTAGCCCTGAAAACATGTCTCAAACCTGCCACTGAAGTGTCTATGTGTGCTGTCTTGCACTGTCAATTCGACCTGGTAAGTGTATTCACTTGCCAGGCCCAAACATTCCCTTTTTGTACTTGGAAGGCACCCTTAAGGCAGGCCTTAGGTAGCCCGTGGGCAGGGTGAAGTGTATGTTAAAGGTAGGAAATGTACTGATGTGTTTCACATGTCCTGATAGTGAAATACTGCCAAATTCGGTTTTCACTATGGCAAGTCCTATCTCTCTCATCGGTTAACATGGGGAGTGCCTTTAAATATCTGTTAAGTGCAGTTTTCCATTGGGAGCAGATGGAGATGTGGAGTTTGGGGACTCTGAACTCACAATTTAAAAATACATCTTTTGATAGATTAGTGGTTTAGATTGTCTGTATGAAAATGACACTTTTAGAAGGTGGGTATTTTCTTGCTTAACCATTCTGTGTATCTGTCTGCTTGTGGATCTACGTCTGGGTCAGACCGACAGTTGGGCTGTTTGTGAATTCCCTGCATACAGTGACACAAAGGGAGCTGGGGTGTAGCCTGCATATCCTGAGCTGACACCGACACCTGAAAGGGCTGTGTCTGCCCTCACACAATGCAGTCTGCGGCCCCCTGCAGTGTGTGTGGAGCCCGGCCTGGGCAAGGCAGGATCTTCTGAACAACAGCGACTTTCCTATGAAGTTTGTCTACTTCAAAGGCCATAACTGGTGTAAGTAGTGGACCCAAAACCCCAGACTTTTAGAACACTTCTGGATCAAGAGGAACCTCTGCCAAGGAGAAGAGCTGAAGAGCTGGAAGAGGAGTACTACCCCTTTGCTGTGTGTGCTTTGCTGGGTTGGACTGCAGTTTCTGGTTTTGCCTTAAAGAGGTCAAAGACTGGACCTTGCTGTGTATCCTGCTTGTGAAGTTTCTGCAAGTGCTCGGAGTAGAGCTTGCCTCTTGTTGGAAGTCACAGGGCCTTAAAAACTTCATCTTCCAGTGCCTAGGCTCTTCTGCTGAGAGTCCTGACTTGCCAAGTGGTGCCACCTCCAGTCCCTGGACCCTTCAAAGTGTGAGCTGGTGACCTGAAGGAGAAAATCCATGCACCAACGTGCTGCGGCAGACAAAACAACAGAGGGCCTGTCCCACAGCTGCAGAATCAACATAGTGCCTGTTTCACCACCGTTCTATCATCACAGTGCATCTGGATTTTCCACGCATCGTCCCCGGGGGGTCAATTTCTCACCGACCCCACATCATGGTAAGGCACCAAGAATGCATCTCCGGAAATCAACGCAACACATTTTTTGCACACAAAAAATCAACGCATCACCTCCTCTGCCAGTAAGGAACCAATGCATCGCCTCACCTGCGCAATAAGTAACCAATGCATCACTTTGCTCATCAGCACCTCCCCTCACCTGTGACCAGCATCATCTTTGTTTTTGACACATCCCAGGTACTTTGTGCTAGAAAAATACAATCATTGATTCTTATGGATTAAAACTCATTTCAACCTTTAGTGATATCTTTACTTGGGTATGTTGGATTTTTGTCTTGTTTCACTCAGATAAATGTTGGCTTTTTTTCTAAACTGGTGTGTAGTACCTTTGTGGTGTTTTCACTGTATTACTGTGCACATATAGAAATATTTTGCACATTGCCTCTAACATAAGCCTGACTGCTGGAGCCAAGCTACCAAGAGGTAAGCAGGGGTTATCTTAGGTGTGTGGCTCCCTTGCTCTGACTTGAGTGAGGGTCCCTACTTGGACAGGAGGCAAACCACTGCCAACTATGGGCCCCATTTCTAAAGAAGCTCAAAGTGCAACATTTCCTGGTTTGTTCCACTTAAACCTCTTTGCAGAAAGAATCAAGGCTTCAGCAAGACCTAGCAGAAAAGGTACTTTACCTTATGGAGCATTGCCTGGCCATAGACTATATTCCTATACCTCTGAAGGATCACAAACCTCAGAAAAATGTCTAAGAGTGAAGGTAAACTAGAGTGGAAAAAGGTGTCAGCACATGTCTGTCAACAATGTGACCTTGGTGACTATAGTTACAAGGTTGTCCTGCTCAGAGCATTTTGCAGCATAACTGAGAGAACCAGCAAGACTGCAGAGCTAGCCTACCCATCTCATGGCGCCCATCTGTGCCACATCATCCAACTTTAATCCGCTTTTGGATTTTAAACTCTGAACTCTGAAAAAGTAACTGTGTTCAGTGGTAAAACCTGTCCAGGGCAAAGTGATAGTGCCCAGTTGATCTTCATCGCTATCTCAAAGAGTGATTTAGGACTCAACCAACCACAGTCGATACAATAGCATTTAATTTTTACATTTCTATTGTTGTCTATGAACGTATATCCATAATTTGAGAACTCCTAATGCAAATATTCACTTTTTGTAACTTTGGTGTCATATAAGAATTACATTCTGCTCCTTTTAACTAAATTGGTTTGAGATCATTCATTTATTTACTCCTTAAATATAATATTGTAATATTGATTGTGTGATGTTGTTCATATACCACATGTGGTTTCTCCATAGAAAATCTATTTGCTTGTGCAAAGCTACAGAGAATCAGCTCATTATTCCTCAGAAAAACTAATTGTTAACTACTCAGTGTTGAGGTGGTTTAACCCAGTGCTTAATTTGTGCTGGTGGCTTCTGGTGCAGAGCACCAGCACTTATTTTTGAGGGCCAGCACTTATTTTTCTGCCTCAATCATTTACTGCGAGTGAAAGACTCATATGGAAAAACGGAGGAAGAGAAAAACGAAAATCTATCCAAAGGGAGAAAGAAGAAAGCAGCAAGAGTGAGCTGAAAGGGCAGGGAGAGGCTGTAAATGGATTATGAAGGCCCGAGAGGGCTTCAGGATAACCGTGCCTCAGTATTCTGTGCTCCCAATGTTAATTGCAGCAGCTGCTTCTTTCAGAGGTTTAACTAGTGCTTTAAATGGAAATAGAGAAGTGCAGGTACTCACTCTTTAGAGTACCTACTTGCTTCTGAGAAGTGCCAGTACTATCCCAATTAAGTGCATTGTACCAGTGCTGAGAAGTGCAGGTAGTGTCCCCTTCAAATTAAAGAAGTGCAGGTACCTGACAGTACCTGCCCATTTAAATAACTGGGTTTAACCTCAGTTGAAACTCGTGGGACCTCAGAAACTGGTCAATTTATGACTGAACACTATCTCTAACTTATTTTCAAGTTCCTATTATTATAATTTCTGGTTTCACCAATTTAGGAATTATCAGTTTTATCTAACATGTTCTTCATTGTAAAATAATCAAGTGAGGCAATTCATATATTAATATTGAATTCAAAAAGAGCAAACCTGCATTGTATCACACGTTTTGGGGAAAACCCAAAACAAATCTATTAGGCTAAATACTACATGGTTTACTGGCTCCTGCATATGCGAGCATATCATCATTACTATTACAAGTAATTCCAGTAGTAAGAATGCTAGCATTGATAATCTTGCTGGATCTGACCTTCCCGGGCTTTCATTGGCAAAAATAGCTGCACTAAATGTCCGCCCTGCGAGTGATAGGCTGTGCATTCACCTCCCAAAAACGAAACAATGGCAATCGAAAAGAAAAAACACAGTTAAATGCAGAGCGGGGCTATCAAAGATTTTTTTTTTTTAACAGTATTTGAGTGTCATATTTGACTATAATTAGTGTAAATCGATTTGTTTTGTCTTGATTATTGTTTTTGAAGATGTTATCCATTTGAGATAAAGTGAGTCCTTAAATGCCCAAAGTGACTGTCCCCTGTTCTTGGAGTCCTAATATGTTGATGAGAAGTATTCTCAGGGCTCTGTTAATAGATTGAATGTGAGTAGATTATGCGCTTGCACAGCTTTAGCTAATTTGCAGTTGATTGAGTTGTCTGTGAGATTTTAGGGGAGTTGGCGTACTCCAGAAGAAGATAATGTTAAAGAAAGAGTTGGCATACTCTGAAGTGTTAGAGTAGGGAAGTTGGTGAACTTCATGTGTGTGTGGCGCTTAGTGCTCAGAAAAATTGCCCACGTGGTTGTTGGCAAGACTGACCTTACAGGGTAGGTCTAAGACTACAGAGTATATTAAAAATTTATGGAGACACTTGGTTTTTGTTGTAATTTGTCTATTTAGCAGACCAATCGGGCGTGGTTGGTAAGTCGAGTTTGTGAGTTAAGTTGAGTGTTTGGACTTTTAGACTGAGATTTGGTGAGTTCTATGTGCACCAAGACTGTATCCATTGATCAGTTGAGTGTGAAATTTGTGGTTTTAATTTTGCTTGCGAATGTGGGTAACTGAGAAAGAAGAATAGCTGCAAGAGCGAAAGCCGTCAGTGAAATTTTGTAAGGTTCCAGAACCGATTATATTACCCTCCCTATATAGTGCTCGCAATTAATCTTGTGTTAGTTTTGAGTGTTTTTGAGTTTAGGAGAACAAGCTGCAAGACTTTGTCAGCCGCTGTGTGACAGTGTGACGTCATTTTTGTGCCGCGCTGGGCTAGGTTGGTTAGTGAGAAGGGTTGTGCACCGATTGGTGGACAATTGTGAAGCACAATTGGTCGAAGAGGAAGACGAAGAGGATTTTAGGATTGTGGTCACTTCCTGATTATCAAATTTTGAAATACAATTTGTGAAAATGAAGTTTTTCAAAACTTTAAAAAGTGCCTTTAGAGGAGATGAGTATATTCCGGCGAGGCAAGGAGAAATATGTCTGGCATATATCGTAATTGAAAAGAAAGGTACTGGAGCATGACTTTGGTTAAAACATTGGGTTAAAGTTACAAAGAAGGAAGGTTGCTTGGTGTTTCCTAAAAATGGTACATTTAATTTGAGAATTTTGGAGAATTTGAGACCGGTGATGTATGGTCTAAGACCTCAACCAAGACCAGCTCAGTTCAAAGGATTAGCGATCTGAAAACTAGTAGTTAGACAGCAACAAGCATTAAAATTTGAGAGAAAAATGAGGAGAGCAGAGAAGTCTCTAGCAGAAGGTAGGTGGGACAGTGAGCAGAGACAGTGGAGACTTGATACCTGACAAGGTGTTAGGTTGTTTCCAGTAATGACTGAAGATATTGAGAAATTTTCAAAGAAATCTAAAAAGAGTTCTTCAGCAGTCGAAGAGCAGACATCAAAAGAACCTAAAAGGTCTTTGATTAATGAGGAGGAATCGGGCGAGGATGAGTTTATGAAACAGATTTTGAGAAATCGTCCACCACCTTATGTGGTTCAAGATGGTTTGAGTACTACTGGTACAAATCCTACTGCACCAATACCAGTCCGTCCGTGTGAATACCGATGCAGAGCAGCTTCAATCAGTCAATTGACAATAGACAGCTGCCACAGATTAATGTCCCTTAGATTTATCCAGATGTACCAATTGTGAACACAGTTACTAATTTAGTAGTTTCGCCGGATCAGAATTCACAGGAGTCAAATTGATTCAGACAGAGCCCACTCTGATGTTACTGCCTCAAATGCAGAATACAGGAGTATAGAATTCTCAGAATGTAGAAACCAGGAGCCCAGATGCAATAACAGTGCCAATTACATATGGTCCACTTGTGCCTTTATATGCTCAGAGTAAAAGGAGTGAGGACAATCAAAGAGTTCAAAATCAGAATGAAAATATTATAATATTATGCAATTTTATGCAATGCAATACTAGGTTAATGTGGCCTATATGACAGACTTTAAATGGATCATGGTCATTATTAGATTGAACTCCTATTGGAAATTCTGAAATGACTGGATTAGGTAAGGGTCCTGAGTTAAAAATGTTAACACCTCAACGTGTGAGTCCAATGCAACAGCAGTTACCGAGTGTACAACCTGGTAATATTTCATTACAGGGTTTGAATCCACAGCAATTAACAAGATGGTTCTAAGAATTAACGGTTTCCAACACTCCAGAGAGTCAGTTCAAAAGTGTTCCAGAGAGTCAGTTCAAGGAAAAGGAGTACATAAACAAAACAAGATTGTCCATGGAAGCAGGTGAGCTTCTAGAAGGGAAAATGGGAATAAACAGGCTTGAGTCTTATACTGAAGCCCAGTTGAGATATTTGTGTCCATTAATTACAGAAGGAGCTGCTGAAGTGCATCATCAAATACAAGAATTAGCAGACAAATATGAGATAGATCTTATGAAAACAAAAAGCATGCAGAGAAATTATAGATTAAATCTAGAAGCTGAAGATTTTGAACACATGAGGTCTGCAGGGATGAAAACACATCTTAAAGAATTACTTGAGAGAGTACAAACTTGGAGAGCCTTAAAAAAATGGGAAGGCAGATGGGTCAAGAAAAGAGAAAGACCGAAGAAGGGTTCAGATACTCCTTCTATACATGTATCACAAACTAGAGAGACAGTAAAAGTTTTACCAATGAGAGAGTTTCCAGGAGGGAATTTTGTACATGTCCCTTGGAGCAGAAGTGATATCTTGTCATTTACAAATGACTACCCCATGTTGAGGGAGAAACCAGTGGAATAGTACCAGCAGAAACTTGCGTGAAACTTGTAAAATGCCAATGGGAAGATTTGAAGACTCTTTTGGAGATAGTTGTATCAGCAGATTTGTGGATCAAGTGCAAAAGGAGTGTAGATTTTATTACAAGACCGGAAGCTCATATTATGCAGTCTTTTCTTACTTTAATTTTAACAGCAGCCAAGAAGGAAACGACATTTCCCAATGAAAACAAACTACAAAATTGACATCATAAAGGAACATCCAATAGGACGTCAAATACCACTACTAATATCTTAACTGCGAGCAACAAGTCCTCTTTTCTTGCTGCTCGCAGTCAAGATAAGTACCACCATTGTTTTACTTCATAATGTTGTTTAATGCTTATGGTTATATGTTTCTTCTATCTAAACAGTATATATTTAATAACAGTTCATGTTAATGCGTTTATGCTGCTTAGTCTGAGCGTTTTTCTACTTTTTGTGTAGCGTGTCTATCAACGGTCGTTTTCAGCCGTTGCAGACGCGCGCGTGCACGCGCACGCTTTCAGCCTTGTTCCTCACCTCTTTTGACAAGGCGTTTCAATCTCCTCGCTTCGGCCGTCATTCCGAGCATATTTTAGCTCGTTAAATACAGCCTCCAAATTTCTTCCAGTCCGCGCGCGCAACGTTTCTCCGGTCTGCACAGCCTTTTTTCCCTCGAGGCAGTTTCCTGGGCAGAGACTGCTGTTCTCAGGGACCGCCTCCAACTCTGAGCTCCAGCCCCCTTTAGCCAATCCTTTCCCTTTTACCTCAGAGTTTTAACCCTTGCTTAACTAAACAGTTTTGAATCAAGATGTTTGCAAATCTTAATACATTTTATTTTTTTCTAGCCTATATTATTTTGTTTTTTTCTGTCACAATGACTGAAGAAGAAGATTCCCAGGTATTTCAGGAGAACTTGAAATCTTTTATTAAGGATTCAGTTCAGCAAGCAGTTGCTGTTTCTATGTCAGACATAACTAAGAATTGGAAGCCTCCTTTTCTAAAATTATGTCCACTTCCAATGTGACTTCTAACAAAGGCAAGAAACGTGCGGCCACCCTTCCGGTGCCTTCAAAAGGCATTTCTTCAGGTCCTTCCACCCGAGAGGTGTTTAAATCGGGCTCCTCTTCTTCCCCAATTCACATTACTCAATTGAGAGACACTGATGATGAGGATGATGACTCCCCTAGTCATACCGATGATATGGACGGATCTTGGGATCCATATTCTTTTGGGCCTCTGGAGAAAAGGTGCAGAATTTCTCCTAGTGATGGTGGTGACGTTCACCCTGTGCCTCGCATTTTGGTGACCATTCTGGTGAGCCCATGTTTGACCCGTCCCTAATGGTTCATCCAAATTCAAAAGAATGGTATCCATCTAACCATGTTGCAGATTATGGGGGTCATTACAACCCTGGCGGACGGTGTTAAAGTGGCGGTAAGACCGCCAACAACCTGGAGCTCTTTTTTTGAGGATTATGACCATGGCGGTTACTGCCATGGTCATCCAATGCTTCTCCGTTCCGGCCGCTGGGCTGGAGACCTGGGTCTCCAGCCCGGCGGCCGTGAGAATACCGCTGCTGGTATTTTGACCCGGCTTACCGCCGTGGAATTCCAGCGGTAGGAACCGGCACTGATAGGGGTCTCCCCCACCCCCACCTCAACTCCCTCCTCTACTCCCCCCACCACTCCTGCCAGCCCCCAAAGGTGGCAGGACCCCCCTCCCTACCCCAACCCCGACATTACCTTGCACATACACACCCGACACGCATGCAGGCACCACCAACACACATACACGCACACACACCGACATACATGCCAACATCCACACACACAGTCAGACACGCACAACCACATTCAAACATACAGGCACACTTCCATACAGACATACATGCACTCATTCCCAAAACATGCAACACCCCCGCAAGCATACACGCACTCACACACATACATACACCCAGGCACACCCCCATGCACCCACACAACACACAACACCCCCCACCCCCCTCCCCTAACGGACGATCGACTTACCTGGTCCGTCGATCCTCCGGGAGGGAACGGGAGCCATGGGGGCAGCTCCGCCGACACCACACCGCCAACAGAACAGCACCGCGCCGAATCACAGGACGTGATTCGGTGGGTGGTGTTCTGTTGGCGTGGCGGTGGAGGTGGAGCAACCTCCACTTCCCCGCCGCCCGTCAGTATGGCTGTTGGCGGCTCTCAGTCAGAAAAACAACGGAGAGCTGCCAACAGTCATAATACTCTGAGCGGAAAACCACCACCACTGGTGGTCTTCAGCACGGCGGTCCCTCGGCGGTCTTGTAAAAAGACCGCTGAGGTTGTAATGACCCCCTATGTCTCCTTCTTTTGACGCCATCCTCTAGATAAGGCTACTCAAAATAAACTCAAGTCAGAATGTCCTCGTCCCTCGTTACCTGATAACATTATTTCTACCCTGGTTATTGACCCCAATATGCTCATGTTTTTACCAAATTCGGCAAAGATCCTAAGAAAGGTGTCGATAGAGCCTGGTCAGGTTGCCAGGATAAGCTTCTGGATTTGGTGGGTCCTCTCATCAGGATTTTTGATTTGGCGAAGGAGGCTAAAATGGACAACATTCCAATAGACCCTGAGGTTCTCTCTAACTGGGCGCATCATGCTATTTGTATGTTGGGCAATGCCAATACTCAATTGTCCATTGAGAGAAGGAAAAGCCTCCTGTTGAAGATTGATCCCAAACTGGCTTCTTTGGCCTCTAAGGATGATGATCCGTCGGCTAAGGGCCAATTATTTGGAGACTCTTTTATCAAGGAGCTTTGCCTCCCTTGACAAAGCTCAGCTTTCCATGAAAAAGATTTTCTCGTCTCGGGTTTTTGCCAGGGCCGGCAAAGGCAGGAGTCGCTTTGTCGGCCGTTCCCTCAGAGGCCAATATGCAAACAGAGACTCCTACAATCAGCAACACCAGCTTGATACCTACACAGGATACAAGCCAAGATTCTACCCCCGTCGCTCAAGAGGCTATCGTCACAGGGGCTACGCCAACAATGGAGAACAAACCTCCGGTAAGTGTTTCCAATTCTGGCCTTCCTCCAGTAGGAGGCAGACTGGCTCTATTTCTGAATTCATGGCTTTCTCTCACTTCAGACCCCTGGATAATTCAATCCGTTCAAGTTTACCTCTTAGAGTTTTACCAACCCCCAACTCAATCCCGTTTTCCTCTTCCCCTTGTTTTTTCCAAAGATCAAACCGATCTTCTACACAACGAAGTCCAGTCTCTCCTCGCCAAGCATGCCATAGAACCTGTCCTGTTCGACTCTTCAGTCTTCCTCAGTACCATTTTTCTCGTCCAGAAGAAAAATCTGAAATTTCGTTTAGTTTGAAACCTAAAAATTTTCAACAATTTTGTGGTTTACTGGCATTTCAAGATGGAGACTATCCTCCATCTCAGAGACATTTTGCTTCAGAACGATTGTTAGTCAGATTGGACCTTCAAGATGCTTACCTCACGGTACCAATTCATCCCTGACACAGGAAATTCCTACAATTTCAGTGGCAAAACTCTATTTACCAATTAAAAGCTCTTCCTTTCGGTCTTTCTTCTGCTTCTTGGTGTTTCACCAAAATTCTCAAGCCCGTCGCGGCCTTTCTCTGCGCTCACGGAGTTCGTCTGATTCTCTATTTAGACGACTTTCTTTTGATGGCACAAGACAAATGTTTTCTTCTCGGCCATCTACAATTTTGTCAGAATCTTCTTCTCAGCTTGGGATTCCTCATCAACTTTCAGAAGTCGGTTCTAATTCCAACTCAGAATTTGGAGTTTCTCGGCTTTCTCATAGACACTACTCGTTCGGTTATCCAGCTTCCCCAGCACAAAGTGTCCTTAATCAAAAAAGAAATTAGTCAATCCTTATCCCTTCCTCACATCTCCCTCAGAACTCTGGCTCGTCTAGTAGGACTCCTGGCTTCCTCTATCCAAGCCATTTTTCCCAGGTCCTTTATACTATCGCGCCCTTCAACAGCTCAAGATCAGCCATCTGCACAAGGGTCTCACTTATTCAGATCCTTTGGTTCTAGATTCTGAATCCAAAGAAGAGCTTTGATGGTGGTGGCTTAACCTAGACGCTTGGAATGGCAGAACTATCTTCTCTGCCGCCCCAGATCTTGTATTAGAATCCGATGCAAGTCGGACCGGTTGGGGCGCAAGATGTGGTCAGTTCTCGACTGGAGGCGCATGGTCTCTGAAGGAGTCCTTCTTGCACATAAACAGTTTAGAGATGCTTGCAGGCTTCTTTGCCATCCGTACCTTTACAAAGGACAGGGTCAGTTGCACCATTCTTCTCAGGATGGACAATTTGTCCGCCGTCAGGTATATCAACCATCTAGGTGGTACCAAGTCTAAGGTCCTCTCCGCCCTGGAGAAACATCTTTGGGAGTATTGTCTTCCTCAACAAATCTCAGTCAAGGCAGTTTATCTGCCAGGCAGGCTGAATACAGTAGCGGACTGGTATTCCAAACATCTTCACGACTCCAGTGATTGGCAATTGCACCCTTCAGTATTCAATCACCTTATTTCTATCTTTGGCGAAATGTCCATAGACCTTTTTGCTTCTTGCCTCAACTCTCACCTTCCTTCCTTTTTCAGTTGGAGGTCAGATCCACAGGCTCTTGCCACGGATGCTTTCCTTCAGATTTGGCCGTCATCCCTTCTTTAAGCTTTTCCTCCCTTCCTGCTCATTCCTCGAGTCCTTGCACAAGCACGCAGACAACGGTCCACAATAATTCTCATAACCCCTTTCTGGCAAGCTCAGCCTTGGTATCCAACTTTATTGGAGTTGGCAATCGATCGACCCGTCTGGCTTCCTCACTTCCCCAACCTCCTCTTAGATCCCCATGGCCAACAACATCACTTGATTCTCAGCAATTCCTTGTTCCTCATTGCTTGGAGGAGAACCCCAGGAATTTCAGAGGATGCTGTCAAGCTCATCCAGCAGGCCAGGGCCCCTGGTACCCCTGGTACTTCCAAAGCCTACAAATCTGCATGGGAACTTTGGAGCAACTGGTGTATGGACAGGAATTCAGATCCCTTTTCAGCTGATGTAGTGTTAGTTGTGAATTTCCTTGCTTCTTTAGCCTCCCAAGGTAAGGACTTCCGCACTATTAATATTTACAGATCTGCCATCTCTGCTGAACATCAAAGAATCAATGGCAGACCAATTGGTGAACATCCTCTCATCTGCCAACTTTTAAAGGGAGTAAGATGTGTTTTTCCTCCATCTCCTAAGTATAATGTTATGTGGGACGTTAATCTGGTATTAAACATTTTTACGGCTTGGCCAGATAATGATTTACTCTCTCTCAAGCAGCTTTCTGCTAAATTGACTATGCTTTTGTGTCTAGTCTCTCTTAAACGTGTTTCAGATGTTAAGGCATTAGATGTTACTTCCTTTTTCTTCTGTCCCCTTGGTGTTTCTTTTCAGATCAAGAGACGTACTAAAACTAATTTAGCTTGTGTCAATTATCCGTTTTTTCCCTCTCAACCCAAATTGTGTGTTGGAAATTGTTTGAAAAGCTATGTGACTCGTACTGCAGATTTGAGATCATCCTCTGCCTCCCAATTACTTATTTCCTTTCAGAAACCCCATAACCCTGTTTCTTCTCCTACTCTGGCTCGTTGGGTCAAATGGATCATGTCCCTAGCTGGGATCGATGTGTAGTTTTTTGGTGCCCATTCTGCCAGAGGGGCTATGGCCTCTCGCGCTTTTTGGGCGGGATCCTCTTTACAGGATATTCTCAAGTCTGCAGATTGGTCTAATGAAAGTATTTTTAGAACTTTTTATTGTAAGCCAATTTCTCATGTTTCAGATTCAGTTATTGCTATGCTTTAAACATGCATAATATGAGCCTCCGGTCTTGTAATAAAATTGAGATTTTCCTAGCCTTGGTGTCTGAAAGGCTAGATTTTATTAAAGACACCGAGGCGAGTATTATCCCGCCACTGTTTCTAACCCTCCCTGTACTTTTGTTTCAGTGCCAACTCCCTCTTCCAACGTTGGCTCTTCATGATCTACATGAACAACGTCTACCAACATTGGATTCTGTCATCAGTGTGCATCCTTCCCGGACTTCGCTCTACACTCGCCATCTTCGAAATTGTTTCATGGACATTGTGACATTGGGTTCTATTTTTTATGTCATTTTGTTAGTTACTTCTCCTCTTTAGTTTTTTTCACATCAAGAAAAGAGGACTTGTTGCTCGCAGGTAAGATATTAGTAGTGGTATTCAACGTCCTATTGGATGTTCCTTTATGATGTCACTTTTGTAGTTTGTTTACATTGGGAAATGTAGTTTTCTTCTTGGCTGCTGTTAAAATTAAAGCAACAAAAGACTGCATAATACTCGCCTCCGTGTCTTTAATAAAATCTAGCCTTTCAGACACCAAGGCTAGGAAAATCTCAATTGGCCAACACGTGAGCTGCAAAGAGATCTGTGAACAGGTGCACCATCTCCTGAAGTAATGAAGTATTACTATAAGGTAATTGAATTCCTGAAAATGAGAATTACGCCGAAAAACATTGATTGGCAACGCATAGATAGAACAGCTCAATAGGTGAAAGAATCTATTTGTGCCTATACTCTGAGGTTGTTAAAAGCATTTAAACATTACAGTGGTACAGGAACAATTGAGCCGAAAGATGATACGTTTTGTGTTCAGGTTTGTTGAAGGGTTGACACCAGAAATTAGCCAGATGATTAAGAATTATTTGATTTGCTGGCAAGCAAATCCGATTGATGAGGTGCTGCAGTATGCAAAATACTGTAGTGATGAGATTGAATTGAAACAGAAAAAGTTGTAAGAGAAAGCGATGGTGATGCAGATCAAAGCTGCACAGACAGGAATTCAGGTAGGTTTTCAGCCTCAACAGCAGCAGAGAAATGGCATGTTTCAGAATTAATGTATGTTTCAGAATGGAGGCAGAGGTAAAAGTCATGGCGGAATGACACTTTTGACATTAGATTTGAATTCTGTGATGATGCAAGGAGAGCCACAGGGAAAAAGAATGTTACCTTGTCATGTTTTCAGAGGAATCTGGCATTGGAAGAGACATTGGGTTTCAATGGGTGAATGTGGTCAATGCTTTTCAGAATATGAGAAGACCAAGAATGAGAGGATCAAATTCAAAATTTCCAGAATAATGTAAATTAGATGCAGGGTTTCCAACATTTACAACCCATGCAGCATATACAAAGTGTACAGCCACAAGTACAACAAGTACAATTGCCTCAGTTACAGCAGATGCAGCCACAATGATGGTAGATGGTGCCTGCACAACAAATTCAAATGCCTAGACAATTACAAATACCACAGAGACCTATGGATCAGCAACAGATGATGCTTTCTCAGGTGGTCACAGGTGAGAATGGAACAAACGATATATGGTTATTGGATAGTACAGATGAGGAAGAATGTGTGATGGCTGCTTCATTAGAAGTGGATCAGAAAGGTCCTTATTTTAAGAGAAAAGTGCATGGTCACAAAGTTTATTTTCTGGTTGATACAGGAGCTACACGATCAACAGTGAGATCTGCAGAGGTTACAGATTTTCCCTTATCAGGAAAAACAATTCTGATTGTGGGAGTTGCAAATCAATATTTGACGAACCCCATTACAGAGCCAGCTTTGGTTAAAATTGGTAATTTTAAAAGATTTCACAAGTTTGTGGTTTGCAATTTACGTCCAGAGTCACTACTGGGAAGAGATTTAGGAAAATATTTATACTTATTGATGCAAAACTGCGCTAACACAGTTTTGCATCAAAATGTTTAGCTGGGTGCCATATTTATGGAATGGTGCAAGCTGGTGTAAAGGGTGGGCTAGCATAAAAAAAATGACGTCAGCTGGGTGTGGATGGCAGTATGAGAGAAGGGTGTTTTGCACCAAAAAATTATGTTAGGATAGTTAGAGGCAAAAAAAAGTGCCTCTAACCAGTTTAGCGTCATTTTCTGACGCAATACCATCCATACCACATGACTCCTGTCTTAGAAAAGACAGGAGTCATGCCCACCACCCCAGTGGCCAGCACACGGGACGAGTGTCCCCTGGGCATGCCATTGCACCCTGTGCTAGTTGGGCCCCCGATGGCACTTTAATTAAAAATACTTACATATACTTATCCTACTTAACTGGGATGGAGTCCCCCTTCCTTCGGCGTCCCTCTGGTGTGGGTGGGAGCCTACCTTGGATCTCATTGATGCAAGGTCGGGTCACGCATCTGAAAAATGGTGCAAACTGTAATATTTTGACGTTAGATGGGTCTAATGTCAAAATATAAATATGGAGTTAGTTTTGCGCAGAAATTGTGTGAAAAAATGATGCAAATATGGTGCAAATGTGGTATAAATATGCCCCTTATTGTGCAAGACAAGATGTTCAGTTACTTGTTCAGATGAGGGAATTGAAATTCAGACAAACCGTGATGATGAAGAAGACCCGACACTCATTGTCAACAATGAGTCAGTGTCTGAAGAACTTTCTTTCAATAGTTTTGATGAGCCAGAAATTGAAGAAGCTCTGTTAATTAGTTTCTTTCCAGTTTTTGAAGTGAAAGATCTTGCTGTTGAATTGCAGAAGACTATTAAGTCTAAAGTTTGGGATCTTTCAGGAAAGGACATCGGGTTGATTAAAGCAGTAGAACCAGTCAAAGTAGTAGTGAAGCCTAACGTAGTTTTCCCTCAGACTCCTCAATATCCATTGACAATTGAAGCAATTGAAGGTGTAAAACCTATGATAGAGCAGTTTGTGGAGAAAGGAATTCTGAAAGGAGTATTGAGGGACAAATGTAATTCACCAATAATGGTGAACCAATGTCTTGTTCAGGATCTGAGAAAAATAAATGACATGTACAAGTGTTGTCCAGTTGTGCCAAACCCAGCAGTGATTATGTTTCAGATCCCATGTGATGCTGAATGGTTTACTGTGTGAGACCTATGTCAGGGGTTTTTTCAGTGCCTCTTCATGAGGACAGCAGATATCTCTTTTGTTTTAAATTTATCTGCAAAGTCTACTATTTGTGTAGAATTCCACAAGGGTTTTCAGAGTCACCATCCATTTTCAACCAGATCTTGAAAAATAATTTGGAGTCATTAGTGATGTTATACCAATCGACATTGGTGCAATACGTTGATAACTTGTTGATTGCATCAAAGACAAAAGAAGGGTGTAAATATGATACAATTGCTTTGTTGAATTTCCTGGGAGACAATGGACATAAAGTCTCCCCTGCTAAATTGCAGTATTGTCATAAAGAGGTGAAATATTTGGGTCATCGGATTGAGAAAGGAACTAGGAGAATTTTGAGAGAGAGAGTAGCTACAATTTTGCAGATAAAAGTACGGAGTACACAAAAGGATGTGAGAATGTTTCTAGGAATGGTTGGTTACTGTCGTCAGTGGATTCCACATTTTTCAGTTCTTTCAAAGCCATTACAGAAGCTGAATCATAAGGATGTTTCTGTTCCTATGATATTGGATGCAACTTATATGAAAGCATTTACTGATCTGAAAGAAATATTTTGTGTCAAGCGCCAACTTTAGGTATGCCTGATTATAAAAGGATATCCTGCTGTTTTGTCATGAAAGTGATGCATGTTCTTTGTCTGTTTTGACTCAGACCCATGGTGGTATAAATCACCCAGTAGTATATTTTTCAGCTACTTTGGATCTGGTTCCAGCAGCTTTAACTGGTTGTTTGCGGTCCGTTGTAACAGTTGAGCAGAGTATCGCTCAGAGTGAGAGTATAGTATTGGGCTATCCCCTTAATATAATGGTACCTCACTCTACTGAGATCTTGCTTACACTTTCCAAGACTCAGTACTTGACCAGTTTTAGATTGACTAGGTATGAGAGAGCAATCTTGAGGTCTGCAAATGCGTTACTTAAGAGATGTACAGTGCTTAACCGAGCAACCTTACTCCTGATTGAAAACATTGGTTCAGACAAATTGGATGATACAGAACATGATTGTCTGGAAATTACATAGTTATGCACAAACCCCACAGCAGACATTAGAGACACCTGCCTGCAAGAGAATGATCAAATTATCTTTGTTGATGGGTCCTGCATAAGAGATAATGTGGGCACACTGAGAGCAGGATATGTAGTATGTTCTATCACTGGCATACTGGAAGCTTCATGTCTTAGAGGAGTGATTTCTGCACATGTAGTGGAATTAGTAGCTCTTACTAGAGCCTGCCACATTTCAAATCAAATGAAAGTGACAATGTACATAGATAGTCAATATGGATTCCGCATTGTGCATGACTTTGGCCAGATTTGGTCACAGAGAGGTTTCCTAACTTCTTCTGATTCACCAATAAGAAATGGTGAGAGAATTCATGAATTACACGCCATTCAAAAGCCCAAGAAAGTTGCTGTGGTAAAATGCAGTGCACATCAGAGGTCACAAGATTACGTGTCATTGGGAAATGCATATGTAGATCAAGTTGCAAAGTTTTGCTCCTTCAATGGCATATCCTTCAAAGGAAACTGGGAATTGTTACCTGAAAATGATGAAGTCTATACGAGTTCTACTATGCAAATTTTTGATACTTTGAAAGAACTAAAGGCTATACAAGACAATGGGGGTTATTACAACTTTGGAGGAGGTGTTAATCCGTCCCAAAAGTGACGGTAAAGTGACGGATATACCACCAGCCGTATTACGAGTCAATTATATCCTATGGAACTCGTAATATGGCTGGTGGTATATCCATCACTTTACCGTCACTTTTGGGACGGATTAACACCTCCTCCAAAGTTGTAATAACCCCCAATGTTCCTAAAGAGGAACGCAGAGTGTGGAAAAAGCTCAAATGTGTCCTGAGGGATGATGATGTCTGGATGACAGGAGTAGAGAAGGTAGTTCTGCCAAATAGTCTACTGACTCAAATGTCTAGATACTATCATGGACAAGCTCACATAGAGAGAGATGCTATGGTTGGCAGTTTCAAACAGCATTGGTTCAATCCAGAATGTAGACAGGTTGCCAAAGCAATTTGCCATAGATGCATTATTTGTCAACAAATTAATGTTGGCAAAGGGAAAGTGGTCAATGTGGGACATATTGGCATGGCAGGCGGACCATTTAGCAGAATGCAAATGGATCTCATTGAGATGCCTGCGTGTGCTGGTTTGAAGTATATGTTGGTGATTGTGTGTGTATTTTCAGTCACTGGATTGAGGCTTATCCTACAAGGAGAAGTGATAGCCTTACAGTAGCAAAGTTACCGCTTAGAGAGTTAATACCACGTTTCGGTTTTTCGGTCTCTTTGGAATCAGACAGGGGAAGCCGCTTCAGCAATGAAGTGTTAAAGTTGCTATGTTCAGCTTTAAACATTGAGCAGAAGATCCATTGTAGTTACCACCCAGAAGCTTCAGGACTCGTAGAGCAGATGAATGGCACTCTGAAATCGAATTTGAAATGGCCAGATGTATTGCAGTTGGTTTTAATGTCAATGAGAAATACTCCTGTCAAGAAACAGGACTGTCACCCCATGAAATCCTCATGGGAAGAGCTATGAGATTACCAGCTGTACCTACAAATGCTCTTGTGAACATTACAGATGATATGGTGTTAGACTACTGCAAGGGTCTAGTTAATGTTGTACGATCTTTCTCTCATCAGGTGGAAGCTACCACACTTCAACTGTCTCAAGGCCAAGGACACAATCTGAAAGCTGGTGATTGGGTCGTTATTAGTGAGGAAATCTTGCTTGGAGCCAAGGTGAAAAGGACCCTACCAGGTGATATTAATCATAACTACAGCTGTGAAGTGTGCAGGACTTGCAAACTGGATTCATGCAAGTCATACTCAGAAAGTAAACAATCCAACAGAGCAAAAAAAAAGAGCTGTTGAGATTACCTGCACCTAAGCGTATTCCAGGTCAAGAAAGAGAAAGAGAAGAGTTGGAGGCTGCATCTGGTATCACTCCAGTCGAATTACCCACTCCTGTGTTAGACAAGATGGAAGGTATCCTGGAAGAAGAGGGTGCATCATCCTCGACTGAACCAGTAAAAGAACCAGTCCAAGGAGAACAAGAGAGATAACCGACCAAGAGAAGACGAGACTGAACAAGTGACTGCCCCCAGTCGGAAGGGAGTTGAGACGGATCCAAGCCAAAAGGGTTTGACTCCTCTTGAACCAGTTGTGGGAACATCAAAGGAGAAGAGTATTAACGAGAAAGCCACTGCAAGGTGATAACTGGCCAGAGAAAAGCTCAGAAGCGGGGAAGATCAATATAGTACCACGAATTCGGGAAGAAAATGAGTTGAATGGAGAAGAAAATCTGAGTGAAGGAGAAGCTAGTGGCGGTCGAAAGTTGAAAAGAAAAATAAGGGATATTCCGGTCCTGACTGGGCATATGCAACTACAACTGATTGGCAAGAAGAGTTTTTGAGTTTTTGTTTTGACAGAGACATTCCAGGTTTATATTTTGACATATGAAGAATGCTGATGAAGATTTGTTGGGAAAATTGAATGGTGAAAAATGAAGTTGAAAAGACTTTGTTGAAATAGTACCTGAAAAGACTTTGATAACCTAATTTGACAAGCTGCTAAACTGATTTTGACAATTTCTACCAAACTTTTGCCAAAGGGTCTTGATAGTTTGAATGAACTTTAAAAAAAAAATAGGAAGGATTAAATTTGAAGATTGAAGATTGCAAGTTGAAGATTTTAAAAATGTGTGTCCTTTGTATTTGTTTTTGATTTTTGCTGCATAGCCATATATTGTTTTTGCTCTTACTTTTTGATTCTTTACAGACCATGGGAAACTTTAGTAATCAACACACTAAGAATAGTCATTGTAAAGTTATAGGTATTGGTTTGGCATATGTTTGTGCAATAGTATGTTTATTATTGATTGTGAGTGTGATTGTCTTTGATTCATATGGAGCCAACCATACCATAGCTACACCTACAACTATTACTCCTTCAAAATCAATTCCTACCCTTCAGCAATAGATAGGTTTAAAATAGTTGAGAGATACTTACACAAAGGGAAATAACTTTCTTCTAATGTCTTTTATTGCTTGTTGCGTGAATATGTTGATGTAATGAATGCAAACATTTATTATGTCTGAACGCATATTCCGGCCTCTGTTGAGGAGGGAATTGCCTATCATAGTTTACCACTTACTTATGCCATAAGTTGCAGACTTTTACTAACACGATTCTATAACCAAGAATGTATTCAATATTTCTATTCAAACATAGACATTGTTTTTTCTTTTGTGCCTATTATTAAGAATCTTAGTAAGAGAGCAAGGGATCACAGCATAAAGATAGCAAAGGGTTTCTTTGATCCTACATTAACCTTTGGGACAGCATTTGCCCACAGGCACAATTTAACCTGTTTACTTACACCTGTAGAGAAGAGTTTCCTAGATAACACAGAGGATAGGAGAAGAGCAATTAAAGCTAAGATGAATCAGGGAATAGTTTTACGAAGTCCTGGAACTGATCATGCATACACTGACACTACTAAACAAAAGTGACTTTAGATGCATTACATGTAGGCAAGCTCTGTATATACGGGCCTCAGTCTAGTGTAGATAGAGTATATGTGGGGACGAGTGAATATAGACATTTGTTTTTGTTTGGGAGTAAATGGACCTTTATATTGAATGTTCAGGATCCTTCTGTGCCTGGTGTCTACTATATTTGTGAGAAAAATGCTTATTACCGTCTTCTTAGAGGATGGTATCGCATATGTTACTCAGGAATAGTCTTTCTGAAAATGTACCAACTTGCTGACTTGAGTAATTTTCCTAAATTTTCTGAAATTCAACTGAGACACAAGCAGGAATCAATTTCTAGAATTGTGGGTGACATATTTGGAGCAATAATTCCTTCAGTGGGAGTTGTTCTGAATTCTATAAAGATGCAAAAGTTGTCTACAGTTGTGGATAACATGTTAGCAGATATTCAGGAGCTATTTTATTCCTAGATACTGAAATGGCTGTGACAAGAGCTATGACTCTTCAGAACCGCCTTGTGTTAGACATTCTCTTAGCAAAAGAGGGTGGAGTTTGTAAATGACTTGGTCTGCCTCACTGTTGTTCGTACATATCGGGCAATAGTAAGTTAGTTAGAGGTTTGATTAACAATTTAACAAAGGATAAAACAGAACTAAAAGAATTAACTGAAACTACTATTTGGGCAAAGTCTGATAAGGGAATTGCTTCAATGGGAAATTGGATTGGCAACCTAGGAGAAGATATTATATTAAAATTAGTGAAATGGATTTAAATTACTCTGTTTTGTCTAATTGGAGTTTGAGGAATATACAAACTATTTCAAATTATCGAAAGAAGAAGATTTTAAAAGAATCAGAGGAGGGTAGATGCTCAAATGGAAGAACTTTATGGGGAAAATTCGAGAAGAAAGAACATTTATAAATATGTGAATTAGACTAAATTCTGAATTTTGAAATGAAATAAATACATTTATTTGGGGTTTTGTGTGATGACATATATAGTCATCAGAGGAGGGATTATGAGAGCAGAGTTCTGTCATAAATATTTGTTTTTACATAATTATACTCATATATTAACATGTGACTTAATTTGATTACAATATTGTGTTTATAAAAAATGTGACCTACTCAATGACCGTCAACAAGTAAAATGCCTACATTTGTTTTCCTATGCTAAGCTAACATCAGGATTAAATTATTCTGTCTCTTTAAGAGTGTGTTATTTGCTAAAATAAATGCTGAAATAAAATAAATATCTTGTGGCCTCTGCTAGGCAGAAGCAGATGCAAGGTCACTGTGCAATGTTATCTGTATTAAATGTTTCTAGTGTTTTCTGTTTTCTTGCAGCATTTCTACAGCCTAACAGATTTCATTCATTGTACTTGCATATTTACATGTAGTTATGTTTCTAACATATGTTCTTTCCTCAAGGAAAAATGGTGTGACGAGGAAATGTTTCTATATTTTGTAATCACTATCCTGTAACAGTGTAATCAGAAGATGCTGAACAATGAGTCCACAGATGCAACAAGAGAAGAGGATGTACAAGTTTCAAGTGTATTAGTTTGAGTTTGATCAATGGAATAACAGCAAATAGAAGAGCTTAGAGCTAACATTTTATATAATTTTGATATCTGGTAATGTTCTGATTGGACATGATTTTCTCACCTTATGTTCTAAACCAATCATTAGGATTTAACAAGTTTAATTTAATGTTCAGTCACCATTGGTTTGGGGTCATTAATTCTTGTGATGCTTAGTTCTTATGATCTGTCACTTTGACAGTTCGTACTTTGCCAGTTATTCTACTGACATACTGGTCATCAAATGCTTTGATGGTTTAGTAATCTTATAGTCCAAATTCTATACCATTCCCCTCACATTGTTCCTGTTCTGATGCTGATGTCTGATGTTGCTGTCGCCCTGATGAAGTAGATGTTGTTGCTGAATACCTTAGTGATTGGGTACATGTATGAACTGTGTATTGTTATTTGTCTTTTGTTTTTCAGGTACCAACTGCTAATATAATATTGCTGCTATTTTTGATAGCGCCTTAGCTAGATGTTTTCTAAATTCATGTTGCTAAAATTCTTCTACATGAAGTTCAACATGTTGATGCTAATTAGTGGTTAGTGAGGTGTTACTTTCATAAATATGAATGGTCATTGATTTCTTGTGTTTTGTTATTTCACTGTATTAATTTTTTCTTGCTCAGATTCTATTGCTATGGTTCTTTGTAATAACTATTGAGATATTCTGTTTATTTGTAATGATTACGCTTAGATTCCTACACCGACTAAATCAGTCTTTATTGTTTCTATACATGTATCATTTGAGTTTGAGAATTATTTTCGTGACTTTAGCATTGCTTATATAGGGAAATAAATCTTTAACTTCTTAAAAAACTGGTGCGATTATTGACGTTCTAAGCGGGAACCGCCGAATGACCGCACCGGCCATTCTGGCTTTCCCGCTGGGCGACCGCCGGCCCAGCGGGAAACCCCCTTCTACGAGGATGCCGGCTCCGAATGGAGCCAGCGGAGTCGAAGGGGTGCGACGGGTGCAGTGGCACCCGTCGTGATTTTCAGTGTCTGCTTTACCGCTGCGGTCTGAATGGCCAAGGAAGCACCGCCAGCCTGTTGGCGATGCTTCCGTCATTTTAGCCCTGGCGGTCGCCAACCGCCAGGGTTAGAATGACCCCCTATCTGCTTAATTTGATGTTTATGGTGTATTTTCTATGACATTTTCTTTAAAGCAGATTTGGTTTGGTTAATCTGCCCAGAGTATGAAATCCACTATCTAGTCTGCTATGACTAAAATGAAAAAATGTAAACACATATTACAATGAAGGTTGTAAAACCTCCCACAATGTGCTTAGGCTTTCTTCACTTTTTGAACTCTTAAATATGCCAACAATGTCATTTTTATTTAAATTTCATATAGAAAAATGATCTACTTTTCTATCTTATGGCTAGGAAATGTCATAGAATTCAGGTCTTGACACCTCTTGGGTTGAGTTAGAGCCACACTTATCGAAGCATAGCTGTCTTTGAGGACCAGTATCTCCAACGAAGAGATTCACCTTGTGTGGGGGATGGTGGATCTATTCTAGTGGCGAAGTGGTCAAATCCTTCCATTTTGGTATCATATTCAGAATTCTCACACAGATTTGTTGAACTGTTTGAATCGCGAGCAACATAGAAAGATCACATTGATTTTTATCAGAGCTATAAGTAAGATGAAAAAATGCAGGTCTCTAAAAGAGGCAAGGCTTAAGAAGCATAAACAGGGATACTTTCCAAAAGTCTTCGCCTATGTAATTAAGGATGTGACTTACAATATGTAGACTAAATCTTACATATACTGTACAGTATCACCTAACCAGTATTTTGGTGCCTCTCTGTGAGCTTTCTTTTATTAAGTTCAGACACATAGCACAACAACAAACATACAACTAAAACACAGCAGACCTACTGACTTTACCAATGCTGCATAGAGGTATAAATGAAATGAGTAACAATGATTTTTTTGTGTATAACTAGAATTGAACATTTTCAATTCTGAAAATGTGAGACTTCTATTTAAATATTAATAAGGCCTGTTGAAGTATTAATTGTCTTTGGAGTCTGAATTACTTCTGTTCTGCCATTCACACCAATTTCCTTTGCAATCTTTCTAGAACACTTGCACCATTTTTTCCCCACATCTTTCCAATATCCTCAATCTCCATATCTCACACTTTAGCTCTATCCTCTTCATCAGCCTCATTTCACTCTCTCCTGCAAGTAATTTTTTGCATCTCTTTAAATTTACTATCTCCCACACTGAACATACCCACTCACCTTCAAGCACTGCATTTTCGTATACTTTCACCTTGTCAATGTTAGGCAGCTATGTACCTCCTTACCTGCAATTAAAATTGTCACATAGGAGACCATCGCTGTGCGCTCTGCTGAGATGCCATGGACTGAATGAGCATGTTTATTAATGATACATCGCGCCATGGCGCATGTTAGGTTCAATAGCATCATAATTTCTGATACTATTATGGTACTTTTCAGGATTAGCGTAACAAATGTTGGTGCTAAACGCGCAAAGTACATGGAAGCCCATTATAAACAATGGAGTACCTCAATTTAATGCCTGCACTGAGCAGGCGTAAAAAATGATGAGAAAAATGGTGCAGTGGAATCTCATAGATTTCACTGCACCATTTTTCTGGGCCTCCTAACGGTGGAATGACCCCCTTGCATACATCATGCCTGGGACAGGCATAATGTGGCACAAGGTTTTACAAAGTGGCGTAATGCATGCATTGCACCACTTTGTGAATTTGGTGCTGCATTTTTGTGAACCAAAAGACACATTAGCATAAAAAAAATGGCATTAATGTGGCGCTAGGTGGTGCTAGGCCCTTCTTAAATTTGGTCCCAAATATTCCAACACAGTTTTGCCATATTACTGGATCATACCCCATTTTTCCTTTTGCTGTGCTTTTAACCTCTTTCCAGTTAGGTACAGTGATGCGCGTAAAACCAGTGGTGGATCCCAGAAAGCGATACATTTCTTAAAAGTAGATAAAATTCTGAATCCAGCAAGGGGTCATTGTGAACATCCTTCAAGGTTTTCATATCGAAAGTAGCAGTTGAAATTGAGTTGAAAAAAACAGTCATTTCATTTTTTAGCTATGGCAGATTTTTGAAAGCAGCATACTGACACGAACGCTGGACCCTTTTGATTGCAGAATATACAGGGCTTGTGAGTTCACCAAGAACCCAAGGTACCCAGAGCCAATAAAAGAGCTGCATCTTGCAACAGGTTTTCATTGTGTGCCAGGAATACAGCAATTCATATGATAAAATAGAAAGAGTGAAAAATAGCCATCAAAATGGGCACAAGATATGGAGTTTAGAAGCAGTGGTTATTTGCACATCTCTGAATTTAGGAGTACCCATACTAGCATGTGAATTACAGGGCATTTCTCAAAATTACTTCTTTCTTACACACTGTCTTACATTTGAAAGGGGCAAATGCAAAGAAAGTCAATTGGTAATAATAGTTGTTCTGCTATTCCGTGTTCCCCCAAGTCTCCTGGTAAAAATTGTACCCACTTGTGTGGGTAGGCCAAGTGCCCGTGACAAGAAATGCCCCAAACGCAACGTGCACACATCATATTTTTCCACTGAAAACTGACAAGTTTTTTACAAAGTGCCGAGCGGTGGATTTTGGTCTCTTGCTCTCAGCCAGCACCTGTGGAAACCTAGCAAACCTGTACATTTGTGAACACTAGACACTTAGGGGAATCAAGCATGAGGTGACCTCTGGGGCTCTCACCAGGTTCTGTCACCCAAAACACTTTGCAAACCTAAAAATGTGCTGAAAAAACACATTTCGGTGATGGAAAGTTCTGGGATCTGAGGGGAGCCACAAAAGTCCTTCCACCAGCATTCCCCTAAGTCTCCTAATGAAAATGCCACCCTTGCAAAACAGGTTGTTTTGTGATAGATCTTTTTGATGTGTCCACATTGTGTTTAGGGCCCTTCCCTGTCCAAGGCACTTGTCCCACCCACACAAGTGAGGTAGCATTATTATTGGGCGACTGAGGGGAATGCTGTGTGGTAGAACATTTTGGGTTTCTTTCTGTTTCTGGAAGAATATGACAGAGGAGTGTAAGGAAAATGTGTGATTGTAGTCCCATTTTGAGGTTTGCAGGACATTACAGATAAGAAAACTTGTTGGGATCCACAAGAGTCACACTACCCTGTACTCCCCTGGCTGTCTAGTTTTCGAACAAATCTAGAGTTGGTAGATTTTACCTAAAAAAGAAGCAAGCACGCTACCAAGTCACTTACTTCTGTGATGACCCAAACAATTTAATTGTGAAAAAAACACCCTTAGGTTTTGTTAAAAAGACCCCTCACCAACCAACCTAGCTCCCACCCAGCACAGCTACCGGATCAGAGGTGTGTTTCGATGCCTGATTACATTGGAGCGGGTTTTGTCTGTGAAAACTGTTAGATTATTTAAAAAAAAAATGCTTCAATGAATCCCAGCCACTGGTAATAGCTCTTGCACGCATGCCAATCCATTGTTTCTCATCATCCCAATGCCAGCTCAGTTTGGACCCAGCCATATGCAAATCAGCCAGGACCATACTCTTTGTGGGACTTGTCCAGCCCAAACTCCAAAGCCAGCAATACTCCGACAGCAAGAGACCAAAGCAGGATAGAATAAATGGTGCATCAGGGGATGAAACCTACATCCAATGTCTGTCAGAGATGTATGCACCTCCATAAAATGCAAAGGGTGTTTGGTGTACCCCGGCCTGAATCTTTTTTTGCAGAAGCCTGATTTCCATCATGAGCAATCATAATTACATACAAAATTCAGAATGGAATTCTGGTCAATATTTATTTATTACGGCATAACTTCCAGGAGATGAGAGCTAGGCCTGGGAATTGATCAACCATGGGCCACTATCAAATAAAACACCACTAGGATGTCAAACTAACAGTAGGCTAGACCCATGTCCCGAACTAACTCAGAGGGCCTATCAAGATCAAGACTTTTTTTTAAACCCATTTCCTATTTGATCAGTTAGGACCATCTTTGCATTAGGTGTATAGAGGAACTGGGCACATTTGGAGTATGGAGGAACTGGGCATCTATAGAAGAGCACTTCAGGATTTATTAGCCAAGCAGGTGATTTAAAGAGGACATGGGTCGCTTATTTTAAAGTCTCTCAAAATTCTTTAGGCTTGGTTCATTTTTGGATTGTCCACTCCCATATTCCCCTGGCGGTTCACAATATTTAAAGGTTAGTTACTGGAAAGAAATCATAAGCGTTTCACTCCTATCGCCAGTCAATGGAAACCTTGCAGATCAGTCTTTAAACATCATGATAGGGCCAATATTTGAGGATGTCTTAAAATATATTAACCCTCTTTGGCAAAGAGTTTGCATTTTAGATTTAGATTGGGTACTCTCTCATTAGCCATCTTCACATCTAAATGGCAATCTAATAAACTGAGTTATTTCCTTTGTACAACTTGAAATCTTGCAGCAGTGACTCAGGAATACTTTTTATTTGTGTGCAATGCATCAATTAAGTTAAGATCTTAATGGACGGTCCAGCTATGGCAATATATGAAGATTTTAGAGTCGTGGGTCGCATTGAAGATACGCAAACAGATACTAGTGTTTTTATGTTTTATTCTGTAATCACGTTTCTAAAATCAGCATGGCATAAGAATGAAGTTAATTTAGTACAGTTGATGCACTAATTTAATTGCCACAGTCAAGAATTTTTATGACTGTGTTATGGTTGTTCTTTGTTGATTTATTGCTCTTATTTTAATTTCATGATTTATTAGCTAGAGTCTAATTCCCCATGCCCAGATATTTTACTCTTTCTTGTATTTTATGATTGCTTGTTTGAAATTGTTTGCAACATCTTATTGTATGGTATTTGCTGATTCATATTGCCCTTGTTGATGGGTCAACACCCCCGAACAAAAAAAAAAAATAAAGAATCTGTCCACTATTATGCACCTTTCCGGAGCCAATGAGTTACTACTAAGTGCTTCATTTCACCAGCTCTATTAGTTGATCTCTGTCTGATTAGAAGGCCTAATAATTCTTTCAAAGTTAATAGCGTGATCTGAACCTATAACTTAAAGAATGTAAACAAACACTCTTTATTTCCTTTTTTTCCCTTCTTTCTTTCCCATGTTTATGACATATGTAGGAAAGCTAGTATGTGCCACGAGAGCTAACTAAATACTTCCTGACGCCAAAATATAACTACTGGCCTGGAATCCTCCTCCACAAATGTGAAATATATGAATAAATATTTAGCCAACTGATACAAGGAAAGAGGAATTAATAAATGTTTGAACCGGGTACAGTTAAGCTGCCCACAATTTACTTCTTCATTGTTGTGAAGCTTTTGCAGTACTATATGACAGTGGGCATCATGAACACGAACCTAAATCTCAAAGGAAAGCGAATACAATTGCTTCACATTAGACGCGTGTTTCACGTCTTGTAGTTTGTTCCCTGGAGCTGCCCGGCTGCCGCATAATAATTAGGTAACATTGCTCTCAAGGGCGAAACCCAACAGCAGTGAAAAGTGGACGTTGAAAGGTGTTTGTAAATCCCCACAGGATTTTTCTTTCACCCTCGGCTATCAGGGTTCTGGCTAACACTGTCCTAAAAGGCCAATTTGCAATTTATGTAATGCCAGCATTATTGAGAAATATGGAATAGTTGTGCTTGTTTTAAATTTGACCCTATTAAGATTTTCGAACACAGAAACCATACATTTATTTAACTAGACTTAATCTGACAGTTCTGTATACTATGTCATGTTGCATACTTTGATAATAATATGTTAAACGTACTGATTCTGAATACCTTGGTAGAACACTTGAAACAAAAAACGTTTTCTTTAATGATTAGATTCCTCCTTTCCTGCACCTAGAAAATCCTAAGGATGCTCAAAACGCACTCGTTTCTCTGGCACGGTTGTAGGCAGGTTCTACATGCTCCCTTGTTTTTCAGCCTAACATCAAGTATGCATTATTTTAGATCAGATGTGTCCTGCTTTATAGGTCTCACCTGCACGGAGCATACATGCACGCTGTACTTTCGTGCTGTGCTTGCCAAGTCATTTGTTGATTAAAAAAAATCTGAAAAGGGGCTTAGAACCCACCCCCTTACTTACCATTCAGAGGCTTTCAGGTCACTCACCTTTTCTGGCTTCTGAATGGTCAGCAGCCTCAGGGTCATGTCCTCATGGTTCACTTCAGATTTCTCTGCTGTTCCTTGGAGCCTGGACCAAGTACAGTTTCCAGCCGGCAGCTAGTGGTTGGCATCCAGTCTCCTTCCACAGTTTCATGCTTCATAAGGTACTCTCTTTTAAATTACTTTTTAACACTCTATACGCGTGCCTGTGTTGTCAAACGGTCTCCGCTTCTTTGTCGCATTCCTTCTGCATAGTTGTTGCTTGTTATTTTGTGGGCACTGTGAGATTAAGAGATTTGACCAGAATCACAGGATGTTGAGCTGACTGCAGCTGCTGGACTGGCTCTCTAGCACCAGATTTTATCATCCCACCACCCTCCCCCTCCCCCTCCCCCTTCTCAACTCACTGCCTTCGTCTAAGAGAGTGCTGTGTGCGAGGCCCTCAAAGCCCTTTACATATCACTTCATCAACAGGACCAGTGCTCATAGGAAGCCCATTAAAGAGATGTGATCCCTTAAGAGCGGCGCTTTCAGCGACAACACATTCATGAATTATCCCATTCAACAAAGCAGGGTAGGAGCTGTGCTTCTTGGATACTGGACCCAACTTCGGTCTTCTCTGCCAGAAACAACTTAGCCTCTTTAGGCGTCTGTGAAATGTGTTTTTTAGCATCAGGCCTTGCACAGCTGTCCCTGGATAATCCGTTGTGTGTTATGTTCTAGCACCAAGAAATCTATGGTGAATGAGTGTTCTATGAATACATTGTACATAATAGTTTGAGTATGAAACACTTTTTTATACTTTTTTCCATGCACTCTATAGGAGTGCATGTGTCTGCAGTCTGTCTCCCCCTGCCCCTCCTTTGTGTTTCTTCCTCTCACGCACCTCACTCGTGTTGCTCAACCCATACTTTCTTTTAGATATACGGACAAAAGTTGCTGTGCAACATCACCATAAGGTTTCACCTGTGCAAAACCTATTGGCTTTGCCATTGTTCGTGTCATAGCACTTTTTTTTTAACTTTAATTTATATTGCATAACAGCTCAACTGCTCTGTAATATGTCAAAAAATTGACAAAGTTACTAGAATTTGCATAGGCGAGCCCTATTGGATTTGCCAATCCTTGTTAGTTTTGTTACTTTCTTGGAGCCTACAATAATAGCTTGAGTGATTACTTAAATCAGGCTTGTACCTGGTGTGGGACCTCTTCAGGTGCTGTGCTGAGCATGGTGCATGTAGCATGACCCTGCACAAGATTATTTTCGTCAGGTTGTGCTTTATTCAGAAACGGAACCTCACAACCAAGCTCCAAAACGGAGAGGAACCAAGCTTGAGAAATCCATCTAAATCCTCTTGAATGCCCTTCAAGTGTGTCCCTCGGACATATCTAAAATTCATGGGAGAGGTGCTAAAATATCTAAGAGTCTATCTTGGCACAGCATCAAAGATCTTTCTTGACCCATTAGAGGGATCTCTCCCTAACTTAAACAAACCAGAAATCAGTTCAGTATATAAATTTGCAGTGGAACAATCCTTCTCATTGATTACTGGTTGTAATGATTTACTCGTTGACTGTTTTATAAACCATCCAAGATGATCCAAGGGCCACCAATCTGAACTTCTAGGATGTCTCAACTCATAAGGCAGAACATTTCACCCTTCAAAGGATTCTTTAACTTTGAATAACTTCCTTCATTGCCGGTCCCAAGCCCAGCTGCAAAATGAAGAGAGCTATGTGTGGAGCTAGTTACCTCACCATGTAAAAAAAATCCTAGCAACAGAAATTCCTGCCTTGCAAATAAAGGAATCTCCTTCCTGGAGAGCTATGCCACTTTGTGGTGAAAGTCAGAGATCCCTGAAAGCCACAAAACTGATCCACATGCTCTCGACCAAGGTCATCATTAACAGGACATAGAATGTGAGGACCATGTATGAGGCAGGCAAGAAAGCCCAAGTGGCAGCAGAGAGAAAAAAAATACAATTTCACCTAGCTTGGTATCAGTGAGACCAGATGGACACAGTCCAGATAGAAAAGACTGGTTCCAGGAGGATTGCCACTGTATTCTGGACACAAGGAAGAGAATGCCCCAGACAGTCAGTGAGTTGCACTGATGCTAACAACAGCAGCCATAAGAGCTCTGATTGGATGGAAAGCCCAGACAGATCACAGCAACCTTCAGCACAAACATGAAAGTTATTGGGTGCTCTGCACCTACAAATGAAAGAAAAGAAGATGAAAAAGAACAGTTTTACCACAGACTCCAGTAGATCCTGCTTGGAAAAATGCCTTAAGAGTGATATCATACTGATGGGGGTCAATACCAAGATTGGAAGCAACAACACTTTGCACGAAGAAGCCATGGGCAACCATGGCCTTGGTTACATGAACGAGAATGGTGAAAAGTTTGTAGATCTCTGTCTGATGATAGGTAGTAGTGAATTCCCACACATAAGCAAGGCAATGTGGGTGTCACCAAACCACTCAACAGAGAATCAGATCAACCATGTTTGCATTGCCAAGACGTTCAGGATGTCCCTGCAGGATGTGAGAGTGATCAGAGGAGCAGGCGTGGCATTAGGCCAGCACCTTATTGTGGCCAGGCTAAAGCTGAAACTGAAGAAAGCATAGATGGAACTGACAAACAAAAGCCAGTGATATAACATCACCATCCTCAAATGTCCTAAGAAACTGAGTGAATTCTCAGTCACCCACAGTAACAAGTGTCAAGTCCTGTTAGAACTAGATGATGACAGAGGCCCTGTAGAAAGTCAGTTGGAGACTATCTAAGAAACATTGACATCAACCTGCCAGGAGGTACTGGGTCCCAAGAAACTTTCAAGTTGAGCAATATGAGCCTTACCTTGTTGCCTTGTCTAGCGGCATCAAAGAGATGTTATGGGCCCTCCTCCTGTATGCCCTATGTTTCGTCTAGAAGAATGATACAAATACCAGAAGATTAGTCACACTCAGGGAGGAGGGTCTGGTCCATTATGGGGTCGTTCTTGTGTAGCTGGCTCCGTTGTCAAACCTAGTGGAGAAGAAGGGACACTAAAGCCCTTATTACGACTGTGGCAGATGGGATATTCATCACAAATGTGACAGATATCCTGCCTGCCATTTTATAAGTTCCATTATAGCCTATGGAACTTGTAAAACTGTGGGCGGGATATCCGTCACATTTGTCATCTGCCAAAGTCATAATCAGGCGCTAAGTGATAAAGGTTCAGCCCAAGAACTCACTGTATTCTCTCTCACACTCTCTTCCCCATCTAGCGTTTTGTATGGAGTTCTTTAATTTCTCAGTAATTGATATGCAACTGGAGCTGCAGTACTTTTGGATGTTGGAATCAGATGACTTCTCTGACTTGTATTGTAGTATTTTTTCCAGAGTGTCTGTTAGAAATGGGGTCCTTGGTTGGCAGTCAGGTTACCCCCTGTCCAAGCAAGGACCCTCACTGTACTCAGGGCAAAGGAGAAACATACTTGGTTTACCCCACTCAGCCTCTTGGAAGCTTGGCACGAGCAGAAAGGCTTAACCCAGAAGCAAAGTGTAAAGTATTTGTACCAACACACACAGTAATACAGTGAAAACACTACAAAATGGACACCACACCAGTCTAGAAAAATAGGTAATATTTATCTAAATCAAACACGCCCCAAACAACAAAAATCCAACATACACAGGTCAAACTATGACTTTTCAAAAGAATAAGAGCCTCACTCCATAGAAAACAATGGAAACATTTATTTTACACAAAGTACCTGGTTTGCATCAAAATTAAAGATGCACAGGAGAGCGTGCGTCGGGAAAGTCATCGATGTATCGATTCCTGAATCGCAAGTGAGACTGTGCATCATTCTCTTCTCCGGTCGAGTAGGCGATGCATTGTTTTTCTCGCTCGCAAGAGAGCAATGCTTCGATTTCTGGAGAGGGCACCTCGGATCCACACAGGTTCACAATGACTTTGATGTCCAGCAGCGATGCATGTGAACTCTGGTTACACAGTGCTGGAAAACCATGCTGCATGGGTTTTTTGTCGTTATCAGCAGCCGCAAGCGGGTATTGCTTTGTTTCTCCAGCCACGATGCGTCTATCTCCCAGCCGCGATGCAGGTGGAGCTTTGATTTTTGCCTTGAAGCGCATGGTGCATCATTTATCAGCCACGTTGCAAGTGGTGCATAAACAAATTCCCCGCACAGTGTTCTATGCGTGGATTTCAGTCCTTGTTCTGCCAACTTCACCTCTCAAGGGCACAGGGACTGGAAAGGGCACCACTTGCAGGGTGGGAGTCTCAGCAGAGAGTCCATGTCCTGGCAGAGGAAGTCTTTGATTGCCCTGAGACTTCAGAACAGGGGGCAAGCTCAGTCCAAGCCCTTGGAGATTCTTCTCAAGCAGGAATGCCCAACAAAGTCCAGTCTTTGTCCCCTTTCAGAGGCAGAAGCAGCAACTGCAGGATAGCCCAACAAAGCACAGTCAAGGCAGGGGTAGGTCTTCTCCTCAGCTGTTCAGCTCTTCTCCTTGGCAGAGGTTTCTCTTGAGTCCAGAAGTGATCTAAAAATCTGGGGTTTTGTGTCCAATACTCATTCCTATTTCTACCTTTGAATTAGGCAAACTTCAAAGGTAAGCCTCTGTTGTTTACAGGATCCTGCCTTCCCAGGCCAGGCCCCAGACACACACCAGGGGGTTGGAGACTGCATTGTGTAAGGGCCGGCACAGCCCATTCAGGTGGAAGTGACAACTCCTCCCTCCACTCCAGCTTAGATGGCTCATCAGGATATGCAGGCTACACCCCAGCTCCCTTTGTGTCAGTGTCTAGGGGAGATTCACAAACAGCCCAACTGTCAGTTTGACCCAAACAGGAAATCCACATTACAGAATGGTTAAAGCAAGAACATGCCTGCTTTCTAAAAGTGGCATTTTCAAATTTTCAAATTAACAATATAAAAACCAACTTCACTAGCAGATATATTTTTAAATAGTGAGTTCAAGACCCCAAAATCCGTATTTCTTTCTACTCTCAAAGGGAAATTGTACTTTAAGATTATTTAAAGGCAGCCCCGATGTTAACCTATGGGAGAGATAGACCATGCAACAGTGAAAACCGAATTTGGCAGTATTTCACTGTTAGGACATATAAAACACATTAGTACATGTCACACCTTTAACATACACTGCACCCTGCCCATAGGACTCCCTAGGGCGTACCTTAGGGTGCCTTACATATATAAAAAGGGAAGGTTTGGGCCTGGCAAGTTGATACAGTTGCCAGGTCGAATTGGCAGTTTAAAACTGCACACACAGACACTGAGGTGGCAGGTCTGAGCCATCTTTACTGTGCTACGTATGTGGGTGGCACAATCAGTGTTGCAGACATTTATTCTATATGCCCTAGGTACATCTAGTGCACTTTCCTAGGAACTTACTAGTAAATCAAATATGCCAATCATGGAAAAGCAAATTATACATGTAATTTCACACAGGGAGCACTTGCACTTTAGCACTGATCAGCAGTGGTAAAGTGCCCAGAGTAACAAAAACAGCAAAAACAAAGTCCAGCACACATCAACAACCTGGGAAGCAAAGGCAAAACTTTAGGGGAGACCACGTCAAGGATGTCAGGTCTAACAGAGTTGTATTGAGACCCTTATGTGTCACTTTTAAACAAGAGAGAGATTTTGTTGTTCTTCACCGAAAATCACATTACAACATTACACCATTACTATTCCATTTGATTAGACAAGCATAGTTTTGCATATGTCAGAAGGTTTTACTCACAATTCATATTTCTCTTGATAACACCTTTGTTTCCAATAAAACAATTGTTTGTAGTTCACACAGTTTTAGCTCATACCATTGTTCCTTTCTTGCCGATGTGCTAGATAAAGCATGGTAAACGTGGAAAACAATCTTTAAATACCCAATTTTTTAAAGTCTCTAGACCTTAATCAAGTTCATATGCCCAGTGTTCCTTGTTATGTACTCTATGTTAACACTTTCAGTTTTTAAATAAAGGATTTTCCATGTACCTTCGTTCCTGACTGTTGGTGAGCTCTTAATTATAGCCTTTTCTTTCTTTTCTCCTTTTCCAGGTAATGGGGGGAAGAAGCATTGCAGAAGCTGAAGCTGACAGACCAGGACTCTGGAGCCACAGGTAAGAGGCTTCAACAGCAAAGCTCCTAGGTGTGGTTGCAGTCCTTATCCAGAGCAGCAGAGAGATCCTGTCTCTCTGGATGACTCGAGGCAAAGTACTGAGTCAGTCTTGGGCATGGCTTAAAATAACAGGGCCACGCTCAAGATGTCCGCTGGGATTTTCCAAATTCTCACAAGAGTTTGACAAATCATGTTGTTGTTGTATACAGCCTATTCCCACTTGAGTATCAGTGTGGGAATGGGCTACTTTACCACATAAATACCAATAAGGCAGCACAAGACAGAGCAAGACACCACTGCCAAAATAACATCAATCATAATCTCAATAAAAAGCCCCCACTGTAGATATTAACCAGTGCTGAGGGGCTGAGATCCTATAATCCCCTGTAAACTCAGAGCTGGGGGCCAAGATTGTTCCATATGTATGCAGGAAAGTACAGTGATAATTTCCCCACAATGATGGATTCCTGACAGAAACACCAGGATAAAGAATGGAGCTATACTGAGACTCTCTACAAAATCCAATAAATAAAGGAAAAGAAACCTACAGTCAACACCAGGTGAACAAGAGCAGGAACAGGGAAAGCTCAAGGCAAATACATCAAAATCAACAAAGAAGCAAAGAGAAGATCAAGAGCAGACAACCGAAAATTCATCGATGGTCTTGCTACAGAAGCCCAGGAAGCAACTAGCCATGAAAAAATAAAATAACTCTCAGACATTACAAGGAAACTCTCTGGCAGATACAGCAAGCCAGAAAGACCTGTAAAACAAAAAGCTGGGAAGACAATCAGGAGTTACAAAGGCCAACAAAAAAGATAGGTGAGGCACCTTGAAGATCTGCTGAACCAGCCCACGCCACAGTCTCCACCAAATATACTGCCAGTTGATAAGGACTTACCAATCAACTGCAGCAGACCAACCAAGTAAGAACTATGGTAAGCCATCAAACATCTGAGGAATGAGAAGGCAGCAAGATCTGACAGCATTCCTGTATAGTCACTAAAGGGAGACATTAAAACATCAGTCGACATTTTCTACCTTGTGTTTGGAAGGATCTGGAAAGAGGAAAAGGCGCCATCAGATTGGAAGGAGGGATCGTGAAGATCACCAGAAAGATGACCTGAGTAAATGTGCAAATTACAGATAACTCTTCTAATACCCCAGGGCAAAGTGTTCAACAGAGTCATCCTGAACAGAATGAAGGAACAAGTTGATGCTCAGTGGCAAGGCCAGCAAGCTGGCTCCCACAAAGACCGATCCTGCACAGACCAGATTGCAGCACTGCGCGTCATCAGTGAGCAGTCACTGGAATGGAACTACCCTCCTCTATGTCAACTTCATCGAATGTGAGGAGGCATTCAACAGCGTGGACAGAGAGACCCTCTTGAAACTCCTCCTTCATTACAGAGTGCCAGATAAAGTTGTAAGAATCATTAGCAACTCTTATGGGAGAATGAACTGCAGGATAGTCTGAATAACTGGGGAAGTTTTCATAGGGTAATGTGGCACTCTTTGCTTTGATTCACCCATCACTATTCTGAATGGTGCACTGATCAGGGTGAATACCTCCAAAACGACCCTGTGACTCAGCAACTAATTTGCTGAGAATATACACACATTTACTTACAGGCACTGGTCAAGTTAGCAATGATATTAGTTCACAATGTATATTATACCTTGTCTCTTCTTGTTACACAACATAACATAGTTCTAACCTCCTTAGCAATGTATATTGTTGAATCACTACTTTAACGCTAATTTATCCAAAGTTCAGTTTAGAGGAATTTTATTTGCAGATTCCTATAGTCCATATACATGTCCATATAACAAACGTTTTGGTCCTTGTAGTAAATATTTTATAATCCAATACCAGTACTTAGAGTGTCCATTAGAGTATAATCTCCACGTTACAGCATCCTTATATTCCTCAGAACAGCCAACACTTGTTTCGTCAGGGAAACCTCCCACTCGACTTTATCAGGGCTTCAGTGTTTATAAGAACCTTTGTTTCCAAATTAGACTCATTAATGTTCATAGTTCATATTTCCTGATTTTTTGGCCTCCATATCTCACCAAAAGGTTTTGCTCACATATCTAAAAACACCAATAAGCAATACAATAAACAAGTAAAGTTTAACACATCACAAGCAATTTGTAATTCCTGACTACTCATTTTAGGCATACAAGTTTATATATATAAGTCAGCTTTCTGGATGTGGGGGTAATACTCTATTTGGCAGTTAGATCCCTGCAGTTGTAGCATCCATTTTTCCAATTTGCGTGGGCAACTTTGATTCTGTTAATTTTCAAAGTGGTATTAATGGCTTGGGATTGGTTGTGAGAGTGAATGGATTGCTGTAGTCATAAGGATGGAAGTGGCAACACCCCCAGTGAATGGCAATTGCCTCTTTTTCTGAGAATATCTTTACTCTGTTGTTGTAAGAGACCAGCTTGCGTAGGCTACAGGAGTCCACTCTTCATCAGGCTGTCGCTGTACCCAGCTCGTTAGGACCTGCGTCCACTGCTATAGTGGTTTCCTTGCAAGGTTCGAAATATAGTAGAGTTGTGTCCGCTGAAAGAGCCTCTTTAGTAGCTTGAAAAGCAGCTTCTTGTTGAGGGCCCCAGGACCAAGGCCGACAGATTTAGTGAGTTCACTCAGTGGTTGAGTCAACGTTGTAGGGTTCTTTATAAAGCAACAGCAGTAGTTGACAATTTCTAGAAAGCTGTGTACCTCTGTCACTGTCATAGGGGGCGGCGCGTCCTTGATGTCTCAAACCTTGTCGGAGTCAGGAGCTACTCTCTATGATGCAAACATGAATATGGGGAAATGAAGCATTTGTTTCAGAAGCTCGCACGTGTTGTGATGAAGAGTGAGGCCAGAATTTTGAATCCTTTTGAGTACTACCCTTAGCCGTTGGTTGTGTTTGGTAAGATTTTGACGTGTATCAGAATGTCATCACTATCATTGATCAGTCCAGGAAAGTCAGCCAGAAGTTTGTGTATTACATTCTGGAACACCTCAGCAGCAGTTGAAATACTGAAGTTCAGTCTCTAGTAGTGCCGTAGGCCTACATAGGTCAAAAAAGTTGTGATGTAGCGCGATTCCTCAGCAAGGACACGCTGGTGGTAGCCTGACCCCAAGTCCAGCTTTGAGAAACAACTGGCCCCGCTTAGCTCACCAATCAGGTCATCTAACATGGAGGTCAAATGCATTACCCTCTTGATGGTGATGTTAGATAAAAACATGTCGATACATACTGGCGCCTCACTGGTCTGTTTGGACTTTCTGGACACTACGATTGGAGACCTGGGTGTTAGCCCTGTCACCTTCTCACTTATACCAGCAGCTTCCTTCTCTACTTGAGGTCTCAGATGGAAGGCAATACGTCTGTGTGAGAGGGCCACGAGTTGTACAGACTGGTCTTTCCTCTTAGGCAGCCAATGCCATCGAGTACCTTTGGGAACTCCTTGATGGTATGGGTTATGGCTTTGTGATATACCCCAAAGGCGAAAGCCATTCTGTCCAGGGCTTCTGTAGCCTGGCATCCTATCAACATGCAGTGGCTGTTTTCTGCAAGGTAGACTGCTGCTTCCACTGACTGACACCCATACGTTGTGGTTGTTTTGAACTTTCCTCTCATGACGAGTGGATTATCTTGTCCATGTGCAAATAACTTAATCTTAGCTGGGCTTAAACTTGGGGGGATGTTAAGGCTTTGGAAGACATTATGTTTATGGATGCCCAAGTATCCACAACTGTGATTACCGGTTGGATGCCGACACATATTTGGTGCTGTCAGTGCCTCCATGCAGATAGTGAAAATGGATTGGATGGTGTGCTCCTCACTATTGTCATTATCCATGTCACTGCTTCTTTCTTGCACCGCCAAGACTGCATTTATGGTAGTGTGTGGAATGTGTCCTTTGCTTGATAGGCAAACGTTCAGGAAATGGTTAAGCTTCCCACAACCATCACACCTTTTTCTTCTCGCTGGACATTCTCCCAGGCGATTAGTTGGTCCTTTGCATAGCTACACGTTCTTGGAGTTGGGCCGCTCTTCCTGGGTCTAGTCTTGCTGGGCGTCAGTACAACTGAGTTGAGTGGTTCTACTTTTAGCGGGTGGTGTAAAGCAGCTTCCATGTGGGATGTGCCAGCCTTTGACAGTTCTTTTGTTTGCCGCATTGTTAAGATGTAAGCCAGGAACCTTCTGGATTCTTCAAGAAAGCATTCACACAACTTAGCAGATGCACAGCCTTGAATTATCTGCCCTCTTATCTCCTCATGTTTGTTAGTAAAACCTCACTGGCTGGCTAGTTCTTTTAAACACATGTAGAATGTGTCTATGGATCATCGCTCTTTTCTAGGAGTTTTCTACTTTGGTGGCATCAAAGAATAACAATATTCTCTCGACCCAATCCTTCCATCTGGGTGCTTGTGCTGATGGGTACCTTCAATTATGAATGGTTCTATTGTCGGTGGCCATGGTATATTGATTTGAACTGTGTCCGTGTAGTACATCAGCTCTTGTTTGGTAGTCTATACACAATGGCTCTGGTTGTGGTGTTTGAAGGGCAGGTGGTGGTGACTTTTGGTCTATGTAACACTATTCATATGTTAGAAGTGTTCCTTCCCCAACACAGTGTGGCCACTGAGTACATTTACCGTTAACACTCATCTTCCTGCTGATTAAGCTACCGGTAAGCGGTGTGACAGCCAAACCAGCAGGGGACACGCTCACCTCTTTGGAAATGTGCTCGGTTGTTCCTCACTGCGGCTGTGGCTGCAGGGGTGATGACTCACTCTGCTCACATAAAGCAAGGGCAGGCCTCAGGTGCTCTACACCTTGCCGCGCTCAGATCGGGTAGGCCCAGATTGCGGCCAGGTTGTCCTGCATAGAGTGCGCTGCTCTTGGGCTGCACATGGCATATGCACCATGTGCCTTCAGGAGGGCACACAGCTGCCACAGAGCATTGAGGGGGTTTGGATGCCATCCTCATTGGCAGTGTCGTATCAGAGTGTCCATAGCATGACACAGCTCCGAAATGCATGCGGTGTTCAGCATAATGTGTTTGCCTTACAACAAAAGACGCAGACACAGGACAATTTTTAGGGTGGTGGTCTGCACAGGTGGGTCGCTGCACATCTTTAGTTGACCACTCCTGGCAGCCTTCAACATTTATTAATGAGACCCACGTGGTTACGGGGTCAAACCATTTTAATATACTCTGAAGAGGGTGTAGCGTAAACCCCCTGCACTGGGGACACTTACAGCTGACTGGTGCTCCAACTGCATCACTGGAGTGACATCATGAATTGGTATCTCTATTATGGGTAAAGCCTTGATTCAGGGTTGCTTCATTTGCTAAAGATTCTGTTTCAGTCTGTGCTGCTGCCCTTAGAGGTTGCCCTCTTTTTTGAATGGATTTGCATTGTATTTTAACTGTCTTCCAGACTTTTGGGCTCTTGTCAGGAGAATCACACAGGGCACTAAAGATCCTTCCTCACCTGGATATTGTTAATGTCACATTTACAGGTTTCCTGTATATGCTGTTGCTTCCTGCCTGTCATGAAAGATATTCATATTACTGATGAAGTCTGCTCTGCTTCGCTTGCAGCCAGGTAAGTTGCATTATGCCCTGAAAGGCTAGCTTACTTGGAGTTTCCTTTTTTCACAATGCTGTGTGACTTGTGTACCACATTCAGTTCTTGGTATGGCTGATTCAGCATTTCATCCAAATTGGTGGGGTCTCTCCTGTTGAGAAAGTGTTTTCCACCTGCTTCTAGCAATGTTGCTTAGGAACTTAGAGTCCCTTTGTTTGCATGATTAACAGGTTTTGGCCTCTTTGTCCGGGGGCTTGAATGGTGGTTTGCTCGAACTTTTAAACGTTTGTCTTTGTTATTGGAATGGTTGATTTTCAAGAGCCATCTCAAGTAGTGGGCCAAGATATATTTTCTTTTATGATTCGTTGTGCATGACGTGGAATTATTCATCCCCTTTGGTTGTTTTTTTGTGTTCTTTGCCTCCTTGTGTTCTGGTTGACAATAACCATATTTCTTGGCTTATGTGTTGTGAACTTGACTCTCATTGTAAAGTCATATTTCCTTTTTACCTGTGGAGGCTGAGGTCAGTGCAGTGGTTGGTACATCCTCATCTGATAAGGACTGGAATTTGGACGATGGATTAAGTGTCAATGGCCTGATTACCTAATGCTAAATTTTATTTACCATGAGTCCAAGTCTACCTTCTCACTCTTCCTCAAGGAATTGCTAAGTTCCCTCCCAAATTAGATACTGCTAGGTAGTGTACAGCATGTTTGGCAAGTCCTTGGGTTTCCTTTGGGAACAGGAAGAGGAGGAGTCAAAATGTAAAAAAAAAAAAGTGTTTGTTTTCTTTTTGTAAGAGGTCAAGTTGATTGGTTGTCACCTGGGTGAGGGCTCACCTCATTTTGGAAAGACAATGAAGGCTTGGATTCAAAGTTATGAAGATTACAGATAAATATTCAGGACTTTTCTGATCACCCTATTTCTAAGGCATGTATAACATTCTAACTCATTTATGTAATTAAGCAGGTTATACAGTAAACTAATTAAGAATGCCAAGTAGAAAACTGGATGAAACATCCACTCTTTGTGGCAAGGTGCATTGCAATTTTTAAAATGGTGGTTTTACCTAAATTCCTATAGCTATTCATTAATATTCCTATCATGCTAAATAAGCTATTTTTTCTAGGTTCAATTCGAGACTGGTAAGTAACACAGGATCCGTAGGGAGATCCTAACACTTTCATTTGAAAAAGGAGGATTCTCTATCCCCATCATGGAATGGTATCACTACGCAGCAAAATCATATTTTGCAATATAATGGATGGTATCAGACTACTTTGGCCCACACCGAATTGCTGAGGGAGCTCAGGTCTAGATGGACACTCTGCAGGCAGTCCTGCCCCCTGCTCTTTCTAGAATGACCACCCTGAGCCAAACAGTCTGCTGCACTCACTGACCTATCTGGGAATATAGCAGGAGGACAGGTCTAGCCTAGGTGCATGCAACTCATTTACAACTTTTGAATAATCATTTTCTCCCTCTCCTGAAAAAGCTTTTATAGAGATATGACTAGGAGAGAAGTGGTCATAGCACTGCTACAGAAACAGAGTTCAAATATCTGGGAGTAATCATCGACTCAAGGGGCACTTTCCACTCGCATAAATAGTTAATAAAATTAAATGCAGGAGAATTAACACCTGCATTTGCAATGCTCTCTAAATCATTCTGAAGTTCTATCGAAAAGCTGATACAAAAATGAATAAGCACTAACTTACTCTATATTATTATGTATGGAAGTGAAATTGTGCGAGACAAAGGGGCCAAACTCCTCAATTCCCCTTAACCAACTATAAAAAGAACACTTTTTTGACTAACAAAACAGTCCTCACATTCCCAGTTGCATCTTGAGTTTAGACTCGTCAAACAAGAGATAGAAAGTCAAGGCAGTTTTTTGAAGATGTGTCACTGGCTCGGGATTACACAGGAAGGTACACGTCTACTCCGTTTGGAAAGTAAAATCTCAAAAGTGAAGTCCACATAACGATGCTATCTGGAGGAGTCATTAAACACATTATAAGCAAAAGAGCTCTGGAAGGCCTTTGGCATCACAAATGAATTACGAAAAAAACTTTGAACAAGATTATGCGAAAGTTCTCTCCACTTGATGATAAAGGCATCCTTGGAAGCAACTCTCATGGTCGGTTGGTTATGAACATCTACTCTGTGCTTATAACACAACCTTACCCGGTGACATGTTATTCTAAGGTTTGAAAAAGTAAATACATGTCATACCACTTTGGTGGCCTGCCAACATAGGATTGTCTTCTACCATGGCTACAGTTCTCTGAAGATACTGTATGGAAACAGAGAAAGAGACTATTTCCCCCATTGCCTGCATGTGCCCTGTCCTTTTACAAGAGTGAAATGCACTACTGCACATCTTTAATTAACTGGAGGTACAGTCCTGCAGACACGCTGTTATTGATGCTATCAACCCAAAAAATACCACCGTAAATGGTCGATTTGTTAGGTTTATTTGAATAAATGGCTGGGTCCCTGAAGCCCGGATGTGAAATGTGATGCTTGATCACTAGATACCTAGCAGCTACACAGTAATGTATATATATATATATATATATATATATATATATATTCTTTGCACTGTTAAGAATAAAGGAACACAATGCATTCACAGAGTGTGATGCAATTCTTTTGTTATACATAACTAACACAGGGATCGGTCTACCCTCCAGCACCAGCACCAGCCATTTGAGCGTGTCATTTTGAATTGACCGCATTGTTATTGATATATATATATATATATATCTATATATAGGGTCTGTCTGTCCACAAAGAGTATGGGGGTCATTCTGACCCCGGCGGTCTAAGACCGCCGGGGCCAGGGTCGGCGGGAGCACCGCCGACAGGCCGGCGGTGCCCCGCAGGGCATTCTGACCGCGGTGGTTCGGCCGCGGTCAGAAGTGGCAAACCGGCGGTCTCCCGCCGGTTTACCGCTGCCCTTAGAATCCCCCATGGCGGCGCAGCTTGCTGCGCCGCCATGGGGGATTCTGACACCCCCTACCGCCATCCTGTTCCTGGCGGTTCGCATGGGCATGGCAGGGGCCCCCGTAAGAGGGCCCCGCAAAGTATTTCAGTGTCTGCTAAGCAGACACTGAAATACGCGACGGGTGCAACTGCACCCGTCGCACCCCTGCAACGCCGCCGGCTCAATTCTGAGCCGGCATCCTCGTTGCAGGGGCATTTCCTCTGGGCCGGCGGGCGCTCTTCTGGAGAGCGCCCGCCGGCCCAGAGGAAATGTCTAAATGGCCGCCGCGGTCTTTTGACCGCGGTACGGTCATTCAGCGGTGGTACCTTGGCGGACGGCCTCCGCCGTCCGCCAGGGTCATAATCAGGCCCTATGTGTTTTAATGCTGCCACAATTCAGTCTGTTCAATATATGCAATGGTTTTAATTAAAAAAGCAAAAAAAGAGACATGGCTTCTTCCTTACCCAAGAGCAGTTGTGGGTCAACATTCTTCCACTGTTTTAAAACCTCAAACAATAGCTAAATACTCCCTAACCACATTTCCTAATGAGCCACCAAACTTCACCCCACAATTGCAGATGACAGCATTGTCCACCACCAGAGGGTAGGTGCACAGGCTCTGTAGACAGGATACTGATACCTGTGTCAGCCTTATATATCCGACAAATGGGCACTAGGGTGTTGATCTACACATAAATGTAGTAGCTACTGCTGAAAGCAAAACAAGCTGATCTTAATAAATTATTGACACAAACTTGTGCATTTCATATTTCTAATTTTCTTCTATTAGACCCTACTGAATTTACACAAAATTGATCCAAACTTCTCATTGCTAACGCTTTGCTAGACCTGTGTGTGCTGCACTATGCAGTACACATTGGAGTAGCAAATTGTCATTATTTAATGATTGTTTATGTGCAGGAAGGAAAACATTCCTGCACATAAATAATCATTAATGGTTTTTTGAATGCAGCACACATAGGAAAGCGAAAACAAGGAGAAATAAAAATATTTCTCCTTGCTGTGCCATGCTAACGCCATCCCTGGTTGTTTTTGGCACTGCCTCAGGTTTACCTGTGACAGTGTCAAAATGCAATGGGTGTTGTAGTGGAACACTCAAAGCAACACCCATTGCACGCCTCTTTTCATGCAAAGTGGTGCGTGTAAAGGGCGGTCTATACAAAAAGTGGCTTAATGCTACTTTGTAAATATGGGGCATGGCATTACGCCACTAGAACATCGGCCAAAGTGACGTGCTGGTGGCCCAATCCCCTTGTAAATGAGGGCCTTAGCATACTGTAACGATCTTGCAAACACGTTCGCCTTGTTGGAACCTGCAGCCAGCAGATCAAGGGAAGTATATTGTCCTTTCAGAATCAACCTGGCTATGAGCCAAGCAGCCGAGTCTCTGGACACATGTTACTTTAACCCTTTATCACAGAGCCCAGCAATGTCTAGGCAACATAGGAGTTAACCGTCGGGTGAGTGAAGGATTTTAGATTTGGCTACATGTGTAATCAATACAGTTGTGTGAGGTTATCTTGCTATGTTTCTGCATTGAATTTGTATGTGTCTCTTAAAAGATACTTGGGGGAAGACCCCTGACTTGATTGTACAATACAATAGATATTATTCAAAAGTGCTGTCTAAAGAAACTATTGGCCAAATGCAGGAAACTATTTGCGAGTCGCAAACGGCAAAAAATGCCGTTTGCGAGTCGCAAATTCCAGTTTCCAATGCAGAAATGCATATTGCGAGTCGGGACCGACTCGCAATATGCATTTCAGAATCGCAAATAGGAAGAGGTGTTCCCTTCCTATTTGCGATTCGGAGTGGTATGCAATACCATTTGCGACCGCATATGCGGTCGCAAAGGGTGTCGCAGTTACCATCCACTTCAAGTGGATGGTAACCCACTCGCAAATTGGAAGGGGTCCCCATGGGACCCCTTCCACTTTGTGAATGGACCCAAAACTATTTTATCAGGGCAGGTAGTGGTCCAAGGGACCACTACCTGCCCTGAAAAAATACCGAAACTAAAGGTTTAGTTTTTTTTTTTTAAGTGCAGCTCGTTTTCCTTTAAGGAAAACGGGCTACACTTAAAAAAAAAAAACTGCTTTATTTAAAAGCAGTCACGAACATGGGGGTCTGCTGACTACAGCAGGCCTCCATGTTTGCGAGTGCCCATAGTCGCTATGGGGCCGCAATTTGCAACCCACCTCATTAATATTAATGAGGTGGGTCTTTGCGACCCCATACCGACTCGCAGACGGTGTCTGAGACACCGTTCTGCATACCAATTTGCGAGATGCAAATTGCGAGTCGGAAGGACTCGCAATTTGCAACTCGCAAATTGGATTTTTGCTACATCTGGCCCTATATCACGACATGCTATGCAACTTATGTTTTCTTTATTTTTCTTTATTTTCCTTTCTTCTTTCGTGAAAAGTATAAATAAAGTATAAATAAAGTAATACACAATAAGGTCAACTAATTGGATAACTCAATCATTTGAATTCAAGTTTCTTAAAATATGCTTATTGCTTACTTAATTTCTCCTTATTCTAGGCACCTCAAAATGATCTCCATTTAATCTCGGGCTGATCTTTCACCAGAAAGATACAGACAAAAGAAACTTAGGGGCAGATTTAAGAGCCCTTAGCACCACCTTAGCGCTGCCATAATGTCATTTTTTTGGCACTAAAGTGGCATTTTTCCTGTGCCATATTTACAAAGTGTTGCAATACATGCATTGCACCACTTTGCAAACCTTTGTGCCACATTATACCTGCTCCAGGCATAATGTATGCAGGGGGGGATGGTACAACAAAATCTAAGAGATTTCCTTGCCCCATTTGTTTGGCACTTCTAATGCCTGCTCAGAGCCACTTGCCAGGCCCAAATCTTCCTTTTCAATACATATAAGTCACCCCTAAGGTAGGTGGTGGACAACCCTCAGGGAAGGGTGCGGCATATTTAAAAACATGGCCATGTACTTTTTAGTTTTACTTGTTCAGGTAGTGAAAAACTCTCAAGTTCAATTTTCACAACTGCAAGGGTTATCTCTCCTATAGCTTAACATTAGGTTTGCCCTATTACATTTTGTAAGTGTCATTTATTTCCAGTTTGGAATGGATTGGACCCCCAAGTCTGGTGTATCTGGAATCACAATTAAAAATCCAAACTTATGGTGAAGTTAGAGTTTAAATTGTAATTCTGAAAATGCCACTTTTAAAATTTGGGAATTTTCTTACTTTAACCATACAGTGCCTGCTGGGTGAGCGACAGCTGGGTTCTTGTGCATTTCCTCCAGACAGCCACACACAAAGGGACATTACGTGTGACTGAGTGGCCATCTGCATGTTGATGGGCCATCCTGGGCAGGATGGGAGGGAGGAGCTGGTACTTCGACTTGAATTGGCTGTGTCCTCATCCCACACAAAGCACTGCATAACCTGTAGTGAGTCTGAAGCCAGGGCAAGAAGGGTAGGGTATCTGTGAACTTCAAAGGCCTCTCTTTGTTGTCTCACCTACTTCAAAGGCATCACTGGTATAAGAACTGGACTTCTAACCCCACCAAATCAGTGCACTAATTGAGGACATTCTGCCGGAAGAAGGACTGCTGTGCTGCTGAAGGAACTGATGCTCTGCTGGACTCCTGCTGTATTGTGCTTATCCTGCTGCCTGCTGCCTTCGTTGCCTGGGTGTGAGAAGGACTGGGCATGCATCTCTACATCCCTAAAACCAAGGTGACTCCCAGGGCTTGCTGGCTTGTCTCGTGTTCTGAAGTCTGTGGCACATCAAAGACTTTACTTCATCCTGCAACAGCACCTGGACTTTGTTTGATGCAAGTCTTGCTCTGTCAAGTGGTGCCAATTCACTCCTGAGCTCTTGGAAGTGGGTATAAAGTGCTTCAACTGTAAAATTCATGCATCACTGTTGATGCGCCAGTCAGAAGAGACGCAACTCTACTCAACAGAGATGCATCGCCACTGTGGACAAAGACATTGCATTGATGGCTGTGCGGCCTGATGATGTCACATCACTTACATCGCTAAGAAACTACCAATGACACATCTTGGATGTATGGCTCGAAACCTACACATCGCCTACACCCAGCTGAACCGACAATGACACATCATCTCCCTTGCTCCATGCATGGGGCCCTTGACGGCTCAACAAAGTACTTTTTTAGTGGTACAAGGTTGGTCCCTGTACTGACCTGTGCTCCATTGTGGTCAGCCTGACTTTTCAGATTTCACCCTGTCTAGTGTGGCTAGATAGCCCCAGTTGATGCTTTATGCTTTTAAGCACTATCTTTGCAGATATTTTCAAGAAATTCATATCTCAACTTCTACTTATTGGATTTTTGTCACTTTGGTCTTGGTGTGTTCATTAAATTAAACGCTTTTTCTAGTCATGTGTACTATCTTTTTGATGTGGTGTATTCACAGTTTTACTGTTTTAAGTGTTAGACAAATACTTTACACATTGCCTCCTAAATTAAGCCTTTCTGCTCTGTGCTAAGCTACCAGGGGGTAAGCACAGGCTAATTTATATATGTCTCTGACTTTCCCTGACTAGGATTGTGGTCCCTAATTGGACGGGGTGCACACCACTGCCAACTAGAGGCCCAATTTCCAACACTGAGTATTAGAGAACAGCCCTGGATTTTTCTATGTGCACTTGATAGCTGTATTATTAATGTAATCTCTATGTGCATGATTTAGAATTGGCGGAGAGGGTACTCCATCACAACTGCAACCCTCAGTCCATCAGCCTGATTTACAGGTTGGTGGACCATAAGTATGTCAGACCCAATTCTGGCTCTGTCTATGGCATACCCCTCTGATGGCTAGATAGAGTATAATATATCATCACTAGAGGTGTGGGGTAGTGGGAACTTTTGACCAGAGTGGCCTGGCTCCGGCATGTAGGTACCCCCCCATGGTATTCCCTTTGGAGTGAGTGTGACTACAAGGGAAAACCCCCCCGGCATTAGCCAGACCAGAGGCAAATCGCCCCCAACTACGGGCCATTTTAGACCTACCCCATTATGACCTACCTGTTCAGGTAGGCCCTATATGTATTTTCACTTTGAGCACCTCACTTATTACGTGTGCTCCGACCCTGACGAATGCCCCTGACCAACCAGCACTTAGTGAGGGCAGAAACATGTTGGTCATACGTATTTCTTTTTAGACTCTAAGAGACATTATCCTCTAATGAGCCGTCTGTTCCCCTATATTCTTAACCTTACCAGCATACACCCCCATTAAAACTAGCAGTAGCAATTGGTGACTTGCTTGGTAATTTTATTTCTCACCCCATCTGGATCTCTGTAATTATCCAGTAAGTTTAATTTCAGCACTCCCTCTGGTTCTTTTAACCAAGAGGTTGAGTCCGCCCAAGTAGTATCATCTTACTTGGGTGGGGCTAGGTGGTCAAATGATGAAGCAAGACACTATTATGTGTGTGAGACCACCTAGTCCGTAAGGGAACTCCCCCTTCCACTTGTAGAAGTACATAGCACCCCCCTACGTGGTTACTTTCCCACCATGACTGCCCCGCTTCAGAGTCTTAAGCGACTCCAACATGGTGCACTGGGTTAATCGACCTAGGCCCACCCCCAGTTCCCACTACCCCACACCTCTAGTGATGATATAGTTTCCTTTGGGAGTCGGTGTGGGTTAGCAACACTCCCAGTGCTCTCTTTTTGTGTGTTATAGATAGAGTATAAGCCATCAGAAGTTTACATATGATACTGTCTGCCCGATTCAATGTGTCTATTATTATATACTTTTTTGCTTATCTTCACCACCTTACCCGGTGGTGAGGGACAGTAAATAAATGACCACCACACCATAGGAGACAACTCCAATGATATAGGGGTCATAAGTTTTAGATTTTTTTTAAACAAAAGCCTGCCTTGGATTTTGTTTTAAAAAAAGCAAAAGTGTCTTAAAAGTTTGACATGCGGCCATCATGCTTGATGGAGCCATCAATCAAACTTTCAACACCTGTATAGTAATCGCCGTCATGGGGGTTCCTGCTAATGGCTTTAAATGTCCATTGGGCCAGTGATCATACCTAAATGTAGAGTATGAGTACTCCATCAGTCTATGGAATATTTTATTCTGTCACCCTCACAGAGTTAATACTGTGCTTTGAATTCTGGATCAGGCCCATGTTAGTACAGCTAAGTAAAACACCACTTTTAAAAGTGTTGAGGTACTTAGTCAAGGTGTAGAGGCTAATTTAATTTGATTTAAGTTAAACTAAATATGGATTATTTTGGAGATACTTAACATGGAAATCATTTAGGCAAATTAGGGGTTGCCAGGAGTCACTACTGCGACCCCTGCCACTGCCTTTGTGACCCCTGTCCTCAGTGATACCTCAAACTCTGAATCACGCCCCATGTTGTTACAGCCAAGTAAATTAGCACTTTTTAAAATGTTGATGTACTTAGTCATGGTGTAGATGCTAAATCAATTTGATTGAAATTAAACTAAATGTGGATTGTTTTGGAGATGCTTAGTTTGGATGTCAAGGGGTTTTCAGGACAAGCAGCTGTGACCCCTGGCCTGCCAGGAACAATATGGGAAACTTCCCATTTAAGTATCAGATTGGACACCACTCTCCTTTGTTTCTGTGAATTTTATATTACATGAATCCTGAATACTATTATATTTTTCACTATGTGTGCAGCAAACAATTGAGTACAATTAGCTGAAATAGATCTTTCCTGGAGGCTTAAGTAAATAATTGTCACCCATGATATATGGATGGCATTTATGGCAAAGTTCTGGCTCTGAAATATTGTATGTAATTTTTGGAATAAGAGAACACAGGTTGAAAAAATGAGGTGAACTGCTTGGGAGTGTTAGGTTTCTTTAGCTTGGCATATCATGAAAGGACTTTAATATTCAAGGAGTGCTCTTTCAGAGCTTATGACCTTTTGACCAATTTATTTGAAATGTGTGCCTTAAAATACAATGTTCAACCTCTTTTTTCCCTACATTTTCTCTGGGGTAGGAAGCCTTGAGTACACTTGTCACACTAAGTTTGCAGTTAATGTGGAACTTTAGCAATGTTACTTACTGTGAGTTCATCAGTTTTAGGACCATATGACCTGACCACCTGGGAAATCTAAGTCAAAGGGTATGTGAAGTCACTTCCGCTGCCCCGGGCATTTTGGTGAATTGACATCCATGTTATTTTCATACCAATCTAATTTAAATTACTTTGGGATTGGGTTAAGGGATTCTCATTTAATCTATAATTGTATTTTGTTTAAATGGATTAGTAATATAAACATATTTTTATTAACCCCTTAGCTGCTGGGCCTTTCCCCCCCCAGTGCTGAGCACTTTTTTGGCTATTTGGGGTAGTTCACGCTTAGGGCTTCATAACTTTTTGTCCACATAAGCTAACCACGCCAAATTTGCGTCCTTTTTTTCCAACATCCTAGGGATTCTAATGGTACCCAGAGTTGGTGGTTTCCCCTGGAGGAGACCAAGAAAATAGCCAAAATACAGTGAAAATTTAGTTTTTTCCAAAAAAATAGGAAAAAAAGGGCTGCCGAAGAAGGCTTGTGGTTTTTTCCCTGAAAATGCCATCAACAAAGGGTTTCTGGTGCTGAAATCACTATCTTCCCACCTTTCAGGAACGGGCAGACTTGAATCAGAAAACCAAATTTTTCAACACAAATTTGGCATTTTACTGGGACATACCCCATTTCTACTATATTTGGTGCTTTCAGCCTCCTTCCAGTTAGTGACAGGAATGGGTGTGAAACCAATGCTGGATCCCGGAATGCTAAACATTTCTGAAAACTAGACAAAATTCTGAATTCAGCAAGGGGTCATTTTTGTAGATCCTACAAGGTTTTCCTACAGAAAATAACAGCTGAAATAAAAAAATATTGCAATTGAGCTGAAAACAACAGCCATTTTTCTTTATGTTTTACTCTGTAACTTTTTCCTGCGATGTCAGATTTCTGAAAGCAATATACCGTTTTGTCTGCTGGACTCTTCTGGTTGCGGGGATATAAAGGGCTTGTAGGTTCATCAAGAACCCTAGGTACCCAGAGCCAATAAATGAGCTGCACCCTGCAGTTGGTTTTCATTCTATACTGGGTATACAGCAATTCATTTGCCGAAATATGAAGAGTGAAAAAGAGGTATCAAGAAAACATTTGCATTTCCAAAATGGGATCAAGATAAGGTTTTGAGGAGCAGTGGTTATTTGCACATCGCTGAATTCCGAGGTGCCCATACTAGCATGTGAATTGCAGGGCATTTCTCAAATAGACGTCTTTTTTACACACTCTCTTATATTTGGAAGGAAAAAAGAGAAAGATAAGGGGCAATAACACTTGTTTTGCTATTCTGTGTTCCCCCAAGTCTCCCGATAAAAATGATACCTCACTTGTGTGGGTAGGCCTAGTGCCCGCGACTGGAAATGCCCCAAAACACAACATGGACACATCCTTTTTTTTTTATAGAAAACACAGCTGTTTTTTCCAAAGTGCCTACCTGTAGATTTTGGCCTCTAGCTCAGCCGGCACATAGGGAAACCTACCAAACCTGTGCATTTCTGAAAACAGAATCCTTTGCAAACCTCAAAAAGTGGCTAAAAAAACAAGTTTTCCTCACATTTCGGTGACAGAAAGTTCTGGAATCTGAGAGGAGCCACAAATTTCCTTCCACATGGCGTTCCCCCAAGTCTCCCGATAAAAATTATACCTCACTTGTGTGGGTAGGCCTAGCGCCCGCGACAGGAAACGCCCCAAAGCGCAACGTGGACACATCCAAATTTTTGGAAGAAAACAGAGGTGTTTTTTGAGAAGTGCCTACCTGTAGATTTTGGCCTCTAGCTCAGCCGGCACCTAGGGAAACCTACCGTACCTGTGCATTTCTGAAAACTAGAGACGTAGGGCAATCCAAGGAGGGGTGACTCGCGGGGCTCGGACCAGGTTCTGTTACCCAGAGTCCTTTGCAAACCTCAAAAAGTGGCTAAAAAAACAAGTTTTCCTCACATTTCGGTGACAGAAAGTTCTGGAATCTGAGAGGAGCCACAAATTTCCTTCCACCTGGCGTTCCCCCAAGTCTCCCGATAAAAATTATACCTCACTTGTGTGGGTAGGCCTAGCGCCCGCGACAGGAAACGCCCCAAAGCGCAACGTGGACACATCCAAATTTTTGGAAGAAAACAGAGGTGTTTTTTGAGAAGTGCCTACCTGTAGATTTTGGCCTCTAGCTCAGCCGGCACCTAGGGAAACCTACCAAACTTGTGCATTTCTGAAAACTAGAGACGTAGGGCAATCCAAGGAGGGGTGACTCGCGGGGCTCGGACCAGGTTCTGTTACCCAGAGTCCTTTGCAAACCTCAAAAAGTGGCTAAAAAAACAAGTTTTCCTCACATTTCGGTGACAGAAAGTTCTGGAATCTGAGAGGAGCCACAAATTTCCTTCCACCCGGCGTTCCCCCAAGTCTCCCGATAAAAATGATACCTCACTTGTGTGGGTAGGCCTAGCGCCCGTGACAGGAAACGCCCCAAAGCGCAACGTGGACACATCAAAATTTTTGGAAGAAAACAGAGGTGTTTTTTGAGAAGTGCCTACCTGTAGATTTTGGCCTCTAGCTCAGCCGGCACCTAGGGAAACCTACCAAACCTGTGCATTTCTGAAAACTAGAGACCTAGGGCAATCCAAGGAGGGGTGACTCGCGGGGCTCGGACCAGGTTCTGTTACCCAGAATCCTTTGCAAACCTCAAAAAGTGGCTAAAAAAACAAGTTTTCCTCACATTTCGGTGACAGAAAGTTCTGGAATCTGAGAGGAGCCACAAATTTCCTTCCACCCGGCGTTCCCCCAAGTCTCCCGATAAAAATGATACCTCACTTGTGTGGGTAGGCCTAGCGCCCGCGACAGGAAACGCCCCAAAGCGCAACGTGGACACATCCAAATTTTTGGAAGAAAACAGAGGTGTTTTTTGAGAAGTGCCTACCTGTAGATTTTGGCCTCTAGCTCAGCCGGCACCTAGGGAAACCTACCAAACCTGTGCATTTCTGAAAACTAGAGACCTAGGGCAATCCAAGGAGGGGTGACTCGCGGGGCTCGGACCAGGTTCTGTTACCCAGAATCCTTTGCAAACCTCAAAAAGTGGCTAAAAAAACAAGTTTTCCTCACATTTCGGTGACAGAAAGTTCTGGAATCTGAGAGGAGCCACAAATTTCCTTCCACCCGGCGTTCCCCCAAGTCTCCCGATAAAAATGATACCTCACTTGTGTGGGTAGGCCTAGCGCCCGCGACAGGAAACGCCCCAAAGCGCAACGTGGACACATCAAAATTTTTGGAAGAAAACAGAGGTGTTTTTTGAGAAGTGCCTACCTGTAGATTTTGGCCTCTAGCTCAGCCGGCACCTAGGGAAACCTACCAAACCTGTGCATTTCTGAAAACTAGAGACCTAGGGCAATCCAAGGAGGGGTGACTCGCGGGGCTCGGACCAGGTTCTGTTACCCAGAATCCTTTGCAAACCTCAAAAAGTGGCTAAAAAAACAAGTTTTCCTCAAATTTCGGTGACAGAAAGTTCTGGAATCTGAGAGGAGCCACAAATTTTCTTCCACCCGGCGTTCCCCCAAGTCTCCCGATAAAAATGATACCTCACTTGTGTGGGTAGGCCTAGCGCCCTCGACAGGAAACGCCCCAAAGCGCAACGTGGACACATCCAAATTTTTGGAAGAAAACAGAGGTGTTTTTTGAGAAGTGCCTACCTGTAGATTTTGGCCTCTAGCTCAGCCGGCACATAGGGAAACCTACCAAACCTGTGCATTTCTGAAAACTAGAGACCTAGGGCAATCCAAGGAGGGGTGACTTGTGGGGCTCGGACCAGGTTCTGTTACCCAGAATCCTTTGCAAACCTCAAAAAGTGGCCAAAAAAACAAGTTTTCCTCACATTTCGGTGACAGAAAGTTCTGGAATCTGAGAGGAGCCACAAATTTCCTTCCACCCGGCGTTCCCCTAAGTCTCCCGATAAAAATGATACCTCACTTGTGTGGGTAGGCCTAGCGCCCGCGACAGGAAATGCCCCAAAACAGAACGTGGACACATCACATTTTTTCATAGAAAACAGTGCCTACCTGTGGATTTTGGCCTCTAGCTCAGCCGGCACCTGGGGAAACCTAGCAAACCAGCACATTTTTGAAAACTAGAAATCCAGGGGAATCCAAGATGAGGTGACTTGTGGGGCTCGGACCAGGTTCTGTTACCCAGAATCCTTTGCAAACCTCAAAATGTGGCTAAAATACCACGTTTTCCACACATTTCGGTGACAGAAAGTTCTGGAATCTGAGGGGAGCCACAAATTTCCTTCCACCCAGCGTTCCCCCAAGTCTCCCGATAAATATGATACCTCACTTGTGTGGTTAGGCCTGGTGCCTGCGACAGGAATATATCACACAACGGTCAATGTTGGTCCTTACGTGAGGCAGCTGTTGACCCTGGGGTGATCCATTCCTGACACAGGCACTAGGTGTAGGCACTCAAGTGGGGTAGTGTTTTTATCAGGACAGGTGAGGAGTCACTGGGTGGTAGGAATGTTGTGGATCCCAGCATATTCCTGTAGTTTGTGTGACAGAAATGCGAGAAAAATTGAGTTTTTTTTCAACATTTCAGCTTTGCAGGGTATTCTGGGTAAGAAAACTTTGGGGAATCCACACAAGTCACACCTCTGTGGACTCCCCCGAATGTCTAGTTTCCAGAAATGTTTGGGTTTAGTGTGTTTCTCTATATGGCCGCCGAATCCAGGACCAAAAACACAGGTGCCTGCCTTACAAAACCAGTTTGTTTTGCCATAGACAATTTTGATGTCTCCACAATATGATTTGGGTGGTGGAATTTGGGGCTGACCTAAATTGGTGAGCTCCCAAGAGAGCACTCTCTCTCTGCTTGCCGCCGCATTCACCTGCTCTCTGGGTTGGCCTAACCCACTATTACCCAGTTGCACGAACAGCTTGCAAAGGGACAGCAGGACTGTCCTCATCACCTCCCTCATAATGTACTGGAAGAGGAGTTTTCGAATGGGACTCCTCTGACTGAAAAATCACTCCCAGAGTCTGCGCCATTGTCCTATCCCTCAGATGCTGTCTCAGTATCTGATGTCTCAGTCTCTGATCCTATGTCAGAGCGGTCCTCTATAACCCGAGTGCAGGCAGCAGTCATCCATCAAGATGCCATCTCTGCTATTGGCTAAACTGTTGCTCTAAAACACTAGCCTACGTAGACAGTCACAAAATCGATGGTGTGTGTGAGATACGTGCAACAGTAGAGGCCACCTTACCTGCGCTTCTTCCCTCAATCAGCACGTACTTTCAAGACACTCAAAAAACACCTTGTCACATACCATTCGTCACAGTCTTTAGCACCTCCTGCGCCCAGTCCAACAATCATTATTGGTGCTCCCACTCCCTCCTCCTCGGATTCCCTCATTACCACCCAGCAAAAGTGCCCTTCATCTCTCCATAGACTTTACTAATGTACTCAGCTATTTACATAAAATACAGATGTGCTCTTTGCAGTAGGCATATAAACCTTCTGCGCTTCTTTATGGCACTAAAACTGCCACTAGACAAGTCGGACCCTTTTCCCCCCAGGGAAACCACACACATATTGACAAAAGTGATGTATATATGACAGCCAACCACCTGAAACTCAACTCAAGCAAAACCGAAATAATCCTCTTTGGCCCTCACCAAAAAAACCTGGGACCCCCCATGGTGGCCCACCACGCTAGGCCCTGCACCCACCCCCCGCCAACTACGCACGCAACCTCAGCATCATCCTAGACTCCTCCCTCTCTATGACCCAACAAATCAACATTCTTACCTCCTCATGCTTCAACAAACTCCGTATACTGAAAAACATTCAAATGGATCCCCACAGAGACCAGAAAAACTGTCACTCACGCACTCATCAGCAGCAGGCTTGATTACAGAAACGCCCTCTACGCCGGCACCACTCTAAAACTCAAGTGCAAACTACACGCATCCAGAACTCAGCAGCACGACTCATCCTCGACCTCCACCGACACGAACACATCTCTCCACACCTCAAATCCCTCCACTGGCTCCCCATTGACAAAAGGATCACCTTCAAGATCCTCATCCTCACACACAAATCACTCCACAACACAGGCCCTGCCTACCTCAACGAGAGTCACCTTCCACACCCCCACACGAAACGTCCGTTCAGCTGACCTCTCTCTCGCCTCTGACCCCCGCATCAAACACACCACCACCGGGGGCAGATCCTTCTCCTACATTGCACCCAAAACATGGAACGCACTCACAACCCACATTCGCAAGACCCAAAACCTACTTCTTTTCAGGAAGGGCCTCAAAACCTGGCTTTTTGAACAGTGAACCTCCTAGCCCCTTTCCCTCCCCCCCCGTCCCCCCCCAGCGCCTTGAGACCCTCACAGGTGAGTAGCGCGCTTTATAAATCTCTTTGATACAGATCTACCTATATATATATATATATATATATAAATATATATCTACATAGATATATCTATAGATATATCCATGTACCTAGATATCTCTATCTACATAGATATATGTATATAGATATATACATATATTTTTTTTTAGTTGTTGTATGGTTTCCTTGGGGGCCAAAATGGCCCCCAGGGAAAGCCTACAACATCTAAAAAAAAAATTGCCCCCACAGGGGGTCACCCTGCCCACGGGCGACCCCCTGTCATTTAATTTTTATTTTTTTTTGAAAAAAAAAAAAAATCCCCAGGGGGCACCTACCTTTTTTTTTTTTAAAGAAAATTATGCCGGGGCGGGGGGTGGCCCGTTTTCCGGGGGGGGGCCGCCCCCCAAAAGTGAAATCCCTGGTGTCTAGTGGGGTTTCCTGGCCCCCGATCGCAGCTGTGCTGCGATCGGGGGCCAGGAAACCATTTCAGAAGGCCTCGTAAGAAAGGGGAGACTCTCCCCTTTCTTACGAGGCCTTCTGAAACTGTTTCTGGCCCCCGATCGCAGCACAGCTGCGATCGGGGGCCAGAAACAGTTTCAGAAGGCCTCGTAAGAAAGGGGAGAGTCTCCCCTTTCTTACGAGGCCTTTTCAAAATGTTTCCTGACCCCCCCGATCGCAGCTGTGCTGCGATCGGGGGAGCCAGGAAACCTGAAAGTGTTTCCTGGCCCCCGATCGCAGCACAGCTGCGACCGGGGGCCAGGAAACACTTTCAGGAAGGCCTCGTAAGAAAGGGGAGACTCTCCCCTTTCTTACGAGGCCTTCCCGAACGTGTAAAAGGCCGTTTTCCCCATGAAAGCATGAAGGGGGCGCAAGGCTGCTTCCTGCTTTCATGGGGAAAACACCTTTGCAACGTCAGCGCGCCTCGCGGCGCGCTGACGTCACAAAGGGGCGGGTGGGGGGCGGGGGGAAAAACGGTAGCTTCCGTGTCTCCCGGGGAAAAAAATAAATAAATAATAAATCCTCGCGTGCGACGCACCCGAGGATTTATTAATGCCCTTCCGGGTGTCGGCCACTGGTCGTGACCCGCACCAGGGAGGGTGTGTGGGCGTCGGCCAGTGGCCGACGCCCGCACTTAAGAGGTTAAATATATTAAAGTTAAGAAAGGGCCAGGATATGGGGTTGGCAATAGGGTTAGGTAAAGGATAATTGTCTAAAAACATAACAGAAAAAGATAATAGTAACTAATTCAAGAATACATGAATTTTAAAAAGTATATCTCAGTTCAAAGTAACCTAGGACCATATTTATATTTTTTGAGCACAGCATTTGCATAATTTTTTGATGCAAAATCAGTGCAAACTTACAAAATACAACTGTATTGTGTAAGTTTGCACCAATTTTGCATCAAAAAACGACACAAATGCGGCGCTAAAAAAGTATAAATATGGGCCTTAGTCCATAAAACCCCTTGATTTTATCAATTTTATCAACATCCATCTCTTCACTAATAAGAACCGAGTGAGAATGATGGCAACATCAAACAAGATGTTCTTCTGTCCAAATGACTCTTGTTTATCGTGTGTGCTGGTGTGACTTGACCTGCTGAACTGTTTGTCGTTAGCATCCATTGTAGTTTGTGCAGTTTATCTGTATTAAAAATATAGAATATCCACGTCTTGTTTAGTCCTCTAGGCACTATACAGTTCAAAAGCCTTGCACACTAAGTTTCCCTTTGTACTAAATGTTTTTCATGATCACTGCTTCCCTCTGGTTACCAATCTCCAAAGCTTGAAATCTCACTTGAGAAATAGTGTGACCCGGTTTTTAGATTTTTGAATCTGATTGCATTTCTTCAATTAAAGCAGCTCATTATGGGTATGTGCTCCAGTTTAAGGTTGAGCCTGCATGAGCACCATGTGCCGACGCTGTTGTGTACAGTAAGGGGCTTGCAGCACACCCATTGCTTACCATTGATTAGTCCCTTCGTCACTCTTCTTTACATCTCCTACTTGGCCCACATGTACCTTGCTGTCGTGCCCTGTTTTGTCTGGGGAGCAGGGCCTAGGCACAGATGTGTTTGTGTTAATGAGTGATTCTCTGCTAATGACACTGTGACTCAAGTACCGTTTGTTTGTCTTAATTTATCTCCCTCCTCACATGCCACTTATTAGTGTTTCTTTCAGTTATTTGTGTTTCTTTATGTTGTTTTTGTTTAAAAAAAAAAATAAAATTGCAGTTCATATAGCACATATGCTTAGACTCGAACCTGGTTCTCCTGTTCCAAACTTAGCAGTGCTATCCATAATGCTACCACAGCTTCTCTGTGTGTTGTTTGTGTTTCTATAGTACACAGCTTGGTTGACTTATTTGGGGTATTTTGTTGTCCAGGCAGCACCTAAACAAAGTTTTGAGTGTTGCCTTATAATGAAAACAAAGATTCAAAATGTAATATGCTTGAGTACTGCTCTGTAACCATGCTTTCTTCGTGTAGGTATTGTTGAAAGACTAAGCGGAGTCTGGTGATCTTTGAAATTTGCATAACGGGCTCAATATAGTGAGTTTCCTGGACATGGGCCATATTGCATTTTCATAAATCAGGAACTTCAGGAGCCAGAACTGTCACGTGGCTCAGTGTGAGCAGGAGGTAGGTAAGGAAGGACCCACATAGTCTTTCCTGCTGGAATGCTATGCACAGCGATACACTGAGATTGTATGGGCATTTTGTTTGTGCTGTGTGCAGATCGGGTTCTGTGGCTTAGATATGAGTAGGTCTAATGGACACTTTCATATTTGCAGAATGTCTTAAAAGTATCAAAGTAAATAACAAACTTATGACTGCCAGCCTGACTTTTGAAACCAGCAACATTAGCATCCTTGGGATTGTAGGTCACCCGTAGGGTGTGAAACTACATGCCCCAGCCTGCTTTGACTGGAAGGCTGCAAATCCGGGACAGGAATAAAGTAGTGTCAATGCGCTTGGGCACTTGTTGACATGTACTGTATATGTCATCTATATATGCTTTCATGAATGTGGTGGAGGGCACTGTGCACCAACCTTGGATTAAAGAACTCTAGGCCACGTTCATCGTGAGACGACCAGCACCCACACCCTGCAAATGTTTTGACTTTCCAGTTTTGTTTAATATTATCCATCTATTTTTCCTTTTGAGGAAAGATCTGTGATTGATAGTGACAGAGAGAGCGTATATTTGAGCTCTGCCCCTCTTGTCATAAAGTCAGCAGAATGTGACGAGTTTAAGTTTATAAATGTGCATGAGTGAAAAGCTGCAAAGATACGCATTTTAAATGAGTCATATGCTTGTATTTCACAGTTCGACATAGGTGCCTTTTTAATTATATCACATGCTAGAAAGTTAAAGTTTGTATTAAAATGTAATTTGGACTTTAAACTAATAATTTAGATTTCTTGTGTTTTATGAAAGATTAATGACTTTGAAAATATGTGCAAGTGAGAAAAATGCACTTCTCTGATATACCTAATGTAATGCAATACAAGGCTTTTACAACTTTAAATGAAATGTTTTACTTATACTGGTTACTTATTTTTAGTGATGAATTTATAATGTTTGCCTACTATGGCCCCCATTTCGACCTCGGCTGTCTTTTTACAAGACCGCTGAGGTACCGCCATGCTGAAGACCGCCAGTGCACACCTTTTTCGGACGGAGAGCCGCCAGCAGCCATACTGGCGGTCGGCGGTGAAGTGGAGGCTGCTCCACCTCCACCGCCACGTCATCAGAACACTGCCCACTGAATCACATCCCATGATTTGGTGTGGCGGTGTTCTGGTGACAGGGAGCTGGCGGCGGAGCAGCCCCCATGGATCCTGTTCCCTCCCGGACAATCACCGGACATGGTAAGGTGATAGTCCGTTGGAGAGGGTTTTTTTCTTGTGTTAGCATAACTAAGGCCTACAGAGCTTAGATTTTGCAGTCATAAAAGTGCTGACTCGTTTTTTCATAACATGAAGCCTTCTTTCAGATTTCATTCCTATGAGAAGCAAAGCCCTACTTGTAAAAAGTCTATTGTTTAACCGTAGAAGAACTGTAATCATGTGGCATTGAAATGGATATAATGCAAGAACATGGACTGAGTTTGTACACACTTGTCACAACCCATTCGAGTCACAAGGAAAAGGACGTTTTCATGGCAGACCTGGGGGAATTTTGGACTGTTGCAACCTGAAGTTTGTTAATGATTATGATTGGATGATGCCCCTTTTTCATAATATGAGCACATCATGGTAACCAATTGGAACATTTCATGTAGATTGATATATCGTTTGCTGATCAAACTTTGCTAAGATGCAGCTGCAGAGTCGCTCTCCCCCTGTATTGGTCAGAGACAGACGCTTTCCTGATGCTTGCAGGTGTCTTGTTCACCAGATGATTTGCTAATGAAGATTCCCTGAATGCTGTATCCCCTAGAGAGGTATCTTCCTCTCTGTCATTTGCCTGTGCCCCTTGAAATCCCTAATTTGGTTAGCTGTAGGTTTGACACATGCCCTGTCAATGATTATTGACTTGATAATAATTGAATAGTCTAAATGATTGTGAAATCTGAGCACTGCATGATTTCCAAGGCTGTTAGAAATGGCGTCTCTAGTTGGCAGTGGTGTGTACCTTGTCCAAGAAGGGACACTCACTCTAGTCAAGGTAAGGGAGTCACACAGCTAACCCTTGCTCACCACCTTGGTTGCTTGACACGAGCAGTCAGGCTTATCTCAGAGGCAATGTGTAAAGTATTTGTGCAAACACACAGAGTAACACAGTGAAAACACCACAAAAGTACTCCACACCAATTTAAAAAAATAGCCAATAATGATCTGAGTAAAACAAGACTAACACAACAAAAACCCAACATATACAAAAAAATATATGAATTTTTAGAGATTAAGAGTCTCATTATGAGTCTGGCAGTCAGACAAGCTGAACGCCAGACCCACGTTAAGGAAACTGCAGTGGAGCCGGCGGTCTTCCCACCAGACCCATTACAAGGTTTCCCTGGGCTGAGCAGTGGAAACATCATCCCAGTAGAAATGGTGCAGTTGTATTGGTCTCGGCATGGAGCCGAGGTCAATGCCATTACATGGGGGGGCCCCAGCACCATTGGAATACAAAGCAGACAGTGCACATTCTTGGGTGCTGGGCAGGGGGGCCCATGCACTGCCTATGCCATGGTCAATGGCAGTACATGGCCCCCTGTGGCCCCTGACACTGGCTTTCCACTGGACTTTCCATGGCGGGATCCCCACCATGGAAGGGGTGGCAGAAAGCTGAGTTGTAATCAGCCAGGCAGTGCTGAGTTCAGCGCCGCCCTGGCTGAATGCAACTGCAACTGCCTCACCCCACCAGGAACCACCCGCCAGGGTTATAACATAGTGATTGGACCACGTGGTGGTTGGACCACCACAGTTGTGGTGGCCTGACCGTCACTTGTGAGGATGGCGGTCCTTGGCCCACCAGCCTCGTAATGAGGCCTCAAATCTCAGTAAAGCACTTAGAAACACTAGAGCTACAATTAGGTCTATCACAATGTCATTGGTGGAGTTTTTCCCAATAGCCTGACACAACTTGCAAGTGAGTATGGGCGAGTCACAGAGTTGGACGGACCCCAGCCACAGTACCTTTGAAATTGATGAGAAAACAAGGACATTCGTGGAGTCGGGGAGATGAGGTGTTGGTGGAGCTGGTGCAGCATTGGGTCTTTACTGCTACCGGGGAGGTGAGACGTTGGTTCCTTACTGCGAGTGTTGGTTCCTTACGGTTGCAGGGGTGGTGATGCATCATTGGTGGTAAGACATCGACTTCTTACGATATGGGGTGGTAGATGAATCCAGGAGGTCAAGAAGTGAGGTGTCAACTTCATGGTGTTGTGATCACACCATGGAGCCACAGGTGCTGAGGCAGAGTCGGGTGCCCTAAATGTCAGGGACACAGCACTCAGGACTCACTCTTTGGTAGGAATCTGAAGGTGCTGCAGCAGCATCGGGCCTGCGGCAATGGTTGGGGTCGTTGCACTAGGCAGCGACTACGGTGAAGGTGCAGGCAGAGTTGTGGAGTTGAACAGGGGTGCCAGTCCTGAGGGCCCAGAAACTGGATTTAGCACCATTTGTCGAGTCAGCACTCTCAGCAAGTGAGCCCAGGTGGTGGCAGATGAAGTCTTTGATTTCCCTGAGACATCTAACAGGGGCAAGCTCAGTCCAAGCCCTTGAAGAACCTTTGGAAGCAGGATGTAGAAAGCAAGGTCCACTCCTTTCGCTCCCAGGACAGAAGCAGCAAACAGCAGGCCAGCACAACAAAGCAACAGGCAGAGTGGCAGTCCCTCCTACATCAACTAGCTCTTGTTCCTGGCAGGATGTCCTCAGTCTGGAAGGATTCTAAAGTTGTGGTTTCAGAGGTCCAATATTTATACTCATTTCTGCCTTTGAAGTAGGCAAACTTCAAACGAAAGTCTTTGTAGTGCACAAGACCCGGTGTAAGGACCTGCAGGGTGTTTGAGACTGTTTTGTGTAAGGGCAGGCACAACCCTATTCAGATGCAAGTGTCTGCTCCTCCCACCGCTCGAGCTCTGGAAGACCCATCAGAATATGCAGGGCACACCTCAGCTTCCTTTGTGTAACTAACACCCCAACTGTCATCCTGACCCAGATGTGTATTCCTAAAAGGTGTGGTGTTGCCTAAAAATGGTATTTCCAAACTTAGAATTCAAAAACCAACTTCACCAAAAGATGTATTTTTAAATTGTGAGTTCAGAGACCCTAAACTCGACATCTCTATCTGCTCCCAATGGAAAATTACGCTTGAAAGATATTTCAAGGCAATCCCTATGTTAACCTATGCGCAAGGTAAGCCTTGCAATAGTAAAAACCAAATTTAGCAGTATTTCACTATCAGGATGTGTAAAACACACCTTTATATGTCCTACTTTTTAAATACACTGCACCCTGCCCATGGGGCTACCTTGGGCCTACCTGAGGGGTGACATACATGTAGTAAAGGGGAAGGATTGGGCCTGGCAAGTGGGTGCACTTTCCAAGAACTGGCAATTAAAACTGCACATACAGACATTGCAGTGGTAGGTCTGAGACAAGTTTACAGGGCTACTCATGTGTGCTGCAGGCCTACTGGTAGCATTTGCGTTACTGGCCCTGGGCACACACCGTGCACTGTACTAGGGACTTACTAGTAAATCAAATCTGCTAATCATGGACAAACCAATCAATCAATCAATTCAGTTTTATTTTGGTAAAAGAGTATACCATAAAAGCACATTTACAAAACACTTAAATAAATACAGTAAAAGGGATAGCACAGTATCCTTTGGCTAAAAAAGATAAAATACAATGTAATATAAATATAATTGTGAATTTTAACCTGCTAGAAATGGGGCCTTTGGTTGGCAGTCAGGTTATCCCCTGTCCAAGCAAGGACCGTCATTCTAGTCAGAGTAAAAGAGAATCACAGTCAGCTGACCCCTGCTTAACCCCTTGGTAGCTTGGCACAAGCAGTAGGCTTGACTTCAGAGTGCTAGGTGTAAAATATTGTCAGAAACACACACAGTAACTTAATGAAATCACTACAAAATTACACAACACAGGTTTAGAAAAATAGGAAATATTTATCTAAACAAAACAAGACCAAAATGATAAAAATCCACAATACACAAGTCAAGTTATCAATTAAAAAGCAAAAAGAGACTTCATGTAGTTTTAAACACACACTAACATGGTTAGCGTGAAAATGTACCTTGAGTGCATCAAAAATAACCCCACACGGGAGAGTGTGTGTCAAAAAGGGCTTGCGATGCGTCAATTTCACTCACGAGCAAGACCTTGCATCGTTTCTCTTTTTGTCGGGTCTGGGTGTGTCATTTCTTCTCTACGCAGGAGATAGATGCGTCGATCCGGTCAGCACTCTCAGGTCCGGGCAGGCCCTGTGTCATTTTTGCACGCCCAGTGGTGTTTGCGTCGGAAATCCAGTTGCACGATGATTTGAAAATCATGCAGCGCGGGTTCCAATCTCACCAGCCTTTGTCAGCACTGCTGCACATTGTTACTCCAGCTCCGTGCATCGATCTTTGGGTCACGTTGCAGGCACGCATCAATTTTGAGCCGCAAAACTGACGCCACATTGATTTTTTAGCTGCAGATCGGAGTTGCATCGATCTTTTCCCCGCACGTCGCTCTGTGCGTGGATTTTTTCCTCTTAGGCTGCCAGCTTCTCCATTCAGGGTCCCAGGAACTGGATGGGCACCGCTTGGCAGAGTAGGAGAGAGTAGGAGTCTCTCCAGAGACTCCAGGTGCTGGCAGAGAGAAGTCTTTGCTGTCCCTGAGACTTCAAACAACAGGAGGCAAGCTCTAAATCAAGCCCTTGGAGATCTTCACAAGATGGAAAGGACACAAAGTCCAGTCTTTGCCTACTTACTCTGGCAGAAGCAGCAACTGCAGGAGAGCTCCACAAAGCACAGTCACAGGCAGGGCAGCTCTTCTTCCTCAGCTCTTCAGCTCTTCTCCAGACAGAGGTTCCTCTTGGTTTCCAGAAGTGTTCTAAAGTCTGTGGTTTTGGGTGCCCTTCTTCTACCCATTTTCTAGTTTGAAGTAGGCCTACTTCAAAGTAAAGTCTCTATAGATTGTGAAATTCTGCTTTGCCCAGGCCAGGCCTCAGACACTCACCTGGGGGTTGGAGACTGCATTGTGTGAGGGCAGGCACAGCCCTTCCAGGTGTAAATGACCACTTCTCCCCTCCCTCCTAGCACAGATGGCTCATCAGGAAATGCAGACTAAACCCCAGCTCCCTTTGTGTCACTGTCTAGTGTGAGGTGCAACCAGCCCAGCTGTCAAACTGACCCAGACAGGAAATCCACAAACAGGCAGAGTCACAGAAATGGTATAAGCAAGAAATTGCACACTTTCTAAAAGTGGCATTTTCAAACACACAATCTTAAAATCAACTTTACTAAAAGATGTATTTTTAAATTGTGAGCTCAGAGACCCCAAACTCCACATGTCCATCCGCTCCCAAAGGGAATCTACACATTAATCAGTTTTAAAGGTAGCCCACACGTTAACCTATTAGAGGGACAGGCCATGCAACAGTGAAAAACACATTTTGCAGTTTTTCACTGTCAGGACATATAAAACACATTACTATATGTCCTACTTTAACCATATACTGCACCCTGCCCTTGGGGCTACCTAGGGCCTACCTTAGGGATGCCTTACATGTAAGAAAAGGGAAGGTTTATGCCTGGCAAGTGGGTACACTTGCCAAATCGAATTTACAGTTTAAAACTGCACACACAGACACTGTAGTGGCAGGCCTGACCCAGGATTACAGAGCTACTAATGTGGGTGGCACAACCAGTGTTGCAGGCCCATTAGTAGCATTTGATTTACAGGCCATGGGCACCTCTAGTGTACTGTACTAGGGACTTACTTAGTAAATCAAAGATGCCAATCATGGATAAACCAATCAACCATATGATTTACACAGAGAGCATATGCACTTTAATCACTTGTTAGCAGTGGTAAAGTGCTCAGAGTTCAAAAGCCAACAGCAACAGGTCAGAAAAAATAGGAGGAAGGAGGCAAAAAGATTGGGGATGACCCTGCAAAAGGACAAAAGTCCAACATAACCCAGTTGCATACCATAACTTCTAAAAAGCAGCACAACGCTTATTTTCATTTATATGGTGATTTTCATAAATTATACGTAAATGTATTAACTATCAAAGTGCAGTACACTGTACAACAAGTACAAAGCATTATAAATTACAATTCAAAGATTTGAGTCTTAAATGCCAGATAGCCTCTAAATATTGTGCTAGTGTGCATTCCACAGTCGCATTGGGATTTGTTTTACAAAACCTAAGGGCTGATAACCGATTCCTAAAACCCATGGATTTGCAAAATGGTATTATCCAACATGCCCCCTGCTTAGAAAACGCTGGGAAATGGAAAAGAACATGAACCGTGCATTCAGCATTTCCACGTCCCATCGGGCATAGGTTAGAATGACTATCAGATTTCAACCATCTGCAAGTAAAAGTGCTTAGAGGGAGCGACCCTAATCTAAATCTAATATAAAGTGCACGTGCTAAAGGAGATAAAATCACATCGATATAATGCTCAAAGCCATAATGGCATTTAAACGATAAAAAACTATTTGTCATACTAAACGAGGGTGCTTCAGCTAATTTATCTACTTGTACATTTAACCAGTACACATCCTTTACAACCTGCATAGCACTTTTTGGGAGGTGAGAGGGATTTTCCAGAAAGCTCCCAACCCAAGTTTAGTAAAAGTTTTTTCAACATGATTACACCACCTGACTTTTTTAGTAGTATGCATGCTCAACAGGACACTCAGCCCAGCTCGATATGGGCTAAAAATATCCGATGACCAAATCCTAATCCAGTACGTTGATGGCATTAAAGCGGCTATATGCGCAATGGAATAAAGATTTAGATCCATCTGAATAGGCAATGTGGCGGAGCTTACAGGTACTTTTAATAAAGTTTTCAGAAAAAAGTTTTCAGCTCTTTCTAAATCCTCCAGATTACAATGTCCCCATAGCTCTGCGCCATATAGGACTCCCCCTCTCACTTGGGCTTTATATATTTCCATCGCAAGAGTGATGGCAAACCTGGGGGATCTGGCAGCATATCTCAAAATACCCCGACTTTTGTTATAAGCTCATAAACGACTTCGATAAGAGGGCCTGCCATTTATGTGAATCCTCCAATTTGATTCCCAGATAATCGAAGTCAGGAACTCTTTCTAGAGCTTCCCACTCCAAGAGTATCTGTTTCTTCATTTTATATTTTATATCCCCAAATACCATGTACTTGGTTTTAGATGCATTAATTTCCAATCCGTGGTCTTTACAAAAGCCTGTGAACTTCACAAGCAAATTAGAAAGCCCAAAATAAGTTTGAGATAATAGCAAGGTGTTGTCTGCAAACAACCAACAACGGGGCTTCGCCCCACCTATTTTGGGTGCATCATTGTCATAGTCCAATAAGTAAGGAATGCACGCATTGATAAACAATAGGAAGAGAGTAGGGGCCAGCACACACCCCTGTCTCACCCTTCTGCATGTTGGGATCTCGGTCATTAGCTCCCCTTTTGTCCTCCATTGAATTCTGGCAGAGCTCTTGGAATACAGATCTTTAATTACATTTAATATAGGACCCGGCACTCCAACTCTACCCATAACCTCCCACAATTTGCAACGTGGGACAAGATCAAAAGAGGACTTAAGATCTACAAATGCAACAAAAGGTTTCCCTGCGTCCATTCCACCATCTTCCATTTAATCGTGAGGAAGTGAAAGACCTGGTCAACTGTGCTTATTCTCTGTCTAAAGCCCGCCTGTAAGTGACTGAGTGCTTGGTTTTCTTCAATCCATTTTTTGAGCCTACTCAGTACCTGATAGCAAAAAATCTTTTCTAAATTATCCAGGAGGCTGATTGGTCTATAATTTCCCGGGACAATCCTCTTCCCATTTTTGTATACAGGAACAATAATTGCTCCCTTCCAGGTCCGCGGGTAAAAGCTGCTTACCAAAACAGCATTTGACACCCTATTAACATAGGGACCCCAATAATCCAGATCTGATTTAAACATATCCAATGGTATACCATCTAACCCAGGTGCCTTTACTGATTTTTGTGCCCTTGACCCCAGGGTAGGTCGCTCCCCTGTCTTCACAGCGCCACCAGATCCAGATCCCCTGTTCTGCCTTCTCTTTTGCCTGCATCGCTGCCTGTGCCCCGAGTGTCTGTGTTGCCGTGTGTCTGCGTTCGCGCTCCCCTTTTTTTCCTTCTATATCCCCGAGTGCCTGTGCTGTGTGATCGCGCTCCCCTTTTTTCCTTCTGTATCCCCGAGTGCCTGTGTTGTGTGATCGCGCTCCCCTGGTTTTCTTCTGTATCCCCGAGTGCCTGCATCTTCTGAGTGCCGTCCCCCTTGCCCTCCCGCCGTCTCCCCCTTGTTTTTCCTGTTTTTCTGCGCCTTTCGGCACTTCGCCATTTTTCTAGGCCTCCTCGCCTTCGGAGCCTTTTTCCCGCCGCTTTTTTGCCGCTTTTTTCGCCCTACCCGCCCTCCTCCCGCCTCCCAGCTGACCCCGCCTCCCCGGCTACCCCTTAAATGGCGGCCGCTGCGAGGCCGCGCAGCGGACGCGCGCAGCGGGGGCGCCTAAGGCAAGCCCGTCTGCGCCCGTCCGCACCTGGACCGCGCACAGCGCCCGAACCCCTGGCCCCCGCGCCCCCCGCCTGACCTACGACTCCGCCACCCTCGTCAACCTCAACCCCGGCCGCACTCCGGGCTGCTACCGCGCCCCCCCCAAACGGACCCACGGACCCTTCACCTGCAACAACTGTCACTTCACCTGCCTACGGACCAACACCGCTCCCGTCAAGAACGACTCCCCCGGAAGCAATCTCCACTGCATCCTGGTCAACACCCGATCCGTCCACAGGCACGCCATCGAACTGTGGAACCTCATCAACTCTACGAACCCGGACATCGCCTTCCTCACCGAGACCTGGATGAATCCCTCCTCGGCACCCGACATCGCCATAGCCATCCCCGACGGCTACAAAATCATCTGGAAAGACCGCACCAACCGCATTGGAGGAGGCATCGCCATCGCACACAAAAACTCCATCCGCATCTCAACCGACACCGACAACTCACTCCCCGACGCCGAACATCTCCACTTCACGATCCACAGCGACCCCAAGACCACCCTCAGAGTAACCCTCATGTACAGACCACCAGGACCCCGCACCAAGTCCAGCGAAGACATCGCAGACTTCCACCGACTACATCCTCCTAGGAGACCTCAACTTTCACCTGGAGAACCTCACCGACAACAACACCACCGCCTTACTGGACAATCTCACCAACCTGGGACTGAATCAGCTAGTCAACACCCCCACCCACTACTCCGGACACACGCTCGACCCCATCTTCTCCTCCAGCAAACACATCACCTTCAGCCACACCACCGAACTCACCTGGTCGGACCACAGCTGTGTCCACTTCATCTTCAAGAAGACCACTGTGCACCACCACACCCAGCAACCACCAAGAAGACACTGGAATCGTATCACCACGGATCAGCTCGCATCAACCCTCTCCCAGAACCGACCCACCAGCACCACCGACCCAAACGAAGCCGCCAACAACCTCACCAACTGGATCTCCGACTGCGCCAACCTCCTGGCCCCCCTGAAAACTCAAGCCAGCACCAACAACCACAAGAAAAACTCCTGGTTCACCCCCGACCTCAAGGACTCCAAGAAAGAATGCCGCGCCCGCGAGAAGACGTGGCGCCTCAACCAGACCGAAGAGAACATGTCAGCTCTCAAGGACGCCACCCTCCAACACCACCAACGCCTCCGCGCCGCACGAAAAACAGCCTACCGGATCAGACTTGACAACAACGCCCACAACAGCAAGGAACTATTTGGCATTGTCAAAGAGCTCTCCAACCCGGACGCAGAAAACAACTCCATCCCTCCATCACAGGACCTCTGCGACTCCCTCTCGACCTTCTTCCACCACAAGATCACCGACATATACAACAGCTTCCCGACCACCGACGCGAACCCCCCCCGGAACCCGCTACCGACATCGCCACCATCCTCACCTGGAGCCCAACCACCACCGAGGAGACCACCCGCGTCATGAACTCGATCCACTCCGGATCCCCATCGGACCCCTGCCCGCACCACATCTACAACAAAGCCGACGACATCATCGCACCGCACCTCCGAGATGTCATCAACGCCTCCCTCACCACCGCCACCTTCCCGGAGAGCTGGAAACACGCAGAGCTCAACGCCCTCTTAAAGAAACCCACAGCAGACCCCACCGAACTCAAAAACTTCCGGCCCATCTCTCTCCTGCCGTTCCCCGCCAAAGTGATTGAGAAAATTGTCAACACTCAACTCACCAACGCCCTGGAAACCAATGACTCCCTCGACCCCACACAGTTCGGTTTCAGGACCAACCACAGCACCGAAACCGCCCTCATCGCAGCCACGGACAACATCAGAGCCCTGACCGACAAGGGTGAGACCGTGGCCCTCGTACTCCTGGACCTCTCCGCAGCCTTCGACACGGTCTGCCACCGCACCCTGATACGACGCCTCAGCAACGCCGGCATCAGAGGCAAGGCCCTCGAATGGATCATCTCCTTCCTCTCCGGAAGGACTCAGAGAGTCCGCCTGCCCCCCTTCAGATCCACAGCCACGGAGATCATCTGCGGCGTACCTCAAGGATCCTCCCTCAGCCCCACTCTCTTCAACATCTACATGACCCCCCTGGCGAACATCGCACGCAAACACGGACTCGACCTAATATCATACGCCGACGACACCCAGCTCATCTTATCCCTCACAAACAACCCCACCTCAGCTAGGACCAGATTTCATGAAGGAATGAAGGAAGTGGCAAACTGGATGACAGACAGCCGCCTGAAACTGAACGCCGACAAGACGGAGGTCCTCATCCTCGGCCCCACCCCCACCGCATGGGACGACTCCTGGTGGCCCCCCGCCCTAGGCAGCACTCCCCAACCCACCGACCACGCACGCAACCTCGGCTTCATCCTGGACTCATCCCTCACCATGACCAGACAGGTGAACTCGGTGACCTCAGCATGCTTCAACACCCTACGCATGCTCCGCAAGATCTTCCGCTGGATCCCCACCGACACCAGGAAGACTGTCACCCACGCCCTCGTCACCAGTCGCTTGGACTACGGGAACACCCTGTACGTGGGCATCACCACCAAGCTGCTGAGGAAACTCCAACGGATCCAGAACGCTGCCTCAAGACTCATCCCGGACATCCCTCGCCACCACCACATCTCAGGACACTTGAAAAAACTCCATTGGCTCCCCGTCAACAAGAGGATCACCTTCCGACTCCTCACCCACGCACACAAAGCCCTTCACAACCTCGGACCCAAACTCATCAACAACCGCGTCTCCTTCTACACTCCTCCGCGCACTCTACGATCCGCCGGACAGGCCCTGGCAGCCGTACCCCGCATCCGCAAAGCCACCGCCGGAGGAAGATCCTTCTCTTTCCTGGCAGCGAAGACCTGGAACTCTCTGCCCAGCCACCTTCGCGCCATACCTGAACACCTCTCCTTCAGAAGGCAGCTCAAGACCTGGCTCTTCAAGCACTGACCCCCCCCAGCGCCTTGAGACCCTTTATGGGTGAGTAGCGCGCTTTATAAATGCGAATGATTGATTGATTGATAATAGCAATCTCAGTTTCCTTTAAAGTAAAGAGTGTAAAGCTAACTGCAGGGGAAGGAACATTTGCTGATTCGCTATCATTAACAATAGTATGAACAGGGTCGTGACTGTATAACTCAGTGAAATAGCTAATCCAAGATTCCGGGGTAATATGTCAGTCGGCTCTAGGGTTCTCATTGCATCCATTTCTGGCCACCAAGGACCAAAAACATTTTTAATTTTTGTCCCTGGCAGCCAGCACTAAATCCTGCCATAAAATCTTTTCCCAACAGTTTTTACTAATCTTAAGTGCAGATGCATACTCACGCTTTGCATAAGGTATCTTAGGTCTATCTTTTAATTTTATTGCTTTTGTGATACTGCTCTTGGCCTCTCTACATGCCTTACCAAACCACCTATGATGAGGGCCTGCTCCTGGATGTTTATTCTCCCTGATGGTTTTGAAGAATAACTTTTTGAGGGCAGAAAAAAGATCGGTGTGCAGGGTCATGATCTCATTCGGAGTATAAACAAGAGCCATCAGATAACTGATGTGTTGATACTAAAGCACACATTTTTTCCCATAGTTTGTGAGAATTTCTAAAAAAATCCCATTTCACAGCACGCTTGTTGGAGGACACCTCTGAAACGGCAGGTGCTTCATATTTAAATTGAGCACCTATCCTGGTAAAAAACTGCCTGCCGTATGTTACCAAGAGAGGGGCATGATCACTATTATATTGGTTACCCACCTTAACATCTTTAATAAGGTGCCATATCCTCACATCAATAAGTACAAAATCAAGTATACTGCTATACGACCCTCAAAAAAAAGTATGTTTCGCAAGATTGTCCGAAGGAAAATGTCCATTTCCTGGGCAAAGCCCATGAGTTATCATAAGATCAATAACCTGAAAGGCTCTATTGCTGGTTTTAGGCTGTTTCATCTGGGTCGAATAAGGAGGAATATTCCATATTGAATCTTCTAGCTGCGTTATCTCAGAAAAGGCTAAATTAGGCTCAAGGGACACATTAAAGTCACCAGCTACAATAATGTAATGCGACAAAAGGAGATCCAACACCAGGGTGTTCAACATCTAAACAGTTTTAGACATTTGATTAGGATGATCCGGTCTATTATGGACATTTATACACAGTAGCGGTAGACCTTGCTTAGACTGTAAAGATATTGCCAATATATTGGGCGAGTCCACATAGATTTCCTTAACATTGCCCACCTCGGAGATTCTTATCCAGGTAATAAGGCCCCCCGCTGCTCTACCAGCAGGTGATGGTTTAGCTTCCTTACAAAATGAGCAGTACCCTTGTCTGTTAACATTTGAGGTGGCCCAGGTTTCCTGAAGCAAGCAAAATTTAAATTTATCTATATACTCCCCCCAATCATCATCATCTAGTTTATTACGAATTCCGTTCACATTCCATGTTTTAAAATCCAACGGTAAAGTCTGAAAATCACTGCAGCCCTCCTGTAGGTGCTCAAAGGTACGTGTTTTTAATGGACTCTCCTTGGATTTTGGTTTTGCCATATTAACATTAGACAATGGAACCATGCTCCTTTGTAAAATAAATTCTAAATCTGAATTGCCAAGTGGCTGAGGTATGACATTAAAAGGGAATGTGTTAACATCCCGATGCACTGTGGAAGAAGGCAGTCAATCAATATCCGAGGCATCACCTATTTGTTCCAACTCACTTAGATTGGACCTCTCAATTGAGCAGTCATATTCCTTCATGTGGGCCACACAAGGTATTTCTTCAAGAGGAGCTGAGGGCCCAGGTCCCTCTTTGAGAGCCCTACGATTCGAGATGAGTGGGGTTTTCTACACCAAGGAGCTATTCACAGGCAAACTGCTTTTAAGACAGATGTTTGATCCATTTCGCATGGTGTTCCGGGCTTCCATAGATAGCAAGCCCTTTATGAAATCCCAATGCCCTGACTTCTCGCTGAAACGTTTGGTCGATATTATATCTGAATGGATAATAGCACCACATTGTCTGGTGTGTCGTAACCAGTTGATGGCCTTATTTATTAGTGATGATTTATCTTCCTGTGTACTAGGGGGCGAGGGGGGTACCTTGCACATATAGATTGGGTGACCATTATCAAAACGTTCACAAAAGTCGAATCCCACTCCAATTCTACACATGGTCAATATCCAGATGGAGCTCCAGAGTGACCCCTAAGGCACAATAGACTAGAGGGCTTAACCAAAGGAGCCTTAGAGACATGCATGTACATCTTAAAGGGACAAAGACCACTTTCATTCGTCATAGTTCCTTGTAATAAGGAGGCGCGGGTATTGGTAATAGCCACCTTGTCTTTATAAATAGGAGTAGTATCCTTCCTCAAACTGGTGGAACAAAGAGAATTTAGTACTTCCACCAATAAAGACTTCTGTTCTCTCACTTCATCTCTTAGGCCAATAACAAGAGAAAACATTTCCTCCTGAGAAGGAGCTACAGGAGGATGTTGAATTAAGGGTCACAAATTTGAAGAGGAGCTTCCTTGGTCATAGGTTTGGTCCTGTGGTTCCAACGGCAAAAAGCGATTAGTACAGGGAATATCATGGACAATCACGCTACCTAACCTAGCGTCTTCTATATTTCGATGGGCTGAGCTGGTTCCTGAGGGCTTTGCATTAATACTTCCAGCCTGAGGTACCAGTACTAGCGAGAGATCTCCATTTATTGGGGTGCTTCCCTTACTAGGGAGTCTAGCTGCCAAAAAAGGAGTAAGAGTACCATTTTTCAACCCCTTCCGTAGATTCTTCTCTTTTTTATTTAATATAGATTCAACCTCTTCGATTAAGGTATCTATTTTGTTGGATACACAATTGGAGAGGGTATGTGGTGTTTGAAGGAGCTTCAGTATTTTAGTTTGTACAGAGGACGCTGCAGGACTTCCTTTAGCCTTTCGCTTCCCCATTTCATACGCAAATGGACTGCCACACAAATTAAAAGATACCCAGCAACAAGTTACTTCAGCAGTTCCTCCCTCAGTGCCAAGAGGGGTTGCCCAGCCCAGCCTCAGTTGGTCTCAGACGGGTGCAGACGGGCACGCCCTTGGCCTGCATGTGTCCCTCTATGAGGGGCTATGCGACGCGCTGAGAAACGCCCATGTTCCTTGATCCACTCCCCGGTGGCAGCAAGGTTCCCTGGGACAGAGAGTCCCTCAGAGGTAGGCAGACAGGCAGCACAACACGATGCGGGGCTACGCGTCGTGCTAAGAAGCGCTCGCGTTCCTGGACCAGCCCCACGGAGGCAGCAATGTTCCCTGGGACAGAGAGTTCCTCAGAGGCAGGCAGGCAGGCAGCACAACACGATGAGGGGCTACACGATGTGCTGAGAAGCACTTGTGTTTCTGGATCCGCCCCCCAGTGGCAGCAAGGTTCCCTGGGACAGAGAGTCCCTCAGAGGCAGGCAGGCAGGCAGGCAGGCAGCACAACACCAATCATTAATACAATTTAGACAGAGAGCACTTGCACTTTAGCACTGGCCAGTAGTGGTAAAGTGCCCAGAGTCCTAAAGGCAGCAAAACAAATGTCAGCACAGGATCAAAAACAGGAGGTCAGAAGCAAAAAGACACGGGAAACCCTGCAGAAAGGGCCATTTCCAACAGTGTCTCAGATCTGTCTATTGACATTCGGTATTATAATTCTTGAATGCTTAGTTTTATTGATGTTAGTATGCCTGAACTTAGTTCATCACCTAGGGCAATCCTTGGTGATTATGTATCTTTATAACTTGGTTTTGTGCATAGTCTACATGGCTTTGAGCATGTATCTGTAATAAAGATTTGTACTATATTCCTGATTGGAGTTTTTCTTCCACTGCCACATTGATCAGGGTGTCTAAATGATTGGTGTGGTGTTGAAGTAATTGTTTACGCTTCACCACACATCTTACTGGGTAAAACGTTTTCTCAACCTCATTGTGCATTTGATTCCTGAGAAGAATGAATAATGTGTTTGCCTCAGTATAAAGATTTGTCATGTCGTGTCATTTTAGTCAGGAGACTGAAACCCGTAACATTTCTTATGTGTTTGGAATTATATATGTTTACTGCTGATGGAGCTTGTTTTCGTGGTTCCACGAGGGACCTCCAAGGAAAGGGGGATGGTGTTGCTTTACATTCAGTTGTTGAGTTCCTGACTCGAAAGCAGTTGACCCAGTAATCCATGTGGCTGGATTCAGCCACTGTTATTTACAGCAGTCTCACTTCATAGAAACATGCTATATTTAGAAGCTATTAGACTGACACAAAGGCGGGGGTAAAAATTGCAAAAGCAGACTCGAGCGCTCAATTCTTTTCATATTGAGCCAAATCTTTTGTTTTACGCTTTGTGTGGAGCGGTGGCTGGTAGGGAGGAGATCTTGACTTCACAATTGTATGAAAGCTAATCACATGGTGACACCAAATCCCAGTGATCTTGCTTCCATTACAACCAGAATAGTCAGTGCTTCAACATGGAAAACAGCACTGCCATTTTATTTTTGCAGATTGTTGTACTTTTTCATGCTTAAAAGACTGATACCCAGTATTGTGATATAACTTGTCTCACAAACTGAAACACATGAAGCCCTTGGTCTGTTTCAAAACTTTAGCCCCGATTATGAACTCAACTTGATTCCCCACCGCCAACCGTGCCGGCGGTCAATGAAAGACCGCCAGTGGTGGTGGGCGGCATCGCGCCAAATAATGACGCATGGAGCCTCACCGCCATTGATGGTGGTGAGGGCCGCCATGCTGGCAGTCTGTGGCAGGGGTGGATGCTGCTCCACCCTCACCGCCACGTCAGACCATACACTGCCACGCCTATAATGAAGCAGTTATAGGCGTGGCGGTGTATGGAGAGGTGTCAATGGTGGCGGAGCAGCATCCAGGGAGCCCGTTCCCTCCCAGAGCAGTGCAACAGAAGAGGTAAGTGCTGTCCCAGAGGGAAGGGGGGTGTGGTGTGTGTGTGTGAGTGCATGGGGGTGTGCTTGAGTATATGTGTGGGGGTGTGTGTCTGAGTGCATGTATGCGTGTGTGCATCTAAGTGAATGGGTGCATGTGGATGTGGGGGTTCGGTTTTGGAGGTCCTGTATGTAGGAGTGGGGGGTGGGGGATGGTGAGAGTCATGTTGGGGGGACCTACATGGGGTTTTTGGGAGTGGAGGGTGGGAGGATCGGTGTTCAGGGTTCGGGGTGGGGGCAGTTCTAGGGGCTTGGGGTAAGTGTACTGGAAAGGGGGGAGGGGCTTTGCATGTCACATTCAGGTAACAGGAATTATTATTCCTGCCACCCGTGTGCTTTACGCCAGGGATTACCTGGCGGGGTATCTCATCAGGAAATCCCTGGTGGAAATGGAATCATAATCCCACCGCCTGTCAGGACTCCACCGCCAGGTCGAACGTGCCCAGAGTTGGCCCGGCAGTCGAATCTGGTCTGGCGGTGGGTGGTAGTGAACTGCCTGCTTTGCAACCAGTTCACTACTGTGTTCAGAATATGGCGGTCTGGACCGACATGTCGGCATGGCGGTCCAGACCGCCATGTTCATAATGACCACCTTTGTTAGAAACTGAAAAAATGGAGAGAACTTAGAGCTCTGCGTTTTATTTACTGAATTGTATTAAGTACTGAAATGTATTTACCTGTTTTTATTTATTCACGCTTCTTGTTGTACCCCCTTTTTTACTTTCTTGCTTTGATACTGGTACTTTCTAGTTGTTTTGTAAGCTGTGTCAAATCACCTGCTACGTTATAAAGTGCAGTGAAAGTTCAGTTAGGTGGCATAGAGCTCTTCAAGAAATATGCAATACCTGCATTGACTACAATCTCTGTGAAATGTAAAGTGACTCAGTGGTTCTTAAATTCTGTATGCAACATCACAAGTAGAACACTGAGAAAATGGGCATTAGCATGTTTTTGGTATTATTTTCTAGACGGCGTAAGCAGCATAAGCTAGCAAATGGGATTTCACTTACGAGACACAGTTGTGTACAGTAAGGGGCTTGCCCATTGCTTGCCATTCATTGGGTTAATTGTCACTCTTCTCTGCTACCTCCTAATTAGCAGCACTTCTGTCATGCATGGACCAGGCCCACATAGATCCATCTTCATTGGTGTGCCTCCGCTTATCACACTGTGATTCACGTCCTGTTCTGCTGTCCATCTTTCTTTATCCCCATCCTCATCTGTCCGTTGTTCGTGTTACTTATGTTGTTTATGTTACTTTATTGTTGTTTGTGTATCTTTATTGTTGTTCATGTTTCTTGATCCCACACCACCCCCGTTGTTCATGTTGATGTATCCTCTCCCCTAACTCTTTTGGTGTTACCTGTTTTTTGGACTGGGGTTTGCGCCTTTGTGCATTTCTCTTAACCTTTAAAAGTTATATGGCACACTGAAGTGCCTGTAAAACAGCTCAGCCAAACGAAGTGTGTGCAAAGAGTTTGTTTTTAATTTAAAGTGCACTTATTTTACACAGTAGGACCCTGTTGATTTCTCTCTCTGTACACAGTCTGATGTTAGTAGTGAACTGAAGAGAAGAGGATTATTCCTCTTTCTGCAATTCCCCAATACTGGCTCTGTGCAAACAGGTGTGCATAAAGACTGCAGGTCAGGATGTTCACATGTAACTTATTATTTATGTGTTAAAGATATCCCTACTATGAACACCATTCACCTGCTATGCCTTAGTAAGTATTGTGGATTGCTGCACATCTACGTGACTACATATTGCATTAGTTACATATTAACAAACCAATTCATTCTGGGACTTGCAGGCATTCCTGGTTAACTTCAAAAGAGTTCTGTTGTTTAAAGCGCAGTACTGGACTAATTTCTGCCTGGTGACCATGGATATCAATTCACTAAAATGACAGGGGTAGCGGAAATGACACCACATGCCCTTTGACCTTCACTTTCATTCACACACATTCACACTATCTCTCATGTAAATGTTTTCAACATTTACTCTTTTTTTCAGCTATGCTGCACAGCATCGGGGTTGGTGTACAGCAAGGCTAAAACCCATTGGCAATCCCAATAGATACCAAAGGCGAGACTCTTCATGGATGATTTTGCTGTTAGTGTTAATTTATCTTTCTATTAGGTGCTCCTTTAAAATGCTACTGCATTTTTTTACACAAACGGCATGTAAATTACTCAACATGAATTAATAGAATAACTTCAGGAATGTCACATAACACATTAACCCCCAAATTACGAAAATGATGGGAGTTTGCAACCATTTAATGGAAATTTAACCCAGGCCTAGATTTCAGGTATATTATATTATGTAATAAGAGTCCAACCTTCGGAGATTTTGTAATCTGTTTCCTCCGTGTGGATGCTCTGGCATGGAATCGACTCCAAAATATTTATCAGATGCATTTTACCATTATGGTGTTTCAAAACGTGAGATACTATTGGATAAGTCATCTCCCTATTTCTTATAGCAAAAATATATTCTTAAATGTATATTTTCAATCTGAAGTATAGTACTACCAACATATTATTGATGCCTGGTCTTTCTAGAACATCTACAACAAATTCTGTTCTACATGTAATGAATTTATATGCCCCCAGTTATATGGTCAGGCAAGAGAGTGAAACATGGGCAGTGCCTCAAATCCAAGAATAGCAGCAATGTAGCAGAGTACTAAGGGGCAGGTTTATGGAAAGTGGGGCTACACCGAGTGCAGTGCAGTGCCACTTTCCCTGTGCCCCTTAGCACCCCCCTACCGCCACCATATGTGCGCCGTGTTTAAAATATGGTGCACCATGGCGCAGGGTAGGGGGCAATAGCGTAAATTCTGATGACGCCATTGATGTACTTCACAGGAGTAGCGCCAAAATGTTGGAAGCCCACTTTTAATGCCTGCTCTTGAACAGGCCTTAAAAGTGCAGTCAAAAACGGCACAAGGAAATCTCAGAGATTTCCTTACACTTTTTTCTGGCTCCCCTAGCGGGGGAAAGCCCCCTTTGCATACATTATGCCTGTCGCAGGCATAATTTAGCACAAAGGGATTTCAGAGTGGCTCAATGCATGGATTGCGCCACCCTGTAAATACGGCGCGGGGATTTCGGCGTCTTTGAGCCACATTAACATAAAAAATAATGACGTTAATGTGGCGCAAGTTGGCGCTAGGGCATTACAAATATGCCCCTAAGTTCCATACCAGAGACGGAAATGTAAAATCACAAAATTCAGAGGAGAGAGGAGGAACAAGAGACAAAGCAGGTGGGTGAGAAGAGACAGGAGATGAGGGGAATGAAATGCGTAGAAAGAGCTAGGAAGATGGGTACAGCAATGGATAGACTAAAACAGGCATAAAAGGGGAAAGGTAAAGGGTCATGGGAAAAAGGTGAAGCAAGTAATTAGTAGAGAAGTAAGTGGTCTGCTGTGGTGTTCAGTAATTGATGTGTGGGAATGATTTATGCACTTTCACAAGAGTCTATGGTACACCTGGTATGCCTCTGTGCATTACACTGCAAGTCAAATATGCCTGGCACACTGCCCAGGCTGTCATAGCCTGCACATATATCCACAGTTGAATATGTACCAGTGACTGTGACACTGTCCACTGAGCTAGACATGACTGTTAGGAGAAAAATAGCCAAAGTTTTATGTAAATTTTGAGTGGAAAGTAATGAGCATTAAAAAGGATGGGAAGACAGTCTGTCAAGAAGAAATCAGGGGCGCGATGTATCAAAGAATTTTGCATTCGCAAACGGTGCGAATCGCCGTTTGCGAATGCAAAATAGCCTTTCTGAATGTAAGAAAGGCATCGCAGTGCAATTTTAAGGAATCGCTAAAATAGCGATTCCTTAAAATTACAACCCCATTTAGAGAATTGCAATATGCGATTCTCTAAATGCGACAGCGGAAATAAGGATTCCTTAATTGCGACTTCCTTTAGGGAATCGCAAATTGTGATTCTCTAATTAAGAAATCGCAAATAAGGATTCCTTATTTGCGATTTCTTATGCCAATGTAACAAGCATTTCCTAAATGCGAATTGGGCATTTAGGAAATGCAATTACCACCAAATTCAATTTGGTGGTAACCATGTGCAATTTTTTAAAATGCATTAAAAATTCATTTTTTTTAAATGACATGTAATGCACACATGCCCCATTTGGCATGTGTGCTGCTTACATGTCCTTACATTTTTTTGGGGGGTGCAGCAGAGGGGGCCTAAGGACCCCAGCACCCTGGGGTTTGCATTTCCCAAATTGCGAATTCCTAACTGGAATTCCCAATTTGCGACATGCAAAAAATTTACAAATATGGGCCTACAGGCCCATTGGTGTGAATAGGGACAGATTCTCTATTTGCGATTCGGTAATAGCATTTGCGATTTTTAAGAAATTGCTATTACCGAATCGCAAAAACCATACATACCTTTTTGCATTTCTGAAATAGTGATTTCCTAAAAATCGCTATTTGAGAATCGCAAATCAGTTGTATGATACATCTGGCCCCAGATCTTCTAATTTATGTAAAAACAAGAAACACTCATAGTATCAGTACACTTTGTGATATAGGGTGAGTCAGAGCCCAGATCATCAGGTTGAAATATCACACATTCCATAAACTGTGTCACAGGTTCATATACATATCTTCCAAACCGGCTGTCATAGAAGACCTGAGGATATAGGGTGCTATTGTATGTGTTTGCAAGATTCTCAGCAGTAGTGAAGAAACAATGTTGCATCTAATAGTAACACTGGGCCCAATTCACAAATGTAAATTTACACGTGTATCTCTGTTCATGTCCAGACCTACACATGAGGTATAACTTTCCAATTTGTTGCTCTACTTCTGAGTGGAGATTTGCAAGTCCTCACCTCCTTTAACGAGGGGGTGCAGCTTGCCAAGAATGAATTTGCATAAGATGACATTTTAATACCAGCAATTTTTCACTAGTTGATAGTGATCTCTGTCACTGGGATGGATGTCTGTCTATGGGAAGGTGTGGGGATATTTATTGAAGTTTAATCAATTAAAAAATATACTCAACTCTATTTTAGTGTAAAATATAAATGTTAAATAATTTGAAAATGTTAAAAGTAACCTTGAACTAATAAAACAAAAAAGTTACAGTATATTAACTCTGATATTCAAATGTGTATTAAATATTAAACTCAGTTGTTAAAAATACTCACCATCACTAATTGTATTTCTATTTAATATTTTGTAGTGAACTTGGTTGAAAGTACTGCTTTTAGGGCCAGATGTATGATCACGGCCCATTGCGATTCGGTAATAGCGTTTTTAAGAAATCGCTGTTACCGACTCGCAAAGGGCCATGTATCACATTTGCGAATCGGTAATAGCGATTTCTTAAAAATCGCAAATGCTATTACGGAATCGCAAATTGCGATACCGGCCCCATTCACAGCTATGGGCCTGTTGGCCCATAGCTGCGAATTTTTTGCATTTCCAAAATTGCGATTTCTGAACCAGAAATCGCAATTTTGGAAATGCACAAGGCCAGGGTGCTGGGGGCCTAAGGCCCCCTCTCCTGCACCCCAATTTTTTTTTTTGAACATGTAAGGTACACACATGCCAAAAGGCCATGTGTGCTTTACATGTTTAATTTAAAAATGCAGTATAACTGCATTTTTAAATTTTGCACCAGGTAACCACCTGGTTGCAAAGCATGGTATTTTGCAAGTGCAAAATGCCATGTTTGGGAAAATCGCAATTTGGGATTTTTTCCTGAATAGCCTTGTGACCTGGAAATTGCGAATCGCAAATTGCGACTCGCAATTTCCAGGTCGCAAAGCTAAAAATCGCTATTTTAGAGATTTCTTAGTTGTGGTCTGCGAATGCATTTCATGCATCGCAGACCACGGTTTTGCACTCGCAAACGGCCGATTTTACCGTTTGCGAGTGCAAAATCATTTCATACATCTGGCCCTTAATATTTTAATATTTTGTATTTAAAACAAAGTTAAAATATCTTAATTTTTGTTAAAAAGAAGTGCATCATAAAATAAAGAAACGAAAATTAAAATTTGGCTTCTTCATGTTAAGTGTTTTCTCATTCTGCTCACCGAGGACCAAGGAAACTGTAGTCACAAAAGTGCAATTTAACTGATTCATTTCCATAGGAAGGTTTGCTACCCGATACAGAAAACGGCTGAACATCATGACACCTGATAAGGAAAATGGTCAGAACTGTTCAGAAAGCATGTTTTTTGTTATTTGGTGTAAATTTGTTCAGTCATTTTAAAGAGATTAGCGATTAAAAAAATATTTAGGGAGTGCATAAATGATTAACACTGGTTATTGAGGTCCTGATATGCTCCGACTGGCCCATTCGAAGTAGATGGGCTGATCCCGATTGACTGGCTACAACATGGAGAATATGTTGTGGCAGTCATTACAATACTCAGGGACTTGTTCCCTGATTCAGGGAAAAAAAATCAAAGACACTTTAGGCTTTATATCAGATCATGGGTACAGTGGTACCAGAGCTTGGTACCTTCATGGTGTCCAGCGAGATACCCCCTGTGGTATCATGGTGCCTGAGAAGTTACTACTGTACCAAATAGATTTAAAAAAAAGAAGGGTCTGACCAAGAACCAGACCCTGCGGCAAACTGCCATTCTGCAGGTCAAGGGCCATATGCATGGTGCCTGCAGTAGAGCTGATGCAGGGCCAATCCCCCACTACAGATGACTGGAGGCTTTTTACAGCAGGAGCTTGGGCACCAGTGGGGAGTTGGACACTATGGATAACCAATCATGGAGCATGGCCAAAGGCTGTGCACAGAAGAGGGCTGACCATCCACTGGTGGTGCAGATGCTGTTGGGAACTTGGGCACAGAGTTTTGTCAGAGGCCAGACTTTGCAGCTGTTGCCCATCTGCAGCAGCTTTTGAGTACCTGCATGGGATTTATTGCAGGGCCTGACTTCCGACCATTCCCTGCACCCAACCCCACTGCTCATGGCTGCAGGCCATGGATAGTGGGGGCTTGGACATTTCTGGGGGATGTGTGCAGGCCCTTGGTTGAGTTTGGCTACTGCTGGGGGTGTGGCACCCTTAGAAGTTGGGCTTAAGTCCTGGCCAAAATCCAGAACCTGTTGCCAGTCCTGGAACTGAGGTACCAGCACATGGTATCACAGTACCGTGGTACCGAAAAACCATTATAGACCAGACCCTGCAGTTGGCTTCCATTGTGCAATATTTTTTTTTGAACATGTAAGGTACACACATGCCAAAAGGGCATGTGTGCTTTACATGTTTAATTTAAAAATGCAGTTTCACTGCATTTTTAAATTTTGCACCAGGTTATCACCTGGTTGCAAAGCATGGTATTTTGCAAGTGCAAAATGCCATGTTTGGGAAAATCGCAATTTGCGATTTTTTCCTGAATAGCCTTGTGACCTGGAAATTGCGAATCGCAAATTGCGACTCGCAATTTCCAGGTCGCAACGCTAAAAATCGCTATTTTAGCGATTTCTTAGTTGTGGTCTGCGAATGCATTTCATGCATCGCAGACCACGGTTTTGCACTCGCAAACGGCCGATTTTACAATTTGCGAGTGCAAAATCATTTCATAGGCCATAGGCCGTGCACAGTGGAGAATTCCTGCCTGCAGTGAGTTGGGTGCCGGGCCATAACCCCAAAGCACATGGCCTCTTTGCATACTCAGCAGGGGGCTGTTCAGCTGTAGGAGTTGGGTGTTCACTGGGTGTTTTGTATGGAGCCTAGCATGGCCTAAGGTTAAGTGCAGCAGGGGGTTTGGCGCAGAGTGCCCAAGGGGTTTGGGCATATGCTCAACTATTAATTTGTTGAAAAACACAGAAACTGATTAACAAAAACAAAGGTTAAACTGACATTATAGTTAGGTATGGAAATACGATCTTAGCTTATATTAAGGAAATCACAGAAATTTCCCTCCCAGAATGACGACTAGAACGACACAGAGGACTATGCATCCCCCAATACTGAGCAGGTAATTCTTCTCACTTGCATGTTCCACCACTGGAATATATCCTGGAGTGACACTCACCAAAATGGCATGCAAGCTGAAGGAACGCCAGGACCAATCTTAATCACACACAGATAGCTGTCACGTCCACTACAACTTTAGAGCCTACACTATGAAGAGCCCATTGTTGATGTTCTCCCTTGCAATTGTATCAAGGAGAGGCCACGGTCCTCATCTAGATGACCACAAATAAGAAAACAAAATGAAAACTCTCCCACATGAGCTTTCCTGTGGCACCCAGTACTATTGTCTCCTTTGAGTCTAAGAAGTGCTTTCTAACACTACTTCTAGAGGGATCACATTTTACTGCTATTATATGAAGCCTGCCAAGACATAGGGCCTGATTTAGATCTTTGTGGAGTGGAATACTCCATCACAAACATGATCAAGGCACAACTTCTCCACCACCACCTTTGCAGGATGGCCCATCTTCCCACATCTAGTCCCCTTTTCTGTCACTGACTGGAAGTAATACAAAAAAATCCAACAGCAAAGCCATTCAGTCAAGTGACCCACAATACTGACAGAAGGCACAAATGGTAATGGCAAGTAAATGCCAGCTTTCTAAAAGTGGGATTTTTACAACTGTGATTTAGAATCTGACTTTACCATTAAAGAGGATTTTGCATTCCAATTCATCATCATCACTTTACTTTACTTTATTTTGGTAAAAGCAAACCATAAAAGTACAGTACAAAACAAACCAGAGAAGAGAATATAAAAGGAAAAACAGATAAAATTAGAAACAAACTCTAAAAACAGGACAATTTAAAACAGAATAAAACAATAACTAGAATATTTACCATGAATATAAAATTTAAAAAGGACATGCAACCTCAGCTGAGTAATAAATACATTAAACTGATGTCCATACACTTATATGTGCCAACGGTACGCTATAATGCCTACTTCTAATATCTACTACTGAGTCTTGTTCTTTAAAATCCCAAGTCTAAAACGCCAAACAGATTAAAAAATGTATGCCACAGGGCACACTATTTGTACGGATGAATCTGACTAGAGTACTCTCAAAGCAGGTAAGCAGTTCCTAAAACCCATTTGTTTGCATAAGGGGATAATCCAAAGAGCCCTCTGTTTGTAATATGCAGGACATTGAAAAAGAACATGGGAATCAGTCTCTTTGTTCCCACAGCCCATTGGGCATGACTTGGACTTATTGATTGAATTGGGCCATTTGTAAGTTAAAGAGCGCAGAGAAAGAGACCCTATTCTAAATCTAATGTAAAGGGCACGTGCAAATGGAGAGAGTGCTGCATCCATAAAGAGCTCAAGCTCATAGTGGCATTTAAATTGGAGAAAACTTTCAGTCATAGAAGAGGGCAAAACTTCGGCCGATTGCACAGTTTGGACAATGAGCCAAAATGCGTCCTTCAAGATCTGGATGGCATTTTTAGGAATAGAAGAGGGATCCTTCCAATAGGACCCCAAGCCAAGATGAAATAAGAACCGTTCGACATAGACACACCACTTAATTCTAGTGTTAAAATTGGTGCCCACCAAATTGGTCACCCCGCATCTAAATGGAATAAGAGCGCCTGATGACCACAAACGAATCCAGAACAACAGTGGCCTTAAGGCGGCAATCTGATTGATTGGAAGGAGATTTAGGTCCATTCGGATGGGCAAAGGAGGGGTACTTGAAGGGACTCTTAGCAGCATCTTTAAAAACAAGTTTTCCGCCCTTACCAAGTCCTCCAGATTGCAATGGCCCCATAGCTCAGCACCATACAAAGCCACCCCCGGCTTGAGATTTGTATATTTCAAGAGCAGGAGTCAAAGCAAATCTGGGGGATCTGGTTGTGAATCTCACATTGCCACCCGCCCTTTGTTTCAGACACAGACTTCAGGTTACATTCACTAAACTACTGAAGTTTCATGGGAAACATAGGTGAAGAACACATTCCGCTTGACAGAAAAATGCTGCCGTTGGAATCATAACATGTCTTTTAAGACTTCCATACACCATAGCTGACCAGCAAGCACGGAATGGGACCCATGTCTCTATAAGGGCAATGCGATCCATGTGTCAGCAGATTTTTTGCATGAGACAGGGATAAAGGCAAAAAAAATCCTGGCCCTTTACTTTTTCTACAGAAATAATGGTTTTCATTTGGCCTCCTGAAACCTGCAGTGATGACTGTGACAATAAAAGGATGCATTACCCTTGCACTAAAACCTGATGATGTCTTCCAATCTGCCACCTATGGATGTATGGGCCATCGACAAGGAAGGGATCTCACAGTGGCAGCGGAAAACCTGCGGTCTGATCACATATGACAAACCACTGCAAAGGAATTATCTAGGGGGGTCATTCCTGCGGCCATTCATATGGATGGACCCATTGGGATTACCAAGGAGGAGATTACAGAGATTACAAAAATGGAAGTTAGCCCCCAGACCTACAGATTTGAGACAGATAATTCTGGCTTATAACTAATGACTTGGAAAGTAGCTGGCCTCGCGAGGAAATTGGATGACCCAGATTGGAGTACATATATAAATACTCAAGATATCTGCCTTTTTCAGGAGACCTGGGCAGTGGACCCTATTAATGTCGACGGCTTCCTCTCATTTAATATTCCTGCCCAATCATCAGAGAAGGCTGTTGGCCGTGCAAAAGGAGGGCTTTTAATCCTTTTAAATAAGAAACTGCATTGTGATTTTAAGATTTTGGATATTGACTGTGTTGATTTAATGGGGATACAAATTTTGTTTCAACAAAATCTGAATATCGTTATTACTAATGTTTATGCCAAGTCAGTCCCTAGAGATTCTGAGTCTCAGACTTTAGTAACATTATTTGATTATCTAGACACCTTACACTCTACCCTGATTATAGCGGGTGATTTGAATTGTACCTTTGAACCTTCAGATATGCTTAGAGGGATAACGGTTGAGGAGAATGAAATATGAGGCATTCCACAGATAACTAGTCATCGTTCATGTCCGCCCTCTCGAGTGGCTGTACAGTTGGCGCCCTTATGTTTAAAGTATGGTCTTGGAGCCTGTAATGGTCCTATGCCCTCAGATTTGGATATTGCCCACACATTTAAAGGTGGTAGGTCGACAAGTGTAACCAACTATTTCCTAGTGGATGTGAGATTATGGCCCCTTTTGAGGGACATGAGGGTGGATTCAAGATGCGAAAGCGATCATTTTCCCTTGCTTCTTACTTTCATAGGCGGTGCCTTTAGGAGGACTTGCAATAATTCACGCACAATAGTCCCTTTACCTGATTTGAATAACAGCTCTAAGAAGGTAGGGTGGCCAAAGGTGATGTCTAATCCCTATTTGTTATGTGGGATTTACCAATTGTTTATTGATAATCTGGCAGTTTATGAAGATTTGAATCCAAATGATATCCCTCTTCTTGGTCTGCATGACACTATGATTTCAAAAATGCAAAGCTTTTTTTATAAACAAATTGGGGTTAGACAGTGTGGTGCTGATTTGGCAAGTAATGGATGGTTCAATGAAGCTTGTTCTAGGGCTAAGGCTGGGTTAAAAAAAAGCTATCTTGTCTGGGTCTCTGGGGGAGATACAACAGGCTAGACGTGTTTATAAGGAAACTACCAAAGGAGCGAAAAAAAATCTGGGAAGATTCTATTTGGAAGGACATAGTGGATGCTTCAAATTCAAACAATAACACAATATTTTGGGAATTGTTGTCCAGATGCCAAAGAGGGTGAAGGAACATAATTAAGAACCATATCCAACCGGAAAGTTGGGTGGACCATTTTTCTCATCTTTACGAAGTGGCTGGCACTCTGTTGTCAATTAATACTAATGATGCAAAACAGGGCCCCTTCCCTACATTAGCTGTGAACTCTGTCTCAGATTCTTTAGGTGAGGGTTCCCACGATTATGAATATTATATCCACTTTTCATTGGAGGAAACCCTTGATGCAATTAACTCCCTCAAGCCAGGTAAAGCTCCAGGACCAGATAAGATCCCAGGCGATCTTTATAGATCTGAACCTGTTATTTGGGCCTGGTACATAAATTTATTGTCGTACCAAATAGCAAAAGGGGGCCCAATCCCGACCATGTGGAAGAGGGCAGAAATTATTCCTATTTAGAAGAAGGGCGACTCAAATCTTCCAATCAATTATAGACCGATTAGTCAAATTGATACTATACAAAAAAATTAGCTAAGCAACTTTTGGGGAGACTAACTACTTGGGCCACTGATCACCAGATCCTTTCACCCCTCCAGGCAGGGTTTCGACCCAAGATTAGTACAGTGGATCCGATATTTAGGCTGGCCATTTTAAAATGGAAATATGTAATCCTCGCCAAGCAACCCTTGAATTTTGTCTTTGTTGATTTGAGATATGCTTTTGATTTGGTCCCTAGGGATAGACTATGGGAAGTGTTGTATAAAATAGGGACCCCTGTTAGTATTATTCAGATTTTAAAACGGTTGCACGAAGACACATACGCGCAAGTGAGATGGGGCAATCCAGGTGAGCTGACTGGGAAAATCATTATTCGTAGGGGAGTTTGCCACAGTTGTGTTTTAGCCCCATTCTTGTTTTCTCTTTTTATTAATGAGGTGGTACAGGATATGCTTTCTGGCCTGAATGATGCCCTCACCCTAAATGCCCAGAAAATTCTGATTAGTTTATTTGCTGACGATTCACTTTTTATCTAAAAGACCCCAATGGGGCTCCAAACCCTTGTCGATAGATTTAATCTATTCTGTCAGAATTATGGCCTGGAGTTGAATTTCAATAAATCCAAATTGATGGTATGTAAGAAGAAATGTACTATCATTCTGGATGGGGCCCCTTTAAATAAGGTCAGCACATTCGATTATCTAGGTGTGAGGTTATCCAGCAAATTGTGTTGGGAAGACCAGATTAATAAAAGTGTGGGTCTTCTACAACATAGAGCGGCCTCTATTTTGTGCTTTTTTAGGAGCACGACCTCTAAAATTGTATCTCCAGCAATTAAGATTTATGTGGCTAAGGCACAGGGTGCTGCTGTCTATGGTGCAGAAGTATGGGGACCCACCAAAAGTAGTAGATTAGCTGTGGCCGCGAATAACTTTGCAAGGGCTCTGGTTGCGTGCCCCCGTAGTACTCCACTGATCCCAATATTTTTAGACCTGGGTTTAAATCGAATAGCTGATATAATTGTTCTAAGACCCTTATTATATTGGGTAAGGCTTTGGATTGTTCCCGAACTGGAGATCTTTAAGATCTCACTTCTCTAGTTGTTAGGGAGGCCCAACTCGGCCTCTATCTCTTGGGTAAAGCATGTATCCAATTGGTTCCGCACCTTGGGTTTAAGAGACTTCTGGGAGAATCCCCATATTTTAGAGAAATCCCATATAAAAGTTTTGAAATCTGTATATTGGTCACATGTGAGGAATGATTATATTTGCCGTAAATCCCTTGGCCGATTAAACAACTGTTTTATTGATTTTAAATGGTACCCACAGTTTGAATCTTACCTAGATGTGATACCTGACCTTTTAGGCAAAGGATTATAAGCCAGATTTTGTTTTGGGTCTCTGCCCCTGAAGTCTCTGACGAGTGGTTGGGGACACACTGCTACCTCCGAAATATGCCCTGAACATTTCATGTTTTTTTGCCCTGCTTATTCATCCCCAAGGTCCAAATGGATTTGTACGATTTGTCGGGAAATGGGGATGAACAAATGTGCAATAGCATTGAGGATTTTAAAAAGTCTTGGGTCTAGTGCATTAATTATTGCCGTCAGTAAGTTTTTAGTAGCAGCATGGTATATACGCAAAATGTTCTGCAAATAGGGAGTGATGTGGCTGATTTCTGAGCTTATATTGGGTAATTGTGTTTTAAAGTGGATTTTCTATTTAACTGTTTTAACTAGGAGTGTACTGTTTCTTTTATATGTTTATATATCATGTTTATTTATTATTGTGTTGCTTTGATGGCCTGTTGACCGAATAAAGCTTTGTTGTTGATTAAAAAAAAGGCTGCATTTAGACATTCAATAAATCGGGAACATGCATCTCATCAAAGTCACTGTTGCCCAAATTGTCATTGTTTCTCTGACAGAGAAAGACAATATAAAGTGCTCAGTGCACTGGCCCAAGACCACAATAGGGACAAATCTCTGTCCAATGGGACTATGAGTACTACACCGCCTGACCTGGAAAATATTGTAATCAGATGACCAAACTGCTTGGAACCGCCTCTGTTTATACATGTATCCATCTCTTTCGATGTGATATGGTTTCTAGGTGCAATAGCAGTATGTCTTTTTTCTCTCTCTTTCAGATAGAGGCACAGGTTTTGGTACCATGCAATGGATTGTCAAGTTTTCATTTTTGCTATTAATTCTACATACATTTTGGCATTAAAAAGGAAGAGGTTTTTCTTGACTTGGGAGGAGGAAAGGCAGGGCATGGGCAGAAGATAGAGTAAGGAGAGCCCAGACAGAGGCATGGCTAATCGATCGTCTACTAAAGTGGTGTACCTGTTCTCTCCATCAATGTTACTCCTACTGCTCGTTAAAATTATCTTCCACAGAACATTTATCATTGTATTGAAACAAGTCTAAGGAAGTGCTCATAGTGACTGATTATCAGGGCTTACACCGCAGATCACAGCTGAAGACTATTTCTGGGCACGTACAGGAATGCACCAGTTGAAAACACACTCAACACTTTACCTTACCTGGCCACACATTACCACTACACACAATCCCCAGGTTGATACATAGTGTAAGGCACTGTCCTTCGGTGGGACACTTTCCCGGCATGACTCGTCGCTAAAGTGGTGACCACAGACCTTTCTCACACACCAAACATACTACCATGTCTCTAAGAAAATGGCCCATGCCCCAAAGCGAGATTTAGCGCTCTGTATCGTATCAATGAAGCTTCATCAAATCTCACAAACGAGCTTTTGAGAGTGATACCCTTCCTGATCTATGCCTCACAAACTGAATTTGTACTGAGGCATATCTCCAGAAGGTATATGGGAACCATGGCTCAACTGTTATGGAACTCAGCTAATGAGGGGAAAGAAATGGTGGCCCTGGATGCATAAAATGCAAAAAGAACAAAGGGTGAACGGAATGCTAGCCAAATCAAACATTTACCCCGAGCCACAGATCTGGTTAAGTCCACATTTTTTGCTCGCCATGCCATTCGAGTTTGGACCCAGCTATGTGCAAATCAGTCTTGACCTTGTAGCATTGTTCAGCATTTCGTCCATTGTTAGAAATGGGGTCTTTGGTTGACAGTCCGGTAACCCCCTGTTCAAGCAAGGACCCTTACTCTAGTCAGGGTAAAATAGAATCACCCTCAGATAATCCCTGCTTGCCCCCTTGGTAGCTTGGCAGAGCAGTAGGCTTAACTTCAGAGTGCTAGGTGTAAAGTATTTGTACCAACACACACAGTAACTTAATGAAAACACTACAAAATGACACAACACCAGTTTAGAAAAACAGGAAATATTTATCTAAACAAAAGAAGACCAAAACGACAAAAATCCAACATAGACAAGTCAAGTTATGAATTTTTAAAGATTAAACTGAAAAATAGCGCTTAGAAACAAAAATGCTTTGATGAGGTGTTAATACGGCGTCGTGACGGAGTCGTTCCCAACAAGCCGACACCAGCAGCGCCAGACACGGGGTCGCTTAGACCCCCAAGTACAGTACCTTTGGTGAAGAGTGGAAACAAGCCGATGCAAGAAGTCGGGGATCGCGACGTCTGTGCGAAACGTTGAATCTGCGCACTTCGAGCGGCGTCGGTCACGACTTGGTGCGGCGACTTCCACGGAGTTGCGGACTTCAGCGAGGCTGCAGCGGCGTTGGGCCTGGAAAGAGCGTCGCATTCCAGCGAAGGTCATGGCGTCGGGTGCAGGAGGTGTCACCCGATTCAGCAGTGGCGTCAATCCGAAGTCGTCCGAAGTCGATTTCCTTGGATTTCCACCAGCTTTCCTTCCAGGGGCCCAGGAACTGGTTAGGGCACCACTTGTCAGAGCAGGAGTCTCTCCAGAGACTTCAGGTGCTGGCAGAGAGAAGTCTTTGCTGTCCCTGAGACTTCAAACAACAGGAGGCAAGCTCTAAATCAAGCCCTTGGAGACTTCTTCACAAGATGGAAGGCACACAAAGTCCAGTCTTTGCCCTCTTACTCTGGCAGAAGCAGCACTGCAGGAAAGCTCCACAAAGCACAGTCACAGGCAGGGCAGCACTTCTTCCTCAGCTATTCAGCTCTTCTCCAGGCAGAGGTTCCTCTTGGTTCCAGAAGTGTTTCTTAAGTCCGTGGTTTTGGGTGCCCTTCTTATACCCAATTTCTCCTTTGAAGTAGGCCTACTTCAAAGTAAAGTCTCTTTTGAATGTGAAATCCTGCCTTGCCCAGGCCAGGCCCCGGACACTCACCATGGGGTTGGAGATGGCATTGTGTGAGGACAGGCACAGCCCTTTCAGGTGTAAGTGACCACTCCTCCCCTTCCTCATAGCACAGATGGCTCAGCAGGAAATGCAGACTACTCCCCAGCTCCTTTTGTGTCAATGTCTAGTGTGAGGTGCAACCAGCCCAAATGTCAAACTGACCCGGACAGGGAACCAACAAACAGGCAGAGTCACAGAAATGGTATAAGCAAGAAAAAGCTCACTTTCTAAAAGTGGCATTTTCAAACACACAATCTTAAAATCAACTTTACTAAAAGATGTATTTTTAAATTGCGAGCTCAGAGACCCCAAACTCCACATGTCTATCCGTTCCCAAAGGGAATCTACACTTTAATCAGATTTAAAGGTAGCCCTCATGTTAACCTATGAGAGGGACAGGCCTTGCAACAGTGAAAAACAAATTTAGCAATATTTCACTGTCAGTACATATAAAACACATTACTATGGGGGTCATTCCAACCCTGGCGGTCGGTGATAAAGCAGCAGCCAACCCGCCAACAGGCAGGCGGTCCAAAAAATGGAATTCTGACCCTGGCGGGAACTGCCAACACAGCCCGCCACTTTAACACTCCGACCGCCACGGCGGGACAGACAAACAGCGCGGCGGTCACCGCCAACAGGCAGGCGGCAGACAATGTACCGCCCACCCTATCACAACTCAACAATCCGCCACCTTTTCCGGGGCGGGAGCCTCGCCGATAAAAACATGGCGGAAACAGACTACGAACGGGAAAACGCTCACCGATACACACTCCACGAGGAAGGAGGACAGCATGGAACCCGAATTAAACATCCTACCAGCTATTGTCTACCTGCTCATCTACCACGAGTACGAACGCCGGCGCAGACGACACAGGTGAGTACTGCACCTACGACACAGGGGAGGGAGGAGGAGGAAAGCTTACGGGCACACACATACGCCATACACCCACCCCCCCACGCCAAATACCTACACCCCAATGCAGAGCAACAAGTCAGAGTGACACCCCACAAACCCACCGGGATAATGAAAAGACACAAATAAAATGATCTTTAAAATAGATGTATAATGTAGCTCCATTGAAGTCATGGGAAATATGCAATATGAAAGATACAAAATAAGGAATGAACATAGTTATAAATATATACATAGGCAATAAGTCCTGCCCATTCTGTCAAAGTTCCATAGTCCGTGGGCCAATGTGCACAAACACATGGGCAAAGCCCACACACGAGACCAGATACCATTGGAGAGAACACTGCTGGGGCATCAGATGATAAAACTACAGGCACCTCAGGGGGAAGGGAAGGGGGGGCACCTCAGCCACATGAGTCCATGACGCCAGATCCACGAGGGGCCTCCATGCCCACTGTTCCATCCTGGGGAGTGCAAAGCCACACTCTCACAAGTCTCTACAGTGGGTGGCTTGCCCACTGCCATATCCTGGGGAGTGCAAAGCCACAGTCTCACAAGTCTCTACAGTGGGTGGCTTGCCCACTGTGCCATCCTGGGGAGTGCAAAGCCACAGTCTCTCAAGTCTCTACAGTGGGTGGCTTGCCCACTGCCATATCCTGGGGAGTGCAAAGCCACAGTCTCACAAGTCTCTACAGTGGGTGGCTTGCCCACTGTTCCATCCTAGGAAGTGCCAAGCCACACTCCATCAGATGGATTACCGACTCCACTGTCAATGGAGGAGGCATGGTGCCCAGAGTCCTTCGTGAAGCCCTGCTCGACACAGAACCGGCACTGTCAAAGGGCCAGCGGTGCTTGAGACGGCGTTGCCCAGCGGAGCGGTGCTTGACAGGAAGGGCCCAGCGGAGCGGTGCTTGAGACGGCGTTGCCCAGCGGAGCGGTGCTTGACAGGAAGGGCCCAGCGGAGCGGTGCTTGACAGGAAGGGCCCAGCGGAGCGGTGCTTGACAGGAAGGGCCCAGTGGAGCAGTGCTTGAGACGGCGTTGCCCAGCGGAGCGGTGCTTGACAGGAAGGGCCCAGCGGAGCGGTGCTTGAGACGGCGAAGCCCAGCGGAGCGGTGCTTGACAGGAAGGGCCCAGCGGAGCGGTGCTTGACAGGAAGGGCCCAGCGGAGCGGTGATTGACAGGAAGGGCCCAGCGGAGCGGTGCTTGACAGGAAGGGCCCAGCGGAGCGGTGCTTGACAGGAAGGGCCCAGCGGAGCGGTGCTTGACAGGAAGGGCCCAGCGGAGCGGTGCTTGAGACGGCGTTGCCCAGCGGGGCGGTGCTTGACAGGAGGGGCCCAGCGGAGCGGTGCTTGAGACGGCGTTGCCCAGCGGAGCGGTGCTTGACAGGAAGGGCCCAGCGGAGCGGTGCTTGACAGGAAGGGTCCGGCGGAGCGGTGCTTGAGACGGCGTTGCCCAGCGGAGCGGTGCTTGACAGGAAGGGCCCAGCTGAGCGGTGCTTGACAGGAAGGGCCCAGCGGAGCGGTGCTTCAGATGAAGGGCCCAGCGGAGCGGTGATTGACAGGAAGGGCCCAGCGGAGCGGTGCTTGACAGGAAGGGCCCAGCGGAGCGGTGCTTGACAGGAAGGGCCCAGCGGAGCGGTGCTTGAGACGGCGTTGCCCAGCGGGGCGGTGCTTGACAGGAAGGGCCCAGCGGAGCGGTGCTTGAGACGGCGTTGCCCAGCGGAGCGGTGCTTGACAGGAAGGGCCCAGCGGAGCGGTGCTTGACAGGAAGGGCCCAGCGGAGTGGTGCTTGAGACGGCGTTGCCCAGCGGAGCGGTGCTTGATAGGAAGGGCCCAGCGGAGCGGTGCTTGAGATGAAGGGCCCAGCTGAGCGGTGCTTGACAGGAAGGGCCCAGCGGAGCGGTGCTTGAGATGAAGGGCACAGGGGAGCGGTGCTTCTCACGGCGGGCCCCAGTTCAGCCGTTCTCGTCACGGCGGGCCCCTGTTCAGCGGTTCTTCTCATGGCGGGCCCCTGTTCAGCGGTTCTCGTCACGGCGGGCCTCTTTTCAGCGGTTCTTGTCACGGCGGGCCCCTGTTCAGCGGTTCTCGTCACGGCGGGCCCCTGTTCAGCGGTTCTTGTCACGGCGGGCCCCTGTTCAGCGGTTCTCGTCACGGAGGGCCCCTGTTCAGCGGTTCTTGTCACGGCGGGCCCCTGTTCAGCGGTTCTCGTCACGGCGGGCCCCTGTTCAGCGGTTCTTGTCACGGAGGGCCCCTGTTCAGTGGTGCTTCTCACGGCGGGCCCCTGTTCAGCGGTTCTTGTCACGGCGGGCCCCTGTTCAGCGGTGCTTCTCACTGCGGGCCCCTGTTCAGCGGTGCTTGTCCTGTGTTTCTAGGGAGCCAGACCTGGCCAAGACTTCCCGCTCAGTCGGCATCCGACCCCGCGGTCGCGGGCCCTCCTGTGATGGAGTCCTGGGCCCGTGGGTGTCGTCCGTCACTACCGGAATGGGGCTGGTGGGGCCCTCCTGGGCAGCTCGCCTGCTGCCTGACTTCTCCGCCCTGCTGCCCTTGCCCTCCTTCGCTGAAGCTCTGTGGCCCTTGCCTCCCTTTGATGATGTGGCAGGTGACTGGGCAAGGCTACTGCCCTTGGTGGCAGCCGTCTCAGGCTTGTCGCGGCGGCCCTTATTCTTTTTTGTCCTCTTCCCAGGGGGTGTGCTGGCTGTCCCCTTGCTGCTGGCCGATGTTCCTGCCCTAGGAGCTGGTAGACTCCAATAGCCCTGCACTATGGTCATAGTAGAGGCAGGGCTGGTGGTGGCTGAGGTGGGTTTTTTACTCTTACCAGATGGAGGGGGTGGGTCAGTGATTGGAACGAGGTCAAGGTTGGAAAGGAAAATCACTTTGGAAGGACAGGGACGGGTAGGTGTAGTGGGTATGGGAGTGGAGGAAGAGGATGTGGTTGTAGGAGAGTCAAGTGTGCTGTCTTTGGGTGCAGGTGCTTGTGACGGAGGCTGTTGTGAGGTGGATGGCTGTTGGGTGGGTGGCTGCCTGCGTTTGTGTGGTTTGGAAGAGGGGGTGACAGACACACTGGGAGAGGACACAGGGGACGTGTAAATGGCAGTGGGGGTGGTGACTGCACGTGTGCGGACTGTAATGGAGGGTGTGCTGGTGATGGAAGTACTGGCTGATGGTGGTGTGCATGCAGGTGTGAGTGGAGACGTCACAGGGAGGGAGGAGGGAGATGAGGAGGTGGGGGACACAGAGGTGGTAGTGACTGTTGGCATGTCTGCATCTGGATGTTGCTTGGGTGAATGCTTGTGTGATCTGTGGTGCTTATGTCTGGATGAGCTGCCCTTGGGTGTAGAGGTGTGTGCAGGCTGGTCTGATGGTGTGGATGGGATAGGCAGAGGAACAGGAGACTGGGACTGGGTGGAGGGAGTCAGAAGAGGGAGGCTGGAGACAGGGACAATGGCTGCCGTCAGTGCTGAGGCCAGAACGTTGAACGATCGCTGATGGGCAGCCTGACCCGAATGAATGCCCTCCAGGTATGCATTGCTCCGATGCACCTCCCTTTCTACACCCTGGATGGCATTCAAAAGGGTAGACTGCCCAACAATGAGCGTCCTGAGGAGGTCAATGACCTCCTCACTGAGGGCAGCAGGGGTAACTGGGGCAGGGCCTGAGGTGCCTGGGGCGAAGGAGATGCCCGCCTTTCTGGGCGAGCGGGCACGGAGTGAAGGCTGAGGGGCTGCTGGGAGGGCGGCGCTGGTGCGCTGGGTGGCGGCTGTACCTGTTGTGGCGGTGGGCACGGATGTTGCCGCCACCGCAAGGGAGCTCCCTTCCGAGGACGTGTCGGTGTCGCTGACGTCTCCACGGGTCACCGTTGTGGAGCTCCACTCGCCCTCCGTCTCACTGGTGTACTCGGAGTCTGTTGCATGGCCCTCCGGGGCCATGTGAGATGCAGCTCCCTCGTGCGCCGATGCCACTTCTCCTCCGCCTGATGATGCTAATGCACACATGAACAGGAAGACAAAGAAAATGGGGGGGGGAGAAATGAAGACAGGTTGAGTGCATGCATTGGCAACACCGTTGTCGGAGAGGACAGACACAGAAGCCCCCTGCACTAGGCCGCGCAATCGGGGTACACTACTCAGTTATTGTGACTAGGCCTACAGGTCTATGGACGACAAATGCACACATGGGTGAGGCCGGACCATGGATAGCTGTACTTGGCACCCTACAGAGGTGGGGGGCGGGGGCACAGGGCCATGCCTAACGGAGGGGCCTAGCCTACAGAAAGCGCCCTGGCCTAGAGATAGCCACAGCCCTCCTCCCCACCCAGACACCTTCACTGCGCGCAAAGATAGCAGAATGTGCTGATACTCACCCCCTTGTGTCTGCTGTGATGTCCTCACGCGCCCATCCAAATCGGGGTAGGCCACCGCCAGGATCCGGGACATCAGGGGGGTCAATTGGCGGCTGACACTCCTCCTACGTTGGGAGGCCATCCCCAGCAGAGACTCGGCGGTCTTTCTGGTCTCGCGGCGGATGTCCTCCCACCTCTTCCGGCAGTGGGTGCCCTGTCTGTTGTGGACCCCCAGGGCCCGGACGTCCTTGGCGATGGCACGCCAAATGTCGATCTTCTGATGGGCGCTGACCTATGTGACATGTACAGGGTGGTAAAGGAAATCTCATTACTTTTCTGCCTCGTCAATGTGAGTGGCCCCCACTCCCCAACCTTGGCATGTGGCACATGCTCTCATCTTTCGTGCGTTGCACTCCTCATTCGCTCCCCTCCCCACCATCTTACATCCACCCCACTCAACACAGGCATAGCCCATTCAACGTGCACCCTGTGTACTAACCTGTTGGTCTGGAGGACCGTAGAGTAGCGCATACTGGGGGAGGACCCATCAACAAGTTTCTCCAATTCTTCTGAAGTGAAGGCAGGGGCCCTTTCCCCAGTCGCAGCAGCCATTGTATCTCCCAGACCGAGGTCACAGCAGCACTTGCAGTATAGGTCCTCTCCTGTGGATGATCAGGTCTCCAGTGATTAATCAGATAGAAAATGGCGGTCACGCCCGCAGCGGTGCGTACCGCCGCGGTGCGTACCGCGACCGCCGGCGCACATCGTCATTGGCTCCTGAAACCCATAGGGTTCAATGTTAACCAATGCGGCTTAGCACCGCGGTCTTCGACCGCCTACCGCCACGGTGTGCCACGCCAGCGCATTGACCTCACATCCCACTGTCACACTTCACAGGTCAGGCAGCCGCCATTTTAAGGGCCCACATGACATAATTTCTACTGCGTCACACAGGCCTAGGCCTTGCATTGCCACTCATACAAACCTTTCAATGCATAGCGATTCGTGTACTGTGCAAGCTGTGTGAACGAACCTGTGGGTTGCTTGACTCTGTGCTCCATGTTGTCCTTCCTAGGCACCGTCCGCTGGGACTTGCGAGGAGAAGGATGAATCCTCCTGTGTACCGACCGCTGGTGGACCTGTCAACAATGGAAGAACGACATATCATACTTACATACAGGCTGGACAGAGAACTATACATGAACTATGTGCCCAGCTGGAGCCAGACCTGATGTCCCCCATCCGCCACCCCACAGGGATTCCCCCACTGGTGCAGGTTCTGTCAGTACTCCATTTTTTGGCAAGTGGGTCTTTTCAGACAACAGTGGCCATGTCATCTGGGATGTCTCAGCCTATGTTTTCCAAGGTTTTGTCCAGAGTTTTGTCTGCCCTGATGAAATACATGCGGAGCTATATTATTTTCCCTGAGGTGGGCGATTTGGCTACAGTGAAGGGTGATTTCTATGCCCTTGGACATATCCCCAACATCATTGGTGCCATTGATGGGACCCATGTGGCTTTGGTTTCCCCCAAAGAAAGTGAGCAGGTGTACAGAAACAGAAAAAGTTATCATTCGATGAATGTCCAGGTGGTCTGTTTGGCTGACCAGTACATCTCCCATGTAAATGCCAAGTTCCCTGGGTCAGTGCATGACGCGTATGTCATGCGAAATAGCAGCATCCCTTATGTGATGGAACAGCTACAGAGACACCGTGTGTGGCTAATTGGTGACTCTGGTTACCCCAACCTGTCGTGGCTACTGACCCCAGTGAGGAATCCCCGGACCAGGGCAGAGGAACGGTACAATGAGGCCCATGGGCGAACTAGGAGGATCATAGAAAGGACCTTCGGGGTCCTGAAGGCCAGGTTTAGGTGCCTGCATATGACAGGGGGATCCCTAATGTACTCACCAAAGAAGGTGTGCCATATCATCGTGGCCTGCTGTATGCTTCACAATCTTGCTTTGCGACGCCAGGTGCCTTTTCTGCAGGAGGATGGTCCAGATGGTGGTGTTGTAGCAGCTGTGGAGCCTGTGGAGAGTGAAGAGGAGGAAGACGACGGGGATGACACGGACAACAGGGATACAGTCATACAACAATATTTTCAGTAGCACACAGGTAAGAATCACCCACGCCATATTACATTTACTTAAGGCCTCATGCGTCTCTACTGTCTGTGTTTCCCCCCAGTTCCTGTTAACTGATTTGTGACTTTCCCTTCCCTTTTCAGATCTGTATAACCCACTGCGTGACTTCTGCTTTGTTTGCCCATGGACTAAAGCTTATTGAAATTGGTATGTTGTCATGACAAAGTAACTGGACATTATTGCACCGTTATGTGTAATACATGTGTTAAGAATACAAGCAGACTCCTGTTATTTTAAGTGCAATAAGTGATTTATTTTAAGTGCTACATATAGGTACATGATTGTAAAACGGTGATGGGTGGGGGTGGAGTAATGTCCATGGCAGAGTCCAAATCTCAGACGCACAGGTGCATTGTCCATATGCCTGTGGAAGGATGGAGCAGGGGCAGTTAAAGGTTGGACAGGGTGACAATGTGGGACAGTGGGATGACATCAGGGGGTATCTTATGCTGGCGGGGGTCTTGCAATCCTACTCTGTCTTCTTGTGAGATCTCAGGTTCCGCTTGCAGGGTGGTTCTTCTTCTGCAGGAGGTGGGGTTCTGGTGGCCTGTTGTTGCGTGGGGGCCTCCTGTCCACTAGCGCCAGCGGAGGTGGTAGGCTGTTCCTTGCCTGGGCTAGTGACAGGGGCCCTTTGTGGTGCCACATGGTCCCGCAATGTGGTGACTATCTGGTTAAGGGCCACGACGATGGTCCCCATTGCGGAACCGATGTTCCTCAGTTCCTCTCTGAACCCCATGTACAGTTCCTCCTGCAGTGCCTGGATCTCCTGGAACCTGGCCAGTACCGTCGCCATCGTCTCCTGGGAGTGGTGGTAAGCTCCCATGATGGAGGAGAGGGCCTCTTGGAGAGTCGGTTCCCTGGGCCTGTCCCCCCCCTGTCGCACAGCAGCCCTCCCAGTTCCCCTGTGTTCCTGGGCCTCTGTCCCCTGGACGGTGTGCCCACTACCACTGCCCCCAGGTCCCTGTTATTGTTGGGGTGGTGGGTCAACCTGGGTGCCCTGTAGTGGTGGACACACCGCTGATTGACGTGTCCTGGAGACAGAGGCATGGGCCCGCTGGGTGGGAGCTGTGCTGGTGTTCCCAGAGGGGGTTGGGTCTGGTGTTGCCTGTGGCTGTCTGTGGGGAACCGACTGTCCAGAGGTCCCCGATGGGCCGGGCTGGTCATCTGGGTCCAGGGAGACAGAGCTGCTGTCATCGCTGGGGGCCTCTTCTGGGGGTGGGATGGACATCTCTGTACCCTCCGTGGCGGTGTGGTGGCGTTCGGGTCCTGCAGGGGTATAAAGGGATGGTTATTGCTTCTGTGTGTGGCATTTCGTGTGATGGGTGGGTGTCCGTGTACCCAAGTGCAGGCATTCCCTTGTGGGGGCTTTTGTGAGGGTGGCTTGTGCGGGTGATGTGTGTGTGCAGTGGGCATGCTTTGGTGATGGGTGTCCATGCTTTGTGGTCGCATGCAGGGCTTGGTGTTGGGATGGGTGGGTTGTGATGGTGAGCCATTTGCAAGGAGTTGGTGTGATGGGGGTGGGGGTGAGGGTGGGGGTATGTGCTGGCATGCGGGTGGGGTGGGGGTGGGAAGCAGTAGTGAAGATTTGACTTACCAGAGTCCATTCCTCCGCCTACTCCTGCGAGGCCCTCAGGATGCAGGATGTGCAAGACTTCCTCCTCCCATGCTGTGAATTCTGGGGGAGTAGGTGGGGGTCCGCCGCCAGTCTTCTGCACCGCAATGTTGTGCCTTGATACCATGGAACGCACCTTCCCCCGTAGGTCGTTCCAGCGCTTCCTTATGTCATCCCGATTTCGTGGATGCTGTCCCACTGCATTGACCCTGTCCACTATCCTTTGCCATAGCTCCATCTTCCTGGCAATTGTGGTGTGCTGCACCTGTGCCCCGAAGAGCTGGGGCTCTACACGGACTATTTCCTCCACCATGACCCTGAGTTCTGCGTCACTGAACCTGGGGTGTCTTTGGGGTGCCATGGGGTGGTGTGGATGAGGTGTGGGGTGGCGTTTGTGGTGATGAGTGTGGTGCGTGTGGTGGTGTGTGGTGTTTTGTGCGTGGATTCTGTGTGGGTGATGGTGTTGTGTGCCTCTGTGTTGTGGGATTGTCTATTCTGTGCTCTCTCTCTAGCCTTCGTCAATGATTTCGGGTCGTAGGGGTTTGTGGGTGATGTGGGTGTGTGTTTTATATTGTGTTGGGTGTGTGGGAGTGGTGTCATTATGTGTATCAGGTGTGTGTGTTTCAAAATGACCAATGTGGCTGAGTTTTCTGTGTGTGTGTGTATTTTGAGCGCGGCGGTGTGTACCGCCAATGGAATACCGCGTTTGAAAGACCGCCGCGTGGATTCGTGTGTCGTGATAGTGTGGGCGTATTTCTGTTGGCGTGACGGTGGAGGTTTGGTCATCGCCATTTTTTCGCTGACCTTTGGTATGGCGGACTTTTGTGGATGTCGGGTTTTTGGCGGTTTGCCAGTTGTGGGTCAGAATGACCGTGGCGGGTTACCGCGGCCGCGGCGGTGTTATGGCGGTCTTCTGACCGGCGGTAAGCGCCTTTTACCGCCGAGGTCAGAATGACCTCCTATATGTCCTACCTTAACTATACACTGCACCCTGCCCTTGGGGCTACCTAGGACCTACCTTAGGGGTGCCTTACATGTAAGAAAAGGGAAGGTTTAGGCCAAGTCGAATTTACAGTGCACATTTACACACACAGACACTGCAGTGGCAGGTCTGAGACATGATTACAGGGTTACTTGTGTGGGTGGCACAACCAGTGCTGCAGGCCCACTAGTAACATTTGATTTACAGGCCCTGGGCACCTCTAGTGCACTTTACTAGGGACTTAACAGTAAAACAAATATGCCAATCATGGAGAACCAATTACATACACAGTTTAAACAGGAGCACTTGCACTTTAGCACTGGTTAGCAGTGGTAAAGTGCTCAGAGTAATAAAAACAGCAAAATCAGAGTCCAGCACACATCAATAACCTGGGGAACAGAGGCAAAAAGTTAAGGGAGACTACGCCAAGGATGAAAAGTCTAAGATCCATCATTTGTTCTTAAAAGGCATTCAAACCTGTTGTGTGGGCTTATCTCTTCTTGGTCATTGACCAAATTTGGACTAGGGCAGTACTTCATTCAGAAGGTTAGGTAGCACTATGTGGGACCTTCAGAGCATTACCTATGGCTGTCATCTATCCCGCACAATACAGATCAATAGAGGCACCCATCAGGTTTGCCTGCTGTCCCTCATACTCTTTCTCCTACCCATTGAACCTCTGGCAACTACCATTATAACATCTCCTCTTATAGAGGCCATCGCCACTAGTGCAAGACCAGTCAAGTCCTTTCTTTATGCTGATTACATACTAATGACAATTTCTAAACTGCAGAAGTGCATTCTAGCAGTGAAGCACAACTGAATAATTTCTCAGATTTCTCTGGTTAAAAGATGTGTTGGGGGAAGTGCAAAGCAATGCCAATGTCCATAGTCAGAACTAAGACATGTCCAGGAAGTGGGAATAAGATTGGTCTCTATAGATATCAAGTACTTAGAAATGTTTCTAAATAGGGGGTTAATACACATGGCTCATGAAAACTTGCAACCCTCATTAGTCACAATGTAACTTAATTTGTCCCATGACCAAATTCCAATGTGGGAACACCTATGAGCAGTAATGAAGATGACAGCACCATGATTTAATTACATAGTGGGAATGCTGCTGATTCCTATTCCCATATACTCACAAATCAAGGTTTTTTTTATTGGCACGTGTAAACCCTTGTTTCTTGTGCCAAAGTTACTCGCATGCATGGAGGCAGGAGGGCTACGACTATCTCAGATGGGCACCTATCACTTTGCTAACCACTTATCATAAAAGATGTACTTTTCACTGTCTGCTATGGAAGTCCCTCATGTGGTGACAGATAGAAATATCCTACACTCAGAGGCAGACATAGACACCCTTTATGCTGCAAAACCTGAATCCTAAACAATACCCAACTGCATAGTATTAAATATGCTCTGTATAGGGAAAGAGTAGCATACCTCTTTGAAAGTAGATACATGGTTCCAGGAATCAGCTCCCCTTTCGAACAACACTGGTATGCAAGTTTGTGGACAGACTGCTCGGCAAGATTCTGGTATACACATGTTAGATATTTGACAGATCTCTCCTTCAAATACTTTTTTAGACACACACAACAATGGCAATATTTCCAAATTCACACTGCCTTTAGCCCAGTCAAACTGGTGTAAGATGTGGGCAGAATTGCAACAGAAGATTGGTAAGTGGGTTTCTACTCAGGAATAGGTACTGTTTGACCTGTCCAAAATTCGACAAAATCGGGTTACCGGAAAGCCCCGAAAAACACATTTCAAAATGGCAGCAGGTAAATATATAATAATGCATAGTATGATGTTCTAACTAGAGTGTTTGGGACACAAATTGGACTTTTTGAATATACTGGACTACTTGAATAGTAGCTATATTTTTGATTATTAACGTATATTTCCTTCCCTCCCAGGATATGGCTACCCTTGAACAGCAGTGTCCTATTTGTAAAGAGGGATCACGATGTTGGTTGAAAAACGAACTGAGGGCATCAACAGTGCCAGTCAAAACTGTGAAAGTGATGTTCTTGTAACTTCTGGAACTGGAGTTCATGTTTCATGTTTTATGTCGGAAGAAGTTTACTGATAAGAAAGATATAAAAGTTAAGAATCGAGAGGCAATTTCAGCATCTATTGCAAAGAGAAGTGCTCGAATTGCTGCTGGGGCATTTTTCAGTGTGGCTGACTGTTTGTTTTGCAGGACTCATGTTAAATTTCTGTGCAAGCACAAGCCGAGAACAGAACATGTGTATGTACAGACATTAGAATTTTCTGCAACTATAAAAAAAAGTGCTGTGAAAGTCTAGGTAATGAATGGTTGTTTGGAGTAAGAGGCTGGATTGAATATTTTTTTTCGTATCTTCGTGCCGCAGATTGCGTTTACCGCCAATCTGGCAGTGTAATATTTTGAAGCGGAAGAAACAACCTCAAAGAATATTCAACTGTTGAACAGCAATCGAAGAAGTTGAAAGTAGGGCATCCAATTAATGAAGAACAACATGAGGTTTTTCTGAAGATGTGTAGTTACCTAGACGCGAATGATGAAGCACAAATGTGCATTGCAGACCTGACATTCAAAATGGAAGAATATCTCCAAGTAAGTGACATCGAAGCATACATCCATAGGCACAAGAAAAGGAAGCTTTTAGAATATTGTGGAGATGGTATTATTATATCGGGGAAAGTGGAAAAGCTGATGTGCTAACTCTTCGGGAAACAGCTACTGACATTCTTTGAATATATCATTTCAAAGCCAAAAGCGAGTGACATTGAAATCCAGAAGATCTATATAATAGAAGTTGCAGCAAAGCGAATCAAAAGTGATTTCAAGTCATCTCACTCTGCAAGAAAAGATATATATGCAGGTACAAGTGACCTCAATGCTGAAAGTGCTTTAGATTACCTTCCCAGTAGTTTGAGATTGCTGTGTTCCATGTTATCTGTAGGAAAAGATGCCTCAACTAAAGTGGATGCAATAGGGCAGAGCATCATGCAAGCTATCCGCCCAACAGCCTTAATATGTCCACTCCAGATTGGTCTTGGTGTTCAACTGCACCATAGTTTCAGACAAAGGTACCTTATTGAGTTCTTCATAACCTGGGATTCTGTTCTTCCTACAATAAAGTTGCTAAATTTGAACCAAATGATGCACTTGCCAGTGGTCCCAGACCCCTATTGGATATGGATGAGAGTTCTACAATTGTGTTAGCAGTCAATAATGTTGACCACAACATCCTCACCCTAGAGGCCAAGAATAGTTTACATGGTATGGGAATGATTGCAGCTGTAAAACCAGTCATCAAAATCAAACCTGTAACCCCAAGGCAGGATGTTGCAGATAGTGACACAAAGAATCTCAGAAAACGTTCTCTTACTGAGTACAGATCCACAAGACACCTTCTAAAGGGCATCACTTTCCACGAACTACCAGCACCACGTCGCAGCACCAACAGACTTGATGTTATGTGGCAGTTATTTTGGTATTTTCTGGAAGTCATGTATTAAATTGGTTAGAAATGATGCACATGTTTTACAGTGGTTCAAGTCTTCAGCACCTGGGAAAGGCGTCATGTAGGTTTCGGCCCATAATTGATATGGCACCAAGTGATATGACTTGTATATTATCAAATCTTAAGTATCTTAGTAAGATTGCACATGATCAGAACGTTCCATGCATTATTACAATTTATCAGCCTCGGTTCTAGAAAGCAGCACAAATAAAAAAGTAATATGATGACCTGAAAGATACAGTTTTAATGCTTTGATCAATTAATACCCTTTTGAAGCTTTTGGGTGCAAATGGGACTCGGATTAATGGTTCATGCCTAAATGAACCTTTCCATGAAGAGTATGGAGGCAATTCAGTACTTCACATGATGAGTGGCAAAGCAGTTTCTAGAGCTGTTCGTGGCCACTTAATTGTTGATGCAGCTCTAAGTGCCATAGTGACTGAAGATTTTTTTCTTTGGAATGAAGAAGGTAGCAATCACAATCTCATTCAAGAATCGTCAAACCTGTTTGGTGATGTTATGTCACACAGAACATCATTGGAGGAATTAGAAACTGTGAATACTCTGTCTCAAGTACTTAACACTACGGAGAAGAAGAGATCTGAACTAGTCATCTCAAACATGTCAGCTGTGGTTAGAGTATCAGCAAATGATTACCACAATGCGTAGGTAAATTGCTGCAGACAGGAGTGATTCATGGGATCTGCATTTGCAAGCAATGCAAGAATTTGTCCCCATTATTGTAGTGGCTGGCCACCACAATTATCTAAAATCAGTATACCTGTACCTGCAGAATATGCTCACATTGGATGATACAAACCCTTCAGTTTACAAAATGTTGAAGAAAGGGCTGTATATTGTAAGAAGAAGTAACAGAATCTGGGGCAGAATTGGGTGCCGACCTCGTGATTGAACAGATTTTGATGTGTACCATTAAAAGCAGAGGAGGACCGACACATTGAAGTGGACTTACAGAGATTCAAAGGGCATTATGGCTGCTTTCAATGTCAGTGAGCTCTGCTTACAAGTGTTTGCTGGTTTTAATTTGAAACTAGTGGGTTTGAACTTGTAAATAACATAAGGACATTGGTGAAACAAGACGAATCAGAGACAGTACAGATATCCAGAAGATTGCTGATCGACTGAAACCCATTTACCATTCCATTCCAACACATTTCTCTGTAACATCGTTACTGGAGTCACTGCTCCTGCAAGTGTTAACGTACATAAATTACATTCCATTGGCAGTGGAATAATGCTATTTCTACATGTTTCTACAGGTTGCGACACAACTTCCACAAGTTTTTCTATTGGAAAGGCCAAAGCATTCGGTCATGTACAAAAGTAAAAGGAGCTCCAAGTAGTTGCAAACATTTTCTGTTCAGAAGATTACCAACACGTTCACACTGAAAACGCTCAGACGAAGGCCTGTTTGGGGTTGAAAGGGTGCAGGAAAATAGATTCCAATAACACACTTCGTCCTCGAATGTTGTTAGATAAGGTAGTAGCTGCCAAATCATTTGATACACGAGAACGAATGCCACTTACTGAATCTGCCACAAAGTACCACAGCCTTTGCACCTACTGTCAAATCACAGCGTGGCAATCAACCAAAGAGAATCTCAATCCAAAAGAAGGGATTTGGCATGAAAAAGATAGTTCATTTTGGCCCACAATACATGACTTTCCACCGACTCTGGACGTGTTATTGAATATGATACGTTGTTCCTGCACAACACACTGTGCAACAATGAGATGTGCTTGCAAAAAGAATGTGATGCCCTGTTCCGCTGCTTGTGGAAAGGGCCAAGTCAGTGGCTGTGATAATTGTTCTACTAACGAATATGAAGACAGCAGCAGTGATGCAGATGATTGATTTTTGTTTTGGGTCATCATGTTCTAGCATTTTGGACTATCATGTTTTGGGGTTTTCTGATACCATCAGTTCTTCATGTCATTGTATATGTTTTCTTAAAGATCCTACTACATGTATTTTTACTATTCTGAAATATATTGCATATAAAGTCATGTTTAATTTTTTTTTTTTTATAGATGTAAAAAAATTTCCATTTAAACATCCATTTCCCAGACAAAACATAAAACAATCCATTATGGCATTGCCGCTATTTTGAAATGTGATTTTCAGGGCTTTCCCGTGACACAATTTTGTTGGATTTTGGAAATGTCAAACAGTACCTACTTGCAAATAGAAAATGACTTAAAACACTTCTGTTGCAGTTTTGCCCAGGTTTGATGGTTATTTTTCGTAGTTTGAGTGGACTACTTAGAGACAAGTTAGGTAAAGGTCCAATAACCATCTCTCCCTCTCCAATCTGTTTATACCTAAACAAATGGGGCACTGCTTGAGGGGCAATTTCAGGAACCAAATCTTTTTGGCAAGTGGTAGGACATGTATATTCACTTAAGTCCTGGTGCTTATTGCTAAATTTACATTATACTTTCCTCCAGGATGTTAGTTTAAAACTCTCATATTTTAAATAACTACATAGCTAGTATTGGACCCCTGTTAAAATGCATAGAGCTGATCTCTTATAGTACTCTGACTGTTGCAGTTGTGGGATGGGCCTATGCGACATGCAAAATGTCCTGTGAAGCTATGTCTAACTGGCAGGCTACTGTCTGGAGGTGTGGTCTGTCCTGCGGGAGCCAGAGGATAACCCCTTAAGCTCACTTGGCCTTTTTGTATAACATAACGGGCAGTACTATTTAATGTATGGCAATAGGATAGGCAGCTGCCAAAGGCTGTGTCCTCTACCTTTGGAGAAAGCTAATGGTTCCCAGTGGCACAGGTTGGCTCTCGGAGCTGCTGCCAGGAAATCATTTTTGAAATGAATATTCATCTAGGCATCCATACCCCGATATGGGGAGCCTTTTTACACTTCTGGAGCTGAACGAATTAAAGACTGTGAAATAATCACAACATGGCGAGGTGCCCCGTTATGATGGGCTTTGTGCAAATGAGAACCCTACATACACCTAGACACATGCCTACTTCCTTACTACATGACTTAGCCATTCCATTATCATCTGCACTCTCACTCATCAAAGCATAATCACATGAATGCAGCATATCCACTATCAGTTCAAGCACTTCTTTGCCGGGGGCATGCTATACATATAGTGCCATTGACCTAAGGACAGCACCAGACTGGAATTCAAGTTACTAACAACCACCTGATATTGAATAAAGGAGGCAAATTATGGGCACCACAACGTACTGACAACCTGGGACTTGTTGCGCGAACACTGGTGTATGAATTTGTGAGGCACCAGGGGACTGGTACCAGCGTGAGGGAGGTTTCATGATGGAGAGATGAGGGGGGAAATAGAGGACATTGAATGGATGTTTCTCGGGAGGTGGCAACCTCCCGATGAGAGTGTCCTAGGGTTGGCTCTTTTATTTAAAGCCTTCACAAGGAGCTGCATTAAACTGATCTGCGTTTCTGGATTTATCTTGGTGTATTCCTATGGCTACATAGCATCAGGCTGTTGTTACTGGATTTGTGTTGAACAAAACTAGTCAATACACAGATAGTCTTAAGTTGTTGTTATATTATTTATATCTTTAGTATTAGCCTATGCAGTGATAATTGTGTGCTGGACACTTAACAATTCAATAAAGACTCATTGCTTTGTAAGTTGGTCTGAAAGCAAAATCCTGTTGCAAAAAATCTATCAGAAAAGCCAAAGTTTCTGCAGTCAATTGGTTATCCACCGGAGTATGTCTGGGCATGTTCCTACATTAAATTGTTGTAATGTAGTGACATAGACAAAACCTATGAAACAAGGACATTTATAAGATATGAATGTTTATGAGGCATATGTAGGGGTGACCAACTTTGAGATGGCTTAACTCACATTGGGGTTGTAGGTGTGGCTCTAATGTTGTAAACTATTCTCATCTCGGGAATTAGTGTACTGTATTTAGCGAAACTACGAAGGTTGGCCATAGAGCCTGGCAGACTGTGTCATATCAGTGGCAAATGCCACTCAATATGAACTTAAAATTGTGTGTCATGTGAAGTCTTAAAGAGGGTGGTTCAGTTAAAGTGAATAGAATACACATTTTTATTTGAAGGGTAATCAAAGTTTAGATACTGGGGTACTTATTTTCAAGCCCTAAGGTGCAGGGCAGTGCAGCAAGTGGCCTTGATGTACTGACTGTGCCTCATGGACATGGACAGGGCAGAAATGCATCGCATCTACAAGATAAGGCACATTTCTGTCCTCTCCTCCTGCTTTGGTGAACAGTGGGCTGCCTAGCACTGACACAAGCACTTTTTTTCCATGGTGCATGTATGCCTGCGTCGCAGACAGGATTGTTTCTGCGTAGCATGGGACATCTTCCTGTAAAAAAAAAAATCCATGGAGACTTTTTCCTCTTTCTACGTGTGCTGCATAATGCAGCACATGTAGAAAGATGAAAAAACTCGGATAAATAAAGACATTCCTCATCTTTGTGCCACCCCTCCGACTCCCCCAGGAGGCGTAAGATTTGGACACATTCGAAGGTTTACAATGCTTTGTAAATCTGGTAGGTCGCTAAAACCCATGGGTGTTGCATAGAAAAACCCACCACAACACCAATGGAACACCTCCCTAACACAGTGTAAGGCAACGCAGTGACATGCACTGCATTGCCTAACACCATATCTACAAGGCCATGAAAAGCCATGCAAAGTGGCTTTGCTTGGATTTTTTGATATGGGCCTGCACAATGCGTTACCAGCGTGTCACAGAAAGGGACGCATCTGGCGGAGCAAGGGCCTTGTAAATTAGCCCATGGATACCCATTAAAGTCTATGGATGTATTTTGTTTTATAGGTGAGTGAATACCAGTAAAAGGATGGTAACTTCCACCAAACATGGGTGACTTAGTAGATATGCTATTTGTCTAGCATGTATCCAAAGATAATGTTCATTATCATTTGATTGGTGGTGGAAAATTGAGCACAAATGTAGCTTGTTAAATTACTCCAGTTCCCTAACCACTGCAGGTGAAAGTCACAATGACTGCATGGTGTCATCAGTATTGTCATCAACAGTGTAATTTGAGATGCCATCAGTGATGGCATCAATGATTTAATTTAACATATCATGCGTGTTGTACTATATGAGGTCATAATTAATTTATTACAAGGTGCAAGTTCTAGTTTTTTCACTAAAATATAACTTGGGAATTGCAGTATTTTTTTGTTTTGAAATATACGTTCCAACTTTCTTTCAAAACCTAACTATAAAGTTAATTTACCTAATTTATTTTCAGTGAATCATTAACTATATTTAATTTTAGTAATCGATATATATATTTTACTCTAACCCCAACTTTTAGTAATTTTTTCCCATCCATTTTCCCACCACTCTCCCTGGCCTCGCCCACATTTACTGCAAACTAGTATACTTGAGAGTACTTGGGAGATGTCCTCAAAGAATAGATAGGAGAGGTGGAGGTCAACATCTCACCTGTAGCATTGTGAATTGTATTATTTGGTGCATAAGGTACTACTACTAGAGTATTGCTTTACATACTGCAAAAGGCGGTTTGCTAATTAGACCTTTTTGAGAATCATACACCATAACTGCATTATAAAACAAGTAAAGCAAATAGGCATGGTGGACTCTTAATGACTGTGCAAGGCCTACATTTTAAAGAGAAAAGAAGGTCTTCATTTAAAATGTATTTTTTTCATCTTTTATTTTTTTATCTTTTCTCATGTAGTCTGAAATACAACACAAACCTGTAACCTCACGAGTCTATTCCAACAAACTTCCTTTTTAATGCAATGATGGAACCATCACTGGGTAGGTCACCCCATCAAGTAGTGCTGCTGGATAAAGAAAATAAGCAGTACTTGCATTGCCTGGCCTCTGAATTGAACCTGGTTCCTTCACAGACACTAAGGCCCAGATTTACTAAGGGCTTGTATTGCCCTTGCATCACACAAGATGACATAAGGTAATGCAAGCCTTTAAGTCAGATTTACTAAGCCATGCAAAGCAACCTTGTGTAGCTCTGAGAAGCTTAATAAATCTAGAGTAACGCAAGGCAGTTTAAATTGCTACCTTGCTTTACTCTGAGTTGGGAAGACATTCCATGGGTGCAGTGTGGGTGTTCCCAAGCATTCACCCATGGATTTAGTCGCATTTCCATATTTACTAAAAAATAGTAAACCTGATAATGCATCAAAATGGTACACCAAGCCACTAGGGGTGTAACTAAGGGAAATATGTTAATTCCTCTTGTTATTTCCACTTTCAGCATGTGCTACAATCTGCAGCACACATGGAAATAGGAAAATGCCTCTGAGGATAGGGGTTCCTTCCTGCATAAAAACAATCCTGCCTGTAGTGCAGACACCACAGCACTACAGCCAAGGATGTTTGCATTGCCACTAGGCAGCAGTCGGTGCATCAGCATAGAGAAAGAGCAGGTTCTTGTCATGTGTAATCAAACTTCGGTATTAGTAAAGCTCCAGTAAATGGTGTGACTCAGACTTCTCAGCACCATGCAAAGTAGAAAAAGGTTTAATCTAAAAGGATCAAATATTCAACTAAAAAGTTGGAGGATGAATGGAAAATAACATAACGAGTTGGACTGTCTTTGAAAGGCCACCCGTAATACAATAAATGGGCACCTACGCTTTCCAAGGGTTTTAAAAAAAAAGTAAAATGATTAGGATCATATTCAGAAACCATCCTATGTATGAATGGAAAACTGAAGTCGCCCATTGATCTGTGTAAGTAGTTGGCTTGAATAGTGTTAAAGAAATTAGTGTAAAAGTTTCAAAGAAGAAAGAAGTTCATATCTGATGTACCAATTTTGAAATCTCCATTGCCTAGTTCTTTCATGTCAGTTATGAGCAGTCAATGCAATGTTGTACATGTGCCTTTGATATTTTCACTATGAATTGAAATCTCTGGCATCGCAATGCAAACAAAAAAAACTAATGATCTCAGTGTTGCACTTCTTTTTTGTCTGTGATAAGGTGTCATATTATGTGTGTAAAGGCCATATAAAGAAGAAAAATATATGTTGACATACATGTACTAAACATGTTTGCCTGTTTATTAATTACAATGTTTCTTAAAATGGTCATGTGAAAGTGAGAAAAATACAAATTATTGTTCATGTTGCTTCTGTTTTAGAAAATAAAAATATATATTAAGTGAACTCCGGAGGAAGAGTTTGAACCCGAAGAGGGTACAAAAACCATAAAATGTATAAGAAAAGAAATAAAAACACTTAAATAAAAGAAATAATAAAAACACCTTTCAGCAGCAATAAGTGAAATGGAGTTTCTATCTCTCTAATTGCATTCAAGAGTGCACCACCAACATGACAAAGGCTTCTTAGTCATCAGCTCTGGAAATCAATAGCCCATTGGATCATAGGTGAAACGGGATAATTTATCTTTCTAAACGTATAAACTAATAGCGTGCAGATTATACCAATAAAACTTTCCTTGAGATTCCTGTTCACAGGGGGCAAGGAGGGCAGCAGTAGTAAGAAAAAGTAAACTGGTCTGAGGGCCAGGATTGTTATCTGTACTTATTGCCGTTCACATCGTCCCTTAAAAGCAAATATGAGGTTTTACAGGAGCGGATGGAGATGCCATCATAAGTCAAATATGTCGTGGTTTAACTCCGCTAAGCCTGCCATTTTGTGAATGGTCATCAGGCTGTGTAAGCATGTCCACCGGAACATCCTTATGTGGCGAGTTTTTCCAAGGCCTTGCGCTCGAGATTCAAGATGTAGTAATGGATTTTGAAGCAAGCCTGACATTTTTATGCATGCAGATAACAAATCTTAATCCAGTAGATGACACCAACTACTGCTGTGGAGTCTGCCTTCGTGTTTGCCTCCCAAGCCGCACAGAACCTGCTGACAAGCTTGTGTGTAAGTCACTCATTCACTCACTATATTATGCCTAATGCCACCAAACATCTGAGAAAGTATCCGACGTGTATGCCAAAATAAAGGGTCCGCAAGGTACACTCTATTCAAGAAACAGGTCGTTTTTAAAAGGAGAGAAAAACACATCCATAACTGAGTACACAGATAGGCTAAAAAAACGACAGATATGAGGCAGGCAGACACCCTAACAAGCATAACGATAGAAAGGCAAGGGCACTATAGCATTCAGAAAGATTGCCTGGCAGATATCCCAGTACTCGGAGAAAAAATATAAAATTAATAAACAAGTCCATTCTAATTTTGTTGCTTCGGAATGCATTTAACAGTACTTCTCAGGCATGTGGCTAACTTTCCCACAGAAATGCTTCTTCCTGTCTATAAACAGAATTCAGTTCCCTCCCTCCATTTATATTTTCTGCCTTGCTGGAATTATCCTCAATGATACAATTACAAAGGTCCCTGAGAGAGCACACAATTTGTAATTTAATTTTGCAAGCGTAGAACTAACTGAGTTTCCTATTTTAGTTTTGAAACTCGAAGCCATAGCCTCTGTGGAATCCGTCTTATTCGGTAGTCAAAACTTGCCTTTTCCTTCAGTATTGAATGCACTTTCCTGAATGGCACTAAATGCAATGATATCTGAAAAACAAACCATTCAAAACACAACTTCAAAAAGAAGAAGAATTTCAGGGCTTGGAAGACAGAGGAAGGAGTGTTAAGGGAAAGAAGGTGAAGATGTGAGAACCGAACCTTTAAAGAGCAGTGAAGGAAAGGGCCTTTGCAATAGGCGCTGTTTGTCGTAATCGTGCCCCATGAATAGTGAGTGAAGAGCAGGGCCAACTGTAGGTACTGTTGGTTATGCAACCCGTCTGAGACTGCAGCCTCATTGAGAGTCCATTTCAGTGGAGGGCCATCATCCCGGCCCCCCACCTACTGCGAGCTCAGTAAACATAAAAAATAACAAGCATTTGCAATGCAATGGGTCTCGCATTTGCTCGAGTTGGAGCTATTAGCATTCTAAACTCCTAACCGGACTTTTCTTGCCACATAACTTGAAAATCAAAAGTAAAACAGTTTCACATAAGCGAGCCCATTCACAGCGCCATGGCCATCATGAGCATCAGTGATAAGGAGAGACAAAAGGAAAAAGAAGTTTGCTCTCAATCAAACTTATCGGAAAAAGTGCAATTAGCCATGTAACAGGGGCGATAGCCAAGGCGATAACAAAACCTTCCCAAGGAGGGACAAATTTAAACTATTTACCAGTGCCATCAAAGGATTTTTGAAGGGCAAGCCCACAAACGGGTGATAGCGATGGTCGTGAGGTGGGCGTTGTTAAAAGCCTGGATATATACCAACACGTCAGAAAATGCTCGTCCTAAAAAGGGAAAAGAATGAAAAGATCAACGCATTAGCAATGAAAAAATATTCAGTTACCAGACCTGGTACTGAAGTGCATTTTTTAATAGGTGAACGTGCATATGAGATCAGGTGTGGGCGATACACTCCGCTACGCTGGCGGAGTTGTTGGAGTTTTGGCAGGTCTTGGCAAATTCGGCCAACTGCAGCATGGCTGAGTTTTTTCTTGTGTGTGGCTCACCAACCGGAAATTGGCGAGTGTGATCAAGATTTGATGTATCCTAGCGTGATTTCCGGTCGCTAGGAGGGCATTCGATGAGATTTCCCCAACACAGATGTTGGAGGAGGTCGTGTCCATTGACGGTCAGAAAGCTAACGCTCAAGCGGCACAAAAAACAGCTTCAGAAGGAGCTCCCTCTTGTGCGCTGCATGGTGATCTTTGCACTGATTTTTCAGCGCAGAATGATCTCCTGGTGCAAAAAAAACAGGGCAACATGCCTAATTCTACTCGTTCACGGAACTCTGCGGAATCTCAAGGAGTTTTCATGGGACTCCATGGAATTCCTCAGAGTGAAACTCTGCGAGTTCCACTGACGTTTACGTGACAAGGGGCCAGATGTAGGAAGCACTTTGCGAGTCGCAAACGGCAAAATTTGCCGTTTGCGACTCGCAAATGCGTGTTTCCTATGCAGAAATGCATTTTGCGAGTCGTTACCGACTCGCAAAATGCATTTCCGAATCGCAAATAGGAAGGGGTGTTCCCTTCCTATTTGCGATTCGCAATGGTATGCAATTCCATTTGTGACCGCTTATGCGGTCGCAAATGGAGTCGCAGTTACCATCCACTTGAAGTGGATGGTAACCCATTCGCAAACGGGAAGGGGTCCCCATGGGACCCCTTCCCCTTTGTGAATGGACCCCAAAATATTTTTTCATGGCAGGGAGTGGTCCAAGGGACCACTCCCTGCCCTGAAAAAAACGAAACAAAAGGTTTCGGATTTCTTGAAATGCAGCTCGTTTTCCCTTAGGGAAAACGGGCTACATTTAAAAAAAAAAAAAAACTGCTTTATTGAAAAGCAGGTCGCTAACATGGAGGCCTGCTGACTACAGCAGGCCTCCATGTTAGCGAGTGCCTATACTCGCTATGGGGCCGCAATTTGCGACCCACCTCATTAATATTACTGAGGTGGGTCATTGCGACCCCATAGCGAGTTGCAGTCGGTGTCTGAGACACCGTACTGCATAGCAATTTGCGAGTTGCAAATTGCGAGTCGGAAGGACTCGCAATTTGCAACTCGCAAATTGCCACCTACCTACATCTGGCCCAAGATCATAAAAAAAGATTTTTTGTACTATGCAAGAGAACCAGTGGGTAAAGTGGGCCAATGCATTGTCTCTTGCTGTATGTAGTGGTAGGCAGAAGCCAATTGGAAATGACAGTTCAGGACTGATAGTCGAACTAGCTGACCCAAGTTCCATTATGGAAGGATAAATGTGTGTATTTTTTTTACTTATGGATTTTTTCACTTTATGAGGCTGGCCAGATACATTCATACACTTCTGAGGCACGAGGATGAAAGATGTTTGCACGGCAGCTGATTTATGGTTAAGCGTCTGTAAAGATGAAAGCTGACGGTGATTTTGCAGAGCTAGGCCACACGCAACATTTCCCTTTCAGTAACTCAGTCAGGTAGACATAATTGATTTTGACCAAATTGCCGAAGAGTACCTCTTAACTGCCATTGAGAGTTCCTGTGAATCACACATTAAAGGGCAGCAAGGGGGCACTGAACTTTTCAGGGCACTTGGCAGTTTCAGTGGTCTTAAGCAAAGCTAAGTGCATTTGTAGTTGTAGAGCTCAAAAAGCACAGCTGCGCTCTCCTTTGCAGTTCCACATGTGACACCATTTAAAAATTTTAAGAGTGACCCGGGCACCAGCATGACCCTTCATGAATGAACTCGAAACAAAATTAAAAGCGGTCCTAGGAAAGGATGCTTCCTCAAGTGTCTGTGATTTAATGTTCAACTTGTGTTTTGAAACGTTGCAAACATGCTCAACAACCCATAATCGCATGTAACTGCAATAAAAACGGATGTCTCGTGGAGACCACAAAAGAGATATGAAACAAGACAAGCATCAGTGGTGACTTCTGCTGTGATCTTTAGAACATCTGGTTTTAGGCCAGTATGCAAGTGTGAAAGATCTGCTGACTAAGGGATCTTTAAGTAGGGAGGAGGGAGAGAGTGGCGTAGAGGAATGAAAAAAAACAGGGCGAGTAAGGCTGACGACAGCAGAGGAAGCGGCCAGCAGTGGTCGCCTGACGCTGCACTGCACAAGATCGTCATCTGCCCAGCCTGTGGCACCAAGGTCGGATGGTGACAAAAAATAGGCCTGGGCACGATCAGCAAACGAGAAAGCAAAAAAATGTGGCCCACACGTACAGGTATTTTGCAAAATATGAGAGACATTGTGCGTTTCTGCTTGCGGCAGGCAATGCTTGTGGTGTTGCCAGGGAACTGAGCAGTAAAAACCGGCCAACCTGGCCATAAAATCAGAACACAAACTGCTAAAATAAACAAGCGAGATCACACTGCGAACAAAAGATAAAAAGTAGTCCACAAACCTGATGGGTAACAGCGAGCCTCGCATGTTTTCAGTACTTGGTCGCTGCGCTTGAGGAGGGCTAACCACCGGAAAAGGCATGACGTGTGCGTGCCTTCTACTAATGAAAACAAGCCGATTTTAACAGGCAAGCCCACGAACCAATCAAAGACACAGACATGATGTTGACAGGGCTCCTAGCCCTTTTCTAACTCCTAAAGCGCCTCGGAAGCGAAACGCATGCGCAAGCGCATGCGACGCAAGCTCGACCCTAAAACGGTAATAAAATGCTTTTATTACCTTTTTATTTTTCATAGCCGCCAGCCTCAGCCGAGTGAGAGGGCAGAGTAGGGCTGAGTAGGGCTATTGCTGCTGACTGGCAGAAGCAGATAGGAGTGGTGGCTACTCCAGTTTAATGTGAGCATGCCAGTTTGTTATGCTCACTTTAAACCTCTCCAACCTGTGTTAAACAGCTGGGTGAAGAACAAGCACAGGCCTCCAGTGCCTGAATGAGTGTGGTGCCAGTCTACGTCAACCAATCCTGGCCCTTCTCTCATACTGGGTAATATTATCACCAGCAAGAGGGCAGCGTCTGGATTGGTCAGGGGAGTTGACTTTGGAACCCACGGTCTGCCAGGACTGGAAAAGAACACAAAGCAGTGGGTAAGTACACTTTTTCTTTGTAATTAAAATTGTTTTTTGACCCATGTATGGGCAGTCTGAGAAACGTACACGCCTTCCAGTCTCCATTCCAGAGTTCTCAGTCAAGGCTCATTATAAACACTGCTTATAACATACCATGATTGAGAGCTTTGGCAATTGAGCTGAAGATCATTGCTGGTTTCTCACAGTGCTTGTAAGTGGGTCAAAATATTTGCCCCACCACTTTCAAATGTAAGCAGCCGCCACTGGGTACCTCCCATTGCAAAGGTTTGTCTATTTAAAGTATTGGAAATCAACAGTGGATTTTGCTCTTTATGTAAATGAGTTCCTACATTTTTTCTAGGACTCAGGGGTTATGTTGTAGCTGTGGTAGGTGCTTGGGTGATACAATAGTGTGAGAAATTACCTTGTGATGTACTTCCTTTTGTGCTGTTCAACAAATCGGGAAAACATCCATGATCTCCACTTGTTTACATTAGGCTAAGAATCCCAACTTACATCATTCCAATATTCCATAGTAAGATGATTTATTAGTTAGTAAGCGGTTTTAATGCATATTTGAATTACCTGCCACAGGTGAATGGCAGCCGCACTTAAGTGGGCTTTAAGGCTGCTGAGTTTTGCAGCAGTAGGTGGATATGGGAAAGTGCTTGAAGACTTATGAGGATCTTCCACTTCGTAAAACTGGGGAGATCAAATAGAGCAAAAGAGAGTAACTCCAAGAAGGGACACTAGTCCAAGCAGGCATTTTCATGTCCTGCCATGATGCATAGCTGGTCCTAGACAATGCGGTGGTGTGGAATGGGTGATGCCCATCACCGGATCCAGCAGTGGGACTGAGATATTCAGTCCCAATACCTTCGTATGTTTCTTTTATTTTGATTGGTATTTGCAATAAATATGGAGACAAATGCTATCTGATCATGAGACTCTCTAGGTTTAGATTCAAGTAAGCAGTCTCTTGGAGGATACCAAGCCCTTTTCAGAGACCTCTTCAAAAGTTTAAATGGATAATCTCTTTTTTTGAGTTTGTTCAATTGTAACCAAGTGTAGAAGTAATCATCCTTCTTAGAGAAATTTCTATGAATCTGTAATAATTGACTGAAGGGAAGATTATCTATGAGGACTCATTAATGGTTGCTGGTATAGTGTACGATGGTATACAAAGTAGTGTAAAGGTATCCATTTTCATGCTTAATTGTGCAATCCCTGAAATTGATGTTGCTATGGCTGTGATAAATTGTGAATTTAATATCCGGTATCCTCATATTTAACCATTCAGTAAAATTCTTAAACTTCTCTCCATCTCCTTTGCAGATCATAAAAAGTTTGCCAATATACAACTTTTGAGTCATGATCTTTTGTTTAAACAGATTTTCACCGTCTATCCACTTCTCATACTTCGCCGTGAACACTATATCCATCTCTGGAGCAAAGGGGCAACCCAAAACAGTCCCCTTCACCTGCATATAGTATTGTTGGTTAGAGCAAAATATATTGCTTTTCAAACTGTTTTGGGCTAAATATAGTATAGCACAGGAGGGAAAATCATGTGGTCTGGCTCTGGATTCTGAAAAGCATTCAAGTGCCCCAATGCTTCCCCTCTGGAAATGTTGGGGTAAAGGCTGTCAATGTCCAACGTTATTAGCATTTCTTCCTGTTATTGAAATTCATTATTCTCAAGTCTGGTTATAATGTCCAATGTGTTTTTCACATAGATGGTAATATGTGCAATAAATGGTTTCAAGAAAACGTCAACATACTTTGCAAGAGGTCTCAGTAATGAGATGACTCTCATTATTATTGGGTGTGGTGTATATCCCTGGCATTCTAGGTTGTTTGTTGGTTATCCTATTCTTTGATCATTAGCCCTCCTTCTACAATTTGAGATATTTTCTTCCATAATGGATTTGAAGGGTCAATTGGTAGTCTTCTGGAGTGTGCCTCTTATGAGAGTTTAAACAGCATTCCATTTTCATAATTTTATCTGTTCATCAACATAATTGGTCCTTTATCAACTGGTTTACTCATTATATCTCGCTTTGGCTTTAATCAGCGGTGGTCCTGCAGCTTCCTTAAGTAGACTGTTTTCTAAACATTTGTATAGGATGGATTTCTGAAATACTGCCATTTTTCAGGCCAGAGCATCCTATGGATGAAGAGTTTTCAATGATGGAAAAAATATTTTTAAATGTAATTTGCTTAAGAGTTGAAGGAATTCCAATCTTGTGTTGATGTAATCTGGTTTCAATATTCTCACAATTGACAATCCGTTTTTCAAAAGATTGGTTTCTACTTCACAGAAATACCTGTTAAGCAAATTACATACTGGAATTAACCCTCATAGCCCCATCTCTCGACCTGTCTCCTCTTATGGATTTATCCTGTTCCTTGGTCTGTGTTCATCCATTGTTTTCCACGTTCTCTACCTTGACCATCCCCTAAAATGCGACCTCTGTTTCCACCTTCTAAACTGCTGGTGGATAGTCCTAAGTCACTAATAGTAACTGAGTATGATGAACTCTCAGAAAAGTTGGTGGACCTCTTTTTTCTGTGTCCTTGGTACGTTTGTTATAGTCTGGTGTTCTCTTGTTGTTTGCAATACTCTTTATGTAAATGTGAGTACACACTTTCAAATGAGAATTTTGTCACATCCCCCTGTAGTTTCTTCTATTTTAAGTTCTCTGCAGTGGTTTTAAGTTCTGTACTCCCTTTTTCAATCTTTGCCAATAGGACCTTCACATCTGATATTGTTGTGTACTTTTCTATGGCTTTTTCTAGTTCATTGATCATTTCTAGCTCCTTTTTACTCTTTCGTTCAGCAGTCTTTATTGATAGCAACATCCGCTCCCTGGAGCGCTTTATGCCACTACTGCTAAAGGCCCCAGGCATTTTTGGTTGTCTATAAAGAAGACATTGACATTTTTTAATTGTAATCCTAAAGTTATATTGACCTTTAGCGCTATTGACTTTTAAGCACTACATTGCAGTTTATTCTTTAAAAATTCAACTCAGATAAATATTCTCTATTTTCCTAAATGGGTGTGCAGTCTTTTTGTGGTGTTTTTTACTGTTATACTGTCATTTAAGTGTTGCACAAATACATTACACATTCGCTCTTAACCTAAGCCTGACTGCTCTGTATCAAGCTACCAGAGGGTAAGCACAGTATAATGTAGGGTGTGTATGTGATTTACCCTGACTTGGACTGTGTTAACTACTTGGACAGGGTGAATACCTTTGCCAACTAAAGACCCAATTTCTAACACATGTATACATAAATATATACATACATACTAGTGACATGCTATGGAGACCCAAGTGCTGCTACATGGCTGTGCCAGATGATTTGCTGTATCTATAAAAAACACTATGGTGCATATTTAGACTTTTTGATGCAAAACTGCGCTAACACAGTTCTGCATCAAAAAGTATAGTGCCGGCTTGCCCCATTCTACAGCGCCAGACGGGAGCCATATTTAAGGAATGGTGCTAGCTGGCGCTATGCTTGGGCCAACGTCCAAAAAAAGATGCTAGCCGAGTGAGGGTGGCAGTATGGGAAAAAGTGGTTGTGCAACAGAAAATGAAGGTAGGCTGGTTAACAGCAAAAATCATACCAGTAACCAGCCTAACGTCGTTTCCTGATGCACAACCACCCAAAAATGACTCCTGTCTTAGTAAAGACAGGACTCATGCCCACCTCGCCAATGGCCAGCACAGGGTACCATTGTCCTCTGGGCATGATCATTAGACCCAGTCAACATCACAAAATAAAATTATGGACAGTGTTGAAACTTTTTAAACACTCACCCTCAGTCACAGATCTGGGTTTATTCTAACATTATTTTGCTTGCCGCATCACCCCAGTTTGGACCCAGCCATATGCAAATCAGTCTTGACCCTGCCACCTGTAGGAGTAGTCCAGCCCGAACTGCCAAGCCAAGTCCTCCCTGGACATGACTCAAGCATCCTGTGACCGGTTACAGGGTATCACCCTTCATTAGCCAGGCTAGCTTGAATCCAGTGTCGCAACAAGTAAGGGACCCACGTCTGGGCATACCCTTGCCACTTAAAGTGCTCAAGGCAACATAACAAAATAAAATGATGGACGGAGTGTTGAAAGTTTTCAAACACTCACCCCTAGTCACAGATCTGGGTTTAATCCATTGTTATTTTGCTTGCCACATCACCTCAGTTCGGACCTAGCCATGTGCATGACTGGAGGTGAATGTTTGATTAGTTCTGCATTCTGTCCATCATTTGTGTTTGCATTACACCCAGTGCCAGGCAGGGGGCCCCATGTAAAAAATATTCAAAAAATACTTACCTTACTCTCTCTGGTGTGGGTGGAGGTGTTCCTGGGGCTTGGTGTGGGCACCTGTGGGCCCATTCCATGGTGTTTGGCCATGGAAATGGGTCCACAGGTACCTTAACGCCTGGTCGGACCCAGGTGTTAAATAATGATGTTAAGCAAGCTTAGGGGCATTATTTGGGTCCGCCTTCCACCCATGCATCATTTTTGCACCGGGGGAAAAATATGGCATAGGGGCTTAGTGTCATTTTTTGGATGGGAACGCCTACCTTGCATCTCATTGACGCAAGGTGGATTCATGCATCCGAAAAATGATGATAACGCCAATATTTTGACGCTAGCCAGATCTAGCATCAAAATATGAATATGGAGTTAAGTTTGCGATGTTTTAGCATAAAAAAATGACACTAAAACGATGCAAACAAGTTATAAATATGGCCCTATGTGTATATACAGCCTGCCTCTGACCAGTCTTTGGACTGTTAGATGACATAGTTATTTTAAGGCTCCTTGCAGTAGTGGAGAATGCTGTGTTTGTGATCTGTCATAGCCTGTTGTTATAGTATCCTGACAGTCTATGACTGTAGGAAGAAACTTTGGAGAGTGACTGGGTGACATGTCATGGTCAATATAATGTGGTTGACAACAGCATTTTTTAATCATCTGGGACAATGCCAGAGAAGACAAACATACTGAAAAGTGGATTCTTATGATTAAAGTTGGGGTACCAATGATTTAGAGAAATGAAGGGTGAAATGAGTTTTGGACTTTCAATGAGAGGGGCAGTGTGTGAACAAGGACAAGCAACTGGACACAACAGTTCCTCAAACAAAAAATCTTTTTTTCATAGCCTTTAATATTGTTTTGAATCATTACTTATGAATTCACTTTCTTGCTAAAAATGTGATAGTAATGAAAATATTCTTCACTCCATGTTTCAACTAATGTTTTTCAGAAAAGAACAACCAACACATTTGTTTCCTCTGCACAGAACTTCTTCGGGCCTTTAGACCTGAACAAAACATAAATGAAACCTTAATAGAATGTGAACAAAAATACACATTAAAATCACACATGTTCATTTCCTGATGGGCTACAACATGCCATGATCTGTGTCAACCAAAAATAGTGCATCAAAAACACATAGTTTGGCCCATTTCATGTTTGTTTTGTATATCGTAATAAATATATTTTCTAAACAAAGTTTATGTCTGCTTGCCTAATATTAGTGCACAGTATGTAACTTAGAAATCACTTCTCAGGGCCAGATGTGCTACCATTAGAAATACTGAGCTCCTAATAGCTATTATCTCTGAAATCAGTATTCCTAATATGTGAAAGTCTTAATTGCCAACTAGTGATTACTAGTAGGTTACAAGTCAACCTACCTCATGAATATTAATGAGGTAGGTTGAAATTTGCGACCCATCAGGACTCACAGTCATCACGGAGATGGTGTCCTGCTGAGGTCAGCAGACCACTATGTCTGTGAATTCTTTTTAATAAAGCAATCTTTTCTTTCTGAAAAGAGTAGCCCGTTTTCCTTAAAGGAAACGGGGTGCATTTAAAATGGAAAAAATGAAACTTTGAAATTTCATTTTTCAAGACTTGGCAATGGTTCATTTGGCCACTGCGTGCTCGTAAAAATACTTTTTTAACATTTTCAATGGGGAGGGGATCCCACCACTTTTAAAATGGTGTCGAAGTATCACTGTTTTGCAACTGGAATTCAGTTGCAAAACAGTAATTCATACCATGCCAATTCAGTATTTGGAAGGGATGTTAAAAACACGCCCAAAGACACGCCAAAGTGATACACAAAACAAGTTACAGAATTGCATTTTGTATACTTGAAAAAAACGTTTTTATGTTGCAAATGGCTTGATTCTCCAACTTGTGCCATTTGCGACCAAAAAAATGGTTTATACATCTGGGGCCACTTGTACTAAGCTTTTTGCACGTCGCAAACATCGAATTTGGCTGTTTGCGATGTGCAAAAAGCACATCGCGATGCACAAACCTCGTTTTGTGATTCGGTAACCTGGTTACAGAATTGCAAAACAGGTTTGTGACTCGCAAATAGGAAGGGGTGTTCCCTTCCTAATTGCGACTTGCAGTGCAATGTAGGATTGTTTTGTGACTGCGAACGTGGTCGCAAAACAATTGCAGTTTGCACCCATTTCAAATGGGTGCTAACCCATTCGCAAAAGCCATCTCAGCCAGCAGTGTGTTCAGGGAAGGGCAGGGTAGGGCCACAGGAGGGGGAGAGGGGAAGAGGAGGGAGAGGAGGAGAGAGTGCACCTAAGTGCACATGTGTGTTTGGCTGGCCAACTGGGGCTCATGCTCACTTAGGTTTCTAGCTGCAGAAACCTCACAGACCCGAGGGTTGTGCCTGAGTGGCAGTCCAAGACACTCAGACCAATCCTGACACTGCTTTCATGCTATGTTTAGCATGAAAATTGCACCAGGATTGCTTGGAAGGCTGTGCTAGTGTCCCATTGAATGGGACACCAGACGAATAGGAGATATGCGTGGTGTCTACATCGGGAACAGTATGTTTTTTAAATTTTTTTATTTTTTTTTAATTCCCTCCAGTCCCTTCCCTCGCCTGCTCCTCCTCTTGAGATTTGCTTCGGCGGCTGCCGCTGGAAGCTTGGTCTCTGCAAAAAGTTAAGAATTCAGAATCAATTCGGTGGAGTGATACTGAACACAAGAAATAAATAAAGCAATATGGCTTTTCTTATATCTCCTAATGTAAGACCCAAGACATCTACTATCTCTCATGAAACATAGCATGGCAGTATGCCAACAACTGGCATCTTTAATTGGTGAAATGGTGAAAATTATGCCAGGTATATCAAAGAAAAATGAATAGTATCCAGGAACAAGTTGCGTGGAGTTAGCTTAAAATCAGAAAGCTAAAAAATGTGCATGTTGTGGTCCTTCCAATGTAAGTGAATAAGGGAGTTCAAAAGAGGAATGAGTGCAAAAACCGGTGTAAACTAAAACACCAGATTAAACGCATAAAGACATGTCTCTAATGATGAGCATAATTTCATCATGAAAGAGAAAGTGGTGTCCCACAAGAGTGAAGTGGGTGTCTTCGTGAAAGGTGCCTTGCTATGGTACTCCAGCTGGTGCCCCACAGACCTCGACCCATCCCCACACCTTGCTCACAAACTAGAAACCGTTGAATCATCATAGACAATAAACTGGAAATGTTCATCCAAGTCAATGCAGTGGTCTCATTCTGCTTCAACACCCTATGGATACTGAAGAAAATCTTTAAGTGGCTACCAGACAATACCAGAAAAACGACCAATCAAACCCTCATCACCAGCAGACTAGGCTATTGGAATACCTTATGTACAGGGATAACCAACTAGCTGACATGAAGACTGAAGACTGTCTAAAACACAGCAGCCAGACAATTCTTCAACCTCCCATGCGAAGCCCATATCACAACACATCATAGGGATCTACACTGGCTTTTCACACATAAGTACACACACTTCAGACTCCTCACCTACACCTACACTTACACCTACACCTGAAAAAGCATTCCAACACACAAGTCCTACCTACGTGAATAGCCTTATTCATGTTCACCAACCTTCCAAACACCTCTGCTCTGCCAGTGTCTCACTAGCAAACAACCACACCCATACATAAAAGTGAAGCAGGAGTCCCTGCCTTCTCCTGCCTTACTCCTGAAGCTTGGAACTACCTCCCAAAGCACATCAGAGCCTTCTCCTCTCTTCTTTTGCAAGGGGGCCTTCCAGGGATGATTTCACACACCAGCTACAGAGTGTCTGGATACTCCCACAAGTTATTAGCGCCTTATGAAACACCAATAACATAACATACATAACACCCACTGAATGGTCTTGGGGCATATTGACTGCTGTATGGGTCTGTGGTTGTATGTAACCATCGGTCCACTTATGATACTGTCTCTTCAATAAGGCCTATCAGTCATTACTTTGCTTAACCTAGTTGGAGTTTGTAACCGACCCTAGTCCTCACTGATCATCTTATTTATCTCCTGACTCAAGCTCTAATAGGTGGTAATGAAAGACATTTTGTTGCCAGTTTTTACGTGACCTGTTTTGTTTAAAGGAGGTGGGAAAAAGGAAAGTAAGAAACATTTGTGATTCCTGGGGCAAGAACTTTTGTAGGATTTCTCCCTAATTTGTATCCTAAGAGGCATCTCAGAATTTTTTTGTTTGTTTTGGTCTGCAGCCCCTATTAGCTGCATCATGAAGTAACACATCAGGCATGCTTTTTAATATTTAAATGCGTTTTGAAACAGGAGCAGAGGCCCCCCAAAGCATAGGGCATGGAGCACAGACCACAGGGAAAGAGTCCCCAATGCCCTCCTCTTGTGACAGCACTGGTAAGAAGGACAAGAGAATACTCCTAAATTTCAACAAGTGTACAGGAAAGGGTTTCTCCATGGGGAACTGTGTTTTCTTAGGGGGAAAAAAACTGTAGTTGCCTACATAGGCCATGGCTTACCCAATATAGACTCCTACTGTGTGTACAATCCCACATTTTAAAAATATCATTGTTCTTATATGTCACATGGCATTACCAGTTCGCCTGGAAAGTTGAAACTGGTGCAAAAATAGTTGTAAATATCCCCTCATAGTACCTTTATGATTGGAGATAGATCTGGTAGTAGGCATTATGACATCAGAACTCAACTGTAATAACTTATTACAGTTGAGCGGCTAGGTTGTTTCTTTACAATAAGGGAATGGGTTTGTCATAAATTGCCTATTACAGAGAAATTAGACACAGGTTTTATATAGGGATTGCAGAATCTCACTTAGTGTCAGGAATAAAGAGAGTGACTTTAATATAGGGATTGCAGAATCCAGAGGAATATATTTTTCTTATGAATTTGTGACAGAACTCAGGGAAGGAAAACCTCAGCTGACATTTCTTCTACAATCCTCAGACATGTTGAAATATTTTAGAGGGATTACAAAGACATGAATTGTACTTAAATATAAAAACCAACATCATAGAACATACTTATACAATGCATGCACCAACAAGTGAATTTAAACTTTGGGACAAGAAGTTGTATGCAATAGTTTACATAATGATTCACATAAACACAAGTTACATCAATGTCTGTAGGAAGTAAATTCTAAATGTAATATGCCATGCTATTTACACAGCTTAATGGTTAGCTTTATTTTAGGGATCAACAAATGCATTTATGAGAGTGCTAACTGAGAAACAAATGACAGTAGACAAGAGAGGTGAGGGATAGATAAGAGCTTGTGTAGTGAAAGAAAATCTCCTGCCAGCTTAGATTATTAATTTGATTGCCAACTACTGTTGATAAACTTCTTCACAGTGGTTTTGAAATACGCCCAGCCAGCACTTGATAGACACCTTTATTGCTTAACTTCATCTTTTTAAATATTTAATAGGTAGTTCACATCTCTTTTTAATTTCAATGTAAGTATGTGCAGTAGCTGGCAGTCCCACCCTTTTAAAAAATACAAAGAATGTCAATTTCCTCTTTTCTATTTTATTTGTGCTGTCATAATTCTTAGAATGCACTGCAAAATAACCGTAAATCTCTTAGTTGCGTGATTTTCCATTTGTATTAGCCTGTTTTGCTTTTTGTATCACTTGCATGTAGTCATAATTTTAGCTTGCTTAATAAAATAATAACGCACGTCATCACACAAGCGGTGTAATAAGTCAGGCATTCCGAGAATGAAATGTATGTCAACGGAGTTTCGAATATACTGATTTAGTCCATGCATATCACTCACTTTAGCCCAGAAAATGAACCCCTGACCTTCTGGCTGGAGCTCCCTCCCCCTCCCGCCCCAATTCGTTCTCCCTTCCCGCCCGCCTCCCAGCTGCCCCTCCCTCAAACCACACTCTCGAACCCTCCTAATCTGGGTTCTGCAGGAACCACAGCACAGAAACCGCGCTCATCGCTTGCACAGATGAAATCAGATCCAGAGTCGGCATGGGCTAGACAGTGCCACTCATACTCCTGGACCTCTCCGCAGCCTTTGACACTATCTGCCACCACACACTCCTCACACGTCTTCACGATGCCAGGATCAGACACAAAGCCCTGGACTGGCTCACCTCCTTCCTCACCGACAGAACCCAAAAAGTCTGTCTCCCACCCTTCCAATCACCCGCCACCAAAATCACCTGCGGAGTCCCACAAGGCTCCTCCCTCAGCCCCACACTCTTTAACATCTACATGACCCCTCTAGCCAACATCCTCAGACCCCACGGCATCACCATCCTCTCATACGCTGATAACACACAACTCTTCTCCCTCACCCGCAACCCCAACACCGCCAAATCCAACCTACACACCGCACTCCTTAACACCGCTGCCTGGATGACAGTCAACCACCTTAAACTCAGCTCCAACAAAACCGAAATAATCATCTTTGGCCCACACAAAAACACTTGGGACCCCTCGTGGTGGCCCACCACGCTAGGCCCCGCACCCACCCCGCAAACCATGCACGCAACCTCTGCATCATCCTGGACTCCTCTCTCTCGATGACCCAACAAATCAACGCCATCACCTCCTCATGTTTCAACACACTCCGCACAATGAAAAAAACATTCAAGTGGATCCCCACAGAGACCAGAAAGACAGTCACCCACGCACTCATCAGCAGCAGGCTAGACTACGGCAACGCCCTCTACGCCGGCACCACACAAAAACTCAAGAGCAAACTACAGCAAATCCAGAACTCAGTAGCACGACTCATCCTCGACCTCCCCCGACATGAACACATCTCACCACACCTCAAATCCCTCCACTGGCTCCCCATAGACAAAAGGATCACCTTTAGGATCCTCATCCACGCACATAAATTGCTCCACAACACCAGCCCAACCTACCTTAATGAAAGAGTGACCTTCCACACTCCCACAGGCCACCTCCGCTCCGCCGACCTCTCTCTCGCCACTGTCCTTGCATCAAACACACCACCACTGGAGGCAGATCTTTCTCCTACCTAGACCCCAGGGCCTGGAACTCCCTCCCCACCCACCCCTGCAAGACCCAAGACCTCCTGCTCTTCAGGAAGAACCTTAAGACCTGGCTTTTCGAACTGTGATCTCCCCTCCCCACCCGCCCCCCCTCCTTCTCCCCCTCCCAGAGCCTTGAGACCCTCACGGGTGAGTAGCGTGCTCTATAAGTCTCTTTGATTGATTGAACATTGTGCTCTATGTACTATTGTCGAGTTGCTAAGAAGTAGCTGTTTTTGAGCAGCAACTGATTTGGGACCGCAGATTAATTTTTAAACTGACATTTGGTAGGAATCTCCTTCTTCATTCCTCATGCATAATAATGAGGCAGGATTCCCACTGGAAAACCTACTTATTAACTGCAAAGGCATCAACGAAGCCCTGCAATCAAAGTAAAACGTGATAAATGAAGGCAATTGGGGAAGAATGCAGAAATCCCATGAAATAGAGGTTCTTGGCATTTTTACTTTTGTGGATCCCTACAGAATTACTACTGGATAAATACAGGAAGAAGTATGCATTAAACAAATGAACTAACTATAAAATAAGAAATGATTACATTACATCGAAAAGTTAATGGGAAAGGTAGTTTTATTTCAAAAAGATGAAGCACTATGTTAAACTCTGTCCTCGAGCTTGCGGATGGGCTGTGACACCTCTGTTATGATAGATCAGATCAGTTCATCAGAGTGGCGGTTATGTCTCCTTTTTATTAGGGTCGAGCCTGCGTCGCATGCGCTTGCGCATGTGTATCACTAGCGAGACACTTTAGGAATTAGAAAAGGGCTCGGAACCCCGTCGACGTCACGTCAGTGTCTTTCATTGGCACGTTGTCTTGCCTGTTAGAATCAGCTTGCTTTGATTAGTGTAAGGCACACATACGTCATGCCTTTTCCGGTGGTTAGTCCTCCTCGAGCGCAGCGACCAAGTACAGAAAACATGGAAATTATGTGATTGCAAGTACATTTCAAAGTGTGAGACTCGAAACCCTTTAAAAATGTTTTGATTAACAAAACGCCTCGCCTAATGCAGTAGTTGCGCTGCATTGATAGATACAAGTTTATGTTCAGCGTACATACAGCAGCTGCAAATATCGACAGTATTCCTACTTGCTTACTTACAATCGTACTCTGGTGCTTGTGTACTGAAAATAAATCACAATTTTCCAAGATCCTGGAGCCTGATGTATTATCGGGCAGGTCACAGATCAATGGTCAAATTGAGCACTAGATTTTGCGACCTGCCTTGCATTTTGCAATGTGGTTGATGTACTAATCAATTGCCTCACAATCTCTTGCTTCATGAATATTAATGAGGCAAGTCACAATTTGTGACAATGTGCAAATGACTGAGAATGCACAGATGGAGGCCTGGGAGCCACAGAAGACCTCATCCAGTTGTTCCAATTCCCAGCATGTCAAGATTTAAAAAAACTTAAAAGTAGTCAGTGTGCCTCAAAGCAACAGTTACTGCTTAAAACAAAAATAATTGACATGCTTGGGAAAGATCAAGTAGTGCATGCAGATATCCCTTACATCAGTGTTTGCCCCCTCCAAGGGTGCTCAAGACAATTCCAAACAGTAAGCTGTCTCATGGGGACAGCTTCCCCTTTATGCAGACAGCACTTCCTTTGAAAATCGGTTACAATTCGAACTTGGGGGTCAGTAATAAACAATTTGCAGCTGCAATTGCAGTCACAAACTACTGTGACTTGATTTAAACCAGTGGTTGCAAATGACACTAATTTTTCGGGTCGAGCCTGCGTCGCATGCGCTTGCGCATGCGTTTCGCTCGCGACATGCTTCAGTAGTTAGAGAAGGGCTCGGAGCCTCCGATTATGTCACGTCCGTGTCTTTCATTGGTTTGTGGGCTTGCCTGTCAAAATCTGCTTGCTTTCATTAGTGGAAGGCATGCATACGTCATGCCTTTTCCGGTGGTTAGCCCTCCTCGAGCGCAGCAACCAACTACTGAAAACATGCAAGGCTCACTGTTTTGTGGACTATTTTTTATCTTTTTTCGCAGCGCGATCTCGGTTGGCAGAAGTTGAGCACTTTCCATGACATCGACCATGTTACATAGTTAATTGCACTTTTGCCGGTTACGTGGATAATTGCACTTTTGCCGATAGGTTTCACTACAAGTGAACTGTAGCAGTGCAATCACACTCTTTTTTCGATTTAATGTGGCAAGAAAAGTCTGGTTGGGAGTTTACAACTGCTAATAGCTCTAACTTGGAGAAATGCGAGACCCGTTGCATTGCAAATGCTTGTTTAGAGTTTGGCCTGATCGATCACAGTCTGTCATGATGGAGGCCTGTCCGCAGTTGTCCTTAAGGCCTCTGTTTTAGGTACCTCCCCATACATCGTTGCCATACACCACTCCATCAACATTGTTATGGCCATTTTTTGTCAGTCATATTTAGAGTTGTCCGGTGTCAGAGCTGTACGGAAGGACCCTCGTGATAGCCAGAAAATACTGATAGTGGTTCAGATGACGGACATGTCACCTGATCAAAATCTACACAATCTACTCAAAAACAACACCTACAGCTCCACTTCAAAAGAATCATCCTTAACCCAGCAAGCCATTTACTCCTCACAACATTCACCTCCAGCAGACCTAAATCTTCATTATTTGAGAAAACGTTTGGAAGAAGATAACTCAGATAATTTGAACATTAGTTAACTGTTATCATAAATTAGATAAGTAGGGTTGAACCCCAGTTTTTTGCACTGCTGGTTCAGTCAAAATCATGAACAAGAGAAGTGAAATGTGATAATTGTGGAAACAGTGAATGTTGTCTCTAAAAACAGACACTCACAGGAAGACAGCTGCAAGCAGTGGAATGACCTGTAGAGGAGAGTTTGTTACCTCACTTCCACAGACCTGGGCAACTGGTGGTGGGTCTCCAAGACTCTTCAACCTCATGCTCTTATAGGAGAAGGTGTTGTTCATACTACATATTAAAGGTGTCATCAGAATTGCAAGTAAGTCAAGACTTGTACGTAACAACACTACCTCTCACTGCTATAACTAATTCACTCTTTTCTAACTCTCACTTCCCTAACCCCTAACACAAATCTCTATACTATTGACAACCTATTGGTGAGAATACGTTGTTGGTTGACTGGGGTGCAAGCTCTAGTCAAACAATAGCCACAATCCTTTGCAGGGTGATCCACAAAAGTGACCAAATTAACCAGTGCGTAACTCTTGGTAACTTACTACAAAAGGAGTCAGGCTTAACTTGGAGGCAATGTGTGAAGTATTTATGCAGCACACAAACAATAATAAAGTTAAAGCACAACACAAGACAAAATCCACATCAATTTAGTAGAAACAGAATTATGAATTTTCCAAGATTTTTGTGGCAATAGCATCAAAAAGCACAATGTGCCAACTACTGATATCTGGTCGTGTTTGACAAAGTCTAAGTACCACTTTCTGGCTGACCACGATGAGGCATAGGTTGGCTACAACAATATGCTCTCGTACTGGAGTCGTAAATTTTGTATACACATTCTACAAGATGATTAAAGCGTTGATACATATAAAATGCTTTCCCCTCACAATTCAGAAAAAACACAATTTCACGCTCACAGCCTAGATACATACCACTCATACCTGACATAGCATACTCAAAATTTTAAAAAACATATGCGGCCAGTCTTATACAGAACCTTTTAATTTATTTAATTTATGTGGGCAACTCCTCAGAGGGACAGGGCCTCATTTACGAGGCCTGTGGCACAGGGCAGCACAGCAAGTGCCATGCTGCGCTACCCTGCATCACCAGGAAATGGCAGAAATGTGCAGTATCTACAAGACACTGTGTATTTGTGCCCTCTACCCCTGTGCTGGTGCACTAATTGCTGCCTAGCGCCAACACAGGCACCCTTGCACCATGGTGCTAGGATGCTTGAATTGCGGGTATGATTGTTATTCCTGCACAAAAACAATCAAAAGAGTTGTTTTCTTTTTTTTATGTGTACGGAAGACTGCAGCACACATTGAAAGAGGAAAAACAGAAAGAAATGCAGATATTTCTCCCTGTTTTGTCACTGATATGTCACCCTTGAGGATGTGTAGGAATCTAATGCATTCTCAGACTTGTAAATCTGGGAATGCCTCAGATTCCTTGTGGTTCCATGGGTTTTGCATTGGAACACCCTGAACATCAACTATGGAACTCCCCTGTCACTCAGTGTTATGCCTGAAAGGGATCCATATTTACAAAGCCATGAAAAGCCACACAAGGTGGGGCTGGCACACTGTGCCACTGGTGCATCAACAAAATGACACTCCTGTGGCTCAGAATGCTGCTAGGGCATCGTAAATGAGGGCCACAGTAACTTGCTCTTTCAAAATATGAAACATATGATGATATGTACAAAATCTAAATCATCGCGTTTACATCACTAACAATACAATTGCTCCTGTACAAGATCAATTTAACAATGTTCTATGCATAAATCATAACAAATAAGAAACAAAACATAAGTACAACAAAAGTCTTTTTGGATGTCTGTATGACTGAAGTGCAATTGGCGACATGTGTTTCGGTGTCAAATGGTCAGCCAAATACACACCTTCTTCAGGGCACAAAAAGATGCATTAGGCATGGAAAAAAGCCACCAGGAAAGGGGAGGTGGGCAACCAAACACATTTCTAAAAATACAAAAACAAACAGTAAAACAACAACTCCTATGAGTCTCTGTACGTACCTCTAATGGAGCATAGACACAGACATATTAACAAAAACTATCCATGGACACCCTGTGTGACCCAAAACGTGACAACATGCAATCAAATGCTCTAAAAACCAACGTGTAGACAAGACCACTCTATTGTGTGTCCATCACCAATGTCTAGACACCTTATACATCACAATCACAAATATGATCATGCCTACTAGTGCAGTGCCTATGCTAAACACCACCACCGTAGCAAACTGCATATAAAATATCTAGTGCCTGTGAACTGCTTTAAAGAAGGCACAGTCTGTCCAACTGAAAACATGGTGTATCAGACACAACAGATGCCTAACATGATTCTTTGAGATAGAACTACAGGGGAGACAAAACATTATTGTAAGAAGCAAAGCAACAGTGTAATATAACTGCTATTATAAAGAGATGTAATCTTCCTAGGTATAATGTATATTACCTAAAAGGCTCCCCCTCTTTACACGGCACAGACAAACATGAGGGGGCTGCTGGGCTAACAGAAATAATCTGATATTACAGACCAAAAATAAGTATAAAGGATCCCATGATTACGATCTCCAATCAGACAGCTTCTAAACTGGGGGAAAGAAGACATGCATGAATAAAACAATCTCACAAACACATACTTAAAGAGGGACAACCCCCATATCAGAACCGTACTGGCTGGCTAAATTGTTTACTTCAAAATGGGTGGTTTAATCACCTACAGAAAGGCGCTGGCTCAACACAGCCACCCGATCCAAGTGGTGCTCATCCGGACTTTGAAAGCCATGCAAAATGGAGCTGATGTAGATAACATTAATTTAAAGATGAATGAGTCCAACGTGATAATAATAGAATGGGGGCGTAGTTTGTAAACATTATAATAATCCTTAATTTGTTCAAGTGAGGAATCAAAATGGCTATAATTACATGAGCCTCCCCATTGTGTACTTGCAGGAGAGCAGTCTTCTCTGCAAACAATGGCTGCCAGTTATCCCAGCCACAAAGAGCAGTCCATGTTCAAACTTTTGTAGTCCTCATTATCACATGGCACATGTTCATCTTTAAATTGACCTCATTCGCATTGGCTCATATAAGAAACACAATCAAAAAGGCATAATCTTACATTTAGACAATAAATCACCCTCCATGTACCAACTACATCCATCACGTTTCTTATAACAGTGTAAATACATCTATCAAGTTACTTATAACAGTGTATGCTCTACCTAGCCCTACCATAATCGCATAACATGCTATCTTTCTTGATCAGATACAATATAAAAGGAATACATTGTGGTAGTACACGTTGAAAGAGGTGAATACATATCACTAGGACTAAAATGTTCCAATTTGTGGTTTGGTAGTGAACACATCTGTGCACTCTGGGAGTTTATTTTTATTCTTTTATATAAATCATTGAATGAACAAACATGATTGTAATGATATGTAAAGCCTTCATCCTGAAGTTGACTATTTTGTCAACTAAGTGACACACTACTTTGACACTGGTAATACCCAAAGCATTCAGTAGGTTTGTCCTTGAAAAGTGAAACATTACTAGTTCTGATTTACAGAGTATAAACACATATCCATGGGCTCATCTACATTCTAGTGGTAAGAATTTGATGTGCATATGTCACTGATATGCACTGCATAGTAGTCCATGTCTGCTGATTGGAGTGGTTCAGTGGGTGCAACATTGCTGCCACCTGATGCACAGAAACTTTTCTATAGAAAAACTGCTGTCAAAGGTACACTTGGATATGCTCCTCCAACCACAATTGGCATTAACATAATACATATTACTTACCAACGAGCCAGGGTCTCCTTGGACCAAGGTCAGTCGCCATATATTATGATGTGCAGCTATTACATAACACTGGCAAATCATGGGTGGAAGTTGGAAATCATGCACACACACACATCTAAAGTGAAGCTCTGCTATGCAAACCACCTGTACATTGATGGAGTGAAAATGTTTCCTATTGTGGTAGACTTTCTCCCGGTCAGGAGGTGGCATCAATGCAACTTGGTTCCATCTATGGCAACCAATGAGAAAGTGGATCTTTGATTGAGAGGGGCATGGACCCATATAAAGCAATACCCACAATCCTTGTAAAAGTGAACCACAAAAGTCACTAAATTAACCTGTGCTTAACCCTCCAGTAGCTTGGCACAAAAGCAGCCTGGATTAACCTAGAGATAATGTATAAAGTATTTATGCAGTACACAAACAGTAATAAAGTGAAAACACAACACATAAAAAAATCCAACACACATGTAGAACAATTAAGTAAAACTGAATTAATAAAATCGGACCAAAACAACACAAATTCAATCAGTAGAACCGGAGATGGGCAGTTTCAAAGATTAAATAAAGTATAGAGTCCAAAAGCACAAGGCACCACTCACAGTCATTTGCTAGACCGAGGAAAAGTCGCAAGTTCATGACCACCATGATGGAGCATGGAAGGGGATAGTCCAGCTAAAAAAATGATGTTCTCAAAGTCCAGCATGAAGAATCCAATTTGCAGTGGAGTAGGCCATGAGGAGCAGGGAGAGGATGTGGATGGCTGTCATTGTAGAGTGAGGAGCAGGCTGGGCGCTTTGGACTGTTACTGCTGGAGCTTCAGGTTGGTGGTCCCTGGAGGCTGTCAATACTGCAGTGTGAAATACAGATCTTGTGTTGCCGTCATTGCTGGCGCTCTCTGTAACCCAAAGTGTTTGGGCCACCAAAGTGTCCTATTAGAGGTCGTTCTGGGTGGTGAGATCTGCACATTAACATACCCATTCACAGTTGCAAGGAACCCAAAACTTCAGGATTTCTCCTTTCCTTCACATGAGGAGCTTCTTAGGTGTAAGCCAGTTTTGCCATGTTTCATGGAGAGAACACAAGCTCTTTAGCACTGATTAGTAGTGGTACACTGCTCAGAGTCCTAATGCCAACAAAAATGAAATTCAGAAAACTGAAGTGGTGTAGGCAAAAAGTTTGGGGATGACCGTGCAGAGGGGGCCAAGTTCAGCATAATCTAAAAATGAATGATGTGTATTACAAAGCATATTGGGTAAAATAAGATTGAAAAGTAAAACAAATCTCCAATACTTTTATAAATGTAAAAAAGAATGAATGGTAGGTCAAAATATACTTAAGAAAATTATAATAATAGTTTTTCTATCATATTTTGAAAAATCCTTTAAAGTTGACCTAGATTAAATGTTATGTGTATTGGAGAATTCTAATTGTTACTGACAGAAGCAATATCACAGATGATGAATGCTACATAAATATCACAATGATACCTATCTCACTTGGACAGAATACCCAAAATCCCATCACCACTTATTATATTATTATTAATATCCAAATAACACGATTTTCAAATTATCAAAATTATCAGAAATTAATTAAGCCTAACCACTTACATTCATCCGTTTGCAATTAATTTACATACATAACAAACATTTGTTCTCTAATATCAATAACAGCTTTTTTGGGAGAGCTCAAAATAATGTAGTGCATTATTCTTATTACAAATTATTTTCCACATTTAAAATTAATGTTACCAAGCTTCTCTCCTCCGGCAAATATTTCTTTCAAAATTTATCGACTAGGGACTCATTGTTTCACTGAACATTTTTCAAGCCTTAATTAGCATAATTAGAACTTATTTAGGCTTTTCTTCCCCTGATTATTGTTTTTTATGTGTTTTTTTTACATATTAAATATTCCAACCCTATTCTCTCCCACCAATAGCATCACATAATCAACAATGTATTTCATTTATTGGGTAGTTTGTACATATCACACTATGGAAACATCTTCAACAATTAATCAACAGTACATCACTTAGACAAGAAATCAATACAGGTTAATACCAATTACATTAGATTTTCACTACATATCTTTCATAATTACATTTCCACATCCATTCTATTTACACCTTACCATTCTTCCTTTACTATGCTTTTCATTAACCTCCATACCTAACCTGGGGATCTATTCCTATACGCATCCTTTTCCTAAAAAATCTTATCTGACATTTAACCCCCATGTACCATCAACCCATTGCATGTGCAGGAGTTTCAGATGCTGTGATTTACCTTCTACACACAAATGTGCTCAACTCATAATTATTTCTCACCTTCTAATGTTAACAGGTTCTTATTTCACATTCAACATTCCTGTACCTCAGTTCCCTTTATGCCTGTCTTTCCTAGTGTTTATGCATACAGAGATTAGGGTATTTAACCCCAAAACAATTTGATACCAACACACCTTCAAAAACAGCATCACTCATGCAATTTTCACTGATATGTCAAGCCGGTTCATTTTCATCTCTCATACTTTCCCATTCAATATCTTGCCCTCCCTTTCTCCTTTTTGTGTTCACTACACAGGGGTTGGAATAGAAATCATATTTTAAGAGGCTATCAACTCTTTCCCCTTATTTATACAACAATTTTTCTGAATAAACCTGCTCATGTTTGCAGGACAAATCATTTGGTCCAGCCTTCCACCTGGAGATGTGGAAAGGCCACCATTTCAGTCACCGCATTTAGGACTCCCACAGCCCAGAAGACACTAATTACTGCTTGAAGTTAGGTCATTATCCGACAGTGTAATCTAACTGCCTCTGCCTGTGTCATCATCACAAGACACCTCTCTCAGAATCTCAACCTGTAATCCATAATAAAATAAGTGGAGATGTGACTTTGGGTAATCTGTCCATGCATGATAGGTACCTACAGATTAAGTTACATGGATGATGAATGCTTCTAGCAGTAAGGACTACCAGTCTGCCATATTGTCAGGCATACCATATACTGGCAATGCTTGTTTTTGACGTCAGGCAATTTATGAATAGTGAGCTCATAAGTGCAGTTTACACTTAGGCTCACTAGCATCCTTGTTCCTGCATTGGTTATAATAGCCCATGACTGATGGACCCATTACCCCTAAACATACCCATTCTCCCCAAACACTCCTATAGACCAAAACCTCTCCATTACTGTCATCCCAGGAATACCCTGGCTTTGTCACCCCTCAAAAATATCTTAAAAACTCCACCACCTCCCAAAAGGTATGTGCCTGGACTACTATCTGCTGCAGAAAAATTGAGAGTCCCATGAGGAGGATACTACTATGTTGTGGAGGCAAAATTAAGTCCTACAACCAACAACAGACTGTGGTAGTGTAATATTTTTCATACCAAAGCTAGAATTGTATTTGAAATATTCTCTTTTTTTAATTTAAGGTTGAACTAACCAGAGGAAGAAGATATCTGTTGTCTGTTGACTTTTAAGTTTAAAAAAAGTTTTATTTAGTGTTTTTGTGTCTCTTGTTTACCTACAGGTATATTTAGATTTGTCAAATGCTATAATGTTTGCCATATTTCAAATTGTTTCTTATCATAACCAATTACTTCAATTACCAGGTCTTGTGATTTCTCATTTATTGTACTGTGGGAGATAAAGTCTATTCCCTTTCACATGATTATTCAAGGAAATGGGAATGTTGTTGCAAGGATCTAGTGTGTATGGCATTCATAGTGGAGTGTCTGTAACTATATTTAACAGTTACACTTTTGTGACTAACTGTTGGATACCTTCAGCTATTAGGGCTCCCACATAGTCAATGCCATACATTGCGTATACCTAAACCTAGGTGAAGTATATTATTGCAAAGCTTATAATATGAGTGTGTGTCCTAACGTTGGTATTATGTGCAGATTTCAAATTGTGACAAAACAGTCACTAGGTAGTGAATATATGTACTTGGGAAATATGGCTGTGAAATGTATTAAATATTATTAGTATACATTTCTTTTTTAAAAATTATGTTATCTCTAGATTGTCTACAATATGTTTGACCATGTAGCTTCATAAAAAAATGTGTTCACTTACTGACTGGAGGTGTTGGGAAGGGGGTTAGTAAAAATTTATTAATTAAGTATTTAATATAAGTGGGTTGTCTGAGAGGTGATAGGGCAGGAAAGCATGATACATTGTTATTAAGTATGGTTTGGTGCACACTAAGCTGTTTAGTGTCAGTGGTCGTTAACAAAGTGCTTTTAAAGTTTAGAAAGTACTTATTTTGTTGTACATTGTGTTGATGTTCATCTACCACAGCCAGATAAAGTTCCAGGGCACAGATTAGCACGGGCATATGATAAAGTCGTTTTGTAGCTGCTGAGGTTGCGTTTGCCTATTTATGCTATGTCTTCTCCAGTGCAGGCGTGGAGGATGAAAAGCAGTGTTTCCCTCTATGAAAATTGCACTCTAAATAAAAAAGACAGAGTAGTGGCTTTAATCTTCTCATCCGTCGTGTTTAGGGCATTCTGTATCAACTGAGCAAGGAAAATGCTGCGGAGGAAGAGGGTGACCTCCATCAAGCCACCATTCTGTAAATCCTATTGACAGACATTCATGGCGGAGAAAGGAGTACTTGTAACTTATAATTTAAATTGAGTACATTGCATGTCTTGTTTTGTGGTCCCAAAGCCAGCTGTTTTATAAATCGCAGCTTTTGTTGCCACACATTCAGTTCATGCTTTAGGCAGAAATTGCTTGAATGTAATCAGAACCAGCCACCATGCTCCTCTTTGGATAATGTTGTTTGCCTAATGATGGTAGAAATACTTTTGCACATTAGGCGATACATTTTCTTTAATCTTTGCAACTGAATTATATACATGTTGCTTTTCATTTATGAGTACTGTTTGATTCTTGATGGAATGGGGCATTGTAAATTCATTTGAAATTCACTTTTCAGTTTGTTGTGAAGTAAAACATTTAAACGATAGCTTGTTGGTGTACTAGTGAGCTTCATTCAGCAAATACCTAACCTTATCAATATTATTTTGTTTGTTAATTATATCAACATTTCCGCTTACAAAAAGTCAACCAGGATATTGTTTTCAGCCAGACCTTGCACGATTACATCAAATCTACAATGAGAAAAAACAATATGCTTATGTAACAGAGAATTGGGCCATGATAGTTGTGAGAACCTGCACTGAAAACAGTATTAGTAGTGAAATAATAGTAGAAGTCAGCTTTGGGATGCATTTTTCTGCAAAGAAAATGTAATGTAGAGTAAAACGATTCATTTGACGGCTCCTTTACGTCTACAAATGTTGTCCTTAATAATGTTGTTATTAAAAAAGTTAATGTTTAACATACTGTTTAACTGTGAGGGAGCTTTGATCCACAATGCGGGCTGCTGTCGAACGCCTAAAAGCAAGGACTAAGGGGTTTGCAGCAAAAAGTATAGCGCCGGCTAGCGCCATTCCTAAAATTCCAGCCGGGTGCCATATTTGAGGAATGGTGATAGTCAGTGCTAAGGCCCCGTTAGCGTCCTTGGAAAGAACACTAACAGGGCCTGGGAGGCGTAGGGGTAACCGGGCTTGTGTGCCAAATTATGGAGGTACACTGTTTAGAGGCAAAAAGAATGCCTCTAAGCAGTGTTGCGCCATTTTCTGTGCACAAGCCCCAAGGACATGGCTCCTGTCTTGGTAAAGACAGGAGCCATGCCCACCACCCCAATGGACATGCCCAGGGGACAAATGTCACCTGGGCATGGCCATTGGGGACAGCACCGTTCAGGGGGCCCCAAGTCAGGGCCCCCGAGCGGCGTTGGACAGAAATGAAAAAATACCTACACGGACTTACCTTCAGATGGGTCCCCCATACGTGGGTGACCTCATGGTGTGGGTAGGGGTGGGGATGTCCCTGGGGACAGGGAAGGGCACCAGTGGGCAATTTCCATGGTCTCTGGCCATGGAAATCTGCCTACAGGTCCCCTAACGCCTGCCCATACCCAGGCGGTAAATAATGGCACTAAGCAGGCTTAACGCCATTATTTAAGGCTCTCCTCCTCCCATGTGTGATTTTTGCAAGGGAGGATAAATAAGGTGCTAGGGCCTTTGAGCTATTTTTTGCCCAGGAACGCCTACCTTGTATCTCACTGATGCAAGGTAGTTTTCCGCAGGCAAAAAATTAAGTTAACTTCAATATTTTGGCGCAAGAAATGTCTAGAGCCAAAATATAAATATGGAGTTAAGTTTGCGCCAGATTTGGGTTAAAAAAATGATGCAAATCCGGCGCAAACAGAGTATAAATTTGGGCCTTAGAGTATAGCAGAAAAACCTTTTCAGAGAACCAAATAGCTATCAAGAAGCATGGCGCAACCAGTAGGTCCTGTCTAAGGTTGTAGGCATGGTTACATTCCTTTTTATTTTTTATTGCAAGGATAATACATATATATATATATATATATATATATATATATATATATATGTGTGTGTGTATCCTACTGACGGTCGTCAGTGGGTAGTTATAGTTAGGACCATGTTTCCATAGAAAAAGTGTTTTTTAACTTGCCTATATCTTTGTCACCGTTTGACTAATCTTCACAAACGTTTCCCAAAAAAGTGTCCCAGTGATTCTTGGTGTACATAGGAAGTTTTGGGGTGATCCATCAAGCGGGGGCAGAGAAAAAAGGAGCTAAAAAAACATTGCATTTCCCATAGGATCTGTCAACACGTCGACAGCCCGAACCGCTGCATGAAATAACACAACATTTTGTTTACCAAAGCTAGCTGTTGGTAAACAAATTGTGCTTTTTGTTAATTTGTGCAAATCCGATCAGTAGTTTTTGAGGAATTTAGAACAATTCAAATTTGTATATCTCTGACCGCAAAGTATTTGCAAACAAAGATGATTTCTTGCAGGGAAATGCAGAACTCTGATTGACTGCCAACACTTCAAACCAGGAAGTGCTGGCAGACATCTTGGGACTCGGCTTGAGCTGAGTCCCAGAAAAAAAGTAGAAATAAAATAAAAGGGGCCAGGGTAAAGACATCCTGACCCCTTAGCACTGGTGGGGCAACATCATTTATAAATTACTTTTTGCTGAGAGTTTACAGTATTCGCAAATTTGCAGTAAACACTTTAAAAAAGTGCTGGCGCCTGTTCTTGTGTTTTTATAGCCCCCCGGGTGGGACAGGTCCTGGGGAGCTTTCATTTTTTTTATATATGGGGGGCCTTCGGCCCGCTACCTTGGGGCCGGCACCTCTCCAGGGCTTTTCTTTTTAAATATGCGAGGAGGGCCTACAGGCCCCCCCCTGCCCTGGGAACTTCCACTTCCCCAGGGCCTTCAGTTTAACATCCCCCGCTGCCTAGGGATCACCACCTCTCCAGACTTTCCTAGGTGAATATGCTGAGGGCCCATGGCTCCATGCCACCCTGGGGACTGCCACCAGTCTAGGGATTTCATTTTTAAACATGCGGGGGAATCACTGTCTCCCCTCTGCACTGGGGACAGCCACTTCCCCAGGGTTTTCTTTATTAAATGTGCCCTGAGGACCGCCACCTCCCTGGGGCAAATATTTAAAAAAGTAAGGGGGTTCCTTTGGGACCCACAAGCCCCCGGTAACAACCACCCCAGGGGCTATTCTCATTGGAAGGGGGCCGTGCTGCCCCCCTCATAGAGCCAATGATGTTCCTCGAGACCCTCAAGACCGGCTCCTGCTATGCCCTGGAGGAGCCACCCTCCGGGCAACAGCTGTTTGCTGTGGCTTGGCTGCAGCGATGCAACCAAGCCACAGGAAACACTCAGCTGTTTCAGTGTGGTACCTTTAAAACAGGTCCTGCTGTCAAACAGCAGCCCACGTGCAGGGGACAGAGATGAAATGAATGAATGAATGAAATGAATCAGCAAGCAGAGAGCTGCTGTCAAAGCAACTCCATGCTTGCTGAAGCAATGGCACTGCAGGTGAAGCCTTAAGGCTACCCATGCAGTGCCAGGTAGCCCGTACCTGCATTTTTGTAAAAAAAAATATATGTTTAAACAATATATCTATATATATAAATCTATTGAGACTGCGGGGGAGCCCTAGAGGGCTCCCTCGTGATGCCAGATAGCCTGCAAAATAAATATATAGGGACCACGAGGGAGCGCTTGAGGGCTCCACCGTGGTCCCAAATAGCCCATAAAGGGCTAAAAAACAATAAAAGAGAAAATAAAAACCCTGTAGCTCAGTGTGAAGGTCGTAGAGCTTCACACTGAGCTTTGGGGGGTCAAGTCTAGCTTTACTCATTTCAATGTATTTATTTAGTTGTTATTGTTAGCCTTTTCATCCTTGGCGTGGTCTCCCTTAACTTTTTGCCTCTGTTTCCTAGGTTGTTGGTGTGTGCTGGACTCTGATTTTGCTGTTTTTGTTACTCTTTGAACTTTACCCCTGCTAACGAGTGCTAAAGTGCAAGTGCTCCTTTACAGAATGTGTATGTAATTGGCTTATCCGTGATTGGCATATTTGATTTATTATTAAGTCCCTAATACAGTGCACTAGAGCTGCCCAGGGCCTGTAAATCAAATGCTACTAGTGGACCTGCAGCACTGGTTGTGCCACCCACATAAGTAGCTCCGTAATCATGTCTCAGACCTGCCAGTGCAGTGTCTGTGTGAGCAGTTTTTAACTGTAAATTCAACTTGGCAAGTGTACCCACTTGCCAGGCCTAAACCTTCCCTTTTCTTACATGTCAGACACACTTAGGGTAGGCCCTAGGTAGCCCCAAGGGCAGGGTGCAGTGTATGGTTAAGGTAGGACATAGAGTAATGTGTTTTATATGTCCTGACAGTGAAATATTGCTACATTCATTTTTCACAGTTACAAGGCCTGTCCCTCTCATAGGTTAACATAGGGGCTACATTTAAATCTGATTAAAGTGTAGATTCCCTTTGGGAGCGGATGGACATGTGGTGTTTGGAGTCTCTAAGCTCACAATTTAAAAATACATCTTTTAGTAAAGTTGATTTTGGGATGGTGTGTTTGAAAATGCCACTTTTAGAAAGTGAGCATTTTCTCGCTTATACTATTACTGTGACTCTGCCTATTTGTGGAATCCCTGTCTGGGTCAGTTTGACAGTTGGGCTGGATGCACCCCACGCTAGACAGTGACACAAAGGGAGCTGGGGTGTAGTCTGCATTTCCTGATAAGCCATCTGTGATAGGAGGGAGGGGAGGAGTGGTCACTTACACCTGAAAGGGCTGTGCCTGTCCTCACACAATGCAGTGTCCAACCCCCTGGTGAATGTCTGAGGCCTGGTCTGGGCAAGGCAGGATTTCACATTCAAAAGAGACTTTACTTTGCAGCTCTTCAAAGGAGAAATTGGGTATAAGAAGAGCACCCAAAACCACAGACTTTAGAACACTTCTGGAAACCAAGAGGAACTTCTGCCTGGAGAAGAGCTGAAGAGCTGAGGAAGAAGAGCTGCCCTGCCTGTGACTGCTTTGTGGAGCTATCCTGTGGTTGCTGCTTCGGTCAGAGTAAGAGGGCAAAGACTGGATTTTGTGTACCTTCCATCTTGGGAAGAACTTTCCAAGGGCTTGATTTGGAGCTTGCCTCCTGTTGTTTGAAGTCTCAGGGATAGCAAAGGCTTCTCTCTGCCAGCACCTAGAGTCTCTGGAGAGACTCCTACTCTGCCCTGTGGTGCCCATCCAGTTCCTGGGACCCTGAAAGGAGAAGATGGAAGCCTAAAAGGAGGAAATCCACGCACTGAGTGCCATGTGGGGAAAAAATCAATGCAACTCCGATCTGCTGCTGAAGAATCGACGCGCCGCTGGCTTTGCAGCTGAAAATCATTGCTCGCCTGTAAAGCGACCGAAGAATCGACGCACAGAGCTGGAGAAATGACACGCAGCATTGCTGACAGAGGCTGGTGAGATCGCAACCCACGCTTCATGGTTTTCGGATCATCATGCGGCTGGATTTCTGACGCAAGGACCACTAGGCATGTTAACACAACGCAAGGCCTGCCCGGACCCGATAGTGCTGACCGGATCGACGCATTGCTCTTCTGTGGAGAGAAGAAATGACGCGCCCGACCCGACGAAAGGAGAAATGACGCAAGGTCTCACTCGTGAGTGAAATCAACGCATTGCAATCCCTTTTTGAGGCCCATGAGGGGTATGTTTGACAACCCAAGGTACATTTTCATGCTAACAGTGTTAGTGTGTGTTTTAAAACTACATGAATACTCTTTTTTCTTTTTAATTGATAACTTGATATGTGTATTGTGGATTTTTGTCGTTTTTGTCTTGTTTTGTTTAGATAAATATTTTCTGTTTTTCTAAACCTGTGTTGTGTCATTTTGTAGTGTTTTCATTAAGTTACTGTATGTGTTGGTACAAATACTTTACACCTAGCACTCTGAAGTTAAGCCTACTGCTCTGCCAAGCTATCAAGAGGATAAGCAGGGGTTAGCTGAGGGTGATTCTCTTTTACCCTGATTAGAGTGAGGGCCATTGCTTGGACAGAGGGTGACCTGACTGCTAACCAAATACCCCATTTCTAACAGTTATATTTAAAATAAAAAAAAATTATATTGGAAACAAAAGACTCATTCTAAGTATATCAGACATCAAAGACTAAAAAACTCTCTCTTTCAATTAATACTCACACACCCACTCAGAAACTTACACAACCCCTCACAAAACCACTCAGACACTCATTCACTCACTCACAGGCCCACTCAGGCACTCATACACTCACTCAGACCTTCATGCACTCTCTAACAGCCCCAGTCAGACCCTCAAGCACCCACTCAGACAGGCTTCCACAGTTACGGACCCACTTACACACACCCTCAGACCGTCACACACCCACTCACAGAGCCACTGATACCCTGATGCACCCACTCACAGACCCGCACACATACTGACGCACCCACTAAAACATTGATGTATGCACTCTCACACCCAAACAGACAGTCTGGCAGCCACTCTTACCCGGTACAGCCTCTTACACCTATTCTCACACCCAGATAGGCTGCAGACAACTTCCACTTTGAAGCACAAAGAGCTATGCACAGCATTGGGTTGGGTGGTCAGGGGGGTTGGCTGCAGGAACTGGCTACAGGTCAGCCCTTGCGGGCCACCCCTACTGCACACAGGAGAAGGCTGTGCACAGTGCAAGTTTGGATGCTTAGAGTGGGTTGGCCTCAGGGCCTGGCCGAAGGTTGGATGCACGAATAGCAATGGAAATGAAAAGCATAGAAATTCACTGACAAAAACAAAGGTTGCAGGGACATTATAGTTAGGTTCTGAATTTACTCATACAAAACCACAGAAATTCAGCAGTTACAGTTAGAGTACTTTCGAGTAACTAAAACTTGCACCCTAAGGAAACGGCGAGTAGTAAATACAAGATAATAATCAGCACGTTCATAGATATTGGAGTCAAAATTAATATAATTGGAGATTCAAGTTGTGACACCCATATATCTATATGTATGAGATTATATAAATACAGGGATGGAATAAACTGCTAATGTCAGAAGAGCAGAATAAAGTGCTAATGTGCAAGGAATAAATAGTTAATGTACAAAGTCTAAACACCACATACAATGATCTGCTTGCACCATATGATGTAATCATTAAAAAATATATATAGTATTACTCCTTGAGATTTTCTTCTGCACTCTATAGGGTATTCCAATTCAATTTTCTTCAGCACTCCGTAGGGTATTCCCATTCAACAAATGAACACATTTTCCCATCATTTAAAACACATTGATATCATATATCAAAACCAATGTCCATATATTCTGTGTACTGATTGATATATTCAAATGCAAGTCCATGTCCAGGAATTGCGAATCAATACTCAAGTATTCCACATAACAATGTACTATATACCCAGAATACCCTAGTGCAAAAGGACTTAAATCAATGTTATCTAAAGAGAATATACTATTTGGGCCGAAAATCAGGTACATCAGCATTACAGTACTCTGGATGGTGCAAATCAAGCAATGAAGGGCCAGGAATCAGGTGCATCAGCCCTAAAGTGGCTCTGGACAGTGCAAATCAAGCAATAAAGTGCCGGGAATCAGGTTCATCAGCATTAAAGTGATTCTAAATGGCACAAATCAAACAGTAAAGTGTTGCAAATCAGGTGCAGCAGCACTAAATTGGCCATGCCAGATAAAATCAAGCAATAAAGTGCGATATTATACAGCTATGTAAATGCACTTGTAATTCAGCATTCAAATTTTGACCATGAGGAGCTTTGTTTCCCAACATTAATATCAATCTAGATTCCTCCATTCACAACATTTTCTCCCTATTGCCTCCTCTTGGATGCATCCTAATATGCTTTATACCACAGTACTGAAAGGTATTCAAAGATCAAGCATGATATTTCTCAAAATGGACTGTCAAAGGGTAGCTTATATCACCATTCACAATGGCTCTCATGTGTTGGAGAATCCTGATCTTGAACTTTTTGTTGGTGCTCCCTACATATAATTTATCACATCCCCATTTTAAAGCACAGAACACAAGATCAGTACTACAGGTGAGTTTCTCACAATCCGCCCCTCAAAAGTTTGCTAACTTTTACAATGTAAGCCATATTAACAGGCTTTACAAGAGAGGCATCTATAAAAGCCCAAAGTTATTTTGTTTATCCAGTTTTCACCCCTCATGTTTGCATGTAAGGCCATATGGAAGACAGCAGGGTGCCCACTAATGGCATGCAATAATGCATTAGTGGCAGTTGGTTTGCTATATATCTTGGTCACCAACTGATTGCCAAGAACCAGCATTTCAACATCCAATAATTCACAATGTGTTTTACTATATGAGCTCATAAATTGAAACTTATTCTCACTTTGATTCAGCTTTTCAATAAAGGAACACAGTTCTACTTCATCACCTTCCCAAAGGATAAAGAGGTCATCAATACATCAAACCCATATTGCAACCGTCTAATTATATTTCTCATTCTCTTCAGTCTAGGCCACCTCCATCTCCCATCACCCCATGATCACGTTTGAGTAGGTGCGGTGAAGGAGATACCCAATTCTGTTCCTTGTTCCTGTAAGTAACATTTATTTTTGAAGAGAAATACATTGTGTGTGAGGCAATGCCTAAGCATATCCATTAACATCTGTGTGTGTTCAAACAACTCTTTGGGTCTATCTCTGAAGAAATATTCACAAGCTTCTATCCCCTGATTATGGTCTATAGATGTATACAACAATGTCAAATCGATTGTTGCCATGATGAACTCTTTCCATGGAATGCCATCCAATCTTTTCAAAAACCCTGTAGAGTCTTTTAAATATGAGGGAAGATTAACAACATATTATATGTATATATATATATATACATATAGGAATAAAAAAAAAATTGTGGCAGTCATTAGCTTGCAAACATATTTTAATGTAAAAAATAAACATTGCTTATTATATTAGTTCTAATACGTATTTACTGAAGTTATCTAGAGAAAAAAATATAAGCTGATAGTTTTACATAAACTCTGCAAGTAAAGCTTTGGCAATCCCCTTCCCACCCCCCTAAACATGGCCCACAGTTTTTACAAGTGAGGTGCCTGATATAGCCCCATCTCTATCTCTTACATTTTCCCTATTTCTCAGTCCATGAGTTGTACATTTAATCCATTGCTTCATCTTTAATCACAAACACAACTACTCAAACCTCATGGACAGTAGTGCAGTCTCTTGTAAGAAAGTGGGGCTCAGACCGTCTCACTTTCTATAAATGATTGTGCTTCTCAATCATCTCATAAGCTAACTTTTCTATGCAGAGCAACGACCATAGTTGCAATAGCCACATGTTGTAGCCCAGAGGTTTAGCCGTAATCCACATTGCAAAGATGGAGTGTTTTGGGGCCAGCGGTAAGAATGTAATTCATAAATCCCCTTTGATTGTAAGCCCAGTATAGCTACAGAATGACATCTGTCAACATCAACTCCTATTATGGCCTTTATTTCTTTTAGCACTGTATCCCACTATTAGTCTAGTTTGGGACAGATTAACAGCAGCTTCACCACATACTTCTAGTATTTATGACAAAAAGGTAGCACAACTGAACGCCTTCTTAATGGAAACAAAGCTGTAAAACTGACAGCATTTCCTACAGAGGAGGCTACAGTAAACAGTGCTAGCAAGCCCTAACATAGGCATTGCCCAGGTTTAACTTGGTTAGGCTATCCTTCCTAGTTGGAGGCATTTAAACACATTGCAGACTGCAGAGTACCCCACAGACTAATGCTTTCTGGTGACCCTGCGGGACGTTAATGGCACTGGGGCCTATTGGGCCACATAAAAAACAATATCCAACACCTAAAAAAGATGGCTGTTGTTAAGAGAGTAGAAACTAAATAGATAGGAGGTGCTGCTGATGATGCAGAAGATGTCATTGTCATGAGAAAAAATAGCCTTATCTCTCATAGTCTGTATTCAATTTATGCAGCAGCCTCATCTTATCACAAGTGACAGGAGGATTCCACACACCATCTAAGCAGCCAAACTGCACTGAAGTTACATGAGGTGGGATCGGCAAAAAAGAAAAAGAAAAGCAGTTTGTAATCAAGGTTAAGTTCAGCAATGATGCACCATACCACTAAAACCATCAGCTGGCCCATTTATACACTTGGAAATTAGCCAAAATGTTAACTCTTGGCCTTCTTCCTTTTTCTTTGGTGGAAGGAGAAGGGTTTTGGGAATTTGTGGAGTGCATATGCCCAAAACTGAATGTTCCAATTTGGATCTATTTTTCAATTGTCCCTGCCACACAGCTGCATCATGCATGTGTGGAATTATGTGGTAAAGCTAGCTTATTTTTGGTAGCAAAAGTGTGTTGCTAGTGCATTGTCATTTAGTATTATTGAAAGAGGTGTGTCTTCACATTTTTTTTAAAACTGAAGCAGCACTTGAGTGGTCCTCGTGGATACTGGAAGTTTGGCCTAGATTCTGGATGCATAAACGGAAGAGGCCTGCTGCCCTTTTTTTTGTTATACGTCTTAACCTCTGGTCTGATGGTGTCTTGACTGAGGGTGTGCTAAGAGCTGCCTAGGATGGTGAACTTGTCTGCAAGATAAGTGGCCCACTAGTTGTGATGGTTTCATAAATGATTCAGTTCTTTGGATCCGTGGATCAATCTCAGATTCACCCTGGAGGTTGCACTGTGTGCCGTGGTGGATCAGATGATTGACCAAAAAAAATTGGGCTTTTTTTGCCCAGGACAGGTCCCTCAGAGACTCGTCCATGTGTCCTATGGGGTCAGGTACCTCCATCCTGACTTATGTGCATTTTTATTTGTTTTTTTCCCTGGGGGCTCAGCCAAGCAACAAAATGGCAGCTGTAACTTTCCTTTCAGGTTGCAGTCAGCCACTCAGGGCCTTGCTTTTCGCCCGGGTCCGTGTGTCCCTAGACATCTATATAAACAGAGGAAACATTGCTCTCACAGAAAGGGAGCTGCTTTAGCATGTACCTCTCTGTGACAGCAATGTCGTCTTCCACAGGAGTTGGCGAGCAGGCTGGGATCTTGGGGGTCTTCAGGCTCTCCCCACAGTCCCCAACATTGTCACTGGGTGCCCTGGGGGTCTCCCAGGTCACATTGCTGGGCTCCTAGAGGAAATGGTCCCTTGGGCCAAGATTGGCCTAGGGAGGGGGGTGCCTGCCCCCTCTGAAAAAAGAAATACTATTTAGGCCAGGTTCTGGGAGAAGGGGCCCCTGGGCCGAGATCGCCTGGTGAAAGGGGCCCATGTGGGATTTGGTTGTTATAGGGGTTTGCTGCAGGGCCTGCCAGTGAAAAGCATTATGGGGCGGTCCATTGGGGCCCTTGCACTGCCCATGCCAAGTGCATGGGCAGTGCAGATACCCCATTGGGCGTCCCCTTTCCACATGCAAAGGGCGGTGGAAAGTGGACTCGTGACCACCTGGGCAGTGCTGCAGGCAGTGCTGCCCTGGCTGATTGAGACCGCCGCCACCGCCTGGCTGTCAACTGGTGGCAACCTGGCTGTGTCGAAGACCAACTGTGGCGGCTCCACCACTGTAGTAATGTGGAGGCCGGGCTGCTTTGGAAGCGGACCGACCTCCACCACAGCCCTCACGGTCTCATAACAGCCTGGGTCGTAATGAGGCCCATATTCTCACAACCAGTGTCACCCCAAGATACTGCTAATTAACCCACAAATTACTTCACTCACGACATCTTTGATAACATCACTAATAATTTAAACTTTATATTTCCAGTAAAATATTTGAGAAAAAAACTGTGCTTGGTGGTGCACGAGTTATAGTTACTTCAGATACAGTTGAATTTCTATGGTTTGGTATGTTGCAAATATGACCCTCACTATAATATTCCTGTAACCTTTGTTTTTTTAAGTGATGATATATATGTATAATTATTACCTAGTTGCGGTCGCCACAACTTAGTTATAGTTAGGACATAGGCCCTCATTATGACAATGGTGGTTCGAAGAGCGCCAGGGCCGCATGGTGGTCTCACCGCCGACCGGCCATCGGTGAAGACCGCCATATAACGAGGTTGGAGGTTTGGTCGAAGCCAAACCGCCAAATCCCCACCCATCCTGCCACTATTCCATGGTCTGCCGAGCTGGAGGTGAATACCTGCAGCACAGCGGATCCCGCAATACCGCCAGCAGTATTACCAGACGGAAGACCGCCAACATTTTCCTGGTGGTCGCACCGCTTGCAACCTGACAACAGGAACAAGCATTTCTTTCACCAGGACACACTCGCACACACATCAACATACGTCCATGCATGCAGCCAAACATCCCTACATGCACACAAACACACCCCCACGAACCCATGCAAACTTGACATACTCACCCATTCACACTCACATATACACCGCTGCATGCACGCATACACTCCCTCGTCCACAACGCATTCACCCATGCATTCACACAAAAATACCCGTACCTCTCTGAGCCCCGCATTAATACATTCAAACATGCACTCACACATGCACACATCCAACACACCCCGCAGTCAAACACACATGCAGACACCACACACACTCACTTAAAACCCCCATCCCCCTACACCGTCAGACGATCATCATACATCGTCCATCTAGGAAGTCATCTAGGAGGGGAAGGGTCCTGGCACTTCCACCGCTGGCAGCGCAGTCATAATACAGGGTGCGGCATCCTTTTGGCGTAGCGTGGGACCACCTCTTCAGTGCCTACTGCCAGCACGACTTCTGATGGAGTTCCACCTGATTTCTGGTGGCAATCCCTCAGCACTCATAATATGGCAGTCTGAAGATCGCCAGCACTGGCGGTCATCTGGCTGCGGTGGCTTTGGCAGTCTTGAGAAAAGACCACCAAAGTCGTAATGAGGGCCATAGTTTCCATAGGAAAAGCACTTTTTTTTGCCCATAACTGGCGCCGCTTACGAATTTTTGAAGACAATTTCAAAACTTGTACTTTGCTAAGTTCAGCTTCTGTTTTGAAAGTTTCAGGTTGATCTGTCAAGTGGGGGTCTCAAAACACATTTTTCCCACTCATTGTTCCATATGACCTTTAGACATGCCTACAGCCTGAACCACGGAACAGAATTACACCAAATTTAGCATAAAGCTAGATTCTGTTCCACAGATCATGCTTTTTGTGGTTTGGTGTAAATCTGTCCAGATGTTTTGGAATAATTTAAGGCCAAAAAATATAGATATATAGGGATGAGGATCCTCCATGGATCCAACTGTCTACGTGCTGATATCTGAGTGGCTGACAACACTTCAACAAGGAAGTGTTGGCAGTCATCTAGGAACTCGGCTTCAGCCAAGTCCCATAAAAGAAAGACAAAAAAAAGAAAAGGGGCCCCAAGGCTCTGGGGGACCCTGCCAGGGCTAAAAAGTATATTTTTTGTAAGTATTGTAAAAATCTGTGGGTGAATCCACAGATTCTTCCAAGTTTTTTTTTTTTTTTTTAAATGCAGTCTCCCGCGCTTTTTTAAATTTGCCCTAGGGTGGGCCAGGCACTAGGGGCATTTGGTGTTAATGTTGGAGGGGGGGAGCATGTATCACTCCTCCTTGAGCTTTAATAAGCCCCAGGGACCAATACCTCCCTGGGGCGATTGAGCTAATGAGTGCAGAGGAGCCACACGCCCCTCCCGTGCCCCAGGGACTAAAACCCACTGGGTAAAACGATTTTCAGGGTGGGTGAGGTCCCACCACCTCCCCAGAGAGAATATACAATTATGAATGGGAGGGTCATGGGGCCCCCTTATGCCCCAGGAACCACCACCCCAGGGCAAAAATATTTTGGGTAAGTGGGAAGGTCCAATGGCAATCCCCACAGACCTGGGGACCACCACCTCCCCAGGGCTATAGTAATTTATGAGTGGGGGCTGCGCGGGTCCCCATTGCCTCAGGGGCCACCACCCGAGGCAAATATTTAAAAAAACAGAAAGAGGTCCCTTTCGGACAACCACCTCCCCGGGGCTACACTGAATTATGAGGGGGTGGCGCATGTGTTTGCTGCAGCCATACCACAGCAAACACTCCACTGCTTGACAGCGGGACCTGAAAAGCAGATCCCACTCTCAAACAATGAAGCTTTCATCTCTGTCTCCAGCCCTAAGGTAACTATAATTCGCACCCCAGCCATGCACATTTGTTTTGTCAAAAATTCTACTGCAAATTTTACATTGATATTATCACTGATGTTATCAAAGATGGCTTGAGTGTTGTAATTTGTGGGGTAATTAGCAGATCATGATGACGGTGCAAGTCATAGTTACATTAGGCCACGGGTTATAGCTAGTTGAGATAACTCTAGCTATAACTGGTGAATTTCTAAGGTTTCCTAAGGTTTTGTACGTTTAAAATGTGACCCTAACTATAACGTCCCTGTCACCATTGTTTTTTTCAGTGAATAGATAGATAGATAGATAGATAGATAGATAGATAGATAGATAGATAGATAGATAGATAGACAGATAGATTGATAGATAGATAGATAGACAGATAGATAGATCACCAGTAGTTAGTCATAGTTATGACCTAGTTTCAAAGGAAAAAGCATTTTCTGACTTGCCTATATCTTTGGCACTGTTTGATGAATCTTTAAGACATTTTCCCAAAAAAGTGTGCCCGAGAATCTTATTGTGCATGGGAAGTTTCAGGGTGATATGTCAAGCGGGGTCTAGAAAAAGGGGGGTAAAAAAGTGCATTTCTTATGTTAATTCTAATGCGAGTTTTGAACACTGCTAAAGCTCGAACCACTGGATGGAATTACACCAAATTTGTCTGAAAGCTTACTTATGTTATTTGGTGAAAATCCATTCAGTAGCTTCAGAGAAATTAAAGGAAAACTACATTTGTATAACCAGAGGTGCGAAGGCTTTCCAAATCCTCCTGATCTTGTACAGAGATCTAATTGGCTGGCAACACTTCAACCAAAAAGTGTTGGAGGCCATTTTGGGACTTGCTTCAGCCATATCTCAAAAACAAACCTAAAAAAGAAGAAAAAGGGTCTGGGTATGTTTACTCTAAGACACTAGTCTTTGTCCAAGGGTCCCTCAGCCCCCCTACCCAGTGTTTGAAGATTATTTTTCTAATTCACAACAAAATTCTTGAATATTTGTGAATTTTGCTCTGTGCTTGCTTTTTATATTGCCCCAAGGGGGGCCAGGTCCAGCGGGTGATGCAGGGAAAATAGTAGGGGGGCACAGGAGCCCCCCTCCTAGGGCCTATGAAAGCCCCGGGGACCTCCACCTCCTGGTGCACTGTATATAATGCATGTGGGGGGGCCCATGCAGCACCCCTGCACCCTGGGGAGAGAGTGGGCCCAGCGGAATGGGGGGTGCTGCATGGGTCCCATGCATACAATCATTTTTTATGTATGCGGGGGCCTGCGTGGCCACCTCCCCTGGACAAATGCTGTTTAATCTATTTGGGTGGGGCCCACACAGCCTCCCATGTCCTGCGAACCACTACTTTGCCGGGGCTCAAATAACTTAAAGGAGGGGATCCATCACGAACCCCCACCCCCGGGGACCACCAACTCCCTGGGTTAAAATTGTATGAAGAAGTGGGGCCATGCAGCCCACCTCATGGACCCATATACGACCCTGGGGATTGTTACCCCCCAGGGCTGGCTCTTGGTACCTCCCGAGGTGCCCACCCTTGGGAGGTAACTGTTTGCTTTTCCTTGGAGGGAGCTGACAGCTCCTCCCAAGCAAAAACAAACATAACTCTGCTTTCAGCAAAAAGGAGCTATCAAACAGCTCCGGCTTGCTAAAAGCTGAGTTTTCATCTCTTTCCCAGCACGGAAATATGTATGCAGGGAAAGATATGAAAACACTGCTCCTGCAAGCAGGGAGCTGCTATTTAACCCCTTCTGAGCTGAGGACACAATGGTTCTGTCTTCAGCCACAGTGTTCATGTGCTGAGGATGGATACAAAACCATAGAAATTCAGCTGTTAGAGTTATTTCAAGTAACTATAACCCATGCTCTAAGGTAACTATAATTCGCTCAGTTGCCATGCACTGCTAATTTCCCAGATATTGCAGCACTCAAGATATCTTTTATAACATCATTGATAATATCACTGTAACATGATACAAAAAAACTGCATGGTGGGGGCGCAAGTTATAGTTACCTTAGGACACTAGTGATAGTTACTTAAAATAACTCTAACTATAACTGGTGAACTTCTATAGTTTTGTATGTATAAAATGTGAGTTTAACTATAACATGTGTAACCTTTGAATTTTTAAGTGACTATATACATATATATTATGTATGTATATATAATATAAACTTTACATATAGATACACACATATATGTATATATATATATACATATATATATATATATATATACAGATAGATAGATAGATAGATAGATAGATAGATAGATAGATAGATAGATAGATAGATAGATAGATAGATAGATAGATAGATAGTGCCGCAAGAGATGATGAGTATATTTTTCTTGCTATGTGGAATCCATGGTACAATATAAGACTATCTACTTTGATTACTTTTTCAGAGCCATGTGCCTTGAGAAAACAGTTAAACTGGAAGAGGAAAGGTTGCAATATATGGTGCACAAAAGAACTGAAGGCAGCTGACAATAAATTGACTAGCATGTCCTGTATCAAGGTTATCCTCTAAGCATGGTTTCTGTGCAGCTGGTACAATTTTCTTTGTCAGAAAAGCCAGTTCCTTCCCTCAAAGCAGTGAGAGACTTGCAAGTATCAAAATGAATAATAAATAAAAGCAAAATTGAAAATTGAAAAATTTAACTAATGTTGGGTGTATAAATGTGTAAATAATCTTAAATATACCCATGTGCAAGGCACAGGCAGATAATCAAAGAGTCCACAGTCGTTTAGGTATAGTGACTGAGTGGTGATGACAAGGAAAACTCAGGGTCAACCATAAGTTTTACAATGAACACTGTCTTCCATGTCTGCAATAGGAACCTCCAATATATGAAAGTACAAGATGTTTCCAATGCCTAAGAATTAATTCCCATGTTTGATTGTCAGTGAAGATTTAATAGAGTGCACTGCCCATGTAAGTGACTTCCATGGAGAAAGAAACGTGTAGTTAGTTTCCACCCCTACAACAGGTAACCTGCATTAATTAATGAATGGCTGGCAGATGATTCTATTGGCAGACTAGGGGGCTAAATTCGGGATTTGTAATTTTAGGGGTGATTATTCTAGGTGTAAGCTTCTCAGTGTCTTTGAGAGTGTTACTTGATTGGCCTTCCTTTCTTTACCTGCATATCAGCACCTCTTGGTTCTTCTGATTTACACGGAATCCCAATTTCTTTTCAATTTTCTTACTTAACATGTTAGTTTCTTTTGAGTTTTTGAAGAACATGAAATATGTGTGTCCCATCAACAACATACAGGAAAAGGACCAATTGCTATCTACTTCTGGGGTTAAAGACGTAAAGAGACCTACCGCAATGGACTGGTAATAGGTTAATTATTTAGAAAAATGCTAATTAATAGCTGAAGTATCAAATCCTATGTGGTTAATGTTGTGTACATGATGGGTATAGATAAACTTACCACTGATTCAAGATGCATGCTGTTAGTAGCCAGATTGTCTCGGATTGGCACTATATTGGCCTTTAAGTGCCCCAGCTCATGCTCCTCACTCTGACTCCTCCTGAACCATGTTTACCTTGACTCTCAAATATTCTCCCCAAAGTACCTCAGTCATCTCAGTCAACAGAAGACCACTCCAATAGCCTGGATATTCTCCATATCTTTCTGTGAGGCTCTTCATCCTTCTCCTAGAATGTGGCGGGAACCGCAAGATGGTCAAAGTAAAGAAGAAAAAGACACATTCTAGTACTCACTCTAAACATGTGTGTATTGGGTGTCACATGAGGTTGGTGGTTCTCTAGGGCCACTGGAATTATGTGATTATGCACCTAGGAAACATTTTTATGCAGGATTACTATTTCCAGTACTTGCCATTAATTAATCTATCACTACTTGCATAATTTAAAAGTAACATGTTTTGTTTCGACTTGTGAACATGAATAAAAAAATTAAATCATGAGGTGACATTTTTTCCAGGCACTTAAACAATGTTTTTAAAATCCTAAACTCAAAGGTTATGTTACCATGGAGAAATGTGTGCACACTGAACATGAAGCAACTGAGTAGTCCTAAGAACCTGGGTACGTCAAGCAAAGCAAAACTAATTAAATACTTTGCTTACTCCAAAGGGATTACAAACATTTCTTCCAATAAGCATTAAATATACAAGTAGCTTACTCATATACAGTCATACTCAAATTCAGAGTTAAATACAGGAATAATGTATCCACATTGTCAATTTAAAGATACATTAACGAGGTGCAACCTGTAGTGTAGCTCAGTGCAGTGCATATGAGAAGTGAAAATGCACAGACACTAAGCAAACTTGGGTAATCTTTTGGCTATTGAAAAAGGGTACTATAAACATGAGTGATGTCTAACGATATCCATATTTACGGGTCTCTTTAAATAATTAACAATATCATAAAACCTATAAAATAGTCTATATTTCAAATTGTAGAGAGCAGAAACGGATAGCCCTCAAACCTGGGGTTTATCATGATGTGGCCTCAAAATTAATCACTTTCAACAACCAGCAAACATCGGGTATGGGTATTGCGGATATTCTACTTTCATATCTACTCAGGATTACAACTAGGCAATAATATAATTTAAGAACAACAGAACATTGGTGGATATAATATCAGAGGAAAAATATATATATTTTTTAATATTGTTTATTTCAAAGTATATGTAAATAATGTTGTTAATATGGATTTTTGCAAGTTTAATTTTTTACATATTGTTTGTTTCATTTAATTAGCTTGATATATTATTGTTAATTCAACATTTTTTTTAATAATGTGCTGTACTTTTCTGTTTTTGGTCAGTTTTTAATCAAATGTTACAAGTATTATATTGTTAAAAGGTCTATTATTATAGTATTCTTTTGTTGGATTTCTTTGTATGGTATTTTGTGTGGGTGGCATTTGTAGTAGAACAAGGTTGTAAATAATGTAATCATTTAATTGAGCATTTTATTAATAAATCATGTACTTTTCTTATGAATGTAAATTATTTGATATGAGTTGTTCGGTTTGTGGGAGGAAGCAGTAAATTAATCATATGCGGATGCTAACTATTTTATTTGCATTCAAATGTGTACTTTTTTTATATGAATTACTAAATTCATTCATTTTAATTGACTACTGGGAGTTGCATTTGAAGGGGCTTAGGATGTGAGATGGTGAAAAGCATTAAATACAGGTCAATTTTATTAATTATGTATTACATAATTAATTAGAGTACTGGGTTGATAAGTAATGCATCTTGTTCATTAATTTTAATGATTTGATCTTGCTTAATGTATTTGTTTGACAATAGGGTGGGATGTTTTAAGCAGTATATTAGTCATATATAAATATAGGATTATGGGGTAATAGGGTGTGAGGTATTTTTATTGAATTTATATTGAATTATATTTCATTAAATTGTTTTTATTTGTTAATTGATTTAATAATTTAAATAATTAATTAATGTATTTTAAATTAATTAGGTACCCATGGTGTTTTTATGAATGATAGTTTGATCAATTTTATATGTTATACATTTATTGTAGTCAATATTTCAACATTTTATTTTATAATATTTTTAAATAAGAAAGCAGTTTTTAAATATTTTTCGATTGTAAGTAAAGCTTTTTTAATTTCATTGGGGGATAGAGTACAGATTTTCTCATAACTTATATCTATATCTACATCTATATCTATATTTATATATATTTATACATATATATATACATATATACACTTAAAAAGCAAAGGTTACAAAGACTTTATAGTTAAGTTCACATTTTAAATGTACAAAACCAAAATTCTCCTGTAACTCATACCCTAAGGTGACTATAAGGTGTGCCCCTGCCATGCACAGTTTTCTGCTAAATAATTTTACTGCAAATGTTACATTGAAATTATCATGATGTTATCAAAGATGTCATGAGTGATGTATAATGTGGGGTAATTAGCAGGGCTTGGTGAGGGCACAAGTTATAGTTACCTTAAGGCATGAGTTATAGTTACTTGAGATAACTCTAACTACTACAGGTGAATTTCTATGGTTTGTTATGTTTAAAATGTGAGCCTAGCTATAACGTCCCTGTAACCTTCTTTAAGTGAATTTCCATGGTTTATTTAATTCTACTTCCATACTATAATGTCCCTAACTTTTATTTTTTCAGTGAATTTATACTTTTTTTCTAATGTAAAGTAATTTTCATTACCATACATCAATCCAACCACCACTGTGCACAGCTTCGGCCATGTGCAGTTGTGGTGGGCCACAGAGCCTGGCCTGCTGGCAGGCCCTGTGGCCAACACCTACAATAACCCAACCCTGGGCTGAACATGGTCTTCGGCTGTACGCAGGAGGGGTTGGCTGCAGGACCTGTGGCTGACCCCTGTAACCACCCAACACTGCGCATTGCCTTTGGCCGTGCACTGTGGGAGTTGGCCACAGGGCCTGCGACCAACCTCTGTAACCACACAACCATGAGCTGCCTAAGGCTTTCTAAGGTTTATTTAATTCTATTTCCTAACTATAACATGCCTAACCTTTGTTTTTTTCAGTGGCCCGGGGAGGTGGCGGTCCACCTTTTTGTTTTAAGATTTGTGTCCCTGGCGCTGTGGAAGGGGGCCAACCGCCCCCTTGCATTTCATGGAGAGACGTGCCCCGGGAAGGTGGAGGTCCCTGGGGCTGTGGGGGTGTGCGGGCAGCTCCCCCATATTTTTCTTTGTCATTAGTCCTGGGGAGGTGGCTGCCAATGGAGCTGTGGGGGGACCAGGCAGCCCTAGGTGTTACATTTGGTTAACGAGCCAGGGAAGTGGTAGCCCCGGAGGATCCGAAGAGGCCATGTGGCCCCCTGTATGTACTTTGTCATAAGCCCCGGGGAGGTGGCTGTCCCTTGGCAGCTAGCTGTGCCAGGTGTTCCCCTGCATTACAATTAGTTAAAGCCCTAGGAAGGTGGTGGTCCACGGGTAGGCCCCGTCCCACATTCAAAATATGAATGCCCCGAGAACCTGGCCCACCTGGGGGCTGCAATTAAAGCATGCCTGGGGGCCTGTGCTTGTTTTGGTTTTGAATTTTCTTTTCATCAGATATGTCGTGAATTATAGTGAAACATTTAAAATAATGCTTTTTTCATCTGGGGGGGTCCCCTGTGGGACCTCAGCATCACAGCTAAGGGGTCAGTGTGTCCCTACCCTGGCTTCTTTTTTGTTTTTTTACATATTTGATCTGGGACTCAGCTGAAGCCAAGTCCCAACATGACTACTAACACTTCCTTCTGGAAGTGTTGGCACCCAATCAGATCTCAGCATGAGATTGGGAGGGTTTGCGTACCCTTTGCGCCCCTTTATATACACATTTAGATTTCCTTTCATTTCTCAAAAACTACTGAATGGATTCACACCAAATCATGAAAAGCGCACTTTCTGGACCAGGACCTAAGTTTCTGCTATATTTTGTGTAATTCCATCCAGTGGTTCGGGCGATATCACTGTTCAAAATCCCTATGGAAAAATTAGAGTGGAAAAAGCGTTTTGGGACCCCCTTTTTTCCCCTCGCACAACAGATTGCCCCAAACCTTTCCAGACAGTACCTGACATGAGTGTCAATTTTTTTGCAAAAACTGCGCAAAAGATATAGGCAAGTAAAAAACACTTTTCTACAGAAAGTAAGCCCTAACTATAACTATCTAGTAGTTACCGCCACTGGGTAATATGTATATGTATATATATATATATATATATATATATATATAAATCAATAAAGGATGGTGAGGAAAAAAGATCTTTATTCACCACCAAGACTACAAGACGCATTTCGGCCGGGTCTTGATCACTTGACTTTGGGTTACCCAGGTGTAATATTATTGTGAGTATTGACCACTGATTTTGTTTCACACCGCTTTGCACCTGGCTTAGCTGCCTGTTGTCACTTTAGTGGTCACTGGTTATAGACTCCATTTTGTATTCAGCCTAGACTCTTTTTTGTGTTTAGCTTAGCTTCTCTGCCACGTTAAAGTATTTTTCCTTGCAAACATGTTATGCAATGTGTTTTCTACTTCTACATGTTTTTCTTCTCACCAAAGAGATAGGGTTTGCACACAACATGTAGGAGGTGAGCAGTTAGTACGATAATGCCGTAACAAGCTAGTGTTTCTCATAGGAAAGAGAACAGTTTGACTTTGGGAAGCGTGCCTTGGGACGATGGCCAGCTCCCGACCCATTCCTTTCAAGGTTTACCTAAACTAGCCAGCATTTTTTTATATTTCCATCTGAGAGGGAGGGCCTTCTATAAGGTTGTCTCATGGTTGTTTACAATATAAAAAGTTGGCCCTGCTCAGTAGCGATGAATTCTGAGACCTCAGTCAGGATTGGACGTCAAATGCCTGATATTTTCCAGTGAAGGTGAGGATCTCTTTCGCGCAGTTAAACAGGGGTCGTCTTCTTGCTGGCATTAGAAAGATGATGCATCTGGCAGGCTCTACGGTGATGAATTTTTATTAGTTATTTGCTATGCATTGCATATGAATATATATCGATATGGCAATATATAAGTGTTTGTATCCTTGCATGTATATATATAAGCTGTTTATAGATTGAAGACTTTTTATTCATGGTCCCACGTTCTTGTTGCACATTTTGAAAGTACACTTTTTACTATTCAAACCTTCCTTCATGAACCTTGCAAAAAGCTATAATAAATGTCTTCAGATTAAGAAGTGCATTCCAGAGAATCTTTTCAACACCTCTCAGTGTGTATATCTTGGCTCAGTTGAAAGTAACGCAAAACACCAAGTTGCCTAGAAATAGGCAAACAACCATCAACTTAAAAGAAATACACCAAAAAGAAAAATGAAATGAAACAGGTACACCTGGGGACACCATACTTGAGGACAGCACAAAAACAAAATACAAAGAAAATTTAATGGTTAAACACAAAAGTTCCTATTCACAAATGTATAATGTGCTTAACATGCAAAACAATTTTATAAAATTATTTTGCTAATGTGCACTGAGTAGGTTGCCTGTTACTCCTCCCACAATCAGGTCCTAGTTGGCTATGAAAAGTGATGTGTACATATTTCTCATGTGCCTAATATACAAAACATGTTGAAGTCACTGAAATCAAAATTATCAAAACACCATTGTGCCCATGTGGGCTGAAATCCTGCATATCAGTGTCCAGTATGTCAGTGTACATATATACATTGATTCCAAAACAATCAAGCCCAAGTGAGCTCAAAGAAGACCTCTTGTTTACATATAATTGTAGTAATTCCCAGTGGTACAGTCAGGAAGGGTGGTACCCATTAGGATCAGAAATAGAAGGACCTATAGTCTAAAATATACAGTACCCTCCACTTAGAGGATAACAGCAAACATCACTAATTTTGATTACTCACTGAATGGCAGAGAAGTATAAAGATGTCACATAGTATGCTCCCCTTAATAATCTACGGCCCAAGTGCCATCCAAAACTAAACATTGTAAATCTGCCCAAACCCAAGTGAAAAGTAACAAAAGGACTAACAAAAACATTAACACAAGTGGGAGGCCAATAAGGCAGCAGAAGCAAACTTCTGACAGCACTGAGGGGCAGATTTACAAGAAAGAAATTTACATACCAGTTTTCTTGCGTCAACCCTGCCCCAACTAGAAGCACCAAGGATGTGCCATATTTACAATATGGAACACCATGGCGGTCGTTAGGACAATAGCATCAAAATTGTTGATACTGTTGTGGCGGTTTGCTGCATTAGCATCAAAAATGTTGCAACAAAGTGCAGGGAGGTCCATTGAATTCATCATTTTAAAACCTGCCCTTAGCAAACGTTAAAAATTCTTGAAAAAATGGCGTATTGAAATCTTGTAGATTTCACTGCCCCATTTTTTCAGGCCTCCTTGCGCCATCACGCCCTCTTTTGCATACATTATGCCTGGCGCAGACATAATGTGACACAAGGGGAGTGCAAAGTGGCACAATGCATGCATTGTGGCACTTGGTAAATCTGGTGCAGCAAAAATGCAAAAAATGGCACTAATGTAGTGCAAGGAGGCACTAGGGGCTTGTAAATATGCCCGAGTGTGCAGGGTTACTAATCCAAAAGACCTTGACAAGGAAGAGTAACAAAGGGTTCAACTGGCCATGAGTAGAGACTCTGCATCCAAGGTGTAAACATCAAAGGGACAAATCCTGTACCAAAGATCACACAAAAGTAGCAAGAAAAGTAAAAGTAAAGTGGCCCAGTCTTTTCTGCCAGATGCGAAGTGGGGGGGTGGATGAAGAAAAGGGTAGGGAACATCTGAAGAAGATCCATCAATGATGTCAAGATGCCCCTTCCTTTCCTCCTGTGTAAGAGAAAAAAGCATCAACATTTCCCCAAATCATCTAGCAAAACAGTCAGCCTCAAAGATAACATAAAGGGGGAGCTCCACAATAGAGCCCTGTCACTGGGGTGGAAGGCCAAGAGCCACTCCCCCAAGAGTACACCCAGCTCCTTTTCAGTGTTCCAACCCCCTGGGAATTTAGTTTCTAGATCAATACTATATCTGGACTCCGGGCATCTTAGGTTTAAGACCCGATTCCCTCCCCTTCTAAGAGCTGGCGCTTGATCAATAATGAAATACTCTAAGTTGCTCCAGTCACTGTAATGCATCTTCTCAAAGTGTTGTGCCATTGTATATTGTGGATCATTATTGTCATTGGTAAGTATGTTCTCTAAGATTTTCTTTTTTACCTGGTTTATAATACTCCCTGCTTAATGTTTACCACAGAGGCATTCAAGAACGTAAACCACACAGCTGGAGCTACCCGTAAAGAATTTTGTAATACTCCTAGTTCTACTATTGTCAGGAATTGAAAAGTGAATTCTGCTCTCACTGAATTTACATGCTTTGCTTTTTCTTGCATGGAAATATATATATATATATATATATATATATATATATATATATATATATATATATATATATATGTACTGCACCAGTATCAGAAGGATCACACACACTCAAGCAGTGTTGCACAACATGTAGTTTTCCCTCAGTAGCTCCCATTACACTGTCAGGTATAGAACCAACACCTTATGCATTTCAGCATTCCCGGCACCTTGATCACAGGTGAAAGTACCTTTTTTCCCCAACATATTTAAAGTGAACACAAAACCCCATCTATGAACAGTAAGGAACACAATAGAATCTCAAAATAGTGGCCATCTTATGCTGTTTGTATGAAAAATCATACTTCTTCACAAAGCAGATGAATTCGCCAATACCTCTGGTTTATGCCTCCATGGTACAGTATATTGCAAATGTTTGATAATTTCCAAATGCATCAGGGCTTAACTAATTCTACCCATTGCTTATCTCTTGTGTCGCATAAATACCAACATATTCAAGGAAATCCCATGCAAAACTACTGGTTAGGTTTCTTCTTTTGTACCTGTAATTGTCTATTACATAACAAGTAGTGAAGTTGCAATGGACATCCAAGCAAGATTTAGTAGTAGTGAACAGGGTGGGTGGTGTCTGATAATGTATATACTTCTCCCACACAAACATCATGTTGGACAGCGTATTGTACAGATTACAACCTCCATCCCACATGGGCAACGAAAAAGTAGAACAAAACCCCTTGAACAACCCCATTGCACTCAAGTGGGCAAGGCTATTCAATCATATAAACCACCAACATTGACATTATAAACATTAGGCTATAATGAAAAAAATTGGTTCTTAGCTCAATGACCGCAATAAACCCCAAGTGAAAAGTTAAAAAAGGACTAACAAAAACATTAACAGTAGTGGGAAGCCAATAAGGCAGCAGAAGCAAACTTCTGACAGCACTGAGGGGCAGATTATAAAAAAGAAATTTACATGCCAGTTTTCTTGCGTCACCCGTGCCCCAACTAGCAGCACCAAGGATGCGCCGTATTTACAATATGGAACACCATGACGGTCGTTAGGACAATAGCATTAAAATGTTTGATGCTATTGTGGCGTTTTTCTGCATTAGCATAAAAAATGTTGACGCTAGTGCAGCAAAGTGCAGGGAGGTCCATTGAATTCATCATTTTAACACCTGCTCTTAGCAATTCCTGAAAACATTTGTTGGACAAATAGAGAAATCACACGTGCATTCTGTAGACCTAAAAAAGAAGAGAGGGGCAATAAGAGTGTTAAAAGTAAACCCTAGTGACAAGAAAAAGAAAACAGGGAAGAGATAAAGCAACTTAACAAAAACTCTAAAAATGATTATGTACTCTAAGTTAAGAGCCAAATTAACCTGTACTCAGTATCATAAGGAGAAAAATCCTTGCATCATACTCAGTTCCTATAGAAGGGACTCTCTCCTCATCCCAGATGGTTATGTAACTCATCTGCGTTCAACCCATTTGGGATCTAAGTATTAAATTCTAATACATATTTAGCCTCCAGTTGTCTTAATCTATGTACTCTGTCACGTCCCCTCTTCTGCACACCAACTCAGTCAATTAAATAGAAACTCAACTCCGCAATGTCCCTATTATGTAGCTCATTAAAGGGTGTGCAATAGGGTACTGTTGGTCCACCTGTCTGAAAGCTCTCATATGTTCTACTATATGTTTCTTGGACACAAGGGCTTGTCAATACATAAACATTGAAGTCTGTGGTGAATAGTCTTTTTAACCATATTAGAAAGGGGAGTTAAATGTTTCATGACCAGCTTGCCACATTTGCAAGCCTTACATTTGAGGCATGGAAAAAATCCTTCAATGGCCTGCATCCTGTTAGTGGGCTTGCTTGTAATGTCACATCAACTCAATTTATCCCTGAGAGTGGGGTCCCTCCTAAATTTCACACTAGGCTGGTTATCAATACAACCCTGTAGACTACTCTCAATCGAAAGGATGGGCCAATCTTTCCTGAGAATCACTTTCACGTCACATGCCCTTTTATTGCACATAGTGAGAAATGTCACCTGACCATCTGAAATCTCCTCCACCTGTTTCTTGGGGACAAGTAACTCTTCCCTTCTCATATTCTGAAACTTCTGTAATTTTGTTTGCTATATTCCTGGCTTGTAGCCACTTCAGCTTGAATCTTTCAATCACCACATCACATTCTTGTGGGAAATCCTCGGTGGGACTACAATTCCAAAGAGCTTTAAGGACCTCCCCATATGATATGCTTTCAACGAGAGCTTTAGGGTTACCACTAGATACGTGAAGGAGAGTGTTACCAACAGTCTCCTTTCTGTGGAGCTTGGTGGTTAGTTTCCTCCTTGCCACCCCAATTGTAATGTCCAGGAAATCAATACTGCTTTTGCTCATCAGAGCTGTCCAACCAATATTCAAAGAAATTATATTCTGTGCCCTCATAAACTTATCCACCTCTTCTGTGGTGCCCTTCCATATAACAAACAGGTCATCAATGTAGCAGACCCATGTGACTAGCTGTGTCTGAAACTCTGTCCACTGCTAGGTGTTCCCACCATCCCATTAAGAGGCCCACAAAACTAGGAGCAAATCAAGTCCCCATCAAAGTGCCTTGTTTCTCTCTGAATATTTAGTTTTCAAACATAAAAAGTTATTCTCTAAGAAAAACTGGATCATTTCAAGGAGCATCTTAGTATGAAAGAAGAGGGGCATATGCCATCTGAGTGTATAATGCTCATATACAAGCTATTGACATCCATAGTCAAAAATAGATAGTCCTCGTTCCACACTAAGGCCCTCATCATGAACATGGCGGTAATGACCGCCACACCGGCGGTGGTGGTCATCACCGCAAACTGCATGGCAGTGCAGACCACCATATGATGAACACAGTAGTGAACTGGCTGGGAAGCAGCCAGTTCACTACTATCCACCGCCAGGGCAGATTTGACCGCTGATAGGAACTTTTGACCCGGCGGTGGAGGCCAGACCGGCGTTGGGTTAATGATCCCATTTCCACCAGGGATCAGGCAGAAAGCATATGGGTGAAAGGAATTCTCATTCCTGTCACCTGTATGAGACACGCCAGGCACACCCTTGCCCCAACCGCACCCACCCCCCCAAGCCCCTAGAACCACCCCCCCGAACCGCAAAAACTGACCCCTCATCCCTCTTCCCTCCATTCTCCCTGTAGGCCTCCCAAACCACCCCTCAGCATCCCCCAGGCCCCCAAACCTCCGTACAGGTGCCCCCCAAACCCCCACATCCGCATGCACCCATATTCCTACCTGCATACACCCATTCATACACGCAGACACACATCCCCCTTCACAAACACACACGCACACCCCCATGCACTCACACACTCAACACACAAACCCCCTAACCCCCCTTCCCTCTCGGAAGCACTTACCTGTTCTTTGGTGCTGTTCCGGGAGGGAACGGGCTCCTTGGATGCTGCAGCGCCAGCATCACCGTGCCTCCATACACCGCCACACCTATGACTGCATCTGTATAGGCGTGGCAGTGTCTGGACTGACATGGGGGTGAGGATAGAGCAGTATTCACCCCCGCCACCGACTGCCAGCATGACGCATGGCAGGCCTCACCACCCTCAATGACGGTGAGGCTACATGCGTCAGAATATGGCGGGATGCCTGCTGTCACATCTGGCGGTCTTCTGTCAACCGTCAGCATGGTTGGCGGTGGGCTATCCCGCCATGTTCATAATGAGGGCCTATATCCTCAACTCTGCAAAGGGATGGCTGAGTGCTAAGAAAGCACAAAATCTTAATAATTAAGCTGCAACAAACTTAAAGATACTATAAGTTAAATAAAATAATTGAAAACAAAGCTTAGGGTAAGAGCAATAGGTTTCAGCAGAAAATTGAGGTGCTACTAATGGTGGTGGCCACATGTGGTAGCAACAACTGAGCGGTGAGCGTAAGTATGAATAGGGCTGTATGTTGTAGAAATTTAGAATACATTTTTGTATTTAAAGAGATTATCAGACTGAGAGATAGTTTAAAGTCCTGAGATAGATAATTGAGTTGGATTTGTCTGCAATAGAATGTAATTTGTGAGACGTCAAATTACACAGTATGGAGAATTAATTGTTCTTTGTGTGAATGTATTTATAGATATTGGTGATTGAGTGACTTCATGCACAGAGGTGACTCGTCACCAATAAGGTGATTTCCCACTAGTCGCAAGATCACTTCGATAAGAGATTATCTGTTGTTTTCTTTAGAAAGCAGACAAAGTTTATGTTATAGTTTTTTTTGGTAAAGCTCATGTAGAGCGAGTAGAAAATTGTAAAGGAGGGGTAGTTTCTGCAAGGAGTGAGTTTTGACCTAACAAGGTGCCGTGCTGTTATTAGTTGATTGGTGAATGTTTGTGCTCGGATTAGTGGAAGTACATCAAAGAAGACGTTATGTCTGTGATTCAGAAATAATTCAAATTTAGATGGAAAAATTAATATTTTAACAGCAATTAGAGGAGCAATAAGAAGAGACACATTAATTTCAGCTGGGGGGAGAAATCAAACCTCTGGAAGGAACACTGGCCTATCATATTATGATAGAAAGGGGATTGCATACATATGTCAGGCTTCAAGAAATGAACCAAATTACAGAAAAGGAAGGTAGTTTCAGTTTTCCAAGATGGGGAACATTTAAGTTTGGAAGAAATAAGGCATTTGAAGGAGATACTGACTGACCTAGATCCTCCTGCTAGACTTACCCAGTTTGAAGCATTTTGTGAATGGGAAGGGATGGCCTTAATATTCAATATGTAAAAATACATTACAAGAACAAAAAGGGCAGTGAAAAGTTATGAAGATGCAATTTGGGATCAACAGGCACAGAGATGGGAAAAAAACATAGCTGACAGGGCAACATTATTTCCTCTGAGATTAAAGAATGAACAGAAAATACCTAGGGGAGACAATAGACCACCTAAAAAGAAGTTTAAAGTGGAAAACAAGAAACAAGAAGAACCACAAAGAGACAGATTCATATTCAGGTGATGAACTATTGGAGGAAATGTTATCAACACTCCCTCCACCTTACGCCAAAGCCTTTCAAGAGAATGCTGGGACATTTCAACATTTCAGCAGAAGCCACTGCTCCTTTACATCGTACAATTTCACTCCTAACAAACAAAATGCAAACATTGATGCCTGTAAATATACAACTACTGATGCAACTACAGGCTCAATCACAGTCATTGACAGTTCAACCGACTATTCCACAGACTTACAACACAACAAATAATGCAAAAAGCAACTGTTAGCACTCCTGCTCAAATTATAATTTCACAAAGGGTGCCTCCTTCTGAGGTATCACTGTAAACAGAACCTTACCAGGTACATCCACTACATATATACAACAAACTCCTGCGTATGCTACAATATATAGGTTTGCCCCAACCTCACAGAATTCACAACTTATAATTTGGACACTGTCACAGAATGTCATGACACTAGGAGAAAGAACTCGATTTGTCTTTACAACAGTGCCTGTACAGACTGAGGAGACAAATAGGGAAGCATGGGTTCCACAAGGGACACAAGAGGTTATTAAAAAGTGCGGGAGGACAGAAGAAGTTGAAGAGCCAAGTACTAGTGCTAAAGTGGATGGTGCTGAGTCATTAACAGAATCTCCAAGGGAGAGACTACTGGATATTCCAAAATTGAAAGTAGAATTAAAAGAAATTCTATGAGGCTGTTTAGATTTGGAAAATGTTGAACAAGAAAAATAACTGATCTATTGATGTAAAGAAGGGCAGCTCAACTGCATGACCAGTTAACAGAATTAGCAAACAGATAAAATAATGATATTTCTAATAGTGTGCCTCTCCAGAGACACTTTAGATTACAACTGGAAGGTAAACCCACTGAAAACATGTGTAGGTTTGCACACACATCTTACTGAACTAGTCCAATGTGTCCGCAAATGGAGTGTAATGGAAAAATACAAAATAAAATGGCCACAAAAATTGGAAAGAAAAGGAAACTAGCTGAGGAAGCTGAGGAGAAAAAGAAAATTGAGGAGCAGTCAGGAAAGAAGGAGACCACTACTGCTTATCCATTAAGAGAGACTCCAATGGAACATACATACATGTGCCATAGAGCAGAGGTGATATTTTGGCATTTACTAACAATTTCCCCACGTAAAGAGACAGTCCCATGAAATTGTACACCCAGGCTGAGTGGTTTGTGAAATTGTCAAAAGTCTTGTGGGTTGATTTAGATACTTTCTTTGATATAGTATTGCTGAATGGTTTATGGGCTGAATTTAAAGTAGCTATTCAATGGCCAACTACAGAACCCCAGAGGGAAGTTGCTTGAATGCACCATCTCCTATAGTAATGACTAAATATAATGAGGTGATTGAGTTTCTAAAGAAGAGAATACCTCCTAAGGATTTGAATTACTTGAAATTGAACAGAATGCAGCAAGAGATCAAGGAAACTGTGCATGTGTTTTTGAGAGGCTAATGAAAGCATTTCAACAACATACAGCACAAACTCATTTAGATCCAGGAGATATGGATTTGTTTATTACTACTTTTGTGGTTGGTCTGCATCCAGAGATTTGTCAGAATATACAGCAGAGTGTTATTTGTTGAGGGACAAAATCTCTGGGTGAGATATTGAAATACCCTCAGTATTGCAGCAATCAGCAAGAAATGAAGCAGAGAAAAATACAGGAGATGTTAGCATAAGCGAAATTGACTCATCAGGAGTTTCGGAATGTGGATAGCATGACAGCAGTTCAAAGGATAAAAAATGTGACACAGAAAGGAAACCAAGCGATGATGGGGAAGGGAAGAGGGGTATCAAATTAAATGAATACAAGTGCCTATATAGCAATAATAAAGAAAACAACTGCCTGTCATATGTGTAATAAGATCAGGCATTGGAAGTGGAAATGTTGGTGTAATCCTGATAAGAATCAAGGGAATCACATTCTGGGAGCAAATCATTATTAATGGTTCCTGAAAAATAAATGCAACCCAAGTGAAAAATCAGAATCAATTAATGCCAATGCTGCAGACCCCTATAACACAACCAAATGTGGATGGACCTCACTTTATTCAAAACCAATTGCCCAGAGTGACTAGAAACATGACCCAACATCTTGAGTTGATAATGCAATCTCTAATGTTTCATTATGATGAGCTATCAAATTTTGGCACGTCACAAATGACAGTGCTGGAAAGGGGAGGCAGATTGCATGCATTGTGCAATCTTAGATGTAGACCAGGGAGGACCATATTCAGATGGTATTGTGAATGGCCACGCCATATTGTTTTTGATTGACACTGAGGCTGCCTCTTCCACTGTAAGATCAGTGGAAGTGCCAGACCTACCCCTCTCAGGAAAAATAACACAAGTAATAGATGTTGCAAGCAAATTGGTTACAGACCCCACCTCCGAAGGAATCCCTGTAAAGATAGGATCTTTCTGAGATAAACAGCGGTGTGTAATGCAAGTTCTGTTGATTTATTAGGGATGGGCTTATTGTGTAAATTGAGTTGCACCATCAGTCGTACTCCTGATGGAGTACTTTTCCAAATTCATGACGATGAAAATCAGATAGAAATCAGAGCAGGATGGAGAGAAAATGCTGAGTTTTTTCCTATGCATTATTGTCCTGACTTCTGGCCCCTGGTCAGTATTCCCACAGGGGTCACCTTTCCTGTTCTTTTTTCCTCTTTGGGTTTTCCTGAACCTCTGCTTTTTCCTCTGCCTCTGCTCTGCTTTTTCCTCTGCCTCTGCCTCACCCTCTTACTCTTTCTCTGTCCTTTTTCAAATTTTGTTGACTTCTCTCCTGCCCTAGTAGTTTCCCTAGAATTTAGTTTTAGGCTGCTGCTCGAGGCATTTCCTCCATCAACTTCTGATACATTGCTCTCACTGAATTCGCTGTTGTCACTCACCTTTGGGGATGCTATTGGGGTTGAGAGATTGTAAATTTTTTGAAGTCTTTAGATTATGCCGAACTTCATCAAACTTATTGAAATCACATCAAAATCTTCATCTCCACCATTTCCGCACAGTCCACCAATCTCAACTCTAAAGTTGAAAGTCAGAAAGAGTTACTCTTGAGGTTTGGTGAAGAAAACTGGCATAATAAAGGCAAGGAAATTAAATTGGAAGGAGGAATTGATAGAAGAGTGTGTCCATGTTTTCAAACAAAGAAGTCTTTTTGGAGAATCAAGCATATAGAGTTGAGACCGATGGCCTTCTTTTTTTGTCATGATGGGGAACTGTATATAGTGTGTATATATACGAAGAAAGTATATATTTTGTTGAAATAATAAAGGATGTTCTCCTAAGTGCTGCATATGTTAATATGACTGTTGGAATTATTCCTGTTTATAAGTGATCCCTTAGGGGTGTTTGTTGTTTTGTAAAAATTTCTACCCAGACCCCCTGTTTTTTTTTTGGGTTACCCTCTGTGGCCAGTAAGATACATCATTTGATTCGAGCATTCACTACTGTTTGCTGCCCACATCTTATGAGGTCCGAATTGGGGCATTCAAATAATGGTACAAACAGAATATGTAGACCTTTGGTGACCCAAGGTACTTTTCTAGAGCTACCGCCTCCCACCATTTCATAACTTCCTGGCGTAGTAACTTTTCCAGCTTGTAATATTTCTGTTTCAAAGTCTTTGGAGCGTTTTGATTAACATCACTTTTACCTGAATAGGCAAAAAATTCCTCCTCTTTTTTCTCCTTTTTGAGTCTCTGTTACCCATACCGATGGTCTTTATTTCAGTGGGGGCTTTGTCACTGTCACTAAAATTAGATCACAGATCTAATAATGTTGATGTTGTTGGTTTATATTATTGAATATTCTTCCCCACGTGGGCACCCTCGGGTTTTTCAGGGGGATTTGTTCTTCTTCTTTTTATCATTGCCCACATGGGATGTTTTGTAATCTGTACAATATGCTGTCCAACATGATGTCTGTGTGGGAGAACTATACATTATAAGAGAACACCCATCCTGTTCACTACTATTAAATGTTATTTAAATGCTTGGTTATCTATTCCAACTACACTACTTGTTATGTTATAGACAATTACCTGTACAACAGAAGAGATCTAACCAGTATATACATATATGTGTGTGTATGTGTGTGTGTGTGCGCACATGTGCGTGAATCCAGCATAGGTTTTGAACAGGAAGAGTATCCTTCTTGTACGAAATACCGTGCCCAGACAAGTTAAAATGTTTTCCCTTCCTTGTATGTGTGCTATACAGTGCAGCACACATGGAAAGTCAGAAAAGCAGAGAGAAATAAAGAAATTTCTCTGTTTAATACCTGATTTTCAGCTACGTTACTTTTTGGTGCTAAGCACTTACTTCTGATTTTTCAGATTAGGTTTTAGTGCCAAGAATCATGGGTGGTAGCACGGGTACACCCATCTACTACTTATGTAGCGCCCACTTGAAGCAAAGTAGTGCAAAGCAGTGTTTTGCGCTGCTTTACATCACTTTGCCACACAAACCAACACAAAATACCAATTTAGTTGTAACACTAACCTCATGCTAAACCTTTAAGAATCTGGGCCTAAGTTTCTTAATGGAAATAGGGCTGCCTAAAAAAAACATGTTTACATTTTAAAAATCCCTCTGAAGCTGCCAATGTTTCACAAAGCGGAAGGCGTCCTAAGCTGACCCCCTCCCCTTTGAGAATCAATTACCATCCCAAAGTGTGAAATGGTATCTGGTCATTGGTTTGCTGCTGGTGTTATGGTTGCAAATCATTGATACAATTTGAAAGGAATGCCTCAAACATGCTCCCCTTTTGAATTGCGAGTCGTAATCTTTTCTAAAATTGTTTAGTGGCTTGAAAAACGTTACTGAATTGCTGAATGGGTTTAGTACATTAGTAAAAAGTTATTTTTAGTCACGAACTCTTTTGTAAAGCAAAATGGAGGGCTTGTGATGAGTTAAACGCTTTGTACCATTGGCCAATAGTCTTTTAAAATGGTTCCTATTCATGCTGAATAGCTAGTGCTTGCTTATTTTAAGTTTTGGTCCGCATTACAAATTTGTGCTCATGCAATGTTCAAGGATGATTATGTTCTTTTACATTCTCAACATTGTCATTAATGGTAATTACTTGACCATAGTAATTAAAGTAGTACTTTCTCCTAGAAGGATTACTTTAAATATCCTAAAGCTCGGTTGCATTTAGCCCTTCTACTTTTTCTGCTCTGTATTTCAATCTTTACATCAAGTCTTCATCATCCAAATTGCCTTGCTCCAAAAATTGGGCTAAACACCTATTACTTATTTAGCATATGCAGCTGATTTCATTTTACTTTTGTTAACACCAATCGGATTGCAAAATCATTTGCTTAATTTATCAGAATTTACCCACAAGAACCATTTTACAGATAAATCTATGAAATTCCTCCTTTATATCCCAAACGCACAATTCTAAAGAGCATGGGACAATGTGTGTTTACCATCTCAAACATGCAGTGTATAAAGAGGAAACCATCAAACGCATTATGGCCCTCATTACGAGGGTCTTGGTTGCGCTGCAGGCAAAGCAGCTACGACTGCAACATTACGACTGTGGCGAACTCGCCATGGTCAGACTGCTGGCACCACCATGTTTCCGCCGGCCGGCAACCTGGCGGTGCTGGCGCTCTCAATCCACCAGGGCAGCACTGAAAGCAGCGCTGCCCTGGGGATTATGCCCTCTCTTTCTGCTGGCATTTACATGACATTTGCACTCCCTAAATGCCAGGGGAGACGGGATGCCAGGGGATCCCTGGCCAGCCCCATCACGCAAATCACTGTCAATTTGCACATCAGGTGCTGGTGCATCCAGTGCACAACAGCATTGCCACCGGCCGTATTACGAACCACCATTAATGTTGTTGTACATTTCCCGCTGGGCCAGCGGGAAACTCACAACAGGGTCAGCAGGAAGGAGACTGCACTAGAGGTCTGCTGAACGTGGGAGTTTGGTGGGCTACCTTTTTCACCCGCCAAACTCGGAATGAGTCCCCATGTGTCTGTGTCCCGCCTTTCTGAGGTGGAAGAAAAATATTTGAAGCTGTCATTTATTGTTCCAAACTGTCGTACAATCAAGGAAACAATACGATAACTCTTCACTTCACAAAACAGCCAATTTATAGTCAAAATAGCAACATTTTTTAATTTAGTTTATAGTGGACCAAAAAAGGGCTGTTTTTACAAGTTACAGGAAAACATTTTAAACTATGATTTTAAATGATATTACTTGACTGTTTTATTTACTGTAATTGACGTTCTACTATTTCGATTCAATAAAATGAATTATTATTATTATTATTATTAATATTATTTGCACTTTTAGTAGGTTCTTTTGTTGGTAGCACTCTCCTTATTGTACTTATCACCCATATAAGTTAGCAGGAATTTTCCTTTCCTGTGAAAATGAGTATTTGACTGTATTAGACATTTTAGAATCTGTGAATGATAAAAATAAGAGTAGTGCACATTGTGGGGTAAACCGGGCTGTTTGCAGAAGCCCCCTCACTTTTTGTCCCCATATTTAACAGTTACTGTTTTTTAATGACTCTGACTGTGCCCTGGGTACTGTTAACCAGTCCCAGGGCCAGTTCTTTGCTAGAAATGGTATATGCAAATTAGACCCAATTATAATTTGTGCTGACAAATTACCTATAAGTTCCTAGTACATGGCAGGGCAAATATGTTTAGGGACCCCAGTATAGTGAGTGCACCTATAGGTGCCCTGCTGGGATGTCCAGTGTCATTGCAAAGGCAGGCCTGCCTTGCTGGCTGCTTTTAAATTACAAATAATCCCAATTTTGACTTTGCAATCAAACATACTTCCAAAGTCTCAAGCCACCTTGTTTTTGCATATAAGTCAGCCCTAAGGTCTACACTAGGTGCCCCCAAGAGTTGGGTGCAATATAAATATAAGCAGGGACTTTATGAAAGATGCTTTATAAGCGCTGGTGAGAACAAAACAGCCAAATTCATTTTTCAACATTGTAGTTAATAGGCTCGATAGGGTAACATTGGAAGAGTTTACTTTAAAATGATAAAGTCTTATTTCCAATAGAGATGAGCTAAACATATCAAGTTTGTCATCAAATGAAATGTTATAAACATCCAACAACCTGCCAATGTTGAATTTAATATAACAAACTGTTTCTGATTGGTCAGCCTGTGGCAGCCTTTGGCAGCCTGAGCCAGGCTACCTTAATGAGGTGTGAAGTGGCCTGGGATGAGACAAAGGAAGTATCTGGTGGGAGGGGAACTGCTGCAGCAAACGGCAGAGCAGGATGGGTCAAGGGTAGCAAAACTGGTCTTCAAGGGAGGGAGAGAAACTTGGGACAGAACTGAACATACCCTGTTTCCTTCTCCCCAGGACAGATGGGAGCCCTACTGATTAGATTAGGAGAGGGGCTGGAAGGGTTGTGTAAAGTGAGCTTAGCCACACCAGTGGGAGCACTCAGCCAGATCTAACCTCAGAGGATGAACTTTTTCCATGTTTAAATTTTGGAGAATGTTGCTTTTCAGGATGAATTTTTGCCACACTTCACAGGACGTGGTCACCCTAGAGGGTGTCACCCTGCACCCCATTGGAGAGGAGCACCCCCTCTGATTCCCAACCCAGGAGTAAGGATAAATATGGAAGAGGTTCCCCACAATAAAGAGCCCTGCTAGAAAAAGATACTTGAGAAGAAGGACTGCCCTGCTGAACCCCTGGTATGCACCTGAAGAACTGCATTCACAACAACTGCACTAGCTGTACACTTTGGGCTTCGCCATGAAAAGGACTTTGCCTTGCTTCTACAACTCCAGGACTGGACTCCCCATGAGCTATTGGTACAAAGGAGCTGGCCAGAGTCCCCCATTTTAAGTCCTGCAAGCAGAGCCCAGCTGACCTGCTTCCTGCAGCCATTTGAGGATTCTGACCAGGTGCATTGTGGGAATTGCAGTCCCAACTCCCAAGAAACAACTCCGAATTTCTGGAACCATGGATCAAGTTTGTGCGCTCTTCAAGCACTCATAAGATCCAGAAGCTTAGAGCAACTGTTGTAAAAAGCTCCATCTGTTGAAGAGGTGCATTGTGGGAGTTGCAGTTCCAGACCACAACAGGCAAACCAGAGCCTCTGAACCCTTGGTTGATGCTCTGGACCACTTTCCTGTATCAAGAAACACTTCTGAAAGTTAGTGTAATTGTGTTATATTGTGGATAGCCTGAGCTCTAGGTTTTGTCCCTGTCTACTGTGACCTTTTTTTAACTCTTTCAGCACAATTTGCTTATAACCGCTAGTTTTACTTTAATACTTTAAAATTCATACCTCTGGTTCCCTACATTGGATTTTTGTTATCTTGGTGTCATTTTAAAGATAGAAATATTTCCTATTTTTGTAAATTGGTGTTAGATGTTTATTGTGTGTTGTCTTTTACATATTTACTGTTTTGTTGATATTAAATGCTTTAAACACCCGTCTCTTAAGTTGAGCCTAACTGCTCTCGTGTAGGCCAAGCTTCCAAGGGTTGAGCAAGGATTAATGTACTGAGGCATTGACTGGACCTAGTGGGGGTTTGTGGCCTATTGCTAAGTGTTGGTACGTACCTGCCCTTACCAATATTCCACTTTCCAACACACATTAAATCTATCAAATCAATATTTTTTCTTGAATAACACAGTTAGTAAATAATAATTTAAACATTTTGCTTTTTCTACTTAGGGCCTGGTATAGATCTTGGAGGAGGGAAATTCCCCATCACAAATGTGACGCTATCCCGCCCGCTGTATTGCAATCCCGTTATATCCCCTGGAGATCGTAATATGGCATAATATGGCGGTTGGGATATTTGTCATGTTTGTGACAGAGTATTCCATCCGTCGAGATCTAAATAAGGCCCTTAGTCTTGTCTCTCTTGTTCTTGGTTTGTGCAGTATTTCATAGTTTTTTCACTTTATTAAAGTAGGTTTTTTTACAGTTTCACTTGTTCAATTTTTTATTGGGAATATGTTTAAAAAAACAAAATACATTTCATTATGTTTGGTTGTAATTATTTTAGGATTTGGAAATAAACACTGCTTTAGATTACGTTTTAAAAATATACATATTGTTAGTAAGCTTCCTTTTTTACTCTAGGGTGTTCTTTTTTTGGAATAGATTGATGGGAGAGGTGCCAGGTGGCTTCCACTCAGACTGAGTTATGGTCTACTTTGGTCTGGGATGACTGTGCAGCAGTTTGTATGCTTTATGTGTTACCTCTTTATACTATTTTTAAATTAGTCCTTGAACAAAATTAGGTTGTTGATTGACCTAGGGGTCACCCTTGGTCAAGCAGCACAACACTCCTTTTCAGGTTAAGACACGAGCAAATCCCAAATTAACCTGCACTCGGCACCTGGTAGCTTGGCACACAGCAGTCAGCCTTAACTTAGAGGCAGTTTTTAAAGTATCTGTGAAGCACTTCAAACATAACACAGTGAAAACACACAGGAGAAGGAGCCCACAACAGAGTTAAAAATCTAGAGTGGATTTTAATAAATAAAACAAGACCATAATTACAAAAACCCTATCAATACAACTGGAGATATTGAATTTTAAAGTAATAAGTAGAAATAGCACCAAAAAGCACAAAGTGCAATTGGGGCTATCTGGTGCCAGACAGGGGCAAAGTCACAAGTTCAGTCCAAATGTGATAGAGCGCGGGCCAGCTACAGGGATCCAGTTAGGCCCGCTGAACAAATTACCCTAAAGCCTGGTTGCGGAGTGTTGTGTGGATCTGCGTTAAAGATGCACCGCCTAGAATGGAAGGAATGGAAGGCAATGGATTTTGGTTGAGGACAGCAGGCAAGATAATTGCACCAGGGAAGAGAGGGCATGTTATGCATAGCTCTCCCATTATCCTCTGTGCCTGCGCAGTAGATGAAGTAAGGGGCAAATGATTTTGGAGGCCATGCACAACATAAAATAATAGATGGGTAAAAAGTTAATTGCAGGGATGTTTTTTGCCTCAGGGTTCTGACTGACATCATGGCCAACTCTGTATTTAGGATGTAGGATGTAGAATGTTTTCGTATTTACTTCACAAATGGGCATGAAACTTATACATAACACAATTTGACCATTCTAAAAAGAGCTTTAAGTAGTATAGAAAGTGCTACAATAACGTCCAATGCCATATAACATGGTTGACATAGAAAGTGGTCTTCTGCTCACAATTGTTCTTGTGTCCTCCCTAATGTTGAGAAATTAATCTCTCTAATGCCTGGCCCATGGTTTTAGCAATGGGCAACTAAAGAGATGTTATCCCACAGAAATGGACTGAAACACATGGGCTACCTGGATGTATGGGAGAAATGCAGTCTTGCTACCTGTAATGTGCATGTCATGTATATGTTGGAAGAAGGTTTGTGAATCTTTCATTCCCGCACTGTACCTGTTTGTGTCTGAAGATTGTGCTTCCTGGACAGCACCAGTTTTGTTTTTGAATGAAACTTGCATCATGAAGAATAAGAATCCCTTCAAAATTGTATTTAGAACCCACAGCATTTTAAGCAATTGTGTTTGCATACTGTGTTCTAAAACGACCAGTTAATGCTCAATTTTGCAATTTTTTGGAGGATTGGGAAAGAATCTCAATAGTCTCTCCTTTAGGAATGTGGACTTTCTGCACTTGTAGTCAGGTTTACATCCTTTTGCATACTACTTCCAAAGATCACCACCGCCACTGGGCTGATCTTGGACAGTTTACTTCACCAGGATGTGTTTGTTTCAGCTGCAGCTCCTCCTCTAGGGCAGAGGAGCGTTGCCTCCCTGCCAGCAGCTGCAAAACCTTTAAAAGAAAACGATAATAAACTGTGCCTATTATCGTTTTCTTGTAAAGGGGCGGGCCATCGGCTCTAACGAGCACTGAGGGGGAGTCAGTGAGCATGTATGTGTGGCTGGCCATCTCGGGCAGGCAAAACACACATGCTCAGTAGGCTCACTCCAGCCTGGCACTATGTTGCAGTGCTGGAGAAAGCATGCACAGGCTCCCATTATGTCTGGGAGCGCCCCGGCTGGGTGCTCCCAGCCAATCCTGGTGCTGCTCTGACTAGCGTCAGGATTGGCCGGAGAGCAGGCTGGGAGCCTGTGCCTGCACCAGAGGCGTGGCGCAGTGGTGGCAGCAGCGGATTCGGCAGCGGTAATGATCCAGGTAAGTGTTTTTATTTTTAGTAAATGTTTATTCCCCTCCCCTGTGTGCCGCACCGCCTCTTCAGTGCACTACGAGCCATGACTGGTTTGTTTATTTTTTTGTTTATTTCGGTGAGCTATGTAAAGAATTATTTTTGTTGTGGGAGCTAGAAGCATAACATTCAAGACTTGAAGCAAAGAAATAAAGTACGTCTTTATCCATGCACTGATCCCCACAACCCAAAGTGAACAATAGCCAGTAGTGTGTTGAGAGCAACAAAGGCTTTGAATGAAGAAGTGGGTTGTGCTGTGGCCCATATGGTGGAAGTGTATCTCAGTCATGGTTTAAGTGGGCCATGCTATTCGTGGAAGTGGGGGTTGCGTATCCAAAATAAATGTATGAACCATTTGTTTTAATTAAACGCAGAAGTATAATGAATTGTGCTATCTGTTCAACTGCTCTGTCAGGAATTAGACAATTTGAATCATTGGAAGCCATGGTTTGTTTGGGGGAAATAAATATTCTTTAAGGCTTTCACTATGCCATAAAAGTCAATCTTGAACAGCGACGGGAACGTGTGAAGAATGGCTGATTTGCCGAATAATGTGCAGACCTTTCATAAAGACAGAAATATAGAGAGGCTGCCAGTTTGGAAAATTTTAGACTCATAATGTAAGACAGTTAAATTTTGGATTCAGCATGATGGTCTTTATCTCTCAATGAGTCCTGAAGAGGCCCATATGTAGAGGGGCCGAAACGCGTCGACCTTTTGATAGGGAGGTTGCAAGAAATATTAAGTGTATTGACTATTATTAGAGCACACATATCTCCCTTAACAAATATTTAAGGAAAATAGAAATTTATGATGTGATAGCTGTCGCAACCATCTCTTCTATGTGGATTGTAGTTTTAATACATTTAGACAACCACATTTTCCTAACAATCTTGGAGATTGATGAAGACAGTTAGTTTCTGTATACGTTTGTGTATATGTTTTTGTAGGTAATTGTGATGTAAGTCTACTGTTTATTATACATATGTTGTATGCCTGTCATTTTGGTTTTTATGTCCAAAAAATTAAGAGAATAACTTTATTGTAATTAAAGCACACTTTCAATTACCAATTTAGAAGCTCATTGTGAGTAATTCGATATTTAGATTTGTCCCTACTATTGTACCATTTGTGTTTATGGAATACATTTACTCTACCCAGGTATAGTAGGGTTATTAGGGTAGCCCCCCTTCTCTTCTTTATATCAGAGTCAATATTGTCAGTGAACCCTGGAAGACTAGTGTTAGTATTCTTTGGTAAATCAGAGCAAGAGTAGTTTATTTTTTGTTCCTTGACATTAAGGTATATGATGCTAATAGACAGGTTTTGCGTCTGCTCAACCACATGGCTCACTATGGGCAAAACATCACATGGTCCACTGATGGCAAGCAGTATGTGAGGATGGTCACGTTGAAGTTGGCAGAGGTCCTTGCCATCGTGTTGGGTGATGCTAGTTGTCATGCTGAAGGTGCCCCTTTGAAGCCAGCATTTATCCTAATGGTGCTATGCTTAAGTCTTCTACTGTTGTGATAGTGGCTCTGTGATGGCATCTAGTGTAGCGTTAATTACATCTTCTCCTTTTTGTCCCCATTTCAGCATTGCTGCTCAAGGTGGTTGTATTCTAGGTGATTTACACCTGTGCGAACAGCCTCGTGTATACAGATGGAAGCGGACTCCATGAACGAATGTAGTAGTGAGAGGTGGAGCTGGACAGGCTGTGAATGACTCAGTAATGTATGTGCAACAGAAACCAAAACCTCATTGGCCAGCCACACTGGCACAGGAAGATGGGTCAAATCTATGTCAGATGTTGGACATACAGCCACTTATGGACATGTAAGAGAAATGTGGCCCCAAACGCTGCAAAGAGCTCCTCAGCCTTGCAGGAAAGCTGCAGGTGGCCGACTGATGGATCTGTCCATCCTTGGTCAGACCCTGGTGCAGTGCAGCAGTATTTGGGGAGAAAACTCATGAGCTCTTACTAGTGGGGTGGCACTGGAAATGCAGTGGGAACAGGCTTTGGGTCATATGACCAGCAGCAGACTGTGTGGGGCGACCCTTGAGTGCTGGACAGATTAATCACAGATCATCTCAAATAAAGGGGAGCAAAGAGGGAATTCGGTAAAAAATGGAAGCCCTCCGCTCAAGACAACTCAAAAACAAAAAAAACTACATTTCCCAAATCTGGGATTTTTCTCACTAGTAAATGATGGCCCCAGTCATAGGACGTCACTGTATCGGGACAAGCCAGTGTAAACATCTGTCAAAAAAGACCTAGGGTGTTCACAGCCCACTTCAAAAAACAAGGTTATACTAGGTGCCTAGTTTTACAGCTAAACAAATTAGGAGTCGCCTCACGTAAAATACCCCCATGAGCCACAGGGTAACAATCTCGCTAGCTCCTGCTTCTCATAATCGGCAGAGCTCCTTGTTGCAGGGAGGACACTCATTAGTACTAACCAAAAAACACATGACCCTCGGTCAGTATCTTCATCAAACACAGAGAGAAGAGTACATTGCTTACATGGCCCTTCAGAAAATACCGTACAAGTATTGTATAGGCAATCCATCAAAAATCTAGAATGCTCGCAAACACTCAAAAAACTAAACGTGTACAGGGAGTTGTGTCACACGTGCATTTAATAGTCCAGACCGCAGCACATGGTTAAAACACAACTCATGTTCTGACCAGCCACTATAAAAGGACAACATGTTTCATAACTTTTTCAGGGGTGTGGGAAAGTGTTTTTTTGTTATTGTGTAATCACAGATCATGTCAGAAGGAGACTTACTGGGCCTACGTGAGTCTGTGGAAGCCCACGCTTGTCACGTATCACATAATGCAGGAGATAACATCATGTTTGGACTGGAGGTAGAGCTTAGTTGTGACCGGGACACTGGCCTAACCACGAAAGGGGCCCTGAACGGGGCCTTGCACTAGGTACAGTGATACATGTGGCACGCATAGGACCAAGATCGTCATTGCGACTTGGTGGTGTTACTTGTATTCGGTGACCAGTATTTAGATAAATGAATAACAGACCACTCCCTTGTCAGGAGCTCATGGAAGCCTCATAAAAATGTGAGTCACTAGGCTGTATATTAGCTGTCTTGCATGCACACTGACAAGGTGTGGGCCATATACTACATTCCTTTCTAATTATTCGACAGGATTGAGGAATACTAAATGAAAGAACCTCGGCAGAGGAAGGTCCACCTCTACAGAACACTACATGTGCATTTGATAAACACTGATTTGCACGTCTTCCTAGGAACTACCGATCGATGACTTATCTTTTTACGCTGGTTGTGAGCCCCCAGAAAGTTAAAGGCTTCTCACTGAGTTCTCCTGTTATGCAGTTGGATCTGATGCTATTTGCTAAAAAAATATATACCGAAACAATACCTTTAGACCCTTGCTATACAAATCACTGATTAAGGATGCACAAAAGTACAAGTCAGCCTGTGTTGTGCCAATTTGCATTGACAAACACGAAATATGAGTTTTTATTTGCTGCAAACAATGCTCTCTGGGTGATTTGCTAAATGAGGAAGTGCCAGAAAGGACAATTGTATTATTTACTGTACTTTCCTAAACATAAAAAGCATGCGTCATCCAGTGGCCCGACTGTAAATTTCTGCACTGTGACAGTGTGTCAACAGTCTGCGAGACTTTTTTTTACATTAATCGGTGTATTCGAGAGACCGAGCCAGCTTCGGTCCAGTGGAAGTAAACGGAAAGTTTCCCATGTTACAACAATAGACAAAGGCCTGGCTATTAATGGCAGAAATACGATGATTTCAGGAGAAAGTGTTGGTATTTTGAGAGAAAAGCGAAGGTCCGAGAAATGGGAACGAGGCGAACATGGGCAGGGCGAAGGTGCAGCAGTGGAGTTCTTGGGGGTAGGTGTAAGGGAGGAGGCGGGGAGAGAAATCAGATGGAAGGGGAAGCATAACAGAATCTGAAGAATATACAAGGGGGGCTATTCTTGAATCTTATCCACCACTACAGTGCGAAATACTAAAGGGAACAGTAGCTGAGATAGTTTTTTTATTGTACTTTAATTTCTACAAACACAAAGAGATGGTGGTGGGAGAGGGGTGGGGTCGGTTATGGTAAACATTAAAGCAGAAGCGGGAAAGCAGTCTTTCTTCAGAGGGTACAAATGTGTGTGGCTGTAGCGAACAGTGGAGGAGCAGAAGTAGTCAAGCCAATGTAATATTATTCATGTTATTGTTATTTAACTCGTGTGTATGTGCAACCAACCACTGACTCAATGTTAGACTTAACAAGACTGCCTCACTATTTCAACATACTTACGTTGAAAAACTGATTGCCAAATGTTGGATAATAATAACATCTGCTATTAGCAGTACTACGAAAAGATAGCAAGTGCCAGGTGATAATCAAATCATGATAAGAAAGAGGGGATAAGTAGGGGAACTCGAGTGATGGAGAACAGCCGATCCAAGAAGGGCCTTGCCTTTAGGAATGTATCCTGACTGAAATGGCAGAAAGTGAATTCTGAGGAAACTGGTTTTGAAAATAATGTGTCTAAGGGCCTTAGCTAGAGTTTGGTGGAAAGGATACTGCATCAAAACATGGAGTATGTACCAGTACTCACTATTACAATTTCCATAGGCTATTATGCACTTTTAGTATGGATGGCTTGTGATGGAGTGTCCCGTCAGCTAAACTCTAAATATGGTCATAGGTTTCCAAGATTTTCTGAAACACAATTCGGCCAGCTTGCCTTTTGTGCATCAGTAAAAAATATATACAAATAGCACAAGAATATTGATACACTTGGATAGAAAATCACTTAAAATATCATCAGCAAATAAAAATGAACAAAAGCTCATTCATATGTTAATGCAAAAGCCCCAACAGAAAGAATGGACAAATACAATTTTGGCAATGGTGGTGAATGAAAGAACAGGGAAAGATTCTGGCAGGGTCGTAAGTCAAATAAGAAATATTAGGACCACAGTGCCTTTTCCATTAAGTATATCAATAAATCCTGAAAGTACCTGCAGGGGGAGAGGCATCAAGTATAGTTTTCAGCTTTGAAAACTTCCGTCCTAGTTCTTTCATGTACCAAAAGAGCTCTGTCAGGAGGCTTATCCCATAAATGGTGTGTCTAGACATTATGATGATACCACCAATTCTTATGAGTACGTTCTACCTTCTTCAGCTCCCACCTGCTTGCCAGGCTAGGTTGTGTCATCCGTTTTCACTATGCAGCTCCTTCCTTGGCGCTTAACTACTCTGCATATATTTATAATGATTACATCTCTTTTGTTTGTACCTTGTCCATTGAGTTTCTGTCTTTTATAACTGACAGAGTTCACCATGGGACCAGAAAGAAAATGAGAGGTTGACCCGTTCAGGAACAAGTCTTAGGTTGAAGTAATTTGAGGATTCAGCTGCTTAGTTATTCCCTATTGACTCAGTTAAGAGAAGAATGCTACAGTTTATTGACTGGGCATTGCAGCCAGAGAAGTTAGTCATGCTTCTGCTGTGTTCATTGACTTCGAGCTGTTGGTCGGATAAAAATGTCTGCAAGCCAGGGCGTATTACAACTGTGCGATTGGAAATGGTGTTGGGGACGTGTCTTTCCCATTGTGTTTGGGTGTAGTAATTCGGATTCCACAATCTGTCCCCAGTCTGTCTCCAATTCAAAGCGGCAAAACTCTGTGAAATCACCCACGGGTAAAACCACAAGCTGTAGTTATGCAACTGCCGGTGGGCAATTTTACAGCCAGGTTAATCTGTCCGACTGAATGATGCTCTCTGACGAGATGGGTATGGCTCTGGGTTGATCATCATAACTAAAAGATAGCCCAGATGAAAATGCTTTGTGACGTTGTGGAAGACCCCCCACGACTTTTGTCTAGTCTTCGTGAGAAGTCTTTGTGTCACATTGGCTTTCTGCACTACACTACACCTCCTAAGTGGAGACTCATCTTTATCTGGAAGCTCTTCCCCAGTGTGCCTTCTGCTTCTGTCCAGCGAACAACTATGAATGGCATCGTCCCCCTCCCCCACCCCATCCGTCTGTCCCCTTCTTCGGCCCGTTCCTGACTCTCTGAAGCTGCTTTCAAGAGCAGGTCTAGTCCATAATGAACTACCAATAATAATAAAAAATAATTACAACAATTGGTTCTTTCGCTCGCTTTTTGAAAAACATAAATGTGGGAGTGCAAATAGTTACTAATGCTTGCACAGCTGATGGCCCCCCGTACCTGCCTCTCTTTCCGATCTTGTGTAACCAATGCTCTCTCGGGCTGCTTTACCTTTATAATTAAATATTCGATTGCTTTCTCTAGTTTGCCAAGGAAGCCTTGTGGGGCACTTCTCACACTTTTATCTGTTAAAACCATTTGAGTTAGATTCATATTTATATTGGACAGATTCCACAACTTTCTGGTCAGAAATTAGTGAATGTGAAAATTGCACATCTTATAAGTAAAATGGTAATCTGGATAACAAAAGATAAAATCCTTGATGGGGAGTGTGGGTAGTCTGAGAGGGAAGCTCAGAAGTGTGACTAATTTGAGAGAAGTCATAAATCATACATCTTAAATTTGACCTATGCCCCCCTTTAGGTAGTCTGAGGACACTGTGCACCGTTTTCACTCACACCAGCCTTTTAGGTTTATATTGATGTACACAGTACGAACTAGAGTAGTGCTTTAAAAGTCAACAACTTGTTTTCTCAGCATGCATCTGTAATAGCCATACATTTTACAATTTTACTACTTTTAAAAAATTCACAAATGATCGCATCGAGTGTTCCAGAAAATATATGCCCATCACAGATTTCAGAATTACTCACGTGTAAATTTTCCATGTGTGGAATTTGTGCCAGGTATGTAATTAGGCACATGGAAGTGGTGGTCAATTGTGCATTTGCACATATCATTTCCCTGTGGAAAACTCCCTCTCGCTTCATCCCCATAATATAAGGCTGTGATCACCTATTCTTCCTCTCTTCGGATACACTGATGAGGTTGGATATTTGCCTGCAAGGGGTTGTGAATGCCAGCCAACCTATGAATTTGTGGCAAGTCTTGTAAATTTGTAGGTTAGTTAACCCAGAAACCTCCACAATTCCAACTCTAACCCTAAATTTGGAAATGTGTAAATCAGGGCCAGTTTAGGGTGGTTTGACTGGTGCCACGACACCGGAACCGAGCTTAGTGGCACTGTGTTTTAAAATATCATGTATGATTAAAAATTCCTGCCACAGAGTTCCTTGTGTGTCCAGTAATTTACAGGCAACATTAAACATGTCAAGGTCACTCTGAAATATTTAATGCACCTGCTAAATAAAGAGGAGTTGTTTCTAGTGGCGTTTTTAAATCATAATAAATTAAGTGCAGAGGGTTAATATGCCTGCATGAATAAAGTGTATCACACAGATCACAGAATTGTGTTTTATGTAGCTAGCTCAGTGGGTTACTGCTTTTGTCATAGAGATCCTTTTCTTAGTAATGCCCAACCCAACCACTGAGTTACGTTTTAAATTCTAAATTTATGCTTCTCCTGGCCAGGCACTGCGTACCAGTATGGGCGATATAAGAATCCAACACTTTGTTTGCCTCATTGTCTTATGTAACATTTCATGTACACTGATTTATACAGGTATGATTCCTTACCTCAGTATAATGTGTGTGATGTAAAGTGCTTTGACACCCTGCACTGGTGAGAGTAGAGCTATAAAATAAATGAAATACCTCTGATAGAGGGGCTGTAGAGAGATGAAGGGAATGGTTGGAGGGTGGCAGTATGACAAGCTGTAGGAAAGGTCATCATTCAGGGACACAAACAAATATTGTCTTGCTGAGCGCTACTAGCTCTAAAGCTGTCACTGGCATAAACGTTGCCAAGCTGACAAATGTTCACATTTATCAATGTATTTTACAGGCATACACATTAGGCCTATCCTGGTCAGGATTGTACATTTACGAGAGCATAGTGAAAATCTACAACATCTACCTTGAGTTTGGTACACACCATGATTGATGAACTGAGCACTATGTTTTTCAGGAACTGGAAAAAGAAGATGTATATGATGATAGTGGGTCCCATGAGTAGGATAGATCCCAGAACATAAAGTATTGTTATCAGTCTAAAAAATTCCTGGATGTGCAAATATAATCTTCCTCTTTGCACCCCCTTCTCTATGCGTGTAACCCAGAAGTATCTTTCACTCTCCCTGCAACAGTGCCGTCGTGCAGAGGGTGTTGTGAAGAAATGGGGATGGGACCAGATAAAAGGAAGAGGAGGAGATAGGCTAGAAAGAAGTTGCAGTGGCTGTGGAGCCATTGTATTGTCCTATATATGAATAGACCACCTGCATTTGCCCTCTCAGCTGCCCTCTCCTTTCATTCTAATCACCTGGAAAGGTGGTGCTAATTTGTGAATTATTAAGGCACACTTGTACCTTTGTAGTATAGGTTGATTGCTCTCCTCATGAAGTCCCACAATTTTGCCAATAATAACTTTGACTCCAGTTTAATATGCCCTAGCCTTGATTCATGTTGACCAATATGTAGCACAGTTGAAGTAGACAGCATTGAGGAATGAAGGTTTGAGCATGTCTAATTTGGTAGAGATTGGTCAAATGGAGCACAAATTATAAGGAGTGTCCTAAACCTAGTGTATCAAGGTACTGCTACAAATCTACAGGTGAAATTTGAAACTGTTTTAATGTCATAGTGTCCCTGTTGTTTGTGCTTTATTCTGGGTTGTGAACATGTTCCCAGCCTTTTTGGAGATATAAACAAAAATTTAAATGTCCACTGTGCTCACTCTAGTTAAGTTTATGCCTATCTATCTTTGCTATCAACGAAAACATAAGGAAATTCATTTGTGAACAATCCAAATGGGGATGTACCTTGCAAATGTGCAATGGTCACTCAGGCTCCTTACTCTCCCAACACTTGTGAATTTTAGGAGGAAAACCAATAAACATAAAGCAGCACAGTGTGAGAGCTGATGCTGACTGATACATAAGTTGGTGGACAGTCTCACCTTTTTATACACATCTCTAACCAGCCTGTCATACACCCTAGTGAAAGAAATGAAAGATACAAAACTAGAAAGGACCTTCACCCAGATACCCTGGCCTGGCCAGGTTAAATAAGGCAAAGAATCCTCCCAGCATTCCTCCTACAGCTTGTAAAGCAAACGTGGTTAACTAGTTGGCTAATCCTACCATTTGAAAAAAAACACACCTGCATTGCTGTAATGAAATTAAGTATGTTTGACCACTGACTTTGTGTTTCACTCGCGTCGCGGCTATTTTGCACTTTTACTCAATCATAAGGCTGATACGGCGGCTCTAATATTTATAGAGCTTCATTAGAAGACGGATTATAATGACATAGGACGGAAGATGATTTGCATATGGCCCATAACATTAATAATGTCCGACTAAGGTTATAATTTTGGAGATTGGTGTAAATACAAGCCCTGAAGAAGTCGTACGGGAATTCAAAAGGAGACTTCCCTTAACGAAACACGTGTTATGGGCTGGATTTGTATCATTAAGCCGCATTAACTGTATCACTGTATATATGACAACATTATGGAAAGAATTTCAATCATTATTTGTTTCTAGTTCTTTGCAAATTTTCATTGTGGCTGTATTCAAACTGTCAAGTCATATCGGTATTATTACGGTCAGATTTTTGATAAATATATAAATTAAAACCATATTGTACGTGGACTGTCGTATCTTCAACAAACTGTGGGTTGATATTCCTTTTGAATGAGAGAGTTGCCACACATTTCTGTTCTTATTCTGTCGGGTTTTATGACCTTTGGGATTGGGTGTTTCCCTGGTGTTGGCACCTCTCATTCTTTAACTCTTTACTGCTTAATAGGGGATCCTGAGCACCCACTTTAACCCCAATTTAACACCCCTTTATTTAAGACGACTTTGGGTTTCACCACTGTGCATATTAGTTGTTCAATGTTCACCAGCAGCACATTACATTTTGTATTCAGATTAGCTGCCTATTGGCTTTATCGTGGTGTTAGACATTGCAGATGAGCTCTGTTTTTCCACATGGAAAACTAAGCTTGTGTTTTTCGTATTTTCTCTTACCGAACACAATAGCATGATAAGGAAGCGAATATTTTGTGTTTTTCTCTAGTGAAGGGAAGGACTCGGCATTGGGAGAGACAGCCTTGAAATCCTGGCCAACTTTCGACGTTGTTTCTTCCAATTCTGACCTACAGTAGCCAGCATGTTTTGAATATTAGAGGGAAGGGCCTTTCAGAAGGCTTTTTCATTATTTAATTTATAAAAGGTGTCCCTGGGCAGCAGCGAGGGGGAATTTTTCCGAGACTTCAGTCAGGAGTGGACGTCAACTGCCTGACCTGTCCCGTGAGGATGGAACTTTCTCGCAGTTGAACAGGGGTCATCAACTTGCTGGCATGAGAAAGATGAAGAGCATTGATAGGCCCTACGGTGATGAATTTTGACTTTATTCTTTGCTTGGCAGTTATGCTATAATATAATCACATATGTGTGCTGTGTACATTGCAGTTGAGAATCACTTTGATATATTTTTCTTTCATTGCTGTGACTATTTTTAAACTTGTGCCTCCAACCTACTAATCTCCTCTCTCAGGAACCTCGTGATGAAGTAATAATAAATGTCTTCTTTAAACTAAAATGTGCATTCCAGAGATTTTTGTCAGCTCGGTCATTAGTGAAAGCAAAACATTTGCCTTAGAGTGGGAGCTATATTTTAGCAGACCTCAATGGCCATAACTATGGGTTGGGAAGGGTTAAAGGCCCACTCTGCTTTAATCAGGGATGAGAGAGGAACAGAAAATTGGACACCAGGACAGCTACACCACAGTTCTATGTCCCCTACATTGTGCAAGGGCATTAGTCATGCATCACTCATTTTGTCTAAGGGCCTGGATTGATTGTTCTTTCTCCTAATTGATCAGGTGTGGGTGTCATTGTAAACTTCCTTAACACCCTTTTTCTTGACCAAGGTAGAAGGTTCTTATCTACCCTCCTTGTATTGCCAAGAGCATGGAGATAACATCCAACAACCCCTGGCTTGCTCGAGGAAGGTGACAGAGTCAAATTTGTATCCTATCATGCTCAAGTTCAGGTGGGGCTGAATGGAATCCCCTCCACCTTGCCCAAGGACAGAAGGCTTCTTACCATGCACCCTAACATTTTCCAAATTCAAGGGTTTCTCCAAAACATCCTGCCTTGCCCACAAACAATAAGTTTGTTTGTCTATCATCCCTTCCGTTGCTAAGTGGTTTGTATTAATGTTCAACACCCCCTTTGTGCCCAGGGTTAGGTTGTATTTTTACATTTCAACCCCACCATTCTTGCCCAAGGACAGGTGGTGTACCATTGTTCCTCTGCTGTACTCAAGGTTTAAAGTGAACTTTAAGAAGCCCTGAGCCATTAACATTGCCCTGTTGTCTTGCCTATGTTTGCAAATTCAGCTGCAAATTAGGATGAAGGAGAGCGAGGACAGCTGACCACTATACATTGGAGTGTTGGCAACTTGTAAACCCATACCTTTGAATGAAGTAAGGGGTTTCAAAGTAATCCACCCTAATGTCACCCCCAACAAAACACCACTTTGCTGCACATGGGCAATAAGGGGAGGGACATGTCTAAGAAGCACGCTACACCATGGGACGTACCAGAAGGTACTAAAGAAGCTCCTCCACAGAACTTAACCAATGCATGGGCAGAGAGCCATGAAGCATTCCCCCTCCACAGTCACTGAGTGGGGATGTTGAAGCGATTCACCCCTCAAAATGAAACTCTGCACCTTTGAAAATCAGATATACCTTGTTAGAAATGGGATCTTTGGTTGGCAGTTAGGTTGTCCCCTGCTAGAAACAAAGGGAATATTTATCCAAATCAAACAAGGCCAAAAGGACAAAAATCCAACATACACAAGTCAAGATTTGAATTTTCAACAGAATAAGAGGCTTACTCCATAGAAAACAATAGAGACGATGATTTTATAGAAAGTACCTGGTTTGCATAAAAAATAAAGCAGCACGGGCGAGAGTGTGTCAAAAAAAGTCAGCGATTCCTTACTCACAAGTGAAGCCGTACACCGTTTCTTCTTCGGTCAGGTAAGGGATGTGTTGTTTTTCTCTCCTGTCATGCGTTGGGTTTGTATTGTTATCAGCAGCCGCAAGCAGATGTTGCATCGTTTCTACAGCTGCAATGTGTCAATCTCCCAGCCACGATGCAGGTGGAGCATTGGTTTTAGCCGCGACACGGGTGACGCATCGTTTTTTGGCCGTGTTGTAGGTAGTGTGTCAAACGTTTCCCTGCACACGGTGTTCTGTGCATGGATTTCAATCCTTGTTCTGCCAACTTTACCTCTCAAGGGCCCAGGGACTGGGCAGGGCACCACTTGGCAGGGCAGAATTCTTAGCAGAGAGTCCAGCTACTGGCAGAGGAAGTCTTTGATGGCCCTGAGACTTCAAAACAGGAGGAAAGCTCAACCCAAGCCCTTGGAGATTCTTCACAAGCAGGATATATACCACAAAGTCCAGTCTTTGTCCTCTTTCAGGCAGAAGCAGCAACTGAAGGCCAACCCAACAAAGCACAGTCACAGGCAAAGGGGCAGTACTGCTCCTCCAGCTCTTCTCCTTGGCAGAGGTTCCTCTTGATTCTAGAAGTAATCTCACTATGTGGGGTTTTGGGTCCACTACTTATACCCTTTTCTGCCTTTGAAGTAGGCAAACTTCAAAGGAAAGTCTCTGTTGTTTGCAAGATCCTGCCTTGCCCAGGTCTGGCTCCAGACTCGCACCACGGGTTGGAGACTGCATTGTGTGAGGGTAGGCACAGCCCATTCAGGTGTAAGTGACCCCTCCTCCCTCCACAGTAGCTAAGATGGCCTATCAGGATATGCAGGCTACAACCCAGCTCTCTTTGTGTCACTCTCTACAGGGGATTCACAAAAAGCCCAACTGTCAATCTGACCCAGACAGGGAATACACAGGCAGGCGGAGTCACAGAATGGTTTAAGCAAGGAAATGCCCACTTTCTAAAAGTGGCATTTTCAAACTGACAATTTAAACGCCAACTTTACCAAAAGATGTATTTTTAAATCGTGAGACACCAAACTCTAAATTTCTATCTGCTTCCAAAGGGAAACTGCACTCAAAAGATAGTTAAAGGCAGACCCCATGTTCACCTATTAGAGAGATAGGCCATGCAACAATGAAAACTGAATTTGGCAGTATTTCACTGTTAGAACATGTAAAACACATCAGTACATTTCCTACATTTAGCATACACTGCACCCTGCCCAGGGGGCTACCTAGGGCCTACCTTAGGGATGCCTTACATGTATAAAAAGGGAAGGTTTGGGTCTGGCAAGTGGGTACACTTGCCCGGTCAAATTGGCAGGTTAAAGCTGCACACACAGACACTGCAGTGGCAGATCTGAGCCATGGTTGGCAGATCTGAGTCATGTTTACAGGGCTACCAATGTGGGTGTACAACAAGTGCTGCAGGCCCACTAGTAGCATTTGATTTACAGGCCCTGGGCACCTCGTGCACACTTTACTAGGGACTTACTAGTAAATCAGATGTGCCAATCAAGGAAAAGCCAATTACACATACATTTAGGACAGGGAGCACTTGCACTTTAGCACTGGTCAGAAGTGTTAAAGTGCCCAGAGTATCATAAAACATCCAAAACAGGGTCTAGCAAACAGTCAAAACATGGGAAGAAGAGTCAAGAAAGACAGGGGGGACAACGCTAAGGATGCCAGGTCTAATATACCTCTTTAAAAAAATGAAATTCACTGAACAAAATTAAATTGGGTGGTATTTATGGTGGCTGCATCACAAAACCTCAAAAGAGATATAATGCACAAGTTCAATTAATACTTTAACCTAATCTCACAGCTTGTCATATTCAACTAATCTAAATTTCCCTCTGCTCGTGTCAATAACAAATGTAGGGAGGACATTCACATGTATGAGGACAAACATGGATTGGTGAGGGGATCTCCTATCAATCCCCCACCCTGGCATTTGCTGCTTGCTCTGTAGAAGCACTTCACCTCGGTCACCTCCATCCACAAAATTGGCACAGGTTTCAGTAATGTGTTTGGGTTCAAAGAGAAAAAAGCCAGCATGGCAAGGGTATTCTGAAATTTCACAGAGCCCTGCAAATTTAAAAAGAGTGGCATCATTGTTATGTAGAGCTGTTCAGTGTATCGACACATGACGTCTTTCAACGACATGCTGTATACTGCCTAGATGCCATGCTATCATAATTTTAAGTTGCCTAATACAGCTTCCCGTGCATGATAGGTTGCATGGGCACTGCAGCAGCTATATCACATACATGATTCTTCATTTCCTAATGACATTAATATAGTGTCTTGTTTAAGTATTCCAGGCTAATGATGAAATACTGTTGGGTCCTCCCAACAACATGATGTTCAATGTGCTACCAACCTTAATGGTGCTGTCTAAACATATCAAGTTTGCAACTGCGGTCTTTGTTTCCACCTGAAAGAGTAAGACTCCTGGGCAAATCGCTTTGTGCTTGCCTTACTGAATCTTCTTTTGATTCTGCATTTAGAGGATTTACATGCTGAAAATGTTAACAGTCTGTCTTTGTGTTTGCAATTTTAAAGTGATTTGAATAATATTCACAAATGTATTAATGCCTTGATTACTAATTCAGCTTTGCAAATCTGTTAATAAACCTTCATGCTTTTAAAATTTACCACTTTCCATCATTCTTGTGGGGCCAAATGAGATTAATGTTATTTAATTGTATTGACTTGTTGTGTGACACTGCAGTCCAAGGCTAAATGGCCTTTTGAATGTAGTTCATGCTTGAGTTCATACCAGATATCTGCACAGTACAAATCTGCTCCAAGACCGCCAAACTTCAAATTAGACCCTATGTATAGATGACATGAAGCAATGTGCAGAGCAAGCAATCCAAAATGCCTGGACACCACTACCGGAGGGTTTATACCTGGGACTCATTTTATGGAACAGGAACTCTGAGAAAATCTTACACATAGGACTTATTCTTTGCATAGATAAGTGGGCCCTGCACGGTAATTTGAACAATAAACATAGCAGAAACCGTAAAAATAAACTATCACTGGCTGTGGATGAGTCTTACTGCAAGGTTCGGGATGCACTGATGTTTCCCAAAGGAGTATTCTGGTATGTCCTGTTTAAATAGATATTGCGATAATTCACAAATAGAATATGCATGAATTCACTATCAGCACAAGTAAGTGAATTAAGAGTAGGGTAAATATTTTCTCCATGGCAAATAGCGGATGGATACAGGAGGAAACCACTATATTGATCTGACATGTCATTGAGAGATTTTCAATCTTTATGCAGATGGCAGTACTCCACTCCATTGACTGAGCAGGAAGAGTTCCAATTGATGATAGCCAAAATGAGAAATGATGATTGACCTTCTCATTCGTCATATACACAATCTTGGACTTGTCAGCCTTCAGCTTAAGAACATTCTGACTGTTTCTTTATGCAGACAGACATTCAGAAACACAGCGCAGACAATGGCTCACACTATGATCAAGGTAGGTAAATATCTGAAAATTCTTTGCATGAGAAAATGATGGTAACTCTTTGATCTATCATCTGTATTCTACAGCACATTTACAAAGAATGAAAAACCCATACATTTTGTAGAGGAAATAACCCTTTCCTACACAAAAACTATACTTATCACAATGCAGAGACCCCTGCACCACTGTGCAAGGGTGTCTGTGTTAGTGCATAGCAGCGTAACATACACAAGTACAAGGAGAGAGCAGAAACAGCACCACATCTTAGTGCAAATAGTATTGTTCTGTTCTATCCTGTTCACACAATTCAGTGCAGCTCTTTTACTTGCTGCACTGTGTTGCATAATTTCTTAGTAATTCTGGGCCAATGTACTTGCAATGGTGTTGTGCATGTTCTGGTGCCATGGCAAACTACTACACAACATTAAATAGTATTATATTTTAAGACTTATTGATGGTCTCCACCTTAGTGGCCTGTATGGCTGTGTTTTCATTTATCTTGTTCACTTTCACATTTTTCATCCATCCATAGGATTCTAAAGCCAAAGGTAATGTACTATTGAATGACACAATTATATCACTTACTCAGTGAGTCTAGCATTGGCATCCGTCTTTGCGCTTGAAGTATTATTAGATAAAATGAAAAGGTCGCTTCCCTAAAGTTGTTGTGGAAAGAAAGTGGAGCATGTCAGATCCATGGCTAGTAGCTTACCTTATAAATTGTATGATATCTGGCTCCCAAGACGAATGCCCCCACTACCCTGCGCTCTCCCAGCTGCTAACCCTGGCCCCCACAGGCAGGGTGGAATTGTTTGTGTAGGTGTGCTATCATGGGGAAATTTTAGACCTCAGCTATAAAAAAAGAATTGGCATATCTAGTCAGTCTGGGTTTAACATACAAACACATACAGCGTTAGAACCTTAGAGTGAGACACCTGGGAGGGAGTCAGCAGGAGATGAAAGAGAAGGCTATAATTGTGAAGTAATCCTTCATGCGGTTCAATCTCAACCCCTGAGTGGAGGCAGAAAGATACACTCAAACAGCCAACAGCATTAGGTGAGAGATAAATACTCCACAGGGCTGAACCGAGATGTAATTGCTAAAATGTCAAGACAATGGCTGAAGAAGTGCATAAACAACAGAAGATGGACGGAATGCAGAACAAATCAAACATTCACCCCCAGTCACAGATCTGGGTTTAATCCATCCGATTTTTTGCTTGCTATGCCATTCCAGCTTAGACCCAGCCATATGCAAATCAGTCTTGACCCTGTTCCCCATGGGAACAGTCCAGCCCAAACTGCCAGGCCAGGTCTTCCCTGGACCAGAAACAAGCATCCTGGGACCGGTTTCAGGGTATCACCCCTCATCAGCCAGTCTAGCTTGAATCTGGAGGCCAGATGAAGAAATGTAATAGTTGAACGGGATGGACCCAAAGCGAATTCTGTTTATCTTGTTACCATTAGCTATATTTAAAAACTGTGCTGTCAAAACTAATACCTAGACTGCAAAACATTTAGATGAAAGCACATTCAACATTCCATCTGCTTTCATTACCCTTTCCAGCTCAGTCACTTCTGTTTTCTTCCTTTCACCGAGCAGTGAACCATCTGCAGGGAATGCTTTTCATGGGGTCTCGCACACAAACACAGCATGCCCACAACTTGCCCCTGCCTTAGAGAGAAACTATTTGTAATGTTGTTTCGCTTTTGTGGGTTAGTGCGGTGTCACCTCGGGACATGCTGCACACGGAAGTTGAGACAGTAAAAGAATTGCAAACAAATCTCAACATTGACAAACTGAGGGTGTGCGGGCTTCGGGTTTGTGGACTTAGGCCCCTGCCTGACACGCCCTGATTTTGTCCTTGTACACATGCGGACGTTTAGGTGCCACCTTTACATCTAGCAATTAACTCTAGGAGCAAGCACTAACACAAACATCAGTTTTATGGACTTTATAAAAGCGTGAACAATATATTTTCCCGGGAATCGTACATCAGTCACATCATCAGCTATTTTGGGAAAGGAGGGATCAGCTGCAGATCATCCAGACCGCTGAACCAGAAAACAATTTTGGGAGACAAAACGGAATCGATCAGTTTACTATAGTAAATATATACATTGTAACTATTTACAGTTTGGCCACACACAGAGAACCTCACTCTCGAAACCAATGCACCAGACCCAGTTTCAATATTCTGTGCACAAAATGGCAACAAACTACAGCTTAAATGCATAGCCTTTAGTAAGCAACAAGACAGCTACAATACCCAGAAAAACGTGTCCGAAAAACGGTTGTTTTTTGTGATAACATTGATATTCAAACAGAACGGGATTCTGGAGTTCTTTAACAACTAATCTGAGGGTGCTTACAAACTTTATCACATTTCAAATGGACTGGGCAGTAGGGCTCGCTCAGTAAAGTGCCAAAAACCAGCACATAGCTATTGGACAACAAGAGCAGTTCATTAATAGGTGGTGGAAAGGCACTTTTCCTGGAACATACTACCGTTTTACAAGGTCCTTCGAAAAATGAGCTTTTAATGGTGTTCCCTTTGAAAAGCTCCTCATGTCGGTATTTTCCACTCGGAAAAACGTTAAAGCCAAATATCTGGATGCAACTCTCTCAAAGACAAGTTCACCTGAAAAGTAGGCAGATAATTGTGAATTCATGTTGAGCGTAAGTAACATGAAATATTTATAAATTAGTGTGTGATAATGCTGCCTAGTAACAGATGTAGTAAATTTTGCTTAAACGTGCACTTGAAATGTGACCACGGGGAGTGGCCATCAATGTATACGTGGACTAATAATAGTGACTAAAATGTTTATAAATTGTTATACTGAATAAGTTTATACTAATTATTAATGATTGTATTATTGAATTTGTGCTGAAATCCTTGTAGGCCTTAAGTTAGCGTGAGCCGAAGTTTAGCTGCCTGGCTCTCATATTGAATGTATTTTTCCCATCTTGCAGTGTGCTGACTCGCAAAAGGACATGACCCCTTGTTTTTCCTCAAACTAGAAGCTGAATGTAACCATAGCAGATCCATTCTCATGAATTCTTCATTTCTTGTAGAATGATATTAGACAAAATGCAACAGTGTAGATTAATGTAATGTACAAGGTCATCTAAACCAGTGAAGACAATGGAGCTACTGACCAAAAGATGCGCAAAGGATTACAGAAGGATGAAATCATACCGGACGTGCTACCTCTGAAGACGTTATTCATGTGGACCAAGGAAGTGTCTGTAAAATAATATGGGGTGAAAGATTAATGACCTAATGCATTTTTCAATTGGATAAAGATAGTGGGGTATAACCAACGACCAATAAAATTTTAGGGGAATGTACAATGAAAAAGGGATAAAAAACCCATGACACGGGGAGCCATTTAGGTGGGTTAGGGAATGCTATTGATTTTATCTAGAAACTTTGTCACTCTTTTTGGTGACTTATTGGTTCGCTTAGAACCATTCTCGTCCTTGGATTTGCCCATTTTTTACACTTTACCTCCTTATGAGGGAAGTGCCCCATTTTGCCCCGGATCTGAGTTCTGACTGATGGCGATTTGACTAATGTCCTGAAGACGAAGACTGAATCTGTGCGCTGACCTAAACTTTGGAGGGTAATTATGACAATGCATTTGTGATTTGTCTGTTTGCTTTTCCTTTCTAGGTGCCAACTGCTTACTTTTGACAGAGACCATACTTAGATGTTTTCCAAATTGGTGTTCTAAATAATTTTCGCATGAAGCCCAACATGCCAATGCTAATCAGTGGGTAGGACAGGTGTTCATTAAACTGACGCAAATAGACAAACGACTGAATCTATGCTTTGTTGAACTGACGCCTTATTGACAATCTGCTAAATTTATCTATGTTCACGCCATGCTATGTTCTAACGTTTGTGATTCTAGCCTTAATGAAATCTTATCAAAGTTGCCATATTGTGACTATGCTATTATGTTTCTTGGTTTTGAGATTAACGCATCTGCTCTTAGAATTGTAACTAATAGGGAATACAACTCATAAAATTCTACTAAACTGGTGTGGTTATTCATGACTGTAAGGTTATGGTACAGTCTTGAGTTGATTAATGACTTTGACTAAAGTGAAATGTATTGTTATGATAAATATTGATGACATTATTGACGTATTGATTGACATATTGATTAGCTATCTCGTCCTAAGGTGTCTCTCAACTGGGTCAAAAGATTAATTGGCCTAAAATGAGTCCTGATGTGTAATAAATTATCATAAAAGGACGTGTTATCAGTTCTGGTAGCAGAGCGACGGTTTGACCCTTTGGGGCACTGGGACAGAGAATTATTGTTTAGATTGTTTTTCTGAGATAATGCAAATTGGAGATATGATGCGTTTCTAAATTCACCATGACTTTCCCGGGATCTCGGAGCCTGCCTAAGTGAGTTGGGAATGTTTTTGGCATTTTAGCATTTGTGGTGTAGGATTTGAACTTGCTCAGCTTAGGCATTTTGCAGGTGATTTTAGAATTATGTGTGTTTAGGCCCGGTAATGTTGTTTTAGCTGGAGTGGGCGTACTCCACGGTATGAGAGTAGGGAAGTCGGCATACTACATGTGAGTGTGGCACCTAGTGCTCGAAAATTTTTCCATGTGGTTGGTTGTTAATGTACGGACCCGTCGTGGTCTAAGACTCTGGAGAAGTGTGTCTCAATCGTTAGAGCGGCAGACCCTGATGCAGAAATCTGGCCTGGGACCAGGGTTCAATTCTCGCCTCGGTGGGTCTTGGGCTCAATTTCCTCGGACCTGATAATTCTTGCCTCAGTGCCTAATCTAATTCATGGGTCCCACTCTGTAACTCTGGGCAATAGCTTGCTTAGTCTCCACAATGGCCCCAACAGCGCTGGGATGCCTGGCTTCACCTTGGAGGTTGCCCAGGAGTGGTCACCTCACAGGGAAAAGCCAGGAGGGGTTCCACAGCGGTATGCATACAGCGCCTTGAAACCCTAACAGATGAGAAGTGCGCTATACAAGTACAACGTTTACAGTATATTGACAAGTGTAGGAGACACTTGGGTTTATGTTGTAATTTGTCCGGTTTAATTAGGTCAATCGGGCGTGGTTGACAAGTCGAATTTGAGTCAAACAGTATGTGTGAAACCTTCGATGGAGATTTGGCAAGTTCTAAAGCACACTAGAACGAACCATTGACAAGTCGAGAGTAGGATTTGCGGGTCGAATTCTGCTTGCGGGTGCGGGCAAATTTGAGTTGTTGTTGTTAAAGGAGCTCGCAGTAATTTTGCATTAGTTTGGTATAAATCTAGTGAGGAGCGGACGAGCCGCAAAGTCTTTGTCAGCTGCAGAGTGTGAGTGTGACGTCAGTAGTGCCGCGCTGAGATAGGTCAGTTGCTGAAAGGGGTCGCACACGGATTGGCTGCCGTTCGCGGGAGGCAATAGGTTGAGAAAGGTGGGTGAAGAGTCTCCTGGGAATTTGGCATTCCCGGAGCACGGAACGTTCAATACGAGAGTTCTAGAGAATTTGAGGAGGATGTTAAGTGTACAAAAGCCACCTCCAAGGCCAGCTAGGTACGAGGCATTAGCAGTCTGGGATTTAATGGCTATTAAACAAAGACAGCAGAAATTTGAAAGGAGAATAAAAAGAGCAGAAAAGACTTTAGCTGAGGCTAGATGGGACAATGAGAGCAAAATGTGGAGACAAGGAATAGTGGACAGACTAAAATTGTTCCCAGCAATAGCACAAGGAGACGAGACGCAGGGGAAGAAAGCCACATTTAAAACAGACAAAGACTCTAGTAAGCCTAAAGAGACTAAGAGATCTTGGATAGAAGATGATTCAGACGATGAAGTATTCTTAAATCAGATATTGCAGGATCGCCCGCCACCCTATGCGGTAAGCGACAATGTCCTGAGCACCAGCGCAGGTCCTGGGAACCAGACGCAGGAGAAGGGAGTAACCAATGCAGTACAGACTAGTGATAAAGGTTTGATACAGAATGGTGTCAGTGTACCCACTGCGCCAGACATGCAGATACAGTTGCAACCTCCACCGCAGATACAGAGAATCTATCCAGACGTCCCAGTGCTAGAGACTACTACAAATCTGATAGTGCCGCCAGACCCGATATATACAAAATCGAGATTAATACAGATTGAGCCAACTCCACAATTGCTGCCCCAGCCGCAGCAACAGCTGATGCCTGGGTATAATCCAGCAGAAGGACCTCCATTAGTACCTGCCCCGGCTTCAGAGAATCAAACCTTTGGAGTTGCTGCTCCACGGAGTTTGGGACCAGGTCAGACACCCTGCTGCCATATCATTGCCAATTACTGTCGGTCCACCGGTGCCATTGTATGCACAAGGTAAGCCTGGTGTGTGTGATCAGGGAGTAATGACCCAAGATACAATGAGAGGAGGTTCCATAGGAACTCCCCAGTTAATGGCCCCGGAAGAGCAATCAGTTGAAAGACCAAGGTCTTTACTAGACCATAGCTTGGTTGAAGCACTGTTGGAGGCAATGAGACAGGCAGGGCTAGGTGTGCTAACTCCACAGTCAATAAATACGAATGCTTCACAATCGCCAATGATTCAAGCAGGGAATATCTCACTGCAAGGTTTTACGGTACAACAGTTAAATGAGTGGTTAGAAACAACCTATGCTTCACAAAAGACTGCAGTAACTGCAGAGAAGCCAGAAAGGTCAGAAAAAGATGAATACCTGAACTTTGTGAGACTGGGCATGGAGGTTGCTGAATTAATTGAGGGAACAATGGGGGTGAACAGATTAGAGTCATACACTGAAGCAGAATTGAGGTATCTGTGCCCTAACATCACTAAAGAATAGGTAAGGTGCATCAGAGGTTGGCGAACCTGGCAGATAAATACAATATTGATATTAAAAATACTAAACATTTGAAAAGAAGCTACAGATTAGACTTCGACTCTAAAGATTTTGACCATATGAGGTCAGCCGGAATAAAAGCGCATCTTAAAGAAATATTGCAAAGTGCGCAGAACTGGGGAGCATTAGAAAAGTGGGAAGGCAGATGGGCAAAGAAAAGAGATAAGGAGAAAAGTGACAGTCCGGGATCAAGTCAAGCTAAAGCTTCACCAGATACAGGATCAGTAAAGATGTTACAGATGAGAGAAACAGCTGATGGGGTTCTGATCCATGTACCATGGACTAGGGGAGACATTCTGTCATTCACAAATGATTATCCCCGGTTGAGGGAGAAGCCAGTAGAGTGGTATCAGCAGACAGATAGGTTTGTGAAGCTTGCAAAGTGTCTCTGGGAAGACTTAAATACCTTGTTTGAGATCATTGTTCCGCCCCACTTATGGCTTGAGTGCAAGAGAGGTGTGGACTGGCCGACACAGGAACCGGCAAGGGATAAGGCGACCGGAGCACCCTCTGAGGAGGTGATGAAGTACTATCATAAAGTGATTGAGTTTCTGAAGCAGAAAGTGTCGCCGAAAGTGACTGATTGTCAGAAAATAGACCGGACCTCACAGGAGGTTAAAGAATCAATCCATGCTTACTATGAGAGGTTGTTGAAAGTGTTTAAACATTACAGTGGCACTGAGACTATTGAGCCGAAAGACATGAACCACCTTGTGTTCAGATTTGTTGAAGGGCTGAGACCAGAGGTTGGCCAGATGATTAAGAATCATCTGATTTGTTGGCAAGCGAAGCCAATTGATGAGGTGTTGCAGTATGCGAAATACTGTAGTGACGAGATTGAGCTGAAGCAGTGAACGTTGAAGGAGAAAGTACAGGTGAAGCCGAATGCAGTGTTTCCCCAGGTGCCGCAATATCATATGGCATACATAAAGTGTCACCAAAGAAGCTGCAGTACTGTCAGAAAGAGGTGAAATACTTAGGACACTTGATTGAGAGAGGGTCCAGAAGAATATCAAAAGAAAGGGTGACAGCTATTTTGCAGATTAACCCCGACAACAAAAAGAGATGTCAGGATGTTTCTGGGAATGGTGGGCTACTGTCGCCAGTGGATACCCAACTTTTCGATGTGGTTCTGTGCTGGCTTCATCTCACCCTGGAAGAAATGAAGCAGAGCCACATATAAGCGCTAACCAGGCACAATGACATCAGTTACTTCCTTTCAGTGCCTTCCCATGCAGATCAGGAGCTTAGTTCCCGAATTTGTCTGTCTACTGACGGTTTCGAAATTCATTAAAAAAAACGGTTGGCTATGGAAAAATATCTTCACCAAAAATGACAGGTTTTAAGATGCCACAAGCAGATTCTGATGGAGATCCTTGAAACTGAGGCCTGAGATCTTTCCTGGAAATTTCTTCTCTAAGTGCCATCCTGTGTAAGAATCATTTAAGATGCTCACATTGGCTCAGATTCTATCAGCCCTGGACCCAGGAGACTGGACGGTAGTCCCTAGACTTGTAGACATGTATTTTAATAAATGTGTTTTGCAGTCACAAAAGCATTACCTGCAATCCCCATTTGTCCTACAGCAGACCACTCTTCCTGCCCATGCAGATCTCACTGTTGTGATGGATGAATTGTTAATAGGTTGGAGGATTGTAATGGGGATATGGATATCCGAGGCCTCTTTTCTCCAGTGGAGAACAGGCTCCATGTCAACCTAGCTTTGAGCTGTTAGTTGTGCCCTGAAGTCTTTGCCTGAAGTCTTTTCTGCCATCTATGAAGGGGAGGCCAGTGCACAATTGCTATGTGATACTGAAACAAGCAGGGCCAAATTGAATACTCGGCCCTATGCAAATAGACCTTACATCCTGGGAGGTGGCTGGAGCAGCAGAACATCTTTCTAGAACCTAACCACCTTGCAGGATCCCTGAATGCCAGTGAAGGCAAACTAAGCAGATCTAATCTTGCAGATCACATGTGGGACCAGCATCTTGAAGTGGCACAGGTGGTGTTCTACTAGTTGGGAGAGCCCTCACTAGACCCATTGGCCACTGCAGAGAATGCAGAGTCTCAACATTTTTTTTGTGTTGTAGTTTCCAGGAAAGCAATCAGTAAGAGGTGCATTCAAGCTGGAGTGAAATGAGAGACTCCTGTATGACTGCCTGTCACAACCTGATGCGAGTTCTGAATACGATCAAGAAAGAACAGGCCTAACACATTTTAATTGCTACAATGGACAAAGACAGAGGTTTTGATCCAGGGCAAACAATCCAAACATCTAGTCGACCTCCATGTGGCCTGAAACTCCTGGCCCTGTACCCAGCCCCAAGTTAAAAACCTGGGTATCTGGTTCGACCAGGAGCTCTCTTTTGATAGCCAAATCACAGCTTTGGCTGGGAAATGTCTTGAAACCCTTATGACCCTCAAAAAATACTCTGCTTCCTTCCTGAATCTGCAAATAAAACAGTGGTCCAGGCTTTAATCATATCGAGGTTGGATTACTATAACGTGTTGTACATGGGGGTGTGACAGTCCCGCATGATGAGGATCAAAAGAGTTCAGAATGCAGTGGCTTGCTTTTTACTTAATCTCTCAAAATGCACCTCTACGGGGTCTACACTCTCAAAGATGCACTGACTTCCTATGAAGCAGAGGTTGTCTTTCAAGGCCTTGTGCTGCTATTACAAATCTTTGGCAAATAGTGGCCCGCTGTACCTGCAGCCTGTCATTCAACCCTATGCCCCTCAGATGAACCTCAGATCTTCAGGGGCTAGGTTGGCCTGCATCCTGAAAGTCAATAAAGTGTGCCTTGGTAACAGCTTGTTCAGTTTCCTAGCATCCAGACTGTGCAACTCGCTCCCCCTTTCGGTCTATCAGGCACCCTCTGAACTCTTCTTTCAGAAAAAAATTAAAACCTGGGCCCATATTTAGGAAAAGGTGGAGCATCAGAGCTGATGCTCCACTTTTTCTGCCCCCCCCCCTCCACCGGCACCTAACGACATCATGGTTGCACTGCATTTATAATACAGATAATCTATGGTGGTCATTTAGCACAATAGCATCAACATTTTTGATGCTATTGCGGCTCTTTGCTACACTAGCATCAAAACATTTGATGCTAGTGTAGCAAAGTGCAAGGTGGCCCATTGGTTTCAATGTGAGCGTCATTTTAACACCTGCCATGAACATTCATTAAAAATGATGTAACCAATGGTGCAGTGAAATATGTTAAATTTCACTGCACCATTTTTTCGGGCCTCCTAGCGCCGGAACTCCCGCCTTTCGTACATTAGTCCTGGCACAGGTATAATGTGGCACAAGGGTCTTCAAAGTGGCACAATGCAAGCATTGTGCCAGTTTGTAAATAGGGCACGTGGAAAAAGCCACTTTAGCACCACCTTAGAGTCAAAATGGTGGCACTAAAGTGCCACTAGGGGCTCATATACATGCCCCCTGGTTGTTTATATCCAATTCACTCTCGAAGTTGCAGTCAGCTCACGGTAAACAGGATTTTGGACCTACAGAGCTGGGACACTCCTTTCCAAAGTAGCCATGTGCTTTACAAGCCTAATTATTATTACTATTTGGTTCAGTGCCTGAAACACTAACCCTTCATAAACTAAGCTGAAAGAAGTTCTGTTGTATGTTCTTTCTTTAGCTCAGAAAGACCTTGCAATGTGTACTGTAAAGGGTTTTTTGTCTGCCATTTTGACCATTATGCATGTTTGCTGGACTACCCATATTCTGTCACCTAAAACTACTCCCTTTGAAATGGTTTGGCAAAACTGAGACTAAAAGGGGTGCAAACACTGTAGGAAAGTGCCATCTTGCCTGGCATTTCACCCCCATTACTACCTGTGTGTCAATTTGTTTTTGCCTGTCTCAGTGGGATCCTGCTAGCCAGAACCCCAGTGCTCATAGTTTGTGGCCTGAATGTGTGTCCCCTGTGTAGTGACTAACTGTGTCACTGAGGCTCTGCTAACCAGAACCTCAGTGCTTATACTTTCTCTATCTTTAAAATTGTCACTATAGGCTAGTGACCATTTTTACCAATTCTAATTGGCACACTGGAACACCCCTATAATTACCTCGTATATGGTACCTAGGTACCCAGGGTTTTCAGGTTCTAGGAGATCCCTATGGACTGCAGCATTTCTTTTGCCACCCATAGGGAGCTCAGACAAATCTTACACAGGACTGCCACTGCAGCCTGAGTGAAATAAGGTCCACGTTATTTCACAGCCATTTTACACTGCACGTAAGTGACTTATAAGTCACCTATATGTCTAACCCTCACTTGGTGAAGGTTAGGTGCAAAGTTACTAAGTGTGAGGGCACCCTGGTACTAGCCAAGGTGTCCCCACATAGTTCAGGGCAATTTCCTCAGACTCTGTGAGTGCGGGGACACCATTGCATGCGTGCACTACATATAGGTAAATTCCTATATGTAGCTTCACAATGGTAACTCCGAATATGGCCATGTAAAATGTCTAAGATCCTGGAAGTTTCGCCCCATGCCAAATCTGGTATTGGGATGCCAATCCCATGCATCCCTGGGGCTCCAGCATGGACACCGGGTACTGCCAAACCAGCTCTCTGGGGTTTTCACCGCAGCTACAGCTGCTGCCAAACCAAAGTCAGGCTTCTGCCCTCCTGGGGTCTGGGCAGCCCAGTCCCAGGAAGGCAGAACAAAGGATTTCCGCTGAGAGAGAGTGTTACACCATCTCCCTTTGGAAGTAGGTGTTAAGGGCCTGAGAGAAGTAGCCTCTCCAGGCCTCTGGAAATGCCTTGAAGGGCACAGATGGCACCCGCCTTGCATAAGCCAATCTACACCAGTTCAGGGAACCCCCAGCCCCTCCTCTGGCATGAAACTGGACAAAGGAAAGGTGAGTGACCACTCCCCATCAACACCCCAGGAGTGGTGCCCAGAGCTCCTCCAGTGTGTCCCAGACCTCTGCCATCTTGAATCCAGAGGTGTGAGGGCCCAATCGAGGCCTCTGAGTGCCCAGTGCCAGCAGGTGACGTCAGAGACCCCTCCTGATAGGTGCTTACCTGACTAGGTGGTCCATCCTCCTTGAGGGCTATTTAGGGTCTCTCCAGTGGGCTTGTCCTCAGATAATGAATGCAACCTCTGCATCTCCCTCTTTGACTTCTGCCAAGGATCGACCGCTGACTGCTCCAGGACGCCTGCAAAACTGCAACAAAGTAGCAAGAAGATTACCAGCGACATTGTAGCACCTAATCCTGTCGGCTTTCTCAACTGTTTCCTGGTGGTACATGCTCTGGATGCTGTCTGCCTTCACCCTGCACTGGAAGCCACGAAGAAATCTCCCGTGGGTTGACGGAGTCTTCCCCCTGCTAACGCATGCACCAAACTTCAGCTTCACCGGTCCCCTGGGTCCCCTCTCATCGTGACGAGCATGGTCCCTGGAACACAGGTGCTGTATCCAAGTGACTCCGACAATCCAGTGGTCCATCTGTCTAAATTTGGTGGGGCTAAGTCCTTGCCTCCCCTCGCCAGACAGTAATCCTGTGTACTGCGTGAACTGCAGCTGCTAGGGCTTCTGTGCACTTTTGCAAGGAATCCGCCCAAAGAAAAACACCAAGGCTCCCACTACCACAACCCCAACTGCATCCTCTAGTGCCCCTAGTAATAGCAGTGGTGGTGGGAAGTCTACTACAAATAGCAAATCAAAGAGTGTAGCTGGGCTCACCATTGGTAATGTAGTTGGGGTTGGTCTTGTTAGGGAGATCACAGATGCTACTTTAGTCTCTGGTGGTCTTATTGACTTTGCCACCTTGGCTGATTGTCCCCTTAATATGGGTAAGTACAAGCAACTTCCCCTAATAAATGGTGTTGAGGTTGAGGCCTACAGGGATACAGGAGCCAGTGTCACCATGGTATTTGAGAAACTGGTTCACCCTGACCAGCACCTGCTTGGGCTGAAGTGGTGTTGGAGGCCCATGCAGCAATGCTGGGCATTTCAGGGCATACCTTTGCTGTCACAAGGGCTCAGGCCCAGAAGCAAAGAGGACAGGGATGCTTGGATCCTGGAACAATGGACCAAGTGCTCCCAAAAGCTAGGGGTGGAAAGGGTAAATCCTTGCTGACTATCCCTCCCTCTCCAGAAGATTCCCATTTTGAGGAAGAGGAATCCTCCCAATGGCAGAACCTACACCAGATGAGCTGGGAACAGGCACTGCTGAGCTTTTGGGTGCAGGGGGGCCTGCTAGGGAAGAGCTGAGTGTGGCACAGCAGACCTGTCCCACACTAGAGGGTTTGAGACAGCAAGCTGTCAAACAGCAGTATTGGGATATCACTGATAGCCATAGGTCTATTGGGAAGATAACCTCCTCTATACTGAGTCAAGGGACCCTAAACCTGGAGCTACCAGGAGATTGGTCATCTCTTTGCAGTATAGGGAGTTTCTTCTGACCTTAGCACATGATAGTCCTTTGGCTGGGCATTTAGGCCAGAGCAAAACTTGGGACAGACTTGTTCCATTGTTTCACTGGCCTCACATGTCAGAGGACACTAGGAGTTTTGTTGCTCCTGTGTGACCTGCCAAGCCAGTGGCAAGACTGGTGGCACACCCAAGACCCCCTTAATTCCACTCTCAGTGGTTGGAGTGCCCTTTGAAAGGGTATGGGTTGATATAGTTGCCCCCCTTGACCCTCCAGCAGCTTCAGGCAATAGGTTTATCCTTGTGGTAGTGGACTATGCCACTAGGTATCCTGAAGCAATTCCCTTAAGGACCCCTACAGCTCCTGCAGTGGCTGAGGCCCTCCTAGGAATCTTTTCCAGAGTGGGTTTCCCTAAGGACGTGGTGTCAGACAGATGTAGTAACTTCATGTCTGCATACCTCAAAGCTTAGTGGAAGGAGTGTGGTGTAACATATACGTTCACTACTCCTTATCATCTACAAACAAATGGTCTGGTTGAGAGGTTTAATAAAACTCTCAAAGGTGAGATTATGGGACTCCCTGAAAAGCTCAGAAGGAGATGGGATGTCCTGCTGCCATGCTTCCTTTTCACTTACAGGGAAGTACCCCAAAAAAGGAGTGGCCTTTGAACTCCTCTTTGGGCACCCTGTGAGAGGTCCCCTTGCTCTTGTGAAGGAGGGTTGGGAACAACCTTTAAAAGCTCCCAAGCAAGACATTGTGGACTATGTACTTGGCCTAAGATCCAGAATGGCTGAGTACATGAAAAAGGCCAGTAAAAACCTTCAGGCTAGCCAAGAGCTCCAAAAGCAATGGCATGACTAGAAGGCTGCCCTGACCCAGTACCTCCCAGGACAGAAGGTGTGGGTATTGGAGCTTGTGGCCCCAAGAGCACTCCAAAACAAATGGAGTGGACCCCATCTAATTGTTGAAAATAAGGGTGAGATCACCTACTTAGTAGACCTGGGCCCTGTCAGGAGTCCCGTTAGTGTGCTCCATGTCAATCGCCTGAAACCTTACTATGACAGGGCTGACATAACCCTGCTCATGGCAACTGATGAGGGGCAGGAGGAAGAGAGTGACCCTCTCCCTGAAATCTTCTCCACTACTAAAGCTGATGGCTTAGTGGAGGGAGTGGTGCTTGCAGATTGCCTTACTGCTGAGCAGAAGGACAACTGTATAAATCTCCTAGGCCAATTCTCTGACCTCTTCTCACTGACACCAGGTAACACTACCTGTTGTGAGCACACAATCAACACTGGAGACAGTTTACCTGTCAAAAGTAAGATTTACAGGCAGCCTGACCATGTCAGAGATTGCACAAAACAATAGGTACAGAAAATGTGTCAGAGTCACCAGATCCTCTGGGTCTGTGCACGTTCCCAACACTTCCACCACAAGACAGCTCCAATACTCTGATTAGAATTGTCACAGAGTCTAAAAGACTCCAAGTGGGCAAAAGGGGATTAGGAAGGGAACAGCTGGGAAGGAGACCTGTAGGAAGCAAAAAGGTTAAAACACACAATATCAAGATTATATCATATTAATCAATAGTAGGCTATGACTCTAAGCATTGTCTTTATGAAAACATGGACAACCTAAGCATAGACTTAAAATGTCTAGGCTTCAAGATGACTAGATACCTGTGAGGGAATCAAGAAAGATTAAATGCAACTTTCAAATTCAAGTATTATCTTTTGCATGAGGATCAGGAAATAATCTGAATGATTTCTAAACCATCATATGAATCGTGTTTGAGAAACTTATTATGTACACACAACATTACATCTAGAACTCTAGATTTTTTGTTCTCTCAAAATTGCCGGAACATGAATTGCGCACATTGCAGATTTGTACAAAGGTTGTAAATACCATAGAATGATTGTGCACCATGAATAACATAAATTAGACTCGAGAAATAAATCACGCGTCTTGCCAACTCGAAAGCCACCAAGTAAATGCCTTAAAATGGTAGCGCATAATGAACACCGTGATTTTAAACACAGAAAAGGAATTGCGCGTCTTGCCGATTTGAATGTCACCATATGAATGTCAGGAAATGGTAGCGTACAATGAATAACATGAATTACACACAAGAAATGAATCGTGCGTCTTGCCGATTTCGAATGCCACCATGTAGTTGCCAAGAAATGGTAGCGCACAATGAATATCAAGGGTTAAAGCATGTGAAATTAATTGCGCGTCTTGCCGATTCGAATGCCACCATGTAACTGCCAAGGAATGGTAGTGCACAATGAATATCAAGGGTTAAAGCACAAGAAATGAATTGCGCATCTTGCCGAATCGAATGCCACATGTAACTGCCAAGGAATGGTAGTGCACAATGAATATTAAGGGTTAAAACCCGAAAAATTAATCAAGCGTCTTGCTGATTCGAATGCCACCATGTAACTGCCAAGGAATGGTATAGCACAATGAGTATCAAGGGTTAAACACGAGAAAATGAATCCCGCGTCTTGCAGATTCGAATGCCACCATGTAACTGCCAAGGAATGGTAGCGCACAATGAATAACATGAATTAAGCACAAGAAATGAATCGCGCATCTTGCTGATTCTAATGCTACCTCATAAATGCCATAAAATGGTAGGGCACAATGAATATCAAGAGTTACACACAAGCAAAGAATCGCACGTCTTGCAGATTCGAGTACCAGCATGTAAATGCCATGAAAAACCAAGCGCACATTCACACGCACAAGAGTAGAATTGTTTATCATGCAAAATTAGGCCCAAGAACTCAAAATCCTGTGAGAACGGAATCGGGGGCCCAACCCGACCTCCGTCTTACCGCCCTGATCAAGAATCACCCAGCCAAGTGAAAGGGCGAGGCCTGGAAGATCAAAGTAGGCTTCTGGAACAAGAGCTCAGGAAGTTGCTTTTGCTCTGCACCGGGACCTCTGAATAGTGAGCACGTGGAGCTGGGCTGGCTCCCTTTTATAGAGTCTTAGCCCAGCCCACCAACCCCACCCAGGCATGCTTCAGGGCAAGCTTCTAGAATGCCCTGGAAGGGGACCACACCCAGACACAGTCTGAAAGCCTGCAGCAGTACATGTGAACAGTATTTATATGCATGCTGAACATAAGTCTTCAGGATTAAACTCTGTAATGCAAAAGGTTAAGCAACATCATATCAGCACAATGCATGAATTATGCATGAATTATGTTAGCTTGAAATTGTTAGGTTTTTGCATTCTAGTCGCCCGTAGAGCGCTCACTGCCCTGATGTTGACAAAATGCTGGACCTAGGAGTAATTGAGCCTTCAGAGAGCCCATGGGCTAGCCCAGTGGTGCTTGTCCCAAAACCTCACAGTAAAGATGGTAAAAGAGAAATGAGGTGTGTTGACTACAGAGGTCTCACTCAAGTAACCAAAATTGATGCACACCCTATACCCAGGGCAGATGAGCTAATAGATACACTGGCTCTTGCCAAGTATCTAAGCACTTTTGACTCAACTGCAGGGTGTTGGCAGATTAAGTTGTCAGAAGATGCTAAACCTAAAACAGCATTTACCACCATTGGAGGGCACTATCCGTTCACTGTTATGCCCTTTGGTTTGAAAAATGCACCTGCCACTTTTCAGAGGTTGGTGAACACAGTCCTGCAAGGTTTGGAAGCTTTTAGTGCAACATATCTAGATGATATAGCTGTCCTTAGCCCCACCTGGGATAAGCACCTGGTCCACCTATGGAAGGTTTTGGAGGCCCTGCAAAAGGAAGGCCTCCCTATCAAGGCTTTGAAGTGCCAGATAGGTCAGGGGAAAGTGGTTTATCTGGGCCAACTGGTAGGTGGGGAACAGATTGCACCACTGCAGGGGAAGATCCAGACCATAATGGAATGGGCTCCCCCTACAACTCAAACCCAGGTGAGAGCCTTCCTAGGCCTCACAGGGTACTATAGGAGATTCATCAAGAATTATGGCTCAATTGCAGCCCCTCTTAATGACCTTACTAGCAAGAAGATGCCTAAGAAGGTATTGTGGACAGCTAGCTGTCAAAAGGCTTTCGATGAGCTAAAACAGGCCATGTGCTCTGCACCTGTCCTAAAAAGCCCTTGTTACTCCAAGAAATTCATAGTCCAGACTGATGCTTCCGAATTAGGGATAGGGGCAGTTCTATCACAGCTTACCACTGAGGACCAGGATCAACCTGTTGCTTTTATCAGCAGGAGGTTGACCTCTAGAGAAAAGCGTTGGTCTGTGTAGGAAAGTACCATCTTGCCTGGCATGCTACCCCCATATTTAACTGTATATATGTTGTTTTAGTGTATGTGTCACTGGGACCCTGCCAGACAGGGCCCCAGTGCTCATAAGTGTGCCCTGTATGTGTTCCCTGTGTGATGACTAACTGTCTCACTGAGGCTCTGCTAACCAGAACCTCAGTGGTTATGCTCTCTCTTTACTTTCCGAATTGTCACTAACAGGCTAGTGACCAATTTCACCAATTCACATTGGCATACTGGAACACCCTTATAATTCCCTAGTATATGGTACTGAGGTACCCAGGGTATTGGGGTTCCAGGAGATCCCTATGGGCTGCAGCATTTCTTTTGCCACCCATAGGGAGCTCTGACAATTCTTACACAGGCCTGCCACTGCAGCCTGAGTGAAATAACGTCCACGTTATTTCACAGCCATTTACCACTGCACTTAAGTAACTTATAAGTCACCTATATGTCTAACCTTTACCTGGTAAAGGTTGGGTGCTAAGTTACTTAGTGTGTGGGCACCCTGGCACTAGCCAAGGTTCCCCCACATCATTCAGGGCAAATTCCCCAGACTTTGTGAGGGCGGGGACACCATTACACGCGTGCACTATACATAGGTCACTACCTACGTATAGCGTCACAATGGTAACTCCGAATATGGCCATGTAACATGTCTAAGATCATGGAATTGTCACCCCAATGCAATTCTGGCATTGGGAAGACAATTCCATGATCCCCCGAGTCTCTAGTACAGACCTGGGTACTGCCAAACTGCCTTTCCTGGGGTTTCACTGCAGCTGCTGCCAACCCCCTCAGACAGGTTTCTGCCCTCCTGAGGTCCAGCCAGGTTTGGCCCAGGAAGGCAGAACAAAGGACTTCCTCAGAGAGAGGGTGTTACACCCTCTCCCTTTGGAAAAAGGTGTCAGGGCTGGGGAGGAGTAGCCTCCCCCAGCCTCTGGAAATGCTTTGATGGGCACAGATGGTGCCCATCTCTGCATAAGCCAGTCTACACCGGTTCAGGGATCCCCCAACCCTGCTCTGGTGCGAAACTGGACAAAGGAAAGGGGATTGACCACTCCCCTGACCTGCACCTCGCAGGGGAGGTGCCCAGAGCTCCTCCAGTGTGCTCCAGACCTCTGCCATCTTGGAAACACAGGTGCTGCTGGCACACTGGACTGCTCTGAGTGGCCAGTGCCAGCAGGTGACGTCAGAGACTCCTCCTGATAGGCTCTTACCTGTGTTGCTAGCCTATCCTCCTTACTAGGAAGCAAAACCTCCTTTTCTGGCTATTTAGGGTCTCTGCTTTGGGGAATTCTTTAGATAACGAATGCAAGAGCTCATCAGAGTTCCTCTGCATCTCTCTCTTCACCTTCTGCCAAAGGATCGACCGCTGACTGCTCAGGACGCCTGCAAAACCGCAACAAAGTAGCAAAGACGACTACTGCAACCTTGTATCGCTGATCCTGCCGCCTTCTCAACTGTTTTCCTGGTGGTGCATGCTGTGGGGGTAGTCTGCCTCCTCTCTGCACTAGGAGCTCTGAAGAAATCTCCCGTGGGACGATGGAATCCTCCCCCTGCAACCGCAGGCACCAAAAGAACTGCATCACCGGTCCTCTGGGTCCCCTCTCAGCACGACGAGCGTGGTCCCTGGAACTCAGCAACTCTGTCCAAGTGACTCCCACAGTCCAGTGACTCTTCAGTCCATGTTTGGTGGAGGTAAGTCCTTGCCTCCCTACGCTAGACTGCATTGCTGGGTACTGCGTGATTTGCAGCTGCTCCGGCTCCTGTGCACTCTTCCAGGATTTCCTTTGTGCACAGCCAAGCCTGGGTCCCCAACACTCTAACCTCCAGTGCACGACCTCCTGAGTTGACCTCCGGCGTCGTGGGACCTTCTTTTGTGACTTCGGGTGAGCTCCGGTTCACTCTTCTTCATAGTGCCTGTTGCAGCACTTCTGCGGGTGCTGCTTGCTTCTGAGTGGGCTCTTTGTCTTGCTGGATGCCCTCTCTGTCTCCTCACGCAATTGGAGACATCCTGGTCCCTCCTGGGCCACAGCAGCATCCAAAAACCCTAACCGTGACCCTTGCAGCTAGCAAGGCTTGTTTGCGGTCTTTCTGCGTGGGAACACCTCTGCAAGCTTCTTCACGACGTGGGACATCCATCCTCCAAAGGGGAAGTCCTAGTCCTCTGCGTTCTTGCAGAGTCCACAGCTTCTACCATCCGGTGGCAGCTTCTTTGCAACCTCAGCTGGCATTTCTTGGGCATCTGCCCACTCCCGACTTGAGTGTGACTCTTCGACTTGGTTCCCTTGTTCCACAGGTACTCTCGTCTGGAAATCCATCGTTGTTGCATTGCTTGTGTTGGTCTTCCTTGCAGAATTCCCCTATCACGACTTCTGTGCTCTCTGGGGAATATAGGTGCACTTTACACCTACTTTTCAGGGTCTTGGGGTGGGCTATTTTTCTAACCCTTACTGTTTTCTTACAGTCCCAGTGACCCTCTACAAGCTCACATAGGTTTGGGGTCCCTTCGTGGTTCGCATTCCACTTCTAGAGTATATGGTTTGTGTTGCCCCTGTACCTATGTGCTCCTATTGCAATCTACTGTAATTCTACATTGCTTGCATTACTTCCTTTTGCTATTACTGCATATTTTTGGTATTGTGTACATATATCTTGAGTATATTTGGCATCCTCATACTGACGGTACTCAATGAGATACTTTGGCATATTGTCATAAAAATAAAGTACCTTTATTTTTAGTATATCTGTGTATTGTGTTTTCTTATGATATTGTGCATATGACACCAGTGGTATAGCAGGAGCTTTGCATGTCTCCTAGTTCAGCCTAAGCTGCTCTGCTATAGCTACCTTCTATCAGCCTAAGCTGCTAGAAACACCTCTTTTACACTAATAAGGGATAACTGGACCTGGTACAGAGTGTAAGTACCCCTTGGTACCCACCACAAGGCAGGCCAGCCTCCTACAGTCTGCCATAGGGAGGGAGGCCTTTGCTGTGGTCTGGGCACTGAAAAAGTTGAGACAATATCTGTTTGGTACTCACTTTATTGTTCAGGCAGACCACAAACCTCTATTATGGCTTAAACAAATGAAAGGTGAAAACCATAAATTGTTGAGGTGGTCCCTCTCCCTACAGGGAACGGACTATACAGTGGAACATAGACCTGGGAGTACCCACTCCAATGCAGTTGGACTCTCCAGACTGCACTTGCTAGGGCTTCTGTGCACTTTTGCAAGGAATCCGTCATGCACAGCACAGCCCAGGTCCCCAGCACTCCGTCCTGCATCGCTCAACTCGCTGAGTTGACCACTGGCTTCGTGGGACCCACTTTTGTAGTGCTGAGATGACCGCTGTGCTCAGTTTTCTTGAACCTGTGTTCAAATACTTCTGCGGGTGCTGCCTTCTTGTGCATGGGCTCTCTGTGTTGCTGAGGGGCCCCTCTGTCTCCTCTTCCAAGTGGCGACCTCCTGGTCCTTCCTGGGCCCGGGCAGCACCCTTTTTCTTTAACCGTAACCTTTGCAGCTAGCAAGGCTTGTTTGCAGGCTTTCTCCAAAGAAACAACTTTGCATTCTCCAGAACTCCGTGGGACATCTTCTGTGCAAAGGAGAAGTTCCTGGCATCTTCCATTGTTGCAGAATCTTCAGCTTCTTCCACCCGGAGGCAGCCATTTTGCACCTTCATCCGGGGTTTGGTGGGCTCCTTCCCCCCTGGACACTTTCATGACTCTTGGACTTGGTCCCCTTCCTTTGCAGGTCCTCAGGTCCAGGAATCCATCTTCGGTGCTTTGCAATCAGTTGTGATCTTTGCAGAATCTCCTATCACGATTTTAGAGTGTTTCTGGGGAAGTAGGGTCACTTTACTCCTACTTTTCAGGGTCTTGGGGTGGGGTATCTTGGACACCCTTAGGCCCATATTTATACTTTTTTTTGCGCTGCATTTGTGCCTCTTTTTGACGCGAAATCAGTGCAAACTTACAAAATACAATTGTATTGCATCAAAAAGCGGCGCAAATATTTTGTACGTTTGCGCTGAGTTTGCGTCAAAAAGCGGTGGAAATGCTGCGAAAAAAAAGTATAAATATGGGCCTTAGTGTTTTCTTACACTACCAGCGACCCTCTACACACTACACTAGGCTAGGGGTCCCTAAGTGGTTCTTATTACACTTTCTTAGCACATGGTTTGTGTTGCCCCTAAGCCTATTGCATCATATTGTATTCTACAGTGTTTGCACTACTTTTCTGTTTACTTACCTGATTTTGGTTTGTGTGTATATTTTGAGTATTTTACTTACCTACTAAGGGAGTATATCCTCTGGGATATTTTTGGCACATTGTCACTAAAATAAAGTACCGTTATTTTTAGTAACTCTGAGTATTGTGATTCTTGTGATATAGTGCTATGTGATATAAGTGGTATATTAGGAGCTTTGCATGTCTCCTAGATCAGCCTAAGTAGCTCTGCTATAGCCACCTCTATCAGCCTAAGCTGCTAGAACACAACTAATCTACTAATAAGGGATACCTGGACCTGGCACAAGATGTAAGTACCATCAGGTACCCACTATAAGCCAGGCCAGCCTCCTACAAACACAACCAAAAAATAGGAAGTAAATTATTTGAAGGTGCTGTTGGGTACCACTGCACTGTCTACACATACAACTTAATAATGTGTTAATCATCTATCAAGGCCTTGACATGCCACAGAAATCCTATTTGACAGACAGGACATATAACCACCATTAGGTTGGAGAAATTGGGGGCTTATTTACAAGATCCTGGGGGAAGGGATGCATCCACCAATAATAAGCAGACACCCCATCCGCCCTAATTAGCTTGTGTATCCATGTGTACACTCTAAATAGTGAAGACAGAACATTGGTCTATTTTTTGTAGATGTCCCACAAAACACAACCTCTCCACCTTGATACCATGAGCTATGTAATCATGTAATCAGTGTAACTGGCATTAAACAAAGCTGCTGCTGTTGCAGTACACATCCATCCTCCCTGAGCATAAGAGCCTTTTTAGGGTCGAGCCTGCGTTGCATGCGCTCGCGCATGCGTATCACAGCGAAACGCTTTAGTCACTAGAAAAGGGCTCGGAGCCCTGTTGACGTCACGTCAGTGTGTTTCATTGGTTCGTGGGCTTGCCTAGTAAAATCTGCTTGCTTTCATTAGTGGAAGGCGTGAACACATCATGCCTTTTCCGGTGGTTAGTCCTCCTCGAGCACAGCGACCAAGTACAGAAAACATGCGAGGCTCGCTGTTTTCTGTCGGATTGTGGACTACTTTTTCTCTATTTTCCTAGCGCGATTTCACTTGGCAGAAGTTGAGCGCTTTACACAGTTAATTTCACTTTTTCAGGTTACGTACATAAAAGCACTTTGGCCGATAGATGAAAAGTCGGGTTAGGAGTTTACAACGCGATCAGCTCTAACATGAGCAAACGCGAGACCCGTTGCATTGCAAATGCTTGTTCTATATTGTGGACATTCAAACATTATGGAGCTCAATACATTTGTTTGTTCATTGTCATACACACTAAAGAAAAATTACATTATGCATTTATTTTGGTTAGCAGTTTTTTCATGGTATAATACAATAATATAATAAACATTAGGGAAAGATACACAATCAAGCGCAAGGTGGTGTAAGGATTACTTAACATATGACTACTGACTGGGACTGCAAGCTAACCTCAATTAGATTTCTGTGTACTAATGCAAGCAAGCACCTTTACTACTCACTGTGCATCATCCATTGGATCCCAAATAAGGTATTTTAATGGATAAAAGATGGTAATGTGTGTCCAATTCGTAATACATTGAAACCTCCTTATGTGCAAATATTTGTACCATGTAATGGGTGAGAGGTCGACTGCTTAAAGTGAATTAGATTATTAACTGCTGCATTGATGGCATGTTTTAGGTGAGCTATAAAGTGATTACTTTGACAAAGATTATGATTAGGTCTGGCAATCTAAAGTGATAAATTATTCATCAATAATATTCAAATGAGTGAAGAAACTTTGTCTTATAATAAATGTTTATTTCTAACAGGGAAGACTAAGGCCATAGAATTAGCGTTTGTAGTGCTAGAAGCATATAAACTAACTTCGACCAAATGTACAAAGGGTTTGAGCCTGCGCAAAACATCTGAATAGGAATATCAGAGAGTTTGAAAACACTCAAATCTTTGTTCTATGTACAAAATGCTGTTAGTGATGCACAAGTGTTTCAAAACTGCTAAATGTGTTTATAAATGTATACCTATTTGGCATTTGTTTAAGGGTGTCCCTCCTAAACACGGAAGTATGCTATGTATCAATGTTTTGCGACTGAAAATCTGGTTGCAAAACATTACTAAACCCTTAAAAGAAGTAGTAACCCATTTGCAAAACCTCATGAAACCCATTCTGCTTTGTGAATGTGAAACAAAAATTTGATTAAGAGGAGGCAGTGGTCTGCAGAAGCACTAATAGCAATCGCTCAAGTATCTTTCCAATCCACCATTTTTTACCACTGTGCCACTCTAGACAGAGCTAATGCAAATCCGTATTGACCCTGTTCCACATGGGAACAGCCCTTCCAAACCTGGGTCACCTTAGCCCTCCATCATGCAGAAAATAGTTTTTAGTTGGGAAATCTGAGATCCACAACCACACGAACGTCATTGACTAAGCTACGTCTCTGCATGTGCAGACTGAGGCGGGTCCAAAAGGCACCAGAAGCGAAACCTCAAGTCCTTTGTCATGGCCACCCCCTCCCTTAACAACGGATTTAAACAGCATATTATCCTCTGAACGTCTACATGCCTGGTTTATGTCCTGCTGTTCCTCCATCCACGGTAGTGATAACAAAGATGTTTAATCATAAACAGAATAAATGGATTAAAGCTGTGCAGTGGAAAAAATCGCAATACCTTTGTGAGTCTGGCGATTTTGGTTTCCTCAGTAAAGTGAATCTAGAATAGGATTTGTGGGGCATTAAACGTTGTTTTCTCAAGTCAGTTAAACAACACAGTAATATAAAACAGAATGAAACCTCTGTTCTGTTGCAATAAATGTTTGATTCTTTGTTTTTAGGATTCTGGGGTCAAAAAATGCTATGAGGTAACATCCACATTCACTGGCATGGGATTAATAAAAAATATTTGCATATGTATATTAATAACCGGCCGGAAAAAATAATTTAGAGGTAAACTATGTGGCTCAGAAAATTAATCGTTATTCTTGTTCTCAGAGTCAGCCTTTTAATTTATACTATATAAATGTCTATTTTTCTGAGAGTAGGAATAGGTTTCACGTGGCTTTCATAGCGACTGCAAGGTGCCAAGAACACTTGACTCGTCAAGGATTCAGTGCTGCACATCATCAGATTCTTGGAGTTGTCTGCTGAACTGTGTTTTTGTTAAAGTCGTTCTAATCACACGGAAAAGTCGTAAATGGATGTGTTGGCTTTTTGCTCAGAGAAAAGTAAGAGTCGGGAACGCATTACCAAAGTGAATATTCAGCGTGACTTTAACCCAAGTGAGTGGCATTTTTGGAAACCCCAGCCAGAGAGCCTTTGCACACCCTGATATCTCTCTAGCCATGCGCATTCGTTAAGGCCCTCTTTGGGAGTTAGTCGAACTTTGGTGTGGAGTACCAGGCACCGGAATCTATGTTCTCAGCTGGTATCTCTGTTCTGCAGCCCACCATTATGAGTTTTTTTTAAGTCGAGCATACTTTCTGACTTCATCCCCAGAGCTGCCGAGCCTGTTTTTGGCTATTTGGGGTAGTTTGCGTTTAGGCCCTCTTATCTTTTTGTCCACATAAGCTATTCATGCCAAATTTGCGTCCTTTTTTTCCCCAACATCCTAGGGATTCTAAACGTACCCAGAGTTTGTGGGTTCCCCTAGAGGTGACCAAGAAATTAGCCAAAATACAGCTAGAATTTTGTTTCTTTTCCATAAAAATAGTAAAAAGTGCTGCAGAAGAGAGCATGTGTTTTTTCCCCCTGAAAATGACATCAACAAAGGGTTTGCCGTGTTACAATCACCATCTTCCCAACTTTCAGGAACAGGCAGACTTGAATAAAAAAAAAACATTTTTCAACACACTTTTGTTATTTTACTGGGACATACCCCATTTTTACTATTTTTTGTGTTTTCAGCCTCCTTCCAGTTAGTGACAGGAATGTGAAACCATTACTAGATCTTGGACAGCTACACATTTCTGAAAATTACACAAAATTCTGAATTCAGCAAGGGGTCATTTGTGTAGATCCATCAAGGTTTTTCTACAGAAAGTAACATCTAAAATAAAAAAATATTGAACTTCAGGTGAAAAATGAGCCATTTCTATCCACGTTTTCCACTTGAACTTGTTCAGACTATGGCAGATTTTTGAAAGCAATATACCATTACGTCTGATTAACTCTTCTGGTTGCGGGAATGAATAGGCTTGTAGATTAATTAAGAACCCTAGGTGCCCAGAGCCAATAAATGAGCTGCACCTTGCAATGGGTTTTCATTGTATACCGGGTATACAGCAATTCTTTTGGTGATATATAAAGAGTGAAAAATAGTTATCAAGGAAACCTTTGTATTTCCAAAATGGGCACAAGATACAGTGTTGAGAAGCAGTGGTTATTTGCACATCTCTGAATTTCAGGGTCCCCATATTAGCATGTGAATTGCAGGTCATTTCTCAAATAGACTTCTTTTTTACACATTGTCCTTTTTTACATTTACATTTGGAAGGAAAAAATGTAGAGAAAGACAAAGGGCAATAACACTTGTTCTTATATTCTGTGTTCACCCAAGTCTCCCAATAAAAATGGTACCTCACTTGTGTGGGTAGGCCTAGTGCCTGCGACAGGAAACACAACATGGACACATCACATTTTGTACATTGAAATTTGATGTGTTTTTTGGAAAGTGCCTTGCTGTGGATTTTGATCTCTAGCTCAGCCGGCACCCAGGGAAACCTAGGAAACCTGTGCATTTTTTAAAACAAGACACCTAGAGGAATCCAGGATGGAGTGACTTGCACGGCTCTCACCAGGTTCTGTTGCCCAGAATCATTTGCAAACCTCAAAATATGTCCAAAAACACTTTTTCCTCACATTTTTGTGATGGAAGATCTGGAATCTGAGAGAAGCTACAAACCTCCTTCCACCCAGCATTCTCCCAAGTCTCCTGATCAAAATGGTACCTCACTTGTGTTGGTAGGCCTAGTGCCCGCAACAGGAAATTCCCCAACATGCAACATGGACACATCACATTTTCCCAAAGAAAACTGACCTGTTTTTTGCAAAGTGCCTAGCTGTGGATTTTGGCTTCTAGCTCATCTGGCACCTAGGGAAACCTAGCAAACCTATACATTTTTGAAAACTAGACATCTACTGAAATTCAGAATGGGGGACTTGTGGGGCTCTCACCAGGTTCTGGCACCCAGAATCCTTTGCAAACCTAAAAATTTGTCTAAAAAAAACAAAACACTTTTCCCTCATATTTTGGTGCTGCACAGTTCTAGAATATGAGAAGAGCCACAAACGTCCTTCCACCCAGCATTCAACCGAGTATCCCGATAAAAATAGTACCTCACTTGTGTTGGTAGGCTTAGTGCCCATGACAGGAAGTGCCCCCAAAATGCAACATGGACACATCACATTTTTACATTGAAAACTGACATATTTTTTGGAGAGTGCCTAGCTGTGGATTTTGGTCTCTAGCTCAGCCAGCATCTAGGAAAACCTACCAAACCTGTGCATTTTTGAAAACTAGACATCTAGAGGAAACTGGAATGGGTTAACTTGCGGCGCTCTCACCAGGTTCTGGTAACCAGAATCCTTTGCAAACCTCAAAAGATGGCAAAAACACACTTCTTCCTCACATTTCGGTGACACAAAGTTCTGGAATCTGAGAGGAGCCACAAATTTCCTTGTACCCAGCATTCCGCCAAGTCTCCCAATAAAAATGGTACCTCACTTGTGTGGGTAGGCCTAGTGCCCATGACAGGAAATGCCCCAAAACACAACATGAACACATCAAAATTATCTATTACAAAACTACCTGTTTTTGGTCCTGGGCTCAGCAGCCATCTAGGGAAATCTACCAAACTTTTCCAAAAACTAGACACCTGAGGGAGTCCAGGAAGGTGTGACTTGCATGGATCCTCCAGTGTTTTCCTACCCATAATCACCAGCAAACCTCAAATTTAGGAAATAAAATTATATTTTCCTCACATTTCTGTGTGGGATCACCGCACTGGCACAAATTTCCTGCCACCCAATGTTTCCCTCAGTCTACTAATAAAAAAAGATACCTCACTTGTGACAGGGAAGGGCCAAAACCATATCAAGATTGAGGGGGAACCAAAGCGGGTCCAAAAGGGCAGTTTGAAAAAAAATGTTTTTAGGATGACAAGTGGGGCATAGTTTTTATCTGTATAGATGTGACTGTGCTGAGTGGTAGGAATTTTGGGGATTCCTGCAGATTCTGGAAGGTTCCATCACACAAATGTAGGGAAAATGCATGATTTCCAGCAAAGTCTAAGGTTTGCAGGGCATTGTGGGTAAGAAAATGGTGTGGGGTGCATGTGAAGCACACTGCCCTGGACTCACCCATATGTTTAGTTTTCAGATGTGTGTAGGTCTGGTAGATTTTTCTAGATGGTAGTGTCCCAAAGTCCAAAAAGTGCAGCTGCTCACCATTCCAAGTTGGACGATATTGAGAGTTAGCCATGCTCCCTTGGCCCAAATGTAAAATCAAAACCCCAAATAATCAAATGTCCTCTTGCTTGCCGTTGGGATAAGATCTTTTAGTTTGCAAGGGGAGCAAAAAGACTGTTACCCCCTTTAGTTGGGGTTGGGGACAGAACCACGTCCATACTGGTTGGCAGCTCCCACCCCTCCATTTGTTTTTAATTCATTGGCATCTAGTAGGCTTTCTGCCCCCACCCAAGGAGTGTATATGGGGGAATTGCCCCATCTGCCCACCGGTGGGCAGGACAACTTTGTCCCCATTTATTTGGGGTGGGGGGTATGGCCATACACCCACCCTCTTTTTTTTAAACAAATTTTCCCTGGTGTGTAGTGGGCCTTCTGCCACCCTTGGGGGCAAAAGTGCCTAATACAAATAGGCTGATCTGCCCCCAAGGGGGGGCAGAAATGGCCAACAGTAATGTGCCCCCATGGGGAGCAACCCTTGCCCAAGGGGCTGCCCCCCCAAGCAAAACACACACACAATCCTTGGTGCCTAAGTGGTTTCTGTCCCCTCCTTGGGGGCAGATGGGCCTAATCGAAATAGGCCGACCAGCCCCCAAGTGAGGAGTAACGGCCTAAAATAAATTTGCCCCCCTTGGGGAGCAACCCTACTGTAAAAAAAAATATATATATAAATATATCTAAATGAATATAAATATAAATATAAATAAATACATATATAAATAAATATATACAAATATATATATATATATATATATATATATATATATATATATATATATCAAAACAAATCCCTTTCAGCGTCAGTGTTAGAGTGATGCATAAATTATGCAGCAAACAAAAAATAGAGAACTCTGGGTAGTTACCAAGTTTAGGTGGAGAGCAGCTCCAGTAAGGAGCACCCTGCAACACCAGCGACACTCTAGATTTGCTCAACTCAAATGCATGTTTATCAAGCAATGTTTTTAAGCATAGGATCAGCACAGTGCTATTCACGCTGAGCTAGATAGGGCATTTGTACAGCAAAGTCTTTAAATATAGGTTTGACACAGTGTCAACCTTGCCGAGCTGTAAAATGACAAAAGTCACTTACCACTCCAAGCACAATATCACAGCTTTGGGCTAGTAAAATACAATCCAAGCCAACCTGGAATGAGTAAAAGCAACCCATGACACGTGTTTGGCTCTCATTGGAGCTTATCAGAGAGGTTTACTTTTGTCCAGACACAAGGAAGCACTCTGTATAAGTCAAAACAAATCTCTTTCAGGGTTAGAGTGACGCATAACTTATGAAAAAAAGAATAAAGAGCTTTGGGTAGTTCCTAAGTTTAGGTGGATATATATATATCCCTGGTGTCTAGTGTTTTTTATCCCCCTTGTGGGCGGATTGCCCTAATTAAAATAGACCAATTTGCCCCCAAGGGGAGCAGAAATGGACTAAAAATATCTTGACACCCTGGGGAGCAACCCTTGCCTAAGGGGTTGCTCCCCTCATGTCAATAACAACAAAAATAAATCCCTGGTGTCTAGTGGGCATTCATGCAGCATGATCGCTATACGATCATGCTGCAGGAATGCTCTTCGAGACATGAAAAGGAAAGGAAAAGCCTTTCCTTTCCTTTTCATGCCTCCCCGACCTCCCTTTCCCCCATGCTGAGAAACTAATCAGGCTTCCAGCACGATGGAGGCAACCTCTGATGAGGTCAGCGTGCGATTACGCACTGACATCATCAGACATCATGGGGGGTTGGGGTGGCAGGTGAACCACTTCCCCTGCCATCCCTGCCCAGGGGAGGGTGGTAGGAGGCCCATTGGGGGAGTGCTAGTGCTTCCTCGTGGGCCGGGTGCAGGACGAGATGGTTTCGTCCTCAGCACACAAGCGTTGTTGCCGAGGATGTAATCAGCTCGTCCCAGGCCCCCAAAGGCTTACTAACACCCACCTCATGCCCATCACTTTGATTCGTTTGGGGGTTTGTCTTTTCTAAATCCCTGGATGTTGTTGGTAAATGTTTTATGTTTGTCCCACCTTGGGTTGGTTTGGTTACCGCCTTTGGGACCGACCGCTACATGGATAATTACATGATTGCAGATATGTTTGACTGCGAGCGATCTACTTTCTTTCTTTATTTTGTCTAAGTTCAATGAAGGCAAACTTGAACAGTGTTACTGGAGCGCTCTGTATGACTAACAGACAGTCATATTATTTATTTTGTCTCTCCGTGCCGGACATGCTGCACTGAAGTTTTATAAATTGCAAACTTGTTTTGTTGTTGCCCTAAATTCCACTTTGTGCCTTGCCCGTCACTCCCACCACCTAACTCCTCCCTCTATTCCAGCTTACTGTGTTTTGTGCATGAAATATATTTTTTTGCATGTTATAAAATTGACGCGTTTGATTGGATGCCGTTAATTAAACAGTATTTGTAGTGTTATTATTTTGAAACGCTTGATTTCAGCAATCTGTACTAACTAATAAACAGTGTCGTGGAAAAATAGCGAAATGACACAAAAACATAAGTAAACAAGGTATCGCCTACAGTAGCGCTATGAAAAAGCTTAGTGTGTTTGATGCGCTATATGTAATATTGTGCGCTATAAATTAAAAGTATATTTCGTATTTTTACTTTGTTGCAATTTAAGTTACTAATTTTGGGGGGGGGGGCATTTTCACTACTACAATGTGCTAATACATTTTACGGTGACTTGCTATTGGACACTTCTTTTTTATTATTTATACGACAGGTGTTTAACTTCTAATACTCTTCATGCATTGCAACAGTTGTATGCAGCAGGGATACAATAACCAGGGATTGAGGCTGCTGTCACAACATTCTAAAATGAATGTGTTTAATGGATGCTGTTAATCCGACACTTTTTTTTACATTGAAGAGGGTTCATCAATGATGTTTGCTCTAGGATGTAAGTTGTGAACATGTTCTCAGAGCCACTGTTTATTAGTCATTTATAAAGTTATTGTCTCCATAAAATACAAATATAACATTCTTATTTTCTTTACTCTTTGTCTCTTCCTCAATTTCTTTCTCTATTTTTCTTTTTTTCTTAACTTCCTCCAAATCTCCATCCTCTCTCTCTCTATTTATCTCTTTCATTTCCTTACTCTATTTCTCTTTTTTCTTACTTTCATCCTTTACATCATTCTTTCTCTATCTGAATCTCTCTATCAATCTCTTTCTATTTCTCATGCAGGCTTTTTCTCTTCTCTCTAACTCTCTCCTTCCACTCTCTTTGTCACTATCTCTCCCTACTTACTCTCTTACTCCTCTCTCTCTCTCTTCATCTCTCTCTTCATCTCTGTCTTTCTTTCATTTTCTTTCTCTCACAATTTCTTTCTCTATTTTTCTTTTTTTCTTAACTTCCTACAAATCTCCAACCTCCACCGCTCTATTTATTTCTCTTTCATTTCCTTACTCTATCTCTCTTTTTTCTTACTTTCATCCTTTACATCGTTCTTTCTCTATCTTTAGCTTTCTATCTATCTCTTTCTATTTTTCATGCAGGCTTTTTCTCTTCTCTCTAACTCGCTCCTTCCACTCTCTTTAACACTATCTCTCCCTACTCTCTTTCTTACTCCTCTCTCTCTCTCTCTCTTCATCTCTATCTCATTCTTTCACTGTCTTTCTCTCACATTATAAATCTTTTAAAAGTTTGCTTTTTTATGTTTTCTTTTTCTATAACTCTCCCTCCTCTCTCCCTTTATATTTCTCAAACCCATCTAATTCTCTCTTGCCTCCTCCTTTCTCTCTGCCCTATAGCCCCCCTCTTGCTAAAGCTCTCTTTCTTTCTCTCTCTCTCTCTTTATCTATTGTTCTCTATCTCTCTCTCCCTCTCTTTACCTTTTTCTCTCTTTATTTCGTTCACTCACTCTCTATCTCCCTCCTTTTTATCACTCCTTCACTCTCATTCGTTCTCTCATTATCTTTCTTTCTATCTCTTTCTCTAGCACCTCTCTCTTTTTCTCACTCTCTTCCTCTCTCTCTCTTTCTTTCTCCCTCTCCTCTATCTCTCTCCCTCCCCTGTCTCTCTCCTTTCTGCTTCTATTCCTCTTTCTCCATATATCTGTCCTCTATCTCTTCCTCCTCTTGTTCCATTTTCTCTCTATATTGCTCTCTTTCTCTCTATATTTCTGTATCTTTCTCTATCTCCTTCTCTTACTTTCTCTATCTTTCAAACCCTCTTTATTTATCTACCTTTTACACCTTTTAAAATCCTCTTTCTCTTTTTCTCTATTTCCTTCTCTCTAGTGCTGTATCTCGCCTCCTCTTCTCTCTGTTTTACTCCTCTCTATCTCTTTTACTCTACTTTCTCTTTCACTCTCTCTTCAGCCATGTTCTCAATTCATCTCTCTATTTCACTCTGTTTCTATTTCTTTATTTCTCTCTTTCATTCTTTCTTCTCTCTCTCTTTACCTATTCATCTAAATCACTATCTCAAACTCGTTCTGTCGCTATCTTTCTCTCTCTTTTCTTCTCTTTTTCTTTCTTTCTCTCCTTCTGATTCTTTCCTGCTCTTTCTTTCTCTTTTTCTTTCTCTTTATTGCTCTATCTTCTTCTCGTCCTCTCTCTCTCATATTCCCTCCCTCCTCTCGCTCTCTCCCTCATCTCTCTCTTTCTCTATCACTCTTTCTCTCTCTTACTCTTTCTTTCTGTCTCTCTCTCTCTCTCTTTATTTCTCTATTTCTACCCCTCTCACTCTCTCTAGTTCTCTCTTTCTGTTTTTCTATCTCTTTTTCTCTATATCTGCCTCTCTCACTCACTCTATTTCTTTTTTCTTTCTCTATTTTCACACTATCTTTTTCTCTTATCTCTTTTTTCGATCGCTCTCTTTTTCTGTTTCTTTTCTATCTTTCTCTTTCTCTTTGTTCTTATCTCTCTCCTCTATTTATCTTTCACATTCTCTCTTTCTGTATATATAAAGTTTCTACTACTGTTACACTATATTTGCTGTTCGTTCTGTCTCTATCGTTCTTCTTTTGATTACTCTTTCTCTCTGATTCTCATTCTCTCTCTTTATCTCTTTCTTTCTCTATCTTCCTCTATTTCTCTCTCTCTTTTTATTTCTACTGAAGGTTATTTAAACAGCTTATATAATAAGTGTATACCTTTTCATTAGCTGCCCTTATTACAGTTATAACCATAATGCAAAATAACATAACATCATCGTAACACTATAATTTAAAAATACTCTTAATATTTTCGGGAACCTTACAGTTTGCTTCTCTCCTCACTCCTCCATAGCTGTATTCTGTCTTTTGTTTAAAATATATATATTAGCCAGCCATCAACTCTAATAATAGAGTGGTTAAAGTGGAATTCTATTTTCAGTAGCATTACAGTTTAAATTATGCAAAATAGCAACATTATCATATTTCGCTGATGATGGAAAATATGCTTAAATTGTATGCAAAGCCACTAGAATTATATGTAAAAAAGTCAACGTAACTATTTACAATACCAATAGCTCAAACTCCTACAAATGTGAGACCTATTGCATTAAAAATGCGTGTTTCCTTTGAAATGGGGACTTACTGTTTAGACCATAAGTTACTGTGTGCTTTACCTGGCGCTTTTCCCTGATTTCAGCGAAAAACACCTTGACATTTTCCACCTGCTCAGAGAAGGAAGAACGTGTCAGCAGGAATACAGGTTGGGGGAGTTTGATGTTGGTTGTGGGGCCGAGGGATGTGCATAGGTGAATGACATGCTTGTGCCTATCTGTGGGAGCACTGTCTTCTCCCCTTCAGACTGTTGCAACCGCTGGGTAGGGTCTGAGCAATGCTCCTGCCAACAGCCACTGCACTGCAGCACCTTTGACAGGCCTGGAGTCTTCCGGCCCTGGATCATCAGCCCTGATTATAACAGGCCTGAACACGCTTTAAATTGTAGCTTGGATAGTCCACCTGCAGTTATTGATCTGGGTGAAACACCCAACTCATCCCAACTCATAATAAGGGTGTAAGTGGAGAAGTATGCATATGTATGAGTTATTTATGCATTGTATTTAAATTCAGGATTCATTCCCAAATCATTTTCCACAACTCGTTTATGAATCATTGTGCAAACAAATTATAGCAGTGTGAATATGTACTGACCAGCCAAATTATTCTATTTCATCAAAACTCAACTACTGTTCAATATAAATCTCAATAAGGCACTGAGCGGCTCTGCTCTTGGCCTCAGATCTCATGAAGGCTGTCACAACAGATAAACATAGCTCCAAGTTGTCTAGTGAATATCCAGCACCTATAATGTTAAATATATTGCTGTCAACTTGTGGTGGGGGGTGGTGGTTCTGTTTCTCTGTCAGTGTGGAATCATTACTGTTTATTGCAAAAAATCTCACTTTGCTCAATAAAGTTCTGCATTGGAGAATTACCACATTTTTAGAGTAATCACTGTGACCTTCTTCTCCCCTCACTGACCTTCACATTGAATTGTCGACCTAAATCTGAGACAAACGAGCAGCAGAAGAATAAATTAGGGATTTTTGTTGTGGCCATCTTTAACGTGGTTCTTGGACACCTTACCTGAAGTAACTATACCATCTACTCGTTAGAAAATGTGGGCCCAAATTTATGAAGGGCCTAGCGCCAATTGTCTCCACATTAGCATCATTTTTTAACGCTAATGTGGTGATAGTGTGGCAAAAACTATGCACTATATTTACAAAGTGGCTCAATGCCTCCTTTGCACTACTTTGTAAACCCTTGCGCCACACTATGCCTGTGTTAGGCATAATGTATGCAAGGGGGGCATTCCCCCATTAGAGGCCCACAAAAAAGGCACAGTGGAATCTAACAGATTCCACTGCACCATTTTTAGCAGCATTTTTAACGCCTGCACAGAGCAGGCATTAAAAGGAGGCACACCATTATTTCTAAGGGGCCTCTGTGTACTTTGCAGGATTAGCACCAACATTTTTTACACTAATCATGCAAAGTACAACAATAGCATCAACAATTATGATGCTATTGTTTTTAATTTGCGCCATGATGCACCGTCTGTTAAATGCGGCGCACACATATTGGCACTAGGGGGCACAATGGGCTGCAAGAAAAGTGGCACTTCATGGAATGAAGTGCCACTTTTCTTAACTCTATGCCTTGGTCTCTAGTTGGCAGAGGTATGCACCCTGTCCAATTAGGGACCACTATCATAGTCAGGGTAAGTCACAACACAACCTAAATTATCCTGTGCTCACCCTCCAGTACCTTGGCACAGAGAAGGCAGGCTTAAATTAGAAGGCAACATGTAGTATATTTGTGCAATAACTCATTCATTAAAACAATGAAAACACCACAAAAAGTACTCCACATCAGATCAGAAAAATGGATAATATATATCTGAATAGTAAAAGACCACAATATCAAGAATCTAATATGCACAAGTCTACATATCACTTTTTGGGAGTTTAGGTGAGCCTTAATCAAGAGGAATCAATGGAGGTATCTTTTTTAGCACAAAGTACCTGGGTTGCGACAGATAAATAACGACGAAGAGGAGGTGACACATTGGAAAGTAAGGTGATGCAGCAAAGGTGATGTGTTGATTCTTTACTTGCGGGCATGGTGATGCGTCGATTTCCGGGTGCTCAGCCTTGGCTCCTTACTGCGGTGTGGGGATATTTTGACACACACGGACACTGCATCACTTTTTGAAGGCGTTGCATCGGTTCTCCGGCACAGTGTATTTTCTCTCTCTGGTGAAGTCTTTGATGGCCCTAAGACTCTTAAAAAGAGGCACGCTCATTCCACATCCTTGGAGATCACATGTGGGGAAGGCAAAGTCTTCTGGAGACAGGCTGTAAGGCACAGAGATCAGTAAGTGCAGAGAAATTCCTACTTTCGAAAAAGTGGCATTTCTAAAATAATAATGTTAAATCCAACTTCACCAGTAAGCAGGATTTCTCACTGTCATACGAATCATATCAAACATGACAATGTCACTCCTTTCAGATACGAAATTTCCACTTAAAAGCATATAAAGGAATTTCTAATGCTGGTCTATGAGAGAGGCAGGCTTCACAATAGTGATAAACAACTTTGGGAGTGTTTCACCACCAGGACATGTAAAACTTACAAGTACATGTTCTGCCTTTACTTGCATAGAACCCAGTCCTGTGGGCCAACTAGGGCCTACCTTATGGGTGTCTTAAATGTAATAAAATGGGAGTTTAAGGCTTGGCAAGTAGTTTTAAATCCAGTTTTCGAAGTGGCAGTGAAACTGCACACACAATGTCTCAGGCCTTGCAATGGCAAGCCTGAGACATAGTTAGGGGGCTACTTATGTGGTTGTCACAATCAGTCCTGAAGGCCCACTAGTAGCATTTAATTTACAGGCCCTGGGCACATGTAGCACACTTTACTAGGGACTTACAAGTAAATTAAATATGTCAATTGGGTATGAGCTAATGTTACCTTGCTTTAGGGGGAGAGCACATGCACTCTAGCACTGGTTAGCAGTGTTGAAATGCCCAGAGTCCTACAGCCAATTACAGTGAGGTCAGAAAAAGAGGAGAAAGAAAGCAAAAGGTTTGGAGTGACCCTTCAGAGAGGGCCATTTCCCAACACAACCCCCTCTAGTCTAAAGCCAGGGTAGGCCAATCAACTCCTTGTTGGACTCCCCTGCTTCAAGTGATAGAACGTGGAAGAGGGTCCACTGCTTCAGAAGCACTTGTTGGGAGATGCGGGGGAACATGGCGGGCGGCAGTGAGCGCACGCTCTGAGACGAGCTCTGAACTTTCCGGCTCCACTCCACTTCCTCCAAGAGGGAACCTTTGTTTGTTTACCGTGCGCTGGCGCTGCATGAGAGCAGGGAGACGCTTACACGCCGGAGAGGAGTCCGGGGCGGCAAGTTGGAGCAGAGCCGCCCTGGAGCTCCAGCGAAGACGCCGAGCAGCGGCTCGCGTTTCCCTCCGGGGGATAGGAGGCAGAGGCAGCACTAGCACCAGCTGCCCTGCAATTCCTCGGGAAACACCATTCCTGGAGTGTGCTGAGCCTCTGGACTCGGATTGACATTCAAGTAAATCGTCCCCTTTACCAGCCAGGAGTTTTTCAGCCACAAGTAAGATCATATCTTTGTATACACATAAGGACAACATGGGCCAAAAGAATTGGGAAATAAACGAGGAGTGGTTTGTAGGAGGGAGGAAGAGGAGGATTGTAATGTAAAAAAAAAAAAAAAATTAAACAAAAGTCTGTTAAGACTAGTTTCAGGGTTACCCCCTCTTTGCAGACATATTTTAATGCTCTCCCGATTGTGTCTACCACTCCTGATTTGACAATGAGTGAGGACGAGGTTACCGAGGGGGGCTCTGCACCTAATTCTGCTGTAGAATGACCTCCTAATCAACCCCCAGATTTATATCACAGCGTTCAGGAGACGAATGAGACCAGGGATGGCATTTTTGTGGCACAGGAAACTCCACATTTTCTGGTACGAGCAGAAATTGCAGAAACCTCACATGTGCTCGGTAGTTCATCGCGAAGTTCTTTATTAGAGTCCAGCTCTTTGAAATTATGTTTGTTTCTCTGGCCAAAAATATAAAAAAGGGATTCTTAACCTCAGAGACAAATCAAGCTGAAATAAGATCTCTGGAGAAAAAAATAGACCTTTTGGCTTTGCGAACCCAGGCACTTGAAGACGCAGTAGAGTCCATGAGAGAGGATCTGAGAAAGAATAAGGAAGAGATTCAGCAGTTAAAAGAAACGTAACGGGACTCACAAGAGAAGTTGGAATATTTAGAGAACAATTCAAGAAGGAACAACCTTAGAATATTGAATGTCCCGGAGGGAGTGAAGGGGTTGGATCTGAAGCGTTATATAGTCTCTTTGATGGAAAAGGTTATCCCTTTGGATGAGACAGAGGATCAGATTTTCAGTGATATCCAGAGAGTGCATTGTGACCCTTTCAGGAGGAATCTGAACATCAAGAAACTGCAAAGGATTTTGGCATATTTTCACACTTATTTGTTGAAAGAAAAGATCCTAGGAAAGGCGTTGGATCTCGGTTCTCTGGGTGCTGGGGGTATTAAATTTGAAATCAGGTCTGACCTCTCTAGGACAACATTGAATAGGCAATGGGAGCTAGGAAAACGTTTGGAGGAACTTAAAAATTTGGGTGCGGAGGCCCGGTTAAAATTTCCAGCTAACCTGCGCGTGATGTTTTTTAACAAAATGTTTAATATCAGGGATCCAGTGGCGGCGGATGATCTTATGGAAACTATAAGGAAGGGGAAGACGGTTTGAGGAAGTTGGGGAGCTCAATGCATCTCAAAAGGGGCCTAAGGGCCTATCAATGGTGGTGGGGGCTCTCCCAGGGAGGGTGAGGAGGGGCACGTTAGGGGGGTTTGTGGGGGTGTGCTAAGGGGTAGGCATGTGGGCAAAAAAAATTATTTACCTCATACACCTCAGATTTATTTTCATCTGGATAAGAGCCAGGGGGCCCAGGGAGGCAGGAAGGATCTAGTGAAAGTGATGTCATGGAATGTCAACAGGCTGCGTGTACGAGCTAGGGAGAGGAGAGTTCTGCAATTTCTTAGGGACTCTCCAGCCCATATTATAGTTTTACAGGAAGCACATTTGACTAAAGAGGAGAGTGCTGTTTTGTTTAGAACACAGAGATGGGTAGGGGACTTTGTTACCAATGAGCACAATTTTAATACAAAGGGAGTGGCGATTTTGGTAAAGCGTCAGCAGAATGTCACCCTATCTAAGGTGTTAACAGATAAATTAGGGAGATGGATTATACTTAGATTACAGATGGGGGTAGGGCATTTACACTTGTAGGTTATTATGGTCCTACCTCCGATGATTTGGAACCTCTTAGGACAATTTTTTCCCATCTTTTGAGTTTTTCAGACCCAGTTATCATGATGGGTGACTTTAATGTGATTCTCAATAGTAGGCTTGACAGGTCAGCAAAATCTTGGTCAGTGGCTACTCCAAAGTCTCAGCAATATTTAAAGTAAATGATGAAGGACTTTAGCTTGTGCGATTTGTGGAGGCAGGGAGCAGGGCGAAAGCAGGAATTCTCATTTTATAATAAAAAATATGGTCATGCATCATGGATTGAATTTTCTAGTGGACCATGCTATATATCATTTGGTAGAGTCTTTAGTTTACTCATCTGCCCATTTATCAGATCATGCTGCAGTGACCTTAAGTTTAAGTTGTCCTCTTGCATGGGGGGGGTCAGATGGACTTTTGATCGGTCTCTCTTAATGGAGGATGAGATTATTTGTACTCTTCGGAAGGAGGTTGAGGATTTTTTTAGGGTGAAGCAGGGGACAGCATCAGAAGCAGTAATATGGGACATGTTTAAGGCAGTGGTAAGGGGAAGAATCATAAGTCAAGTCTTATGAGTTATAGGAATAAGAAATACAGAGAGGAAGTGGGAGCCCTAGAACAACAAATAGCTTTATATAAATCTTACTACAATAAAGGTGGAAATCGGACAAATTTGGAGAATAAGATCTCTCAGTTAAAGCTGCAGTTGGAATCGGTTTTACAGACTAGGATTACCAAGCGATGGGAGGCAAGAGAGTGAATCCACTTTGAATTGAAGAAAATACGGGGAAATTACTAGCTTGAAAGTGTAAAAAGGATCAAGGGCGTAATTGGGTTAAGGAATTGGTGGATCCTCAGACAGAGGTTAGTGTTGCATCTCCAGTGGATATACGGGCGGTCTTTTATGAGTTTTTCTCAGATCTCTATACTGGGGAGAGGAAGGAAAGCGAGGAGACGATTGGTGCATGGTTGGGAAGTGATAAGACTCCCCGTTTGTCGCAGAGTAAACAGAGCGTTTTGTCTAGACCTATCACGGAGGGGGAGATAAGAGCAGTGTTAAAAGAGAGTAAAAATGGTAAGGCCCCAGGCCCAGAGGGAATTCCGGCGGAATTTTATAAAGCATTGGGGATTCCATAATCCCCTTTTTTCTCCATGGTATGGGGCTATGATCTCGATTATTTTAAAGCCTGGTAAGCCCCCATCGCAGTGTGATTCTTATAGATCTATTTCCTTGTTAAATAGTGACTATAAGCTTTTTGCAAAGATATTGGCGAACAGATTGAGTAGGGTGGTGAGCGATTTGGTCCATCCGGACCAGAGGGGGTTTATTAGAAATAGGTTTCTATATGAGCAGACATTTAATTTGATGGGGGCCATTGACTTAGCTACTACCTTCCAGGATCCTTTAGCAGTTATAACAGTAGATGCAAAGAAAGCTTTTGATAGAGTGAATTGGAAATATCTACATAGAGTTTTGGACGGTTGCATTTTGGGGCATACATTTTGTCATGTAATTTGATCTATATATCAGGTACCCAAGGCTAGGTAGTTAGTTAACGGTATTTTAACTGATGCCTTTAAGATTACAAGGGGTACCAGACAGGGCTGTCCTCTTTCTCCTTTGTTATGTAATCTGCACATAGAGCCTTTGGCAAGGAGAATTAGGCAGGATTTGAGAATTTCCCCATTTACGAGCAAGGGCTGGGAGAAGAAAGTAGCTTTTTTGGATGAGGATCTTTTTATTTACACTTCCGATCTACGGACAATGATGCCTGCTCTGTTGGCTATTACGGAAGAATTTGGGAAGGCTTCAGGCTATTGTATTAATCGGGACAAAACCGAAATAATGGTATGGAATATGAAAGTTATAAATCAGCGTATTACGACTTGTTTGAGGAAATTGGGATTGTCCATTGTCCACGATTTGAAACAAATATCTGTAGTAAATATTAGGTCAATTATAGATGAGTGTAATAAGTTAATGCTTGGTTGGTTACATTTGCCGTTTACAGTTATTGGGAGGGTGAATTTTGTTAAAACGATAATACTGCCTAAGCTGAATTTTCTCTTTAATTCTATCCCGCTATCTTTTGATAAACAATTGTTGGCTTTATGTCAACAGAAAATAACCTCTTTATATGGGCACACAAGGGTCCTAGGATAGCTTGGAAGAAGTTGTGCAGGAAAAGAGAGAAGGGGGGTTTGACTCTCCCGGATGTCCAGTATTATGCGTGGGCATTTCACTTAAATAACACTAGGATGCCTTGTCAGCAGTGGGTACAATGTTTAACTGTATGGTGGCTACTGAAAAGGGGGGCACAAGATACTTCCTATATAAGAATGGGCATCCCAAATTTTTCCAAAAAGTTACATTGAGAATACTTCAAGATGCTGCTAAAGTTTGGGTTGAGGTGCGTCGAGTGGCAAAGATTCCATATTATAGTCTGGGCGCTCCAGTTTGGGATTCCCCAGGCACTCCTGAATGTTTAACAGATGTATTGGCTTGACCTTTACAGAGAGCTGGAGTCGAAGTGTGGGGGGATCTGATTGAGGCAGGCACCTTGCTGTCTTGGGAGGAGCTTACAGAAATAACAGAGGGATCTCTTTCAAGATGGAAATATGTCCAGATAAAGCATTGGTCTCGCAAGCCCGCCATTACTTTGGGCCATGCAAATCACCTAGAGGATGGTTTGGTAAGGACTCATGCTCAAGTACAAAAGGTTTCCAAATGGTATTGGGGAATGTTGGATGCTTCAGAGGGTGACTTTAGTTTACCAGATGATCTATGGAAGAGCCAGTTTCCTCGGGGGCAGGTCCAGAGTTGGTGGGAATTGTCAGTGCGAGGGGTGTTCAAAATTGTTAAATTGGCTTCATTGAGGAGAAATCACCTTTTTACCTTGCATAAGGCCTTTTTTTCCCCTGATAGGATTTCTAAGATGAGGAGAGGCGAGGAAGTGTTGTGTGCGAAATGTGGATTGTCAGGGGCTTCTGATATTCATATGTTTTTTGACTGTCCAATGGTGTTTTCTTTTTGGAGAGAAGTATGCAAAGCTCTTTCAGCGATCTTTCAATAAGAAGTCTATTCAACTTTGTCTTTAGTGATCTTTTTGGTACAGGAATGGGAAGAATTAAGTAGTGTCAAAACAATTTTGTATTATGCAATACTATTGGCTAGGAGAGAAGTTTGCAAGAAGTGGATGGCTTCCTCTGCTCCTTCCTATATGGACTGGCTTAATGCTTTGATGCCTATATCAAGACGGGATGTAGAAGAAAGCAAGACAAATAGGGTTAAGAAGATAAAGATTTGGTCATGTCTATGGGAATGGAAAGACACTTTAGTATAATGGTTGCATACTTGTTTCATGCTTCCTATGATTAAAGAACTTGGTTACTCTCGACTTTTGGATACTGATTTTAGTGTCTAAGTGAGAGAGCTTGGTTATCCCTGGCCGTAGCTAAGTCTGCGTTTGGTGAACATCATGAGGGCGCTATTGAGTGGTTTGAAGGCCAGAGGTGTATGAGGACAAAAAAAAAAAAAAATGAGGCTATATCTATACCTTTCTGAATTCAGTTCAGTCCTTCTGTCTATACTCTCTAGGGCCACGTAACTGAACACTTCTCCTCATCTGTGGACCCCATCTGTGAAGCACCTAACATGAATTTGCTCACAGATGCATCCCAGTAGGCAGACAGTACCACCATGACCAACAAAGTGATGTAGCCCATTCCACTCCTTAGGTCTGACTTCTGTCCCAAACCCAGGGAATACTCTGTCCACCAGGACAATAACCAGCAGAGGCCACTGACAGCTGTCAATGTCAAGAGCCAGGCCCCAGCCCATCCACTGCTAAGTAGAGGCCCTAAGCGGGGCCACTGGGTAAGTTTCTTCTCCAGCCTTGGGGCTAGCAGGGAGTTCCCTATGGGCTCCTAATGTTTCCCTGACCTCTGAGGCAGCACAGAGTGGGGGGCAGTAGCCCCAGGTGTTTTGTACCCAACTTCCGCTCTACCTCCCTGCAGTTCAGGGTTGGTATCCTGACACTGACCTATAAACCCAGTGTCTGTACCCTGAGGCTGAACAAGGGATAGGTTGAGTCTTCCCTCCACCTACCCCTCCATCTGGGACCCTGTATCCTCTGTTTGGGAGTGGTACCCCCAGATACCTGAACTGGTTGAGCACCTGTGGAGATCAGACACCCCAGCCCTTCTGACATTGTGGAGCCCTCATCAGTGTATAGTCTCTCACTGTAGACTAGTTTACCCTGCTTGGGTCCATTGTGAGAACAGTCTAAACTCTGGGACTGGCAATAGGGCACCCTGGGCATCTGCCCACCCCCAGCTGTTCTCCTAATTTTAGAAGGGACGTGGGAGCCTTTCCCCCCTTACCATACTGGGACCTGTCGGGTCACTGTGTCCCTCCTTCTTACTCTGTTGAAGGGAATCTGAACCATCCTCCTTAGACTCACTCCCTAGTACCTCTTCAGACACTCTAGTGTTCATTCAGAGGTCTGTCTCCTTTGCAAGCTCCCTGGGTCAGAGAACATACAGTCAATCAGGTGTTGGCGTAGCCCAGGAAAGCAATGACTGAACATGTTCTCTCTGGTAATCAAATTGTACATCCCCTCAAATGTGTTTACCATACTACCCTTCATCCAACTATTGAGTGCCCTGTAAAAGTTACCAACATAATCAACCCAGGACTGGTGAGTTAGTTTCCTATTGCCCCTGATTCTCAGCCTGCATTCTTCTGGGTGAAGCCATATCTCTTGACAAGGGTCTCCTTCATGATGGGACACCCGAGCCTTTGTACCCCATCTAAGGTCAGTAGGGCATCCCTCCCATCACCAGGTATATTCCTCCATAGGACAGACCCCCAACCCTCCTCAGGGATCCTTTGCACTACTAGAGTGACCTCATACACCTCAAACCACCTGTCTATGTCAGCCCCCTCCCTGAACTCAGGCACCAAATCTCTGTTTGTGTTTACCTTTTCTTCAGCACTGGACTTGGTAGTTTTGCTACCACCACTGGACTCTACTTGCTTTGCCTTTAAGTCCAGTTCCTCTAGACTCAGTTCATGAGTCAACAAGATTTTTCTTTCTTTCAAGACTCTTTTTGCCATAACTCTCCTCTCCTCTGCCAGGGATTTGTCAGCCTCCGCTTTCCTCTCCTCTGTAGCCAGTTGGGCCAGCTCCAGTCTCAGGTCCCTCTCAGCCTGTCCATCCTTCAATTGCTCAGGGCACAGGGGGGAAGAAGACACTGCTTCTTGCATATGATCCAGCTGGGGACTCCCTCTCTGTGGACTCCCCTCTCCCCTCTGGAGCCACTGGTACGTTATTTCCTTCTTCCACCTCATTATCCCTTTGGTCCTCTGCTGCAGCCTTCAGACAATGTGCTTCCTCAAAAGTATATAGGGCATCCTGCAGGTCCTGCTTCCTGGACCACTTTTTCACAGTGATCTCTCTACCCTTGCAGAACTTCCTCAGCCTAACCTTGCTGACAGCTTCAGTGGGGACAAGGTCCATCTCATAGAAGTCTGCTGGGAAGTTGGAATCAATTTCTAATCTGTTATGGTATCACAGGTCCAACACAAAGAGTCCCAAGTTTATGAAGGAGAGGTAGGAATCAAATTTGGAAAAGTGACCAATTGAGATAAAAAGGAGAAATCAACGTGTAATCGTCTTTAGATGTGGATGGCAGTGTACACCAAGTCACTGCAAGGCACTCTACAATCACAAGTCCTGTTCTCATTGCTGAACACCAGTGTTAGAAATTGGGCCTCTAGTTGGCAGAGGTATGCACCCTGTCTAAGTAGGGACCACAATTCTAGTTAGACTAAGTCACAACACAACCTAAATTATCTTGTGCTAACCCTCGGGTAGCTTGGCACAGAGCAGACAGGCAGGCTTAACCTAGAATGTAATGTGTAAAATATTTGTGCAATAACTCATACAGTAACATGGTGAAAACACCACAGAAGGTACTCCACACCAGTTTAGATAATATTTATCTTAATAAAATAAGAATAAAATTAGAAGGCTCCAATATGCACAAGTCTAGACATCACTTTTTAGAATTTTATGTAAATCTTAATCATTAGGAATCAATGGAGGTATCTTTTTAGCACAAAGTACCTGGGTTGCCTCAACAATAACAATGCAGAGGACTGCAGAGGAGGTTATGTATCGATTTTTCCAGAGCCATGGAGGTGATGTGGCTAAAGGTAATGCATTGATTTCTGGGTGGGCAGCTTTGCCTCTTTACTGCGTTGTGATAATATTTTGACACCCGGGGGGCAACACATGGAAAATGCACAACATGCTGCAGTGATGAAACAGGTGCTGCGTTAATTTGGGAATCGCTGCAATGATTTTTCAGCCACACTACTGGCACTGCGTCAGTTGTGCACATGATGCAACGAGTTTTGCAGGCATCGAAGTGGTTCTCCGGCGCAGTGGATTTTTTCTCTCTGGTGTCTTTGATGGCCCTTTTCTTAATAGGAGGCAACCTCAGTCCAAGACCTTGGAGATCACTAGTTGAGGAAGCAAAGTCTTTCCAGCCAAGTAAGAGAGCAACAGGAAGGAGAGCAAAAAGCAGGAGAGCATTCCTTCCAGAAACGCAGTCTAGATGAGTCCTTTTGGCAGCATGGCAGCCCTTCTGACAGAGTTCCATTATGGGTCCAGAAGTGTCTGATTTTAGGAGGTCACAGACCTAGAGTATATACCCAAATGTGCCTTTGAAGTTGAGGAGACTTCAAAAGAGTGGTTTTGATGTGCACCAGTTCCCCTTTCAACCCAGTCCTGTCTGCCAGGAGATCTGTGGGAAGTTATCAGTCCTTTGTACGGGGTCAGGCCACTAGCCTTTGAAGTGTAAGTGAGAGACCTTTCCGGCCCAGGAAGACCCATCAGCATGCAGATGAATGCAGCTGCAGCTAAGTGTCATGTGTTCATGGCTGTCTGGAGGAAATGCACAAGGGGAGCTGTCAACCAGCATAGACCAGACATGGATTGGACACAGGCTGTAAAGCACAAAGAGCAGTAAGTGCAGAGAAATGAGTACTTTCTAAAAGTGTCATTTCTAAAATAGTAATGTTAAATCCAACCTTACGAGTAAGCAGGATTTCTCACTACCATTCCAACCATACCAAACATGACAGTGTCACTCCTTTCAGTTCCGAAATTACCACTTAAACGTATATAAGGGAATTTCCAATGCTGGCCTATGAGAGAAGCAGGCTTCACAATAGTAAAAAATGACTTTTGAAGTTTTGTATTACCAGGACATGTAAAACTTACAAGTACATGTCCTGTCTTTACTTACATAGCACCCTGCCCAATGGGCTAACTAGGGCCTACCTTAGGGTGACCTATATGTAACAAATTGAAAGATTAAGGCCTGGCAAGTAGTTATAAATGCCAAGTCGAGGCCCCATGTGCAGAGTGCAGTGTATTTAAAAGGTAGGACATATACTGGTGTGTTTTACATGAGTGGTGGGAGGAGCTGACACTTGCACATAAATAGGGCTATGCCTGTCATTGCACAAAGCAGTCTCCAACCCCTTGGAGTGTGTCTGAGGCCAGGGCAGGAAAGGCAGGGCCTTATTGTTGGACCTGGCTTTTTGACAGGGACATCCCCAAACTTTTTGCCTCCTTCCTCCTATTTTTTCTGACCTGTTGTTGTTGGCTTTTGACCTCTGAGCACTTTACCACTGCTAACCAGTGCTAAAGTGCATATGCTCTCTGTGTAAATTGTACTATTGATTGGTTTATCCATGATTGACTATTTAATTTACCTATAAGTCCCTATTAGAGTGCACGACATGTGCCTAGGGCATGTAGATTAAATGCTACTAGTGGGCCTGCAGCACTGGTTGTGCCACCCACCTCAGTAGCCCCTTAACCTTGTCTCAGGCCTGCCATTGCCAGGCCTGTGTGTGCAGTTTCACTGCCACTTCGACTTGGCATTTAAAAGTACTTGCCAAGCCTAGAACTCCCCTTTTTCTACATATAAGTCATCCCTAATGTGTGCCCTAGGTAACCCCTAGAGCAGGGTGCTGTTTAGGTAAAAGGCAGGACATGTACCTGTGTAGTTATATGTCCTGGTAGTGTAAAACTCCTAAATTCGTTTTGACACTACTGTGAGGCCTGCTCCCTTCATAGGCTAACATTGGGGCTGCCCTCATACACTGTTGAAGTGGCAGCTGCTGATCTGAAAGGAGCAGGAAGGTCATATTTAGTATGGCCAGAATGGTAATATAAAATCCTGCTGACTGGTGAAGTCGGATTTAATATTACTATTCTAGAAATGCCACTTTTAGAAAGTGAGCATTTCTTTGCACTAAAAACTTGTTGTGCCCTTCAATCCACGTCTGGCTAGGTTTAGTTGACAGCTCCTTGTGCATTCACTCAGACACACCCCAAACACAGGGTACTCAGCCTCACTTGCATACATCTGCATTTTGAATGGGTCTTCCTGGGCTGGGAGGGTGGAGGGCCTGCCCTCACACAAAGGACTGCCACACCCCCTACTGGGACTCTGGCAGACAGGATTGAACTGAAAGGGAACTTGGTGCATTTCTTAGAGACTCTTTGAAGTCACCCCCACTTCAAAGGCACAACTTAGTATAAAACAGGGCCTCTGCCCTACCTCATCAGACACTTGCTGGAGAAGAAACCGGAACCAGAAACTACATCCTGCCAAGAAGAACTGCCTGGCTGCTCAAAGGACTCACCTGTCTGCTTTCTACAAAGGACTGCTGTCTTGCTGTTGCCCTGCTGCCTTGCTGAACTCTTGTCTGGCTGTGAAAGTGCTCTCCAAGGGCTTGGATAGAGCTTGCCTCCTGTTCCTTGAAGTCTCAGGACCAAAAAGACTTCTTCCTTTCACTTGGACGCTCCGTGCGCCGAAAATTTCGACGCACAGCTTGTTTCGCGGCGAGAAAAACGCCGCACACCGACGCTGATCGACGCGACGCCCTCGGGACGATCGAGACTTCGACGCACAACCTCGCAAGGACAAAGCCGCCCGACTTCCAAGGAGAAATCGACGCGACGCCTACCGTGAGTGCGAAACTTTGACGCACGGCCTCGCAAGGACAACGCCGCCCGACTTCCAAGGAGAAATCGACGCGACGCCTGCCGTGAGACCAAAATTTCGACGCACGGCCTCGCAAGGACAACGCCGCCCGACTTCCAAGGAGAAATCGACGCGACGCCTACCGTGAGATCGAAACTTCGACGCGCAGCCCCGCAGAACGACGCGCAGCCGGAAAATAAGCAGGAGAATCCACGCACAGACCCGGGACATCTGGTAATCCTCGCGATCCACAAAAAGAGACTGTCTGCGCGCCGGAAAACGACGCCCGACTTCCCCGCGTGGAAAAGAACGACGCAAGTCTGTGTGTGCTGAGCGGAAAACGACGCACACACCCCTTTTTCCACGCATCTCTTCTCCTGTGGCCCTCTGAAGAGATTTCCCACCAGAAACCAGGTACTCTGTGCTTGAAAGACACTTTATTGCTTTTTAAAGACTTAAAGACTCTTAATATCACTTTTCAGTGATATCTTTACAAATTTGTATTGCAACTTTGATCGTTTTGACCTACACGTACCCAGATAAATATTCTATATTTTTCTAAACACTGTGTGGTGTATTTTTGTGGTGTTATACTGTGGTGTTGTATGATTTATTGCACAAATGCTTTACACATTGCCTTCTAAGTTAAGCCTGACTGCTCGTGCCAAGCTACCGGAGGGTGAGCACAGGCTGATTTTGGATTGTGTGTGACTTACCCTGACTAGAGTTAGGGTTCTTGCTTGGACAGAGGGCAACCTAACTGCCAACCAAAAACCCTATTTCTAACATTGGTGATCAGCGGTGAGGATAGGACTTGTGTTTGTGCAGTGACATACAGTAGCTAAGTATTTCACTACCTACCCACAGTTGAAGGTCAACTTGATTTTTTATCTCTTTTTTGACTTTTGGTCTCTGATGTCCTCCTGGATATACTATTGATATTTTGGACTTTGGATTTTGGTTTTTGCTGGTAAGATCCTATCAGAATGGGATCGCTTACCTACTTATTCTTTTTGCCTACTGACCACCTCACTAAGGCTGACCTAAGGAAGCTTTGCAGAGAATGTGGCCTTCCTGTAGCAAAGAGATCTACTAAAGCAGAGATGCTACATGCCTACATAGTCTGGGAGGAAGACAGATGGGCAGAGAGAGAGGCAGCAAGAAACCAAATGACTAAGTACCCCTCAGAGGAGGAGGAGGACGACTCAGATGAGGAAAGAGACCCAGTGAAAAAAGAATGGCTCATGGCTCAAGCACGGTGGATGGAAGAGCTAGATGAGTTTATTGAAAGGGCTGAGGCAGCAAGTCTCTTAGCCCTGGAAGAAGAAAAGATTGCAGCTCAAGAGCTGAGCTGTAAAGAGCTGAAACTGGAGGCCGGAAGGGCTGAGTCCAGTTCAGATGGTGGCAGCAAAAATCTTGCATCTAGTACTGCTGAAGGAGGGCACAAGCCCAGAGATGTGGTGCCCAACTTGAAGAAGGGAGTTGACACACCCCAGGCAGTTCAAGGGTATGAGGTAGTTCCCGTTATGCACAGGGTCCCTGAGAAGGATTGGGGAACTGGCACAGGGAGTCATATTCCTACTGGGGGGAGGGACACTTTACTGACTCTAGCAGAGAGTGACAGAGAAAAGGGTTCCCCCCTGGTGGACGTCCTGGATATAGAGTGTAGAGACATCCCAGAAGAGCTTGGGTTGAGTGTCAGGGACAGACAGAAACTGTCTCACCAGTCTCAAGAGGGTGATGTAGAGTGCTTTTCCAAGGCTGAGTTACTAGGTGGTTGGGTGAAGGGTACTGTGGTTAATACATGTGAAGGGCAGAGTGATGTAATTGCTGGAGAGCATATGTCTGGTCCTTATTTTCCAGAGCTACGCCAACACCAGGTGGAGTGTGAGTTCTCTGACCCCAGGGAACTTACAGTGGAGGCAGACTTTTGGGTGAGTACCAGAGAGTCTGAAGAGGCATTTGGGGGTGCTCCTGAAGGGAGTGGTCTAGGTGGTTCCCGACCAAGTGAGGTGGGAGAGGATTGTAGTGTCCCAGGTAGGTCTCAGAGCCTAACCTGTACCGTAGGGCCACCTTTTGAGGGAAGCCCCGCAGTGTCAGAAGAACTTGGGGGGATGACTGTAGACAGCATCCCAACAGTTCTGGTGTCTGGCAGTACCACTCCTAGTGAGGGGGTGCAGAAGTCCAGACATAGGGTTGAGAGGGGGTGGCAGACCCCAGTGGAGGATCTTGAAAGTCAGGGGTCAGCTCTGAGAGCAGAGCCCCCCAGGAATGACCCAGGTGAGACCGTTTCTGGTTTGGGGGAAACCCAGACTCTGCCGGATGGGCAGAGGTCGGGAGACCTGCGCCAACCAGACTCTTGTGTGGCCCTTGGGGACGGCGTGTCCCTTGTGGGGGGTGAGAGTGCCCCCCAGGAAGTCCTGGCATGCCAGGCAAAGATTCAACCTCAGGGTGGTGACTCTGGGTTGGATAACCGGGTTCAGAGGTTAAACTTTGACCTGGTGGGGGGTAGATGTGCCCCCCAGAAAGTCCTGGAATGCCAGGCAATGGCTCAACCTCAGGGTGGTGACTCTGGGTTGGCTTACCAGGTGAAGAGGTCAAACTCTGACCTGGTGGGGGGTAGGTGTGCCCCCCAGAAAGTCCTGGCGTGCCAGGCAGTTGTCCAACCTCAGGGTGTCGACTCTGGGTTGGATGGCCAGGTTCAGAGGTTAAACTCTGACCTGGTGGGAGGTAGGTGTGCCTCCCAGAAAGTCCTGGGATGCCAGGCAATTGCCCAACCTCAGGGTGGTGACTCTGGGTTGGCTAACCCGGTTCAGAGGTCAAACTCTGACCTGGTGGGGGGTAGGTGTGCCCCCCAGAAAGTCCTGGTATACCAGGCAATGGTTCAACCTCAGGGTGGTGACCCTGGGTTGGAGAACCAGGCTCAGAGGTTAAACTCTGACCTGGTGGGAGGTAGGTGTGCCTCCCTGAAAGTCCTGGCCTGCCAGGCAATGGTTCAACCTCAGGGTGGTGACTCTGGGTTGGATATCCAGGTTCAGAGGTTAACCTCTGACCTGGTGGGGGGTAGGTGTGCCCCCCAGAAAGCCCTGGTGTACCAGGCAGTTGTCCAACCTCAGGATGGTGACCCTAGGTTGGAGAACCAGGTTCAGAGGTTAAACTCTGACCTGGTGGAGGGTCAGTGTGCCCTCCAGAAAGTCCTGGCGTGCCAGGCAATTGTTCAACCTCAGAGTGCTGACCCTGGGTTGGATACCCAGGTTCAGAGGTTAAACTCTGACCTGGTGGGAGGTAGGTGTGCCTCCCAAGAAGCCCTGCTGTGCCAGGCAATTGTCCAACCTCAGGGTGTTGACTCTGGGTTGGATGACCAGGTTCAGAGGTTAAACTCTGACCTAGTGGGGGGTAGGTGTGCCCCCCAGAAAGTCCTGGCGGGCCAGGCAATTGCCCAACCTCAGGGTGGTGACCCTGGGTTGGGGAACCAGGCTCAGAGGTTAAACTCTGACCTGGTGGGAGGTAGGTGTGCCTCCCAGAAAGTCCTGGTGCGCCAGGCAATTGTTCAACTTCAGGGTGGTGACTCTGAGTTGAATGGTCAGGTGCAGAGGTTAAACTCTGACCTGGTGGAGGGTCAGTGTGCCCTCCAGGAAGTCCTGGTGTGCCAGGCAATTGTTCAACTTCAGGGTGGTGACTCTGAGTTGAATGGTCAGGTGCAGAGGTTAAACTCTGACCTGGTGGAGGGTCAGTGTGCCCTCCAGGAAGTCCTGGCGTGCCAGGCAATTGTTCAACTTCAGGGTGGTGACTCTGAGTTGAATGGGCAGGTGCAGAGGTTAAACTCTGACCTGGTGGGGGGCAGGTGTGCCTCCCAGGAAGTCCTGGTTTGCCAGGCGGTGATCCAGTCTGAGGGTACAGACCCTGGGCTGGAAGACCAGGTTCAGGGTGTCCCCCCGGACCTGGAGGGAGGGGCTACTGATAACAGTGCCCCTACCATGTTGTCTTCTGAGGAGGCCACTCCTAGTTGGAGGGTGCTGGACCCCAGAAGGGAGGGCAGGGGGAGGGAAGCCTCACCCCGGGCCCTAGTCCAACCTGAAGGTACAGACCCCAGGTTGGAGGGCCAGTGGCAGGTTAACAGCCCTGCACTGGTGGAGGAATGGTACCGGGTGACTTCTGTAAGCCCCCTGGCCATGTTGGACTCTGGGGGTACCGCTCCAGGAGGGAGGGTACAAAGCCCCAGAGGGGAGGACCAGGTTCAGGCTGTCATCCCTGACCTGGTGGAAGGGAGAGTGGTTAAAGGGTGCCCAGCACCTGGGGCTACCGCCCCCCACTCTCCACAGCCACAGTGGTTGGAGAGCTTTGAGAGGCCTGGGGCCTGGCTCTCATCCCTGGCAGCTGTCAGTAATCACTGTGGCTTGCTGTCCGGGTGGACAGAGTTATCCCTGGGGAGGGGACAAGTGTCACACCCCAGGGGTAGAGTGGGCAACACCACTATGTTGGTCATGGGGGTACTATCCTGCTCCTGGGATACATCTGTGAGCAAAGTAAGGTTAGGTGCTGCACAGATGGGATCCGCAGGAAAGGAGAAAGGTTCCCCATGGATGGGCTTAGTGGGCCCTGAGAGTATGGACAGAGGGATCCAATGGGAGTCAGGAAGGCGAAGAACTGGAGCATGCCCCTGCTGTTGTGGGCCTGGGTCCTTGTTCTGTCGCCTCAAACAGGGAAGTACATCAGGATAGTGATTGTTCTCCCCTGGCTTTAGGCTGGTGGGGGGTCATGTTGGACCTGGCTTTTTGACAGGGACATCCCCAAACTTTTTGCCTCCTTCCTCCTATTTTTTCTGACCTGTTGTTGTTGGCTTTTGACCTCTGAGCACTTTACCACTGCTAACCAGTGCTAAAGTGCATATGCTCTCTGTGTAAATTGTACTATTGATTGGTTTATCCATGATTGACTATTTAATTTACCTATAAGTCCCTATTAGAGTGCACGACATGTGCCTAGGGCATGTAGATTAAATGCTACTAGTGGGCCTGCAGCACTGGTTGTGCCACCCACCTCAGTAGCCCCTTAACCTTGTCTCAGGCCTGCCATTGCCAGGCCTGTGTGTGCAGTTTCACTGCCACTTCGACTTGGCATTTAAAAGTACTTGCCAAGCCTAGAACTCCCCTTTTTCTACATATAAGTCATCCCTAATGTGTGCCCTAGGTAACCCCTAGAGCAGGGTGCTGTGTAGGTAAAAGGCAGGACATGTACCTGTGTAGTTATATGTCCTGGTAGTGTAAAACTCCTAAATTCGTTTTGACACTACTGTGAGGCCTGCTCCCTTCATAGGCTAACATTGGGGCTGCCCTCATACACTGTTGAAGTGGCAGCTGCTGATCTGAAAGGAGCAGGAAGGTCATATTTAGTATGGCCAGAATGGTAATATAAAATCCTGCTGACTGGTGAAGTCGGATTTAATATTACTATTCTAGAAATGCCACTTTTAGAAAGTGAGCATTTCTTTGCACTAAAAACTTGTTGTGCCCTTCAATCCACGTCTGGCTAGGTTTAGTTGACAGCTCCTTGTGCATTCACTCAGACACACCCCAAACACAGGGTACTCAGCCTCACTTGCATACATCTGCATTTTGAATGGGTCTTCCTGGGCTGGGAGGGTGGAGGGCCTGCCCTCACACAAAGGACTGCCACACCCCCTACTGGGACTCTGGCAGACAGGATTGAACTGAAAGGGAACTTGGTGCATTTCTTAGAGACTCTTTGAAGTCACCCCCACTTCAAAGGCACAACTTAGTATAAAACAGGGCCTCTGCCCTACCTCATCAGACACTTGCTGGAGAAGAAACCGGAACCAGAAACTACATCCTGCCAAGAAGAACTGCCTGGCTGCTCAAAGGACTCACCTGTCTGCTTTCTACAAAGGACTGCTGTCTTGCTGTTGCCCTGCTGCCTTGCTGAACTCTTGTCTGGCTGTGAAAGTGCTCTCCAAGGGCTTGTATAGAGCTTGCCTCCTGTTCCTTGAAGTCTCAGGACCAAAAAGACTTCTTCCTTTCACTTGGACGCTCCGTGCGCCGAAAATTTCGACGCACAGCTTGTTTCGCGGCGAGAAAAACGCCGCACACCGACGCTGATCGACGCGACGCCCTCGGGACGATCGAGACTTCGACGCACAACCTCGCAAGGACAAAGCCGCCCGACTTCCAAGGAGAAATCGACGCGACGCCTACGGTGAGTGCGAAACTTTGACGCACGGCCTCGCAAGGACAACGCCGCCCGACTTCCAAGGAGAAATCGACGCGACGCCTGCCGTGAGACCAAAATTTCGACGCACGGCCTCGCAAGGACAACGCCGCCCGACTTCCAAGGAGAAATCGACGCGACGCCTACCGTGAGATCGAAACTTCGACGCGCAGCCCCGCAGAACGACGCGCAGCCGGAAAATAAGCAGGAGAATCCACGCACAGACCCGGGACATCTGGTAATCCTCGCGATCCACAAAAAGAGACTGTCTGCGCGCCGGAAAACGACGCCCGACTTCCCCGCGTGGAAAAGAACGACGCAAGTCTGTGTGTGCTGAGCGGAAAACGACGCACACACCCCTTTTTCCACGCATCTCTTCTCCTGTGGCCCTCTGAAGAGATTTCCCACCAGAAACCAGGTACTCTGTGCTTGAAAGACACTTTATTGCTTTTTAAAGACTTAAAGACTCTTAATATCACTTTTCAGTGATATCTTTACAAATTTGTATTGCAACTTTGATCGTTTTGACCTACACGTACCCAGATAAATATTCTATATTTTTCTAAACACTGTGTGGTGTATTTTTGTGGTGTTATACTGTGGTGTTGTATGATTTATTGCACAAATGCTTTACACATTGCCTTCTAAGTTAAGCCTGACTGCTCGTGCCAAGCTACCGGAGGGTGAGCACAGGCTGATTTTGGATTGTGTGTGACTTACCCTGACTAGAGTTAGGGTTCTTGCTTGGACAGAGGGCAACCTAACTGCCAACCAAAAACCCCATTTCTAACACTTATGAACTACAAAGACTTTCCTTTGAAGTTTACCTACTTCAAGAGCAGAAATGGGTACAAGTACTGGAGTACTGGACCCCTGACTCGCAAAGTTAGAATCCTTTGGGACTGAAGACATTCTGTTAGGAAAAAGAGCTGGATGCTGTAAGAGAGACTGCCACTCTGCCTGTTGCTTTGCTGTGCTGGCCTGCTGCTTGCTGCTTCTGTCCTGGGAGTGTAAGGACTGGACTTTGTTTTCTACATACTGCTTCCAAAGGTTGTCTAAGGATTTCATCTGAGCTTGCCTTCTGTTAAGAAGTCTGAAGGACATCAAAGCCTACATCTGCCAGCACCTGGGCTCTCTTGCTGAGAGTCCTGACTTGCCAAGTATTGCCAAATTCAGGCACTGGGCCCTTGGGAATGAGTTCTGGTGCAACCAAGAATAAACCAAGTACATCAACTCCAGAGTGACTGCTGCACCGGCGCCTGACTCTGCAGCACTGTACTCACTGGAGCTGCTGAGAGCAATGACTGTGACTGACGTCGTAGGCCTCCAAAGTCCCGCCAAAGCGAGAGTCCCAACACTAAACCCTTGCATCTTGGTCTGCAGGATTCATCAATCACCCTGGGTCATAAGGAAACCTACGCCTCATCACCGATGTCACATCACCTCCCCTGCAACCATAAGGAACCAACATCTCACCTCCCCAGTAACAGTAAGGAACTGATTTGGCACCGGCTCCAGTGATGCCTCACCTCCCCGACTCCATGCACTGTCTTGGTTTCCTCATCGTCTTCAAAGGTACTGTGCCTGGGGTCCATGTGAGTCCATGAGCAGCCTGTCATCCCTCATGAGTGAATTTGGACTGTTGGGAACGACTCTTTCAAGATGCCGTGATAGCCATGGTTGGAGCCATTGTGTTTCTAAGCACAATACTAAAATTTAATCTTTAAAAATATGCATCTTTACTTGTGTGTGCTGGATGTTTGTTGTTTTGGTATTGTTTTACCCAGATGAATATTGGCTATTTGTCTAAACTGGCGTGGAGTACTTTTGTGGTGTTTCATTGTGTAACTGTATGTGTCTGTACAAGTACTTTTCACATTGCCTCTGAGATAAGCCTGACTGCTTGAGCCTAGCTACCAAGGGGGGAGCAGGGTTATCTTAGCTGTGTGACTCCCTTACCCTGACTAGAGTGAGGGTCCCTACTTCAACAGGGTCCAAACCACTGCCATCTAGAGACCCCATTTCCAACACTTCCCATTTTCTTAACGTATGTCAGTGCTTAGAAATTCTTTCCCCAAATATTAAAAGCCTACAGTGAAAATATTAAACCATCTTTTCCTCAAATATCTGGGGGTATTTCTATGTCTCCTCTCAGAGTTTCAGGGGTAGCACAGGAATACAGAGACTCCAGGGGGCATAGGTAGAGAAAGAGCTTGGTTGGTTAGAATACAGGGTACGTGGGGAGAAAAACCAGCCTGGCTGCATGAGCTTTGGCTCCAGAGCAGCTCTCCAAAACATCACCAGGTGCCCCACACATTGGGCAGGGGCACTCACTCCATAACAAAAAGCAAAACCTCATTAAAAAAAAACTGTCAAAGAAGGAACTATTTACTGGCCTGTCATATTTTTAATACATAAATAGACAACACGCACAGAGCAAAGGTCAGCTCCAAGTGGTACTGAGCCTGTCTTTTAAAAATTTGTATTTGGTGTTACGCAGTGCCCTCTTGGACCGAGAACCAATATTGGAATTTATTGCAAGTGGGGCACCCAGGAGAGCATGCGTCCCACATCTTATTGGTTTGTTTTATCTTAGTGGCCCAATATAAAGGACACAAGTCCTGGTGAACATTTTTCCCTAATTTCAAGCACTTCTTGTGCTGGGACTTATATGTTTAGGAGTTTTGGGTAGAGGACTCTTTCTTTTGAGGTCTTGTGGTTGTTTACTCATGAGATCAAAGATAAATGACTCATAAGCTGTGCACAACTTTATTGACAGGCATGCTGCTGACAGTATCCTAATGGACATGTCAGACATGTTGGACATGTTGAATGATATTGAAAAGGGCCTCATCCTCAAATTGGTTAATATTGAATGCACTGTGTTATACCTTTGTAGCATTGTGGTCAAATATTGTGGTGACACCCTGACAGAGCCAGTAGTTCTAACTTTCTTAACCACACCCACTATGTTGTGTTAGGCATAAGGGGTCAGAATTAGTGTATTTTTAGGGGCCATGGCTAGCTGGTGCATAGACTGTTATGAATGTGCCCTGCTGGAAGGGGCTCAGAGTAGAATCAGGGGGATTAATTGACTAGTGGGACTTTCTCAATGATGTGTCACTTGTTTGTGTTGTGTGTGTTGGCAGGACCTATTAAAGAGTGACTTCACACCTCCCTTTTTGTATGTTTGTTATTTGTGCCTAGTATTCATGAGTGTATAATATAGCACTTTTCCTTTTTATGAGAAAGAGCACTAACTGAACAGAGTATTATTTGTTGCATTCTTCAGAGCTGAGTTTTGAGCTCCTGGCACCTCCCCGGAGTAAGCATTGGATTGCTCTGCCTCTCTACCATGAAAGGCAAGTGCTAAACAGGGGTATTTATTTCCCAGATAGGGGTTGTTAGAAATTGGGTTTTTGGTTGGCGGTCAGGTTACCCCCTGTACAAGCAAGGACCCTCACTCTAGTTAGGGCAAAGGAGAAACACATCTGGTCAACCCCCGCTCACTCCCTTGCTAGCTTGGCACGAGCAGAAAGGCTTAACCCAGAGACAATGTGTAAAGTATTTGTACCAACAAATACAGCCATACAGTGAAAACACCACAAAATGGACACCACACCAGTTTAGAAAAAAGGGGAATACTTATCCAACTCAAACAAGGCCAAAACAACAAAAATCCAACATACACAAGTGAAGATATTAATGTTCATAAGAATAAGAGGCTTACTCCATAGAAAACAATAAAAACGTTGATTTTACACTGGTTTGCATAAAAAATAAAGCTGCACGGACAAGAGTGTGTCAAAAAATGTCAGCGCTTCCTTACACGCAAGTGAGGCTGTGTGTCATTTCTTCTTCGGTCGGGTAGGGGATGTGTTGATTTTCTCTCCTGCAAGAGAATGATGCATTGATTTCCAGCCGAGCACCTCAGATCCGTGCAGGATTGCGTTGCTTTTTGACGCCCAGCAATGATGCGTGAGAAATCCAGCCTTATGGTTTTGGTAAACCGCGCTGCATGGGTTTACATTGTTATCAGCAGACACAAGCGGTTGTTGCGTTGTTTCTACAGCCGCAATCCGTCGATCTCCCAGTCACGATCCAGGTGGAGCATCGGTTTTAGCCGCGACGTGGGTGGCGTGTCGTTTTTCAGCCACGTTGCAGGTAGTGCATCAAAATGTTCCCCGCACATTGTTCTGTGCGTGGATTTCAGCCCTTGTTCTGCCAGCCTCATGACCCAAGGGCACAGGGACTGGACAGGGCACCACTTGGCAGGGCAGGAGTCTTAGCAGAGAGTCCAGGTGCTGGTAGAGGAAGTTTTTGATGGCCCTGAGACTTCAAAACGGGAGACAAGCTCAACCCAAGTCCTTGGAGATTCTTCACAAGCAGGAAAGGTACCACAAAGTCCAATCATTGTCCTCTTTCAGGCAGAAGCAGCAACTGCAGGCCAACCCAGCAAAGCACAGTCACAGGCAAAGGGGCAGTACTACTCCTCCAGCTCTTCTCCTTGGCAGAGGCTCTTCTTGATTCCAGAAGTAATCTAACTATGTGGGGGTTTGGGTCCACTACTTATACCCCTTTCTGCCTTTGAAGTAGGCAAACTTCAAAGGAAAGTCTCTGTTGTTTACAGGATCCTCCCTTGCCTAGGCCAGGCCTCAGACACACACCAGGGGGTTGGAAACTGCATTGTGTGAGGGCGGGCACAACCCATTCCTGTGTAAGTGACCACTCCTCTCTCCACTCTAGCCCAGATGGCCCATCAGGATATGCAGGCTACACCCCAGCTCCCTTTGTGTCACAGTCTAGAGGCAATTCACCAATAGCCCAACTGTCAGTCTGACCTAGACAGGGAATCCACAAACAGGCAGGGTCACAGAATGGTTTAAGTAAGAAAATGCCCACGTTCTAAAAGTGGCATTTTGAAACAAACAATTTAAAAAGCAACTTTACCAAAATATGTATTTTTAAATTGTGAGTTCAGAGACACCAAACGCTACATTTCTATCTGCTCCTAAAGTGAAACTACACATAAAAGTTATTTAAAGGCAGCTTCAATGTTCGCCCATGAGAGAGATAGGCCTTGCAGCAGTGAAAAGTGAATTTAGCAGTATTTCACTGTTTAGACATGTAAAACACATCAGTACATGTCCCACCTTTAACATACACTGCAGCCTGTGCATAGGGCTACTTAGGGCCTTCATTATGGGTGCCTTACATGTTTAAAAAGGGAAGGGTTATGCCTGGCAAGTGGGCACATTTGCCATGTTAAATTGACAGTATAAGACTGCACACACAGACACTGAAGTGGCAGGTCTGACAAATGTTACAGGGCAACTCAAGTGGGTGGCACAATCAGTGCTGCGTGACCATGAGTAGCATTTGATTTGCAGGCCCTGGGCACCTCTAGTGCACTTTACTAAGGACTTACTAGTATATCAAATATGCCAGTCATGGATAAACCAATCAACAATACAATTTACACAGAGAGCATATGCACTTTAGCACTGGTTAGCAGTGGTAAAGTGCCCACAAAAACTGGTCAGAAAAAAAAGGAAGGAGGCAAAATGTTTGAGGATGACCCTATAAAAAGGGCCAGGCCCAACAGGGGTTCCACCATAAAGGAGCCTAGGGACACCTGTGATAAAAAAGATCACAATTATTACAGTTGGGTTCCAACACCTTGTGACTGCCCTGTAACTCCTTGGCCTGTATTCCTGACAAGCTCTTTAGGGGCAAAATACGGAGAGCTGTTAAGAAAATTTTGGGCTATCACATAAGGAAGGCTGCAGGTGTACTTGGGGTGTGGTACCAGAATACTGTGGCCTAAATATTCTTTGATAAAAAAATATAGGCCCTCATTATGACCCTGGCAGTGAGTGTTAAAGTGGTGGTAATACCGCCAACAGGCTGGTGGCAACTACTGCCAAATTATGCCCATGGCAGTGATAACTCCCATAGACAGCCAATGTACCACACCAACTGCCAGAGTGTAAACAACACTCACCACGGCAGTAGCTGCCAACAGCCAGGCGGGAGACAAAGTACCACCCACCATATTACGACACAGGAAACCACCACCTCTTCCAGGGCAGTACCAACGCCATCAAAAGCCTGGTGGAAACACATCACTGACGAGAAAAGACTCACCATCGGAGACACAGGGAAGAACAATGCCGCAATGGAACCCGAACTGCAAGTTTTCCAGATGATCTTCTACGTTATGCTCCACCTGGAACACCAACGCCAACGAAGATGACGACGGTGAGTACAGCCGCCAAGCACACAAGGGAGGGGGGAAGAAAAATGAGAGCGACACACATGACATACACCATCCACACATACACCATACATACGTCCAGCTGCACACGAAAAACAATTTTCACCCGATAACAGCAGAATAATGCAAGGACAACAGGAATGCACAAAAGTGAATGTATTAAAATCAATAGCTAATAAATTATCTAATTGCCTGTGAAACAGATATGTACACATGTACACAAAGGGACACTACCCAGTCCAATGTTCAAAGAGGCCAAAGGGCACAGTCCAAGGCCCAACTTGAATCCTGACTACATCTGGAAAGAACTCTGCAGGGGCATCAGTTTGCAAGAGGGCAGGCACCTCAGGGGAAGGGGAGGACACCTCAGCCGGAATCGGGAACAAGCCCACTGGTTCTGGAGGGGGCAACATGCCCATTGCTCTGTTCTGGGAGTGCAAGGCCACAGTCTCTCAGGTGGGTGACTTGCCCACTAGTTCTGGAGGGGGCAACATGCCCATTGCTCTGTCCTGGCGAGTGCAAGGCCACAGTCTCTCAGGTGGGTGACTTGCCCTCTGCTTCTGGAGGGGGTCCTCGTACAGAACCTGGAATGTAGCCTACATGGCGTCCGCTGGTGCTGATGGCAGGTGGAGGTAGCTCCTGGGCATCCTCTGCAGGTGGTGATGGCTGCAGTGTGGTGGCAGATTGAGGTGCCTCCTGGGCAGCCTCTGCAGGTGGTGATGGCTGCACTTCCTCAGCTGGCTGTGGGGGCCCCGTGACCGCTGGTGGTGGTGGAGGTGTCACCCTGACAGCCTGTGCTGGAGCAGAGGGCTTCGTCCCCTCCATGACATGGGACGTGGATTCCTTACCCTCCCCAGCAGGGGTTGATGGCTTCTTCCCCTTCTTGGCTGGATGTGCAGGCTCCTTCCCCTTCTAAGCTGGAGATGAGGCTCTTTCCCCTTCTTGGCTGGAGGTGCAGGCTCCTTCCCCTTCTTGTTTGGAGGTGCAGACTCCTTCCGCTTCTTGCCTGGAGGTGAAGGCTCCTTCCCCTTCTTGCCTGGAGGTGTGGTATCCTTCCCACCATGACTAGGTGGGGCCACCACTGTCCCCGTGGACTGTTTGGCTGAGGTGCAGGTTTGGATCGTTGTGACCCTGCTCTTACAGGCAGGATGGGGGAAGAGGGAAGAAAGAGGTCAGCTTGGGCAAGGGAAAGCTTCTCAGGGACGGTGGGGCAGGAGGAGGGAGGAGGAATGGGAGTAGAGGTTCAGGGAGTGGTTGTAGGAGGTGTATGTCTGCTGTATTTGAGTGCAGGTCATGTGCTGTATGGTGATGTTAGGTGGATGGCTGTTGGGTGTGTGAGTGCTTGCGTCCTTTAGGGTTGGGGTCAGACAGGGTGGGAGAGGACAGAGGGGACGCGAGCATGGATGTTGTGGAGGTGTCTGCTAGTGAGGTGTGTGTGCTGCTTAGTGTGGTGATGCTGGTGTTGCATGTTGATGTAGTGCATGCAGGTGTGAATGTGGACGCGACTGGGAGGGAGGTGGAGGAGGAGGGGGAGACAGTGGAGGCAGTGGATGTTGTGTCTGCAACTGTATGGTTTTTGCGTGAGTGCTTGTGGTATGAAGTGTGGTGCTTGTGTTTGCCTTAGCCACTCTTCGGTGTGTCTTGTGTGCATGCTCATCTGTATATGTGCCAAGGATCCTTTGGAGTTGAGGAGAATGGGACTAGGAAGTGATAGTTGGAGGGGGGACGGTAGAAACCGGGACAAAGGCTGAAGGTCCTGTTGAAGGTCAGGAAACAAGTGAGGAATCAGATTGAAAATGGCAGTCACATCCGTGTCGGTGTATACTGTCACCACCGGCGCAGATCCCATTGGCCACTGTACTCCATAGAGCCCCATATTATCCAATAAGGAATTGCACTGCGGTGCAAGACTGCCTTCTGCCAAGACACCCAACGTCAGTGGAATTACCTCACTTCCATCTGTCACTACACACAGGACAGGCAGTTGCCATTTCAAGGGGGGGGGAACAGTCATATCGACATAAACTGCATCACAGATTAGATTGCCATATATCTCGCCATTAACACTATCCCATAACCTAAGTGCACCAAGTAGACTGCAGTTGTGGTTCCATTGTTCCAATTGTGACAGCCTACTCACTCTTGTGTACCTTAGATACCTACCATTGCGGATGAATAGGAGGTGGAGACACACCCCCGTGTACATACCCCGGGTGGACTTAGCTACACTGGAAGACAGGCACATTATCCTCACCTATAGACTGGACAGGGCCAAAATCACAGAGCTGTGTGCCCAGTTGGAGCCAGACCTGATCTCATCTATCCGTCATCCAACTGCGATTCCCCCATTTGTGCAAGTGCTATCAGTGCTCCATTTCTTGGCAACTGGTTCCTTCCAAGTGACTGTGGGCTTGGCAGGTGGAATGTCACACCCATTGTTCTCAATCGTGCTGGCAATAGTGTTGTCTGACCTGGCAAAACACATGTGCAGCTACATTTCTTTCCCTCAGGTAGAAGAATTGGCCACTGTGAAGTCCAGATTCTATGGATTGGGACATATCCCCAATATTATTGAGGTGATTGATGGTACACATATCATGTTTACCTCCCCCTGCCAGATTGAACAGGTGTTCAGGAATCGTAAGAGTTTCCACTCACTGAATGTGCAGATGCTGTGCCTAGCAGACCAGTACATCTCACACGTCAATGCTGAGTATCCTGGGTCGGTGCATGATGCCTTTGTTCTGAAGGATAGCAGCATCCCAAATGTGATGGCCCAACTACAGAGGCACCGGGTGTGGCTCATGGGTGAGCCTTGGTCCCCACCCTCTGTATGTAGTGTGTGACTTCTGGTGTTAAGCCCATAGGATTGTGTGAGGCTAAATGTGCTACCTCAATACTTGCAGGTGACTCTGGCTACCCAAACCTATCATGGCTGCCAACCCATGTGAGGAATGCCAGGACATGGGCTTAGCAACAGTATAATGAGGCACCTGGGTGAACCAGACGGGTCAGTGAGAGGACTTTCGGCCTCCTGAAGGCCAGGTTCAGGTGCCTCCATCTGACAGGTGGATCCCTGTGCTACTCACCGAGAAGGTCTGAAAGACAGTAGTGGCATGCTGCATGTTGCACAACCTGGTCCTCAGACGCCATGTACCTTTTCTGCAGGAGGATGAAACTGGAGATGCCCATGTGGCAGCAGTAGAACCTGAGGACAGTGAGGATGAAGAGAATGAGGATGAGGACAACAGAACATCAGTTATCCGTCAGTACTTCCAATGACACACAGGTGAGACAGTGCAACTGCAAATTCCTATGACTATTGATGTATTCTGTGTGGCTGTAGCATGACGGCATTAACTTCCTTTGTATCTCAACTTACTGTCACCTATGATTTGTCATTTTACAAATGTTGGTGATATGACAACAGTGTACTGATGTGCTGACTGCAGCCAGCTACAGGTCATTATTTCTATGCTCTCACAGTGTACAGTTCATTTGCACTAGATGTGACTGTTCCATTAATACAAATTTTTAACCCACAAAATACTAGTAGTCAAGTTGTGTTCAAGGGTGTTTATTGTAGTGCTAAGAAATTGAGGGAAAAGTGCAATTGAATGGGGTGATGATGGATGACAGTCCAGGGTATTGTTCCAGTCTGTTTGTAGCACAGGTCCAGTGTCAAAGGGGCCATAGGAAGGGGAGCAACGACAGTTCAGAGTGGACAAGGTGACTGAGTGGGAGACAAGGGGGACAAGCAGGAGTCTCATGTTCTGGCGGGGGTCTTGGCAAGTGTCTCTGGCTTCTGTCTGGGTTGTAGGGAACATTTGCGGGCTGGTTCACCTTCTGCAGAGGGAGGGTTGCTGGTGGCCTGTGGGTCCTGTGGCGGGTCCTCCTGCCCACTAGCTGCAGCGGAAGTGGAGGGCTGGTCAATGGACTGGCTAGGGGTAGGGCCTGCTGGTGTGCTGTTGCTTCCCTCATGATGTTGAGCAGCACCCCTGCTATGGAGATCAGGGTGGTGTCAAAGGCCTGCAACCCCTCTCCGATCCCCTGATACTGTCCCTCCTACAGCCACCTGTTCTCCTGCACATTGTCAAAGATCTGGCCCATCGTGTCCTGGGAAAGAGTCGGTTCCTTGGTCCTGTCCTTCCCCTGGCGCACAGCAGGCCTCCCAGTGTCCCTGTTGGCCTGTGCCTCTGTCCTCTGAATGGTGTGCCCACTTCCACTGACCCCAGGTCCCTGATTGTCTTTGCTATGAAATGTGGCCTGGGGTCCCTGTACAGGTGGGCACACTGCTGATTGACGTGTCCTGGGGACAGAGGTGTGGGTACGCTGGGTGGGTGCTGTGGTGTTGGATACTGATGGGGAGGCTCTCTGGTAGACTGTGAGTGGGCTTGGGTGACCGGCTGTCCAGTAGTCCCTGATGGGCCAGGTAGGTCATCCAGATCCAGAAGTCCAGAGTTACTGTCATCACTGGGGACATCTTCTGTTCGGAGACTGGATAGTCGTGGCACCTCCTCTCCGCTGACATTGGCTCGGGTACCTATGGGGATGTAAGTGATGTATTATGCTTCATGTGAGTGACATACTGTACATCCCTGACTTCCCCTCTATCTTTGGTGTTGCCCTGCCACCTTTTGCTTGTGTATGGTGATGTATTGTGGGATTGTTAGTTTCCTTATGCTGTGCATGCTTTGGTGATGGGTGTGCATGCAGGGCTGGGAGGGCTGTCCATGCATTGGTATAGCATGCAATGCTTGGCATTGTGGTTAGTCATATGTGTAGGTGCAGTATGTGGTATGGAGTGGAGTGGAGTGATGGGAGTGAGTGTGTGAGATGGCATGCAGGTATGGGAGGTAATAAGTGTAAGTATTTGTTGACTTACCAGTGTCCAGTCCTCCAGCAACTCCGGTAAGTCCCTCAGGATGCAGTATTGTCAAGACTTGCTCCTCCCATGCTGTGGTCTGTGGGGAAGGAGGTGGGCATCCACCATCAGTCCTCTGTATGGAGAGCTGGTGCCTTGCTGCTATGGAACATACCTTCCCCCGTAGGTCGTTCCACCTCTTCCTGATGTTGTCCCTTGTTCTTGGATGCTGTACCACTGCGTTCACCCTGTCCACGATTCTCTGCCATAGCCCCATCTTCCTTGCAATGGATATCTGCTGTACCTGTGCTCCAAACAGCTGTGGCTATACCATGACAATTTCCTCCACCATGACCCTTGACTCCTCATCAGTGAAACGGGGGTGCCCTTGTGGGGACATTGGTGTTGTATGGTGTGTGTTGGTGAGAGTATGTTGAGTAATGTGGTAGAGTGTGGGATGTGGGGTGTGTGAGAGATGTATGAGTGTAAGTGGTGTGTGTCTAGTTGTTGCAGTGGTCTTGGTGTCAGTCTTGTGGCAATTATTTGTATTCATAAAGGTTTGTGGGTAATGTGGGTGGGTGTTTTATAGTGCTTTGGGTTTGTGGGTGTGGTGTGTGTATGAATGTCAGGTGTGTGTTTTTCATATTGGCTAATGTGGTGTTGTTTTGTATGTGGGTGTCCATTCTGAGTGAGGCGGTATGTACCGCCAATGGTTTACCGCCTTCGAATCTCCGCCGTGGTGATTAGTGGGTCATAATGTGATGGGCGTTCTTTTGTTGGCGTAATGGTAAGGGTGTTGGTACCGCCACTTTATCACTGACCTTTGGGCTAGTGGATTTGTGTATGTGGCTGTACTCTGTCCGATTGGTGTGTGTGTGTCATAATATGGCGAACGGATATTCGCCACCGCGGCAGTATGTTGGTGGCCGTCACCGTGCAATAAGTGGCATTTATCTCCAATGTCATAATGAGGGCCATAGTGTCCTGAATGCCATAAAAAAAATGCCAACATATTGTAGTTAATGACAGAAAATCTACACCTATTAAAGTGATGTTTTTTTAAATGGCTCTAAGAACATTATAATTATATTAGAAAATAATTTTGTCATCACTATGACAATGCTAGGAATGACATTTTGTACCAACTGTTGAAACCTTGTGTTGGCCCGTGGTGGCTTCAGAAGATAAATATTTCATGTTGTGTAATCATAGGTGAGTTTTTACCACTGACTCCATGTTGCACTTAGCCTAGCAGTATACCGTCACATTAGTGACCACCAGCTTAATTTTGCCTATTGACTTTATTTTAGCATTAGCCACTGCCACGTTAAAAGCTGCAAGTAGTTTTCCCCATTATACAATGAGCACATGTTTTTATTTTTCATGTTCTTTCCCACTAAGGGCTTAGGCTGATAAGAATGTACTAAGACAGCAGGGAACATTTTTGTTTTGAATTGGCACTTGGGATTGTGGCCAAGTCCCGACATGTTATTATCAAAGCTGGCCTAAAGCAATCTGCATTTTTTTAATAATAAACTTCTACAGTGAGAGGGAGGTTCCAAAATGTTCCTCTCTTGTTTGTTCAAAGTATAAGAGGCTGACACCAGATGGATCAGAGACACAGTGTTTGCAGATATCAGGCATATACAGGACGCTGGAGTGCGTCATCCTTCCTGTGAGAATAATTGATCTCTCTCTTTCCTTGATCGATTCTGGGATCTGGCGATCTGATGCTGAATAGGAGGGAGATGAAGCTTACCTTGTGGTGATGCATATTTTTTTATTCATTATTTGCTCTGCATTATAATATAGATACAAATATTTGCTGTGTATATTGCAGTGGAGGTGTCTATTGCAGTGGAGAATCATTTGTACATGTTTTTATTTCATTGCTGTGACCATTTTTAAACGTGTGCTTTCAGCATGCTAATCTCCTTTTAGGAACCTTGGGCTGTGAGATAATAAATGTCTTCTTTGGACTAAGTAGCGCATTCCAGAGATTTTTGTCAGTGCATGAGTGTTTCAGCTCGGTCATTAGTGAGGCAAAACATGCCGTGGCTTAAATCAGAGAAGCTGCCTTAGTCTAGCCTCTTCTGAGTTCTGAAGATCTGCTGATGAGTCCACTTTTGGCATTGACTTCACCCAAGCATGGCCCTTGTATGTGCTCTTATGTAGCAGTACGTTGATGGGCATCCAAGCTGCAGGGGATTGTAAATGTTGTGATACCCCAGCAGTGAAAAATGTCCCAAACAAAGTGGCCACCATCTACTCTTTCAATGAGCCTTCACACCCTTCTCCGCCATATGAACCAAGTAATAACGTTTAGTATGGTACCGTTTTTCACAATCCTAGGCTGCAGAAGAATAGGGCAGTTTATATAGAGGTACATGGATAGAGTTTCATACTGCAGGGGGTTGTGGGTGCTGTGGTCCCCAGCAGTGAAAGTGCCCCAAACAAAGTTGCCACCACCTCTACTTTGAGTGAGTCATCACCACCCCCTACACCACAAGGAAGAGATACCAAAGTTCAATGCAGCAATAGTGCACTGCTAGACAATAGGGTCTCATTTGTTTGGCAGATGAGCGTTCTACTGTGCACGGAATTGTGGATGTCAACGTCCAGTGTTGGGATCCAACAGCACTGAAAGTGCCACAAAGTTGTCACCGACTCCAATTTCAGCGTGTACACTACCCCTTGTCCCCTGCAGTAACCGGATAATAAAGTTCAGTGTGGTAGTGTTTTTTCACAATTCCATGCTGCACTAGCAAAAGGGGAGGAGAGTGCCATATCTATGTGGATATGACACTCTCTTGCTTTCTCCATTTCACACAACGCAGCACAGCATTTTTGGCTGCTGCGCTGCGCTCTGTAACTATTTGGTAAATCTTGCCCTAATTAATGTTTTTGTGCAGGTAGGTGCGCTTTCCTGCACAAAACAATCCTGCCTACACTGACTGCACCTTTGCACCATGGCGCTAGGGTGCTTGCATTTGCCAGGAATGCGCCATATAATTTCAAATATGGTGCATTCCTGCCCCCTCCGTTTCACACAGTGCAGCACAGCAAGGTGTCTTGCTGTGTTGCATGAAAGTATGATAAATATTGCCCTCACTATTGAATGTAAATTAAACACCTGATAATTAGGCTAATTAGCACATACCGCTAATTAGCAGATATCAATTTTCACCCACATACTGCAATTCTGCTGTATTCAAGCCATGTGACTCCGTTACATCTCATACACTAGTTCGAACAGTAATACTATCTTGTTAATGAACTGGGAAATGTGACTGCCAACCAGTGAGCATGTCGTGTGTGAACATGTGTGTATGTGTTTGTGAGTCTGCCTTTCCATGGACCTCCTTATTTGTCTCCCTGTATGTTTGTGTGCCATGTGTTTGTCTGTCTAGCTTGTTGGGGAGGTAAAGGTGGGGTGAGGTAAAGGTGTGGTGAGGTAAAGGTGGGGGAGTAGATTATGAAGGGCATACTTGTGTGTAGAGCACTTTCTGCATGCTGCGTGGGACCCTTGTCTCTGGGTGGGTTTTTGTGGGTGGTGTGAATAGACACTTGGTATGTAACTCCACGAAGGAACACTGTCAATTCCTGGTAGAACCATAACTGCATTATGAATGCTATTATTCAGTGTAACATGTATCCTGGGAACCCAAAGCAGCCCTGGCAAGGTTTGTCAGGCCAGCCCCCCTTAGGGTGCATATCAAGCAAGCCTCACCACTACAATGGAACTTATAGAGTGTTCTATCCACCCCCAATATAATTTGGGAAAAAATGTAAAAAACAGTGCATTCTATAACATTTTTCAGTATATATTTAATTGTATTTGTTTTTAAAGCAGAGTAAATGAGGACCTTACAGTGCACCAGGATACAGCGATCTTTATAGGGCTCTTCAATGATTCCCTCATCATCACCCTTTGACAGTGCCTCTCAACTTTCCATAACCCCTCTCTCACATGTATTTTACTGTTTTATGTCACCTCTCTTACTAGCGTAGGGTGTTGGAGCACTTTACATCACACACACATACAGAAACAATGAATGATACAATTGTAAATCAGTGTATAGAAAATGATATATAAGACAAAGAGGACAACCAGGTGTAGGTTCCACATGTCATCCGGACTAGGATGCATTTTTTTAAGAGTCCTTGGTCTGGTGAAGCATAAATTCAGGATTCACAATGACTAGGGTTGACTTTACTAATAATTATTTATACACAAAAAAAAAACATTTTTAGCAAAATTAGGATAATCAAAGGCTAAGGGGGTCATTCTTACCCCGGCGGGCGCCGCCCGCCAGGCGGTGACCGCCAAAAGACCGCACCGGGGTCAAATGACCATGGCGGTCATTTTGACTTTCCCGCTGGGCTGGCGGGCGACCGCCAAAAGGCCGCCCGCCCAGCGGGAAAGCCCCAGCAACGATGAAGCCGGCTCCGAATGGAGCCGGCGGAGTTGCTGGTGTGCGACGGGTGCAGTTGCACCCGTCGCGATTTTCAGTGTCTGCTTTGCAGACACTGAAAATCTTAATGGGGCCCTGTTAGGGGGCCCCTGCAGTGCCCATGCCAGTGGCATGGGCACTGCAGGGGCCCCCAGGGGCCCCACGACACCCGTTCCCGCCATCCTGTTTCTGTCGGTGAAAACCGCCAGAAACAGGATGGCGGGAAGGGGGTCGGAATCCCCATGGCGGCACTGCTTGCAGCGCCGCCGTGGAGGATTCCCTGGGGCAGGGGAAAACCGGCGGGAAACCGCCGGTTTCCCTTTTCTGACCGCGGCTTTACCGCCGCGGTCAGAATTGCCCCTGAAGCACCGCCAGCCTGTTGGCGGTGCTTCCTCTGTCCCCGGCCCTGGCGGTCCATGACCGCCAGGGTCGGAATGACCCCCCAAGAGTAAACAAAGGTTTCTAACGTGTACCATGCAGTCTGCATATAGCTCTTTGATGGCAGTTCATAACTCACTATGCTAGATTATGATTGTAAATTACGAACTGAAAAATAACAAAAGGAGCTCTGTGACGAAATCTGCATCCCAGTGAGCTATGCACGTAAAATACGGTTCTGTTATCTGCATAATACAAGTTCTTCGCAGCAGGCATATTAACCAACTGTGCTACTTTAGATGAGTCAAAACTGTGACTAGACAAAACTCCCATCTCTCTCCAGCAGGTCCACTAATTACCAGTTATTTTGCAGAGGCGGCTGCTTGTCAATGGGGGTGGCAGGACAGGGGGTAGTAAAAAAAAATAAAGTAAAATTAAAAAAACATACCTTTTATGTTGGAGAAACGGTTCCGTCTCTGCTTCCTCCTCAAGACTCCCAGAAGCAGACAGGCTTCCAGATTCACCTCCAATCACGACACTGCTGTCAACAGCATGACAGCAGCATCATGATTGGTCGAGTGCCCTTTTTCGGCACTCTGAAAGGGACTAGGGCACTGTGCACTTTCTCCTCCCAGCTGTTCAATACAGCTGGGTGGAGAAATGCAAAGAGTGCATGACTATTAGGCCGGCCCAACAAGGCCAGCCAAAGCGTCATGCACACTTATGTGCACATAGCCCTCCTCCAGCCCAGCCCCGCCTGCCCTAACTGTGCTCCAGAGGAAAAATAAAATAGTAATAACGTTACGTTATTATCATTTTATTTTTCCCTTTCTTCCACTGCATAAAGCAGTGGGACAACGCTTCTCCAACTTAGCGGAGAAGCCGCCACTGTTATCTTGGCACTTTTATTGTGGCCTGCAAACTGATGCATATGCAAGGAACTCTGCAGTGCTTTCAACACTGCTGCACTACAAAACCGGCCCACAGTAACATAAGAACCCCAGCCTCTTGGGAAACGCCCAGTTTCCGGCGTGGCCCGCCAGGCATGGAGCAGGCAGATTCTGTTTTTTTCACCTTGGTTTGTTTCGTCGTCCTGTACTGTTACATGAAAGTGATCTGAAGTCGCTGTTGAACGTAATTGAGCACTAATAAAACAATAAAATAATCTTTATTAAAAACAATTAAATTATCTATAATAAAAAAGTGAATCAGCCTATGCGATTTCCACACAGAGTTCTGCTTTTAATTCATTTTATTGTGCACACGTGTATGCGCTTTTGCATTTTGATCTATTATATACCTGGATTGGCCTAGAGGGTTTGTGAAGAATATGCTTTTATTTAGCAAACAAAAATAGTTCTTTCGTGTTTTAAGAGAAATTAAATGTAACGTTGATTATTTTTTATGAATCGCAAAGAATAATACCTACCTTCCCCGAAACGGCCGCGGCCTGCCAAAGTAAGCATACTCCATCTGCCACTGGTGTTTTTGATTGTTAAATGGCGGCCATTTCGTGACAGATAACCATAGCAGACTTCTGGCGAGACGAAAGAATTAAAACGCTCGTAAACTGTAAATAATTAGCGCTGTAAAACTGCGTTCGACAAAAGCTCTATTGGCCTACCAGAGATAGGCACTGACTACAGGCACTGTAAGAGATGTATTCCAGAAGTAATTGCCAAAAACAGCCCATTCCTGCTATTTATTGTTTATATCAGTTGTAAGCAATGACTTGATTGCTGAGAACATGTTTGCTGAAGGTTTATTATTAATAGAGTGAATTTCAGGATCACTGCGAAGGAGAGACCTAAACTTGCAATAAAGACCAGATTAACTTGTGCTCCGTTATTTGACCTCACCAGATATCTCTGTATGGATGATTCAATGTAAACACTATTTAAGTTGGATATATCATTTTTGAGCAGTGGCTTTTTTTCTAGGGTTTTCTAGAAAATATTATTACATATCTGTAGTATGGTATGGATATGCATTAGGTTCATATGGTAAAATCACGTTTTTTCATGTCTAATAAGCTGTTTCCTAATTGGGTTCTCTTTGCCTTTTGAAGCACTTTGCAATTTAGATTACTTTTTAGTTATACCTGAGCCTGTGGGACTATGCTGCAATATTGGATCAAGTAATGCGGCATGGTGGACTGAATTATATGGCAAGTTAAAACAAATCGACAACATGTTGTGTGTTATTTTTATCAGGCTATTATCCCAAACATATACTATCACAAAACGGATTCCCTGGTTTTAGAAATACCAAACATTTAAGAAATGGATAATATTCAAAATGTATTTACTAACTTGTAGTGTTGGGGCACCCAGGCTCTCATGCTACTTAAATGATGTGACACAGACACAGTGGCATGGTTCAGATAACTGGCCCTGGGCACATGTGCCCGGCCCTTTTTATTGGCAAGGTCACCTGACTGGTGATGCCTGTGTTGGATGGGTGTGGGGGGTGTGTGTAAGGCCAGCCCTCAACCAAGTGGCTGGTGGAACACTAGAACGTGTCCAGAAGGACACTACATCCCTCCCAAACTTTACTGAGGGACAAAACAACAAAGTCCAGCCTGTGGGAGAGAAACAAAGACACAAAATATATATACAAAGTCTCTTCAGGCAGTCTGCCTGACCTGCCGCATGGAACAGGTGCAGCTGGGCACTCGGCATCACAGCATGCCTCTGTTCTTCAACCAGACTGCGCTGGACACGAACAGCAGTGTAGATGACATCTGGATACTTCAGTTGCTTTTCCACGACCACACAGTTAGCTGGGGATTGTCGGTGGGGTCCTGCCTGGGCTCACCTTGTCAAAGTCTATGTACAACGTCTGATGCAGGTGCATCTGGAGCAGTGGGGAGTCCACTGTACACAGTTCTGGAAGGCATTCCGCCTCGGGGATGACACACCTCCTAAGACTGCAGATGAAGTGACAGCTTGGTGCACCTGGGTGTCCAGCGGCAGAGCGGCAGCAGGTTTCCCTCTCGTGCCAGAACTCCATCGAACAGGAGTCTCCTCAAGGCCCTTTGGCGGGCTGCCACGGGACTGTGTGGACTGTGCTGGCCTATCGCAGGCCAAGCAAAGGCGTTGCAGAGGAACCGCATACAGGACCACATCCTAATCTCACATGGAGCCACAAGGGTGGTTGACTCAGGGTCAACTGGCTCGGGCTGGCAGGATTCCAACGCTCTGGCCATAGTGCAAAAGTCTTTGGGTGACCAGTTTCTGTATGTGACCTCCATGCTTCCCAATGCCTGACGTGGAGCTGTGTCAGATGCATCTCTCGCGTCGGGATTCCTCTCTCACCGGAATTCCCTGGAGGCCCTTGCCCCTCGATTGCCACGGGACTGCATCGGCTGTGGGGGCCAACGTAGACCATGCCAATGGAGTCGCACTGAACTCCAACAGGGCCATGTCCAAGTCTTGTGCAACCCCAAGGGTGGATGGTCCAAATGGTCTGGTCTGCTCTCACCGGCAGGTGCCTGGTAAACGGGGCTCATGGCAGGTGTTCAGGTGGTTAGTTTCCATATTTCTGAGATGTCTGGTCAGCATTGGCTCTTGTTGCTGACTCCCGCTCCACTCGGGTGGTGCTGTGCTCCTTCGGTGGTTAGGCGATGCACCTCATCAAGATGATGATCTGTTTTTGATCCTTCTGCAGATCAAACAGGTGTCGGCATCTTCGTCGGCGGAGGATCACTTGATGGACTTTGTGGCCACGGGTGGGTCTTGCATGGCCTGTGCAGTTGGTGACAGGGAGGCCATCACAGCCAAGCAGCAAGTGACAAGTGGCAGGATGGTCGCACTGAGAAGCGTGGGGGTCCAGTGACGTCTGATCACCCTGGTGGCTGTGTTGTGCTGATGGATACCTTCTTATCTGCTTGCACGAGTCCTCAGTTGTGTCGCTCTTCTTCCTTCCACTTGTGCACCTGTGATGGAGTCGATCTGTGGTGTGACCGGTCTGTAACACTCCCCTCCTCTTCTCGTCCTTTCTTGTTGTGGTATCATGCCACGCTCTCTTCTCTTCTTTCCTCCTTAGTGTGGCGTCATGCCACAGGTCTCATGCTGCGTCATATGGACCTTTTACTGCACCTCTGCCAGTGCATCTTGCTCTTCTTCCTGGATGTGGTGTCGTGCCACAGGTCACATTTTGCTCGTTTGCAGCCTGTCACCAGCTGAGTCCTGTCAGGAGGAGTTGATCTGCTCTTCTGGAAGACCTCTCGCCGGTCTGGTCTGTTCTGGGATCTTCTTGGTGGACTGCTCCATGGCAGGAGGGTCACCATTCTGTTCCTCCATCTCTTCACTCGAGGGCACCACTCTTGCGCCTCGAGACTGCGCTGTTCAGTGCTTGCTCCTGCCTCCATCTGCTTGGCAGGGTCGGTCAGTTCTGCTGACCTGCTCAATGAGGGGCCACCCGTGGCCATCTTCTGTTGCTGTGTGGCAGGCTGGCACAGCCTCTTGTCCTGGGCATTACGTCATGCTCTCGGGTGCTCTGTTAAACTTCTCGGGCTCCTGCCCGTGTTCTCAGCTTAGGTGGCACAGCTCTCTGTGCACCTCTGACATTGTCTCTTTTCCTTCTGGGTGTCCTTTGTTGAAGCCTGGCATGTCCCTCCCTTATCTTGCGGTGATCACTGCTGGAGCATGTGGCATTCTTTCGGCAGTGGCGGTGGACAGCCACCAGCGGCTGCGCAGTCCATGGGCACTCTCCTAGCACCTCACGTGGCACTGGAGTCCATTTCTTAGTGTTGCAGCTTAGCTGGGACAGCTGCAGTCTTCTCTGCTGTGCAGTGGTTGCACACGTCACTTTCCGTCTTCTGCGCCATTTCCGTCTGTGGGTGTGCTGCTGGTCTTGCACAGTCACTCTCTTGGGGTGCTGCTGTAAACTTGCCTTCGCCAATCCCTGCTTTCCCTTTAAACTGGAAACACGGTGCAATACCTTTCTTTGGCCACTAGATATGCCACAATTTTCGGCTCGAAAACAGTCTTTCCTCCTCGGGGCCTCGTTTGTGGAAATCAGACGCCGGTGAGGAAAGCATGCTGGCTGGAAGCAGGTCATCAAGCTGGTGGGGGCTTCTGGAGCTACAGATATGCGTCGTCTTTGTTTTTTCTGTTCTATCTTATATTTTTTTTTTCAGATACAGCCTTGTGGTGAAGAGGCAGGCAGCTGTTGCTTTTGGTGTGGGCTCTGGGCACTTTACATGCACTTTTTTTTTGACAGTGCATGACAGCACCATCACACTAGTGTCCTCGCAGCCCAGCATCCTCTCCTCACACTGCGGATCAGTCTCTTGACATTTTTGGGAGAAGGTTGTGGCAGCCCTGGGCACTTCTCCAGATTCTTCAGTGCATGAACAGCCTCACTGCGCCTTCTTTTTCTTGCGGCTGCAGCAGCCGTCCTTCACGCTGCGGGCCGTGTCGCGGCCTTCCCAGGCCTTTCTGACACTATTGCAGGGAAGGGTTCTTGGGCACTTCGTTCCTCATTCGGTGCGAGGCATCACCATTGCATTGTCTTCTTTGCGGTGGCGGCAGTCGTCTTGGCATTTCTGCTGGCCACTGTATTGCATGGTGTGGTGGGGGTTGTCTTCCCTATGCTCCCACTTCACCACCTTTCCCCCAAGCCTCCTGTGCGGCTTCTCTCCAGTCCTGCAGGCTTGGTGGGAAACAAACAGGAGGCAGGCTGAAGGCACGCACATCGGCACAACGCAAGCTCTGACTTGCAGGAACTGCTGTGTCGCACTTCGGTCAGTGCGACCCGCTCATGTAGGCTGTGCCACTTCACCTTACTTTTGCCATACTCACGTTTTTTCAACTGTGCCCTTAGGCCGGCTCACTGCAGGTAGGCTGACAGGGCATCACCAGGACATTATTCGCCGGATAGGATGGCCATTGTGTTTCCTCGTGCTGCAAGTGGGTGCAGGGATGCCTGTCTGCGCAGGCATCATTTCTCCCCCATGCACAACATCGAAGTTGCTACTTGTGGCCATGTGGTATCAGACCCACTCGTCGCCATTGTAGTGTTGGGGACCCTAGGCCCTCATGCTACTGAAATGATGTGACGCAGACACAGTGGTTTGGTTCAGGTCACTGGCCCTGGGCAAGTGCGCTCGGCCCTTTTTATTGGCAGGGTCAACTGACTGGTGACACGTTTGTTGGATGGGTGTGGGGTGTGTGTGTAAGGCCAGCCCTCAACCAAGTGGCTGATGGAACACTAGAACGTGTCCAGCAGGACACTACACAACTCTCAATGTTTTTTGTTGTATGAAAGCACAAGAACACCTTTGCAATAATAATTTTCTCTCTGACTCTGAAAGCGAAGAAGATTCCTTAAAGCATATACAGTGTTGCACTTAGTATACATGAACACAAACTTATGTGGACACGATTATTTTAGGTCCACCCTTTGTAGTATGGTAATTTTAGCTAAATTTTAAAACCTGTTTCATGGACACCATTATCCAGTTCTCACCTTACGATTTCTGGAAACAGCCAGCAGCGTTGCACAAGTGTATTGCATATTATATATCATTTAAGCGGATCCCTCACCAGGAGTCACATTAAGAAAGAAGACATAAGCATTAAGGTGGTCATTACAACCCTGGCGGATGGTATTAAAGCGGCGGTAAGACCCCCAACAGGCTGGCGGTAAAAAAATTGCAATTACGACTGTGGCGGAAACCGCCAAAAAAGACAGCCACTTTAACACTCCGACTGCCATGGTGGTACAAACAAACAGCGCAGCGGTAACCGCCAACAGACAGGCGGGAGACAAAGTACCACCCACACTATTATGACAGGCCAATCTGCAACCTTTTCCGGGGCGGATTCACCCCGGATAAAAACACGGCAGAAACAGGAATCCCGAAGGAAAAACGCTCACCTCTACACACCCCACGAGGGGACACCATGGATCCGGAACTCCAAATTCTACCTGCAATAGTCTTCCTGTTCCTCTACCAGGAGCACGAACGCCGGCGGCGAAGACCACAGTGAGTACTGCACCTACAACACAGTGGAGGGGGAGGGAAAAAACAGGGACACACACGCAACACCCCCATTCTCACCCACTACAACACACACACTAATGCATATCAATACATCACAGTTACACCCCCCAAAGCCCCTGGAAGAATGCAAAGACAATAGAAAATGAGTGTAACCATTGTAATATATTAAAAGCAAGTAGACAGAAATATATATACACACCATATACAAAATATATACTAAGGATAGTAGTCCAGGTAGTGCTCTAAGAAAGTCTGTGGAACACTGGGACCACACGGTATGGGCGAGGCCCACACAAGATACCCGACCATGACGGAGAGAACATTGCAGGGGCATCATAGAGGAAGAAAACAGGGGGACGGAAAGGGGGGGCACCTCAGCCAGATGAGTGCACGGCGCCAAATCCACGAGGGGCCACATGCCCACTGTTCCATCCTGGGGAGTGCAAAGCCACAGTCTCACAAGTCTCTACAGTGGGTGGGTTGCCCACCGCCATATCCTGGGGAGTGCAAAGCCACAGTCTCACAAGTAAGTCTCACAAGTCTCTACAGTGGGTGGGTTGCCCACTGTTCAATCCTGGGGAGTGCAAAGCCACAGTCTCACAAGTCTCTACTGTGGGTGGTTTGCCCACTGCTCAATCCTGGGGAGTGCAAAGCCACAGTCTCACAAGTCTCCACAGTGGGTGGGATGCCCACTGTTCAATCCTGGGGAGTGCAAAGCCACAGTCTCTCAAGTGGATGACAGTCTCCACTGGTTATGGAGGGGGACTGGTGCCCAGAGTGCTTCATCCTGCTAAGGATTGGGTGAGTGGATTACAGTCTCCACTGGTTCTGGAGGGGGCTTTGTGCCCAGAGTGCTTCATCCTGCCAAGGATTGGGTGAGTGGATGACAGTCTCCACTGGTTCTGAAGGGGGCTTTGTGCCCAGAGTGCTTCATCCTGCTAAGGATTGGGTGAGTGGATGACAGTCCCCACTTAAAAGATTTAGGGACCAATATAGAATTTGGTAGAGAGGGTACTCCACCACAAATATGGCAAAATACCTTGTCCATCAAACTCTTTTCCTGCCCACTATAGTATGAGTTGGGCGGACCACATGGATTAATTTGTCAAAGAAAGAGTGCTTGTGCCCAAAGCTTTGTTCAGAAGCTGGCACCTAGTCCAATTTAACCTTGGTGCACTGAAATACAAGGCTAGTGATCTGTCATCCACTACCAGACACTCCCTGACCTTTTTGTCTTGCAGGTTCCTGCTTTCTGCTTTTGTTTTTCTATCCTTCTTATACTCCAACTTTTCTGTCCTGAATGTTTTTTAATCTATTGCATTTGGTAAACATCTGATGTAGGAAAGCAGCAGAAACCACCGGCTAACATTAAGCACTGGAAAACCATCATCTTTCCAACAGTGGCCCATTTTTTGCTCCACCATCAGAAAGCTTACTCTATTGGCCCGATGAAAGAGGGGACATTGGAGTAAGGAGTTTTATTTTCGATCCATCACCAACAGGAAAAACCTGGTGGTACCAGACAGAAAAAAAGAAAATTGATCCTCACTCACTGGAAGAAAACTCCCAGGGTGTGGGGTCATTAGTTTTTTGTTTTTGATAACAAACTCCTGCTTTGATATTTTCTGCATGGCTACCTGAAAGCTGCGCACCCAGTTTTAAGTGCCTTCAGAGGAACCACTGTGACCGTTACCTTTTTTGAGGAGAGTTGCATTTTGTACATTAGACTCCAAACAGTTAGTGCTCAACAAATAAAGGGGCATATTTATACTCTCTTTGTGCCGAATTTGACGCAAATTTGGCGCAAACCAAACACCATATTTATACTTTGACGTCCGAACCAGCGAACGTCAAAATTCAGCAGTGTGCGTCATTTTCGGGATGCGTGAAACCGCCTTGCGTTAATGACATGCAAGGTAGGCGTTCCTGTCCAAAAAATGACTTCAAGGCCTGTGCGCCTTATTTATACTCCTGCATCATTTTGAAGCACAGGAGGGGGCGGGCCTTAAAAAATGGCTCCCAGCATGATTTGTGCCATTGTTTAACGCCTGGGTGAGGGCAGGCGTACAGGGACCTGTGGGCTCATTTCCATGGTCTCTGACCATGGGTTCAGTCCACAGGTGCCCTTCCCTTCCCCAAGGGACACCCCCTGCCACCCTCGCCCACCCATGGAGGACACCCATGAATGGGGGGACCCATCCCCGGTATCTACAGGTAAGTAGAGGTAAGTATTTTTTTTTTTTAAGTGGAATAGGGAGGCCTAGCTTGGGTCCCCCTATATGCCACTGTGCCCAATGGCCATGCCCAGGGGACAGAAGTCCCCTGGGCATCGCCATTTGGCCGGAGGGGCATGACTCCAGTCTTTGCTAAGACAGGAGTCATTTCAATGGGGGTTGTGCGTCAAAAAATGACACTCACCTGACTTGCATAATTTTGGGGCGCGCAACCCCCATTCTTCCCTATGCCTGCGCTGCCCAGTTAGAGTCATTTTTTTTACTCTAACCAGCCCACAGCACCGGCTACCGTCAATCCATAAATAAGGCATTAGACGGCAGTACATTTTTTTTACACAAACCAGCGCTGCCGCTGGTTTGTGTCAAAAAGTATAAATATGGCCCATGGTTTCATCCACCATGATGGACTTTAGTTTTTCATTCTTGTTCTTTTTCATTCTAGTTTCAAAATCATTGCACTTATTTTTTTCAAAATAAATGCACATATATCAAAGTCAAAGACTGGTGTAGTATGAATTGTGGTAATTCTTCTTCTATGTCTTCCTTACACCATAATTTTTGTCAAACAATATGATTCGAAAACAAATAATAGATAACAACTTGGTTATGTATTCCCTGTTAAAAAAGATGGGAAAAACTGAATGAAATCACAATTTATTGGTGTCATCCATTTGTAGGTGACAAGTCTGAGACAAGATCAAATTTGCTTTTGACAAACCATGCAGAAGCCAAACAGTCTGCATCTCTAGAAGGTGATACTCCAGAACCTTGATACTATAAAAGAAATGGAATATCTCATAAGACCAAATTAATTAGGCAAACTATTATTAATTCATGATCCCAGCTAGATCCAGACATCTTGCCCTCACATAACAAATCCTACATCAATAACACAAATAGTCTACATCATGGCAGTAACATAATTTGAGGCCACATGGCCATTTCAGGACACTGTGGCAGCATCTGGTGCAATATCACAACCACCATTCTGTAGTGTGTTAAAACAAAACTCTTGGAACTACGAAGAGACACATGAGCAGCTTCCTACACTGAACACAAATTGAAGATTTAGCCAAATGTAAAGGGAGACCGTTATGCTATAGCTTGGCATATGCAGAAAACAGGTCTTATAAATCTCAAGAACATCCAGTCAATTACAGTGCAAGTTGTCTCTGTACAAGATCTGTACATCCAAAGTGGATGTCTGTCACAGGCTCAACCCATGTTCCGTTTGTACTTTGCCACAGCCACATATCACTGCAACTGAACACACATCTGAAATGTACAAATCAACTTGCATATTGATGGAATGGAAGTTCCTTTAATTGCGGTACAAATATTGACTGGCATGTGGTAGCACCAAGGCAATATGTGTGCCATAAATTGCTCCAACCACATGTGGTGGGCCATCTAAATCATAAAATTCTCCCTTCACATTGGTCAAATCCTAAGCTCTTGGAAACTATATGAAGCAGTTGATTTGTCTCATCATTGAAGCAATGACTTCTTGGAGCACACCATAGAAATTTGGCTGTTACAAGCCTCCAGATACTGCCACAGTGTATATTGAAAAGATCCAGTGGCCACTGCCATGAGTTTCACTATAGGTGTTATTGTGTTTGTATTCCTATTGTCCGCCAGAAAAACAGGGCCCAGCTGCTGACATAAATCCACTATAGTTTGCCTATTTAAGCTGACTTTTTTTTATTATGTCCCTTTCCTCCATGGTGGCAAAGTCTGGAAGTGGTCTAAAGACTTGAGGGTGTTGTCTTCCACCATCCCTGAGTTCAGATATCTGCATAAATGGGAAAACGAACTATCACATAAAAATGCATTCACAACACACATCTTATGTCTTGGTCATAATCATAATTGTAAAACATTTTTTAAACTTCATTTTTTTTTTTTACATGTTTGACATTTTTATATATAATGTGTAAATAATGGATTTGAAATGTATTATTTGCACATTATGGTGCATATTTACAAGCCCCTACCGCCGCCTTGTGCCGCCCCAGCATAATTGTTTTTATGTTAAGGAGGACCTTCTCCTGCGTCATATTTACAAAGGGGGAGTTTAGTTGAAACTAGTAGGTTTTGAATGCTGAGCTAAGGTTCAAGGTGAGTGTGTTGCAAGAGCAGAAGTGGTCAGGAGAAATCATATTGATTGCTTCATATAGGAGTATTAACAGTTTATGTGGGGTCCAGTCTTCAGTGAATGGTCAGCCAGTTTATCGTGGTAGGGTGAGGTAGGAGCATGTCTTCGAAGATTTAAAATGCCCTAGTGGCAGAGAGCAGGAGCTTGTCAGGTTTAGGGAATGAGTATTGGGAGAGATTCACTTGTAGACTACGCAGCACTAGTGAGTTAATTAATGCTTTGCCTCACATGAATTAAGTCAATGAGTGGATCTGTCTTGTATTTAGTGGATGTGGTGGATAGGAGGAGGTGAGGGGATATCAGATGAAGCCTGCACTTTCTGCTGGAGGGGCCGAGGGTCTGCCTAGTACCTCAAAGCCTGCTACTGAGAAATGGAAGTAGTTTGTCTCACCAGACTATCTAGGAGGAGAAACCTAGCATGTTCAGTGCCCAGTAGCCCTGCCTGTCCTGTGACCAGACAAGTGAGGTCTGACAATGTTCATCTCCCTGGTCACATATTGATATCCTCTTTTCCTAGTGGAGCAGATATTATAGCAGTTACTGAAATACAAAGCCATATGAAAATCCACCATACAGGAAACAAGCAGTGCTTAATTTGAGCTGGTGATTTCTGGTGCTCTGCACCAGTACTTAATTGTCAACACCTGCATTTATGATAGTCTGCCCCATGGTAGGATTATTTGTCTATTTTAGAGATGAGCACACAAAAAGTTTTTGATTAATTGAATGCACATTAAAAATGCCTAAAACGTTGGGGGCTTGGAATAATCTGAATTGTCATTTAAATGAGTGTGAGATTAGTAGTTGTGTTGCTACTGTCATTGTCAGTTCTGGTGCAGGCAATATGTGGTAAAAGCTAACAGGGGCCCTGGCACTTATTTTTATACAAATCAAGCAAGAGAAACGCATATTTTCCCAAGGACAGGGCAAGAAAGTAAGTACAAAATATAGATACTATGTTACGACCACCTCAGGTGTTGTAACTATGTGTTCTTGAAAAAAAAATATCAGAAAACTGGGGCTTGTCCCTTTTCACAGGATGAGTTTCCCAAGTTGGGGCTCTGATTTTAAGTTCTAAAAATGACAAAGTTGTGGAAAATACAGGAGCAGGATGGTGTCTAGCAGTGTTTTTCACTTTGCAAGAATAAATAGCAGAAATACTCTTACCACTAGTGCATAATAAGCTTCATTTCAGTGAATGTATTTCCCACATAGGTGGATTTGGAGGACTCAGAATATATAATTGTAGACAAACTGTTGTGGTTTTAGAGAAGGGGATCCTCCTAAGGCACAACAGAAAGAAAATGCTAAGAAGGAGCTCTCATTCTGTGTTGTAAAGATGGGAGCAAAAAAAGGTTGCAATGATGGTAATAACAGTGTTGCAGGCTAGAATATTTGGTAACAATTAACTTCCAGCCGGCCCCGGTGACTCTGTGTTGAACCCAGCAGAGTCATGTGGTTACTTCAACTTGGCCAACCTGTGGTTGGGAAACCTATTGCAGCACAGATGGAATTTGCATCATGCATATCCTTGAAACAAACTCAAGAACAAGCTGCACTCGAGTGGGTGGACCTTTCGTCCAGGAATGGGGCTTAGCATCCATAATTTAACAATATATAAATTGATTGACAGTGAAGCACAAGATGTGCAAACCATGAAGGCTTGTTAGCAAATTAGCCAAATTACAAATGCAAATCATGCACATTAGCCAATAAATCATAAAGTATCAGGTTAATGCTGTATGCCAGTATAGATCAAAGCAATTCAAATATACCAAAGACAACTATTTGAGGTTGTCATTAACAAATGCAGCAAGTTTCAGTTCCCCATGAACAGAAGTTCTCTAATGCTAAACTAAGAAGACAAGAAAATTGGGGAAATCATGCAGAGGGTGTCAGTTAAAAAGTCTCCAAAAGGCAATATCAATGAAGATTTGGTTTAATAAAGAAATAAAGGATTTGCTCAGGAGCCTTTCTCAATAAGCAGGGGAAAAATATGACATCTGGTCTCAAGAGAGTGGAAAGGGACATCTGGCTGAATATAACCAGCTCATCAATATACAGTTAAAACATACAATTCTCAACTAGATGCAACACTCTGCACAGTTCTCAGGGAGAGGGGACCCATCAGGATCCAGCATTTTAGGGTAAGATGGCTTCCTCATTCTTCCTAGCCATCACTCAATGGGCATTTTCAGCTGCATCGCCTTCACAAGATATCTTGCAAAAGGATGATTCATCGTGATTAGTCTGTCCCCAACACAGGTGTGGAGATTCATTATTCACTCTTTACAGAATGCATGTAGATAAGATTTCTCATACAATCTAAAACATTTGCAACACTTAATTCACTCAAACTACTGTTGCTTGGCTCCAGAAATGAGAAAATGGAGAGAGGAAACACACAGCAGCCAAAGGCACGTTTTCCATTTTAATGTGTCATTGAAACTAAGGCCTCCATTAAATACGGCTAACTGAACATGAAATCACTAGCTATGCTTAGTCTTAATGAGGGAATGCCACTTTGTATGTGTATTTGATTAGTATATTAATATATATATACATTGACAGAGTGTCATCGCACCCATGTGGCATCCTGAATGTGGTAGTTAGTGTTCATGAGAAGAGGTCAAGATACTTATGACTTGGTTGTGCAATCAAACCATTTGTTGTCACTACAGCCCATGTTTATCATTATTTGATGCAGTGAAATGCAGCAAGACAATGTTCTGCACTGCATCACGTGTAAAGGGCAGGAATGTTCCATATCTTTCATGATATGATGCATTCCTGCTCTATCCCTGCACTGTGTTCTATCTAGTGCCAGGATTGTTTTTGTGTGCTAAGGCACACCTCCCTGCACAGAAGCAATCCTTTGAGGCGTTTTCTCAGAAAGCAACTCACTTAGAGGAAACAGCAAGGAGCATTAAATATATTTCTTCTCGTTTCACCTCTCTCGGAAAGTGTATGATTTTTATGCATTCCCAGGTTTACTAGTCTTGGTCAATCTGCGAATGCGGCAAAAAGTATGGGTGGATGCGTGGGAACACTCACACTTTTCCCATGTAATGCCTTCCCAGCACAGAGTAATGCAAGGCAATGACTTGCCGTGCTTTGGGTTACTGCAGATTCAGTAAACAATGCAGGGCCTAGCAAGATGGTCTTGAGTGGCTTGGTAAATCTGACTTAAGGATTGCCCTCTTGCGTCACCTTGGGTAATGCAAGTGCAATGCACTCCTTTGATAAATCAATGCCTAATTTTTCACGATTGCAGAATTCCTAATTGAAAATGTAAAGGAACATGGGCTCATAGTGTAACATCCTTGCAGACCACGATTTAAGGTTCTTGCCATCTTGTAGCAAACAAAGGCCAATCAACTAACATTATTATTCCTAGTAAGACTTAAGTTCACAAGTAATGATCATTGAACTAGGAGTACAAGCTCACTGAAGAGGATGTAGCCTTCCTGAATTTCGTATAACTGCACCTCATCTTCTATTTCTATTTGGCATACATTTGTGTTAATTTATTGTGCAAGTCTGAGCGAGGAATGAGTGCCACAAAGGCCTCAACTTCAGATCTGTTTCTGTTCTATACTTAATGTCACAGTGTCCCCAGGACATCAAGCAACTGCTATGGCATACATGCAAGAAGCTTTCATACAGTTTTTTTTAACAAACTTTATTGATTTTTTATTCTTCAAGACGACATCCTATTTCAGCCTTTGCCGTATCACAGTACGATATGATGCTTGTGGTATGCTTTAGTAATTCAGGAATGACAATAAAGACAGCAGTAAGTATCAGCATGGATCACCTGTAAGAAGTATTACTGACTTCTTGTGAGAAAGTAGGGTGCATTCCTTCAGTCTTCGACTAACTGGGGACTCTTCTTTTGCACCCTCTTCTGGGTTGGCAGGGGCTCCTTCCCTTCCTGGAACTTCTTTCGACTTCTGGATTTGGTCCCCTTCCTTTGCAGTTATTCAGGTCCAGGAATCCAGCACTTGTTGTTTGCAGACTTGGTTGGTTACTGCAAAATCCCAATCACAAGGTGTAGTGTGTCCTAAGGAAACTTGCAGTACTTTACTCCTGCTTTTCTGGGCTCTTGGGTGGGGTAATGTACTTACCTATACTGTATGCTCACTCTCCCAGCGATTCTGCACACACTACACTTGTCTAGGGGGGACTTCATGATTCACATTCCACTTTCTTAGTATATGGTTTATGTTGCCCCTAGACCTATTTTCTCCCATTGCATTCTATAGCATTTCCTATTGTTTGCATTGTTCTGTGACTATTTACTTCTCTAAGTTTGGTGTCTAGTGTATATATTGTGTATAATACTTACCTCTAGAAGGAGTATTGTCTCTAAGATATTTTTGGTACTGTGTCACCTAAATAAATACCTTTATTTTTGGTAACACTGAGTATTGTCTTTACATGTGTATAAGTACTGTGTAACTATAATTAGTATTGCATGAGCTTTGCATGTCTCCTGGTTCAGCCTAAGCTGCTCTGCTATAGCTACCTCTATCAGCCTAATCTGCTAGAACACTACTAATTCACTAATAAGGTATAACTGGACTTGGTATAAGATGTAAGTACCCAAAGTACCCACTGCAAACGAGGCCAGCCTCCTACATTTGTGTGCAGCTGTGGGATAAGTACTTGCAATTGCTTTACCACTTTGTCACCTGTGCGTTTCACAAGAAAAGCTTGCTCCAATACTTAGAACATATTTAATATATACCTAGAAACACTTTTCTAACATTCTAAAAAGTTCTTTAAACTTTGAAAAAGTTTTTACAAAGTTCTGAAAAGATTTCTTCTTTTCTCTAAAAAGTTAGCTCGTTTAATCTACTAAGTTTGTACTCACTTTCCTAAACTTTTTTCTTTTAATATGTCTTCCATAGATGCTACCCCTACAGTTGTGAAAACAACATATGAAAATCTTAACCTTAAAAGTCTGAGGGGTCTCTGTATTGAAAGAAGTTTAGGGATTGGGAATAACCCCAATAGGGAGTTTCTCTTACATCTTCTCCTCCAAGATGACTAGGGACTCAGCAATGGTCCAGATCAGACAGGGGAATAGGTAGAGGAGGAATCCAACCAGGAAGGCTCAGATGAGCAGAATGACAATCCTGGGGAGGGTACTTCCACAGACCTATCTGTCAATAAGCCACCTGGTATCACTGGTAGTGAGAAGGGTTCACACACAAGTAGGGCTCCCTTCACCCCTAGAGGGCAGGTCACTAGAGTGGCACCTGTTAGAGATAGGTCTTCCTCTGCACACTCTCATGTTACCTCTGTTTCAGAAGCTTCACATAATTCGAACCCTGAGGACCAGTCCCTAGAAAGGGAACTCAGAAAGCTGAGGTAAGAGGAGGCCAGACTGAGGCTAAAGCTGCAACGGTTGGCCTTAGACAGGGAATCCCAGGCTGTAGAGAAAGAGAGGCAGGGTTTGGGGTTAGTTCCCCATGGTGGTAGCAGCGGCTTTAGAAATACAAATGTTAGGGAATCTTCATTTGATTCTAGAAATCTACACAAAGTTGTCCCTCCTTACAAGGATGTTGATGACATCTATGAGTGGTTTGCTGCACTTAAGATGGGCTGTAAAGTTCAGAGGGTCCCTCATGAACAGTGGGCTGCTATCCTTTGTTTATCCTTCTTTGGCAAGGGGAGACACATACTTCTGATTGTCAGAGAGGATGATGCAGATAATTATCAAATTCTTAAAGGTGCACTCTTAGGTGGTCTGGGCTTAACCACTGAACAGTATAGACGTAGGTTCAGAGAGACCAGAAAGGAGTCATCACAGGACTGGACAGACTTTGTAGACTGTTCTGAGAAGGGCCTAGAAGGTTGGTTAAATGGCAGTAAGGTGACTGACTATGAAAGCCTGTATAACTTGATTCTGAGAAAGCATATCTTGAATAATTGTGTGTCTGACTTGCTACATCAGTATCTTGTGGACTCAGATCTGACCTCTCCCGAAGAATTGGGAAAGAAGGCAGACAAATGGGTCAGAACAAGGGTGAGCAGAAAAGCTTATACAGGGGGGTTACAAATACATCAAAACGGAAGATGGTGAAAAATCTCAGGACAAGCATGGGGATAAAAGTAAACACAAAGATCCTTCTTCAGGTCCAAAACACTCCTCTGGAGGGGGGAGATACAACTTCTTCATCTTCTTCAAACTCTTCACACAATCAGAAAAAGGCTTGGTGCTATGTGTGAAGAAATAAAGGCCATTGGCCAGGGGATAAGTCCCGCACAGGTAAAGCCCCTGAGCCTACCACCACTAAGACATCAGACTCTGGTGCCCCTAGCAGTAGGGGTAATAGTAGTGGGATCACTGGCAATAGTCAAACTAAAGGTGTAGTTGAGTTCACTTTTGGGACCATAAAAGAAACTGGGGTAGACAGTTCCAAGACAGTTTTTGTCACACCTTGTAGTAAAGTACCATCTTGACTGGCATGTTACCCCCAATTTTACTTGTGTGTCAGTTTGGTTTTGCCTGTCTCACTGGGATCCTGCTAGCCAGGACCCCAGTGCTCATAGTTTGTGGTCTGAATCTGTCCCCTTTGTGGTGCTTAACTGTGTCACTGAGGCTCTGCTAACCAGAACCTCAGTGCTTATGCTCCCTCTGTCTTTAAAATTGTCACTGCAGGCTAGTGACCATTTTTAACAATTGTGATTGGCACACTGGAACACCCTTATGAATCCCTAGTATATGGTACCTAGTTACCCAGGGTATTGGGGTTCCAGGAGATCCCTATGGGCTGCAGCATTTCTTTTGCCACCCATAGGGAGCTCAGACCAATATTACACAGGACTGCCACTGCAGCCTGAGTAAAATAACGTCCACGTTATTTCACAGCCATTTTACACTGCACTTAAGTAACTTATAAGTCACCTATATGTCTAACCTTTACCTGGTAAAGGTTAGGTGCAAAGTTACTTAGTGTGAGGGCACCCTGGCACTAGCCAAGGTGCCCCCACATAGTTCAGGGCAATTTCCCTGGACTTTGTGAGTGCGGGGACACCATTACACACATGCACTACATATAGGTCAATACCTATATGTAGCTTCACAATGGTAACTCTGAATATGGCCATGTAACATGTCTAAGATCATGGAATTGTCCCCCATGCCAAATCTGGTATTGGGGTGCCAATCCCAAGCATCCCCGGGGCTCCAGCATGGACCCCAGGTACTGCCAAACTAGCTCTCTGGGGTTTTCACTGCAGCTACCGCTGCTGCCAACCCACAGACAGGCTTCTGCCCTCCTGGGGTCTCGGCAGCCCAGTCCAAGGAAGGCAGAACAAAGGATTTCCTCTGAGAGAGGGTGTTATACCCTCTCCCTTTGGAAATAGGTTTTAAGGGCCTGAGAGGAGTAGCCTCCCCTGGCCTCTGGGAATGCTTTGAAGGGCACAGATGGTGCCCTCCTTGCATAAACCAGTCTACACAGGTTCACATATCCCCCAGCCCCTGCTCTGTCCTGAAACTGGACAAAGGAAAGGGGAGTGACCACTCCCCTGTCCATCACCACCCCAGGGGTGGTGCCCAGAGCTCCTCCAGTGTGCCCCAGACCTCTTCCATCTTGAATGCAGAGGTGTGAGGGCACAATGGAGGCCTCTGTGTGGCCAGTGCCAGCAGGTGAAGTCAGAGACTCCTCCTGATAGGTGCTTACCTGACTAGGTGGCCAATCCTCCTCTGAGGGCTATTTAGGGTCTCTCCTGTGGGTTTCTTGTCAGATAACGAATGCAAGAGCTCACCAGAGTTCCTCTTTGACTTCTGCCAAGGATCGACCGCTGACTGCTCCAGGACACCTGCAAAACAGCAACAAAGTAGCAAGAAGACTACCAGCAACATTGTAGCGCCTAATCCTGCTGGCTTTCTCAACTGTTTCCTGGTGGTGCATGCTCTGAGGGTTGTCTGCCTTCACCCTGCTCTGGAAGCCAAGAAGAAATCTCCTGTGGGCCGACGGAATCTTCCCCCTGCTAACGCAGGCATCAAACTTCTGCTTCACCGGTCCTCTGGGTCCCCTCTCATCTTGACGAACGTGGTCCCTGAAACACAGGAGCTGGATCCAAGTGACCCGACAATCCAGTGGTCCATCTGTACAGATTTGGTGGAGGTAAGTCCGTGCCTCCCAGCGCCAGACAGTAATCCTGTGTACTGCATGAACTGCAGTTGATAGGGCTTTTGTGCACTTTTGCAAGGAATCCTTTGTGCACAGCGTAGCCCAGGTTCCCAGCACTCTGTCCTGCATTGCTCAACTTACTGAGTTGACCACCGGCTTCGTGGGACCCTCCTTTGTAGTGTTGAGATGACCACTGTGCTCAGTTTTCTTGAACCCATGTTCAAGTACTTCTGCGGGTGCTGTCTGCTTCTGCATGGGGTCTCTGTATTGCTGAGCGCCCCCTCTGTCTCCTCCACCAAGGTGCGACCTCCTGGTCCTTCCTGGGCCCAGGCAGCACCCATTTTCTTCTACTGCGACCTTTGCAGCTAGCAAGGCTTGTTTGCAGTCTTTCTGTTTGGAAACAACTCTGCATTCTCCAGCACGCCATGAGACATCTTCTGTGCGAAGGAGAAGTTCCTGGCATCTTCTGTTGTTGCATAATATTCAGCTTCTTCCAACCAGAGGCAGCCAATTTGCACCTTCATCCGGGGTTTAGTGGGCTCCTGCTCCCCCTGGACACTTTCGTTACTCTTGGACTTGGTCCCCTTCCTTTACAGGTCCTCAGGTCCAGGAATACATCTTCAGTGCTTTGCAGTCAGTTGTGGTCTTTGCAGAATCTCTGATCACGATTTTAGGGCCTTATTTATACTTTTTGGTGCAAAACTGCACTAAGGCAGTTTTGCCCCAAAATGTTTTGCACCGGCTTGCACCATTTTTTAGCACCAGCTGGGCACCATATTTATGGAATGGTGCAAGCCGGTGCTAAGGGTAGGCTAGCTTAAAAAAAAATGACGTTAGGCAGTTTTGAGTCAAAATAAATGATTCTGACCAGATTAGCATCATTTTTTGACGCTAAGGGGCATATTTATGCTCTGTTTGCACTGAATTAGCGTATTTTTTTTTTTACTCTAATGCAGTGCAAAACTAACTCCATATTTATACTTTGGTGCTAGACTCGTCTATCACCAAATTTATGGAGTTAAAGTCATTTTTTGGAAGTGGAAACCTACCTTACCTTAATGAGATGCAAGGTAGGCGTTCCTGTGCAAAAAAATGACTCTATGGCCTTAACACCATATTTATACTCCCATGTAAAAATGGTGCAAGGGAGGGAGGAGGGGTCAAAAAATGGGGCAAAGCTTGCTTTGCCCCATTTTTTAAGACCAGGGTCAGGGCAGGCGTTAGGGGACCTGTGGCCCTATTTCCATGGTGGAACACCATGGAATAAGCCCAGAGGTGCCCTCTCTAGGCCCTAGGGGCACCCCCACCCACACTAGAGGGACTGCAAGGATGGGGGACCCCATCCCAGGGGGGTACATGTAAGTGCATTTTATTTTTGAAAGTGCCATAGGGGGCCCTGAAATGGGCCCCCATACATGGCACATGGTGCAATGGCCATGCCCAGGGGACCCCTGTCCTCTGTGCTGGCCACTGGGGTGGTGGGCATGACTCCTGCCTTTTCTAAGGCAGGAGTCATGTGGCATGGTAGGTGCAGCACCATAAAATGATGCTAATCTGGTTAGAGTCATTTTTTTTTACTCTAACCTGCCTAAAGCCATTTTTTGGTGCTAAACCCTCTTCTTCTATACTGCCAGCCCCACCCGACTAAAGTCATTTTTTAAAACTCTAGCCTACCCTTTGCACCGGCTTGCACCATTCCATAAATATGGTGCCCGGCTGGTGCACAGAAATGGTGCAAGCCGGTGCTAAACTTTTTGGTGCAAAACTGACTTAGTGCAGTTTTGCAGCAAAAAGTATAAATAAGGGCCAATATTTTGTAAGTTTGCGCCACTTTTGCGTCATAAAATGACGTTAATGCGGTACAAAAAAAGTTTAAATCAGGGCCTTGGTGCTAGATGGGTCTAGCACCAAAGTATAAATATGGAGTTAGTTTTGCACCAAATTAGAGTAAAAAAAAAATGACACTAATTCGGTGCAAACAGAGTATAAATATGCCCCTAAATATGGCGTTAAGGCCATAGAGTAATTATTTTGCACGGGAACGCCTACCTTGCATCTCATTAAGGCAAAGTAGGTCTCCACTTTCAAAAAATGACTTTAACTCCATAAATTTGGTGCTAGAGGGGTCTAGCACCAAAGAATAAATATGGAGTTAGTTTTGCACCGAATTAGAGTAAAACAAAATGACACTAATTCGGTGCAAACAGAGTATAAATATGCCCCTTAGTGTGTTTCTGGGGAAGTAGGGTAACTTGACTCCTACTTTTTAGGGTCTTGGGGTGGGGTATCCTGGACACCCTTAGTGTTTTCTAACACTCCCAGCGACCCCCTACAAACTACACTAGGCCTGGGGTCCCTAACTGGTTCGCATTCCACTTTCTTAGTATATGGTTTGTGTTGCCCCTAGGCCTGTTGCATCCTATTGTATTTTACAGTGTTTGCACTACTTTTCTAACTATCTACTTACCTGATTTTGGTTTGTGTGTATACTTTGTGTATTTTACTTACCTCCTAAGGGAGTATATCCTCTGAGATATTTTTGGCACATTGTCACTAAAATAATGTACCTTTATTTTTAGTAACACTGAGTATTGTGGTTCGTATGATATAGTGCTATATGATATAAGGGGTATAGTAGGAGATTTGCATGTCTCCTAGTTCAGCCAAAGCTGCTCTGCTATAGCTACCTCTATCATCAGCCTAAGCTGCTAGAACACTACTGATCTACTAATAAGGGATAACTGTACCTGGCAAAAGGAGTAAGTACCATCAGGTAACCACCATAAGCCAGGCCAACCTCCTACACACCTAGTGGCATTGTCCTTGCCACATTGGCAGCTTGTCCCCTTAACATGGATAAGTACAAGCAGTCAATCTTAATAAATAGTGTTGAGGCCCAGGCCTACAGGGACACAGGTGCCAGTATCACTTTGGTGACTGAAAACCTAGTGCCACCTGCACAACACCTCCTTGGACAGAAGTACCAAGTTACTGATGTCAATAACCCAACTCAGTCTCACCCCTTAGCTGTAGTTCAACTTAGTTGTAGTGGAGTTACTGCTCCTAAGCAGGTGTTAGTATCACCTAGCTTACCTGTAGACTGTCTCTTAGGGAATAACCTAGAGGCTTCAGGTTGAGCTGAGGTAGAGTTTAGTACCCATGCATCCATGCTGCGTATCCCTGAGGAATTGCTTCCTCTCATTTCTGGTAAAATGAAAAAGCAAAGGAGAGAAAAAGGCCTCAAATCTCAGGAACCCTCTCCACCAACAGGTAAGAAGGGTATCAAATTATCCCTTCCCTACCCTGCCACTAAGGATACCATTCCTGTGGTTGGAGAAACCTTGTCCTGGGGTGGAACCTGTACCAAGGGAGCCATCAGCTACCACAGCTACACTCCCAGAGGTAAAGTACCTCTCTGTGGAACTACTAATCCAGATGTGCAAAATTGCACCATTTTAGTAAATATGGAGCATCCCTCCAGCCCTCCAAGAAAAACTTAAGTGCAGCAGCCCTGCACTACTTCTAAACACTTAGGGCAGCAGTCCTGTCCTGGTGTGGAGCTTATATGGCAGCAGCCCTGCCCTGCTCCAACTCAAGAGAAACAGCAACCCTGTTCTCTCTTACAGCCATTTGGACAACGTTTTTTGCCCAGCTATGGCTTTATTGAGACAGCATCCGTGTCTAGCATTTCCTGCAATTGATATAGGCCTAGTGGACTAAGCCCACTGCCCAACTTTAAAACATACTAATAGAACTCTGAGAATTTACACTCACACTGTTGGGTAGGTAAAAATACCCAAACAGGGTGGTTTACATCCCCACAGGGAAGTAACCATATAGTGGATGACAAAGAGAGTAACCACTCTATTGCAGATCTACTGTCGACTTATCACCACTTAGACAATAAAGTCTCAACTGTCCAAGGTTAGACTTATTGTCCTTCGTTTGGGCGGGTGGTTGTGTGAGAAAGTAGCCTCTTTCTAGCATGGTTACCCCCACTTTTGGCCTGTTTGTGAGTGTTTGTCAGTGTATTTTTACTGTGTCACTGGGATCCTCCGAGCCAGGACCCCAGTGCTCATAGATAAAAACCTATATGTCAGTGTGTTTTGCCTGTCTCACTGGGATCCTGCTAGCCAGGACCCCAGTGCTCATAGTTTGTGGCCTAATGTATGTGTTGTCAGTAGTGCTTGACTGTGTCACTGAGGCTCTGCTAACCAGAACCTCAGTGCTTATGCTCTCTCTGCTTTTTCATTTATCACTGTAGGCTAGTGACTTCATTTACTAATTTCAATTGGCACACTGGTCCCCCCCTTATAAGTCCCTAGTATATGGTACCTAGGTACCCAGGGAATTGGGGTTCCAGGAGATCCATGTGGGCTGCAACCTTTCTTTTGCCACCCATAGGGAGCTCAGACAAACCCTTGCACAGGCCTGCCATTGCAGCCTACAGGAAATAACGCACATGTTATTTCACAGCCATTTTCACTGCATTTAAGTAACTTATAAGTCACCTATATGTCTAACATTCACTTGTTGAAGGTTAGCTGCAAAGTTACTAAGTGTGAGGGCACCCTTGCACAAGCAAAGGTGCCCCCACATAGTTCAGGGCCATTTCCCCAGACCTTGTGAGTGCGGGGACACCATTACACTTGTGCACTACATATAGCTCAATACCTATATGTAGCTTCACAATGGTAACTCTGAATAAGGTCCTGTAATATGTCTAAGATCATGGAATTGTCCCCCATTCCAAATCTGGCATTGGGGGGCCAATTCCATGCATCCTGGGGGCTCCACTATGGAGCCCCAGTACTACCAAACCAGCTCTCTGAGGCTTGCACTGCAGCTACAGCTGCTGCCACCTCTCAGACAGGATTCTGCCCTGCTGGGGTCTAGACAGCCCAAGGTTTTCCAGAATTTTATGCTGGTCTGGGGCTCTCTAAGGGCTGTGCCACTATTGCCCTCCAATAGGTCTTGGGTTTTATGATAAATCTTGACTCCCAAGTATTTCAGGGAGGATCTCTCCCGTGTAAGGACCCTCAGGTTCAGAGGTGGTTGTGTATCTAGGCAGAGCGGAAATAGTCAGGATTTTTGCCAATTGATGCTAAGACCAGAGGCACTCCCAAACTCCTTCAGTAAAGTTATTGCCTCTGGGAGCTAATTGCACACATTCATAAACAGTAGTATATCATCTGGGTAAAAGGCAGTATAGTGTAGCCTTCCCCCAATACCTAGGGCCTTGAATGACATTCCAGTCCGTGATATGGTAGTAAGTGGTTCTACTGCTATTGTGAAGAGCAATGTAGAAAGAGGGCATCCCTGTCATATTACCCTAACTACTAGATATGATTCATAGATGCTCCTCCAAAATCTGTATTCTGGCTGTGGGGGCAGAGCACAATAATTTAGTCCACTGTATAAATCTGTCTCCAAGGCCCATCTTTTGCATAGTCACATAAAGAAAGTCCTATCTGAGGCTATCAAACGCTTTTTTGATATCAATGGCCATTAAGGCCATCCTATGTTTGTCAGGTATGTCAGCCTGTAGAACTGTGATGAGTCTAAGGATGTTGATTGCTGTGTTATAGCCTGGAACCCAGTTTGGTCTATGTGTATTAATCTAAGCATCAGGGGCAAGAGGCAGGATGCTAATATTCTTTTATAATCCATGTTCAACATGGACAGAGGACAGTATGGGGGTCATTACGACCTCGGCAGTCTTTTCGCAAGACCGCCGAGGTACCGCCGTGCTGAAGAACGCCAGTGGTGGCGGTCTGCCGCGCCGCGTATTATGACCGCTGGCAGCCAGACGTCCTTTTTCGTATGGAAAGCTGCTCAACCTCCACCGCCACGTCAACAGAACACCGCCCACTGAATCACGTCCCATAATTCGGTGTGGCGGTGTTCGGGTGACGGTGTTCTGGTGGCAGAGCTGCCCCCATATATCCCGCCCCCTCCCGGAGGATCAACGGACAAGGTAAGTTGACAGTCCGTTAGGGAAGGGGGTTGGGGAGTGTTGTGTGTTGTGTGTGTGCATGGGGGTGTGCGTGTGAGAGTGTAGAGGGGGTGAGTGAGTGAGTGTATGCGTGCGGGGGTGTTGCGTGTATGGGAAATGTGTGCGGGTCGGACGGTGTGCATGCCTGTTTGTATGTGTGCGGGTATGTGTTGGGTGTCTGTGTGCGTGTAGGGGGTGTGTATATGTGCATGTTGGGGGTGTGTGTTTTTATGGGTGTGTATATGTGCATGTTCGGGGTCGGGAGGGATGTTGTGCCACCTTTTGGGGGTGGCAGGGGGGTGGGGGGTTTGGGGGGAGGATTCGTGGAGGGTAGCGGGGGAGACCCCTATCAGTGCCAGGGAAGGAATTCCCTGACACTGATAGTGCCTACCGCCATGGATCTCATGGCGGTTCGCCAACCACCCGAGATCCATGGCGGTATGCAGGGTCCTGATATCATTGGAGGTCTAGTGACGACCGCCGGGCTGGAGACCGCAATCTCCAGCCCATCGGTCTTCACCGCCATGGCGGTCGGAATGGTGAAGTGGCAACCGACGCAGTCATAATTCCATTTCTTTTTCCGCCTGCCTGTTTGCGGTCTTACCGCCGCTTTACCACAGACTGCCAGGTTTGTAATGAGGGCCCATGTCTTAAGGCCAATCTGGTTTCAGAAGTGGCAGGACTAGCACTTCACTGGTGAATAGAGGGAAGTGTGCTGCCTTGTGGGCTGCCATAGAAAGACCCATTGTGATGCTAAGTCTTCAGGAAATGTGGCACAGAATTCCACCACTTGGCCATTTGTCTCGGGGACCTTACCTCACACCACAGCTTTGATAGCCCCACATACCTCTGGGATGCTTATATCTTCCCGTAGGGCCTCAATTTCTGTCTGTGTCAACTTTGAGAGGGTGGCTTTGTCTATGAGTGCTCTCCTACATTGGGGGGAAAGTGCCAGCAGGGGAGCATATAGTGTTGTGTAATATCTCCCAAATCTATTGTGTCTTCTTGTGTCAAGAGGCATTCACCTGATTCTGATTCCATTTCCAGGATTAATGAGCCATTAGCATTTAAGTTTGCAAGTCAAGCTAGTAGTGCCCCTGCTTTGTCTCATTCCATGTGGTCCAGCACCATATAAGTGTGGTAGTCAAAGCAGCACAGTTTTTCTGTGTACACATTTAGTTGTTCTTTCCCATCCAATAGCTGTTGTTTGAGATCCTGATTCCCAAATCTCGCCAATTCCAGCATTTGTAATGCTCTATAGTGGGTTTCAATTTCAGCATGAGTCATACTCCTACGACTTCTGCTATACACAGGCCTCTAACAAATGTTTTAAATGCATCCCATTCCACTGGGGGGGAGCAGTGGCAGTGTTAACCATGAAGTATGTGCAAATGGCTTTCCGACTGTGTGAATACAGGGTCTTCTAGCGACTCCACCAGTAGGTGCCAGGTTGGTATCCATGATCTCACCCTGTGCCAATGTAGCGAGAGAAGTACTGGGATATGGTCAGAGATCGTCTGACACAAGTATTCCACATTCTGGACCATCCTTTGGACGTCTGGGGAACACAGAAAGGTATCAAGGAGCACATGCAACTCGTGCATGCCCGAATAAAATGAGTAGCCCCTAGATTTGGGGAGTAGATCTCTCCAGGCATTGAACTACTCAACCTTTGTTGCTAAGTTTTAAAAGCTCAGGTTGCTCGGATAACCGGGGAGTCGCCCAGCGGTGGGTGGGATCAATTAAATACAGGGTCTACCACGCAAATGTGGTCCCCCCATAGTATGAGCTAGGCGTGTAAGGTGCTAGGACTGCTGACAATTCAGCTAGGAATCCTATTTGGTCTGAATTAGGTACATAAATCCCCACCACAGATATATCCCAGCCCTCCAGGCACCCTGATACCACTACGTATGTCCTCCCTGGGTCAACCAATTCTGCCAACTTTTGGAATGGTACACCTGGGCAAATCCAGATAAGGACTCCTCTGGCAAAAGCAGAATATGAGGTTGTAAATACTTGACCCACCATCTCTTTTATATGGCCTCTTTTTCAGTAGCGGTTAAGTTGTTTTTTTGCAATATAGTTATATGCACTCCTCTTCTCTTTAAATAGGAGTATACTTTATACCACTTGGTCATGCTGTCAAGCCCCCTGGGGTTCCAAATGATAAAATTGCAAGTTGGGGCAAATGCCATATGGACGTTCGGCATCGTTGTTGCAGCCCATACAGCAATGGTATGTTCTCCGTAGGATAGTAGGGGCCCAGGCCCATCTAAGAGAACAGCCGGCTAGCCGGGCAGAGGCATGCCACCTAAAAATGTCCAATATGTAGAACATAACAACCCAACCCCCCAACCCCAGGACAAGAAGGGAGCAACTCCCCATCCAAACACTTGTATCAACAACCAACTTGCGTGTAAGCATCTCTCACATGCTTTAACACAACAGGGATGCACCAGTCATGGTACTTCCCAGCTTCACTCTGCACCATCCAGGTAGTAACCAGGATAATAGAGCGCACAACCAGACCATTCGTCTCACTGAATCACTCCCAAAACATGTCTCAGGAATTCTTGGTTCTGTTCAGCAGCATTGTAATAATCTTGTCAGCTGTGCCGGGAGTAATAAGCGACATAGATTTTCCAGTGCTGCAAGGGAAATAGATGGGCTGTCAGAATCTGTGTCTTTTAAGTCTTCCTCTCCCAGCTCAGATGGGTGATCAGAGCTCGCCCTGCCTATGGCTGCTACCACATCCACCGCTCTTCTCTGTTCATGCCATGCCTGGGATTGTGATTGTGTGGTACGGCTGCCCTTTCTTGGTTTCTTTTCTTGGGGGTCTTCAGGACGCTCATGCATTCGCAGTAGATGGTTCCCTCCCCACATTGTCGGAAGGTTGTCGATCTAGTCCCAGAGTGATTGGGGGAGGTGAGGAAATGCACTGTGTTGTCATAAGTCACTTGTAGTCTGGCAGGGAAGAGCATAGCACTTGGTATTCCCAGTGCTCTGAGGCATTTCTTGGAGTGCATGAATGAGGCCCACTGCCGCTGGACCTCCTTGGTGAAATCTGGGAAGATCAGGCGAAGAAGGTGGCGGATGCCAGAGAGTGCTTGCACATCTGCAAAGCGTATGTCAATAGTGAAATCCGAGCGAAGTCATAAAATTTAAACAATATGGTGTTGGGTGCCAGGCTAGCCCTAACACCTGCCGCCACAGGTGTCAGAGGGCCACACACTGAAGAGTGGGTGGTTGCCTAAATATTGAAAGAAGAGTGGCCAGGGCACACCAATAGCATGAATCCTGACCCTGATAATGTTCAAGAATAAGTAGAAAGTTCGTTCTTGGAAGATGATGTGTAGATATTTATTATAAGTGCAGGTAGAAAGTAGAAATCTCAATCAAAAGACTGCGTTGTACAAAATGACCATGTGTCCAGAGCAAGCAGCCAGATGGTGATAAATGGTCAAAGTTACAATAGGATGTTCGAATGTAACAATAAGTCCATACAGCAAAACAGCCAACACGTGTTTCGTCTTCAAGACTTTGTCAAGGCTTCAGATGTATATAAAACATTATATGTAAACACGAAAGGTACATAGATCAAGCTGCTGGTAGTCATGAGTCCTTGGGAGAAATCAAATAGTATAGGCAAATGATGGCCATGATAAGCCTCAAGTATTTGTGGAGTGAATAAACCTGTGCCGTGCGCGTCGGGGTTTTGGCAGAGTGTTTGAAAACAGTGTTGTTTCCTCCAGTGTGTGTTCAGCTGCCGTGACTCTTTCAGCCAATCTCCTGTGGTCATTTCACATGAGCCCAATGTCCACTGTCACCATGTTTATTTAGAGTTTGAGTGCGTCTTTGGAGGCCACTGTGGACTGCAGGATAGTATCCAGTGTTGGCCTCTGCAGGTCCCTGCGTGGGGGGTTGCACCCCTGGGGCAATATCTCCCGTGGAGGTGATCATCTGGGACGAACAAGCACCTGGCTCATCTTTTTTCTTTGGGTGTTTGTCCATATTCCGACTATGGTGTTAGGCAGGTGGCACAGCGGCTTCTCGTACTCGTACACATAAGGGTGTTTAATGTGGTGGTGTCTCTCGGTTATTGCAGTTAGGTGTACGTTTCTGGCATAGGACCTGCTTCCCCAGTGACTATTGCGATAAGATGGGCGCCCCTCACATTTACCAAGCTCCTCCCCCAATCCAAGATTTTCTCATTAGTGAAGGGTATTCCGGAGGTCAGCTACTCTAATCTGTTGGTAGGATTGGCCAGTCTTGTTCTAGGCATATATGTTAACACACCCTGAGATATCTTTTGTCTCCCCTCAGGATACAGTGCTGTGTGGTCAGCAAGGCCATGCAGCCCACCCCCCTAGTGATGAGGAGCAGTGTACTAATGCGATCCAAGCGTTACCTCACCTATGGAACAAAATTTTGACAGGAGTCTTCCTCTTTGCCAGGCCCGAAAGGGATTGCGTCCATCCATGCTGCGAGGTTGCACCAGTTACAATTCAGAGTTCAAGAGGCCTCCAATGTTACCCACCGGCGGGCAGCTCAGTTTGATCCCAGGAGTATGCCACAGAGGTGCCTCCACTTATTCAGGCTTCATAGTCATTTTCCATGGCGTACCCATGTTACAGGGGGGAATTAAGGCTGTCCCCCACTGCTCACTTGCAGGTTTGGGTCTGGTGTCATGTTGAGGCAATTTTTTTAGCCATGCTATGTATGGGAGTCACAAAATTCAAGCTAGCTAGAGCCCCTGGGGCCCAAAAAGTGTGCACCCCGGGACCGACAAGTTCAGGCAACCACTAGGGATAAGTCTGGGCCCACTTCTCAGCTCCCCTGGATGTTGGGGCCCATCGGGAGCAACCCTGCCTGTCCCTGCAGGCTACCTTTAGCAGGGAATATGCCAGAGCCTCACAGCTCCTCGCCGCCACCAGTCAGATCTCCTCTGAGGGCAGAGGTATGCGCACCTCTTTTTCTTCTCCCCTCTGCATCTCCTCCCAGACGGACCCCACTCTCAGACCTTACCGCGCAGGACTCTAGGTCATGACTCCCTCTTGCCATCTTGTTGCAGCAGGCCTAGTAGTCCCCACGTTGATCCCATGCTGTCCACGCTTCACACTCCTGGAGTCCTCACACTGGGATCTGCTGCTCATCATTCCCATGTTATGCCCAGGAACTCCCAGTCCATCAGGCAGGCAGACAGCACATCCTCCTGGTGCCAGCTCAGGGATCCAATGACGCCGCCATCTTGACTCGCAGCTACATAGAGCCGCTACTCATTCTTCACGGCTATTATTGGTTCAATTGCCCTAGGAGTTCGCCAAAATGTTAACTTGGTATTGCAGGACCCTTTAGTATCTATGTCAGGGTCAGCTTGGGCCATTTAGACTATTGATGGCCCCAGTCAGACGTCTGATTTCAGTCAGGAGCACCGCAACTCCTTTCCTATTCCATTGGCCCCTAGCCATGTCCCCTCGAAAGATGCTTTCATACTTTATGATGTAAGTTAAATTTACAGCCCATCAGTCCAAGATGTGGCATCCCCCACCAACAGAGAAAGCATGCGCAGCTTGAGTGCCTTTTGATTATGGTTCCAAGCCACAGATTATAAATTGGGGCCTTGCTACTTTCTGTCCACCTTATCGCTTGAGCAGGGAAGAGTTTTGAGTTCTTTGTATCCATAGATTAGGGAAATGGCACCAGTTGAATCACCTGAGTTGAATACTTTGCCAATCAAAGATTCTGAAAAGTACCTTCTACAGCACACTTATTTAATCTTTTGCCACAGTCCTGGTCTTTTATTATGTGAATGTGCCATGCCGGATCGCCTCCTTGGGTCTGCCACCATCGCCCATCTTATTGCATTGTTCTCAGATCAGTGACATTTTTCTTTAAAGATTCTGCCTCTATTTCCCCAACAGCATTATTTAAATATGACATAGTCAAGCAGCCACATAGGGCCTAATTATGAGCTAAGATGTTATTCATCAACCCTGGTAAATGACAATACTATGGGGTATGTTATTTATCGGGTACAATAAATAACACCAGTTACGGGTTCATGGGGAAGAGCATATGGATTTAGGGGGCTTATTTACAAGCCCCTTGCTCTGCCAGTGCATCACTTTTTTCCATATAAAAAGTGATGCACAGGCGAGGCAACAGGCTTGTAAATAAGCCCCTAGAGGGCAGAGTTATGAAAAGTGGTGCTTAGTGCAGCACCACTTTTCTTGCGCCTGTTAACGCCCTCAACCGCCACCATGTGTTCGCAGTATTTAATATACGGCACACCATGGCGGGAGTTAGAGAACTAGCATCAGAATTTTTTAAGCCAGTTCAGCGCTTTGCACAATTAGCATCAACAATTCTGACGCTAATTCTGCAATGCACCCAGAGGCAAATTGTAAACAATGGTGTGCCTTGTTTTAACACCTGCTCTGAGCAGTTGTTTAAAGTGTTAAAAAAAAGGACTTAAAGAAAACTCAGCCCCCCTAATGCGGGAATGCCCCCTTTGCATAAATTATGCCTGGCACAGGCATAATGTAGCGCAAAGGGCTATAAAGTAGCGCAGTGCATGCATTGCTCCACTTTGTGAATATGGTGGGGCGATTTTGGCCTAGTTGGGCCACTTTAGCATAAAAAGAATGATGATAATGGGGTACAAGGGGGTGCTAGGGGCTCTTAAATCTGCCCCTAGGTGTTTAAGGCACCAAAAGCCACATGATACATGTAAATACCGAGGCCCTTATTCACAAGCCCCGTGTGCCACAAGTGTGTCACTTTTTCCCATTGAAAAAGTGATGCACAGGTGGCGCAAGGGGCTTGTAAATAAGCCCCCAAGTGTTTTCCACTGTTGAATTTTCAGAAGGTTTGATGCTCAAATTTAACAAAAGTTGAGTTATTTAACACATTTGATAATGATGGATGCCTTGAAACTCATAATTCATAATTCAGACCCATGCGTAAACATGAGTTTACTGGATATGAGAACTGGAATATCATTAGAATCTCGTAATCAGGCCCTTAGAATCTAGACTACATTGGCAGGGTGTTTTATGCATTCCTATTCATTTCATGATCTTTATGTAGATATATATGCAAATAGGTGGTTTTCTGCACGATGTAAGAGTCATTTTAAGACAGAAGACCGCTCCATATCACAAGAATATGTATTTGTTAATGATCCAGCACAGTCAGAATATCGTTCAGACGACTTATTGTTTCAGAGCACTGGAGAGAACGAGCTACACTAACACAGCTGTGATATTTAATCTATTTTTAACTGTAAATTGTACTTTACCAAGCTACCAAGTCATTGACAATGCCATCTTTATGAGAAATATTATGTATTTTTTTAAATCATGTTGACACTGACGCCTTGAAGGTTCAATAGCAGCCAAAGTTTTTTTTTTTTTTAAATCGATACATTTCTAATTGAAAACAAATTGTGGCGCATGCTATTATGTGTATGTTACAAGGACAACACATTAAGAGGCATTAATGGCTCTGATGCACCATTTTTCTACATCACCCTGGCTCCCCTAATGTCACCATGGCAGGTATAATGTCGTGCAAGGGTTTACAAAGAGTGGGCCTTCTTAGCACCTCCTTACCGTAATAAAATGACGCTAGGGCGGCACAAGAGGCTTGTAAAAATGCCCCTAACATTATTTGCTACTTGGTATTTAAAATACGATCTATCGCGTGTCAAAAACATGCCTTTTCTTTAGTCTGGTTTTCTTTAGAGCCTATGCTAACGCCATGCCTCCGATAAACGTGTTTGCATAGTTAGTGCAATCATTGAAAATAACATCACAGGATTGTTTCCTTGAGGTAACACTCGTGAAAGCTTGAGTCACGAATGTGAAAAACACTGCGTGGCACCGGAAGTGCAAGCTTCATTTTAGCGCCCAAATGATGCAGCACTGGTGGCAGTTGTCTGGGAATCCTTAACACAGAGAACACACAGAACAAGTACCGTCTTGATACACAATATAAACAGCCCAGCGAATGCACAGGCTGCGCCAGCTCACCTCAAACACAAAGATATCATAAACAGCAGCTGTTCAAACTTTCCTTACATATAGAACATGCTCAGCCATGCTGCAGAAGTGAAGTGTCCCTCACACACATAGTAGAGGTGCAGGAGGAGCAAATGCCAAGTCCTACAGGGCCATAACATCGGCCTTGCATCAAAATAAAAGTGGCCTCCATTTGTGGATCAGGGATTTAAAAAGTGACCCTCACTTGCTGGTTTTGCAAATGGTATAGAGTTGCATGCACACGAGCTTGCTACTAGTATTGTTGGTGCTTTGAGATAATGCAGCAGTAAATTAATTATGCCCTCTGTTGGACCAGGCCATTCCTGCTGGGTCACTCTAGATTTTTACCTCACTTTGCTGAAGCCGTTTTTGTTGCCTTTTAGGGCTTTGTGCACTTTACTCCTGCTAAACAGCGTAAGCTGCTCGTCCTCTCTATTATAACATGGTAAAATGGGGATTAAATTCTACTAGTGGGCAGAAGCACGCATTGCGTCACCCACTAAAATAGCACTGTGACACATCTCAGGCCTGTCGCTGCAGCCTACAGTATATATTTTAAACTGCTGTTACGATCTCGCAAAATAACCCTTTTGCAAAGCCTAAACCTTCCTTTTTTTAAACTTAACTAAACAGTCCTATGAATGCTCATAGGGCAGGGTGTGTTTTTATTTATACATGTGTACTTGTTCTAGGTTGGTTTAGGATGTTTCTTATGTTCTGTTTTCACTTTATTACTGTTTTAGTGCTTCTTAAATACTTTACACATTTCCTGCAATTGAAGCCTTACTGCTTTTGTACCAAGCTACAAATCGGTTAGGTTAATTTAGTGACTTTTGTGATTCACCCTGACAAGGGTTCTGTTTATTACTTGCTCTAGTCTTGCTCCCCACACAGGTAATAACCCAATCTCTTACATCCCCATATAAAATATATAAATTCCTGCCATAGACCCAAATACTCATCTTGCTGCATTGGCGCTGTCTCTGACTAGATACAAGCATTCACAAGCCACCTTTCTCACTCTTTTTATCTTGTACCCCACATTTCCCATGTTGTAACATCTCTTTTTCACTTCATCAGTCCTCCTACCAGCCCTCAGGTGAGCTGTTTTAAGGCTGATGTATATCTAAATGCAATAAACTGTTGCAGTTGTTATCTTTGTCTCAGGGGACTATGTGCAAGAAAGTATTTGTAAAGTGATTTATAAAACATTAGAAATACATCTTGGGGCTATCTACAATCAATGAATATTGCTAAGGCTTCAAGAGATAGCGCCATAAACAGTTTGTTGATAAGACAGTTAATATTCTGTGAGATTGAAGTACAGAGAATGTCCATGGTTAAATCTGGAAGATCTGACTAGGAGGGCTACCCTTTGCTAAGATGTTTAGCTATTCAAAAAGGACACAGTGACCCCTTGTCAATCTTAGGTCCATATTTATACTTTTTGACGCAAACCGGCGCTGGTTTGCGTAATTTTTTTTACCCCGGCTAACGCCATTCCTACGCGCCATGCGGGCGCCTTATTTAAGGAATGACGTTAGCCGGTGCTGCAGACTGGTCAGAGTAAAAAAAAATTCATCAAACCAGGCAGCACTGGCGTAGGGGAAAATGGGGGTTGTGCGTCAAAAAATGGTGCAAGTCAGGTTTGAGGCAAAAATCATGCCTCAAACCGGACTTGTGCCATTTTTTGATGCACAACCCACATTAAAATGACTCCTGTCTTAGCAAAGACGGGAGTCATGCCCCCTTGCCCAATGCCATGCCCAGGGGACCTCTGTCCCCTGAGCATGCTCATTGGGCACAGTGGCATGTAGGGGGACCCAAATTAGGCCCCCCCATGCCACTTAATTAAAAAAAAAAAAATACTTACCTTAACTTACCTGTACTTACCTGGGATGGGTCCCCCCATCCATGGGTGTCCTCCAGGGGTGGGGCGAGGGTGGCAGGAGGTGTCCCTGGGGTGTCAGAGACCATGGAAGTGAGCCCACAGGTCCCTTAACGCCTGCCCTTACCCAGGCGTTAAAAAACGGCGCACATCAAGCTTGCGTTGCACCACTATTTAATGCCTGGGTCAGGGCAGGCATTAGGGGGCCTGTAGGTCTATTTCTATGGTGGAACACCATGGAATAGGCCCACAGGTGCCCTCCCCAGGCCCCAGGGACACCCCCCACAGACACCAGAGGGACAGCGGAGGATGGGGGGACCCCACCACAGATAAGTATAGGTAAGTACAGGTAAGCATTTTTTTAAATTTAAAGTGCCATTGGGGCCCTGAAATGGGACCCCCCACATGGCACTGGGTGCAATGGCCAAGCCCAGAGGATCCTGGTCCCAGGGGCTGGCCATTGGGTGTGGTGGGCATGATTCCTCCTTTTTCTAAGGCAGGAGTCATGGTATGGATGGTTTTGCGTCAGAAAATGACTAACCTGCCTAACGTTATTTTTTGGTGCAAAACCCCCTTATTACATACCGCCACCCCCAACTGGCTAACGTCATTTTTTTTTTTTACATTGGCCTACGTTATGCACCGGCTTGCACCATTCCATAAATATGGCGCCCAGATGGCGCACAAGAACGGTGTAAGCCAGTGCTAAACTTTTTGATGCAAGTTTTTCACCAAAAAGTATAAATATGCCTGTGAGTTACTTCAGATTGTCTTTAACCTTCGTCAGTGCCGTGAAAGTGAACTTACAATATACTACTGTTGAAATGTAATTTGTTAAACAAACAGAAAGTTAGGCTAGCAACTCATTGCACTTTCTAGGGAGACAAATTCCTTGTGGGGAAATTGTGCAAGCAACAAAACCGGAACAACTCTCAGCCTACCTGATTTGTAAGAACTGTCAGACAAGAGGGTGTCTTTGTGTTCCAGGTCATTTTGCAAAATACATTGCAGAGTGAGATTTATTATCACCGGTTTCATAAAATATTTTTGAAATAAAGAAAGAAGAAATCAAATTTTTACAGATTAATATTTATTTCATGTCATGCATATTTTATCTAGCCCTGGTTCTACGACTGCATTCCATTTTTGTTGACAGCATTATTCACCTAGAACTGCAAGCACCCGAGTAGTGACAAAGTAAAATCTTTATAATGAAGTGTGGGTCTAGGTCGGTAAAATGCCCTGACATAAGCATAAGTGTAACTAAGATCTGCTTTACTGCAACTTTTTCATATTTGGGAACCAAATTTGATAAGGTTCTATGTATAGAAACATTGTATTCAGCACACACACTTGATTAATGCAGCTTGATTACAATGTGATCTTAGTGTAAATATCAATGTGCACACAACACAAAATAATGATCAATGTATACTTGGGTGTGGTTCTCAGTGGCCCCAGCAACACATGATGATAGGTCCCACTATGTTAAACATTGATCATTATATATACATTTGACGAAACCACTCAATCCCTCCCTGCACCCCCAAAAGGTGTCCACCTGCTATCAGCACTAGGCCCACCCATGATAAGTGTAACATGTGCAATCCAGGGTGCACCCGGTGCTGACAGTAGAAGCACAATATATATCAGAGTAAGCCGTGCTCCTAACTAGACCCATGGCCTCAGCTGCACTAGTAACTGATGTCAACCTTATGAACTTCCTGGCAGAGCCTGAGTATCAAGCACTCCCTCACATCCACCTCGCGGCTAGGCATGGGGCCAGGGTATGTGTTGTCGCTAGTACCCTCGCACAAACTCTTGCACACACTCGTTTTTGGCACCATAATGAAATGCACTGATAACACCCAGCTCTGCCAGACAATCCAGTGTTACCAAATATTAACCAAATTCAGTCCCTCCGGAATGGAGAGGTGCTGTCAGGGCATGTTGACTCGACACACCCTCATCACTTCAGGTTGCATACCACAAGTTACCAGGTTCATGTCTCCAGACTGGAGAAACCCTGTCTGGTGCCCGTGAACTTCCTGTTGCCTCAGACAGGTTTGATCCCATGTAGAAAGTGCTTAGTGACATGCCCCCAATAACTGGGAGATCCTGGACGGCTCTAGGTTTCTTGAAACAATTCCTAGAGTCATACCCCTCCTCAACAGGAGGCACTAGTCTGGTCTGCGATGGCTTGAACTGCACCAGACCTTCAGGTTCCCCTCAGGACTTGGTTCCATAGCCCTCTTGGTTGAGGAACTCTGTCCAGTGGGCTATGGCCTTAGCAGCTCTTGTCTCTCCAGATGAACACACAAGGCCACGTAAAGCACTCCTTGGTTTGTACCACACCTCTGCAGGCTCCAACCTATGAACAGGCACAGCACACAATGAGCATGAAGCTGCGGGTCACACAAGAAAAATGCTCCCACTCGACCTCATGGAGGCCCCAGCAGGGTCCTACAACAGTGATCTGTTTACTTCACAAGCCGTCTCGGGGTGTAGTTGTCCTCATGTTGAAGGGCCACACACCAGCAATATAAATAGTATGTTGCTACTCTGTACCAGGTGCGGCCAATCTCCTAACTTTGTTCCTGGTCCACATGCACACCGCTCCTGCTAGGTGGAGTCCGGCACAATGTATGCGCAAAAAGAGGGTACCACTCTCCAGATATTACACATCACTATGTAGGTCCCCCTCAGGAGGTCTTTTATGTCCCTGAGACCTCTGCAGAGAACAGGGGATGGCCAACCTGCCCTGGAAGAGCCACTACAGGATGCCACACAGCAGCAGGGAATCGTCCTCAGGCCAGTCTCTAACCGGGAAGGGTGTGCAGAGCCCTTTCTTCTGACAGTTATCCCCCTGGGCACTCAGATTCCTCTGACGGTGCACTGACGTGGCCCAACCGCACTGGTCCCAGGTGTCCATCAGACGAAGTTCCCATTATAGACTTTGAGTACCCCTAATTATACGTAAAACCTTTGAAGTAGTGGTGGTTTGAAGGATAGTCCTTTGAACCAACAGATGTCTCCCCTAAATTTCCTTAATGTCTGTCCTGAGGTCCTGTAATGCAGATCTTTAACTTTATGTGTGCCAGGCTCTTGCTCCGGGAGGCCGTGTCACAACCTCTCCCCCCATCTATCTCACCTGGCCTCGAAAGGCAACAATATCTCTATCTGGATGCCTGAGTTTTATAGGGATCATCTGGGGAATGTGCAGATGAGCTCTTCCCCTGGGACCCCTCAAACGAAGCCTAATTTATGGGACAACAGAACCAGTCCCTGAGACCTCTGCAGAGAACAGGGAATGTCCAACCTGCCCTGGGAGAGCCACTTCAGGATGCCGTACAGCAGCAGGGAACCAGCCTCAGGCCAGTCTCTAATTGGTAAGTGTGTGCAGAGCCCTTTCTTCAGACAGTTATCCTCCTGGGCACTCAGATTCCTCTGACAGTGTACTGACGTGGTCCAGCCGCATAGGTCCCACGTGTCCATCAGTGGTATTTCCCGTTGCACACTTTGAGTACTCCTACTTATATATAACACCTTTGAAGTAAGGGGGCGTTCGAAGGGTGTTCCTTTGAACCAACGGATCTCTCCCCTAAATTTCCTCCAATGCTGCCCTGAGGTCCTGTAATGCAGATCTTTATTTTCATGGGCATAAGGCTCTGGCTCCGGGAGGCCATGTCACAACCTCTCTCCCCATCTATCTCACCAGGCCTCAAAGGGCAGGGCTATGTCATTTTGGATGCCCAAATTTTATAATGGTCATCTGGGGAATGTGCAGATGAGCTCTTCCCCTGGTACCACTCAAATGAAGCCTAATTTACGTGACACCAGAACCAGTCCCAACGTCTAGAAATGCTCACTTCCCAGAACTGGCGTTTCCTGCCCAGGGGTGACAGAGCTACAATTACCAACAGCCCAGGCTTGTCATCCTGAGTTCAATGATACCAAACAGTATGAGGCTGCTTCCCTGCAATTCCTTATTGCAACCAGACTTATAGGTCTCTGTGTCCCATATCAATGTACGGGTAGAGCAGTTCTCAGTGGGAGTTTGGCACTTCCCGGGTACTTGTGCCCTAGTGCACCCACTAACCTGCCAAGGCAGGTGACACTTCAGTTACAGCCACCACCACGGTGCCTGTACTCAAACCTGCACATGGGTAGCAGTGCCAGTTTCTACTGCATATAGATGGCATGGACACTTTCAACCTGCAGTGGGAGAGGGAAAGTGCTCTGAACTCCTAGGCTTGTGAGTCATATGGTGCCCAGCGGCAGTTAGGCAGCTTCTGGGTTACTGTGCCAGTGGACCACATGGGAGGTCTCCAGTGTTTGGGTGGGCTGGTAGGGGCTGGCTGTGCTGGGTCCATACTTTAACCAGCCCTCCAGGCCTGGGCACTGGGGCACACTCCAGGTCCATCTATGGGTGGTCCCACACATGCTGGCCAGTGCAGTCTCTCCAGTTGGGGAGTACACATGCCTGCATCTCCACCCTGCCCACAAAGGGGTGCTGATGCTCGTGGACCATGGCCACATATCAGGGAACCAGCTTCCCACCTTGGGATCCAGCTGGATCCCTTTCTGTATGGGTCCTCTCCTTAGGTGGTCCACCCCTACCTGGGCACATCCTTTGAGAGGTGCCCGTCCGGCTCCACTCTGATCACTGACCACTCTACTGGGGCCGTTTGGGTTTGAGGCAGTGCCCACTCAGGATTAATCCCTCTCACAGGATTCCTATCCTAAGCACAGGCACCCACAGGTCTGCAGTCCTAATCAGTCAGGCCGAAGACGTGGCCAACAAAGTTGCCAACGGGGGCAGCACATGCACCAGAATTCCCCTTGGCAACACCTCCCCCCCCCATGTATGTAGTACCCCTATTGCACGGTACCAGCCAGGGATGGGGTGGTGCTGCAGCTATGTCCTTTGCATCCCTTACCTTAACTTCAGTAGGACAGGTGGCTCGCTTTTCTGCTGCCAGGCAACAGGGAAGTGTCCAAAGTCCTAAGGTCCAGGACAGGGAGACAGCATAGGCTGGGAGGAAAAAGCAAAAAAAATAAGGATTTTTCCCTACAGAGAGCCATGTCCAACAGTGGGACAGTACAACTGTGATGTAGGAACACTTTAAGTTGAAGCAATGGAGTTGGGTGGATCTAGTTGCAATGAAGCTATGATATCATAATGGATTTGTAGAGGTGAAGCCTCATATCCATATTGTATGACCACCCTGGCTCTATTGGTTTAATTGTAGCCAGTTCTGCAAATGTTCATGGTAATATTTTGACAGAATGATGTTGTTATATTTCAATACATACAGGAGGCAGACAGGAAGGGATATGAGAAGGACAAAAGGTAGAACATGTTTAAATATAGTCATATTCTACATTGAGTCTTACCTTGCCACTATACAGAACACACCCCAACAGATACAGCCCCATTCTTCATGTGTTCAAATGACATTGTTAATATTAACTTCTAAAAAGACTATGTGAGTCACAGCCACTATTATCCATTAAGAATCAGGGCACGAGGAGGGTGGTACGTACACTAAATTCTTTATCTGACCTCCCTTCAGAGTCTTAGTGTAAGTTATTTAAAAAAAATTACAAGGTGGGCTCATTTGGGGAGACAACAACATTCATATCTACTGCTGATTTTTTTTACATTTTCAATTTAATTTGCACTTCTTGACCAACTTTTGCCCCTGACATGGTGGAGCTCCAATGTTCCATCCGCCTCGTCTTTGCTGATCTCTGAATGCAAGCAGTTCAGGATTTGCCCCCATCTACAGTCATAGTGCTTGTCCTGCATTACAATTTAAAAGAGGAGAAGTTCACAAAATCAGCCCACTCCTGCCCACTAAACCTTCACACCGAAAACCCAAAACCGACTCACCATATCCTAAACAAAACTGTCAGATTGCCAGATGGGCAGTTTGATCGTGGAATCCTCAGTATAAGCTTCCCTCACACATACAGCGGGAACGGAGCTGACCACAGAGAACAGCAGAGCAAGTTTCCTCACAACACAAAAGCTAAAGCTAAAGAATGTTAACAAATAAAATCTCTTGTAACAATGTTCTGTTGAGCCAATCTAAAAAGGAGGCAATTTTGCTTGTTACTTTGAGGGTGAATGATTATCCAACAGAATATCAAGCACAGGACTATTGTGGTATCATAACATCATAGACAAAATATTGAGGTACAAAAAATTGAAAGGTAAGTGCATATAGAGGCAGTATAGATTTAGTATTATTAACTCCACATCTAAGTTCCCATATGTATATATAAAGATATATCTTCAAACTACATAGAAGTGGAGTTAGGTATAGAAAATCTATACATAATCACCTTTTGACATTTTTATCCTAAATATTTTGTGTACAATATTCAGGTACAACAATATTCCCCACTCAATATTTAAGAGGCACATCACGTGAATGCAACTTGATCAACAGGTATTCAGGAGCATGGATTATTGATTGATCTTCAGAAATGAGTGATGACTGCAACAGAAAATAAACTATATTTTTTATGGGATCTGTACTTGTGCTTTGAAAAAGTATACCCTTGTAGGCCAGCAATTACTGCTGAGCTTCCTTCAGCTACAAAGTTACCATCAGGGAAAGAACACTGACTAAAAGATTTACATTTCTATACAAAGTAACGTGATTATTTCATGATAACAAAAAATTTCTTGATGTTAGAATTTAGTCAAAAAATGAAGTCTCTGTTTATGACACAAAAATCTAGAAGTAACATGTTCAGACTTTTCAAAGCAAACATAGCACGAACAAAACATAAATGGGTACCTTTTTCAGGTTATTAGATGGTATGGACAGTTCGCTCTTGTGAACGCACGGAAACCCTAGCTATTATCTCAAACTGAATAGTGGATTTCACACATCAGGTCAATGAACCGAACCGACATTGTTCAGAGGGGATGTCACTTGATACACGTCATAATCATCATAATAACATATGTAAAACGATTTGACCTCAATAACCACACCAGTTTATTAGGAAGTTAACAATTTATTTCCCTATATTAACAATGCTAAAGTAATGAAAATTATTCTCAAGCACAAATGATACGTATAGAGAGACAACAAAGGCTGATTTGTACACCTTATATATCTGAGTTTAATCAATGCAAATCGACAAATTATCTCGATGGTTATAACACAAAACCATAGCACTAGAATCTGAGCAAGAGAAATTGAATACATCAGCAAAGTGATAAACAAAGAAATATCAGAAATATATCATGAGCATGTGAGCAACACTTCCCTCACTAACTACTGATTAGCATAGACATGTTGGGCTTCATGTACAAGTTTTAGAACACAAATTTAGAAATCCATCTCACTAGAGTAATATCAAAAATATGCAGCAATAATTAATGAATTGCAGCTGGTACCTGAAAAACAAAAGACAAATAACATATCACAGTTATACATTACCAATATTCTACAGTTAGCAACATCGTCTAATTCATCAGTGGGACACCATCAGGCACCATCATCAGCAATTAGGAACAGAATAAGGACAGGGGTAATGGTTTAGAATTTGGACTGTAAGATACACTAAACCATTTAAGTAATGTAAAGATTCACTCCAAGAATAATCTAAAGGACTAGCATACAGGATTAATCCCAAAAGACTGAACCCTGAGCAATGTTGACTGAACATTAAATTAAACTTGTTAAATGAAAATGATTGGATGAAGCATAAGGTGACAAAGTTATAACCAATCAGAACAATAACAGATATCTAAATTATACAGAGTAAGTCTACAGCAAGTTTTCTATTTGCTGCTGCTCCATTGACTAAATCTAAACTAATACATTTTATATTCTTGTCTTCCTTTTCTTCCGCCTCATCTGTGGATCTTTTGTTCCTTCTTCACCAAGAATAGGTAACCGAGGAACTACGATTAACATTCTTTCAGTTTGTTTGCCCTCGAAGAAAACACACACATTAGTAACATTTCCCTAACAATGAAGTCAGTCAAAACTATGGAAACAGTTGAAACATTTAATTTAGTTGTTGTATTACACAATGACCTTGCATCTGCTTCTGCTTTAGCCCTGCAGATGTCACTGTTAACACATTTATTGGTTAAGGAACACACTCTATCCCCAAGGAGACAAAGTCATGAAAAATAATTTCATTTAGCTTAAGTTAGCATGAGCAAAATACAGGCCTTACATAAGCTGGTGGCCATTCAATAAGTCACCTGTTTTGTTAATATAAAACCATCATTAAAAATGAGTTCACACATTAGTTTATTAAATGATTACATAATGACTCCAAATTCTAACATAGAAAACTCTGCTGCCACACTCTCAAACGAAAATACTAAACATATCAAGAAAACGGGCCACAAGAGTATTTTTTTAAAAGGAAGTTTATTTTCTTTGAACTTTTTGTAGAACTCACAGTTACAAATGCTTGTATGGTGATAGGGTGACCAATAGCTGATGTAAGGGGTCAGAAAAAAGATTATGGAATTAACTCTTGGATGTGTTCTGTAATACGTTAGTATGTGGGAGAGAAAATCTGAAGAACAGAGCAATGTACAGTGTGGAGTGTAGGAACAGAAAATCTCCTTCATAAAATAAGGGCTTGGAGCTGATGCAGAGCCCTCTAAAATGGTGCTCTTGGTCATTGGCAACCAGGGAAAGAATTCTAGCTGGCAAGAGATGTATAACGAGAGTGTCCTAACAAGACACTTGCTGTCACATTTTGAATAAGATGACGTCTTTGCAGAAGGTACAGAAACACTCCTACACATTGAATCAAGCCTGGGAGTAAAAAGGTGTGAAAAATGTCGTACCGATGCAGTATGGACATGAAAAGGAAACTCTTTTGTGTAATCTTAGATGCTAAAAGCAAGTAAAAGTGATCTTGGTAATTTGTGAGTAGTTGGTGCAACACTAATGAAAAATAAAGCCAAAGTTGCGGACCACAGTGACTGAAGGAGGATGTGGTTTGAAAACCAGATTCAGGGAGTGCCTCCAGGAATCATAATGCCAGTTTTGTCTGAATTAAGCTTTAGATGATTTGTTATTGTTGAGAAGCGATATCCCCTGCATGGTAATACAGAAATGCATCCCTACCTTGAGTGACTCCAGCTGTATCCTGGAGTTTGTGGCCCAGCACAGATTATAATTCTATGTGCACACTAAGATCTAGGCCTTGTAAATGACCTTGCTCTGATGTCTGGAAGGGAGCACCAAGCTCACTCATTATTCAACATTAGATTAACTTCCATGTCCTGGGACATATATTACGGTATGGTGGCAGAGTACCATTTTTCTCATTGATACAACTATACAGAACTTTTTTTTTCATATTTTATAACAGACTGTTGCGTCCAGGCCCCATTCGAGTAAAGTCCCTTTTGAATATAATGAAGAGACTTTTGCAAGTGCATGTCCTGTGCATGCTGTATGTATGCTTGTAGAAGGAATCTATGGTTGTTATAAGTGTTTGGTTGGAGAGATGAGTGCAATAAGTGGAATTTATTTTGGATGCTAAAACATAGCACAAGATAGATGTTGTGGTACAGCCTCCCAGGAAAATGATAGTGTATTGCTCATGTTGAAGAATAGAAGGGTGCACCCACAAGCACTGAAGAGTGGGGGAATGGAGACAGGACTGTTGGAAAAATGCAGCAGTGACCTTTGCTAGCAGGGCTTTGTGGCTCTACCCTTCCTGGGAACTTAATTGTGAGTATGTTTTGGTGCTACCATTTAAAGATAGCATCATCACTACCTGCTACAAGAGTCATGACCTTCTACAAAGTCTGTGTTTGCTAAGCAGAAGGAGAAGATACTTTTGAAAGGGAATTGCTTCCAGAACACCAGTAATGAGATTAATACCCCCGTCCAGAAAAGAACTATAGAAGTGGGACCCACATTATCATACTTGGTTCCAGTTCCTGTTTTCAGTGACCATTGCAGGGAATGGGAAGAGTTCCTGAGGAACTACTTAGATCCAGGACTGACTCCTCGACAGCCAGTCTCCTAGAGATGAAGGCACATGACTAGTAGGCTGCCCCATCTTGTTGGAAAAGCTGTGGACCTGCCTGGTGCTTTGGAGCCTGCGTGTATTGCTGAGAGAGGAGAATGAGTGCCTGACCCTGCATGTAGATGACTGCCTGAGGAGGAGATGCCCAACCACTGAACCCAGAGTTTTACACAGCTCAGAAGAGCATAATGAATCAAGAGAGTGTAACCACCACAGCACGAGTCTAGGAGTGAATTACACAGCCCCCTTGTACAATTTGTAACCAGGGTCCATATGCCTGTAATGTAGACAGGCTGAAAGATGGGCCATTAACATGAACAGAATTTTGCAATCTGCTGGCAGGAGAGGACTAACATGTGCTGACTCTGCCAGACATTGACACCACTATGAAAGGACACCTGATTGCCAATTGTGGTGGGTTGATGGGGGGTAATAGTTGTTTGGCAGTGAAACCATAAGGGGATGTGTTACTGCTTTGCGGGAGCCACTGCATTCCTCAACCAACATCTGGAAAAAGAGACAGGACCACCACTGGTCACTGCAGCTCTGAATTTCGAGCGCAACCACTTACACTGCTGTGGTCTGTTGGTCATGCACTTAAGATTCCCCAGACCCCAGTACGTTAGTGAACCAATCAAGTAACCTAGAATACTGACTGTGCCACTACTACTAAATTAGTAGTACTAGTCCGAAGCAGGAAAGATCCTCACTCATACCAAAATGAAAAGCGCACCTGGGCATAATCTCACATAGCCATTCTGCTTGATTGCAATTCAATAACACTCAGAACCCTGTCCTTGACTGAGCTTACTTTGTGAAGTATTATGTATTGGTGTAATAAAAGCAATGCTCTTTTTCTATTAAAAAAGCTATGGGCTGGGCTGCATTTATTGTCTCTGTTGCAATACTGATTTAATTATGACATTCCACATTACCTTGCTGAAAAACCTTTGCCTGCTTGCCCTCACTACACTGAGAGTCAAGTGTGAAAATGCTGTACTTGGCTCCAAATTGCATTGTCATAGTAGGTGAGGCCCCAATGGTAAAAGGCTCCAACCACCACGGTTGAGGTCCAGTAACTCTTGTTTGTCCCGTGGCCTCCCAAAGGGTTCTTCAGTTTTTGACGAAAGTTAAATTAACATAGAAATTGGATAGAGCTTCCAAATAATTTTTTGCCATTTGTAGAATAATATGAATATCATGCTGTAGGACATGCAAGCCAACCCAAATGATTTCTGATCTTAGCAAGGCGGGGATACATTGATTGTAGTGCTAAGATAGGAACTTTGAGGAACCCCACACAATGTTTTTGAAAGAAGATTAGAAAGAAGGTATAGTGATAGCTTGTGACCTGAATAGTAAAAACTGAATGAATCCATCTCAAAGCTGTGCTATAGACACTGGCACTAGGCTGTCTCTTACTATAGATAATGTGTGGCACAGCGTCAAAGGCTACAGACCAAACTAGTAGAATCAGGACCACGAACCTCTCTGATCTAGAATATTTCAGAGCTGGTTCATAACCGGCACCAGAGGGACTTCTATGCATTTATGGGTCCTGGGACACAGTAGGCCATGTCAAGAATGGAAGTGTTAGAGATAAAGGGGAAGATCCAGAGATTAACTCCTCTTTCCGCTGTTTGGACCTGGAAGACAAAAGACACAATGGGTGCTTTATTAGTTTTTACTAAGGCCATGCTAAAGGTTTATTAGTGAAGGGGACAAAAAGAGCTTGATTCTAGGTATGTCGAACAATATCTGTTTGAAAAGGATTATTGATAATGATGGTCACAGAGGGAAGCTAATCTTTCTGCATCAACTGCAGCAAATGACAAATATGTGCAGGGCAGGGTCCCAACAGTAAACCGGACTTCGTAAAAGATATACAAGGACTTAACTTGATTCACCCTCATATAGGCAAATTCATCTAGAGTAGACCTATAGACCAAAAAGGTAGTTGTCATATTCTCCCAGCTGGAATCTGAAAACATTGCCTGTATAATTTGAACTTTAAAAAAGAGAAAAAACGAGACAAGCAGTCCACAGAGCTCATGTTTTTTTAAGTTGCCAAGAGATTTTAAACAGTTTGTTGGAAACACAGGAGTTGGCTCATATGTGAAATTAGTTACTATCACTTCTTTAGGTGTAGACATAATATCAGAGAAAAATTATTCTGTGGGCAAAATAATGTGTCAAGAATATCGAGGACAAAAATATTGTGAAGGTAAGTTTCTACAAGTAAGAAAAGTTTTACTATACATAACTCTACATGTATGTACTGTGATGATATATATATCTAAATGTGCCTATAGTTCGAATTCTACAGTTTCTGCTACAAAAACAGCAATATAAAACAGTCTTAAAACACATCTTTTTTGTGTCAATCCTATGAGTCAGCAGGAGAAGGTTACGGTTTTGACATGTTCTCTACCTACAAAGAAACAGCTTCTTATGACCGAGTTGTACGTTGAAAAACTGGCAAATCATTTGCTCTGGAGAAAGAAAACGAGCCCAATTGTTACCATTTGTGGTATTCGTTTAGAAACTCAGTTTTATTATTAGGTTACATTGTCTATTAGTAGCACTGGACTTGGCAGGCAAGAAAAGCAGGGTGAATCTGAAAACATTAATTAACACTGGTAACATGGAGGCCTAGGATTGCCCTAGACCGCAGCTTAATGCATAGAAAACAGCTGAAGCATGTAGGTAAGAGGAAGATAACAGGGAAAAACAGCTGCTGAAGGGTACGCATGAAGAGACCTGGTTGAGGGAACTCGACGGGAGGCAGCATAAAGCTTTGTATGCTTATTTGATACCACACATGGGTAGTGTATGGGAGAGAGTAGTGAAGAAACCGCTTACGAAACCACCACTATTTGGAGACCGCAACCTTTTAAACGTATTGAGCAAGATATGTCTACAGCCCAATGGAAAAGAAAAAGGTTCAGACTAATGGATGATTTGTATCCTTAGGAAGCATTCAACGTTTTTCAGGAAGCACAAGAATCATTAAGCAATGTGATATTGTTTCCCTGGCTGCTCCCAGAACTTCAGAAGAATTGACCACTATGATCAGCCTCGCACAGGGGAACAGTTAATATCCAACTTATGTAGAGCATTAAAAGCATAACTCGTAAAAATTGAACTCAAGGATAGAGGACAATGGGAGGAAGACCGTGAAGAGCCGCTTGAAGCGAGTGAATATAGAGAGGAGCATGGCTGCTTATCATTAATGTGTCATTTAATGCAAGGTTTAAATTGGTGCAATTTAATGTCTCACACAAAACACACTTAGGGGCATATTTATAATCTGTTTGCGCCGAATGTGCATAAATTCTTTTGAAGCACATTCAGCGCAAAACGTGCACCATATTTAAACTTTGACGCCCGAGCCCACGAACCCCATAATTCCACTGTGTGTGTCATTTTCTGGATGCGGTAAACCGCCTTGCGTTAATAACATGCAAGGTAGGCGTTCCTGTCCAAAAAAATTACTTAAACACCTGTGCGCCTTATTTATCCAATCACGCAAAAACCCTGCAAGGTCAGGAGGCGGAGTCAGAAAAGGACGCCCAGCCCGATTTGCGTAAAAAAATAACGCCTGGGTCAGGGCAGGCATTAAAATGGGGCAAACACACCAGTACTTAATGAAAACACACAGAAGCAACAGCAGAGCTCCAAAAAGAAGACATGGAGGTGCTTTTCATCCAGCATGCACGCAGACGCAGAGCACAGGACCAACAACAGCAGCTTCCACAACACCAGCAGGGACCCAAAGGCAACGCAGAAGACAGGAGAGGATATTCTGCACCAGGACAACCCTTCTGGGACTCCGCCAACAAGACATCATCCAGAGGTACAGGCTGAACCGGCAAGCCATTCAGCAGCTGCTGCGCAACATTGAGCCACAGTTGGCACCCAGCTTGCAGACACCCCACACCATTCCACCAGAAACCAAGCTGCTAGCTGTACTCCACATGTTGGCAAGTGGCTCCTTCCAAACCACTGGTGCCCTGGTTGCCGGGATCTCCCAGCCCTCATTCTCCACCTTCCTACCCAAGGTATTGGATGCCATCATCTCCCTTGCACCCCACCACATCAGCTTCCCCAACACACAGCAGAAGCAGCAGGAGACCAAACAGGGCTTCTACCAAATCAACGGCTTCCCACACGTCCTTGGTGCCATTGACTGCACACATGTACGCATTGTGCCACCTGCTGCAACCTAGTATCTATACCGCAACAGGAAGCACACACACTCCATTAATGTGCAGGCCATTGTCCATCACCGAGGATTGATCACCAACATAGTGGCAAAGTATCCTGGGAGTGTACATGATTTATTCATCTTCAGTCACTGCACCATTAATCAACACTTTCAGGATGGACGATATGGAAATGGCCTATTTGCTGGTAAGTACAGAAACCTACTTATACACACACAGCACAGCAATCCTCTAGGACACACAATACATACACCACGACATCGACACGTGGCTAGGAAGAGAATGAGGTTGTGACACTGCTAGGCATGTGTGACATCCTGACCCATTTGAATATACACCTATGGACAAATGACAGTACCAAATAACAACAGATGCAACTCCACAGACACAAGGGAACAATTTAAAACAACACAATGACAATGACATGGCCTCAACTGGCAATATGACTTTGAAGATTAATCTTTCAATATCACATCAATAACACTCAATCAAACACCCTTCCAACCAATACGTACTGTGTAAGGGGTGTGTAATGTGTTATGCTGCAGGTCAAACACCATGACACACATAGCATGATGATGACTACATTGAAGGTGACATGGAATCATTGGGGCTGTACCAATATTTCACATCACTCCTGCTCTCATATTGCCCACTACCAATAAGCAAGTGGACTGTGCGAAGAACACATATTGATGTGACAATATTGAAAGTGCACATTCCTACACAAACGGATTGAGACAATTTCACGCACACACAACAGATGTACAGGCATACGGACCTTCTGACACTCAAAATGACAACCTCACAACCAAGTTAGCCAGCTGAACTAGAACATGTTCAGATGTATAGGTACACGTTACAACCTGAGTCGACTTGGCAAGGGCAGAGAAATAGGTCTGCAGAGAACTTGTCCCACATGGGATATTTGTGCATAGTCAAATGTCAACACGTCAGTGCTGACAACGTACGGAGATGTGTTGTACATTGTCACCTTGCCAAATCTAGGGGTCTCACTGATGTTTAAATAATTCTATTGCATAAGTGAAGATGGATGGGATGTCCAGGGTATATAGATGCAGCCATGTTATCACCACTGTGGAATTGATTCTGTGTATGGAAGTATCATGTCACACCCAGTTAAGACACATGGACACCTCTTTCACATGACATAATGCAAGGGAGTACACAATGTACTGCAACTCTACAAAAAAACTGCTGACATCCAGTCAATCATCCAAACACCCGTTCAGATAAGGAAACAACCCAATGCTGATGGTACATCCTAGAAGCCTAGGATTCCACACAATAACACAAACACCGATGAGTCACAGACAACACATGAGAACAACTGCCATGCAAAGTGATAATCATGGTGCAAGGTACATCAACATGTTCTCACTCATTATCTCTTTGAGCTGATCAGGGGTATGGGATCCAGCCATGGATCAGGACCCCATTTGCAAACCAAAGCACTGCAGCAGAGCATACCTATAATGAGGCACATAGGAGGACACGCACCATAGTCAAGAGGACCTTTGGCATCCTGAAGTCAATATTCAGGTGCCTCGACAACATCGGAGGCAGCCTCCTATATTCACCTGAAATGCTGTGCAAAATCATTTTGACCTGTACCATCCTGCACAACATATGTGTAAAAAGGAACATTCCCCTAAATGAACCTGACCCACAAATGCCTGAAGAGGAGGATGCTGTCCATCAACATGAGGGGGACCATCCAAACACAGCTGCAGGATTGCGTCAGAGACAACATATTGTCCAAAATTTCTTTTAACTCTACTCATCCATCATCACTGTCTTACCATATGTCAATAAACACCTATTGTAATCACTACATCGTGGTCTGGATAATCATTTTTTCATAACATTATCCCTAACTATCAGAATCAGAGTGTAGCCTCATGGAGCATTGCAAAAATACAGATTAGGATACAGAAAAATCCAAATCTATTTTGATGCACATGAATGTACAGCCAAATTCACACACACTGTTAATGACATCTATCCTGTACATTTCACATTTGAAGGGCAATAGCAGAGGACCACAGCTATTTCGCACATACATGTTGGCAACATGGTTCATTGCAGCATATGGCACACAACTAAGACACCATCAGTCAATAAGGGAAAACAATGCCTCATACATGAGGCAGTGGATGTGCTATTGCATTGGTGACTAGAAGGTATGACCAGACCCTTGACCACAGTAATTATTACATCAGCTATCTTTGCAAGGACTATGTGCGACAAGAATTCCATATAAGCAGCAAATGGATAGCACAAGTGTCCCAGTTATGACTAGCATTGCTCAGAAGACATCCCCTGCACATGGCAGTCCAGGTTTTAAATCCTGCCACACCCATGTTTCCTGTCTCACCCCACCCTTCTTCAAAGGTCCATGGAAAGGCAATATGTGTACCCAGATAATCCCTCCTCTACATACACCCAGACTCACATTGTGAATCCAGTGTGCTTCCCTCTATACTATGGTATGCCATAGTCATTATACTTCTGCCTGCATGGACTTCTGGTTAAATAATGCACTGCCTTGTAGTCTGTAGGACCTGTAATCACCTGTAAATTGCTTACCATGTGAAAGGTACTGTTGGCCCTTTGAACTTGATTCACACCTACAGGACTTGTGAGAGACTGAAGATGCACACACCTGTGAGCACCTCCATGCAGACCAGCTATTTGAACACGCACTGCCCTTGCAGCTGACTGGAACAGCATAGTAGCTGCCATTTTATGTATAACACTGTTATGCATTGCCGTATAAATCACTTGTGTAACACAGCCCTTGGGTTATTGTGTTACGTTCCAACACACAGGAAAAACACAGTTTTCATTTTCCACAGTGTTGTTCCAACTTTGACCAGTCTCAGTCTGCTCACTGTGTATTTGCCTTGTTACATTTTTTTATCCTGATTGACCCTGCATCCTGTTAGCTTGACTGGTTCCTGTCTTTGCGTTACCATAAAGGTTCCCTGTGGCTACATTTGTATCATAGTTGCTTTCCCCGCCCTCACTTTCCTCTTGGGGTATTGTGTCAGGTGGGTCTACAATGAATACTCAAATACATTGTATAGCATAATCAGTTTATTTATCGTACCATGGGGTGGAACTTGTCTCATGGCCCATCCCTTGTCTGTGTTTCATGTATGCATGAGTGACAAATAGTGACAGTGTACCATGGCTGTATGCATGGATTGGGTATGGTGCCTCCAGCACAGCAAACAACGTCAGATACTGTGCATGAAATGTCAACACATGTTAGGACCCAGACAGTCCACATGCTGATTCACATTGCCCCCCACATATTGATGGGGCTTGCATGGTGAATAGCTGTGAGATTAATAAGCACAGAGGCACTGATGTTCCCGGATGCAGTGGGAATTTTAGAGGCCAACCTGTGTACAAATGTTGTGAGGAAACCTGCAGGTTTAAAATTTCTGATCCATTAACTTTGTCAGCACACCAAGGTTGCCCTGTTGTCAGTCTCATAACACGTCTGCAGTGCCATAGCTGGACTATCCCCATGTGTGTGTTCTCAATTCCTCATTGGCTTTTCTTCAATTCAGCTGTAAAGAATACTTTGTAGAATCAGGAAATGGCTCCACAGACTCATGACTGTACCTGCAAGTAACTGTGACAACATGGACCCCAATAATGATACAGGCTAAAAATTGGCCCACACACTTGAACTGGACACCTTTGTGCATTTTCCACTGGAAATATGTAAACATGTGCTGCTTGGTCTGCTGGTCCTCCACTGCCACAGGAGAGACATGGCTCATTTATATGACTCCAACTGTGGCATGGCATGACATTTGTGGATTGTATTTGGGACTTGGTGTCACAAACCCCATACCCACATAGCATTATCCCATGCCTGATTCATGCCTTGCCTAGGAAGTAGTATCCAACATTCCCGGATATGTGATGGCTTAGTTTTGGAACATTGCCATGATCAACCGTCTGCTATCTATCCTGTGCATGCTTTGTCATTGGTGGTATTTATGTTCCAAAAAACCTAGGAAGTGCACACAGCATTTGTTGCTACATGTATGACAAACACATTTCCTCTCTCATTTCCACACTGAATAGCATCTGATGGTTGGACACATTGACTCCACATGCATACAAGCGGATTTGCAAATATGCGTCTTGTGATGTTCACACAGTGGGACAACTACAATAAGAAGAGCTAAATCACACACATTGACCCATAGGCATTGAGTTACTGTATTGAGTTGCGTCGCCTTGCTATCCTCTATTGACGCAAAACATGCCCAAACTGGGTAATACCTAATTGTATTCTACACGTTTGGCCATCTTTTGCGTCAGTGAAGAGTGCAAATCCGGTACAAAAAGTAGAGGATCATGGTCTGCAGTAGTATGATCTGTCACATGTGCCCATACACTGGAATGCACAATGTTGGTGTAATCAGCCTATCTCTGTATTGTCACACCTGTCATGTACTATTACAAATGACAAATGACCCAAACCCAGTCAAAGACAGAAGTTTTGACATATACGCGTAAAAAAAGACGCACATGCGTCAAAAAATGATGCATATGCGTCTAAATATGATGCTCATTGCCATGAAACATCCATTGGCCCTGAGCGGTAATTCCCACACTGTACCCCCTGAAATTGGTTAAGTATGAAACATATTTCAAAATATGGATGCAGGGTTGTTTCTAAGCATGTGCATCAAAAGAAAATGACGCACAGACTGTAAGCGTTATAATATTTTGACGCAAAAGATTGAAAACGCACCGCATTTGGGGCAGGAAGTGATGTAATAGGATATCCTGTTTACAGAATTGCTACAGTGGGTGTACTTTCACTTTGCAGTTTGTGATATTTCCTAACTGTGTGGATGTGTTCTTACTCGTCTCTCTGTGCATTTTGTGAATTTGTCTCCAGTGAGCTCTTTAACTTGTTCTTTTGTGTTTCCTAAGTGTCTGTGGTATCCTGTGTTAGTGTTTTTTGTTCATATCGAGTGTCTAAATTTGTCTTTGTACTGTTGGGAGTCTGTTGTGGGTAGTGTTAGCATGGGGATAGTTGGGCTGTGTTCTGTTAATTTGTTTGCATTTCCCTCTCCTACTTTCCCTCCATTCTCCTCTGTACCCCTTTATTTCCTTTTTTGGTGCAAGCATGTTGGGTAGGCCTCGACTTGGAAGGATGGGAGAGGAGGAGCTGGGTGGCTTTATTTGGCTGGTGTGCCACTTCCTACCCTTAATGATCGAAGCAGGTGGGCGTGTGGTACAGGGGTATCACACAGAGGCAAGGAGGCTCTGGTGGGCAAAGGTCCTGTACCATCTACAGTGAATCTACAACACACCGCGCCATGACCACCAGCTGAAACACCGTTGGGCTGACCTGGTTGCCCAGGAGCAAGACCTCCTGGACCACCTAGGGTTTATGATTGGTGACCCAGTTGGTAAGTACAAATCAGAGTAATGTGCACATTTAAATGCTCTGTAGTGACAGTAGGAGATTTGTTCATATGCTGCAGGCAATGTTTTTGAACACGTGGAATGCAAGTTAAACATACAGGCCCATTTTATACTTCATTAGCACTGCATTTGCGTAATTTTTTGAATTTGTAAGTTAGTGCCGCTTTTGCATCAAAAAGCGGCACAGATGAGGCTCTAAAAAGTATAAATATGGGCCACAGTTACCTGTGAGATATACAATAATTCCTACACATTACCATCATTTGTTGACCAACAGCTAGACTAACTTACAAAACACAGCAGGAGCCTGTAAATTAGTACTGCCTTCACGTCAATAGATGATGAAAATGTGGATCTAACATATGTTTCATGCATGGTTTGTGAGTGTACCAGGAAACACATGTTTTAAATCCAGATTTTTACAAGAAATATTGTGTCCCTCAATTTTTTCGGATACATGTCTGAACTGGATTCTGACACATAAGTAATAAGTTATAGCTGACCTCAGGTAACATCTTAGACTGATATTTGGACTTTGTAGTGCCACAATTAAATTAGGGATGGATGCCAAAAGTTATGCACACAGGTTCACATCTCCATGGTTGGTGCAACTTACTATATCTGTGGCACATAAAATGAAGTAAATGATACAAATTGAGGGCTAACAACTCTCTCTGGCCCTCTGTACATTGTACCTGTGTGTTTTAAAATGGTCTTAGTCACAATAGCTGGGTGACTGGTGTTGCAGTCCTCCAGGAAAGTGGCTTGGCATGTCTCTCAGGGATACACATGATGAGAGGAATACACTCCATGAATTAGTTTGCTAACTAATGATGGAGCATGTTTGCCACCACATGATAGTTAGGGCCACTGCATGTGTGCAGCTGTGTTTGTATCACTCACTGGAGTCCCCAGGTCTGTACATGTTTGCAGTGGTATGTCGGATGCAGTATCATCATGTCTGAGAGGCTTGAATTTCTGATTTAATATTACACATAGTATTTGTATTTGGAAGTGTTGTGCAGTGCACAGACATTGAGCACATTTCTCCCTTCCATGCCTTACAGGTGGACCTGCCCCCTACACAATTGGAGAGGTGGCTCGATTTACAGACCCAGACATCTCCAGTAAGTGTTGATATTTCTGTTCTGTATTGTGTTTGCTGATGTTGTGTGATTGACTCCTGTGTCTTGGACACATAGCAAGGTGTGATGCACTGGTCAATGATCGGATATGTTTCTTGTATGGAGTATCATTTTTTCCCCATCTTTGAGTTGGCCAATCATTAGCGTATTGTCATAATTTGGGATTGGAGGTCAGTCCTGTAGGCACGGCCATGTGAATAGGGATGAGTTTTGTAGATAAAACCTAAAATCAGAAAATGTAGCAAAGGACCATATTTGTGATTTAGTCAGCAAGTCAGACCCTGATTCTCACAGAATAGAGATGCCAAAGTTTTACCCACAGACTTCAGCTTCCCTATTTACTAATGAACATGTTTGACTGTATGTTTGATTCCCAGCAGCATGTAGCTCCACATGTTGTGCTACGAGTATGAGGCACTTGAGTACAATGGCCTAGGTGTGCATGCAGCTCATGGGCAGATGTGTGTTTGCATCTATCTGCTCGTTGTAAGTCATGTGTTACTGGTAAGAAATGGTGTTGACAATTGTCTGCATTTCCAAACATAAGTGTGGATGGGATTGTCCAAGGTTTGGCTGTATCCTAATTGGACTTCCACCTTACCTGTGGTGGGCTGCCGCGACCCATGTACAGCTGTCCAAAGCTTCCTGGGTGTCCTAAATGTTTGAAAGTATTTGTTGCCTGCCCCCCCCCGCCCTCATGCACAGGCATAGGGTTGTGAAAAGTGTACCTAGGACTGATGATCCAAGTTTAGTACACAGACATGTAAATCTGTAAGTGGCTTGTCCAAACCTAGGATACCCACTCATGATTAGAAACTGAATTCTATCCTGGCAATTTCATTTACAACTCGCAGATCTGGTGGCCCTTGATTGTCATCAGGAACATAGTCATTAGTTGGCCTGGCAGTGGTGAAGGACTTGCTGCATTTCTTTTACCTGGCAAATGGCTGAACAATGATGCATAAGTCATTCAAGTTGTTACCCATCTTTTAGAGTATTGCTGTGCTGTTTATAGGACATGTGTAGGCTGCATTGGCATGTACTTCTTCAGGGACAATCAGTGATCTGTATGATGATATGGCCTGTTTCTGGTACATTAGATGTATTGTCTGATTTACTTCTGGAGCCATATCACACAATGAAGTACCTAATGTTTGGTTTTCTATTTAACAACTGCCAATCTGAATCCTATCCAGATTCGGGAGTTTCAGAGCAAGGCGATGCATTACCGCCACATTCTGGATGTGGAGTCGGGGTTCCACAACAGGGCAAGTCGTTATTGCCATGAAAGAGCCTCTGGAGTGAGGAGGGCATTTGCCCAAGGGGGCCCTTCCGTGTCCACCACAGCCACCACCTCCAGCACCACCACTAACACACAGGTGGCACCAACCTTAGCAGGCCCCTTTGCTGGACCCTCAAACTCCACTGCTCCAGGACCTGTCAAAGCACCACCTGCACCTCCTCCTACAGACATGGCACCAACAAGGGCACATACTTCCTCAACTGGCACCCAGACCACCCCTGCTGCAGTCATAGACCCAGCAGCTTTTCAACAGATTCAACGGAACTTGGACCGTATGTTGCGGAAAATCACCATGCTGCAGCAGGAGGTGGCACAAGTAAATCGGAGGGTGCGTACCATAAAAAAGACCCTGCAGAGGGCAAACTTGTAAACAATGTACCCTCAGCCATGATTCCCTCCCCTCCCTCCTCTTTCCTGGTTCTTTTAATTAGTGGGTTTAGGGGGCTTAGTGTTAGGTTAGTATAAGCTGTTAGTTTAGTTAGTAGTAGTGGGTGAGGGGTGGGGGTATGATACTTTTAATATCTGTTTTTTAGTATGTGTGTGGGTGGGTGTGTCGATGATGTTTGGGTTTTGGTGTTTAAAAAAAAATAATAATAAAAAACAATACGAAAAAATATATATTTGTTTAGTATAAGATAGTGTGTGTTTAGGTTAGTATATGTTGTCCTCCATGTGTCTCGTCTTATAAGAGGGTTGGGGGGTTGATGTTTAGATCGTTTTGTTAAATGTGATAAGTAAGTTTAGCTTAGGTTAGTTAGGGCCAGTTGTGGGTAATGTGTAGTTAGGATAGGTTAGGTTAGGTAAGGTGTTTCCCCTGGTTTTAGCTTCTGTTTTTACTGTTTAATAAATATTTAGGTAACCCTTTACAGTATGTGTCACATGCTTGGAGATCAGGGCCTTGGCATGAGTGAACAGTGTCTCTTTTGTAATAGCTTTTGTGTCCCGTGTTGCAACCAAATCCCAACTGAGCTGTTACATTGGCAGCTACACCAAAGCTACTTTGCTAAGATTCTGCCATCCATTGCACCCACCACTTACGGTTACTATGGATCCCAAAGTGTGGTTCATTTTTTGATTTATGTTTTCAATGTGACATATTTTGCTAACAGAATTGGTATTGAGGACACTGTGTTAAGTCTGTCTGCAGCCTGATGTCCAAGCGAATCCTTATAAGGTGAGTGGTAGTATGCTCTCATGTAGTATGGTATACATAACTCACACCTATCATTTGTTACAATGTTCAGCCTGGTGACATCTTTGTATGTAAACTCATACACATCCATTCATGCAGTATGGTGTGTGTTAGGTAAAACTTGGGTCAAATGTCACATATGTACGTTTTGGCTTGAAGAAAAATTTGAAGGCAATATTTTTTGGCTTAGATGTCCCTTGAGGAAGCGTTATTCTGTCCAACACAGCATTTTGGTATATAGTTTCTATTTTCCTCTGAAATAACCCTCAGGGAGGGCAGATGATGGTACAATCCACACCACTGTGCATAGTTATCAGCCAACATTCTTTGAGGTCAGGTGTATTGACAATCTATAATCATTGACCTGAAGTAAACATCACTGATCTACCTCACGGTTGATGTGTCACATTACACAGAGACAAAGTTGTTGTGTAAGTGCTACTTATTTTAAAGTGCTGTAGTGCTATATGTACATTCTCCATGATTGTGAGTCCATTAGAGTGACACCTTCCATTGTGGCCCTACACAAGTGCAAAAGGACATGTCATTGGACATGCTGGGGTGAAGTGTAAGACAGTGCAAAGGGACAGGATTTGCCAATGAGTTAGTGAGAGACAATCACAAGGCATGGTGACAAGATAAACAGTGGGCTGAAGAACAGTGATTGAGTACAGTTGTTTCAAGACTGGCATGTTACAAAGCACAAGACATTGGCAATAGGTGGCCATGTGGCAGGGACTAGTGCTACTGGGTACTCTTACGGGTGAAGGTGCTCTGTTCCATGTCTTCATCTTCTGCCATATTTTGCATCCCCACCCACACCTCCTTGGCCAGCTCCCGCTGTACTCCAACTACAGTTCTCTCAAAGCTGGTGCCAGTGTTGTCAGAGCCCTCAGCTGTGTTGGAGCTGGAAGTTCGTACAATTGGGGTGGTGGGTGGGTCCTCTGTGATGGCTGCTAGTTCTGTGCTCCTCCTTGTGACTGAAGGTGGGGTCTGGAGCGTTCCAAGGACATCTTGGAGAGTCTGCTGGCTGATGTTTGTCAGCTCGTCAACCATGTCATCAGGGTAGTTCTGGACAGGGATATCTGCAGGAGAGCCATCGTCCTCTGCAATGAGATATGGTACAATTAGTGTGTCTGTGTTGTGGGATTTGTAATATGACGTACCTGCCTTCCTATTATTTTCACATTGTGATCTTGGTTCCTGTTCATTGTTCCTGTCTTTCATATTAGCATTCTCCCAGGCCTATGCCCCACCTGCATGTCACATGTATTGTGGTCAGTTTGTGGACGTGTCAGCATCACATCCTCTAGGTGTTGGTTCTGGCCAAATTGTGAATTGCCACATTCTTGTCCTACTCAACCCTCTGTCTACTTCCATTCTCATGGTGAGGCCTTTCACTGGCTGTGGGTGTTCTGATGGCACTAGAACCACACTTAACATTCTGGAACTGCCCCAGTCTCTGATATTTCACATCCACCTATATGTTGCTGAGATCTAGCATATACTATGTACAGCATTGGTATGGCACGGTACGGATGTCAGCATTGGTAATGTGTACTGCTGATGTTGGGAAATGTGTGCTACATTGGATTGCACTGATGGTCCTAGCAGTGTTCCATTTCCTCCTATGACTGTGCGGGTGTATTTCTGTAACCAGTTACATATGTCCTCCCCCTCAATGCTGTTGTCTGAGCAGTATGACATTTGGGATGTTGCATTGTGACCCAGGCACAGGGTGGACCCTGACATATGCAGCATGGGTATGACATTAGTGCTGTCTACCTCATTATGTTTATGACAATGGCTAATGTTTGTAGCAACTATGGACAATCACATTTGACAGGATTGGAACATTTGTATTGATTTCAGGGGATTGATAATGTTGTTATTCCGAACCCTCTAATTTGGATGTGTTGGTCCATGGGGACGTTACTGCCATTAGCTACTTGACCTGCACACACAGCAGAGGTGGTAATGTCAACTGTTGTCAATGTTAAATTCCACTTGCAGATATGGGCAGAGGTTGTTAATTGGGTCCTAGTTCATGTAGGGAGAATACTGGCTGACGTGTGACAGCATGCCAGTTTTACGTTGTACCCTACTCTCCTGGCCTGGCTTTACCTTTCCAACATCCTTGGCACAGCAGCATACCCCCATGCAAAGGTTGTTGGTGTAGTGTAGTACTGTGCCCCAGGTTTCCTCTGAACGGGCCATGCCCCTGTACCGTGCTCCTTTAACCATGCCACTCCCTGAGTATCATGACTTCCATGCATTGTGTAGTGGATGTGTCTCCCCCCCCGGTTGCAGTTAACAATTAGGCATTTTAGTTCCCTATACGACTTACCCTGCATCTGCGTTGTCTCCTGGTAGACTGCGCTGTCCTGTCCTTGAATCCCTGTGACGATCTCTTCAGGGATGATGGCTGCCACCATCTCCTCCATGTGGTCCAGGGCCTCCTGCGGTGCTGGACTCTCACCTCCAGTCTGCATTGCTGCCTCGCTGTTCCTGGCCATGCTTTCCTTGGTCCTGCGCTTGCAGTCATGTCAGAGTTTCTTGCACTTGATGACTGTTCTCCGTACTTCTGCCACACTGTTGATCTTGTCAACAATTTGTTAACAATTTGTTGTCATATCACCTCTCTCCTACTAATTGGCAACTTTGAGGTGACAAACAATTGGTGCTGGTGTTCCGTCACCTCTTTCACCAGAATTTCCTGCTCCTCTGCACTGAAGCCACACTTTCTTTTCTTCTTCTTCCTGTCCTGGGTCTTGTGTGGGTCGTCCTGGCTGGTTCCTGATCTCTTGTCATTTTCCTTGGGTCTGTGCAAGCATCTGGGATCCATTTTGGCTCTCCTTAGCACATTTTGCTGTGTTTGCGCCGCTTTTTTATGCTATTGCGTCAACAAATGGAGCATTTCCGGTTTGCAACGTCGTAAACCGGCTCACAGTCATTTTCGCTGCATTAACGTTGTTTTTCTTCACGATGTGACGCATTGGTTTGAGTTAAAAAAAAATACTCACCCCTGTGGTTTGCGCCGCCATGCATCAAAGTATTAATTTGATGCCCACACGGCGCAAAGAAATGGTGTTAGCCGGCAGTAAAATCTTTGACGCAAAACTGCGTTACTGCAGTTTTGCGTCAAAAAGTATAAATGTGGTCCTTAACCTCAGAAAAGTTGGGGAGACTAAGGCCCTCATTATGAACTTGGCGGTCTGGGCTGCCATGCCGGCGGTGGCGGAAAATCCCGCCATCCGGCATGGTGGCCCAGATTGCCAAATAATAAAGACAGGGAGGGCCTCCTCCACCGCCAGGCGGCCTCCGTCAGGCAGCTTGACGGTGGACGGCATCATTATCCGACAGGGCAACGCTGCTGCCCCTCGGATAATAATCCCATTTCCCCCAGCCTTTCAGCTGGTAGAAGGGGTGCTCTGGGGCCCCCCTGGGGCCCCCTGCACTGCCAATGCCCGATTACGGGCAGTGATCTGCGCGACGGGTGCAGCTGCACCCACCGCACAGAGGCATTGACGGAGGCTCCATGTGGAACCCCCGGCAATGTCACGGCCAGGCATTCTGCTTGGCCGGCGGGAGGAAACAATGTTTCCGTCCGCCGGCCCACCAGAATGCATATTATACATCTGGCGGGGTCCCAGGGGGGCTGGCGGTCAATAGAAAGACAGCCAGCATGAACACGGCGTGTTCATAATGACCCCCAAACCGTGGTTGAGTAACTACAGGGATGTTTACATATGAAGTGGAAATGCAGAGTAATAATAATAAAATACTAGAATGGAGTGATGGACAAAATGCACCTCTCTGCTCTCAAAGTGAAGCAGAACTTAAAGAGTGATTCACACACCAGAAGGAAGAAACATGAAATATAAATTTGCAATACTGAGGCCAATGATTGCAAAGCATCATGTAGCCATTGAGTTGATAAACCCTCTGGAGCCCACAGCCAATGTATAGGTAAAGGACATGCAGGAATGGGCAGTGGCAGAGGAGGTATTGATGAAAACCGTGAAGCAAGATAAAACACATAAAAGATTTAATAAAGTGGGCAGCATGCACCATCGTTTAAACCTCCCCCCCCAACACAAGGCATCCCTGATAAAGAAATCAAGTAGAGGTAAAGTAAATATGACTAAATGTGTAGAGGGTTTAGGAATATGAATTTACTGCAAAGTGGTACCCACACAGCAGATGATGTGAACTATTAACATGACATTATAAAGTGGAATGGAAATAACAGAGCACAAAAGCTTGGTTAGGAAAGTGAGGTGTAGATGGCATGGAGTGACAGAGAAAGATAATAGGTTGCAATTACTTTGGTTGACTAGTTCTATCTTTGACTATAATACACAAACAGAGAACTTGGAATTATGACAGGCATGCAAGCTACTCAGAATTAGGATTAGTCAGTCTTGACGCACTCAGACATGGATCAACGAAATAGAAGACCACTGTTGTGTTTCTCCTCACACACCTTTCTAAAATGGCAATGAGTATTACAGCTGTCTGAATTTGATGGAAGGATTACAGCGGAGAGACACTCGTAGAACTGTGTTGTAGATGGAAACCATTGCCACTGACATAACATTAGTGAAAATATCATTATTTTTGTAATTCAGCAAAAAACGATTTTTGGGAAATTAAGAAATAGGGACATGTACAACTTAACACAGCATTTTATATCGCTGTTAAATATATACTACATTTGTCTTTACAGATCATTCTACAATCACATGAACTGTAGTGCTGGAATACATTGAATGTTCAGTGAATAATTAATTGCTTTATAAGTTCGCAACATAAAAAATGAGACTTTGTATGGCAGCATAAATTGTTAATATGAGCATATCATTACTGTAATTGTTTGTCGAGGCATTATTCTTCGCAGGGGGGTCCTTATCATACCAGCGACCGAATAACGTTGCTGATAAGAGAGGGGTGGATGATATACTGGATCGGCTCACTAAGCGTCCATCCGGTGATATCTAAATGAAGACAGAGAAGGCAAATGTTGTTAAACCTGGCTGACCAATGACAGATTATTCGGAGGCCACTTCTATGTTGTCATAAATTATTTAAAAAATAAAAAGGAGAGCAATACTTCACATACAGAATAGAACTACAAAGGTTCCCAACAACAACCAGTCTAGACTAGAAGCAGTGCCTAATGATGATCGCCCATTAATGTTTATGGGCCAGTTGTTATTCCGTATTAATGTGCCAGAAAAGTGACACACCATCAGAGCTGTTGAAAAGGTGGCTGGTGTGGCAAGGCAAATCATTTTAGAGAGAGTGGCATACAGGATGCTGAGTCTGATGGCAACAAATAGGCTGCAGGATTTGAGGAGGGGCTTCGGGTGCTCATCTTTCCTATTCTAAACTGAGACACTAATTGAAATAGGAAAGCACTATTGGAGGTAAGAAAGGAACTCCTGAACTGCAAAACAGAAGCCTCAGTTGGTCACCTAAAAAACTCAGGCCATATTCATACTTTTTGACGCAAATCAGCGCTTGGGCAGATTTGCGTCAAAAAATTTACCGCCAGCTAACGCCATTCCAATGAGCCAGCCGGGTGTCTTATTTATGGAATGACGTTAGCCAGCGCTGCGGCCTGGTTTGCGTCAAAATAAAGGACGGCAACCGGGCAGCAGAGGCGAAGGGAAGACTGGCGGTTGTGCGCCAAAGAATGGTGTAAGTGAGGTTAGAGTAAAAAATATTGGCTCTAACCTGACTTGCACCATTTTTTGACGCACAACCCCCATGGAAATGACTCCTGTCTTGCATGGGCATTGCCATTGGGCACAGTCGCATGTAAAGGGTCCCAAGTGAGGCCCCCCATGCCAAAAAAAAAAATATAGATATATATATACTTACCTGCACTTACCTGCATTCACCATGGATGGGTCCCCCACCCGTGGGTATCCTCCAGGGCTTTGCGAGGGTGGCAGGGGGTGTCCCTGGGTGCAGGGAAGGGCACCTGTGGACTGCTTCCATGGTCTCTGACCATGGAAATGAGCCCACAGGTCCCTTAATGCCTGCCCTGACCCAGGCGTTAAAAAACGGCGCAAACCCAGCTGGCCGCCAAGTTTTAAGGCCTGCCTCCTCCTGTGTGTCATTTTGTCACCAGAGGATAAATAAGGCGAACATGCCTTAGAGTAATTTTTTGCACTGGAATGCCTACCTTGCATGTCATTAGCGCAAGGTAGGTTTTCAGGTACAAAAAAATGACTCAAACTTCATAACTTTGGCGCTAGACTGGTCTAGTGTCATAGTATAAATATGGAGTTAAGTTTGCGTCGAATTTGCATAAAAAAATGACGCAAATCCGGCGCAAACAGAGTATAAATATGGGCCTCAGACTCATAATTACAAGTGGCCTGTGGCACCGGTGCATTACCCTTTGTGATGCACCAGCGGCAGAGGCTGCTGAACCATATCAACAAGGCCACGCAAAGCCTTGCATGCCTTTCCATGACCTTGTAGATATAGAGTAAGGCAATTCAGTGCAAGTCACTGCGTTGCCTTACTTTGGGTCAGGGAGGCGTTTCCATGGGTGCTGTGTGGGTGTTCCCAAGCAACATCCATGGATTTTTATGCATTCCCACACTTACAAGGGTTTGCAAGCCTGGGAATGTGCCAAAAGCCTATGCCACACCAGGGGGGATTAGGGTGACACAACAGAGAGAAATATCTTTATTGCTTCCCGTTTGTTCCCGCTTTTTCCACTTTCATTGTGTTTATTGATTGTTTTTGAGCAGGAAGATGTCCTTTCCTGCACAAAAACAATCATCCCTACATCGCAGGCATCGTTGCACCATGGTGCAAAGGTGCCTGCATTGGTGCATGGCAGCAATTTGTGCACAGCACAGGGGGAGGACAGAAATGCACTGTATCTTGTAGTTACGGTACATTTATGCCCTTTCGTGTGGTGTGGGGTGGTGCAGCAAGGCACTTGCTGTGCCGCCTTGTGCAATGGGCCTTGTAAATCTGGCCCTCAATAGATTTAAAACATGCATATTTACTTAAGAGATGGCTTTCATATCCTTCATGGAAGGCCTGAAAGAATGGTGAAAATTAATAGTTTGCTGGTGCACTCTCTACCTCCTCGATACCCAATAGTTGAGCATACCACACTAGTGGACTAATAGCTGTCTAGGTGAGCTCAGAGGGATTGGCAATGGGAGGCACGAGGGCTGGACTAACACTTTTTGTGTAGCTTGTTTCGATATGATTACTTGATTAGCTCCTCACCTGATATCCTCTCCTTTTCTGCCTCCAATCCAAGCTCCCATTTGGTAGTTATACTTAGTATGTGCTGATTATTACAACTATGAGCAAAACTAGTTAAATAGTGAGCTTTTTCACACAAGTGCACTCACGCAGTTTATGAGTGACCAGGATTTTGCAGAATGTCCACAGTTTCTATTCTGGGAAATGACAATCTATTGTTTGGCAAAAATAGTTTATTACAACACAAAAAGATGATGAGTAGAATGCTGAGCATTGTTCACCCCAGTCACAGATCAGGGTTAAATCCTTTGTTTTTTTACTCATCCCTCCCCCCAGTTGGACCCAGCCATACACAAATTATTCTTGATCCTGCTCTCCAGGGGAACAGTCCAATCCAGACTGCCAGGGCATTTCCTCCCTGGACCAGAAACATGCATCCTGGACCAGAAACAAGCATCCTGTATCAATTTTCAAAGGATCATACCTATCTGCCAGGCTGGCTTGAATTCAGTAGCACAATGAGCAGGAGACCCATGTCTGGGAATACCACTCCCACTTAGGGCAACTATAGCAAAACATACAGATGAGGGATGGAAGGCTGAACATTGTCAAACATTCACCCCAGTCACAGATCTGGGTTAAATACATAACTTGCTTACCATGCCACCCAAGCTTGGACCCAGCCATATGCCAATCAGTCTTGACCCTGCTCCCCGTGGGATCAGTCCAGCCTAAATTGCTAGACCAGGTCCCCCCTGGACAAGAAAAAAACATCCTGGGACCAGTTTCAGGGTATAACCCTTCATCAGCCAGGCTAGCTTGAACCCACTAGCACAGTGAGCAGGGGACCCACATCTTGGCATACCCTTCCCACTTAAGTCAACTATAGCAACACAAACAATTGATGGATAGAATTCTGAACATTGTCAAGCATTCACTAACAGTCACAGATCTGGGTTAAATCTGTCATTTTTTTTTACAACTCCATCCCAGTTTGGACCCAGCATATGCAAATCCATCTTGGTCCCGCTCCCCGTCGGAACAGTCCAGCCCGAACTACCAGGTCAGGTCCTCCCTGGACAAAGCAAGAATCCTGAGACTGGTTTTGGGGTAGCATGCCTCATCAGCCAAGCTAGCTTCAATCCACTGGCACAGTGAACATGGGACACACGTCTAGACGCACCCTCCCACCTAGGGTGACTACAGCAACACATGTTTTTGTGTTGCTAGACATCTTTTTGCGTTGCTAAAATAGTTTATTTACACAGACAAATGGCTAGTAGTTGGACACAAAATGTATATATTTTCGTAATATGCCAAACTAATGTTCAGGGAAAGAAATATCAATTTCTATGATCTATTCAAACTCATATTTGTGTGATAACCTATGCGGGGATGGGACACATTAGGCCTCATTACAAGTTGTAGAATAGCACCAACTTGGGGAAAAATCAGCATTAGAAAATTTCAAACTGACCCAATGCTTTGTCCCAGCACAAACTTTGTCAGCTTATATCTGGGAACACCTTTGCTGAGAAATACCATAGGACTCCATGGGACAGATTTAAGAGCCCCTAGCGCCTACTTGCACCACATTAGCGCCATTTCTTTACGCTAATGTCGCCAAACGAGGACAAAATAATTGAACCAAATTTACAAAGTGGCGCAATGCATGCACTGCACCACTTTGGAACACTTTGTGCTACATTATGCCTGCGCCAGGCATAATATATTCAAAAAGGGCGTTCCCCCATTGGAGGGGCCGAAAAAATGGCACAAAGAAATCTAAGAGATTTCTTTGCATCATTTTTTTGGCACTTTTAACACCTGCTCAGAGCAGGGGTTAAAAGGAGGCACATCTGTGTTTTAAATGGGCCTCAATGGGCTTTGCAGGATTAGCATCAACATTTGTTATGCTAATCCTACAAAGCTCCCAACTAACGTCAAAGATTTGGATGCTAGTTTCCCTAACTACTGCCATGGTGCACCGTATTTTAGATACGACGTATACATGGTGGCGTTAGGGGGCCGCTAAGGGGCTCAAGGAAAGAGGCATTGGGTGCAGCGCCACTTTCCTTAAATCAGGTCCTATTTTTTGCAGCTTAAAATAGGAGAACCTATTCAGTGCTACTTGAGCTGACATATCTATGCACGAGGGAAACATCACATAACTTAGCATCATTATTTCCCCGTAACGGGGAATGAGCACCTGTATGCTGATGTTCTTATGTTGATGCAAGAGTACACTTGCTGCATGGCTGTTATGGCTCTTTTTTCAAGTCTGAAGTAAAGGCATTTCATCATTTAATTATATTTTTATGGCACTATCATCACTAGTATAGTCTCAGACGATAGCCTGCAAAATTTGCGTATTTTACTCATGTATCAATGGTCTGTGTCTGAGCCTGAAAGGTTTCTGTAAATTGAGCAGTAGCCCATGTCTGGTCCTTTGAAATCTATCTAACTCAGCTAGCTATACTATATATCGACTAAGATTTTGTGATTTGTTTATTTTTTTACAATAGCATCTCCAAGTAACTGCTCAGTCATAATAAGTGTCTCAAAACCTACCTTCAAAGGACAGTGCAGAGAAATCAATGCAAGTGCAAGGTAAATGTGGAAAAATATGCCATCAGATGAGATAAAGTCAGAATGCAAACACGGTTTATTACAACTGCCTAAAAAGGCCAAGGTTTTTTAGACACCTTCTAAGAGACCGGAATGCAAAATGTATTTTTGTCATATTTTCACTGGGTTTCTTACCAGTGAAATGCCCAACACTCTTGGGAAGGATGAGACTTATTTGGCACACCATGAAAGTATGTGAAAACTAGGCAAGTGCTGTAGGAAGCTGGAATGATAATTATAAGGGAGAGAGAACTTAGTTTTGATGCAAGCTGCAGTTGAGCACTGATAAAGTTAAACAATTTAGCAACCAAAAAGCAGAAGGAAACTCTGTGAGGAATCCTGGGCTTACCCTTTGGACCTTGGATTAAGTAGCAGGCTTTCCTCAGGGAATTTGCATGTGTTTTCAACAATAGCACCGGAAAAATATTAAAAGCAAGAAATAAATCAGATAAAAAAAACACCAAATTTTGTTTTAAAAAATAAAAAAATAACAAGCAATGTCAACTTCAAAGTAATAATGACAAAAGGGATTAGGAGTTATCCATTTTGAAAGAACATATAAAAAATCATCCATAGAAAACAATGGGTTCTTGAAACCTTTTTAGGTCTACCAGGAAGTAGCAAGGGTTGGGTACAGCCTAGAGGTTCATTGGAGTAATCTTTTATCTTTGGAAATAGAAACTTTTTCAGACTGTAAAACCGTTTGATGGAGCATGCATGGATATTGTAGCCTCAAAGAGCTCCTGGAAGTTAAATAATTTCTGCAGTAGCTTCTAATTTCAGGCTGAAAATCTCAAAGTGGGAAAACAATGAGCAAGTGATCTTCAAGATACCATGATTTTAAGGTAGGTTTCAGTCTTGATCCTGACCTCCAGCAGTAAAAACATTTCAAAACTAACTTTAGCAAAAGCTGCTTTACCTCTAACTGGATATTCCAATTGTCCTCAAATTTTCAAAAACTGGTCTTGCGATAGCAGATTATTAGAAATGTGGTCTTTGGTTGGCAGTCAGGTTACACCTTGTCCAAGCAAGGATCCTCACTCTAGTCAGGGCAAAGGAGAAACACACCTGGTTAACCCCCACTCGCCCCTTGGTCTCTTGGCACAAGCAGGCAGGCTTAACTCAGAAGCAATGTGTACGTTATTTGTACCAACACACACAGTAATACAGTGAAAACACTACAAAATGGACACCACACCAGTTTGGAAATATAGGCAATATTTATCTAAATCAAACAAGACCAAAAACGACAAAAATCCAATATAGACACGTTAAAATATGTATTTTCAAAAGAATAAGAGTCTTACTCCATGTAAAACAATGGAAGCGTTGATTTTGCACAAAGTACCTGATTTGCAGCAAAAATAAAGCCGCACGGGCGAGCCTGCATCGGAAAAGTTGGCGATGCATCGATTCTTTCCTCGCAAGGGAGGCCTGGCGTCATTTCTCCTTTGCAAGAGAGCGATGTGTCGATTTCCAGACGGGGCACCTCGTATCAGTGCAGAGTCGGGTTGACTTTGACGCCCATAGACGATGCGTGGAAAATACGGTTGCAAGGTGTTAGAAAACCACGCTGTGTTGGGTTTGTGTCATTATCAGCAGCCGCAAGCGGGTGTTGCGTGTCGTTTCTCCAACAGCGATGCATCGATCTCCCAGCTGCGATACAGGTGGAGGGTTGATTTTAGCCGTGAAACCGGCGGTGTGTTGTTTATCAGCCGCGTTGCAGATGGTGCATCGAAAATGTCCCCGCACACCATTCTGTGTGTAGATTTTCAGCTCTTGTTCTGTCAACTTCACAAGCAGAAGCAGCAACTGCAGGATAGCCCAACCAAGCACAGTCACAGGCAGGAGCAGCACTCCTCCTTAGCTCTTCAGCTCTCCTTCTTGGCAGAGGTTCATCTTGAGTACAGAAGTGATCTTGAAGAAATCTAAACTCTGTGGTTTTGGGTCCACTACTTATATCCCTTTCTGCCTTTAAAGTAGGCCTTTGTCTCACTGTCTGGAGGGATTCACAAACAGCCCAACTGTCAAACTGACCCAGACAGGGAATCCACAACCAGGCAGAGTCACAGAATGGTTTAAGCAAGAAAATGCCTACTTTCTAAAAGTTGCATTTTCAAAATAATAATCTAAAAACCAATTTCACTAAAATATGTATTTTTAAATTGTGAGTTCTGAGACCTTAAACTCCTTATGTTTATCTGCTCTCAAAGGGAATCTGCACTTTAAAGTTATTTAAAGGCAGCCCCTTTGTTAACCTATGAGAGAGATAGGCCTTGCAACAGTGAAGACTGAATTTAGCAGTATTTCACTGTTGGGACATGTAACACACATCAGTGCATGTCTCACCTTTAAAATATACTGCACCCTGCCCATGGGGTTACCTAGGGCCTACCTTAGGGGTGCATTACATGTATGAAAATTGAAGGGTTAGGCCTGGCAAGTGGGAGTTTAAACTGCACACACAGACACTGCAGAGGCAGGTCTGAGGTATGTTTGGGTACAGCAGAAGCACCAAATTAATCATGCTGGAGTTCAGAATGAGCAATGAAGATGACTTTACATTTTCTTTTTATTTCTTAACATTTGCTGTGCTTCAAATATAGAGGTCAAATGCCAGGCATTAACATCTGGTAAAACTCCATCATGATGAAACTCTTTGTAGTAGTCTGGAAAAGTTAAGATAAGTGTATAGGGCTGTGCTCTTTACTTAAAGTTAATGGGGGAGTTTGAGAACATTTAAGATTCAGAGATTTACTTTTTAGATCTGCTTCACATTGCAGTGGTCATCTGACCTTATGTGATCAAATGAAATAGAGCTTTAAGAAACACACCTGAGAAAGGGGATTGCCATCGTTCACATGGTGACTTTCTTGAGTACAGTATTGATTGGGCAGAAAGGTGGTTGTGCCATTAAAAAATAGTGCCTGTCCTACTTCTGCTGGCTCAAGAGAGGGATGCAGTGACCTGAAAAAGGCATTGAGGTGGCGGTTTGCAATGGAGACTCATCTATCATGCTATAGGTGTAATAACATTGCTAAAGCATCATTACATGCTCACTGCATGCATTAACTACATTGTGGCCTATGTTTTTATTGATAGGCTAATCATATTGGAGAATGGAGCTTCTTAATAAGTATGTTCCCACTTTCAAAGTGGCCAATTTTGCTCATTAGTGCTGGATAAAGATTATTGTAGGTGGTGGGTGAGATACCTCTCCCCGAATTCATGCGAGCAATTCAAGTAAACAGACTTATTGTACTTGATTTCAGGGAAATTGGATCTCTCCCCCAACAACTATTTTAAAACATAGGGTCAAATCTTATAAAATGCTACAGATCCTAAAAGGGCATTCTGAAATATTGTAGTACTTTCTTGGTGCACAAGAGAATCCTGGTCTTTCCTAAAAGTAGATCCCTTTTTTTTCAAATCTCATAAGTCAGAAATTACTTCCGCTATGTCAAGGTCTGCATTTTGTTGTGGGTGAGCCCCCCATATCAAGGATTACATAAAGTATACCAGTGCCAGACTTTTGCCATGGATATTTCTCCTTAGTAGTCATGAGTATCCCCAAAATTATCTCTGGTGTAGAAGGGTAAGAATTTTGCTATCAGCACTCCCCCTATAAAATGAGTACAAGGTCTGATGACAACAAGGGCCTCAAATGTCAGTTCCAGCATTTTTCTATGGATGTACCCCATATGCAAAGAATTATATGCAGCATGTCAAGGTGTGCTTTTTGCCATGGCTAACACCTCACATACATATGCCACTAGTGCCCTTATCCATAAGGTAAGAATAACCTCCAGTATGCCAGACCGGCAGCACACTTGCAGACATACCACACACGCACTCACACACAGTCACAATCTTTCATTGACACTCATTCTCTTACACACTCAGTTTCATACACTCATTCTCACTATATCTCTTGTTCTCTTACCTACATTTGTACTCTGTCGTACTCATACACATCTGTACGGACATACACTCCCACTCACACTGCTTGTATTGTGGGAGAAAGACCTGCGCTTTTGCTGCCCTGCTATAGCTTTCTTGCCATTTATTGAAGTTTAGTCAAAACATTTTCTCTGTACATTATTCACAAATCATAACAATTGCCCTTGTCAATGCTTGTTACCAGTATGATGTGAATGAAAAATGTGCAATTCCTTAAAATAGCTGTACAGGGTATGTTTGGTTTCACATATAAATCAAGCAGTTTCACTATTGGACTTTAACTAATACACTTTTTAAAAATTAATTTCACAGCATGCAACTGATCTTATGAAATGCTTGATTCCTTTGACAAACATGGTTCTTTATCCAGTAACACTTTGCATGTTAGGATGTTTCGACTCAACTTACTATGTAAAAAAAAAACTATATCTGCCAGAAAGAAACATTGTGGTGAATGGAATTTCAGGGCTGGCTGAAGGTGTCAAACAATACAATGGCAACTATGTACACATTTTAAAAACAAGTTTCAGTTTGTGATTTTCAGGCTTTATTTTGGAAACAATCAAAGATGAATCTATGAAGAGGTGAAAGGGTAAAGACTGCATTTCATGAACAGATGTTAGAATTGAAGTGATAAGGGCCAAACATTCAAACTCCTCTAAAACTTTAGAGCTTGCTACACTTGTGACTGCCTACTACATTGACAGTCCAAGGGGCTGTAAGACCAATGTTATAGCATCACCTGCAACCTTCGGCTCTTCTTGGGTCACGCTGTGTAGCAGCAGAAAATGAATGTGTCTGGATTGAGAAGGTGAACAGAAAACCTTCATGCTGGTGCCTGTGTTCCCATGCAGAGCCCAGGCTTTGGTGTGTTTTCACGAACCCCAGCCTGTCAGCTGAAATATTGTTGGTGCTTGAGCCCCAGAGTCCTACATCAGACAACTCTCCACTGTGGTGCCTGACTCCACAGATCATTGCACTATGCAGGCCAACAGGGCCCAAAAGCTGATCTATGTCATGGCTGCAGCAGCAGTGAAAAACCCAGACCACTATGCAGGCCAGGGAGCCTAGGTAAAATATGAAAAAGTACCTCTGGAGCCAATGCTACTTCCCCATCCACAACACACAGTTGTTCTGAAAACCTGAGTCTATTCCCTCATCACTCACAGCCTCTCTTGTATTGCTTCACCCTTAACCTGTTGCCACTGCTTCCTCCTTCTGCAGCCCTTGCCTGCTTTCTCCTCCTGTACCAGACTCCCAGCTCATCCCCACAGCCTTAGAATAATCCTAAATCCTGCACCATCTATCAAAGCCTCAGCCCTAATCTCCCCTCCCTCATCATCCCACAACCTCAATTCACTCTCTCTCCTATTGCACTGACCACGTGGTTGCAAATGGAACTGACTAGGAATCTAGTACTACTGTCAAGAAACTAAAAAGCACATGCCAGGATATATTTAGAGTCTGCCATCAACACAATAGGTGCACAGCCATTATGGGATTTAAATATCTCTACTGTAGTCTTTAAATAGGCAACCAATCCCTCCTTGAGTAAACTTTCGCTACATGAGGACAAGGCTGTCCTAGCATAAAGATTAAATGAGAGGATGATATTAAAGTATTATAAAATCCTTAAACCGCAGAAATACCTGATGGCAGGATGAGCTCTGTATCTAAAACTGAAATTTATGAGGTTTCATTTTGGTCACCTCCCTACCCTCTCTTCTACCTTGCCTTGTCTGCAATCAGAATCACCAAAGTGTTGCCTCTCATGCAGGTCTGGTGTGGAAGACTTGGTCCATCTACTGTATTTTTGGTCTAAAATTTGAATGGATAGGAGAGCCTTTTTAGAAGACATCTTTAGAAAGAGAGGTATTCACATGTGTAGACAAGTTGTTATTGCTTGTTTTTTTTTTCCTCGTTCACATTTACATTGCCGTTTCACTAAAATTTTAACAAAAGTGGTCCAAAAACATAAGGACTCAGAAGATCATCTTAATAACCGATCAATTTTTAATATGTATTGAACTGCAAACTTTAAAATTTTGTGCCATATTTATGTCAAATCATTTAATATTACAGGAATAGCAGATGTTATATGAAAATATTGTAATTAATTATGCATAATAAAATAAGTTTGACACTTGAAACTAGTGGTACGATTTGAGATACAGTGCAGGGTGAGTTGTGAGACTGCAGGATGAGCAGTGAGTGTGACAGGTGATATGAGTGTCATGTAAGTGCAGGTTGAGCATTGCGCGTATGTGAGTGTAAAATAAGAGGAGGGTGAACGGCTTCAGTGCATGGTGAGCAGTGTAAGTGCAGTGTGATTGCTGTCAGTGCAGGGAGAGCGTGCAAGAGAAGAGCCATCGGTGAGAATGAAGAGGGAGTTGTCTGAATGCAGGATATATTCCCAGACACTCTGAGTAACTCAGCATGTTATTCATGGTTGGCGAGTGGTGTTTCCGATATAAATTAAACTATTTCTATTATTTCATGAATCAGGGATGGAGGAGGAAGGACACTAATGAATTGCAGATCCTGCATCAAACTTTCAGCCTCTTTATATACCTAACATTACTCTTGAAGAAAAGCATTCGCCCGCTGTGACAGCAACAGTAATTTACAAATGTAAGGAATAAGCAGAGTGGGGACCCAGGGGGAACCATTGAGCACACTAAGCCTTGTTAACAATAAAATGCGTTTTTTAAACACCTGTGAATTTGTCATATGAGGTTGAGATAGGGGGTTATCCCCTGTCCAGCCCATCCGCCAGTAGCTCAAGAACTGTGTATGCGTCATGGAAGTTGCATCAGCCCTTGCTAAGAGACACGGCCGTTGGTGGGGAGGTGTTATGTTGGGGCCCTAGGCCCTCATACTAGCAAACACATAAGACGCAGACACAGTGGTAGGGTTCTGGAAAACTGGCCTCGGGCACGTGCGCCCGGCCCTTTTTATTGGCAGGGTGACCTGATTGGTGACGCCAGTGTTGTTTGAGTGTCGGGTGTAGATGTAAAGCCAGCCCTCAGCCGAGTGGCTGGCAAAACAGAACGTGTCCAGCAGGACACTACATTCCTCCCAAACTTTATTGAGGAACAAAACAAAGTCCAACCTGTAAAATAAAACACAGTTACAAAAACACCACCATCAGTCTCTCTGCCTTGAAAAGGCAGGCCACAGTATTGCAGGGGACAGGTACAGCTGGGAGCACTCGAACACTTCTGAGCGAGTCCATGATTTAGCCAGGTACAGCTGGTTCAGTCCTGTGGGCACTTGTGGCGAGGCTGGTGGCGTATACAGTTCACTTTATTCGAATTGGGTGTATCATTTGAATTGGGTGCATCATTCGAATTGGGTGCATCAGTCAAATTGGGTGCATCAGTCGAATTGGGTGCATCAGGAGCGTAGGTGGTGTCCTCTGCGAATATGCTTCTTGAGACATCCTGACTTCATGAAGGCTAATCCCTCGAAGACTGATGACATCTGTGATGGTATGAAGTCCTCCTCTGAAACCTTTGTACATCCTAATACTTTGTCGGTGGAGCAGCTTCCAGACCACCTCTTGTTTGTGGATTTTTCACTCTGGAACTTCCTTGAGGCCCTTTCACTGGGTTTGCCACGAGACCAGCGTGGACTGTGCTGGGCTGCACGTGGGCCATCTGCGGGCCGCTGCAGGCTCGCCGACAGAAGCCACGGTTAAGTCGTACGTGCAACCGGAAGGGTGGATGTTTCGTAGTCAGTGCGCTTGCCAACATGGACCAGGTGTAGGTGGGCTCTCAGACGGTCTCAGGGCAATTGTCTCTCACGTTGCCAGGAAGATGTCTAGTTGGTGTTGTGTTAATTCATTGAAGACAGTTGTGGTGTGCTGTGACTTGTTGGAGTCTCCTTTGCACAGCCTTGCTCTCTCCTCGACTTCATCGATGGGGCAATGTCGAGTCATCTCTCGTGCTTGGGGAGGCCCCTTGTTTCAGTTGCCACGGGACTGCTTGTGGTCTGCGCTGGGGCTGTTCTTGTGCCACGTCAGGGCAGCTACATGACCTCTGAGGAGCCACTACCTAGTTGCTTGTGCAATCACAGGGATAGATGGGTCTAGGTCACAACTCGCTTTTGTCACCGAGAGCAGGGTACAGGCAGGGTGAGCAGGTGGTCATTGGTTGACTGGTTCTTCAGAGCATCAAAGCAACAGTGTAGGACTCCAGTCTAGTTGTTTAACTGCTCCTTGGATGGATACTGTGATGCACATGGCAATGATGGTGCTTGCCATTCGGAGACCTGGATGACGAGTGATGTTGCTGGAGTGGGGGTGACTGCAGGGACATTGCCGTAGCTAGTGCAGTCTTTCTTTTTGTCAAGTGCAGATGCTAGCAGTGATGCCATCTGCTTTAAGCAGCCGGTGACAGGTGGCTAGGACGGTCACACTGTGAAGCGTGGGGTAAGTACGTGGTTTGCGCATGGCTTCTTACATTTGGTTCTCCCACTGAGCTGTCTCCAGTGACGTCACCGCACCCCGGTGGCTGTCTTGTCTGTGGGTGCACTCTTCCTTTGTGGCACGAGTCCTCCATCTATCCACCCTGTGATCTTACGCTCTTGTTCTCCTGTGGTCGTCATGTGTTGTGGTGTGACAGGTATTGTCACACAATCTCCTCTCTTCCTTCTTCACAGCGTGGCGTCACGCCACGCTCTCTTCTTCTTTGTTGTGGTGCTTCCTCCATGTTGCAGTGGTGGCATCGTGCCACTCAGGGTATGCGACTCTCCTCTTGCCTGTTGCGAGTTGCGAGTTGCTGCCGACTCCGTCTTAAGGCAGTGTGGGGGAGGACACTCCTTGATTAGCCTCAGGCCCGTTGCAGGGCAGTGATGGTGGGTCACTTCCTTTCCCACCTCCTCTTCACTTGAGGATGCAGTGCTTGAGCCTCAAGGCAGCACAGTCGCAGCACTAGGTCTTGCTTGAACCTGGGCGTGCTTTTCAATTTTGGTTGCTTCTCGCGACCTGCTGTGTGATGGGCCAACGGTGGCCATCTTGTGTCGCAGTAAGGCCGGCTTGCACGGCCTCATCTCCCAGGCGTTATGTCACGCTCTCTGGTCTCCATCCATCTTCGTGGGCTCCTGCCTGTGTTGTCAGTTTCGGTGGCGCAGCTCTCTGTGCACCTCTGACATTGTCCCATTCCCTTCTGGGTGACTTTTGATGATGCCTGGCGTGCCCCTCTCTTATCTTGCGTTGATGTCCAACACTGCTGGGGCATGTGGCATTCTTTCTGCGGTGGCGGTGGACGGCTGCCAGGGACTGCGCAGTCCATGCACGCTCTCCTCGTGCCTCACATGACACTTACATACATTTCTCACCATTGCAGCTTGGCTAGGACAGCTGCAGTCTTCTCCTTCTCTGTGCAGCGTCGTACTCATCATTTCCATCTTCAGCGCTGTTTCCATCCACAGGTGCTCTGTTGCTCTGGTACAGTAACTCTCCGGGGTGTTGCTGTAGACTTGTCTTCAACACAGCTTGTTTCCCTGTTAAAGCAGAAACAAGGGTGCAGTACCACTAGATGCCAGTGTTGCACTTGTTTCTAGCTGGAAGACAGTCTTTCTTCCTCTTGTGCCTCGTTTGTTGAAGGCAGACACCGGAGAGGAGCCATGCTGCAGGGAGGAGTTCACCAGACTGAAGGGGGCTGCAGAAGCTGCAGGTAATGGTTACATTCTTCTTTCGTCCACTTTTCTCTCTTCTGTTCTTCTTCTGTTTTTTTTTTTTCCTGTTTTGAAAGTTTTCATTTTCTTACCCAGCCTCGAGGTGAAAAGGCAGGCAAACTGCAAGATATTCAGTGAGGCGGTGTGGGGGCGCTTCGGGCACTTGTATCCTTCTCAGGTGCGTGTCAGCACCTCTCCCCTTCCTTCCACGCATTTCTGAAGTTTGTTGGGGGAGGCCCTTGGAATCTTATTTCTTTGGTGCGTGTCTGCACCACCGTATTTTACTGTATTTTGGTGCGTGTCTGCACCAATGTACCTTCTGTCCACGTGGCAGCAGCAGCTTTCTCCACGCTACTGGCCGTGCCATGGCCTTCTCGCCTTATTGCCGGGCAGCTGGGGGGACGGCCCTGGCCATTTTTCTTTCTTTTGCTGGTGCATGGAAGCACCTAATTACACTGCAGTACTTTTTTCTGGTGCTCAGCCGCAGGAGCATACCTGGCGCTGCGGGCCGCGTTCTCTTCCTGAAGGTGGGGGCGGCCGGCACAGGCCATTTTTCCTTATTTCTCAGTGTGCAACAGCACCATTTGCCCCTCATACGGAGCCGTAGGTTCTTTCGTGCACATGGCGGGCCACGCGCTTCTGGCATTATCATTTAAAAGGGGGTGGCCCTGAGCATTTTCTCCATTACCTACATTATGCACGGCTCCAGCAGCCTTCCCACACGCTGCGGCCCGCGCTTCGGCTAACACGGGGGGCATCTCACGCATCATTTGTGGCGACTGCAAACATATTGGCAGTGCTGTGGGATGCTATGCACCTTCCTCGTGGTGCGTGTCTGCACCATAGCGCTTCTGCTGTTGCAGCCGCAGTAGCACTTTCTGCTTTGACCGCCGCCGTATTGGGAGTGCTGCAGGCCGCATTCCTCAATGCCAGAGGGGCTTTCCTCATACCCCCGGGCTCAACTCATCCTTGGTGGAGTTCCGGATGGCGCTCCCATTCCCTTCCTTCATCGGGCACAGGCAACTCTTCCCCCATTGAGCAGCATCGAAGTTGCTGCCAATGCCCACATGGAGATGTCTACCCTCATCGCCAGTGTTGTGTTGGGGCCCTAGGCCCTCATACTCGTAGACACAGACGACGCAGACACAGTGGTAGGGTTCTGGAAAACTGGCCTCAGCATGTGCGCCCAGCCCTTTTTCTTGGCAGGGTCACCTGACTGGTGACGCCTGTGTTGGGTGGGTGTGCGGTGTAGATGTAAGGCCAGCCCTCAGCCGAGTGGCTGGCAAAACACTAGAACGTGTCCAGTAGGACACTACAGGGGGGGGTTAAAGCCTTTTCAGCCGTACGGCCATTACCGTCCTGCTGCCAAGCTTAACACAGTGTATGTGACCTTAGCTCATTGTATTGCTCACTTGAGAAGTATAGGAGCACCTGAAGCTTCGTGGGTCGGCATAATAAGTGGCTTTTTGGCCCGAAATTAACGCCAGCCCTCTCCTCCAAACCTGACCCTCCCCCAGAACACTACAGATACCACAGGCGTTAATTATTCCTCTATTTCTGGGGAATGGGGGGAGGATTACTCCTGACTATAGGTTAATAGGAAAAAACATGCAGGAATTACGGTTTCAAACTATTCCTGTGTTTTTTTTCATTTTTCATGAGGATTTGCAGCCGAACATTTCTTCTGTTTTGAAAACGCAGACTGTGTGAAAAACGTGGAATATAGGGTGTTCACAAATTAGTTGGACGTCTGACAGAGCCAGTAGTTCTGGTTACTAAACACAAAGAGAATTACGAGGCCCTCAAAACGAGGCCATAATTGTCTTGATTGTAATAATTATTAGAGCTTAAGAAATCTTTTGTACATCAGCATTCTTTTCTTCAGCACTTGACTTACTGTTCCTTTACAGCAACGCTACACGCCCCAGCCCCCACCCCCCGCACCCTGAAGAAGGTCAGCAGCGCCCAGCAGCAGCAAGAAACTGGCAAGCTCCAGTAAAACTAGCCCCAGCAGGTTTTCCCCTTGCCTGCAGCCTCACGATTCAGGTGTCTCGCGGTTCACAGACACTGCTGTATTGCGACTTCCAGGTACCGCATATCCGAAGGCCCCGAACGCCTACAGCTGTTTGGTACGTAAGCCAGTGCAAAACTAATTCAGAGTGTGCGTTTTGAATGGGGAGCTTTTGGTCATTCTGGCGAATTGTGTAACTACGGTGCATAAAGTGCCCACGTTCATAATAATTCATATATGTTGACCTGAATGTTTGTATTGAATGAGAGGTTCCTCATATTGTATCACTTGGGTAAAATAACAAAGCATGATAGACTGTTTAACTGTATGTATATGGCATTTTCTAGAACATAATATGGAAAAAAATAGGAAGAGTTTCCAGAATTAAAAATATGGTATGAGTCACACACAAGACATGGAAATGCCATACATGTTCATTGCATGCATGGAAAGCAAAACCGACAGATTGACAAATATACCTCCAATCTGACACTAGATATGGGCATGATGACAACTTAACATGAGCAATTTGTTAATTTATGGACAGATAGGATCCAAGGCAGCTTGGATTCATCATGGTGACATTGCAGTTATATAGGTCTGCTTAGCGTCTTACCTGTGCAAATTCCCTGGCACAGACTGATGGAGAAGGGACTGTATGGCAGAATATCAGTAGCAAAAAATATACTCTGACAAATATCGCATCCAATGGGGTGATATTTTTATAAACAATAGTTAAGGCACAATAGTCAAGATTCACAAATGTAATATACATGTGTATATTTACGCAGGCGTACATATATTTACACGTCTAGGTGTAACTCCACTTTTTTATATTCATCCTTTCTGTGTAAAGATTTACACTTAGGTGTGCATTTCCCTCTCCTTAAATCACGAAATGGAGCCTACTACAACAGAAATAATTAGTGCAAGCTTACTATTTATAACTTTTCACCCTTTCATGGAGATCTCCACCACAGAGATGGAGTTCTCCCTTTGGACAGTATAGAGAAAATGATTAAAGATTATTATTTATTTTTAAATGTTTAACATATGTTAATGCACAATATAACTAACTGTTAATCAATTTAACATATTTAATATATATATTTAATTTACATATGAAATATTAAAATAAAATGTAACATCACATTACCAAATTAAGTTAAATGTTTATTAAATAATACATTAATATATAAATAAATATGTGATTTTTATTTTTCAAATAATATTTTTTAAATACCATTTTAGGAAAAATACCCACCCTCATTAGCATTTTCATTTCTAATTAATATTTAGCATACTTGGTAAATATATATTTTTTAAATAACTTAAATGCAATTCAATAATTAAATAAAAGTTTATTGTAATTGAAATAGTTCAATAATTAATTAATAATGTAATTTAATTGTGTATCATTCTAAGCAGCACACCATTAAACTTTTATCACAGTGAATCAGACTTGTCTCCAGAGCATATTATTTCTATTTCAGACATGCACGCATGTGCATAAAGTCAATCTATTCTATATATATATATAGGTGGGCCCTTTACTACCTACTTTGCTTTCTAAAATGATATGGAGGTTTATAGAGTAAATTTAGGAGCAGTAGCTCAGATGCTGTCATCTGTGATGTCGTAAATGATGCCAGTGATGTCATTTAGTATGCCATGAGTGATGTAATATGCAAGATCATAAGCAATGAATGGTTTGGCGTAAATAAGTTCACTTAACTACAACTAGTGAAGTTCTGTGGTTTTATTGGTTTATAAATGTATGTTTTAAACTCATTTCAACAACTAACTATAACATCACTTTAACCTTTGTTTTTGGTGGAAGTGGAGATCATATTACTGTACCCAACTATAATGTCTCTTTAACTTTTGTTTTTTTTCCCCAGTGATTTTTCTTTTCAAATCTTATTCTCCCAACTTCCCAAATGTACATGACTTTCGGGCCAGGTGCAGTGGGGGGTTGGCCCACACAACCCAAATGAGTGGCCAACACTCTGCAGCCTGCCCTGTGTGGTCAGCTTCCTGACTCTGCCATGCCACCCTCCTGCTTCTCTCCATTCTTAGTCTGCTTGCTCCTGCCACTTCCCTCCTGCCCACTGTGATCAGTTTGCTGCTCATGCCAGCCTACCCTAAATAGTCAGTTTGCTTCCCCTGTCCTTGCACCCCTCCCACCTGCCCTCCATTTTCCATCTGTGTGTTCCTGTTTCCTCTCTCCTGCCCTTCAAGGCCAGCTTTCCACACATGCCCATGCTGGTTTGCCATCCATGGTTCCAGGGTCAACATCTCCATCCCTCGAATCTGCTCTAAGTTCTATGCATGCCTGCCCTGCACCTTCCTTCCTTCCCCCTTGGTCTCTTGTACTGCCCATGCCAGCATGCCCTGTGTAGTCAGCTTCCTACCCTGACCCCCCTCCATCAGTTATCCATGTGTGTTCCCCTGCACCCTCCCTATTGCTCTATGTGATCCACTGGGCTTTCCTGGCCTATCAAGGCCTGCCTTCCATGTTCAGCTTGCTGCACCTGACTCCCACCCTCTGCCCCTCTGTGGTCAGTTTTCTGCACATGTCTATGCCAGCCTGCCCTCTGTGGTAAGCTTGCTGCTACTGCCACCACCTCCAATCCGCTTGCCCTCCATTCTCCATCAGTGTGCACCTGCCATCTGTATCTTGTGCTCCATAATCAGCGTACTGTCCCAGCCAATGTTGGACAGCCCTCCAAGATCAGCTTGATTCCTCTGCACCTCCAACATCTCCCCTGCCCTCTGTTCTCCGTGTGTGTGCACCTGAATCGTCCCTCCTGTCCTCCATAGTTTGTTGTGAGACTCCTGCTCATTATAGCATGCCCACCATGGTCAATTTCAATGCAAAAAAGGCTTGTAAAGTGCATAGCTAAACACAAGGTCTTCCCAGCACTAACAGGGAAACTGGCAGATAAATAAACAGTTTATGAGAAGAGATAGGTCATTATTTTTTTTCTGAAACTAAACACAACAAAACAAGTCATAATTTGCTCTTAGTTGAATAGTACTGGAATTCCAAAGCTGTCAAAAAAGATCTGAGCCCACTCCTGGTTCTGATGATCCTGGGGAGGGCAAAAGCGAATGTTTATTTGATCTTAATTCACATGCTGTACAAAAGGAGTGATTAGGTGCCAGAGAATTTGTGGTCTCTGAGCGTAGTTTACTTTATGATCAATACATAACTTTTAAAGTAGATCCTTTTTTTACTGATAGCAAGTGCAGGCTGGCCAAAGCCAACTGTGCTGACCGCGATCTAGGAATACGTAGCAGTAATCTAGCTGTGGCATTTTGAATAATATGAGCCTTCTGATGACATACTCTGGGCTGCCAAGGAAGAGGTAGTTTCCATAATCCAGCAGTGACAGGATGAGACTTTCAATTACTATTGTCTGCCTTTTTTTGCTGAAAGCCACTTAATTGTCTTCCTAAGGGCTCCTAACAGTCCAAAACAGGACCCTGCTACCTTCCTGGATTGAGATGCCTTTGTAAGATCGTTATCTAGTGGAACTCCTATGCTTCTTACCTCCTCTTTTGGGACAGGACATTTCCCCAGACTTTAGGGCTAGCTAAATTGGTCCCAGAGGGAGGGATTATTTCCAATCACCATCACCTCGGTTTTATCACCATTCAATTTAGGACAGCTCTTCATCATTCAATTATGTACTTGCTCCAGACACTTGGACAAATTCTCAGAAGTGGTCCTGGAGTTTGCTGTCAATGAGACAAAAAACTGAGTTTTGTTGGCATTGGACACCATTGAAAACCAGCAGAACAAATAATATCTGCTAATGGGTGTATGTAAACTTTAAAGAGGGTGGGCCTCAAGGAAGAACTTTGAGGTACTCCACATTTGAGCTGATAACTGTCCAAAAGACAGGGACTTTTTCTGACCTGAAAACCTCTGTTCTCCACAAAATAAGACAGCCAGTCAAGTGTTTTGCCCTTGATACCAAGCTCATATAGCCTGTGCCTAAGGATGACATGGGAGACCTTATCAAAGGCCGTGCTTAGATCTAAAAGTATGAGCATAGCTGAGCCACCAAGATCTACCTGTTTCCTGATCTCTTCAGTGGCCAGTAAAAGAGTGTTCTCCGTACAATATCCAGGACCGGTCTGCGTTTGATGAAGAAGATTATGGGTTTCCAGAAAATCAAACACACACTTTTTCACCTGTTTCTCAATGAGCTTACTAATACCAGGCAAAAGGGAGATAGGTCTGTTTTTCCCAGCTTTATCTGGGTCCAAGAAAATTGTTTTTAGCAAAAGACTCACAATTGTATGCTTCCAGAGGTCTGGTACTTGACCCTTTTCAAGAGAGAGATTATATAGGTTGGTAAGACTGGATACCAAAATATCACTAGCCTTTAACAAAATGTCAACCAGACCTGGGTCCACTGGTGAGCCTGATTTAATAGTGATGGTTACTTCCCTAACCGCATTGCAATCCAGTGGGGGGGAAACAGAATAGGGTACTGAGATTTTTCAAAGGATCCTCTACCAAATCATCAGAGAAAATTGAGTTTCCTCCCAAAGAGTCATAGATACGATCAACCTTACTGATGAAGAACTTAGCAAATTCATCATAACGTTCCTCTAGAGGGAGCGGGGGCCTGTTCCTTCCACTTTAGGTTTTAAGAAAGAATTTGCATTCTTAAAGCTTAAAGATTCCCTTAAAAACATTCAATGACTGACCAATCCTATTGCAAAGTCTGCAGTTCTAGCCTTCCTGATTGCATAATGATAAGTTTTCAGAGCTTTTTCATAAATAATCTTTCTCTCATCATTATAATGCACTCTCCATCTCCTTTCTTCTCTTTTACATTGTTTGTTAAGTTCCCTAAACCAAGTGCCTGTAATTTTATTATGGAATGGTTTCTGCATTTTTCTGGGAACCACCATGTCCGATGAGGTCACAATCCACTCCTCAAATGCCTTATTATCCAGATTGACATTGTCTTGCTGGCTGAAAACTGTTGCCCGAAGGCCTTCTGTCCACTATGTAAAATCAGGCTTTGATAATTGTCTAATTAGAGTGGAAGAAGGAACCTTTGTAACTATGATCTCTGGGTATGGGACATCAAACGTGATGAAATAAATGGTCAGTCCAAGGGGGCAGGAGTGGTTCATTTCCAATCACATGAGACATATTGGTAAAAACAGGGTCAACAATATGTACCTTGTTATGGGTGGGGAGTGTAACAATCTGCTCCAGTTGAACTGCTATAAGATAATTTAGAAAATTACATGCACCAATGCAAGAGAGGTCATCCAGATGGATATTTAAATCACCCAACAAAGTAAAATTTGCTGAGTTCAGACGCTGGTATGCTGTAATTTCTGAGAAAGACTGTTCAAATTTGACAGCCGGCCCAGGAGGCCTTAACAAAAGTAGGCAAGAAAAGGTGAAGCAGTGTGAGAGCACAATTGAAAACATTACATTTTTTGCAGCCTATATTCAATATGGGAGAAGGCCTACATTCCAGGTTAACTTAAATACAATCACAACCCCTCCACCTTTGTTACTGTCCTATCATGTCTTGCTATTGCATAGCCTGAAAGAAGCGCTACAGCAATGTCAGGTCCACTTTACTTGTTCAGCCAGGCTTCCGTAAGGCTGCTGGTTGCAGGTCATCCAGGAGTGCAAATATCTCCATCTGGAATTGATGAGGAACATCATCCAGGTAGAGTTAGAAAGGTGACTGGATTGCTTCTCTGCTAGAGAAAGCAAGCATTGAGGACTTTCAGCACAAAATGTTACCCTGTTGGAGTGATCTGAACATAAAGCAAACCCACAACTTCAACATTTACTGTGCAAATGATCAGATAATAATGAGTGAAGGCATGCTTTACCTGGTAATCGGTTGAGACTTTTTAAGGTTTCAGGGGTGTAACACTGACCATTTGGGCAAAAGGGACAGGAGTTATGGCCCCTGGCCCCAGCTGGCCACGGATGGGCACAGATGGGCTTGTCTCTGGCGTGCGGAAGGCACGTCATCGGTGCGTCTGCACACCAGTACTCATTAAGTGGGCAACCGAGCGTGACGCAAGGAGGCTGGAACGTCAACCATTCTGTGCTGATGGGCAGGCTCTACACTCAGCAAGGGAGAAGTCTCTTGCACTCCCAAAAACAACACAAGGACACGATTGAAATAAAATAAAAAAACCTTCACTGTTGTCCTCAAAGTGCCCCTTACGTAGATCCATACAACAAGAAATCACCCATATGAAAGTTCAAGCACATGAAAATGTCAAAATAATACACAGCAGAATTAAAAATAGTCCTTAACAGTATTAAAAATAAGATGCACACCTTAAAACCATAAAATAATTAGAAAAGATAATGGTAAGTAAAAGTGTATCAGGCAAAGCGTGTCAGGCAGATTCACTCACAATCCTGCAATTCAACATGCTGCCCATGTCCATGTCCCCTCTTGCCTGTCCTCTATTGACTGTCTGCATGTCAGTGCCCCCTCCCACCTGCCCATCATGGTCAGCTTGCTAGTCCTGCTCTGCCGGCCTGCCTCAGTGGTCAGCTTGCTGCCACTCCCACAGCCCACGTCCCCCCTGCTGCCCCCATTCTATGTGTGCTTGGCCTTGCCCCACCCCTTCTGCTCCCCATAGTCCATTGTGCTGCCTCCATCCGTGTATGCCTGCCCTTGGGTTCAGCTTGCACCCACTATCCTCCTCCCCACTGCCCTCATTGTCTGTGTGCTGTACCCTCTCTCCTGCCCCCTGCGGGCCAGAGTGCTACCTGCTAGATCTCATCTTAGCTTCCTAGCGCAATAACCATCAATTCTAGGATAAAATGAACCCCTTCATTTTGAATATTTCTAAAGAAAATTGTTAATGTTGCACAGCTATAAATCCATCAGGATGGCTTGAGGTGTGCTACAATTTTGTGATAAATATAAATGGTGAGTAAAAGAACAATGGCTTAAACCCAGATCTGTGACTGGAGGTGAGTGTTTTAAAAGTTTCAACACTCATCCATCATCCTTTTGTATTGATAAAGTTGCTTTACGTGAGAAAGGAAAGACCAGACGTGGGTCCCTTGCTCACTGCGCCAATGGATTCAAGCTAGCCTGGCTGATGAAGGGTGATATCCTGAAACTGGTCTCAGAAAGCTTGTTTCCAGTCCAGGGAGGACCTGGCCTGGCAGTTTGGGCTGGACTGTTCCCAGGGGGATCAAGGTCAAGACTGATTTGAATATGGCTGGGTCCAAACTGGGGTGGGATGGTGATCAAAAGAACAATGGGCTAAACCCAGATCTATGACTGGGGGTAAGTGTTTGAAAAGTTTCAACACTCCACCCATCATCCTTTTGTATTGCTAAAGTTGCTATATACACAAATGTGAGTGCCCAAGTTGTTTATTAAAGCACTGTGAGAAGCTGCAGTAGCCCACTGAGTGTTGTCAGAACACTGATGTTGAAGTATGTGTTTCACTCAGCATGCCAGAATATTTCAGTGAGATGGATTAAAAATTAATTTGACAACTGATAGACAATGTGTTCTCATTTTAGCTTTTTATAGCACTAACCATAATTTTATTAACAAACTGTTAGAAATGGGGTCTTTGGTTGTCAGTCAGGCTACCCCCTGTTCAAGCAAGGACCCTCACTCTAGTCAGGGTAAAAGAGAATCACCCTCAGTTAACCCCTGCTTACCCCCTTGATAGCTTGGCAGACCAGTAGGCTTAACTTCAGAGTGCTAGATGTAAAGTATTTGTACCAACACACAACTTAATGAAAACACTACAAAATGACACAACACAGGTTTAGAAAAATAGGAAATATTTATCTAAACAAAAACAAGACCTAAATGAAAAACATCCACCATACACAAGTCAAGTTATTAATAAAAATTCAAAAAGAGTCTTTAAGTAGTTTTAAACACACACTAACACTGTTAGCATGAAAAAGTACCTTTAGGTGCATCAAAAATAACCTTGCACGGGCTAGTACTCGTCAAAAAGGGCTTGCGATGCTTTGATTCCACTCACGAGCGGGACGTTGCATTGTTTCTCCTTTCACCGGGTCAGGCCCATCATTTCTTCTCTCCGCAGGAGAGCAATGCGTCAATTTGGTCAGCATTCTCGAGTCCGGGCAGGCCTTGTGTTGTTTTTACACGCCCAGCGGTGCTTGAGTCGGAAATCCAGCCTCACGATGATCCGAAAACCATGCAGCGTGGGTTGCGATCTCCCAGCCTTTGTCAGCGATGCTGCGTGTCGTTTCTCCTTCTCTGTGCGTCGATTCTTCGGCTGCGGAGCCAGCGGCGTGTCGTTTCTTCAGCCGCAGATCGGAGTTGCGTCGATCTTTTCCCCGTACGGCACTCTGTGTGTAGATTTCCTTTTCTTTAGGCTGCCGGCTTCTCCTTTCAGGGTCCCAGGAACTGGATGGGCACCACAGGGCAGAGTAGGAGTCTCTCTAGAGACTCCAGGTGCTGGCAGAGAGAAGTCTTTGCTGTACCTGAGACTTCAAACAACAGGAGGCAAGCTCTAAATCAAGCCCTTGGAGAGTTCTTCTCAAGATGGAAGGCACACAAAGTCCAGTCTTTGCCCTCTTACTCTGGCAGAAGCTGCAACTGCAGGATATCTCCACAAAGCACAGTCACAGGCAGGGCAGCTGTTCTTCCTCAGCTCTTCAGCTCTTCTACAGGCAGAGGTTCCTCTTATTTCCAGAAGTGTTTCTAAAGTCTGATGTTTTGGGTGCCCTTCTTATACCCAATTTCTCCTTTGAAGTAGGCCTACTTCAAAGTAAAGTCTCTTTTGAATGTGAAATCCTGCCTTGCCCAGACCAGGACCCAGACACTCACCAGGGGGTTGGAGACTGCATTGTGTGAGGGCAGGCAGAGCCCTTTCAGGTGTGAGTGACCACTCCTCCCCACCCTCCTAGCATAGATGGCTCATCAGGATATGGAGGCTACACCCCAGCTCCCTTTGTGCCACTGTCTAGTGTGAGGTGCAACCAGCCCAACTGTCAAACAGACCCAGACATGGCATACACAAACAGGCAGAGTCACAGAAATGGTATAAGCAAGAAAATGCTCACTTTCTATAAGTTGTATTTTCATACACACAATCTTAAAATCAACTTTACTAAAAGCTGTATTTTTAAATTGTGAGCTCAGAGACCCCAAACTCCACATGTCCATCCACTCCCAAAGAGAATCTACACTTTAATCAGATTTAAAGGTAGCCCCCATGTTAACCTATGAGAGGGACAGGCCTTGCAACAGTGAAAAACAAATTTAGCAATATTCCACTGTCAGGACATATAAACCACATTACTATGGGCCTGATTACAACTTTGGTGGAGGGGATTAATCCGTCCCAAATGTGGCAGATATCCCGCCCGCTGTATAACGAGTTCCATAGGATATAATGGACTCATAATACGGCGGGCGAGATATCCATCACATTTGAGACGGATTAACCCCCTCCGCCAAAGTTTTAATCAGGCCCTATATGTCCTACCGTAACCATACACTGCACCCTGCCCTTGGGGCTACCTAGGGCCTACCTTAGGGGTGTCTGACATGTAGGAAAAGGGAAGGTTTAGGCCTAGCAAGTGGGTATACTTGCTAAGTCGAATTTACAGTTAAAACTGCACACACAGACACTGCATGTGGGTGGCACAACCAGTGCTGCAGGCTCAATAGTAGCACTTGATTTACAGGCCCTGGCACCTCTAGTGCACTTTACTAGGGACTGACTAGTAAACCAAATATGCCAGTCATGGATAAACCAATTACATACACATGTTGTAAAGGAGCACTTGCACTTTAGCACTGGTTAGCAGTGGTAATGTGCCCAGAGTAACAAAAAAAGCAAAATCAGAGTCCAGCACACATCAACAACCTGGGGAACAGAGGCAAAAAGTTAAGGGAGAATTACGCCAAGGATGAAAAGCCTAACACAAACCAATGTTAATTTCTAAAGGATATGTATTTACAGCTTTGACTCCATGAAGATGGATTGGGGTGTGCCACACTTCTGTCATGGATACTGAAAGTGGTCTAATTGTTCCTTAGGACACTGAGGGAAGCTGTGGTGGAACACAGAGGAGTTAACTGACAGACTGCCATTGGTGCTGATAGTATACATCACAGTTTGCAGCTCAGAATGTTTTACTAACGTGAATGAGGAATATGCCTGAGAACTCACAGAAAAAGTATCCTCATTTTAGTTTTCTAGAGCACTAACCATAATTTTATGACAAAAGTAACTACCTAATTGTGTTCATTTCTAAAGGAAATGCTTTACATATCACAGCTTTATTTCAACTTAGATGGTTTCAGGTGTGCCACTTTTTGATCATAAGTAAAAAGGTTAGCACTCTAGTTGTTCATGAAATAACTTTGAGAAATGCACTTGGTTGTATTAATGTGGTTGTTTAATAGAACATCAAGCAAAATCATATTATGATACTTAACTATAATGTCAGATTGACCTTTGGTTTCTTTCAGTGAATTCCTTGGTTTTTGGTCATATTCCCAAGTCCCCTATTGGCAGTCAACCCCTCCGGTGTTCATGGTCTTGAGCAGTGCACAGTGTGGAGTTGGCTGCAGGTCATGGCCTGGGCCCAGACCCTGCATTTAAATCCTAGCTTTTGGAATTTGGGTACAGGGTCTGACCCCAATGCCAGTGAGGTTGTCTATGTTAAAGGACTTCTAGAAATTCACTGAAAAATCTAAAGATAAAAATAGCATTACAGTTAGATGAGGTACTAACATTTTACCTTACATTTTTAAAAAAGTCTAGAAATTTACTGAAAAAACTAAAACAGAAAGAGAGAGTAAGAAAGTTACAATGTGAGAATATAAGAGGCAGAAAGGCAGATAATGCAACAAAAAAGAAGGAAAGAGAAAAAGGGAGAAGACCAAAGCAAGAGAGAAAAAAAGAGATGAAAACGGAACAAGCATTTGCAATGCAACAGGGCTCTCATTTGCTTGAGTTAGAGCTATTGGCATTGTAAATTCATAACTGGAATTTTCTTGCCACAAATTGGTATACCCTGCCTCATAATTACATCTTTTCCTGCCATATAATTCCAGTGGCACTGCATATAACTAAAGCAATTCCATTTACCTTCTTCCTCTATCTGCAGCAAAAAAATGAAAATGTTGCCATTTAGCATCCCAATATAAATCTGCCATGCTAATTTCAATAGAATACCACTTTGAAAACCCCACCATCAGATTTGTTGGCTGGCTAACACAATTCGCCAAAAGAAGACACAAGAGAGCGGCAGAGAAGAATGAAACTAGAATGGTCACCGATACATATCAAGAGTGTTCAAATAGTCATAGTGCAATCAGGATTTTAAGTTGGCCTGAATTATGGTCATAATTGTAATAAGGAGAGATTATTAAAACATATATAATTATCATATAAACCTTTACCAGAAATAAACTTGGCACTAAACTGTAATGCTCAAAACAGCCCCTAGAGGGCACCATAAGAAAAATATCATTTGTAAGAAACATGGACATGTACCCATATTGTTAGCTCCTAGAGAGGATAACCCCATGAAAAAAACAGGAGACAGTTACAAAATAAAGGAGCACGAGCAAGCACCTAAGACAAACAAGTGAAACCAGAGCTGGCAGCATTACTGTTGGCTGTGTCATAGCGCTTTTTTGTTTTTTGTTATGGTGGGTGGGGGAACATGGATAATGGCAGGAGGACAGCAGGGTGTAAGCAACAAGATGGACAGCAGAAGAAGGGCATTTAAATGTAATGAGGTACCATGTACAGTTGTTTGGGTCCTTTGACCAGATTTTAGAGGACATGAGTGAAAACGTAATACTTATAATACTCTTGGTTTACATAGTTGCAAGAGCTATGATAATGCACCTGTGAGTGTCCTATAAATAACAGATATTACCATTACCCTGTTTTTGTGCTACTCAATTGTAACAGTACTCGTACACCTTAGACTGAGGTTGTGATGCAAAGGGTTAAAATGTACATGAGGTGACAGCTAGAAACGCATCCGGTTGTAAAAACTCCGAGACCCAAACAATAAGCAGCTATTTCATTTGGAAGTGAATGGATTGTACAAAAAGCCTGGATTGGCTCATCTCTTGGTATCATCACAAACAATTAAACAATGGCAGATTGAAAAAACTATGGAATGGAAACAAACTTACAAATGCTGATCAATACTACGCTGATGGCCTAGCCTGGAGAGGATCCTGGGCAGTTGTTAAAGGGCACACCCTGGCCTTCAGTTGCATTCTGGGACATGATGTTTTTTTTCTGCAGTTACACGTGCAGAACGTCAAACTAGTGGTATTGTAAATTTATAACTGGCTTGTTTCTGTCATATAATTATAGGAGCCCTGCAAATAACTAAAGAACTAGTAGGTCTACAGGAATATATTTTCAAACAAGACCCTCAAAACACAGACTCCCAGATGCAAAACAAAAGTTCCAGCCTCAAGAGTGTGTACAAATACACTGACTTGTGGAATGGGTTATTATTTTGGGGTCCTACTAACCTAGTTTGGGGATGCAGAGATGATCTAGACGGAAAGAGCATGTTGTGGTAAACATATTATGGAGATGGTCCCATTCTCCTAGGAGTTAAGAGCAAAAATATTTTGCAAAAAGAATGTACTGCAAACCACTATGGGGTGAGTTTCCAAGCCCTGCAAATATAGTAGTATGTTGATTGTAGTGCTCAGAACAGCCCCTAGAGAACATGACAATAAAAATACCATTTCTAAGAAACAAGGTCATGTAATTTTATAGCTAGCACCTAGAGAACATAATCACCTGAAAACAGAATAGCAAAATATAATAAAGTAGAATCATGTACTTAGCCCATAGAGAGCATAGTGCATTACATATTTTAAGACTGGCAGGCCAACTGCAAAATTGTTACAAACAAGGCACTGCATGGTGGGAGGGGTTATTATTTTGGTGTACCCACTGACCTAGTGTGGGGACCTAGAGATTACCTAGACAGAAAGAGTGCATCGTACTTAAGTTTTTGGTGGTGGTCCCATTATCCTAGGGCCACCACACGCTGAGCTATGGGCAACATTTTTTTTTTAAAGAATGCTTGCAAAGCATTATGGGGAGAGTTACCAGAGTGCAGTGAATATTGTAGTCTTGGATTGAGCTTTCTTCCTGTTTTGAAGTCTCAGGGACAGCAACAACTTCATCTACTAGCTTTTAGCTGGTTTTCCGACATCAGCTATGCCCGGAATGACTTAAACAACCCCAGCACCGACGCCGCAGCCTGCTCCCGCTCCACGAACATCGCGCCATGCAGCAACTGTGGCCTGCAACACAAGTTCGATGTTGCCGCGACAATTCTGATGTCACGAAGGGTCATCACGACACTGCGAAGTCAACACATCCCATCTTAATCGACTGGATCCATCGACCCTGCAGGGTCACAAGAAACTGATGCATCACCACAGACGCCGCACCAGCTCCCTCTGCAACTGAACGGAACCAATGGCTCACCTCCACCTGCCTCGCAGTGCAGAACTGATGCCTCACCTCCCAGGACGTTGCGAGGGACTGACAGGACACCGGCCCCAGTGACTTCTCATCTCTCCAGCTCCATGTGACGTCTTTGTTTCTTCGTTTTCAAAAGATACTGTACTTGGGGGTCTGTGCAATTCCGTGACCAGCGCCTGTGGTGTCAGATTATTGGGAATGACTCCGTCAGTGGCGCTGTGATAGCCCCAGTTGGAGCTATTGTGTTTCTAAGCGCTTTAGTGGGATGTAATCTTTACAAATTCATAACTCTGCTTGTGTACATTGGATTATCATCATTTCAACCTTATTGTATTCAGATAAATATTATCTTATTTTTTAAAGCTTTGTGGTCTATTTTTGTGGTTTTTTACTGTGTTACTCTATGATTTATTGCACAAATACTTTACAATTTGCCTTCTAAGTTATGCCTGCCTGCTCTGTGCCAAGCTACCAGAGGGTGAACACAGGAGAATTTGGGTTGTGTTGTGCCTTACCCTGACTAGGATTGTGCTCCCTACTTGGACGAGGTTGTATACCTATATCAACTAGAGACCAAATTTCTGACAACTCTGTTCCTGTTTGAAGTGCTGATTAAATACTTTACACATTGCCTCTAGGTTAAACCTGACTGGTTTGTTTCAAGCTATCAGAGGGTTAAGCCCAGGTTAATTTTGGTTTACTTGTATTTCACCCTCACAGAGATTGTGATTACTTCTTGAATAGAGTTTCACCCCCCACAGCAACTAGTAACCCAAAGTCCAACATTGATGTTCAGTGATGAGATTTGGACTTCTGTTTGTGCAGTGCCACACAGTGATTTTGTGCTACACTAAACATCCCCAAAAATCATTTGAAGATTGGAGTTTCTTTTAAATTCTCCTTGATAGGCCCTTTTCCTTTTTCCAAATTTACCCTCATTCTATCTGACTGTCTGTGCCTATGGCCACACCTGCAAGGATGGAGTTTGAGCTTGCCAATATGGATGTATACACTGTGGCCGAGCTCAAGAAGTTCTGTAGGAATATGTGGCTTCCAGTCCGCAAGAATATCAGGAAACTAGAACTTCTAACGGCTCTGAGGGTCTGGGCAGAGACATACCAATACTTGCAATACTGCCAACAGTGGATGACGAGGATGATGAGAATGATGATATGGAAGGGCAAGGGGAGGACCTGTGTGCAGGTCCTGAAATGCAGCACACAGTGTAGGGTGATGTATTTAATTCCAGAATTAGAAGTCTTTACCAGATCAGAGAGGAGCATGTCCTCCCAAGGTCCTTCCCCAGAGCAGCTGGAAGACATGAAGACTGACAGGGAGTTTAGGTTGCAGATGGCTAAACATAAGATGGGAGAAAATAAACTGGCCAGAGAAACAGAGAAGGAGAGAGCCTTGACAAAGGATAATGCAAAGGCTGAGTTAGCCTTGGAAAGGCAAAAGGCTGAGGCTGACAGAGCCTCAGAGGAAAAGAGACTAGAAAAGGAGAAGAGGAGAATGGCCCATCAGCTGCGTTTCAGGAAGCTAGACAGAACAGCAAAGTGGAGTCCAGAAATACTGGAGGCAGCATATCCACAGTATCCTCTAGAGACAAGAGGGTCCACATCCCAAAGGATGTGGTGCCTCATTTGGTTGTGACAGATGACCTTGACAAGTGGTTTAAAGCCAATCTGGTAGCTCTGGAGATCACTAGAGCCCCTGCATAGGATTGAGGAGGTCAATCTCCTGAGACACATATTTAGTGAAGGGAGGGACCTCCTACTGGCACTAGACTAGGGGGACAGAATGTGATATGCCCAGTGAAGCACACCCTGGTCCCCCTTGTCAGGAAGTATGGCCTCACCCCAGAAAAATATAGGCAGATGTTTAGGGACAGTCAATACCCACATAAACAGAAGATTAAGTTCCCTGACCAGAGGTCCTGAGAGACGTTGGCCCATGAGTGGGATGAGTGTCATCAGTTTGGGCACTTCAAGGGTGATACAGTGGGCACAGCCACACACTGGGGGCAGACACCAGGCTTTGCTACTGTAGCACATTGTTAAGGAGATTGCCTCAGTTAGTGTGTGGGGTAGTGCAGAGGTTACCCTAGTGTTGGTGGGGATGGCTAGATGGTGCCAGAAGTACATATGCCTAGCAGTACAGGCAGTGGGTCACTCTCAATGGGCAGAGGGTGGAGTCTCTGAGAGACACAGGAGCCCGCATGACAACTGTCAAGTATTATCTGGTGTTCTCAGAGCAGGTAGTCCCTAATGTAGTCCATTAGGCTGCAGTAGCTGACAACCATGAGAGTCACTATCCAGTGGCTTTGGTTCCCTTTGATTGGGGGGGGGGTCTCAGGTTCCTTGAGAGTAACGGTGAGTGCATCCATGCCTGTGGATAGTCTGTTCAGTAATGACCTGGAGCGACCCGTCTGGAATGAAGTGGGCTGTGGTCCACCTTGAGATGTTGGGATTGACTGCGTATGTTTGCCCAACCACATGGTCTAGGACCGTCTAATAGGGTAATCAGGAGGACCTCATGCCTTTTGAGAATGACCCAGGTACCTGAAAAAAGAGATAGGGGAAGGGGCTTGGGAAACCAACTGCTTAAACTCCCACAGCCTGGGAGGAGGCTGAGCCCAAGGGGGATGCACCAGAACTTACAGGAGAAGGCATTGCCGCCCTGGGAAAGCTACATGAACTGACCAATTGGCAGAAAGAAGAAGGTCTCACCTGTGAGGAGAAGGAAGGAGGTCTCACCAGGGAGGAGTTCTGCAAAACGCAGAAGGAGTGCTCTTCTCTGGAGGGCCTACAGAGGCGGGCGGAGTCCCTAGGCACCTCTAGTGATCACCTGATGTACTGGGAGAATGGTCTCCTGCACAGAGAGCCTAGGGTTCCTGAGCCTAGTGCAATCCATGTGTTGGTGGTCCTTCCAGTGCTGCAGGGCCTTCCTTCCAGAGCTGGCTCACAATGGTCCCTTAGCAGGTCATTTAGAGTCTTGGATGAAGACAGCATCAGATGCATTCTGCAGTGAAAAACTCGTAAATTCATGTTTTACTACAAGGCCTACCTCTCTCATAGGATAACATTGGGTTTCCTTATTACAATAAATAAGTGATAACTTTCAATTGGGAGCAGGTAGACAGGTCGCGTTTGGTGCCTAAAGGATTGTAATTAAAATCAATTTTTAATGGTAAAGTCAGATTTTAAGTCACAATTCTGAAACACTGTTGCCATTTTCTTCTTCTAACCATTTGTTGACTTAAGGTTGTATCCTGGGCAGCATGTATAGGTGTAGCTGCCAGTTGGTCTTTGTTCATTGCTCCCAGACAGTGAGAAAAAGAGGGAATGGTTATTGGCAGAATGGGCCATCCCTCACTTGATGGGGATAGCTGTCACCTACCACACTTGCACAACACAAAAAGCTACGACTGAGCACACTCATAAAGGGTTTGACACCACTCTTTTGTGATCTGGGACAAGCTGGGTCTGGCAGGAAATTCCGGACATCTCTGGTGGTGGAAACCTCAGAACCTTCTCCTATTCCAAAGTGGACAGGAGGTATAAATAATGGACCCTCAGACCCAACTCTTCAGGACACCTCTGGACATGTGGAAGACTCAAAAGGACTGATGTGCTACTCTGCAAAAGGGAATGCTATTCTGTTGCCCTGCTGCTCTGCCACCGTGCTGCCAGAATGAGAATTACTGGACCTGCATTTTGCACGCAGGACCATCAGAGTGATTCCTAGGGTTAGTTGGCTGGCCTCCTAATGAGAGCCTCAGGGACAGAAAAGGCTCTAACCAACCTTAACCTAGCACCTGGGCTCTCTATGCCATGAGATCTAAATTTGTGCTCCTTTAATAGGATATTGAAACAGCACTTATTCCAAACCTGAATAATATGTAAATTACCCAAACAGTACATCTTGTATTGAAATTTTTCCCAAAAATTATGCGGTGTGGTATAATCACAGGGATGTTGGTAATTTTGCATTAAGGGGGTCATTCCGACCCAGGCGGGCGGCGGGTGCCGCCCGCCGGGCGGAGACCGCCAGAAGACCGCACCGCGGTCAAATGACCGCAGCGGTCATTCTGACTTTCCCGCTGGGCGGGCGGGCGACCGCCAAAAGGCCGCCCGCCCGCCCAGCGGGAAAGCCCCAGCAACGATGAAGCCAGCTCCGAATGGAGCCGGCGGAGTTGCTGGTGTGCGATGGGTGCAGTGGCACCCGTCGCGATTTTCAGTGTCTGCTAGGCAGACACTGAAAATCATTATGGGGCCCTGTTAGGGGGCCCCTGCACTGCCCATGCCTGTGGCATGGGTAGTGCAGGGGCCCCCAGGGGCCCCACGACACCCATTCCCGCCATACTGTTCCTGGCGGTTTTTACCGCCAGGACCAGGATGGCGGGAAGGGGGTCGGAATCCCCATGGCGGTGCTGCGAGCAGCGCCGCCATGGAGGATTCTTTGGGGCAGGGGTAAACCGGCGGGAAACCGCTGGTTGCCCTTTTCTGACCGCGGCTTTACCGCCGCGGTCAGAATAGCCCATGAAGCACCGCCAGCCTGTTGGCGGTGCTTCCACAGCACTCTGCCCTGGCGGTTTTCAACCGCCAGGGTCAGAATGACCACCTAAGTTTGTTATACAAAATTACTAAAATTATGCCATTTACATTAATGTAATTGAAAATCAAAGCATGAGAGGTATCCTAGCTGTACTGCACTTGCACTACAGCCTGCAAACCATCCTTAATGTTTGACAGAGTATCTCGGGTTTTTATATTTTGAAACTGGTTTTCATGTGTGCTTTTATGAATGTATAATGATTTTAGTATTTCCTTTGTGTTGTGTATTTGTTTTGATTGTCATTGTTTTTTTACTTGTAGCTGGGCTCCTGGCTCTGTTTATGTTTAGAAAAGTATAAGCTAGACTAAACATAAATAACCTTTATTTCCAGAAGTAAGGGAAAAAATGTAAGAGATACCGAATGTGTAAATTCTCAGCCACATATAATTATAGTAGTTAAAATGTAGTTATTTTGAAACTTTAATTTTGCTCACCTCTCACAATTAATTGAAAATTGCTATTTAATTTAAATTTTGAAAGGTGTGCCAGAATATTGGTTTCAAGGCAGGAACAAATAGGGCCTGATTAACAAACTACATTTTGTGGTACATGTATTAAGTACTACAGTTGTTCAACTTATTACAAAATGCTATTCACAAACCTGAAGGGAGAAATCTCCACCTCTCCTATCTTTTCTAAGGGGAGATACTCACACATGCAGGTTCACTAAATAGTAGTAAGTGTGGGAGGGCCTGGCTCAGTGGCTGGAAAATAGAGAATACTTAGTACTAAATTGTAGGGGTTTAGGGAGGAGCAAAGAGGGGTTTAGGAAAGGCTACAAAGAGGTTCAGGGAAGGTCAAACAGCCACCCACAACAGAATGAGCCCATTGTTATTTATAAACTGCACATCTAAAGTTACTACATTGTAAAATTACCCACAATAATAGTAATTGTACCCCAGGTCAATCTCCCACAGAATATAATGGTGGCAGGAACCTAAAATGGAACCCATAGCAAATTAAAAGAAACTATTTTTCTTTTTTTTTTTTTTAAATATATATGCATTTAGTTTGATTTTAAAATGTTAGACATAAATAAAACATGTTTATGATAACATATTTTAATAATAATTTTTCACCTAACTAAAAATGTAACATTATTTTTTATTTCATACTAGGGGTAGGCAGAACTCATGGAGTGTCTCACTGTGAAATTCCACGGAGTTACATAAAACTCTGCAAGATTCCGCTATGTTCCGCCAATGGGGGGAAAATATGCAGCTCGATCTGCAATTTAACACCAGTAGCGAAAGCAGCTCTGAAAAATAAATACGAATGGCACCATGCGTTGTGCAGTAGCACGCGCCTATTCGGGTTGATTTTGCTGCTGATTGAGTAGAAAAGTTATTTCAACAGTAGCAAATCTACTCAAACAGCAGCCCTCTGACCATGACTGCCCACGTTAGAAAATCACACTAAGGATTTCCAATTCTTCTTGTAGCCTCACAGAAAAAACATTTTGTCCCACAGTGATTAGCAGAATTTGGCCAGAACTCCATGTTAAACAAAACACAGAGTGACCAAAATTCCACCAATTCTGCGGGTGGAATGAAACATTACCATCCACCCGGAATCTATACACAACTTTTAATAATTTCTAATAAATAATAACAAAAAACATTTTAAGTGATATTATTTTAATAAAGCTTTAAAAAAATAATTTAATATATTTAGGTTATGTAATTCAAAAATAAATTGATAATGCCATAGCCTTTCTTTCATTTTGTTCTTTATTGAAAATAAATGTAAATAATTTACATTTATATATTACATAAACATATTTTTCCTATATTTTTTAAAGTTGAATAAACTTTTTTGTTTCTCCCTATAGTTTACCCTAAAAAGAACTATGCCCCAGTGTATTCCACGTATGTGTGAAAAATTACTGGTAGTTATTTTATACTTATAAATTCGGCTCCCCTTCTGTTTCATGGAGTGGAGAAATGTTTACACTCTGTAGTAAAATTATACTTTACACTTAGAAATGATGAATAGTGAAAAATAGTTCATTTACAATATATAACTCCTTTAAGAATTCAACTTTTATAATTATAATTTGAATTTTTTATTTATTTTTATTTAGGAATGAAGGACTACAATACAAATCATCAGTGCCTTATGTCAAAGAATATAAAAAGCACTTCAATGCAAAGCAACTTTAAATTTCTATCGAAAAAACGACAATGGGAGGGGCGAAGAAAGTGAAAGAGCCGAGAAATGTACACTTGACTTGTCCTCACTTGCATCTCTGAATAGAGTGCTCATGAACTACCAAAACAGATAGTATTTGCTCTATTCTATCTAAATTGATGACCTGTCTATGTATGATGAATACTTTACATTCAGGAGTCACTTACTCTATCTTAAATTTACACATTCCATTAAGTTTGGGTATGCTTCTTATTGGGACTGGTTCACACTGTGAATTACCAATGTGGTTATTGAGGTCCCATTGATATAGAGGTTGTTCATCAATGTAAACACATTAACTGGTAATCGTTCTTGGCAGCAATAATGTTCTTTGTGCTACAAATATCTCATTGCAATCTGTAGTTTTAATTGTCTCTTATTTTTCAGAAACTAATTCAACATGCACTGAACGTTATTTTTCTTTGCTATATTTTGCTCAGTATTGTGTAGTGACACAATATCAGTTTCAAACTACAAATTGTGTAAAAAACTGAACAATTTTATGATTGTATTTTTTTAGGTTGAGCGTGGAAGCACTTTTCGACCTGTTGTAAGTATTCTGTGGGCTTTTAACCATGCCCATCCCTTTCACTCGTTCATGGGCTTGCCTTTAAAAAATCCCTCGATTTCATTGGTAAATGCTTTACGTTTGCCCCGCCTTGAGGCAGTTTTGTTACCACCTCGCATACAGACCCTGTTACATGGATTATTGCACGATTGCCAATTTACTTCCGCATAAGTGAACTGTTTTTTCTTTTGTTTATCCCATTCATGCTCACAGTTGAGAACAGCAGTGCAAATGCCATCTGAAGTATTGTAGCGCTGGCCACATTGTTCCCACTGTTACCTAATCAGAGGCATTTCTTTTGGCTTTCCCCTTCACACTCCCTAGCTTTCACAAAAACACTTGCAATTGATAAATGCTTTACGTAAAAAACACAGAAATCCACAAAGCAGATCTCCCAACACAGCGGGAGTGCCAATATTATAATATTTACTGCACTCAGGAAACTCACCACATAATACTTTGCAAGAATTCTTTTACAAAACAATTTTGCCCGTAACTCAGCCTGTGGTGGGTCTAGGACAATGGGACCACCACTAAATTGTTAACAACAACATGCTCTTTCTGTCTACATCATCTCCACACTAGGTTAGTGGGGACCCCCAAAAAATAACCCCTACCACCATTCAGTGTTTTTTTTTAACTCTCATGGTTAGAAATATTGTCTTACAGCTGAGAGTAGTTTGTGTTTTAAGGGCCTTGTTTGTGATATTGTTGTAGTAGGCCAGTCATCTCTGAAAATTACAATGTACTATGTCTTGTAGGGGTAAAATATATGCCCACACTGCATTATATTTTGCCATTTTGTTTTCATGAGGTTGTGTCTTCTAGGGCATAACTATGGGGGTTATTATGACCCCGGTGGTCGGTGATAATGTGGTGGTAGTACCGCCAACACGCTGGCGGTACTTACCGCCACATTATGACATTGGCGGGTTGCCTTCAGCCAACCCGCCAATCTACCACTCCTACCGCCATGGCCGTAGCAGCCCGGCAGCCGCCATTGTGCCACCTGCAGGATTATACCCCGCCTACCGCCATGGTTTTTGCGGAATCTTTTGTTATATGCAGAACTACTGGAATTATGGAGCAGAAAGGACCAAAATATGCAGCAGGGTTGACCAATTAATGTGGTAAAAGAAGTCCAGTTATAAATTTACAATGCCAATAACTCTAACACACGTAAATGCGAGACCTATTGCATTGAAAATGGTTATTATAAAAATAAACACTGCCATTTCATACAATACATGGATTGCTAGGGAAAATATTTCGAGCAGGAGCCTTCTGGATAAAAAAGCAGTTGACGCCATAAAAATATAAAAAATAACCCCAATAACATAGTTGCTCTTCTATTGAGTTTGCTTTTTAATGTAGCCAGACACACTTATACGGGAAATTATCAGTAATCTACTGTACCTCAAAGTCTCCAGGAGCCAATTTAATCCCAGTCAGCAAGACTTCTGGAAATACAAAAGATGTGCCAAAAGTGCCGCTTAGAGAAAAGGATTGAAAGAGGGTAGAACTGGTTTCAACAGGCTCGCCACATGTATCCAAGTGTGTGCTTTTACACTTTAGCAAGGTGCAAATCTGTAAGGAACAAACAGGCCATTTTATGTATAAAAATTGCAGAAACTGTACAACTACTCTTATAGCAAAATGGATTTGCTTACTTTACACTGATATGCAATCTACACGTCATTTCTTACTGCATTGGACTATGAGTAGGTTTATTCTCCAGATGGAGATACCGGTGCGCAAAATATACATTTCACTTGGGCTTTTACCTCTCATGCCCCACCCGCCCCAATTTGTGGATATCTCCTACTTATGCTGTGCTACTGACATGCTTCCTGATCTCCCAGCTTTTCAAAGCCAATAAGACATTGTTAATGTGTGAATCCTCGCAAACACCCTTGAGCATGCCTGTCTCTGTATTTTACCGCATTAAAACATATCCTATCAGCTTTGCCAATGTTTACTTTTTTTAAGCAGCTGGATTGTGCACCTTAACGTATGAGTGTGTTTGGGTGTGTAAACAAGTGTTACATCCATATGTGACTCACATACAATTCTTGATTGAAACATTTAAAAAGCCTGCTGCAGTGAACAAAAACAAAATAAAAAGGGGTGTTTTCTGCACACAATGCAAGTACGATATAAAGAATTTGATGTTACTGTTACAACTCCTGGAGTTGTAGCATCCACTTTTCTTTGTGAGGGGGTGGCTTGGAGGCAGTGCTATTGAACAGAGGGATAAGTGGTTTGTGATCAGTGGTGACCGTGAATGGGTGTCCGTATACATACACATGAAAGTGCTTGCACCCCCAATGAATGGCAATCGCTTCTCGCTCGATCTGCGAGTATCTTCTTTCTGTATCCATTGGGGACCGGCTTGTGTATGCCACTGGGGCTCATCTGCTTGAACCTTCTGGAGAAGCACCGCCCGCAGACCTGTTGGGCTGGCATCTACCGCTACAGTAGCCTCCCTCCTTGGGTCAAAATAACGCAGGGTGGTGTCTGCAGACAACGTATCCTTTGTCGCCTGAACGCGCTCTCCTGTGCCGGACCCCATGACCATGCTGTGGTGGCTTTAGTCAGGTCTCTCAGTGGCTGCATGAGAGATATGAGATCTTTGTTGAATCTTTCACAGTAATTTACCATGCTTAAAAAACTACAGACTTCTGTTACGCTGGTAGGATGGAGAATGTTCTTGATGTCCGCAACTTTGTCAGGGTCAGGAGCGACCTCTTCTGATGAAAATATGTAACCAAAAAAATGTAGTTTGTTTTTTAGGAACTCACATTTTTCTCTGTGGAGAGTAAGGCCACACTCATGTATGCGCTGAAGGACTCTCTTTAGTTGCGCATGATGTTCTGGGATGCTTTTGGCATTAATCAAAATGTCATCACTGACGTTGATGACTCCAGTTCAGTCTCTCAGGACTTCGCGAATAGTGTTCTTAAAAACTTCTGCAGCGATGGAAATAGCATAATTTAGTCATCGTTAGCAGCGAAGTCCCACATGAGTTGAAAACATCGTGATATATCTCAACTCCTCCGCTATGACTAGTTGGTTATATCCAGACCGTAGGTCTAGTTTTGAAAACCAGTGAGCTTCCCTCAGTTCCCCAATGAAGTCGTCAATGAGTTAAGTGTTGTTCCCTCTATATCGAGGTGTTGAGAAGCCTCATGTCAATGCAGATTCTGACCTCTCCTGGTTGTTTTGGTTTCTTGGCCACTACCATCGGTGATACCCACGGTGTTGGGCCTTTTACTTTTTCAATAATGCCCGCAGCTTTCAGTTTCTCCAGCTTCCTTTCAACGAGAGGCCTGAGATGGAAGACGATCTGTCGATGGCACCCTATTCCTTCAAACACTTGTGAGAAGGATTCGAGAATGTTGCTGAGGGATTTGACGTAGATGCCGAACGTGAAGGTCACAATGACTAGAGCTTCAGCCGTGTGACATCCCATGAGTGTGCGCTGGCCCTCTTCCGCAACATATACATACACATCTATCTCATGTGATCTATGAAAGATGGGAGACCAAAACTTCCCTCCCATGGTGAGTGGCTGAGCTTATCCATGGGCAAATACTCTAATATATGTCGGCATCAGGGGTGGTCACAGCTGCAGGCTTTGGTATGTGGCATCTGCCATGACGTTGATGGAGGCCCCAGTGTCTTCAATGGCTGCAACCCGACATCCTGCTATTAGTACCTTGAACTTGGGCAGTCTCTCATTCTATTGTGTGGCAGCACTAAAAGTGACGATGGAGTTTACTGTTTGTGTTTCATGTTTGTCGTTGTCCATGTCACTGCCACAGGTTTGAATTTCGAGGGCGGTAGTTACAGTGGTTCCGGTTGGTGCACTTTTCGTCAGGCAGCACATGTTGATGAAATGGTTGAACTTTCCGCATCCTGCGCATGTCTTCCCTTTGTCCGGACAGTCCGACAGGGGGTGGGGCGATCCTACACATCGACCACACATTCTCTGCGGTAGCAGTTGTTTCCGAAGTCTGGGTCTGTAGGGTGCGGGCGCGACTGTGACAACTTGCTCTACTTTGACTGGGCTCTGAAGCCCTGCCTCCATGTGGGAGGCTCTCGCTTTCAACAGCTCTTTTGTTCTTCCCATTGTCAGAAAGTCTGCTTGCGATCGTCCTGATTCTTCCAGGATGCGTTCCTGTAGCTTGGATGAGGCACACTCTTGAATAATCTGCCCTCTGATTTTGTCATTTTCATTGTGGAAATTGCATGTGGTAGCTAGTTCTTTAAGCCTCATATAGAACGTATCAATGGACTCCTCGGGGTGTTGCCAGGCTTGTCTGAATGTGAACCTTTCGTAGTTGACATTGACTATGGGTTCAAAGTGGGCTTTGAGGGCTGTAATGAGGGTTAGGTGTGTCTTTGGTTCTGCTTCGACTATTGTTTTAGATATCCGATATATGTCGTTCCCTCCTAAATGCAGTAACATGGCCCTCTTCTGTGCATTTTCGATTTTCATGGCTTCAAAGAATAACATCACTCTCTCTACCCAGTCCTTCCATCTGGCAGCTTGTGCAGACCAGGCGCGCTCCATTATGAATGGCTTTATGGTGGTATTGTATTCATCTTTGCAGGTGTGAGGTGTCTATTGGATAATCCCACTCTGTGCAAATGTGTCTGTGTTTACTTGTACTCTCCCCCTCTTTCTTCTTTTATATATATATTTTTTTCTATCTTTTATTATTATTACTTTTTTTATATTGGCTGGTCATGGGGCACCAGGTTTCACTGCAGGGCACTCTCCTGGAGTGGGACGGCAGCACCAGCCTTTAGGGACACTGCCGCTTTAAGAGGCTCCGACTCATCAGCCCTTCCTAGTGCACGCATTGCTCCCTGGAGGCTGGGGGGATTCCTCTGTGCAGCAGAGGCACCAAAGACACCTGTGCCGGCAGCACGATGATCAGGGCGGTCTGAAAGCAGCTGAACGGCTACGGGGGATGAGCACCGCAAACCACTTGGTGAGGAAAACGGCCGCTGTGTCACAGAGTCATGCAGTGAGTTACCCTTGTCGCCAGTGTGGTGTCTTCGGACACTTCTGGATTGTGTTGCTTTGACTATGCGAGCGGGAGTGCCAAGGAGACTCGAACACTGGCGTGCTCCTCTATTGCCGTCCAGAGACATACCTGACCACGCCCGCCGGCCGTGCCAAATTTATTTACTGGCCATCACTGGTCACTACCTTACATAAAATCATCTGGGGTAAAATTAGGAAACACCCCTCAATGATGACCCCACTTGGTAGTGATCACGACACCCTTACGTCACTGGCGCAACACTACAGTGCTTTTGAAATGTAAATCGGTTCCTCGTGAACTGCAATGCAGCCACTCCACAGGAGATAGACCAGTCAATAGCATGTAGTGAGAGAAATATATACTCCTTGATGGAACCCAGCAGAGTATGTTTTAAATAAATGGCACCAAACGTTCCTATTGACATCTGCACTGTCAAGATAAAAAAAAAAAAATGTTCTCTTTGACCATTCTGTAGTTAAAGGTTAGTAGTTAGTAATTCTGAAAGTTGCTGGGGTTGATCCCCCTGTGGGTATTTATATTGGTTTTTTTTATCCAATGTATTATTTTGCAGGATCTGTTTTTATTCAGGTTGAGACTTTCTCAATAAAATTATTTACAATGCAACGAGCCTCTATTGAAAAAGAATGGCTAAGTAAGGAACGGTAGCCAAATTACTATTTCTGTGGGATTTCACAACGCCATTATCATGCAATTGCGAGTTTTACCCCAGTAATAGGGAATAAAATGCAGAAGGTGAAATCCCTGCATATTTTCCTCATCGCTGGGCCTTTCACTGGGCATGAATGTGACCTACTTTTGGCAGGTGGAACTGTGCCTTAATTTTAACACACCCAGTAATCGTGGGTATGCTAAAACCTACAATCTTGTAATCTTGTTTCATCAGAGGCGATTAATGCGTCTCTTGCAATCGGACACTAGAATGTATTCACTGGCTCTCATTGGCTGACACAGTTACATCCATGAAAAGTGCTGCAAAGCTATGATGACAACTTAACCTTTACAGTGCAGGTGTCCGTCACTGGCGCGACGCCCACACTACCTCCCTGGTGCGGGTCACGACCAGTGTGCGACACCAGGGAGGAGGTTAAAAAATCCTCCAATGCATCGCATTGGAGGATTTTTATTAATGAAAAAACTCCCAGAAGACATGGAAGATCTTCTGTGTCTCCCCCACCGCCCACCCACCTACTTTGCGATGGTGATCTGACGTCACAGTTTGTTTTCTTTAACAGAACAAGAAGCGGTGCTCCAGTGGGGAAAACAGCCCAAACGGCCTTCCCCACATTCAGGAAGGCCTCGTTTGAAAGGAGAGACTCTCCCCTTTCAAACGAGGGCTTCCTGAACCGGTTTCCGGGCCCTCGATCGCAGCTGCAGTCGAGATCCAGAAAACCCCACTAAACATCAGGTAGGTTTACACCCGGGGGGGGGCGATCGCACCCGATTGCGCCCCCCAGGGATGTAAAAAAATGTAAAAATGTTTTGAAAAAAAAAATTCACATTGACTGGGGGTCGTCCGTGAGTAGGGCCAATCGCTGTGGGGCCACTCATTTTTTTTAACTGCTGTGTGGTTCTCCTGGGGGCCACTATACAGCTGTTAAAAAAATATAGATCTATATATGTATATATATATATATATATATATATATATATATATATATATATATATGTGTAGATATATATGTATATATATATATATATATATATATATATATATAGCGATCACTTTTGTCAACATGTGTGGTTTTGTGGTTTCTCTGGGGGCTGTAACCGGCCCCCAGGAAACCACACCCAAATATAAAAGTGATCTCTTTATATATATATATATATATATATACATATATATACATATATATATATATATATATACGCCACCAGTTCTCTTGCAGTTGCAGCTTGCGTCTTCAAAACAATGCACATACTTCAACTAATGCGATTCAACTGTAGTTTTTAGGCAGCAGTAAAAAAGTCAAGTAACTCTGGTGATTATGTTTCTGTTAGAAAAGGATCTGACTTTTGTCTAGTGGCAGTTTTGATCCCATAAAGTAGCGCAGAAGGTTTAAATGCCTACTGAAATGATCAAAACTGTATTATATGTGAATAGCTGAGTGGATTATTAAAGCCAGCCATTACCTGCGCTATAATACAAATGAAATGTAGAGGGGGGCTATGGAGAGATGAAATGCAGTTTTTCTGGGTGGTAGTGAGGAAATCGTACGAGGAGTTAATGGGAGTGGGAGAACCAATAATGATTGTTGGACTGGGTGCTAGAGGCGCTAAGGACTGTGACGATTGGTATGTGAAAAGGTGATGTAATAGTGTGTCTTTTTAGTTTTTTTGAGTGTCTTGAGAGAACATGATGATTGAGGGAAGAAGCGAAGGTAAGGTGACCTCTCTGTTGCAGGTATCACACACACACACACCAGCAATTTTGTGACTGTCTACATAGGCTAGTGTTTTAGAGCGACAGTTTAGCCAGTAGCAGAGAATGCATCTTGTTGGATGACTGCTGGTCAAACCCTAACTCCAGTTATAGAGGACCGCTCTGACGTAGGATCAGAGACTGAGACAGCAGATACTGAGACAGCAGATACTGAGACAGCATCTGAGGGATAGGGCAATGGTGCAGACTCTGGGAGTGATTTTTAAGTCGGAGGAGTCCCATTCGATATCTCCTCTTCCAGTGATTATGAGGGAGGTGATGAGGACAGTCCTGCTGTCCCTTCACAAGCACAGTCTGTGCAGCGAGACAATAGCGGGTTAGCCCAACCCAGAGAGCAGGTGCATGTGGCAGCAAGCACATAGAGAGTGCTCTCTTGGGAGCTCCCCAATTTAGTTCCGCCCCAAATTCCACCGCCCAAATCGTATTGTGGAGATATCAAATTTATCTATCACAAAACAACCTGGTTTTGGAAGGCAGGCACCTGCGTTTTTGGTCCTGGGCTCGGCGGCTATATACCAAACCAGGACATTTCTGGAAACTAGACATCTGGGGAAGTCCACAGAGGTGTGACTTGTGTGGATGCCCCAAAGTTTTCTTATCCAGAATACCCTCCAAAGCTGAAATGTTCAATAAAAACTATATTTTTTCTTCCATTTCAGTCACACAAACTACAGGGATATGCTGGGATCCACAAAATTCCTACCACCCAGTGTTTCCCTACCTGTCCTGATAAAAACGCTACCCCACTGGAGTGCCTGTACCTAGTGCCTGCGTCAGGAATGGATCACCCCAGGGTCAACAGTTGCCCTTATGTAAGGACCAACATTGACTGTTGTGTGATTTCTTTCTGACAGAGGCACTAGGCCTGCCCACACAAGTGAGGCACCATTTTTATCAGGAGACTCAGGGGAACTCGGCCCACAAGTCACACCATTGTGAATTCCCCTAGATATCTAGGCCCTAATTATACTTTTTTTGCACCGCATTAGCATCATTTTTTGGCACAAAAGCGGGGCAAACTTAAAAAATTCAATATTTATTTTGTACATTTGCAACACTTTCGCATCAGAAAATGATGCTAATGCAGCACAAAAAATGTATAAGTCAGGGCCCTAGTTTTAAAAAATGTATAGGTTTGCTAGGTTTCCCTATGTGTTGACTGAGTTAGAGGTCAAAGACCACAGCTAGGTACTTTGCAAAAAACAGGTTAGTTTTGTTTGGGAAAATGTGATGTGTCCATGTTGTGTTTTGGGGCGTTTCCTGTTGCGAGCATTAGGCCTACCCACACAAGTGAGGTACTATTTTTATCGGGCGACTCAGGGGGATGCTGCGTTTAAGGACATTTTTGGCTCCTTTCAGATTCCAGAACTTTCTGTCACCGAAATATGAGGAAAAAGTGTTTTTTGGCCAAATGTTGAGGTTTGCAAAGGATTCTAGGTAACAGAACCTGGCGAGAGCCCCACAAGTCGCCCCATCTTTGATTGCCCTACGTGTCTAGTTTTATAAAATGCACAGGTTTGGTAGGTTTCTTTAGGAGCTGGCTGAGCTAGAGGCCATAATCCACAGCTAGGCACTTTGCAAAACACAGCTATGTTTTCCTTGGGAAAATGTGATGTGTCCATGCTGCGTTCTGGGGCATTTCCTGTTCCGGGCACTAGGCCTACCCACACAAGTGAGGTACCATTTTTATCAGAAGACTTGGGGGAACACTGGGTGAGAGGAAATTTGTGGCTCCTCTCAGATTCCAGAACTTTCTGTCACCGAAATGTGAGGAAAAACTATTTTTTGGGCTCGGCACTAGGGGTGGGGGGAGGAAGTCCCAGCAGCTAAGGGGTTAAGAAAACAAAAATACACATTGCACACAGAGATACATTTATAGTGCCTGAAACTAAGAAGACCTTTAGATGGCCTACACCTTTCCCTTTCTTGATTTGAATTAGGAAAATATCAGTACAATAAAAAATTAAGGAAACCCTACGATATGCTTTTTGATTTTTCGAGAGATGATGCTGTTCTTGAAATGGTAAATTGGATCCAATATGATTGGTTACTTTTAAATAGGTTTAACTATGTTTAGAAATATAATTTCAGTAATCATTTAACATGTTAAAAGTCCTCTTGGTCATAGACTAATATTTATGCCATTAACCATTTGATTGACAGAATGAAGTTTGTTATGGATGAGTCGATAATATTTCAATTTTTATTGATCCATTGTCTGATAAATCCGGTCAAATTCATCACGAACTCGATTGTCCCAGCTGCATGCCAAGATCTGGCAAAATGTACATGACAGGCATAAAGAGGAAAATGTACATGATAGGCATAAAGTCGAGATAGTTGTAAATTTGATTGCTTTTTTATCAAAATTTGCATTGTACTTCTAAACTATGAAAAAGCTGTTACCTGCAGATAGTATTCGCCTTCAACTTCATGCATCCCATCAAAGGCACCCAAGGCGTACACTTCATCTTCCCGCTTCTCCACCATGCTGTAGCTCAGATGGCAGCATAGGTTCTTTTGACAAGTCGTTTGATTTCCTTCCGGTTTTTCAAGTGCTTTGAGTGTGAAATTGTCAAAGAAAATGGGTCTTACAAATTCCGAACTGTTGGTGGAGTATCCTGAGATGCTTGTGGCATATTCCGACCACTGGACAACGGAATAGGAAGGAGAATGACGAGGATGTGACAATACTTCTGCGAGTACCAGATGGCCATCCTCCATATCTGCATTATAATAGTATGCCCTAGGATAATCCGGTGCATATATGCCACTCCCTGGAAAAGATTAAAGAATCATTTCAGACTTTGGAACGAACAATATTTTTCGTTTATCTTACTGTACACAGAGTAACCAGTATGAGCAGGTGCCAAGGATAGCTTCAAAAGCCTTGCTTAAGCACAACACTCAAGCGTCCAGGATTAACAAGGGAAGCTGCTTTCCCTACATCCCTATTACTCTTACCGAGACATCAGACATCATGTGGCGCTATCAGTGCACTAATGCACATAAGGGCCTATCCTATGCCAATACAATGGCTGGAATACAATTACTCTCTTGAATCTATCCTTTACCTCTCCCGGTTGTTCTCACCCTCTTCACAAATTCCAAGGATGGCATAGCTTTCAGTTTCTCATTGCCAAATGTTTGCTGACTACAACTACATTTTGGAAGTCATTCCTTTCTCTGACTGCGATTACACAGCGAAACCCAGGAGGTATGCAGGGTCAGACACAGCTTTTACTCCACTTGGCATTCCCCCCTGGGTTGGAGAGCTTATAGGCCAGTTTTGAAATTCTAGGGCCGCTCCTGGTGCCTTTGTCAATATCCCCAGGTCCCGAGTTTAATTGTAGCAGGCATGGGGAGGCCGTCAGAGAGAGAGAGAGAAAGAAATGGAGGGAGGGGGAAGTAGAGAAAAAGCAATCAGAAACAGAGAAGAGGGAGAGGAGAGAAGCAGATAGAAACAATAAAAGTAATGGAAGACAGATGCTGTGCGCTTTAAACTAAATGGGAACAAAACTGATTTTCTTTGCTGTTTCGGCTAACAGTATTCCTATGGAGCTCCCCCAGAATTTCAGGTCTTTACCACTGAAATAAGAATTGCATCCATCTAGTATAGTATGCAATCTTAGGATTCGATTTGATGACAAACTATCTTTGAAAGGGCATGTTACCAAAGTCGCAGGCACCTGTTTTGTGTTCCTAAGGGATCTTAGGAAGGTGCTCCCACTCCTATTGACCTAAGCCAACTTCAGCATTATGCGCAGTGTCATACTGAGCATTTTGGACTACTGCAATGGCCTTCTACTCAGTGCCTCAGATTTCCTGGTCAGCAGACTACCGAGTTCAAGTAGGGGCTGCCAAATTAACCCCTAATTATTTTTAATGCCGCCCCCCGCAGTTAAAAAATAAAAATCCTTGGGCCCACCTCAGGATTTTTCACAATTATTTTATAAGGATGGTAATGTTTAAATATATCTAGGGCTATTACCTATTAAGGTTTATTACCTTTTTTTAAATGCAATGACATACTTCTGCTTAAAACAAAGGCCTGTTATCTGCATAATGCTTCTTTTGGCCAGAGTCTGGCGCCCCCCCTAGGATCACTTGGGGCCCCCACTAGGGGGGCCCGCCCCCCAGTTTGAAGACCTCTTGGTCATCGGCAACTAAGGTCTTGTGGGACCAACATTGCCTCCCAACAAAACAGAGGATCGCATTCAAGGCCTTGGGTAAAGCTCTAGATGGATATGGTCCACTACCATTACAACACAGATAGAGCCACTACAGTCCTGGGAGATGTCTTCGCTCCAACACTGCTAACCTAGTTATCATAAACAAATTGTACAAGATCCAACAAGGTTGCTGTGCCTTCACAATTAAGGCAGCTCAGATCTGGCATAAGTTGCATACTAATCTCAGATCAGCCACTGAATTTTTACCTTTCAGGAAGGCTCTTTCCAAGCTAATGCCATCTGTCAGTGTTCTAATTTTCTCTTTGAGTACTATTTTCTGATGTCCGCATGTTTGAAACTCAATTTTGTTCTCAGAGTCAGGATGCCAGTTTTGGCCACAGTTTGCACTTTTTAAATTATATAAATAAATAATGAATAAATAAAGTAAAACATCATGGGGGTCATTATGACGGTTGGTGGAAATGTGGCAGTAGTACCCCCAACATGCTGGCAGTACGTACCACCACATTTTGACATTGGCGGTTGGCTGAAGCACAGCGACCACCATGGCGGTAGCAGCCGCCAGGCTGGAGATAACAATCTCCAATCTAGCGGCCGCTACTGTCCCGCTGGGGGCATTATGACCCTGCCTACTGCCATGGTGTTCGTGGAATTCCTTCTCTGTCACTGGTTGGAGGCCCACCCCACCAACACTCCCCACACAACCCCCACTCCACCCCATCCACCATACCCCTCTTCCATTACTCCCCTACCAAACACGCACACTTGCAGGCACACACCACGCATTCACACACTCATTCACACAGGCATTCATACACGCATGCATCCATTCATTCACGCACACATCCGTACACACATCCAAACTTACACGCAGACACGCATTTACATTTAAATTCATTCACACATTCTCACACATGCACAGACACACGCAAGCAACACTACACACTCATTTGCATGCACGCACACACTCACTCATTCATGCACACACCACCACACACACATACAACACCCCCTCCCCTGTCAGAATCCCGATTTACCTGTATCCAGGGGGTCTTCAGGCAGGGGACGGGACGCTGCTACTGCCAGCAACGCCCACCAGCAGAACATCACCAGGCCCTATTATTTCTCATAATACGGCTGCCGGCGGTCTACTGGCATGGCGCTGCTGGTGGTATCAGCGCCACCTTAACACCATCCACCAGCATGGTCACACCCGGATCGCCGCCCTTCTTGTGGTGGAAATCCAGCTGTGGTCATATTATGGCAGACCGATGTTAGCCGCGGCGATGGTCTTTTGGCGGCCATTGCCTCAGCGGTTGGCAGTACTTACCGTCAAAGTTAAAATAAGGGCCTGTATGTTTTATTATTGTTTATAAATTATTAAAAGTGATGTACAGACTTTAAGCAATTTAATTATTTTAATTCATTTTATTGTTTACTGCTGCGTTTAAAACAGTTAATAAAATATTTAAAAATAAAATAATAATTATGTTTTATTTATAAAACATATCACTTATTTAGTGATATATTCTTAAATAGATGTAATTATTTATAATCTTTTTTAATATTTGCTTCTATGGGGTTATATTTTAAGTGTCTGCCTCCATCTATGGCACGGTGTTGCAGTATCTGTGGTTGGCCAAGAGTGGTGCTGGATTACTTCAACTCTGAGCTGGAGTACAATCACTACTGTTTTGGGCACTTTTTCAGTTGTAATAGCTAGAGGAGGGCAGTTTGTAAATAGCAATGGGCTTCCACTTTTGTGGGTGGGTGTTGGTCCCTCCCTTCCTACATAATCCCTAAAACCCTCCTTACTCCTTTCTTAACTCTTATTTTGTCATATTTCACATTTTTTACATTTTGTGTACAGAGGGGAGTGCAATGTGACCTGAAAATTATCCCAACCGAGTGCCTGAGCATGAAAACTCACAGACATGAGGACGCTAGGTGAGCCAGTGTTATGCAGAAATAGGGTGTTATGTTTACCCATGAGTACACCCCCCTAATCATTTGATGTGTTAAAAACTATGTCCCTACTGTATGAGGTGTGGGTGGTCACCAGGTGGTCAGTATGAGTTTGGTGGGAGGAAAAGGCAGCCTGCCAAACTCCCTTGGTCAGGTTACTGCCAGTGTGCTCCCCATCCTGCAGCCCCATTAAGAGTTTCCCACTGGTTCAGCAGGCAGACACAGAGTTTCTGCCCGCTGACCCAGGGGGAAACAGCCTACAAAATTGACGCCAGCTCAAAATTGAGCCGGTGTCAATGCTGTAGTGAGTAGGGTGCACCAGCACCCGTCGCAATTTTCACTGTTGTGCATGGGCAGTGCAGGGCACACCCGGGGCACCCTTCACCCTGTCGCCGTCAACCTTTACATGCCCGTGCTACCACCATGTAATCGCCGGGGGTGAAGGGACTTGTAATCCCCAGAGCAGCACTATTTGCAGTGCTGAACTGGCAGATTAGGACCGCCAGTACCGCCAGACCAACGAAAGGTTGTGATCTAGCGGTGCTGGCGGTCCGACCGTGGCTTGACCACCACGGTCGTAATATGGCTGCCGGACCGCCACATTGGCAACGGTCAGACCGTCACCATGACCCTGGCGGTCTCAAGACTGCCAGGATCATAATGATGGCCCAAGTCTTGAATACATCTATTGGCCCACGGATATGCATTACTCACAAAAACCCTGGAATGTACAGTGCTGCATCCGGCATACCATACACCACACAGAGTGCATTGCCAAGTACACAAAGTTACCATTAAATACAAAAGTACATTGATGTTTGTCATGTGATTGTGATGCATGTCATACACAATTATATCCTGTGTCAATTGTGTTTTGATTTCCATTCTGCTCTTACAGTTGCCAAGGGTTAACAAAACTGAGGAAGAGCACATATCATCACAGTACAAAAAGGAAACATTTATCAATATCAGGTATACACAGCTATACTACAGATGTGCCACCAATGCATGCACATCTGTCACTTATAAAACAGACTTAGCAAAACAAAAAATTAATTGATGAAATGATGCCAGTGTCTGAGGTTTCTTCAGGTATTCCATACATCACATTTCTTTTTTTACTTGTGATGCCCATACCTGTGATGGGCATGGGCAGATCTGGGTCCGGTGCTCACTGTACTAAATGTCTCAGACTGATCTCACTGATGAGGGCTATCAAAACGAGCTGCAGTTGGTTATGTTTCCATTCAGAAGGCAGTTGGCCTGACATTTCATGCTGTATTTTTCTTATTGGAACAGGACTAAGTTTGATTTACATAAAGGTGGTCCCTGTTTGAAGTGGCATCATGGGGAAAAAAATGACAGACTGGAATGCAACCAGATTGATGCCAGTGGCTGAGAACTTTGCAAGCATTCCACCCTATCCTTTTTTGTTTTCCACAAGATAAAACAGACTACATCACTGTAGGCATGCCCATTGACATACTACTTGACCAAAACTGGTAACGTGCTGTAAGTAGAAGAGGTGGGCATTTTTGCAGCTACAGCACAGGACCCAAGGTAGGTCACTTTGTGGTCACAAGCCCATGCTCCCATAAGTGCGCCGGGTATGCCTAGACGTGGGTCCCAGGCTCTCTATGCCACTTGATTCAAGCTAGCCTGGCTGATGAAGGGTGAATGTTTGATTGGTTCCGCATTCTGTCCATCCTTTGTTTTTTGCCCAATTTGGTTGTTAGCCCATTGTATCTCAGTATCTATGGAAATTACAAACAGCAAATAAATACTATGGCAGCAAAGCATTGTGTTGCTATCATGTTGTACAGCTAAACACAATACAGTTTTTAAAAGAATAGACAAGCAATACTGCATTGAAAGACATTTGCAATCATCCACAGAATATACATTGCTGTTTGCACAGTATCTTTATTAATATCCTTCTTTTTAGTGAATGTTGTCGATTTCGAGATAAAGTGGATTTTTCATCTGTCTAGTAATTGATTTGATATTGCATTTTCTTTTCTTATTGATTGAGCTAATTTTGAGCATTGTAGACTAATATAGTAATTTCAAAGTGAATCATGCCACTGTAAAACAGATACGCAGCTGGGAAGCAACAAAGTGACAACTTATAAACAGTCAGGTCTGAATTCAATACTATGTATTTAAATATAAAAAATACATATTACCTTTGTGAAAACAGGAGAATTTCTGATCATGTATTTAATCTTGTGGTTTCTTGCTGACAAAGCATTGTGAAAGGAGTGCTCATAGGTGGGTAACAGTTTCAAAAGATTGAAAAACTCTTAACATATGGTTACAAAATACACAACAATATATGTGAAATAATGGTCATTCAACCATAAAGAAAGTGGGAAAATGTTGCAATTTCCAAATCATCATTGGAACAGTCCATTGTTACATAAATGTGCTGCTCAGTCTAAATTAGCAGTTATGAACATAGAACAGAAGATTATGAAGGAAATGATTACTGGTCCAGTGCTGGGGGCATTGCCTCCCTGTCCCTCCTCCTTTTATCCTCACAGTGTTTCCTTCATGAGGTGTATCCACAGACTTAAGACAGGAACCTTGGTTGCCTGAGGTGTCCAGCCAGGATGTCAAATAAATTGAGTCAGTCCCACCCTTAACACCTCCCTGGGTTGCCTCTTTCTAGTGGCAGACCACAAGTGTCAAACAAAGGAAAGATGATGGTCAGAATGTTTGCAATTAGTTTAAGTCTCTGCAATTGCTCTGGATAGCATTCAAACTTAACACATTTCACCCAGTGAGCCACTCTTGAAAGAGGCCCATCTTATGCAAATCAGTACTGACCCTGCTCCTCATGGGAACAGTCAGTCCCGATCTCCAGCTGAAGACCTCTCTAGAAAAGAACACAAGCAACTGCAGACCAAGACGCTGCTGTTCACAGGGTTTGATGCTTGGCCATAGCGCATAGGTGTTGTTATCACACTGCAGAATTTTCTTTTTGATTGGAAAGGGTATTAGGAAGACATTTTGGCCCTCATTACGAGTCTGGCGGCCAGCATACTGCTGCGGTGGAGTAAGCGGCCGCACCATCCCGAGCCTAGCGGTGAAGACCACCATATTACAAGTCCTTTAAGGGTACCTGCAGAACGACAGGCAAGTCACTGTTTGGGCTGACACAGCGGAAGGGCTGGCGCGCCAGGCAGCAGCCATCTCCAGCCTGGAGGTCAGGCAGCATCCCACGACCATATTACGAGGTTGCACACCGCCAGGATTTCCAGGGCAGAACGACCACCACCAAAAGCCTCGCAGAAACAAACAAAATAAAAGGTAATCCCTACCTTCAGGAACACAGGCACGTCCATAGGTGCCATGGCACCTGAATTGCAACTCCTTCCAATCCTCTACCTGGCCCTGCAACTCCCAGACCGGCGACAGCGACCAGGTCACCAACCATAAGTACACCAGCCTAGCACATATTGGAGGGAACGATGTTAGTACACACACGCAACACACATACAACACAGGAAGCCATACTCACACTCACACGCAAACAGACACCCATACCAACATACACAAACACACACATACACACCAATACTCACAACCACCAAACATACATGGTGAAGGAAAGCCAGAACTCTGTAGTTAACAAGGACACCAACAGTGTAGTGCTGCATAAATACAATACATTGCAAAAATGTGCAATTACCAATGTACTTACAGGCCCAAGGGCCAGTTAAAACCATAGTGCCCCGAGCACACTGGGCACCATATGATGCCCCAACTTGACTCCTGACTTAAAAGTGCAGGCTTCCACTGGGCAGGGGCATTAATGGGGAATGCAGGCACTTCATGGGTGAGGGGGATAGGGATGGGGCGGTCCTTGGGCTTGGAGGTGGACTTCTTCCATCTGAGCCTGGAGGGGGGGGGGGGCCCTTTGGTGTGCCTTTAGATGGGGGTCTGTGGGCTTGCCCTTTGATGGGGGTGGCTTAGCAAGGGGGTGGCTTGACCTTGGGCTTGGCCTTGGAAGTGGAGGGAGTGGACTGCGTCTGGGAAGAGGAGGGAGTGGGCTTGAGTTTGGTAGCAGAAGCACTGGATGTGACAGGGGCGGAAGTGGTAGGTGGTGATGAGGCATGGGCAGGAGTAGCGGCAGATTGGGATGCGGAAGGCAGGGGCATAGGAAGGATAGCAGGGCGCTTGGGGGAACAAGGACTGGGTCAGTGGTGGGGAACAGGGAAAACTCATGCAGGAAACGTTTTTTGGGTACACATTGGAGGTTACTGGAAAGACGTTTGGGAGTGGAGGGAGTGGGTATGGTTCTGAGGTGTCTACATGGATGTGCCATCGGTGCAGGTGCGTGGGTGGATGAAATGTGTGTGCTGGGGGACTGTTGGGTGGGTGAGTGTGTGTGATTAGATGTACTGGGAGGAGGTGGGAAGGAGATGCATGGAGATGGCAGGGGGAAGTGTGAGTGAATGTTGGGGTGGTGTCTTCAGGTATGGTGGATGTGCTGCATGTGGGTGTGTTGCCAGTTGTGGTATCTGCACCAGTGGTGTATGGGGTGCATGAATGGGGCTCTGAAGATGTGGTGACAGTGGCATGCAGCAGGAACAGTGAATGATGTGGTTCTTACTGCAGGTGTGAGTGGTGTGTCGACTGAAAGGGGGAGATGGTTGGTGCAGGGTGTGGATGCTATCATGTCTGCATGTGTGTGTTGAGTGTGTGCATGGCGGTGGTGGCATCTGTGGTGCTTATGTCTGTCCTTGAGGACCGTGTCTGTTGATGCGGATTCATGTGGGTCAGTAGGTGTGCCTTGGATGGGTGAGGAGAGAGGGATGTGGAATTGGGAACAGGTAGCTGGAGGGGGGAGGGAAAAAGAAAGGACACTGGCTGCTGTCAACAAGGAGCCCAGAGCCTGAAACAATCCCTGTAGGCCAGACAAGGAATCTTGAATGCCTTCCAGGAACGCACTGCACTGTTGCATCTGGGATGCCAGTCCCTGGATGGCATTCAAGATAGTTGTCTGCCCCACAGAGATGGACCTCAGGAGGTCAATAGCCTCCTCATTGAGGGCAGCAGGGCTGACTGGGGCAGGTGCAGAGGTGCCTGCGACGAAGGAGATGCCCACCCTCTTGGGTGAGCGGGCACGGGCAACTGGGTGGGGAGCTACAGGGAGGGTGTGCTGTCAAAGGAGGTGGCAAACATGGATGGTGATGGGGTGGTCCCATATGGGTCTGCCACCACCAGGGAGGTGGAATCTGTGGATGTAGTGGTCGATCCGGTCTCCCCTGTGGCACTCCCCTTGCCCTCTTGCACACTGGTCCCCTCAGCCCCACTGGGGTCAGCCTCCTGGGTCCCGTGGGCTGCAGCTTCCCGACTCACCAGTTCCCATTCTCCTTCACCACATGATGCTGATGCACACGAAGACAGAGGAGGACAGGGATGGAGAAAGCAGGAGACAGGATGCAATTGGTCAATGCCGGCACAACAATCACACAGGGTAGAACATCAGCATTTGATGTAATGCCATGATACCTTATTCCCACCTCTGAACATCCTACAACTTGGGCACCAATGTGGGTGACCACAACAATGCACATGTCAACCGCTGATGGTCTGATGTTGCTAAAATATACATGAGGAATGTCATACCAGCCACACCAGTCCAGTACCTGTCCACTACTCACGGCCGCTGAGACAAGCATGCAAGAACTGCACGCCCAACAGGATCCTGCACGCCTGGTTGGTCTTCTAGGCCCAGTGTCTCAGGTCCTCCCACCACTTTCTGCGGTGGGTGATCCACCGGGCATGGACCCCTAGGGTTCCCACTTGGTTGTCGATGGCATGCAAAATCCCCTTCTTCTGATGTGCGCTGACCTGCATGGGTGACACAGACAGAAGAACACAGTCATGTAGGGATGCATCCCTTGGACAGTAGTGGGCAGCACACATCACACTTCCAGACCCACACGTCATCAGCCAACGTAGCCTTTGGCACCTCATCCATGGTCCATTCACACTGCCACCTACCAAGGCCCCCATCCCCATGCGCACAACTCACATACAGGACAATGACAATGAGCTCACCTGCTGCTCTGGTGCCCCATACAACTGTCCATACAGGGACAGAACCCTGTCTACAAGCCGCTCCAACTCATCCTTGGTGAAGGAGGGCCCCTGTCACATGCAGGATGCAGCATCTTGGCTACCAGAGTCAGTACACAGCAGCACTCACAGTGGAGGTCTACAGTGCATGAAGTTCATGAGTCAAGTGAGCATGAGCACAAGAAATGGCGGTCACGGCTGCCACTGACATCACCCGCACCGCCGGGGGCAATCGACATTGGCTCCTGCCTCCCATTTTCAACAGTGTGAGCCAATGGTGAGTTGCACAGCAGTTGTGACTGCCTGCAACCATGACGTGTTACGCCGGCAGGATGAACTCACTTCCAACTGACCTATGCATGCAGACAAGTGGCAACCATTTTATATCTACAATGTGTGATGTGAGTGTAATTTAGTGCGTCACAAGTCTATGTTGCACGACATTGTACCACCTCTCTCCTGCTCCCAGGCATTATGCACGGTTGAGGATGAGGAATGCACTGGTTTACAGGCCCTTAGTCAACCTTGCCACCCTGGAAGAGCGTCACAGTATCCAGACCTATCGCTTGAACCGTGTAACCATCATGGAACTGATGGCCCAGTTGGAGCCGGATCTGTAGCCTGCCATTGGTCATCCCAATGCAATCCCTCCCACAGCGCAGGTGTTGTCAGTCCTCCACTTCCTTGCTTCAGGCTCCTTCCAGGTCACGGTGGACCTTGCATCTGGGATATCACAGCCCATGTTCAGCAATGTTCTGGGGGATGTACTGTGTGCACTGATTATCCGGTTCCCCGACGTGCAGAATTGCTCACTGTTAAACTGCGTTCTACCATGTGGCACACGTCCCACATGTAACTGGGGCAGTTGATGCCACCCACATTGCCCTGGTGCCACCCAGGAGAAATGAACAGGGGTAAAGGAAACTCTTAGAACTATCATTCAGTCAATGTGCAGGTGGTGTGTCTCGCGGACCAAGACATCTCCCAGGTGACGGCCAGGTATCCAGGCTCTGTGCATGATTCCTACATCCTGTGGAACAGCAGCGTCCCACACCACACATGATGGCACCACTACAGAGGGACCGGGCCTGCCTCATCAGTATGTACCCCAGCAGAAGTGTGCCCTCAGCTTTCTGCACCCTTGTGTCCCTGCCCTATTCCCCCCTGGTCTTGACATGCCTCTTCCATCTGTATACACAGGTGACTATGGCTATCCCAATCTGCCCTGGCTCATAACACCCGTGAGACATCCAACCTCAGCTTCAGAGGACCGTTACAATGAGGCACACTGTCGTACCAGACGGGTCACTGAGAAATGCTTCAGCCTGCTGAAGGCCAGGTTCTGGTGTTTGCATGTCTCCAGGGGTGCCCTGCTCTACAACCCACAGAAGGTGTGCCAGATCATTGAGGCCTGCTGCATGCTGCACAATATGGCCCTGAGGTCTCACATCCCATTGCTGGATGGAGAGGAGGGGGTAGCTGTCCTAGTGGCTGATGAAGGGGACATGGGGAGTAATGAAGAGGAGGATGATGAGGATGCAGCTGATTCCAGGGCGGAGCTTATTCCACATTACTTCCGCTGATATGTAGGTATGTATAAACTGTGTAGAATGTGTCCTCTACAACTGTCTGCCTTGTCCCTGATGCAACCTGTTGTCTGTTTCCACTGATGCTATTGGTTCCAGCTCAGGCTCTGAGTGTGCTGGGGGGGGAGTGTCATATGTGCCCATAACTTGAGAAGTCACAATGTACAGCTCAGGCCCATAGTTAGGCTGCTGTTGTGCTGTTGTGCTGGTGCACTGGTGCCATCAATGTGTATGTGTGAAAGAACAGGGCTGATTGCAGAAGGCCCCTAACTTTTTGCCCCCATTTTCCTCTATTTGCTGGTGTTTTCCTGACTCTGATGGTGCCCTGGATACTGTTAACCAGTCCCAGGGCCTGTGCTCTGTGTAAAATCAGTATGCAAATTAGGCTAATTATAATTAACTAAGTCAACCTACCTATAAGTCCCTAGTATATGGTAGGGCATGTAGGCTTAGGGGTCCTAGAATAGGTAGGTGCACTGCTGAGGTGCCCAGTGCCATTTTAAAGGCAGGCCTGCCTTGCTGGCTGCTTTTAAATAAAATATACATGCAAATTCGACTTTGTAATTAAAAGTAGTTCCAAAGTCTTAAACTACCTTATTTTTACATATACGTCACCCCTAAGGTGTGCCCTATGTGCCCCTAGGGCTGGGTGCCATGTAACTATAAGCAGGGACCTTATAGGAATAGTTTTATAAGCCCTGGTGAGGTAAAACAGCCAAATTTGTTTTCCCTCATTGTAGTGAATGGCCTCCATAGGCTAGAATGGGGAGACTTTATTTTAATTTTAAAAATCCCCTTAAGTAACAGATACCAGACGTTTGGTATCTAATTAATTGTTATAATAAATCCCACAACTTCCAGTTGTTAGATTTAATATAACTTGTTCAGGTAAAGAGTTTTAAACTTTACCTGAAAAGTTGCCAACTTCAACCCTGCAGTGTTTTTGCTGCTTGGCTCTGATTTGCCAGCCTCTGGCAGCCTGGCCAGGCTGCCTTGATGAGGTGTGAAGTGGCCTGGCTCCACAAAAACAGATGTGCCTGGGGAGGAGATCTCCCCTCAGCAGATGGGGAAGCAGGAAGGGGGAGGGCTGCCAAACTGATCTTCAAGGGCAGAGAAGGACATTTGGAGCAACCCAGCAACACCATCACATCCTACAAACCCAGACAATTAGGTGCCCCCTTGATTAGATTAGGAGAGGGCAGGAGAGCAGTGTGTTTAGGATTTTTAGCCACACCAGTGGGTGGGCTCAGCCAGATTTAATCTCCAAAAATCACTTTCAGCCATGATGGATTTTTGAGGAATGTTGCTCCCTGGGATTGATTTTTGCCACACTTCCCAGGAAGTGGTCATCACAGGGGGAAGGACCGTGCCCCTGATTGTAGAACCAGGACCCCCCTGTTTTTCACCCAGGAGCAAGGCTAGAACTGGCAGACCTGCACCCACACCTCAGTTCCCTATCAGATCCCTACAAGGAAGACCTACAGAAGAGGAGGACTGCCCTGCTGGACCCCTGACCTGCACCTGGACTCTCACTCTAAAGGACTGCACCAGCTTCACACTTGGGCTTCACCACAAGAAGGACTTTGCCTGGCTTCAACTGGTTCAAGGGGGGACTCCCTGTTCGCTACAGGTGAAAACTTGCTAACCAGAGTCCCCTGAATCAACTCCTGAAGAAACTAACCAGCTGACCACTGTCCAGTGGCCAAGAAGGAGTTTGTACCAGGTGCATTCTGGGAGTTGTAGTCCACACCCTCAAGGAGCATCTCAGAGCTTCTGGAACCTTGGGGTGAACTGTGGACCTCAAAAGGACCTTAAAAGAACATCTGGAAGAAGATCCAGAAGTTTGGAGAACGTTTGAAAAAAAGCTCCATAGAGGGACTGACTCGCCCCGGCAACTTTAGCCGGCTTGCCTCAACCACGACCCGGCCTGACTTTCAAGTTCGTTGCGGTGAAGAAAAGTCCGAACGTAGGAAGTGGACCTCCCAGCCAGCGTATCTGAGGAGGGATCCAAGGACATCGGATCAAGATTCAGGTTTGCCCCGGTCAAAGGATTTTCACCTCGAAAAAATTACTAAGTCCGAAGGTAAAAATCTCCACCGCGGGCTCCCGGGACGCATATCCTTAGGAAGAGTTCTAGGAGGTCGGATTGGACTGGAAGGTTCGTCCCGATGAAGAAAATCTTCAGAAAAACGACTAAGTCCTAAGGTAAATTTTTGATTGGGGCCTCCTGTGTGCTGTAGCCGAGTCAGGCTCCAACGTGGTCAGCCTTAAACTTTGACTTTGCCCCGGTCGAAGTGCGACCAGATTGGCACATTTTGTTTCTATGTGCTGGAAAGTGATATTTCTTTCCAAATTCATATCCCCGGTTCCCCTTATCCGATTTTATTCATTTTGGTGTCATTTTAAAGCCAAAAATATTTCCTGTTTGGATTTTTAAACATTTTCCTGTGTTTTGTTTGAATACTGTTTTGTGATATTTGAATGCCTTAAGCTTTGTCTCCTAAGTTAAGCCTTGTCGCTCGTTGCCAAGCTACCAAGGGTTGAGCTAGATTTAATTTACTGCGACCTGACTGGACCTAAGTGGAGGTTAGTGGCCTATTGCTAAGTGTAGGTACCTAACTGCCCTTACCAATAACCCATTTTCCAACAGTATGTAGTATGTTCCCTGAGTTGCCAGTGCAGGTGCTATGTGTTTGCCACACAGGGTTGTTGCATATGTGCAGCATCTATCCTGGAATTCGACATTGGGTGGCAGTGTTACATTGTTGGTGGTGGAAGTGGGTATGGGGTCAGGTCTGGCACTGAGTGCTGTGCGGGTTGGACCATTGGGTTTGTAAGTGGTCTTATTTTGTGTTGGTACTGGCCATATGGCTGTGGACCTGACTGGCATATATGCAATGGATTCCTGTTCCTACAGTGAATTTGTGCGGAGTTGGCATCTGTGACACCCACAGTGATTGTTGTCCCTGCCTTGTTCTACTTTCAGGACAATGTTATAGTGTTCTGTGGTCCCTGCTTGGCCTGTTGCCTCCATTGACACAAATGTCCAGCACTGCCTGCTACGTGTTTGTCCTCCTGGGATTTTCTTCCACCCTCTGTCACCCTCCCATGTCTGTGCAGTTGTATACGTATTGCCAGTTCCATGCATGCTCATGACAAATAAATAGCTAGATATGAACTGTGCTCAATAGTTGTTTATTTGGTATGTACAGGTGTAAGGGGTGATGAGTGGGGTCATGGCAGCAGAGATCATCAGAGAGGCGAGTCCAGATGTAGGTAGTCCATATCCAGTGTGCTGGCAATGGGTAGACAGAGATTTGGGAGGGGACAGGCAACAGGGTGTCACAGTCACATACTATGGAGAATATTCAGGTGAGGTCCCTTCCTGGCGGTAGTCGTGGTCTAGCCATCATGTCCGGCTGTATACCTAGTTGAACATCCTCACTTACATGAGGGTTCCTCAGCTACAGGGGTCAGTGTGCTGGTGGGCTGCTGGTATACACCCAGGACTTGGTTTAGGCCCTTCTGGGAGGTCAGTTGGTGTGGCTGTCCTGGCCCTTGGCTCATGGTTCCCCTCCCACTATCCCTGGCCCCCTGTGCCTGTGCCCCTGGCACAGTGTACCCACTTCCAGTAGCACCAGGGTCTTAATTGTCTAGGGTGTGTGCCCTTGACTCTGGCCTCTGTACTATGGGGCACACCTCTGATTGATGAGTCCCTGGGGCAGAGGTTTGGGGTTCATTGTCTGTCTGTGATGTTGTTGCCACATGGGTAGTGGTGCCTGGTGTGTCCAGGGTGGGTGTGCCGTTGGTAGACTGTCCAGTGGCCCCAGATGGCCCAGCCAAGTCGTCATCATCCAGACATCCAGTGGGGCTTTCATTCTAGGGAGGGTTCTCTGCGTCTGGCATTCTCTGCAGGGTGTCAGTGGCAGGGGTACCCATGGATGGAGCCGGTAGATGTAAGTTGTGTGACTGTAGTTGTTATGCTCCCTGTTGTGATGCATGCAGTGGCTTGACTGGCTTCCCAGTGCTGGCAATGACAGCTGCTGTACTGCAGACATTGATTTGTTTAGGATTGTGGGTACGTTGGTTCTTCACATTGTGGTTGGCACCCATGCATTTGGAGGGTGTAGGGATGGTGTAGTAGGGTGGGGTGACATGCAGAGGAGGGCCGTGGGATGTTTGGGACAGGGGCAGTGTGATGGGTTGCAGTGGATTGGGGTGTGGTGGAGAGCCATGCTGAGCATGGGTGGTTGGTGTATGGGGGTATTGCTGGCTTACCAGAGTCGAGCCCCCCGCTGATGCCTGTCAGGCCCTCGGGATGCAAGATGTCCAGGACCTTTTCCTCCCAGGATGTCAACTGAAGGGCAGGAAGTGGGGGCCTACCGCCAGTCTTGTTCCTGGCTATCCTCTTCCTGGACGCCATGGATCGGACCTTCCCCCTGAGGTCGTTCCACCTCTTTTTGATGCCCTCCCTTGTGCGTGGGTATGTTCCAACTGCATTGAACTTGTTGCTGATCCTCTGCCACAACTCCGTCTTTTTGGCTATGGATGTTTGCTGTACCTGGACTTCCATGAGCTGAGGCTGTACTCTGATAATCTCGTCCACCATGACCTGCAAATCACTGTCAGTGAACCGTGGGTGCTTCTGTCGTGACATGTTGTGGGGTGGGTATGTGTTGTGCGTGTCTGGTGCAGTACGGGGTGTGTAGTGATGTGGGGGTGTTTGGCTGTGTGTGCTGGTGGGATGTGGTGTTGATTTGTGCAATGTGTGCTGTGTTATGTTTGTTTGCTGTGTTTTGGGTATGTTTTGTCTCGAGTTGGTGCTCGGATCTGATGCAAGGGATTGTTGGTGGGGGAGGTGTTATATGGTGGTGTGGTCAGGTGTGCTTGGTGTGTGTATTGTTCTCAGGTGTGGGTTATTTGAACTGGCCAATGTTGTGTTGGCTACTTTCCACAGTGCCTTTTTGTTCCGCTGCTGTGGGAATAACCAATGTTTTCCACTGTGCCTGTTTCGCTGGTGTCAGTGTGGCGGGGCCGGGGGTTGATCAGTCACTCTTTTGCCATGGGTTGCCCTTGGGGTGTTGGTTTTGTGTATGTATTTGGGCACTTTGTGTTTGTTGTTGAGTAATACGGCGGTCGCTATACCGCCACCACTGCCGGTATGGTGGCACCATTTCGCATTGCGGTCTTGCCCAGAAACCACCATTCTCGTAATGAGGGCCTTTGTTTGGAACTTACTAAACCTGGTTTCTCTGGTTGTGTGATTTAGCTTAAGAGGGACTCAATGGTCTAAATGCCTCAGCACTTCCAACGGAGTCTGCCACTTGGTAGAGATGTAGGACTTGGGATTATGATTGTGGTTTTGAAGCTTCACCCCTTTTTGGTTTGTCAGAAGCATAATAATATCCAGGCACAACGTTATAAACAGTATCTGAGTATTTTATCTGTGGCAACATAATGCAAGAGACAACAGGTTTCAATGACCACCTTGCACTCTTTGGGCATTTCTTTTATGGGGGACGTCCCTTCCTGAAGTCAGAGAGTTGGAAAGATCATTGGTTTGTTTGTTGTTAGCTCTAATACATTTCAATTGCCAGTGATGCCAATAGAATTGTCAGTAATGAGCAGGGCATGTACCGCCCACCAGTCAAACTTAATTTAATATTAGCAGAAGTCTGCACACTGACTTAAATAATAATTGTGGAATGAAAGTATATGCATTATTAATGTTTCTGGTATGAGATCAACTACGTTTAAAAATAGTTTGGCACACATTTAAAACCTTAAACAAATGTAATTTAATTTAAGAACACCATAATAGTCTTAAGTAATTTTAATACTAAAATTACTAGGAATATTTTTAGAAATAAAGTAATCTTCAAGATGTGGCTTAGGCAGACTCACCTGGTAGCCACAAATCAATATATTTAGATAGATGTGGTAAATACATTTACAAATTAGCTCTTAATCATAGCCTAAGGAAGTTCAATGGGCATACCATATTTAACCCCCACCTAATGCCCACTTTTGTTCAGGGAATATATAACGTATAATGTATAATTGATTGCATCATTATGAACATTAAGGATTGGTGGCAGGTTAAAATTAGACTCTGACCTCTTGGGTTGGCTGATGAATTTTACTGCTGCCAGTTCTAACAACAGAGGAAATGCAAAATGTTCCCATATGAGTTGATTCTGACATTGTTTCCAGTTGCTTAGCTTTGTTGCAAATATTTCACGAGAAGAATTCCTGAAAGTTTATTAACAATTTATGTTTTCTGTAAATCTAAGTAGCTCCGAAAAACCATATTATCCAAATAGGGTCAGAAGCCAAAACAGATGATTTCATATCTCCTGCAAAAGCTATGAAGCAACATTTTTACAGGCTTTGACACACCGCACATTTGTATTTATTCATTAGAAGTTTTTTGAAGCACCTTGCCACCTGGGCAAGTATTAAAGTGCTTTACAGGAAACAGAATAGCTTTACAGTTTTACATGAGTATTAACATGATGGAAAATTTAGAGGAGGGGAAGGGGATGAGGTAAAAGAGGAGAGAGGAAGAGTGAAAATGGGATACAACAAAGTGAAGCAGCAGAAGTTTTTGAAGTGAAAAAGTTTTTGAAGATTTCCAGTCGTATATGAGTGGGTGACCAAGGCTGCGAGTGTCACCCACAGAGAGAGTTACATTCCAGTATGATTTGAAGAGCAAAGTCTTGAGGTTTTTCTTCAATGGCAGAATTTAGTGACTGCTTCTTAGGTCAAGTGGCAGGGAATATCAGACGTTAAGGGCGCATCTGATGATTGTTTCAGGGCTAACAATTACCTGAATATGAGAGTTTCTAGGGTTAAGGAGGATGTGCTTTTTGACTGTCTTACACCAGTGACAGTGCGAGGATATTGGATAAATAGAAGGATATGTGGTACTGTGAAGCTTTGCAGGGGAATCATCCAGTTTTGAACTTGATCCGTGCCTCAAAAGGGAGCCAGTGTTGGTCTCTCAAAATCAGAAAAATAAAGTTGAACCTTTTTTTGGCATTGAAGAGTCCTGGGGTAAAGTGAAAGATGACTTTGAGTGGGGCCACAGCTTAACAGGGAATACCTGACAAAATGCTATTTCTCAATTCATTTTTTGAAATTATAATAGCATGTGCTGTAGATCGTATTTGATTGGGAGAGAGTAGGTGTTTATTTTCTTAAGTTGATGAAGGTGGAAGTTGACAGATTGGGTCATTGTGTTCACTTAGCTAAAAACGAGAGAGAAGTCCAGCATGAAACCTAGGGATCTGATTGAGTTACTATGTGATAGATTGAGTCTAACTGAGGATAGTTTCATGACCAGAGTTGAGTCAATTTTGGCATGTAAATTCTGATAAATAAGAGGCTATTCCATTTTAATGAGTTTAGTTTCAGACTGTTAACTTCATTTATTCGTGAATTTAGTTCACCTCCATATGTAAAGTGTGTAAGTCTTGAACAGAATAAAGTTTCATGCAAGATAGGGTGTCATCTGGATACTGGCAAGTTGAATGTTCTTGTTGTGTAGGAGCAAATCAAGGGGTTCCACATAAAGATTAAACTGAGTTGGGGAGAATGTGCAACCTTGCAGAACTCCCCATTTAATTTTTTCCACTTGCCAATGTAAAGTTTCCCAGTTCTCTAAGTAGGTAGCAACCATTTAGGAAGGAGCAGAACCAGCTTAGAACTTGTCCCCTTAGGCCCATCCTAAGTTCCAAGGTCTTAAGTAGAATGTTATGGTCCACCGTGTCAAGCCTTGCATTTAGATCCAAAAGGATCACTAGGAAGACTTCTCCTTCACCATGGATACAGTACATGGCATTTACTATTATCAAGGATGCTCTTTTGGTGTTATAGTCTTCCCCAAATTCTAATTAGATGTTCAAGAGAAGTTCTTTGTTAATGATGTGATTGTCTAGTTGTCGTACAACACATTTTCAATGGCTTTGTCTAGCCAGGGGAGGTTTCTGATGAGTCTGATGTTTTCTAGAATTTCAGGTTAGGCTTTGGATTTTTTAAAATAGGAGAAATCCAGACCAGTTTCAGGATGTGAGTGGTTAGGCCCTGGGTTTGAGAAATGATGATTATTGTGAGCCAGATTGGTTCAAACATACTGATGTATTCTTTGATTGTGTTGATTGGAATTGGCTCTCTAAAATGTGCTAGGTCACATCTGGTCGATCATTTTTAATCGTTTTTTGGAATTGTGCTTCCAGGAACACTCCCGTAAGGCTGGTGTATTAAGGGTTAAGCCTGTCAGAATAGAGAGTTTACCAGAGAGATTTTCTTTCAGTTTTGCAATTTTGACAGACAAAAAAGCAAGAAAGTTGTTTCATATCAAAGTGGTGGGAGAGGGAATTGTGCTAATGCTTGGTTTCAAGTTTCTCGAAAGATTAATAATGTGTGGGATGTGTTCAGTGAAGGGCACAATAGGTTCTGAATTAAGATTGACTATGCATATTTGGTTTCTAATATGAACTCATTCCTGGCCCTTTTCAGCTTGAAATTAGACCTGGCTGAGCTATCTTCGTGCAATAGTATTTCCAACTTTTTAGTTTTATTTTATTGTGTGTCACGCTTTGCTGCATCATGGTGTGTGGGATGGTGCATTTCAGAGCTTTTAGTTTTGCTGGCCATTTTGTCTATAGATTTTGATTAGTGTGTGCAGATGAAAAAGTTATGGGTAATAAGGTATGTTATCAGTGAAAGGTGTTACATTTAAGGTATTGATGGAGAAACAGTTGTAATTTTGCATTCAGAATTTGATGGTTTCTTCTGAGTTAGGTTCACCAATGGGAAGCTGAACTGAATGGGGAAATGGTTGGTCCAGTCTATCAGAATGAAGCAATGCAGATGAACCCACCCTTACATGTAAAGAGTAGGTAAAAGATTTTTCCCTTGCTATGCGTTGAGTGGTTAGACATCTGAGAAAAGTGGTGTAATCTCAATATGTTGTCTAGATCTCTGAAGAGGTTCATATGAGGATTTTCCCAGTCAATACTGAAGTCTCACATGTAAATGTTGTTTGTGGAGAGCATTTGGTTGAGGGCAACATATTCGGAGATGTGTTCAATAGACTTGTTGAAGTATTTAGTGCTCTGTAGATTATGGGGTATTTTATGCTCAGTAGATTAGTTAAAGGTAGATAGTTAAGGAGGCATTAGTTGTGTGAGTCATTTTCATGCTTTCAAATGAGTCATAGCAGGACAAATCTGATGGGTGACACACAATAGATTTCTCTAAAAATGACCACAAGCTCAGAATACATTTTTCCTTCTTTGTCTGATCTTAGGATCAAGTAACACAGTGGGAGGAAGTAGTCAATGATATGTTTGTAAGAAGTCATTTAGCCAGGTTTTCACTATGTAGATTAGGAGTTTGTTCTATTAGTGCAGCTATTTAATGGAGATATTCAGAAGCGGCTCTTACATTGAGTAACATGCTGGAAAAGACAACGTTCTGAATGTTGGTGTGAGATTACTATTTGTGCAAGAAATTTTCATCAGGTTATTCCAGGAGGCTCTTCTTTTAGGGCCCATTGTAGAGAATTACCATTCCTTACTGCAGGGTTTGTATTCAGATGGTGAGCTGAGAGATTGAAGCAGGCTGAAAAGGCAGAGAGTAAGGATTTAGAGGGGAATCAGTAATGTTTCTTGAGTGCTGGTACACGCAGGGTTGAAGGGATGAGAGGGGAGTCCTGCACAGACTCAGGAGCAAGTGGAAGAGATAGAGGCTACAAAGTAAAATGACTGTCTGAAATAGGTGAGGGTTGGAGTTCAGGTCTCAGAGAGGGTGAATGAGAGGTAATGCTCTTTGCATTCATGAAAGGAGGCTGAGTGTGGCACTGGAGTGGTGCTTATGGGCTACTATAGTGAATATAGGAAGTGTGCCCAGCTCTCTTGTCGGAGCATGAAGGTGGTATACGTTGGCTAGTTCTCTGTTCCTGTAAATATAAGGAGAAGAGTGAAAGATTAGGAAATGTCAAGGTGAGACTGGAAGTGAATGATTAAATCTGCCTGAGTGAGCCATGTGGCTGGATGCGAATGAGTGTAATAGACCGAGCATAAACAGCTGAATTAATTGGAGTAGAGAAGAGTGGGAGATATTTGGCCCGATTCACAAAGGTAAACTTAGAACAAAAGTCTAAGGGCAAGATTTAATAAATGTGGAGCTTCATTACATGAAGCTTGCACCCCATTGTGCCTCCTAAGGCGACCAAGTGTGCGCTGTATTTAACATACGGTGCAGCATGGCGCAGGTTAGGGACAATAACGTCATAATTTTTAGCACTATTTTTTAACCTTGCAGGATTAGCTCCAAAAATGTTGCCGCTAATCCTGCAAAGTAAATAGAGGCCCATTTAAATAATGGTGTGCCTCCTTTTAATACCTTCTCTGTGCAGGTGTTGAAAATGCCACAAAAAATGGTGCAGTGGAATCTCATAGGTTCCACTGCAAACATTTTACAGGTCCCCTAATGGGGGAATGCCCCCCTTGCATACATTATACCTGGCGCAGGCATAATGTGGTGCAAGGGTTTACACAGTGGCACAATGCGTGCATTGCACCAGTTTGTAAACATGGCGTGATGTTTTTGCCACACTATTGCTAAAAATGATGCTAATGTGCCGATAGTTGGCACTAGGCTCTTCTTAAATTTGGGCCTAAGTGTAGGCCAAAAGTCTAAGTTTAGACCTAAAGTCTAATTTTACTCATAGTAAAGTTAGACTTTTGGTCTAAGTTGAGACTAGCTTTACTTGGTTCGTGTGCAAGAACCCCAATGGTGATTTACACAAACACAGGCAATGGATTAGGAGTTGTTTACTTGTTTGTATACCTACACACAATTGTCTACTCTAACACTATTATTCACTACGTCTGGGATGGGTTTCATACAAAGGAGTCATTTTATAACTGGGCCGAGATTTAAAAGGTCCTAGCGCCGTCTACCGACACATTTGTGTAATTTTTTTATGCTAATGTGTTTTTAAATGACCAAAAATACAGTGCCATATTTACAAAGTGGCACAATATATGCATTGCTCCACTTTGTAACCGCTGGCGCAACAATATGCCTGTGCCAGGCATAATGTATGCAAGGGGGGCGTTCCCCGTTTTGGGGGCTGAAAAAATGGTGCAAAGAAATACAAGAGATTTCTTTGCGTTTATTTTTTGGCATTTTTAACCCCTGCTCAGAGCAGGCATTAAAAGAGGACATGCCATTGTTTTCTATGGGCCCCTATGTACTGTTCAGGGTTAGCATCAACATTTTGGCACTAACCCTAAACAGAACATCAATAGCGTCAAGCATTTTGACGCTATTGCTCCCTCCCCTGCACCATGGTGTGCCATATTTTAAATACAGCGCACCCATGGTGGAGGTGGAGGGGGTGCAAGGGGCCACAAGAAAAGTGGCGCTACATGTACTGTAGCACCACTTTTCTTAAAACTAGCCCTTATTGTTTCCCCTAATATTCCAATGAAATTTGGTCTGTGCTGTAAATAAACAATATCTTACGTTTAGAACCTGTATAGTGTTTTCACTGCAATTATTGCTCACAGTATTTTTACTGTATTGTAGATATTTTAGTTTGAATGAGATCTTTGGGAACCCCAGTTTTTTTCATAATTAAATATCCGGGTTCACACAGACTTTTGTCTTGCTCGTGTTCTTCATGACTACCTGCGGTGAAACTAAAGCCAGTTTACACTAGTAATACCCTATATAGCTTTGGAAAGCATGGTAGTAGCACAGCCCCAAAGAGATAAAGGTATGTGTGGAAAAATAACTTCTCTCCAGAAAAATAGATCACATTTTAAAAAGGGAGATATTAAAGCATCAAACATATTCCAATATATTAACTGATGTTTGGATTGCCTAAAAGTATTGTGTAATTGTATTTTTAGGTCTAGACTACAGACAGCTTTAGGTGACTGAAAAGGCCTGTTGCCACCAATATGCCACCCAAGCAACACAAAAGACATAACACACAACATATACATACACATACAAATACAAATATTGGTACATAAAAGGATTATTAGTCAGCACCCTTGACCAGTTGGCTGATTTGGGTGATTCCCATTTAGGTATTGCCTCGCAGGTTGGCCCTCACGTTTTTGGACAACGCATGACATTTTGCTGGCATAGAGTGCAGTTTTGTCATTTATGGCTGCCCTAGTTGAGGCTGGAACAAAAGGACTTTATATCCACTCCTGCTGCTCCGGGCATTTGGCCTCCCAATGCACATAAACCACTCCGATAGTAATACAAAAATTACATCATAATATGCTGTAGAGTGGACTTCCTTATCTTTGCTTTGCCTTGTGCATCACTGTGCAGAACTGTAAATTACATGTATCGGTGTTTACAAGCACAAGAGGATAGACGAGGGCTACTTCATAGCCGGAGCGATCATTTCTCGATCGCTGTCCTGCCACAATAAAACTGCATGATAAAAATCCAAAACACAAATATTTACTGACTGCACAAAACCAAGAACCCAGCGTCTATATGAAATGTGACTGTAGAGGTGTGGGCCCAGTCTGGCTGCAGTAAAAGAAACTTGCCAATATTCATCATGCAACACCTTTCTCCCCCTTAGCATGCTATTGAACTCCCTACAGTAAGACATTGCTTAACATTTATAACAAGACAATGCTCTAAAGACTATTATGAGTGCTGTCGGTAAAGTGAGACTGCTAATATGTGAGAGATTTGAGAATGCTAATAGCCATGTCAGGCTGCTACTCTGTGAGGGACGTGAGTGCACCTTAGTAGCATGACAACTTGTCTGTGGGGGTGGTGAGAGTGCTTCTAGGTATACTAGCCAGCAGATGATATAGTTTCATTGTTCAAAACTGATAGAAACTCACTCGTGCAATTTTCATTTTCATCTAAAGGAGATCAGGAGTAGTGACTCCAGAGTAACTGATTGATACCATGTCCTCCCATGGTCTCCCACAACTGGTAAGAGCCCCACAAACATACAGCAAGACACACTACATGGGATTTTCTCCAATGATGCCCGGCTGTCTGTGCAAGAGGTATTACCTCTACACTGGCCTGATCACCAGGCAGTAGTCTTTATTTTAGATATTTCTTGCATTCAGATCAAAGACACTCTTGACATCACCATGACACGTAAAAGGAAATGGAAGGGGGTTTCGACAGAATCCTTTTTTAGTGCCCTCAGAAGCAAGAATTTCACTTAGCTCAATGATGCAGACATGGGAGCCGCTGAATTTGTAACTTGGCTGAGTTTGGCTTCAAACATGGTTGCTTCCATTATTCGTAGGAAGATGCTACAGCATCATGTTTTCTCAAAAAGTTATGACCACTGAGGCATGAATCTCGACTGCAGGACCGCGTCTGGAGGAAACAGTATGAGGAGCAGGAGAAAATCTTATATAAAAATGCCATTAGAGAATACAAAAGAGCTATGGAGAAGAAAAATCTCTCTTTTGTACAAGTAAAATCTAGTCTGCAAACTTTTCTAAAGTACCTTTTAAAGTTAATCATCAACTCATATTTCCCCAAGTTGCCTCGGAAATTGAGGGCTGTAGAAGGCTGGCCTGGTTTGTAGTGGGTACCTTGGGTACATACACCTTACACTAGGTCGAGTTATCCCTTATTAGTGAAATGTAGTAGTGTTCTAGCAGCTTAGGCTGATAGAGGTAACTATAGCAGAGCCGTTTAGGCTGAACGAGGAGACATGCAAAGCTCCTGCAATACCACTTATAGTCACACAGATACACAAGTAAAGACAATACTCAGTGTTACCAAAAATAAAAGTAGTTTATTTGGGGGACAGAGTACCAAAAATATCTTATAGGCAATACTCCTTCTGGAGGTAATTATTATTCACAATATATACACTAGACACCAAAATAAAGCAAGTAATTGGACATAGGATAGTGCAAACAATAGGAAATGCTATAGAATGCAGTGGGAGAAAATAGGTTTAGGGGCAACACAAACCATATACTAAGAAAGTGGAATGCAAATCACGAATTCCCCCCTAGACAAGTGTAGTGTGTGCAGAACCGCTGGGAGAGTAAGAATACAGTAAAGGTAAGTAAATTACCCCACCCCAAAGCCCAGAAAAGCAGGAGTAAACTACTGCAAGTTTCCTTAGGACAAACTACAAGTCATGATTACAGTTATTGCAAGAACCAACCAAGACTGTCAACAACAAATGGTGGATTCCTGGACCTAAAGACCTGCAAAGGAAGGAGACCAAGTCCAGTAGTCGAAAGAAGTTCCAGGAAGGACAGAAGCTCCTGCCAACCCAGAACAGGGTGCAAAAAAAGAGTCCCCGGTTGGACAAAGACTGCAGAAATGCACTCTAGGAAGATGCCAGCGGGTCCCTACATGATGCAAAGGATGTCTTACGTCATGAAGTTGGAATCAGGTGCGTTTTGGCACTGGATTCCTCCAACAAGCCTTGGTTCTGGCAAAGTCACGTTTTGCATCAAGTAGGTGCTATCTGGACCCAGGAGGGACCGGGGGCCTCAATTCTATGTAAGGAGGAAGAGGGGGCTCCCAGCACTTCAGAGAGCCCTCACAGCAGCAGATAGCACCCACGGCAGTCCCAGGACACGTGGACAAAGGAGGTGCAAAATGCGGCTGGTGCAGCACTACAAAGGAAGTTCCCACGCCACCAGAGTTCAACTGAGCAGGTTGAGCATCACAGGATAGAGTGCTGGGGGCATGGGCCAGGCTGTGCACAAAGGAATTTTGCAAATACTGCACAGAGGTCACTGGAGGTGAAGAAGACGCGGTGCTCAGGGGTACTGTAGTTCTGGGGGAAGGCAAGGTCTTACCTCCTCCAACTTGGGACAGCAGGACCACAGGGCAGTCTGTGTCGATGGGGACCATCCTCTGTGTTCCAAGGAGCATGCTTGTTATCAGGAGAGGAGTCCAAGAGAACCAGTTGTCGACTCAGAAGGTGCCTGCTTCAGCAGGGGAGTGACTCTGTCACCCCACAGGAGATTTCTTCAGTCCTTCTGGTGCAAGGAGAAGACAGGGAGTCCTCAAGAGCGTGCATACCATGGAAACTGTTGCAGTTGCTGGCTGGAGCTGAAGTTGCAGTATCCCTTGTGGATACTTTGTTGCTGTTGAAGCGGTTACTGGAGGAGGCTGCGGTTGATCCGAGGTCAGAGGATGAAGTAGTAGTTGCAGAGGATTCCTGCTGGAAACTTGGAGGTAGAATCTGAACCCACAGGAGAGACCCTAAATAGCACTGAGAGGGGGATTGGCTACCTTATCAGGTATGGACCTATCAGGAGGAGTTTCTGACATCACCTGGTGGCACTGGCCACTTAGAGCCCTCCAGAGAGCCCCCACACCTTGGAAAGCAAGATGGCTGAAGTCTGGGACACACTAGAGGAGCTCTGGGCACCACCCATAGGGTGGTGATGGACAGGGGAGTGGTCACTCCCCTTTCCTTTGTCCAGTTTCACGCCAGAGCATGGGACAAGGGGTCCCCGAACCGGTGGAGACTGTCTTATGCAAGGAGGACACCATCTGTGCCCTTCAAAGCATTTCCAGAGGCTGGGGAGGCTACCCCTCCCCAGCCTGTAATACCTAGTTCCAAAGGGAGAGGGTGTAACACCCTGCTCCCAAAGGAAATGCTTTGTTCTGCCTTCCTGGGACTGAGCTAGTCAGACCCCAGGAGGGCAGAACCCTGTCTGTGAGGTGGCAGCAGCTGTAGCTGCATTGCAAGCCTCATAGAGCTGGTTTGGCAGCACTGGGGTTCCTTGGTGGAGCTCCCAGGATGCATGGAATTGGCTCCCCAATACCAGATTTGGAATGGGGGGACAATTCCATGATCTTAGAAACCTTACACAGCCATAATCAGGATCACTGTTGTGAAGCTAAATAAAGGTATGGACCTATATGTAGTGCACATGTGTAATGGTGTTCCCGCACTCACAAAGTTATGGGGATTGGCCCTGAACTATGTGGGGGCACCTTTGCCAGTGCAACGGTGCCCTCACACTTAGTAACTTTGCACCTAGCCTTCATTAAATGGAGGTTAGACATGTAGGTGACTTATAAGTTACTTAAGTGCAGTGAAAATGGCTGTGAAATAATGTGTGCACTGTTTCACGCAGGCTGCAGTGGCAGTCCTGTGAAAGGGTTTGTCTGAGCTCCTTATGGGTGGCAAAAAAATGTTGCAGCCCATAAGGATCCTCTGGAAACCTAATGCCCTGAGTACCTAGGTACCATATACTAGGGACTTATAAGGGGGGTACAATGTGTCAATTGAAATTGGTAAATGAAGTCACTAGCCTATAGTGACAAAGTTAAAAGCAGAGAGAGCATAAGCAGTGAGGTTCTGATTAGCAAAGCCTCAGTGACACAGTTAAGCACTACTGACAACACACACATTAGGCCACAAACTATGAGCACTGTAGCCCTGGCTAGCAGGATCCCAGTGAGACAGGCAAAACACACTGACGTATAGGTTTTCATCTATGAGCACTGAGGTACTGGCTAGCAGGATCCCAGTGACACAGTAAAAACACGCTGACACACACTCACAAACAGGTCAAAAGTGGGAGTAACCAAGCTAGAAAGAGGCTACTTTCTCACAAGGGATCAATAGATTTCTGCAACAAGGTAGCAGAATTCTTCCAGGGTTTCTGACATATAATAGAATTTGTATCTTCCAAACAAGATGAACATTCAGATTCCTGCATTACTGCCTCATGGCAGCAGAGACTCTTACCTACCATTGAGGTGGAGGAGAAACACCTAGCAACTTTGTCTTGGTTCACTCTTCTGACTCTCAAACAAACCGAGACAGAATGGCGGAACTTAAATTTGGGTTCACTGATGGAACCTTATCCCTCTAAGATCCTCCAGCTGACAGCCAGCACAATAGCTCAATCTCTAACTGCCATTATTAACAGAGAGATTAGTTCTGGGTGTTATCCACAACAATGAAAAGAGGCAGTGGTTAGGTGTCTTCTCAAGAAACCCAATCTTGACCCTCATGACTTGAAGAACGGTTGCCCCCAACTCTTTGCTTCAAGTCCTGGCCAAGATTCTGGAGAAACATCCTAACTACCATTTGATGGCACATGTGAAGAAAGTGGGATTGTTCTACATCTCACAGTTCGGGTTCAGATGCCATCATGGAATGGAAACTGCCCTGGTATCCCCAAAGTCAGCATCATACATCTAGTTGACACAAGGCAGGCTGCAACTCTCATCCTTTTGGATCTGTCTGCGGCCTTTGACACTATTTTCCCTAACATACTCACTGAATACTTACAGACTTTGGGTATAGGAGATATGGCTCTGAAACTACTTACTTCATTCCTTATGGACAGATTCTAGATGGTGATCATGAATGAATTAGAATCTGACATTTTCTCTTAGTCTCCTATCTGAGTATGTGGGTTCCTCAGGGATCTTCCCTGAGACCTCTGCTGTTTAACTTATACGTCTCCCCCCGGCCAAACTGATTTGCTCCTTCAGGCTACAGGCTGAGTTTTATGCTAATGACACACAGATCGTTGTGTCCATTTCAAAAGACTAGTTCACCACAACATCCAATTTCAACAACTGTATGAAGGCAGTGGCCACATGGATGGGCAAGATTTGTCTAAAGTTCAATGGTGAGAAGATGGAGGTGTTGAGGTTTGGGAGTCCCTGATCTGTAAGGAGCCAGAAAAAGTGGCCAGACAGACTGGGGGCATTACCCACCCCAGCAAACTTAGTTAGCAATCTAGGTGTCATTCTGGATAGTGACCTGTCTCTGGACTTCCAGGTCAATTGTACTATGGTGACCTGTTTCTGGATTATTAGAACCTTGCAGAAGATTTTTCCACTTATCCCTTCCCCTGCACGGAAACAAGTAGCCTAAGCACTAATCTCACCCAGGACTGACTATTGCAATGCACTTTATCCTGATACTAATAAGGCAACATTTGCCAAACTGCTAATTTTACAAAATACAGCAGCAAGACTGACATTAGATATTCTCAAGCATCAGTCTCGAGAGGATTGCTTGAACATCATGGGCTCCCAGAATAGAAGCGTGTTACTTTTAAAGCTATGTTCATTGTTCATAAAGCACTCTACGGTGTCAGCTCGGGTGGAATAAAATCCATGTTCCAATGGTATTCCCCTAGTAGGCATCTTCATTCAGCAGCCCACTATTTAGTTGTCACTCCTAGAGTTCAGATAAAGATATGAGGAGCAAGAGCCTTTTTGGTTGTGGCTGAAGGCTTTGCAATTCTTTCCTCTTCATTTGACCTGCAGGAAGCTGCATGCTCTTTTCAGGAAAGCTTTAAAAATCTGTCTCTTCTTTTTCTATGATTAAATACTTCATTATAGGCTTCCTCCATGGGCCGAGCCTACTCTGAGGATTAATGATTAGTGCCTTGACGCCCTTGAGCATTTGTTGCGCTATATAAATCTGAATCATTTCATAGCACAGACTCTGTGTCAAATACATTAAGAAGTTATTATCTATGAAATGTTTAATAAATACAAGAGGAAGGGGTTTTACATTGTTGAATCTTTTACAAATGCAATAGGAAAGGAATTCACAGTGTGATTATTGTAACAAATGCAAGTTGTGTGTGAGTGCTACTCCGACAGATGTGAGAATGTTGTCAGTACTCTAAGACTATAGCCCATATTTATGCTTTTTTAGCCCTGCATTTGCTTAATTTTTTTTACGCAAAAGCACCGCAAAATTACAAAATAGAATTGTATTTTCTAGGTTTGCACCGCTTTTGCGTCAAAAAGAACATCACAAATGTGTTGCAAAACAAGTATAAATATGGGGCTAAATGCGTGGAATGCAAGAATTCCTTTGGTGGTGTGTGACAGATGCAGTGTGTGGGATGTCAGAGGGCTTCTATAACTGAATGATTGCTAGTTTCTGAAGCTGTCAAAGTGATGACAGAACTTAGGGTGTTTTCTTTTCCACCACAATGGCTTTAATAGCTCCCCTTTCATTTTTGCCAAAGACATAGCTAATAATGCAGTATCCTTTTGTGAATGGTGGACAGGCCTTGCACTTCAACCAACCCAACTGCAATCGTTCCTAGGTGGAGTCATCTTCCTCTGCTTCTGAGCCTTTACCGTCTGCTTTCTCTAATGAAGGAGTCCAAAGACTGGGTTGGGCATTAGTGGGGAGGATGTCCGTTTATTCACTTCCAAGAATGATTGCCCAGAGAGTGGTGGCATAACGCCCCTACCCAACAGCTTGCTCCACATAGTTCACTGAACCCTCATCATTTGCATAACTGGTGGCATTGACTTTCGCCACCCAGCACCAGTTACACAAGTGAAAGGTATGTGAATTCTGTCAGCTGCCTATGATGGCTACTCTGTGAGGGATGTAAGACTTCTGGTAGAGTGACTGCTATTCTAAAGGGTATGGAAGTACTGTTGGTGAAGAGAGGCTGCTAATATGAAGATGTGTAAGGCTGCTTCCTTTAATGTAAGACTGGCACTTTTCCCCCAGATTGTGAGCCTGTATGGTCTACTTTCCCCATTCACGAGTTACTTCATTGAATGAAGTCTCACCCTTGCAACTTGACACTAAATATACAATCACAAATGACCACAATACAAATGAAACCTCTCTAATTCCTCTTGAACTAGAAATCTGAGCAAGACCACTTAGTGCTAGACAACAAAAATCCTCTCTTTAGGGTGCTTGTCACAGACCTCACAATGTATTTCTCCATAATATTGCATCTGTCACAGTGTTAAAAAGCTAAAGCCAGTTCCACTTCCATTTCTTACAATAATCACAATGCGAATTCCTACACCATTCCACAGCAGTGCACTCTACTCTGTACCCCTCCACTTTACACTACTCCATGCCACTGCATTCTGCACCACTCCACTCTAGGTTACTGCACTCTACACCACTTCATGCTACGCCTTTCTAATCAACCCTGTACCACTCTACTCTATGCCAATGCACTCTTCGTCACTCTACTCTACACCACTGCACTCTTCACCACAGCACTCTACATGACTCCAGTGTAGGCCACTCCAATCTACCCTGCACAACTCTACTCTATGCCACTCTGCAACACTGCACTCTGTGCCACTGCACTGTATTCCAATACACTCTAAGCCATTGCACTTTACTCTGTAATGCTGAACTCCATGCCCTTCCACTCTACTCCAGTCCACTGTATTCCACTCTAATCTACTCTGCACCACTGCACTCTATACTGCTGCACTCTACACCACCTTATTGTACATCATTTACACTCTATGCCATCCTTGCAACTGCACTCTACCCTGCACCATTCCACTCTGTGCCATTGCACTCCAAGGCACTATACTGTACACTGCACTACACTATGCTACTCTGCTCTGCACCACTCTATGCCACTGAAGTCTACTCTGTGCCACTGCCCTCTGTATCACTCAAATCTATGCCACTCCACTCTGCTCCACTGTATGCCACTCTTATCTGTGCCACTGCACTCTATGCCACTCAACTCTCAATCACTCTATTCTACCTTGCGCCACTCTACTCTGTGTCACCCTTCTCTGTGCCACTCCAGTCTACTATGCATCCCTATAAACTACGCCGCTGCATTCTATGATGCTGCATTGTACACTACTGAATTCACTGCACTCTACAGCAGCCCACTCTACTCTATGCCTCTCTATGTGACTCCACTCTATGCCTCCTACATACACAACACTCTCTGCCACTCCACTCTACAACACTCCACTCCACATTTCTCCATTCCACTCTACAACACTCCACACTACTCTCCTCTGTACCACTAACTTTTACCCATGCTGAACAGCTTGCTGGGGAACACCAAGGCTAAAACACATTGACAAAGCCAACAGCTCTTGTATAGGCTAGACCTGTTGGCTTTGCCAAAGGTTGTAGTTTAAGAAAATGTGTGTCATTGTGTCTTCTGCTTCTGCTGATTTATGCCTCATTCACTGGATTTTAGGCACCTGGCTGTAGTTTATTCATGCCCTCCAGCTAAATGGAGTTTGGGTCTACGCTCATCTGCCATGGTCTTTTGGACTTCTGCTGTTAAATCCTGGAGCATTTGCCAGGTTTCTGGCTCTGTTATTTTTTCATGAGAGCAATGTGAAGGGTCTGCTTTCTGGTGAGTGAGAATTATTAGTTTATTTAGGTTTTTCCTCTTTAGGTTTAGTCTTTTGTGAGTAAGAATAAATCTTGAAAGGGGCTTAGAACTGTACCTTATTTACCTGAACTTACCAGTGGTTTATTCCAATGTCGCTTTAAATTACATTCTTCTAATTAGCCAACACATCATCTTCTTTCACTTCCTCCTCTCTGCTTTGCTGTCCATGCCATCATGTGGAGCTTGGACCAAGTAAAGCTACTGGTCACTGGCCTCTGGCTACTGAACAGTGTTCTTCCACTTCAGAAGGTACTTAAAAAAAAAAAAATTGCTTTCTGGCATTCCATATGAGTGAATCTGCAGGCCATCTCCTCTCCTTATCGGTTTTACAAACATCTTCAAACTGCAAGCAGTTGTAATGAAACCATTAAGTATTATGGAGGTTTCAGTTTCATTTAACAGTCTCTTTTGTTTCCTGCGACACAGGATGCATAATCCAGCTTTGAAAAGCAAAGTTTGTAAGCAATTTGCTTGTAGTTGCTGTTGATGTGTAACTCTGTTCATGGTAAATTTATTTTACGGTAGTGTACTGTGTTAAAGCCACATCAAATAATTGCATTATATATTATTGGAATGGAGAGATGTAATTAATGTGTTAGTTTTGCGTAAGCAGTGTTTCACTTGGGTAACGTCATGTTAATAATACTAGTCTATCGCAATTTGGCCAATTCTGTTACTTTAACTATGATAGATGGCACTGCAAGCTATCATCTATCATGTATATTGCACGAGCTCGCAGGATTTGCTTTGTTAGCTACTTTCTTAAGCTGGTAGCTTCTTAGGGCAACCTCACTCATCACATGCATTGTGCCTCTCATAATCAAATCTGACCACAATGGCAAAATATTGTTGTTAAAAGGTTAAAAGTATAAAAATCACAAATCTACATTCTACTGTATAATAAAAAAGTCTTCAAATTAGAATGTGTAATGCATGCATGCACATGGTATTTCAGTAGCATGAACCATACCAAAAGACTGCGAAGCTCTGTACGAGTTCGAAGGAAGTGATATAGTGACACAGTAAATATAAGTGGGGTGACTTCTGAGAGAGAAGGTGAGCTATTTATTGTGCCATGTATAACTGTGAATGCTTTGTCTTCAGTTGATTTCTTTGCCCCGTATTTTGTTGGTCTGACAATTCATGAGCCTGAATGTGCCTTCTCCGCTTTCCTTGCTGGCAAGCTTTCTATTCCCTAATTCTTAACACCTTATCCTCTATCCTCACAGAGAGGCACTGTGCTCCAGGCAGGGTGGACTGGAGTGGAACCCTTTTACTAATGTAAATCAGTGATCATCAGATATGCAACTGGCCATGCCTGTTATACTCGGGTGACTGTGGAGCAGCGGATGTCAATCAGGTCTGTCATGACCAGCCCATGTGGATGTGATCTGATGCAGACCTCTCATCCCAGTGCTTATTGATAAACCACGCACCCTTTGACCTCCTCTGTCTTCGTTACTGTCATGTAGTATTGCTACCGGTGCTCCTCTTTACGTGTGCAGTCTAGTGTTTTAGATGTCTGCTTTTTAGGTTTGCATTCACAGCGTTTGCCCTTGCTTGGGAAGTCTTCGGTAATTAAAAGAAAAAAACCTTAAAAGGGGTTTAGAACCTGTCCTTCATTACCTGAACTTACCACTGGCTTTGTCTTAAAGTTTTTAAAAAAGCAGTATGACGTGGTCAACACGTTATAGCTCTCTTTAAAAAATAAAATCTAAGCCATGTTCTACAGCAACTAGTGTCCGTTTGCGTTGACCGGGTCATACTGCTTTTTTTTTTAACTTTAAGGCATGCACAGCAGCTAGCGCTGTTGTGTAACATGTCTAAAAAGCATTGACAAAATCAACAGATTTCGCGGAGGCCCAATCCATTGGATTAGTCAATACTTGCTAAACCGCTGAAGAGCTTATTACATGGCAGCAAAGTAATCATGCCTCAAAGCTGTTCGTTATTAATCAAAGCTCGACAAGCTCACAATATGTTTGTTTTCCTTGTGGTTGCTGCAAATGTTTGAGAAAAGGTGGCTTGGGCCTATTTTTTTCAGAAGCAGCGTGAAGGGCCTGTTTTCTTATGAGTGATAAATGATTTCTTTAATCCATTGTGGACCTATTAGCTAGTAGCAAATTAATCATGCCACTGCCGAACAATGCGAGAAAGGCTCACTATATGTGTGTTTTCTTTTTTGTTTTCTATTTACTTTTGAGACACTTTGACTTGGCCGGATATTTTTGTTTATATGCACAAGCAAGGGAATTCTTACGGGAACAGGGGTACATGGTAAGTGTTCCCAATTATCCTAGTTTCTTTTAATGGTTGATGTCGGCAGTTGGCTTCTCATTATACTAAAATGTATTTTGGTTTATTGTATTGCATATGGTTCAGTTCTTCTTCTGACATCCTGCAGCTTCAACTTCTTAATCCGGTAACACAGTCCCAGGGAGTTCAACTGCATTAGTGGTTAGTTCCAGCCAATTTGGAGAAGGGAGTTTTTTCTTTGCCCTCCAACTCTATTAGGGATAACTTCAGATACATAAGGAAAGGATAATGAGTGGGCTGAGAGAAGATTAGTATCCCTGACAGCGATCCATTTTCAGGGTATGGACAACATAATAGCAGACACCTTGAGCAGGGTGTTTCCCTCCTCTCAGAATTTAAGAATGTCAAGGGAAATGTTCTGAATGATATGTCAAAGGTTCACCAGTTCCTCTGTAGATATCTTTGTACATCAAACCAATGCTCTTCTTCTGATGTTCCTATCCATGTTCAGAAATCATCTCTCAGCAGGGGTGGGTGCATTAACTTGCCAGTGACCAAAACATCTTGTGTATGCCTTTCATCTGATTCCCCTGATTCCACACCATCGGTTGAGAATTTAGACTTCTGGCTTCTGAGACAAAGGTTTCCTTTACTACCGGAAATGGTAATTTTTCATATCTGATTTCTTTCTTTCTCTTCGAATCCATTTGTTGTTCCTCCTCTGCTACCTCTTCATGCCCTCCAGAGGTTAAGGGGCATATTTATACTCTGCTTGCGCTGAATGTGCATCAAAATTGTTGACGCACATTCGGCGCAAACCCTGCCCCATATTTATACTTTGACGTCCGACCCCGCGGACGTCAAAATCCCACCATGTGTGTCATTTTTTGGAAGGGGGAACCTGCCTTGCGTTAATTATATGCAAGGTAGGCGTTCCCTTCCAAAAAATTACTTTAAGGCCTGTGCGCCTTATATATACTCCCGTGTCATTCTGACGCACAGGAGGGGGCGGGCCTTAAAAAACGTCGGCCAGCCTGATGGACGCCGTTTTTTAACACCTGAGTCAGGGCAGGCGTTAAGGGACCTGTGGGCTCGGAAGGAGCCCAGAGGTGCCCTCCCATGCCCCCAGGGACACCCCCTGCCAACCTTGCCCACCCCAGGAGGACACCCAAGGATGGAGGGACCCATCCCAGGGAAGGAAAGGTAAGTTCTGGTAAGTATATTTTTTTATTTTTTTTAAGTGGCATAGGGGGGGCTGATTTGGACCCCCCTACATGCCACTATGCCCAATGACCATGCCCAGGGGACATAAGTCCCCTGGGCATGGCCATTGGGAAAGGGGGCATGACTCCTGTCTTTGCTATGACAGGAGTCATGTCAATGGGGATTGTGCATAAAAAAAATGGCGCAAGTCCGGTGTGAGGCCTGATTTTTGCCTCAGACCTGACTTGCACCATTTTTTGATGCACAATTCCCCATTTTCCCATACGCCGGCGCTGGCTGGTGTGAGTCTTTTTTTTTTACACGTACCAGTCCGCCGCGCCGGCTAATGTCATACCATAAATAAGGCACCCGCATGGTGTGTTGGAATGGCGTTAGCCGGCGGTAAATTTTTTTACGCACAACTACGTTGGCGCTGTTGTGCGTCAAAAAGTATAAATATGGCCCTAAATTTATCGGTTTGCAGGTTGAGAGAGAAGTGCTTAAGAAGCTAGATGTGTCTCTTCCTGTTTCAGATTCCATGCAGGCTTCGAGGAGATTTTCTACTAGAAAGTCTTACGTTGATCATTGAGCCTCCTCTCAAAATGGTGCCTCGATAATAGCTTATTTCTTGTGCCTTGTTGTCCTGACAAGATTTAGCAGTTCTTACAGGACAAGTTCGACAGGGGGTGGTCATTGTCCACATTCACTGTACAGTGGACAGCAACTAAGTACTTCCCGTCCCCTAGGGGTGCTTTTTCTGAAGTCAACAGGTGGGTTTTCAAACTATGTAAGGCTTTTGTCTGGTTGAGACCCTGAGAAGGAAATGCATTGCTGGCCTAGACCTTCTTTTGGCTTTAAGATATTGTGACAAGATCCTCCCTTTGAGCCTTTATTTGAGGTCTTCCAGAGGCTTCTTTCTTTTAAAGTGTTTTTTGTGGTCATTGTTTTTGCCAGTTGACTAGGAGAACTCTCAACTTTGAATTGTAATCCTCCTTACATCCATTGGGTTGAAGATCGGATGCTGTTAAGACTTGGTCCTCAGTTCACCTCTAAGATACATTTGATGTTTCATAGGTGTCAGGAGATTATATTTTCCATTCTTCTTTCTCCCTCTGATTCTGAACTCTTGTGGATGTTGTCAGAACCATTACCATGTATTTGCTTATTTCAGGAAGAGTAACACATTTTTTATTAACTTTGGTCACCCTAATAAGGGAAGAAGCCTTCTTTTCTAATTTGACAGTAGGATAAAAGAGGTAATTTCCATTTCTAGAGATGACCTGGTGCCTCAGGGTTGTGATCAGGTTTAGCCAATGCTCAAGTATTGTGTTACAGCAATCTGGGCTTCCCGATCCTCCTTTATTGATGATTGCAGGTTGAATTTAGCTCTGGGTCCTGAATTAGATTTTGGTACAGCGGTTCTGGGTCTTAAACACGTATAGAGATGTTATTTTAGCAGTGTCATGCTTGTTCATTTTTGTTTATTGTACATCAGATTGATATATGTGGCCTTATTTCTGACTAAAACAATTTATTTTATTCATCCTTGGTATTCCTGCTTAGAGTAAGTTCTGTGACAAGGAATGGATGAGGAGGTAATCTCTGGATTACTTACTGGTAATCTTCATTACTTTGATTCCTTATTCTTTGCCTTCCTACTTATGTTTCCTCCCTTCTTATTTGAGAGTGTTTGGTTTTTTTTTGTATGAACAGCGGGACTGGAAGTCTTCTTCCACCTTAGAACCTAAATGGTGGGGGGTGGAGTTATTTCTTTTTTTTTTTATTTGATTTCTGAGAGGTGCTTGTTAGTGGCGATGGGGATGAAAATTCCCCTCACAAATGCATGTAAGTAATTTGCTGAGGAATAGTGTATAAGAGTAATGAAGATTAGCGGTAAGTAATCCAGACATTTCTCTATGCTATTTTTCCTGATTGGGTGAACTCATGAAACTGCTAGATCTCTAGTTAACCAAACCTAAAAATGCACTTTAAACTATGTAAATTGTTAAATAGGAGTTTTGAACTTAATGCCACATACAACAAAAGCTCTACAGTCATAGTAAGTTTAAAGCTAAGGAGGTACAAAATAAATATTACTTAGGACAAGATCGCCACCTAGCGTCACAAAGCAGTAAGCTCTGGTTTTATATGCACTGGATCCGAATCCGGCAAAGGTAAACGATTTATAATGTATTAATTAAAAAGGAAAATCTTTAAACACGTTTTTACTTCCTTTCATTTGAGTCTAAATATAAAATAGAATCATTAAATGACGCTGTTGTCTTATTCAATGTTAGTTTTCGTGCAAGACTTCTTATTCATTTACGTCTTGCAAATGGCTTACGTTATAACGGGGTAGTGTCTGTTTGTATTATACGTTGTCTGCTCGGAGCGAGCTGAGAGACAGGGTGGAGACACAACAAAATTGAAGGTATAAGTGACCGGATCAGCAATGAGGCAGTGCTCTGTGTATTTGTCACTTGACTGGCAGGTGGGCTAATGCTGTTAACAGTAAGCATAACTGCTGCCTCATCGACTCTGAACAATGTACAAACTGTATCAATTCTACTTTTTAAAGATCCAAATCAACTGTTAATTAGGAGTGGGTGTGTCAAAGTATTTTTCTAAATGTTAAAGACAAATATTGCAGCCTGTATTTATACTTTTTGACGCAAATCAGCGCTGGGGCAGATTTGGGTCAAAAAGTTTACAGCCAGCTAATGCCATTCCAACGAGCCTTATTTATGGAATGACATTAACCAGCACTGCGGCCTCGTTAGTGTCAAAATAAATGACTCTAACCGGGCAGCGGAGGCGTAGGGAAGAATGGAGGTTGTGCGTCAAACAATGGTGCAAGTCAGGTTAGAGTCCAAAAAATTGGCTCTGACCTGACTTGCGCCATTTTTTGATGCACAACCCACGTTGAAATGAATCCTGTCTTAGCAAAGACAGGAGTCATGCCCCCCCTGCCCAATGGCCATGGCCAGGTGACTTCTGTTCCCTGGGCATGGCCATTGGGCACAGTGGCATGTAGGGGGGACCAAGTTAGGCCCCCCTATGCCACTTAAAATAAAACAAAATTATACTTACCTGCACTCACCTTGGATGGGTTCCTCCATCCGTAGGTGTCCTCCAGGGGTGGGCGAGGGTGGCAGGGGGTGTCCCTGGGTGCAGGGAAGGGCACCTGTGGACTTCTTCCATGGTCTCCCACCATGGAAAAGAGCCCACAGGTCCCTTAACGCCTGCCCTTACCCAGCAGTTAATTTTTGACACAAGTCCGGATTTACGTCATTTTCTGTCTCCACCTCCCAGCCGTGTGCCATTTTTACCCGGTTGGATAAATATGGCGCACGGGTGTTTAAGTCATTTTTGGGACGGGAGCACCTACCTTGTATGTCATTAACATAAGGCGGTTTCACGCATCCAAAAAATGCCGCCTACTGAGATATTTTGACATTAGCGGAGTCTAGTGTCAAAGTATAAATATGGTCTTAGGTTTGCACTGATTTTGCATTAAAAAAACTGACGCAAATCCGGCACAAGCAGAGTATAACTATGGGCCTACATCTTTTTGGAGTGGCAGTTGAGCGACCCGAGGTTACATTTACTAAACTTTCAGGCAATGCGGGGCAGCAAGCAAACTTGATGTGCTACATTGCGTGATAAGGACAGGGAGACATTCTCCATATTTACAAAGATATGGAGCACTTCTGCTCTTTCCTTGCGCTGGTGCTCTCGGTAGCCCAGTGCCAGCACAGGAACCCTTGCACAGTAGTTAAAGGGTGTTTGCGTTACAAGAAGTCTTGCTTTTGTGCCAGAAGGAACACCTTCCTACACAAAAACAATCCCTAGAGTTGTTTTCTTTGTTCTGTGTGTGCTGCACAATGCAACAGGTAGAAAGAGGAAATAAGAAGAAATAAAGATATTTCTGTTTTTTTCAACTCACTTAGGAAGGGCATTTTGACAGATTCCCAGATTTACAAGTCTTTGTAAATCAGGAACTGCACCAAAATCCATTGATGGATGCATGAGAACACCCATGCTCCACCGCTGGAGGGCCTCCCAAGTTGAAATGTCACATAACGCAGCACTTGTGCATTGCCTTATATTTCTTTACAAAGCCAAGCAAATCACTCCTTGAGTGGCTTTGTAAAAATCACTGAAGCCTCTGGTAAGCCTTGCATGACACAAGGACAACACAAAGGCTTCATAAATATGAACTGTTGAAAGCCGAAAACCAGGACATTTTATGAATACAGAAGTAGCACTGCAATTCAGGGCCACAAAACAACTCTATTGACAGAGCTCACGGACATGGGAAAAACAGAAAACGAAGCATTAAGGCCCTGATTTATACTTTTTTTGTGACGCATTACCGTCATTAATCGACGCAAAAGCGGCCCAAACTTACAAAATACAATTGTATTTTGTAAGTTTGCGCTGCTTTTGCATCAATAAATGACGGTAATGTGGCGTAAAAAAAGTATAAATCAGGGCCTAAGAGTTGTTAAACTCAACCTTCACAAAGTCATCCGTGCTAATTATATTATTTCCTGATAAAGTGCTGCTAATTAGTCATGCAGCACTGTTGGCACACAGGAAAACAGACCTTCCTAAGCGTTCAGTTTACCCTCTCTGAAAACCGACACGGGCTAAAATTACTCAAACTTGCCTGGACAAATGATGAAAAAACGGGGAGGTCCTGAAAAATTGATTACACCTGGTCACCCTAGCGGCAGCTGCATCAGAGACCTGGCTCATTAGTGCAGCAGTTTCAGACAAACAGAGGGCCTCTTTCTATCCTGGTTTTAGCTATTTTCACTGCTACTTGGGTGGCAGTGGGGCATTTTCTTTGCTTGCAGTGGGGCCTATGACACCCTTTCTGCATCATCCAGACCCCTGTGTGCTACACCCTGACTTTCAACACACTCTAGCAGCTACGAGAGTAGACCTAAATAGCGTCAAATGTTCTATCCATTATTTCTATCCAGTTTATCTCTCTTGGTTTTTGGTTGGTTAGTATTTTAACTACATCAGGGAGAACATCTTGTTTGAGGGTTCAATGTATACGACGTTTCTTCAGTAATTCCGGAGTCAGTCTGGAACGTGACTGGAAGAAGGATTCATAGGGTAAACATTGTTCCTAAACATAGGCCTTTATCCTGACACTAGGCCGTTGCCAGTTGCGTAAGAAGTTGTCCTCAGCAATGGACTCGGGCACCATTTTGGATGGAAAGCAACTCACTATATTTAATAACACTACCCACGTTTTCCTTTTCTACTAATATCACAATCTTGATCCCCGTCCACTAAACCACCTAGAATTACCAGCGGACCTCAGCTATTGAACACGTAATGCAAGTTGTACTACCCTAAACTGTAACATCTTGGAACTGCTTGCTCATCTGCACAATAATGTTACCTACTGGAGGCACTGCGGGAGTCAGGTGCAGATAATCCAGAAATCCCCCCTTAGATATTTAAGAACTTTATGATATGGGCCTCAAAGCTATGCAATGCCAGCTGTGTTCCCTTGTTCTCAAACATGGGAACAGGAGGAGTTCACGCGCTGCCATTTCAAAAACTGAGAAAATTAGATGCGGCAGGAAAGCCCAGCCAAGGATTTTACTGGCACGTCACAGCTGGTGTCAAGGCACTGTACAACTAGAAGCTCGTTCTGGCAGCTTAGTGGACTAATGCACCCACTTCTGTGGTTTGTGTTTGATGTCAAGGTCACATGTTTATCTCCTGGCGGGTCCACTCAGCCCTTCATTCGTCTGAGGTTGATAAAATGAGAACAATTGAGTTTGGCAACAATAAACCTCTGTTATTTCCCCAAGAGGTGAATGTGTGCTTTACAGATACATGTTTTGTTAGAAACACAAAAATCTGAGGACGACATTATTAGCAGCTGTCCTTATCATTTGCCAATTTTTTTGTAAGAAAGAATATACACAACTCTAGCCTGCTAGGAAGAATCTCGACAAAGCAGGAACTTTGGGCATGATTTAGAGTTTATTGGGCGGAGTACTTTACTTAGTCATGATGAGGGTTCTGCGTCTGCCAAATGTAGAGATTTCTTGCTACACAGCAGTCATTGCTTGTATATCGAGGAACAGCCATCATGGCGGTTCCTATGAATGCGCTGAAAGTTTAACAGACAGCTCTCTCAACATGACAGAGTCGTACATCAAACTTTCATTGTTTTTTGTTTTATTTCCAAAAACAAAATTCCAAAGTGGTATTTTCTTCTTGAAAATAGAAACATCAATGATCTCCTCACCCTTAACTGGTAGTGATGGACATTGAAAACTTGACATTTGTCTGACCCGTCAGATATTAGAGTGACACAGGCACATTAGTTTCCGTTGTCAACATATAGAGGGTCCGTCTGACTCTAAATGAGGCAGGTAGACAGACCTTCAATTTGGTGGAAAGAGTACTCTGTCACTGTTGCTCATTCCACTCATGTTTTTTACAAACTAAGTCCCGCTGCTGTCAAGAATCAAATGAAGCGTCATTCACTTTTAACAGTTATTATCACCCCTTGCATATCATCATGTAATAGACTACTTTTAAGAACTGATGGAGTCAGTAGGTCGGCTATTTAGAAGATTGTAAAAATGTGAATGTGTGAAAAGTGTATGATGAGTGCATTTATGTTGTAGTAAGCTGGCTCTATATATACTGTACCAAAGAAAGGTATAGTTTGCACAGAGTCCAGTGGATCCCCAGAGGCTTTACAGAGGCTAAAGTAAATAATACTATTGCTCTCTTTTGTGGTAGTGTGGTCAATCAGTTAGGTTTATTGGAGGGTAATGATAAGCATTTATTGTACATACACAGTAAAGGCACAACTCCTGGGCAATGTTTTATGTATCAAAAAATATACTTTGTCACTTTATTTCTAGAACCAAAAGGAACTTTTTTGCAGGTAAGTACAGTTTCAAGAATGTTTCAGTTTCAAGTATCAAAGGTACTTTGTTTAGAATTCAAAGGTAAAACAGTTTAAAGGTAAGTAATACTTTCAATTTCAAAAGTAGACAGTGCAATTTCTCATAGAAAGCAACGCAGCCCTAGGGGAGGAAAAGGAACAACAATATTCGCAGGTAAATACTTGACATATGATTCCAGTCTTTGGGGGTTAAAGTGTCCACAGGGCAAAGTTTAGGAAGACACCAAGGGGCATACTTATACTCTGTTTGCACCAAATTAGCGTCATTTTTTTAACTCTAATTCGGTGCAAAACAAACTCCATATTTATACTTTGGTGCTAGACCAGTCTAGCGCCAAAGTTATGGAGTTAAAGTAATTTTTTGGAAGTGGAAACCTACCTTGCCTTAATGAGAGGCGCCTCTATGGCCTTAACGCCATATTTAAACTCCCGTGCAAAAATGGTGCACGGGAGGGAGGAGGGGGGTCAAATAATGGGGCAAAGCTTGCTTTGCCCCATTTTTTAACGCCTGTGTTAGGGCAGGCGTTAGGGGACCTGTGGGCCTATTTCCATGATGGAACACCATGGAATAAGCCCACAGGTGCCCTCCCCAGGCCCCAGGGACACCCCCACCCACACCATAGGGACAGTGGAGGATGGGTACCCCATCCCAGGTAAAAACAGGTAAGTATTTTTATTTTATTTTTTAAAGTGCCATTGGGGGCCCTGAAATGGGCTCTCCTACATGGCACTGGGTGCATTGGCCATGCCCAGGGGAACGTGGTCCCCTGTGCTGGCCATTGGGGTGGTGGGCATTACTATTGTGTTTTCTAAGACAGGAGTCATGTGTAATGGATGGTTTTGCATCAGAAAATGACTCTAGGCAGGTTAGAGTCATTTTTTTTACTCTAACCTGCCTAACGTCATTTTTTGGTGCAAAAACCCCTTCTTTCATACTGCCAGCCCAACTGACTAAAATCATTTTTTTTGCTACTAGCCTACCCTTTGCACTGGCTTGCACCATAAATATAGTGCCCAGCTGGTGCACAGAAATGGTGCAAGCCGGTGCTAAACTTTTTAGTGCAAAACTGAGTTGGTGCATTTTTGCACCAAAAAGTATAAATCAGGGCCCAAAGGTGCACCACCAGCAGCACCGGCTGGCTGGGTGCAGAGGTCAAAGTTGGTGTTGAGTGCCTAATGGAACACTATGGAGACAGGGGTACCCGCAACTTCAGGGCACAGATCTCGGGAACTTAGATTAGCACTGGGAGGCCATAGGTCAGCACCAAACACACACCCTCAGCAGCACAGGGGCGGCTGGTTGCAGGGTGCCCAATGCTTTTTAGTGGGGGAATGCTAGGGGTCACAAAGATGCTGCAGCCTTGGTCCAGGGAGTTGACTGATGAAAACCAAAGGTTGGACAGGTAAGTAGAGAGCCCACTGGATGTTGCTGGAACATTGGTTGGGTTCCCAAAGGCCAGGGGTCTGCAGAAGTAGGGGTACCTTTAGGTGTTGGAAATTCTTCACCAGATCTGGCTGCATTCAGGGGTCCTCTGGATTTAGGCTGCAGGAGTCACTGTGTTGGTAAGGATGTACCTGAGGTCGGAATCACCTGGGGACCTTCTCTGGACTGCTGGGCCACCAGGACGCGGGCTGTGGGCATCAGGTGCAGAGAGGACAAGACTGACATATCCGGGGTGGTACTGGCGTCCTTCTTGGAGGGTTCTTAGTGAACATGGTCGCTGTCCTCAGGAGATCTTGGTCCTTAGGCAGGCAGTCCTCTGGGTATTTTTAAAGGTCGCTGGTCCTGCAGGGCAAGTTGTCTTCTTGTAGCAGGAGTCTTGAAACTGCAGACTGTTAGGTACGGCTGGGGCCAAGCCAGTTGTCACCTGGAGTCTTCTCTGCTGGTGCGGCTCTTCAGTCCTTCCTCTTCTTTTTCAGGTCACCAGGAATCTGAAAAGCAAGGTTCAGGGGAGTCCCTAAATACTTGATTTAGGTGTGTTACAGGGGTCAGAGGGCAGTAGCCAATGGCAACTGTCCATGAGGCTGGCTACATCCTTCCTGTGCCCACTCCCTTTGGGGATGGGGCACATTCCTAACCCTATTGGCTATCCTCCTTCAAAATAAGATGGAGTATTCTACATGTGCATCTGTGCATCCGTGGTTGGTCCCAGCTGGGGTGGACACTCCTCCTGGTGTTTACTAATTTTCCCGCCGGACCTGCCGCCAAAAGTGGTGCTTGGTCTCGGGGGGGCGGGCATCTCAGCTGTCTGGAGTACCCCGGGGCAGTGTAACAAAAGAGAGGAGCCTTGGAGGCTCACCGCCAAGTGTTGCAGTTCCTTCCTGCAGGGGGGGGATGTGAATCACCTCCACCCAGAGCAGGCTTTGTCCCTGATCCCAGAGAGCATAAAGGCTCTCATCCCATGGTGTCAGAACCTTGTCTGTTAGTGGCAGACTGGCACAGGTCGGTCAGCCTCACACTAGAGGATTGGGTGAAATACAGGGGAAATCTCTAAGATGTCCTTTGTGTGCATTTTTCAATAAACCCAACACTGGCATCAGTGTGGGTTTATTGAGCTGAGAAATTTGATAGCAAACTTCCCAGTCTTCAGTGAAACCATCATGGAGCTGTAGAGTTCATAATGACAAATTCCCAGCCCATGTACCAATAAGGCCACACTGCATTTTCAATGTCTAAGAATGGACTTAGACACTGCAGGGGCATATTGCTCATGCAGCTATGCCCTTACCTGTGGTATAGAGCACTCTGCATTATGACTGTAAGGCCTGTTAGAGGGGTGAGTTACCTATGCTACAAGCAGTGGTTTGTGGGCATGGAGCCCAGGGAGGGGTGCCATGTCAATTTTGCCTTTTTCTCACCACCAACACACACACAATCTGCAAAGGCAATGTGCATGGTTTTGGCGAGGGGTCCCGTAGGGTGGATAGTATATGCTGCACCCCTTAGGGACCCTCTCTGGCCACAGAGCCTTTGGTACCATTGGTACCTTTAACAAAGGACCTATCTGTGTGCCAAAGGTGTGCCAATTGTGGAAACAATGGTACAGTTTTAGGGACAGAACAGAGGTAGCAGGAATCTATCACACAATGAGTCATGTGTGCATCAAATATCAGGCAAATAGTGTGGGGGTGCACTGAAACAAGGAGCCAGTTTCCTACATATGTCACAACAACAACCATAAATCTTTGATGTAAGAAGTACAAAAGTGAAATGATAAAAGGGCTGGGACTACATTTTGTGAACTTGTACATGCATTGGACTTGCTACTCGGTGTAGGAGGCTGGACTGGCTTGTAGTGAGTACCAAGGGGTCCTTGCACCTTGCACCAGGCCCAGGTATCCCTTATTAGTGTATAGGGTGTCTAGCAGCTTAGGCTGATAGATAATGGTAGATTAGCAGAGCAGCTTAGGCTGAACTAGGAGACGAGTGAAGCTCCTACAGTACCACTAGTGTCACTTGCACAATATCATAAGAAAACACAATACACAGATATACTAAAAATAAAGGTACTTTATTTTTATGACAATATGCCAAAGTATCTCAGTGAGTACCCTCAGTATGAGGATAGCAAATATACACAAGATATATGTACACAATACCAAAAATATGCAGTATAGTCTTAGAAAACAGTGCAAACAATGTATAGTTACAATAGGATGCAATGGGGACACATAGGGATAGGGGCAACACAAACCATATACTCCAAAAGTGGAATGCGAATCACGAATGGACCCCAAACCTATGTGACCTTGTAGAGGGTCGCTGGGACTGTAAGAAAACAGTGAGGGTTAGAAAAATAGCCCACCCCAAGACCCTGAGAAAGTGAGTGCAAAGTGCACTAAAGTTCCCCAAAGAGCACAGAAGTCGTGATAGGAGAATTCTGCAGGAAAGACACAAACCAGCAATGCAACAACGATGGATTTCCAAACGAGGGTACCTGTGGAACAAGGGGACCAAGTCCAAAAGTCACAAGCAAGTCGGAGATGGGCAGATGCCCAGGAAATGCCAGCTGTGGGTGCAAAGAAGCTGCTACTAGGCAGTAGAAGCTGAGGATTCTGCAAGAACGACAAGGGCTAGAGACTTCCCCTTTGGAGGATGGATGACACATGTCGTAAAGAGTCGTGCAGAAGTGTTTTTCCGCCGAAAGACTGCCAACAAGCCTTGCTAGCTGCAAATCGTGCAGTTAGAGTTTTTGGATGCTGCTGTAGCCCTGAAGGGACCAGGATGTCGCCAATTGCGTCAGGGGACAGAGGGGGCGCCCAGCAAGACAAGGAGTCCTCTCAGAAGCAGGCAGCACCCGGAGAAGTGCCGTAACAGGCACTACAAAGAGGAGTGAAACGGTGCGCACCCAAAGTTGCACAAAGGAGTCCCACACCGCCGGAGGACAACTTAGAAAGTCGTGCAATGCAGGTTAGAGTGCCGTGGACCCAGGCTTGGCTGTGCACAAAGGATTTCTGCCGGAAGTGCACAGAGGCCGGAGTAGCTGCAAAAGACGCAGTTCCCAGCAATGCAGTATGGCATGGGGAGGCAAGGACTTACCTCCACCAAACTTGGACTGAAGAGTCACTAGACTGTGGGAGTCACTTGGACAGAGTTTCTGGATTCAAGGGACCTCGCTCGTCGTGCTGAGAGGAGACCCAGGGGACCGGTAGCAGGGGGAAGATTCCGTCGACCCACGGGAGATTTCTTCGGAGCTTCTAGTGCAGAGAGGAGGCAGACTACCCCCACAGCATGCACCACCAGGAAAACAGTCGAGAAGGCGGCACGATCAGCGTTACAGAGTTGCAGTAGTCGTCTTCGCTACTTTGTTGCAGTTTCGCAGGCTTCCAGCGCGGTCAGCAGTCGATTCCTTGGCAGAAGGTGAAGAGAGAGATGCAGAGGAACTCTGATGAGCTCTTCCATTCGTTATCAAAGGAATTCCCCAAAGCAGAGACCCTAAATAGCCAGAAAAGAGGGTTTGGCTCCTTAGGAGAGAGGATAGGTTAGCAACACCTGAAGGAGCCTATCAGAAGGAGTCTCTGACGTCACCTGCTGGCCCTGGCCACTCAGAGCAGTCCAGTGTGCCAGCAGCACCTCTGTTTCCAAGATGGCAGAGGTCTGGAGCACACTGGAGGAGCTCTGGGCACCTCCCAGGGGAGGTGCAGGTCAGGGGAGTGGTCACTCCCCTTTCCTTTGTCCAGTTTCGCGCCAGAGCAGGGCTGAGGGGTCCCTGAACCGGTGTAGACTGGCTTATGCAGAAATGGGCACCATCTGTGCCCATGAAAGCATTTCCAGAGGCTGGGGGAGGCTACTCCTCCCCTGCCTTAACACCTTTTTCCAAAGGGAAAGGGTGTAACACCCTCTCTCTGAGGAAGTCCTTTGTTCTGCAATCCTGGGCCAAGCCTGGCTGGACCCCAGGAGGGCAGAAACCTGTCTCAGGGGTTGGCAGCAGCAGCTGCAGTGAAACCCCTGAAAAGGAAGTTTGGCAGTACCAGGGTCTGTGCTACAGACCACTGGGATCATGGGATTGTGCCAACTATGCCAGGATGGCATAGAGGGGGCAATTCCATGATCATAGACATGTTACATGGCGATATTCGGAGTTACCATTGTGAAGCTACACATAGGTAGGGACCTATGTGTAGTGCACGCGTGTAATGGTGTCCCCGCACTCACAAAGTCCGGGAAATTTGCCCTGAACAATGTGGGGGCACCTTGGCTAGTGCCAGGGTGCCCACACACTAAGTAACTTTGCACCTAACCATTACCAGGTAAAGGATAGACATATAGGTGACTTATAAGTTACTTAAGTGCAGTGGTAAATGGCTGTGAAATAACGTGGACGTTATTTCACTCAGGCTGCAGTGGCAGGCCTGTGTAAGAATTGTCAGAGCTCCCTATGGGTGGCAAAAGAAATGCTGCAGACCATAGGGATCTCCTGGAACCCCAATACCCTGGGTACCTCAGTACCATATACTAGGAAATTATAAGGGTGTTCCAGTATGCCAATGTGAATTGGTGAAATTGGTCACTAGCCTGTTAGTGACAATTTGGAAAGAAATGAGAGAGCATAACCACTGAGGTTCTGGATAGCAGAGCCTCAGTGAGACAGTTAGTCATAACACAGGTAACACATTTAGGCACACTTATGAGCACTGGGGCCCTGGCTGGCAGGGTCCCAGTGACACATACAACTAAAACAACATATATACAGTGAAAAATGGGGGTAACATGCCAGGCAAGATGGTACTTTCCTACACTCGGCATTTAGTGTGTTTCAGGAATATGTAGGCGAATGAGTATTACACCACAAACACCAACTATCTCTGCTCTTGGTCTGTATGTTCGTGGTGGTTTGCAAAAAGAAGTGAATGTTGTGTATAGCAGTAAATATTACTTATTTTGTTTCGAATGTTGAAGTAGAATATATTCTTCCTCCTTTATGTGCATAGTTACGTATTAAAAGTTCCACTAATAGTAGAACCAAGATGAAGACTGGCTGCATGTTCATTTTTTGCAAAGTGACAGAAGGGAAAAAGAAAAGCCTTGCACACAGTAATTACAAAAAGATCATCCTATACAACCAAGCGTGACAAAAAAACATTGCAAACAATCAGCTTCATGTTGCCTTTGTACAAGGTGACACCAAGGCCCTGATTTATACTTTTTTTGCGCCGCATTACCGTCATTTATTGACGCAAAGGCGGCGCAAACTTTCAAAATACAATCGTATTTTGTAAGTTTGCGTCGCTTTTGCGTAAAAAAAAGAAAGTAATGCGGCGCAAAAAAGTATAAATCAGGGCCCAAGTGTCCCCAAGTACATTACAAATCACCACCAAGCAACGGCAACATGAAGATGGATACCTCAAAGTTCCACGCACAGCACAATTAGACAAAACAGAGCCCATGTATCCGCTCTCAAGCTGTACATTAATGGCAGCCCCACAACCTTTTCCACAAGATGTGAGAGCACCTGGTCACCACACCCAGCCCAATAACAAAGGGCAAGAAATACTATCTCAAGCAATTCATGCATGTTTTCTCTGCCCGGTGACAGGAAAGATGCACTGGATACACTGAAGATTAAATTAAATGCAGATGCTTTTTCATTACAGTCACTACATGGCCTTGTTCAGAGACAATGAAGACCGGCCCACAACTCGACTACGAAGAAAACAATGCATATCGTCCCTTGAACAACGCGGACCAACAGAATCACAGTTGAACCTTTTCAAGTGGTGGTAATGAAAGATACCTGTAAAAAACTACATTTAATAACGATGGAAATGTATATAGCCCACATGCAGGGAAGAATGCTAGGGTGTATTATGCATCTCCCCGCCTCAGAAACGAATACATACTCTTAATACAGCTGTTGCTGTCTTTTGGTCAAAAACCATCCGGGCTCACTAACCGCAGCCAATATGAAACACTAGCTGCATGTTGTCTGTGTACGTGACAAACAAGGACAAACCAAAGCCCCTTAATAGCACTGCTCCAACATGTGACATGTTCCACAAGATACAAAGACAATTGCTGTGTTAGAAGTAAATGCGAGCGAAGCAATGGTAAGCTGGGGAGCTCAGTTTGTGGTATGTGGATATAATTAATAAGACAACAGTGTTAATAAGACAACTATCTGTCCTAGGTGGATATGTGGATATAATTAATAAGACCACAGCAGATGAAGAAGTAAGCACCTATTCACTGACAGAGAAGCAGAGCAGGCCGGTGACCCGGAAGCGTCACTACATTGTGCAGAGCAGAGCGGGTGCAATGCAGGTGCAGCGGCAGCACTCGAGCGGAGCCGGGTGTTTCGGGCGTCTAGGAGTCCGGGAGAATGATAGGTCATAGGAGGCCATAGCAGGGAGCAACACAGGCAAAACGGATCCCGTCGGACCCCGTTGAAGCAGGCAGAGGCAGGTCGCAGGACGCACAAGGAGCCGCGGAAGAAGGTAGTGCTCGAGCTTGAGCAACTTGCAGGCTTGCAGGCTAGGCAAGAGTGGATTCTACTTCTCGGGGGGGCTTGGAGGGGCTTGGTCTGGCGTGTTGGGTGTGTGTGTTGTACATCTGATAGTGTGATTTCACCCTTCCTCTACACCTATTGCCCATTGCCCTCAATTGCTCCTTGTCCATTTTCTTGCCTTCCACACATCATCGCCACCGCCACAGCTACCTCCCATGTGCTCACAGCCTTCGATCACATAGACCTAGTCTTCCGGCCATTGCGGCCCCGTTGTGGCCTATAGAGGACTGTTAACAATAACATCTAGCCACACCTCCCATTGCTGCTTGTCGCACTCCTTACCTGCATTCATCGCCTATATTTCTTGCCTGTACCCCTTACAGTTTGCACCTCACCATCAACTTAGCCATCAATCCAGCCAGATACCTTGCCTTGCCGCCCTGCCACCCCCTATCAAGGGCCGCCTGACTTGTGCTCCAAACGAGGGCTACTGTCATCTCAGAAGACAAGCGTAAAGGTTGTAGCAGTCCTCTACAGAGTGCGTGCCCAGGCCCTCTGTGGAAGCGGCTCAGATAGTCCGAATGCCACTTGCATATAGTCTGTAGTGCCCAGCTCGCTCTTATTTCTTATAACAAGACCGCATAGCAAGAAGCCGATTCCTACCACTCAAGCAACTAGCAATTGACTGCAGCATTGCTTAGATTCAATAGTCCACCAAGCCAACAAACGAGTTATAATCGACTCCAGTTACTTCAGGTACTTCAGGCTACTTAGGGCCAACATAGAAAATATGAGATTGGGCGAGTAAGACAGCAGGCACTGCCGAAATGAGCAAAACGCATTAATCAAAGAAGAAACACAAAACCTCGAAGCATCAATTACTTCGAGTCTTCACAAATATAATCCATTGGTTTCTCCGATCCAAAAGTACTTCAGCCATGGTTTCATTGACTGGAAATTTTCGTTTCTTAAGGACTCAGCGATCTTCTAAAAAACGGATCCGGCTTTAGGCTTGCCGTCACCTCTTAAACCATAGCTCCAATTTAAAAGTGCAGGCCTGGCTCCAACCTAGGGCCCGTCCACGGCCGCAGGTAAATCACCAGTTGCAGCCATCTCACTCACTAGCACCTGTCTCAATGGGCCTGTACCAAAAGTTATCGAAGTAAAAGCGCAGGTGCACACCTGATGCAGCTCTTCCTCCCAATCAACAGAAGTTCTGTTAAGTAGTCCTTATGTGCCACCACCTGGTCTAACGACTTCTGGCTGCTACGACCACCTAGGAGAACGTCAATACTCAACAGCCATAACTTTCTGTAACTGCACCAGTAAGCCTGATAGTAAAAATTGCATTATCTGCTACTATGCCACACAATAGCGGAGCAGCTCAAGCCACCAAAGTCAGAAGTACCCCAAATGTTCAGCCACCCTTGTACCTACTTGAACATGGGCGGTGAGCTGGCTAGCTACCTTCAGTGCAACAACTAAATGGCACTCCCTGTGATTCTTCTGAGAGACTGTTAAAATATCACTCTGCATTACTTGGCACAATGCACCCTTCAATCCAGGCGTTAAATATGCAGTCCGATAAACTGGACATTCAAACTGACCCAATGAATGTAATGGCCATAGTGGTTATAAGTGTCAAGCTGAAGAAGTTAATCATCTTAATAACGCGGGTTCAAGATACAAAACCCCCATTTCAATTTTCCTGTTCATGCGGTCCTGTCATCGACAAATTAAGCACACTACCTAGAACCCTGACAAGCATCATCGACCAAAAAAAACCTCCGTATTCTAATGAAGTATTTTGTGATAACCAAGTGTCAACTGTTTCGATCCCACAGCCCCTAATAAATCAACAGCCCTAAGTGCAAACCAACTTGTTCAATAGGATAAATGATCAAAATGCTAACAATAAAACCATACCAATAATTGAGTTACCAGTAAACAGCACTAACTTCAAGAAGCCTAATTTAGATAGGTTATCCAAAAGGCAGAGGAAAAAAGTTAGGAAAGCCAGGAATAAACTTCACAGCCGGACTAACAAAGCACCATCAAAGGTTTATTCGATATTCGCAGCCAAAGAGAACAGGAAAACATCCCCAACTATATTAAATCAAGCCCCGGCCCACACTGACACAGAAGTAGTATCAACATCAGTTCCCCATAAAGGCATCGATCAGTCCGATCATCAAACAGACAGGGTATTATTGTCTCCAGTCAAAATAACTCCAACAGAGGGCGCTCTCTCGTATGCAGCAGTGGAAGTTCAAGCACAAACCAAACCCGTGGAGGAACGCACACATCAAGCACAGCTCGAAGAGAGGCTGTTGCAGCCACCAGCTTGGGCCTGCTCCTACCGCTTTTGCATCTCTACAAGTGGCAGCAACAGCCCAAACAGAAATTCAAAACAGTTCCAACTACCAAGAATTAAATCCCACAAGAGCCCATCAATTGCCTACTAAGACTTCAATAGACCAGAAGAGATACAGCTCAAAAACAGTAGATCGCTATAGGAAATGAGTGATGTCTCAACCGCCAGATTACAACAATCCAGCTATAAGTGGGGATGGTTTAAATTCCCTACAATATTTTCGAAGTGGAGAAAGATTAGTTCACATAGCAAAGAACCCACAGCCCATCAAACAGAATGCTCAAAAAGCATTTAAATACAACATAGAGGGAAGCCCTCAAATTGGTAAAAAAGCTGAGATGGTAAGATCGCCTAAGCGAGGAAACCGCAACCAAGATCAACAATGTAATACACAGAGTATGGAACATGTGCCTACAAGAGCTTCCTTTAATGTTAGCATCCTCATGTAGCCTGAATACATCTCACAGGGCAATTGTGATACCTTAAACAGAGAAAACATAGGGCCATATTTATACTTTTTGACGTAAAAACTGCGCCGCCGCAGTTTTGCGGCAAAAAATTTACCGCCAGCTAACGCCATTTCGTAGCGCCGTGCGGGTGTCAAATTTATACTTTGACGCACGGCGGTGCAATCAACAGGTGGGAGTCATTATTTTTGACGCACATCGCGGTGTCAAGTCGTAAAGGAAAACGACGTTAACGCAGCGGAAATGACTGTGGGTCGATTTACGACACCGAAACCCGGATATGCACCGTTTTTTGACGCAATAGCATAAAAAAAAAAACGCGAACACTGCAAGTGCACCAGAGGAGAGCCAAAATGGATCCCAGATGCCACTACAGACCCCAGGAAGATGACAGCAGACCAGGAACCAGCCAGGACGATCCATACAAGAACCAGGACATTTATAGAAAGAAAAGAAAGTGTCGCTTCAGTGCAGAGGAGCAGGAAATCATGGTTAAAGAGGTGACGGAACACCAGCACCAACTGTTTATCACCTCAAAGTTGCCAATCAGTAGGAGAGAGGCTATATGGCAACAAATTGTTGACAAGATCAACAGTGTGGCTGAAGTACGCAGGACAGTTACCGAGTGTAAGAAACGCTGGCATGACTGCAAACGTAGGACAAAGGAAAAAATGGCCAGGAACAGGAAGGCAGCACTGCAGACTGGAGGTGGGAGTCCAGCACACCAGGAGGCCCTGGACCACATGGAGGAGATGGTCGCAGCCATCATCCATGAGGAGATCGTCACAGGGATTCAAGGACAGGACAGCGCAGACTACCACGAGACAACACACATGCAGGGTAAGTCGCATGGGGAATTAAAATACAATAATGATGACTGTAAGCAGGGGGGGAAATACCTACTATACATTGCATGTAAGTCATCATATACATGGAGTGGCATGGGTAAAGGGGCACGGCAGGGGTGCATGGCCTGCACAGACAGAAGCTGGGGCACAACATTACACTACACCAACAACAGTCATTTGGGGGCATGCTGTCATACCAACAATGGAGCAAAGGGAAAGCCTCGATAGGAGGGAAGGCCACTACGTCAAACTTACATCCTGGCACTCGTCAGCCAACATATCTCCTACATTAACTAGGGCCCTATTAGCAATCCTCTAGCCAAAACGACAACTGCAGTGTAACTGCCACAACAGTTGACACTACCACCTCTGATCTGTGTGCAGCTCAAGTAGCCAATGGCAGTAACCTCCCCATGGAACATACATACCTAAATTAGGGGGTGAGGATGACATCTGCAACAATCTCCTGAAACAAGACAAAGGCCCCAGTACACGCAAATGTCAATGCCCATAGGTGTCACAAACATCAGCCAATGTAAACAACAATAGGAGTGACACAGCACTAAGGACACACCCATGCTGCATATGTCAGGGTCCTTCCCGTGCCTGGCAAACAAGGCAACATCACAAAAGTCATACTACTCAGACAACAGCATTGAGGAGGGGACACATGGAACTGGTCACTGAAAAATACACCTGCACAGTCAGAGGGGGAAATAGGACACTGATACGACTATCAGGGCAATCCAATGTAACACACATTACCCAACATCAGCAGGACACATTAACAATATCAACATCTATATCACATCATAACATTGCCATGCATAGGATATGCTGCATGTCAATTACATTTAAGTCAATGTGAACAATCAGGGATTGGGGCAGGTCCTGAGAGTCAATTGTGCTGCCAGGACCATCAGAACACCCACAGCCAGTGAAAGGTCTCACCATGAGAATGGATATACACGGAGGGTCGAGTAGGACAAAAAGGTGGCTATTCTCTATTTGGTATAAAGCAACACCTAGAGGCGATGAGGCTGACAAGTCTGATAACTCAATAACATACATGTGACACACAGGTGGGCCATAGGCCTATAACAATGCCCATCTGAAGGACAGCAGATACCAATTCCAAACAAGATCACAAAGTGAATTCATCAAAAGGCAGGCACGTCATGTCAAAATTGTCACAACACAGACACACTAATTGTACCCTGTTTCATTGCAGAGGAAGATGGATCACCTGCCGATATGCCTGTCCCAGATTTCCCTGATGACATGGATGACGAGCCCATAAACATTCCCCAGGAGGCCATCCAAAAGGTCCTTGAAACCCTCCAGACCCCACCTTCAGTCACAAGGAGGAGCACAGAACAAGCAGCCATCACAGAAGAACCACCCACCACCCCAATTGCAAGACCTGCCTGCTCCAATACAGCTGAGGACTCTGATGACACTGGCACCAGCTTTGAAAGAACTGTAGTTGGAGTACAGCGGGAGCTGGCCAAGGAGGTGCGTGTGGGGATGCAAACTATGGCAGCCAGCCTTGAGGGGGTGCGCTCGTGCATGATGTCATCTGCAGATCAGGCAGCAGCTATGCAAGCCCTAACATCCTACTGCAAGGACTACAAGAAACTGTCAAGGAATTCACCACTGCAGTAAGGGAGTTGCCACAACACCTCGCACCCCAAACATTTCACTGCATGCACGAATGCAATCATGACTCCCTCAGGGCCGACCTGGCTGCCTACCATCGTGATGTGGCTGCTATTCTCAAAAACCAGCAGACCCTCCTTGCTGCAGTACTGCCCTTAAGACCTTCACAGGGAGCAGCAACCGGGATGTCTGACTCCACGTCTTCTAACACTGAGGTGTGTGTTGCCCCTTCACAACCAACAATAACAAGGACAAAGCAGGCAACACACACATCAGAAGAAGAAGACATGGAACAGATCACATTCACACGGAAGAGTACCCGGAAGCACTAGTCCCTGCACCATGGCCTACTTTGACCAAGGTCCTGCGTTTTGTCAAATGCCAGTCTTACTACAACTATACTCAATGACTGTTCTGCTAACCACTGTATAACTTGTCAGCATTGCCAGTGAATGTCTCTCTCCTACTAATCGGGAAATCCTGTCCCTCTGCACTGTCTGTAACATTCCCCGCCATGTCAGGAGCATTATCCACACCCCTTCTGTAGGATCACCATGTAAGATTGCAATAGAACGGACTCAGAAAACATGGACAATGTACATATTGCACTACAGCACCTATCAATAAATTGCACTTGCACACCAAATATGTCTCTGTGTAATTTGACACATCAACTGTGCAGTAGATAACACAAATGTGCCTGTGTGACAACCATGTAGCTTGTCAATACAACTGTCCTGACATCATGTAGTCAGATAAATCTGTGCAGTGGCCAGGATTGCATCATAGCCTGCCCATCCTGAGGAGAAGGGATGAAGGGAGAAACCACACACCATCATGCTGTGTTGTACAGAATAATGCTTCATCAAGAGAAATCAAAGTCAACTAATAGTGGCTGATAAATGTTGTCACCATGCAATACTAACACATTGAATTATGCAGTCTAATCTAAGCAAACACTACAAAACACAGCATCAATCAACCTTTCTGAGTAAACATCCAAATAGGTAATCATGCTGAATTTTAGCACAAATGATCAATGTCAGTTATGAAGACAAGAGTGTTAACAAGATCTCATCTTCAAAGATGTCCCTGAACATCACACTGCAGTCCGACCTAAAAATTTCCCCACAATACCAAGTCTGGAAGCACACTTTGTGACGTAGAAAACATACTCATCGACACAAATCTTTTGTGAGCCATGTCAACTCCGATTGGTGGTTCTAACAAATGGTGGATACTTACCAAGGTAGCACAGGGGTAGCTCCCATTTTACACCTCAGTTTGTTTTGGTTTGTAGCATAGGACACAAATGTCATAGAAAAACAATCACCTACACTGATGGCAATGCCATGATCAAGTAGCAGTTAACACATAATGCAAAGGGTTATCTATATATTTATTCATAACTAATCACACCAGAGGCAACTAAGGAAAAAGTCATACCTACACTAATCTAACCTGACTACTCATTACCCACAACTGTCTCTAACTAACCAAAGCTAAACTTACTCTACACATATAACGAATCGATCTAAACATCAACCCCCCCACCCACCATTATGAGACAGGACACATGCAGGACAACACATACTAACCTACACACATACTATACTATCCTAAACAATCATATATTTTTTTGTAATTTTTTGATTTCTTTGATTTCTTTTTTATTTTTCTTTATTTTTTAAACACACAGGAACCCCAACATTGACCCCCACCTACCCACCTGTACTGCCATTTGATAAAGTTTGTTTTGACCAATGATTTTGTGTTTCACCACTGCGCATATTAGTTGCTCAATGTTCACCAGTAGCACATGGTATGTTTTGTTCAGTTTAGCCGCCTATGGGCTTTGACATGGCATTAGCCATTGCTTTCTGTATTCAGTTTAGCCGCCTATGGGCTTTGACATTGCATTAGTCATTACATTCTGTATTCTGCCTATTGGCTTTGACATGCTGTATCCAGTCTAGCCGCCTATTGGCTTTGACATTGCATTCCTATTGGCTTTGACATGATGTATTCAGTTTAGCTGCCTATTGACTTTGACATGCTATTAGATATTCTGCCTATTGGCTTTGACATGATATTATACATTGCATTTTATATTCAGCTCAGCTGCCTATGGGCTTTGACATGATATTATACATTGCATTTTATATTCAGCTCAGCTGCCTATTGGCTTTGACATGACACTAGACATTGCATTTGATATTTAGGTTAGCTGCCTATTGCCTTTAACATGACATTGCATTTGATATTTAGGTTAGCTGCCCATTGCCTTTAACGTGGAGTTAGACATTGCAGTTGAGAATCCAAGCTATATTTTTCCAAGCTGTGTTTTTGCACAAGATGAACCAAGATGTTTTGTTCTCACAGTAGACTAGACCTGATAAGAGAGAGTACATGGGTGTTTTTCTCTTCGCTTGAGCTTGGGAACAGGAGTAGTCTTGGAGACCTGGCCAGTCTCCAAAAGGCTTGCTCAGTTCCCCAGGTCTGAGAGGAGGGGGCACACCTTTGTAACGAATGTAACAGGCTGCAGAGGGTCAGATTCGAATCTGCCGGACCTCGTGCTGGAGGTTGGCGCCAGCTGCCAGCAATCCCGTGTGGGTAGATGAATCTCTTTCCCGCGGCTGACAGGGGTCATCAGCTTGCAGACCTTAGAAAGATGAAGCTGTAGATAGGTTCCCACACGGTGAAGTATTTGTTTTGCTTTGCATTCAATATCTTATAAATATAACCTGCTGTGTATATTGCAAACTGATATATTTTGTTTGATTAACGCGGACTTGAAAGCTACTAATTCGTCATTCATAAATATTGTGGTTGGGGAAGAATTAACAACAATAAAAGTCTTCTTTGACCTCAGAAGTGCATTTCTGTTGTGTTATGTTAGTGCTTAGAAACTAAATAAGAGGAAAGCACTACAATTGGTACCAGAAGTGGGGTGTCGGTCATTAAGAGGTGATTAAGAGGGTGTTGACGAGTTGGTAGATTTCTAAGTGCACACTTTAAAAGTGTAATTGTTTTTTGTTGTTTGGAGAATTACAGAAATTGTTTTCTGTTTGGGGAATCACAGTAGCACCGCAGACCATGTCTGAGAATGCATGTGTTGATAAACTGCCTGATGGTGCTAAGAAAAACTGTGAATTGTTTTCTGTTTGGGGAATTACAGAAGAAAATGCATGTGTAGCTAAAATGCCTGATGGTGTTTTGAGAAATAATTCCTGTTGTACATATGTAGAAAACGTGTCTTTTGGAAGTAATGATGACAGAAAGGTCTGGATACCTTTATCTGCTTACAGAGAAATGCAGGAGAAATGTAGGAAGTTGGAACATGAAAATAGGAATTTACGTGAGCAAATTAGCCAGGATACAATAATTCAAAATAATGCTGAAAGTTATAAAAATGAAGAATCTTTCTTTTCCCATTCCAGTAATGAGGGGGTTAAGACAGCTCCGAGCTGCACTGAGTTTTCGTGTGAGCCAGGGTTTTTGGCAGCCAAAGCGCATTCCTTAACTGATAACACAAAGAGAGCTCAGAACGTGATTTACGAGTTACCGTTGCAAAATGCACAAGTAAAACGAAGGATTTTAGAGCAAGACACCCCGAGTTTCATTAGCTTGTTTGATTTTTGGAAAAAGAATAACTCTCATTTGAGAGAAATCCTAACACTTTTGTATATGGTCACTGTGAAAAATTATATGCAGTTGCGCGCTTGTGATTTGGCAAATGAAATAATGCAGACTTCAGGTTTTTGCGCAGTGCAAGAAGGAAATACTTATGTACATGTAACTCAAGAACAAGGAAAGAAAATAGTGCCCCTAGCTAGAATCATACAATGGATCTGGTACTTGCAAGACAGGGCTAGAGTACCACAGGTAAAAGAGTTACCAATGAAATTGTGTGCACCATTTGAATTCGTGTCCACTGAAGATAAAAAGCATGTTTGTTTTACTAATGATTCATTGATTGAAATGTTATTTTCTAGCACAGTAGAAGGAACAGCGTTGTATAATGTGTGTCAGATTTTAAAGCAAGCGCTACGTGAGATGTGTCATTTTTACGCTGATTTTTGGTTCATTGCTAAGCAAGAGCTACGTGAGATGTGTCATTTTTACGCCACATGGCTTGTACCTAACTGGTTCAATTACCTTGCAGATGTTAATGAGAAAAATGCAGAGAGAGAAGTGTACACCCAGAATTCTTCCTTAGTGGGGATGGCTAAGTGGGTGCCCCAGAAATGTGAACAGCTGAGAGAAAAAGCCACTTACAGGTGGGCAGAGATGAGAGAGATGCACATTCCCCTAGATTTGATAAAAACTGTGCAGCACGCACAAAAGCAATCTGTCATGCAAGCAGTCACAGAGCAGTTGGGGAGAGGAAAGTTACCAGGACAGAAATGGCAAATTGATCAGGTTTTAGGGAGAGTGATTCCTGCAAATTACCAATGAAAAATCGAAATTATGCTGATACCTAGAAAAGAATCTGATTCATTCATACAAATTGGAGACAGAATGGCCCAAATTGACAAAAGTGCAGTGAATGGAGGTTTGGTAAAGAATGAGTCTGCCCCAGCCCTTCTGACAGTGCAAGAAAAGGGAAGCTGTGGCGCAGCAGATAAAAACCTCAGTACTGATGTGTGGGCTGAAGCCCCAAGTGATCCTCCAGAACCTGCAGAAAATATAACAAAGGGCCTCAAAAACGTCCTGCTGATTATAAAACAGGGAAAGAAAGAGGAAGGGTGCAGTTTAAATGAAAAATGTTATTTGCAAGAAAAGTCATACTTGTTTCTTTTGCAGATCCTACCACGTTTCGCCACTGTCCCTGAGTGTGCTGTGTGGTCCCCTTTCCAGTGTGTGCGTGTGGGGTCGGGGAAGGGACCGAATCCCCAACCTGAACCTGGCTGAGTAAAGTGCCAGCACCATGGATCCATTTTGCGCAAAGTGCGCCTTCAGTTCAAGTTCAACTTGTTTGATTGCATTCTTCCACTGGAACTAAGCTGTGTTTTTTTTTTTTTTTTCCCTTCTCGTATGGAACTCTGATTTTTGCTTACCTTCCAGAAAACCTTTCAGGTGGACCGCGCATCTTTACATGAGTAGAACTCATGCCACATCAAAATGCTAACACTGTTGAATTAGAGACTCATTCAGAGTATAAAAATTGCCCAGTCTTTTCTATGTAGATGTATCTGATGTGAAAAGTTATGAGATCAATGTGTTAATGCACTTCTATTGCTTTACAGGGATTGTTTTGATCATTCAAATATAATGTTGTTTTTTTTGTGCTGATGTTTTTTTTTGTTTTTGTTTGAAACAAGAGATATGTGAAACAAAAATTCATTGGTCAAAGGGCGGAATGTACTGCCATTTGATAAAGTTTGTTTTGACCAATGACTTTGTGTTTCACCACTGCGCATATTAGTTGCTCAATGTTCACCAGTAGCACATGGTATGTTTTGTTCAGTTTAGCCGCCTATGGGCTTTGACATGGCATTAGCCATTGCTTTCTGTATTCAGTTTAGCCGCCTATGGGCTTTGACATTGCATTAGTCATTACATTCTGTATTCTGCCTATTGGCTTTGACATGCTGTATCCAGTCTAGCCGCCTATTGGCTTTGACATTGCATTCCTATTGGCTTTGACATGATGTATTCAGTTTAGCTGCCTATTGACTTTGACATGCTATTAGATATTCTGCCTATTGGCTTTGACATGATATTATACATTGCATTTTATATTCAGCTCAGCTGCCTATGGGCTTTGACATGATATTATACATTGCATTTTATATTCAGCTCAGCTGCCTATTGGCTTTGACATGACACTAGACATTGCATTTGATATTTAGGTTAGCTGCCTATTGCCTTTAACATGACATTGCATTTGATATTTAGGTTAGCTGCCCATTGCCTTTAACGTGGAGTTAGACATTGCAGTTGAGAATCCAAGCTGTATTTTTCCAAGCTGTGTTTTTGCACAAGATGAACCAAGATGTTTTGGTCTCACAGTAGACTAGACCTGATAAGAGAGAGTACATGGGTGTTTTTCTCTTCGCTTGAGCTTGGGAACAGGAGTAGTCTTGGAGACCTGGCCAGTCTCCAAAAGGCTTGCTCAGTTCCCCAGGTCTGAGAGGAGGGGGCACACCTTTGTAACGAATGTAACAGGCTGCAGAGGGTCAGATTCGAATCTGCCGGACCTCGTGCTGGAGCTTGGCGCCAGCTGCCAGCAATCCCGTGTGGGTAGATGAATCTCTTTCCCGCGGCTGACAGGGGTCATCAGCTTGCAGACCTTAGAAAGATGAAGCTGTAGATAGGTTCCCACACGGTGAAGTATTTGTTTTGCTTTGCATTCAATATCTTATAAATATAACCTGCTGTGTATATTGCAAACTGATATATTTTGTTTGATTAACGCGGACTTGAAAGCTACTAATTCGTCATTCATAAATATTGTGGTTGGGGAAGAATTAACAACAATAAAAGTCTTCTTTGACCTCAGAAGTGCATTTCTGTTGTGTTATGTTAGTGCTTAGAAACTAAATAAGAGGAAAGCACTACACCACCCACACACTTAATAATGAAAAGTAGAAAGAATCAGGACCCCCACCCTCCTCCCTAACACTAAGCTAACACCCTATATTAACCTAACACTAATCCCCCAAGCCCACTAATCATGATAACAAGGAAAGAGGAGGGAGGGGAGGGAATTATGTACATTGAACATATCAGTCCTAGAGGTTGGCCCTCCGGAGGGTCCGCCTGATAGACCTGACCGGCTTCTTGATGTAGGCCACATCCTGGCTAAGCTTGTCCACCTTCCTCATAAATTTGTCCATTTTGCGTTCCAAAGCCTGGAATGCCGCATGGTCGATTGGAGGTGCTGCTGCTGTTTGGGTCCCGGCAGAGGTGCTCTGTGTGGGTGTTGAGCCTAGCCCACTGGACTGTCCTGCAGCTGTCACACTGCTGGTTCCTGGTTGTGCTGCAGAGGCAGGGACAACTGTCCCCGCTGTGGCTGGGGCCACTTGGGGAGAACCAGTGGTTGTGGTGGCTGTAGTGGGCAACGTTGGGCCACCCTGTGGTGAAGCCCACCATGCTCCGGAGGCCCGATCCGACTGGTATTTACAGGCCATCCGTCGGAACCCCGACTGCACCTGCAGGATGTGTCGTTACCTCATGGCCCGCCTCTCAAATTCATGCCTCTGAGCGGCACTCATGTTTGCAGCTGTGAAGACAAAGGGCAACTATGTACCATAGGAACTACATTGTGTGGAATAACACAAGTGGTCAATCTGACAATACATTTACTGTACTTGTAACAGCTCATATCACCATACAGATCATTGAAAGGAAAGTCTCAGAGGAAGTACATGGGAAGCCTGCATACAAAGGTCATCTCACACATAGCATATACAATACTCTACATGATGGGTAACAACTGCCAATAACTTGTCATCAAAGTACTTACAGTTGCAGCTAACAATAATGCTGCACCTCCTCCGCCTATTGCCTGGACTACATATGTCAGTGTATGTGATAACAATCACAAACTTCAAGGTCTGCAATTTGTAATGGGATTTCCTAGTATAGAACTCATGTGCCATAACTGAGTGTGTACACTAGGTTCAAAACCATATTTCATATAATCACAAGTATGTGTAACATACTGGTTGCTTCAGTCCTAGGTACCCTATTCACAAACCCATGCCTGTCTTTGAGGGGGGGTGGGCAGAACAACAAACAATCCCAAAATAGATGCACACCCAGGAGTGTATTGAAAGCTCAACATGTTTTTGCCTCCACACACACACCACCAGTGATAGGCTATCAACAAATTGGAGTCAGCTAAACCTTGTCCTATCCAAGGTCCACACATGTCAAAATGTACTGACCTAGGCCAACATCACATACTTCCAGTGAGGCATATTTTTCTACAGACACAGAGGAGCAAGAACACCCATGATCATGAATAGCATGCACACCTAGGCCGTTGCACTCTAGTCCCACACACTTCTAGTACAACTTGTGGAAGTACATGCTCCCGGAAGATCCAACCTACAGTGTTCTCAGTACATCGGTTAATAGGGAAGCAGGAGATTTCAGACAAGCCATTTGCAGAAGCTATCTGGGAGAATGTCAGTCTCACATGCAGACTCAGTCCGAGACGAGTCCCAGTGCAACTCTTAAAGTAACTAGTGTATTCCACATGACTCACCCCATTTCCCATAGCGGGCCCTACAGGAATGGCCTACAGACCCAAGATCAGACAAATGGATAAGCATAGGTCAACTCAAAATGAAGTGATAACTGAAATCCCACTAATAGAACAAGACTGATTGGGCAGCACATCAAACCTTGCAATCTGTTCAACACACAGTAGTCCATCACATATCACCAGCAAACACAAAAAATACCACACATGTCAACACTCACTGTAGGTGTCGGGGTCCTCAAAACGAGCCACCTCTCCCACTGTGTACGGTGCAGGTCCACCTGTAAAGCATGGAAGGAAGCATATGCTCAGAATCCGTGCACTGACAAACAATTTCAAATACAAACACAATGTAATAATCTGACATGAGTAATGAAACACTTTCACACATGCTCATACTGCATGGAATAATTCCTGTGCAACATTTACATAGGATGGGTCTCCTGCTACAGTTACACACACTTCTACACACATGCAGTGGCCCGGACTGTCATGTGGTGGCAAACATGCACCTCCATTAGTGTGCAGCAACAATATAGGTGTGTATTCATCTCATCATGTGCATCCAAGAGAGACATCCAAAAGCTGGTTACTTGAGGACTGCATGACCTGTCAAACAGCCTATGTGGTCATGACACATTTGTGACAGTTAGGTACATGGTACAGAGGGCCAGGTACTTTGGCAATACCTCATGTTGTTACAGTTTCATAAATTGATGTGTCCAAACAATGGTGATTGGCACCAAACATAGATGTTTGTACCCTAGTCCATACCTTTGGACTGCCATCCCTATTCGGATTTTGGCACAAGTGACAATAAATACCTGTCTAATATGTTAGCTGAGGGCACCTGAGTCTTTTGCAAATATGGTTCATGTTCAGATCTGGCATGTATCAATAAAATGTGAAGGAGCACATTTATCACGAACAGGCATGGCACTTATGTGAACACTTTCCCTACACACTAACCAGACACACATGTGACATATGTGTGGGCCACATTGCTAACTTGAATTGACGTGAAGGCAGTACTCATTTTCAGCATCATGTGGGGTTTCAAATGTCAGTCTAGCTATAGCGTCAACATATGTAGGTATGATGTTACTACACCCATACTTCACTGGCTATTGTGACCTGTAGAGTCCTGATTACCTCATTAATGTGTCGCTTGTCTGACACAAAGGCGGCACTACATTACATTCTGCTACAAACAACCTGTATGTGTGGAAAACATGAGCTGCCTGACTGCTAGCATTTGTCATCCTTCACATAGTGCATCAATTACCCTGTATGTTTCTCTAGCATTACACACAGTAAGCTACTTATCTGGCAGATTGGGTACCAATCATCACATGTCACTACACAGCTTTAAATTGTGCACATTTACACGATCTGTACTCACCAACATGGCCACCAATCCTGATTCCCAGGTGGTCCAGCAGATCTTGCTCCCTGGAGATCAGGTCAGCCGAGCGGTGCTTCAATTGATGGTCATTCCGTTGGCTCCCATACAGACGCACCATGTGATGGCGCACCTTCCCCCACCTGACTTTTCGGGCCTCCGTGTGATACCCCTGTATCACCCTACCCCCAGCCTCTAGCATAAGTGGGAGGAAATGGCAAACCAGCCATATAAACCCCCCCAATTCCTCCTCTCCCATCCTGGAAAGCCGTGGCCTACCAGACATTTAAGCACTGAAAAAGGGGAAAAAGTAGTAGAAAAAAAGAGAAGGGGGAAATGGTGAAATAGTGAAAGTTAGAGTGAGGAAATACAAAGAAAACTTAACAAATAGAAGAGCCCAACTATCCCCTATATCACAGTACCCACAACAGACTCCCACAGACAATAAATACAACACTAGACTGGACAAATTTATACAACACAGACTCAGACAGTATTCTACAACAATATATTGATGACAAAACAACAAGTAAGATGGCACTCTGGACACAAAAGCACTAATACACAGGACAACACTTTGCACACAGCCACACAGTCTAGAATAATCAGAGACTGCAAAGTGAAAGTGAAAGTACACCCACTGTACAGAATCTGTAAACAGGATATCCTATTACATCACATCCTGCATAACATGGCCGCCGTTTTTTCCATTATGCGTCATATTTTCCGCATACAGGTTGTGCGTCATATTTTTTGACGCACAGGAGTGCAGATAATGCAGAGTCAAATATTTTCATAATTGGGAATTAATATTTGTTTGCGGCATATTTTACAGTTCTAGAGGTGAAAATTAAGCCGCAGCCAATTATAATATCTATTTATGAAAAATATTTTTTACTCTGCATTATTTGCACTCCTGTGCGTCAAAAATTATGACGCACAAGCTGTATGCGTGAAAATATGACGCATTATGACAAATATGTATTTCATTTGTCCAAATGAGAAATGGAATGTTGCATGACCAAACGGTGCTAAGTGATAAACTTTGGGGTTAGCTATAGCAAATGTCCCTTATAGGATGTATAGAAGGTATTCACAGTGCAATAGTAATGATTGGCCAGAATGGATATTACTCATAATTGTGCACATATGTAGGTAATTGCTGATTGCAAATTTCAAAATATGAAAGAGATACCAGGATGTATTCCTTAGCAAAATTGTGAGCACATGTATCAAGCTATTCCAAATTGCATAAAGGCCAATTAGGTATTGCAATTGTCGCCTAAACCTTTTTTGGGGGTAACCATGTCCTATTACGAGTTAATGTAGCTAAAATGTGTTTCACTATTGACATGTAGGGCACACATGTGCCTTATGCATGTGTGTGCTTCACATGTGCATATAAAATGTATACTTGGGGTGCAGCAGAGGGGGACTTAGGCCCGCAGCACCCTGGGGTTTGCTGTTCCTGACTTGCAACTTTATCCAAGGTTTTCCCAAATTCAGTAATGCTAAACCATTGGCAACAGGCCCATGGAAGCAAATTGAGTATGATTCTCTGTTTGCTAATCTGTAATCCCATTTGCCCATTTGACATTTGCCCTATTGATTCTTTGGAGAATTCTGACATACCATTTAGCATTGATTTAATAGCAAAATCTCAACGTTCCTTATGTCATGATAGCAAATAGGTTGTTGATGTATGTGGCCCTTTATGCATTACCTGGTTTAGTGGCATGTTTCTTTCTTCCTGCTAGGTGACAACTGGGACACTACCGTGATAGGCTGCTTGCAACCATTTTGGTGATTGGATGGTGCATGTACATGTGGGTGGTCCAATGTTGACCCAGTATCAACTGTTAAGGTGTATGTTGTCACTGTAACGTCCACGTCTCATCAAGAGTTATTGGCAGCTAATCGTGTATCTAATGAGTATCGTTTGTAGCTAAATGTGACTAAAGTCATTGAGGACATGGTAACCTACACATGGATGGTCCCACCCTGTCACTGAAGACGTGTAATGAGACTTTCAACTTGGCAACCGTGGTGTGCTGAGTGAGAGAATGTCTCAGGTGTCTGGATCCGGAATGTGTCATTGCAACATTTGTACTCAAGTTGGCCTCTGTGGATGGAAATGCATCAGGAAACATCATAGCCTCTGTGCAGAAGTAAATGGCTGGTATTCAGCACACACGACTCATCTCTATTATTTGAACAATGTTACTCAGCGTGTGAACTGTCAGGGTCCTCATATGTGTTGACTTTTCATGGACATTATCTGAGGTTGCTGGTTCTGCTGGAGGCCACGTACACCATCAAACGCTATGGGCCTGGTACACTGTCACACTTTGTAGTTTAGGCATTAATGAGGCCCAGACAACGGAAGGGCCATGATTTAGCTATTCAAGGGCACTGTCACAAATATGATACAAATAACAGTCAGATGATGCAATACAATGTATTTGAGTATACATTGATGAGGCAAATGACAAATTAGCCTCTGAGGTACAAGAGGTTTTGGACAGCAATTTTGGTCCATAGGTGGACACCGGGTATCTTTAGGGTGACCCACGGACAGGTGCCAGTCAGGCTGACAGGATGCTGGGTCAATCAGGAGCCAGCTCTTTCACAAATTACATGATCAGTGGTCTGACTAGGACTGGTCATAGGGAGGAGTAGACAGTTGACATGTCACACTGTGTATGTCCTGTGTTGTCTTGAAGGTGACACATGAACCCTGATAAAGTGTTACACATCAAACGTTAGTAGCAATGCTTAATGGTGTAATTGCCTAAATGTCTACATCTATGCTGTAGGAGGCATCAGCAGGGATGGGGCATGTAAATTTGGGTGGTGTGCATGGAGGGGATCACTGGTGTGGCCTCCATCAGTGTCTCACTAGTCCAGTCAGATGAGATTTGCTTTAAAATGGCCTACAGTACCTTTCACACAAGAATCAATCTACAGGTGATACCAGGCCTTAAAAACTCCAAGCCAGTGTATTACATGAGCTGAGTTCCATGCAGTGAGATGGTACTATGACAATTGTAGGCATAGGAAAGGGTGTGGCACACTGGATGACTCTTGTGAGTGTGTGTATGTAGATGAGGGAATCTCAGGGTACACATATCAGCATTCCAGGGACCTCTTCAGACAGGTGGGGTGTGACCAGCCGCATGGGTGTGTAAGGTTTTTAGAAAATGGCTGACATGTAGATGGGATGTGATGTGCTGGATGCTTGTCATATGTGTGGCACTTGTGCTGTGTATGTTCTGCTTATGTGTAACTCTAGTGACAGATAGTCATTGCAAAGATTGTAAGTAGTTGGAATTATTGCTGCCAAGAGTCTGGTAATACATTCCTGTTCCTGAAGCAAAAGCATGTCAACTGCCTGATGTATGAGGCCTGTTTTCCCCTAGTTGAGTGATGGTGTTTTAGTTGTGTGCCATCTGCTGCGATGAACCATGTTTCCTACATGTATGTGTGTAATAGGTATGGTCCTCAGCTATTGACCTTCAAAGGTGAACTGTACAGAATGTCAGTCATTTACATTGTGTGTGTATGTGACTGTTGTATGATAGGCATTACATTTGTAGTGTATTTTTCTGTGTCCTGATTGTTATATCATTAATGCTCCATGAGACAACATTCTTCTTCTGATACTTAGAGCTAAAGGTGTGCAGAAATGAATAGCCAGACCATGATGTGGTGTTTGTTATCAGTGTTTATTTACAATAGTTCATTAAGTGGTGATGGTGATAATTATGAAAAGAAATTGTTCACAATGTGTTGGCGCCTACGCACTCCAGCAGCCGTGTTTGGTTGTTCCCCCTCCTGTTGCAGGCCAGCATCCTCCTCTTCCTCATCTTCAGGCATGTATGGGTCTGGTTCGAGGAGGGGAATGTTCCTTTTGACACAAATGCTGTGCAATATTGCACATGTGAAGATGATCCTACAGACCATCTTGGGGGAATATAGTAGGCTACCACCAGTGATGTTGAGGCAGCGGAACCTTGACTTGAGGATGCCGAAGGTCCGTTCCACAATGCTGCATGTCCTCTTATGGGCGTCGTTGTATGCCCGCTCTGCAGCAGTACTTGGGTTGCCAAATGGTGTCATTATCCATGGCTGGATGCCATACCCCTGATCAGCTGAAAGAGAAAAAGAATGGGATCATGTTGATGTAGCTTGCACTATTGAAAGGACCTTCAATGGCAGTAGTTGTCTTGTGTCTGTGACTATTTAGTGTACTAATGTGACATCCTATACTTGTAGGCTATACCATCTGCACTGTGTTGTTTCCTTGGCTGAGCAAGTGTTTGTCTGCTAACAGTTTGTCATCAGTATGTTTTGGGAATTATAGTGCAGTGTGCCCTCCCTAGCATTGTGACTTGTGATACAGGTGTCCTTGTGTCTTCACTTGGGGTGAGTAGATAGTTCAATGTAGAGTTTCATTTATAAGTGTTGTTAGCATGTTCATATGAAAGTACCCTGGACATCCCATACCTTTAGACTTAGGCAGTGTATTAATGTAAAGGTCATTGGGACACTTACAATTTGCAAGGTGACATTTCGGCTACCACACTCATTAATGTCTTCACATTAGGCTGTACAGTAAATTCCGATGTGTGACAGGTTCAATGGTGACTTAAGAAACATGGCTAGTGATGTCAGGACCTCAGTGTGTTCCTGTCTAGATGTTGCTGTTGTGGTGTATGTGTTGTGTGTCCTAGAGGGTTGCTGTGCAGTGTGTATATTAGTAGGTTTTAGTACTTACCAACAAGTAGTCCATTGCCATACCGTCCATCCTGGAAGTGTTGATTGATGATGCATTGACGGAAGATGAATGAGTCATGGACACTCCCAGGAAATTTAGCCACGATGTTGGTGAACATTCCTTGGTGATCGACAATGGCCTGCACGTTGATTGAATGTGTGTGCTTCCTGTTGCGGTAGAGGTGCTCTGTTGCAGCAGGTGGCACAAGGCGTACATGTGTGCAGTCGATTGCACCAAGGACGTGTGGGAAGCCACTGATTGCGTAGAACCCCTGTTTAGTTTCCTGCTGCTTCTGCAATGTGTTAGGGAAGCAGATGTGGCGGGGTGTCAGGCGAATGATGGCATCCAGTACTTTGGGCAGAAATGCAGAGAATGATGGTTTTGATATTCCACCAACCAGGGCACCAGTTGTTTGAAAAGAGCCACTTGCCAGCATGTGAAGTACGGCAAGCAGCTTTGTTTCTGTTGGTATGGTGTGGGGTGTCACCAAAGTGGGGGCCAACTGCTGTTCAATGTTTCTCAGCAGCTGCTGTATGGCCTGCCAGTTCAACCGGTACCTCTGTATGATGTTGTGTTCCCTGAGGCCCTGAAGGGTGGTTCTTGGGCGGAATATCCTCTCCTGCCTTCTGCGCTGCCTTTGGGGTCCCTGCTGGTGTTGTTGTAGCTGCTGTTGTTGCTGCTGGGCTCTGCGTCCGCGTGCACGCTGGATAAGAATCACCTCCATGTCTCCCTTTTGCTGCTCTGCTGCTCTGCTGTTTGTTCTGTGTGTTCTGATTAAATACAGGTGTGTTTGCCCCATTTTAACGCCTGCCCTGACCCAGGCTTTAAATTTTGACGCAAATCGGGCTGTGCGTAATTTTCTCGCTCCGCCTCCCGGCCGCGCGTCATTTTTGCCCGAAAGCATAAATACGACGCACGGGCGTTTAAGTTATTTTTTGGACGGGAACGCCTACCCTGCAAATCATTAACACAGGGCGGGTTGTCGCATCAGAAAATGACGCACACAGCGGAATGTTGTCGTCCGCGGGCTCGGGTGTCAAAGTTTAAATACGGGGCAACGTTTGCGGTGATTGTGCGTCAAAGTTTTTGACGCACAATCGGCGCAAACGGAGTATAAATATGCCCCATAAAGCGGCTATTGGCCGAAATCCCATCTTTGAAGCACTTAAACTCTGCAGATCTGGCCTCAGTTAAATTATGTCCTAGTGAAGATGCAATTAGCCCCAAATACACATTAACACAATAGCGATTGGAAGCTATGGCATCAATATTGCAGAACAAGCAACAATGGGCTATCCCACTTCTTTAATACTATCACCGACATTTATTTCTAATTCAGTACCAGCCATCTCGATCTTACAGGCTGCAGGAGGTCCCTAAATCAGTCTTGAAGACACAGTGGAATCAGCATCAGCTGCCAGTCTGTACCAAAATCAATGGGCGTGGCTCACCCCATCCCTCAATCCACCAAAAAGTGGGTGATTGTGATCCCCCAAAGCGGGGGCTTAAGCCAGAGGTCCTCCTCTGCATTCTCTTATGGAATATTACTGGTGCCAAAATGGTAATTTAAGACGGATCAATGCTAAAAAAGTGGCAGTTATATGACATAATTGCACTGCAAGAAACATGGCTGCTGGAGCCGCTGCCTTTAGATGGATACATACACTTCCATCAAAAGGCAGAAAAACTGCAATGTTTTGGCAGACCGCAGGGTGGACTAGCAGTCTATATAGCAATGTCACTAAACATCATGACCGAACAACTATTATCACTATACCTGGGTATTCAAGTGAGAAAACTGAGCCAATGGAAATCTTATAGAATAACGACAGTAGTGCTATGTAACATCTATGCATGCCCCAATCTTGAGGAGAAGCAGGGACTTTACTCTAAATTAATAATGGCATTAACTGAGTTAAGATTCATAAACCCCATGTGGGAGATAATCCTGACTGGGGACTTCAATGGCAACCTATTTCACCATATAGAAGACGATGAAAAAATATCTATAGACAACGCATTCTGGAATATCCCAACACAGTACTGTCTAGCACGTAAACACCACAATGTCAAAGGCGAGCAACTAGCCATCTCACTGGAGCACCTTGGGTTAAGGATAATTAATGGTAGGTCGCAGGACTACGTCCCCCCAAACTACACTTATTTTGGTCCAAAAGCATTTTCGTACTTGGACTTTAGTCCTCCATCACTCATACTAATGCCATTATTATGTAAATTTGAGATCATCCTCACCACATTAAGTTACCACGCCCTTCCGCAAATAACTCTCAACTTAAACCCCTCGAAGCATGCCAAAGCACCGGCCTTCTTAAATGAATCAATTTAAAAAGACTAACATAGTCCAGTGACACGATAGCCGGTTTGTCGACTTGGGTGAAGAGTTTGCTACACCAAACAAGTACATCAGTATCCACCCAGAGGGATCGCTGGAATGCCTTTCTTGGGATAGTGCAGCTGAAGGACCCTGGTGTAACACACCGACAAACTGGCAGAGGCACTCCAATTTCGTCAAAAAAGCTAAAATGATAAAAAAGAGCTCAGAAAGGCAATTAACAGGTCAAAGAAAGTAACGACCCAAGTAACAACATGGGAGCCAATAAAGCAACTTAGAAAGCAATATAAAAAACAGGTTTGGGCGGAGCAGAGGCTCAGGAATGAGTCATTTTAGTCAAGGTTTATCTATAGTTCCAAAAAAGCAAACATCAACCTATCTAGGGAAACGGTAAATGCTTTAGTATGCCCCCCAGGCTATCAAATAGCTCAAACGGTTCAGAAGAATCATGGGTTATGCATTTGAATAGCACTTTTTCCGACGACCTTGGCTCAGGGCCCATTACGCATTAAAGTATCAAAATCTTAAAAACAAGACAAGTCAACTGCACCCTATTTTGTCTAATCAACCGCTCATCAGAAAAAACAAAGCAGTAATATTGCATGTGAGTGACAGTCCACAAAAGCAACGTATTCTCTCATAGAAATGAACGGATTATAGAAGAAGGGCAGTCTGATGGAGCCCCAGGCTCAATGGCATTCCTCAGGCCATTTTCAAAATGGACCCCTGCTATTGGGCAAATGTCCTGTCACCTTTATTAAGAGAAGTAGGAGGATCTATTCCAACGAGCTGGAGAGGATCAATAATACATCCAGTTTATAAGGGTGGTGACCGACCTTCTCCAGCTAACTACAGGTTTATTGCACTAATAGATGTTAATGCCAAGTATTATGCCTCATTGATGTTAGAAGAACTAACACAGTGGTCAACCACTAATAAGTTGGTGCCAGTCAATCAAACTGGATTTTTAAGGGGCTTTGGCACAAGCATCATATTTGTGTACTTCCAATGTTTACTGACAAATGCAAGCAACAGAGGAAGATACTGTATCCGTGTTTTGTTGACTTTAAAGCGCCATTTGTCCAAGTTGATCGAGGGATCTTATGAAGTAAGCTAAAAGAAATGAGTATTCCTGCTACTTCTGCAAGCCATTGAAGACCTCTACTCGAACACATGGATCCAGGTCAAATTAGGCGATGGTTCTAGAGCTATCGAGGAAAATCCCTACCGAAAAGAGTTCTGAAACAATGGTGTGTGCTGGCTCCTCTCCTTTTGAATTTATTTCTGACTGACCTATCAGCCAGGCTTGATGGTGTAAACTCCCACTCACCACTCTTGGGGCCATTGACGTTATCTCACCTTCCCTATGCTGATGATGTTGTATTGCTGAGTCACATCAAAATAGGTATGCAGAGAGCAATCATTAAGTTAAAATACTATGTGGAAGTAACAATCTAGAACTAAACACCTCCAAACCTAAAACAATGTTCATCTTTAAAGGTCCAGCCCAGCAATTAAAGATCTATTTGGATGCTGAACTCCTTGAGGAAGTCAATTATTATAAATACCTGTGTCTTTACCTGGATAACAAGTCCACTAGGTGTCCAGGAAGGCACATGCGCTAACCCATGCTTTCTACTCCATCTACAAAATACTGGATGGGCCTTTTTTTAAGCCATTACTGTCTATAATAACTGCCAGATTTCTCCCGATGGTAGCATATTCTAGTGCTGCCTTGCACGGGTTGGATGGACCCCTCTTGCATAGCTTGCAAACTAAAATATATAAGGCAGTATTTAACCCTTCCATAAATGCATCCCGGCACAAGTTCAACTGGAATTTGGCCTTATTGCTCAATCACTCAGAAGAATGTATGCAGCAATAAAGGCTTGGTACAAAATCAGAGCAACACAGAGCAGTGTATTAAACAATGCCTTGTGGTCAGCCTTAATAAATGATCCTAACTCCAGTCGTCATAAATACCCTTTTTCTGCATTAAAACAGACAAACACGCTTCTACTTTGGGAAAATAACTTATCTGTTCCATCCTCCAAGAAAGTAATTAATAAAGCAGCAAAATTCCATTTGGTTTTGCATGATAAGAATATTTTTAGCAAACGATCTCATGCATGGATGATCATCAACAATTATGACATGACGAAACCTGCTCAGTACTTGACCCAGTAAATTTCCCCCTTTTATCAAGCAAAAACCGATGGTGTTAAGCTTTGGCAACATTCCAGCCCAAGCAGACTTGCCACATTGGAAGCATAAGGGCCCAACAAATTGTAGATTATGTGGTTCCGGAAAAGAGGATCTTATACATATAAAATGTATTTGTCCCATGTTAAAGTAAGACAGGGTCGCTTTACTGGGGGTACGTTTGTGCAGGTCAGAAATTATTTGCAGTCTTAATCCAGAAGATACTAAGGGGCATATTTATACTCTGTTTGCGCCGAATGTGCGTCAAAATTTTTGACGCACAATCAGCACAAACCCTGCCCCATATTTATACTTTGACATCCGACCCCGCTGGCGTCAAAATTCCACCATGTGCGTAATTTTTTGGAAGGGGGAACCAGCCGTACGTTAATTATATGCAAGGTAGGCGTTCCCTTCCAAAAAATGACTTTAAGGCCTGTGCCCCTTATTTATACTCTGACGTCATTTTGACGCACAGGAGGGGGCAGGCCTTAAAAAACGGCGCACAGCCTGATGGGCGCCGTTTATTAACGCCTGGGTCAGGGCAGGTGTTAAGGGACCCGTGGGCTCGGAAGGAGCCCAGAGGTGCCCTCCCCTGCCCCCAGGGACACCCCCTGCCACCCTTGCCCACCCCAGGAGGACACCCAAGGATGGAGGGACACATCCCAGGGAAGTAAATGTAAGTTCGGGTAAGTATTTTTTCCCGATTTTTTTTGTGGCATAGGGGGGCCTGATTTGGGCCCCCCTACATGCCACTATGCCCAATGGCCATGCCCAGGGAACATAAGTCCCCTGGGCATGGCCATTGGGCAAGGGGGCATGACTCCTGTCTTTGCTAAGACAGGAGTCATGTCAATGGAGTTTGGGCGTCAAAAAAAATGGCGCAAATCCGGTTTGAGGACTGAATTTTGCCTCAGACCTGACTTTCCCCATTTTTTGACGCACAACCCCCATTTTCCCATACGCCGGCGCTGCCTGGTGTGAGTCATTTTTTTTGACGCACACCAGTCCGCAGCGCCGGCTAACGTCATTCCATAAATAAGGCGCCCGCATGGTGCGTTGGAATGGCGTTAGCCGGCGGTAAAATTTTTGACGCACAACTACGTTGGCGCAGTTGTGCGTCAAAACGTATAAATATGGGCCTAACTGATTTACAAACTGATAAAATTCTTCCAGCGACATGCAAGAGTTGGTACCACAAAACTGAACCCTTATCAGCTAGCACCCAGAGTAGTGCAGAACTAGGTGACTGGTAACCCACCGGGGCTGCTTAAATAGTGGAAACTGAGGCAGTAAGGACTGGAAATGTGGCGCAATAGTGGTTTTAAGTAATTTAAGCTCATTCACTTTATAGTTGGGCAGCTATTCTTGTTTTGTATTTTTCTGTTTTGTTATGCTGCCGCATTGACATTACAACAGGACTATGGCAGGCAATTATACTGGCTACAAACAGTGGGTCAGATTACTACATGTGTAAGTACTTTTAATTAATGTTCTGGCACTTTATAACAGTATAAATATTGAACTTGCACAAAGCTATGCTGGGCTAGCTGTTAGAACATTAATCGAATACAACTATGGTAGTTATTACAAAATTACCTACATTTTCTAGCACAAACAGCCGACTTTAGTATGTCATATTTTATTATTTATTTGGTGTGGTAGATCTGTGAGAGTTAGCAAGTGGTTAACTATTCAACATCCTGTTCTTTTAAATGTTTAGAATTAGAAGTGGTCGGAAACTCGAATGTTGTATTTAGTCCTGTAATTATAATCTCAGACATACTCTATGACATTTTATTTTTACAAGATTTAATTGCTTTTTTTTTCTTCTTACAAACATGTATATTGTTACGGTTTTTATTAACTAAACAATAAAGATATTGGTCAGATCCCTGAGTACTGGCAGCGTACATCTGATTCCCATCAAGGGATACCTAGTTCAAGGACCTATATCTTGGAAACCGCCTGTTGTGATTGACAAATTCCAGTGCCAGGGATGCACACTCCAGGGAAACAGACTATAGTCACCAATAAAGCAAAGACAAAACTGGACACGGCACTGGAATTAGATAATGCTCTCCATGAGCGAATAGCACCACTAAGATGTACATAGCTAAGTGTGCATGAGGTGTACAGGAGTAAGAATGGGTCCTGAAGACAGCTGAGGAACTGGTGGTATACACACATTTTATTAGCTACTAAACGTTATGCATTATGCACTATGCATTATCCGTTTTATTGCTATGGGGACATGTAGGAAGTTGGCTCTGTATATACTATCTCAAAGAGAGAGATAGTGTGCACAGATTCCAAGGGTTCCCCTTAGAGGTTATTAGTGCAAAAGTTAGATAAAACTAATGCTCTATTTTTGTGGTAGTGTGGTCAAGCAGTAGGCTTATCAAAGGGTAGTGTTAAGCATTTGTTGTACACACACAGGCAATACATGAGGAACACACACTCAAAGACTTAACTCCAGGCCAATAGGTTTTTATATAGAAAAATATATTTTCTTAATTTGTTTTTAGAACCACAAGATTCAAATTTGAGGTAAGTACACAAAATGCAAGGTACTTCACGCAGGTAAGTATAGAACTTTGATTTAAAACAGTAGTACACACAGTTTTGTTCAAAATGGCAAATAGCTATTTTAAAAATGGACACTGCAAAAATCAACAGTTCCTGGGGGAGGCAAGTAAACATTAGTTTCTCAGGTAAGTAAAGCACTTACACAGTCAGTCTCCTGGGCATAGGCAGCCCACCATTGGGGGTTCAAGGCAACCCCAAGGCCAAAGCACCAGCAACACAGAGCCGGTCAGGTGCAGAAGTCAAAGGAGGGCCCAAAACACATAGGTGCCTATGGGGAACAGGGGTGCTCCGGTTCCAGTCTGCTAGCAGGTAAGTACCTGTGTCCTCGGGGAGCAGTCCAGGGGGGTTTTGTAGAGCACTGGGGGGGGGGACACACAAGCACACAACAGCACAGGGGCAGCCAGGTGTAGTGTGCAAAGTAGGTGTCGGGTTTGTCGTAGGAAACAATGGAGGGACCCGGGGGTCACTCTGGCGATGCAGGCAGGGCACATGGGGGCTTCTCGGGCCAGCCATCAACTAGGCTAGGATGAGGGCCGCCTGCTGGTCACTCCTGCACTGGTAGGTGGTTCCTCTCTGTCCTGGGAGCTGCGGGTGCAGTGCTTGGTCTAGGCAGTGGGTTCTTTTGTTAGCAGGCAGACGCGGTCAGAGGCAGCCTCTGGATCCTCTATGCAGGCATTGCTGTGGGGTGTAGGGAGGATGACTCAGGGTGTCCACGTCAGTGGAGTCGCCTGGGATTCCTCTCTGCGGTGTTGGTTGTCCTGAACTTGAGCAGGGGGCATTGGGTGCAGAGTGTGATGACTCACTCTTCTGGTGGGAAGTGAGAGTCTCTTTAACCCCTTCTGTGCTGCGGACGTAGTGGTTACGTCCCGCGGCACAGTGCTGCTGTGCCGAGGACGTAACCGCTACGTCCTCGGCACACAGCCCAGAGGGAGCGCTCTCTCTCCCTCTGTGTGCTTCCCTCCCACCCCCCAAAGTCGGGGATGGAAGGGGAAGCCCTTCCCCTTCCACCCCCGCCCCCCCATAATGACGTCAGCGCGCGATCGCGCGCTGACTTCATTATGGGTTCCTCGCCGCACAGGAAGCCATTTGCTTCCTGTGCGGCGACGAGAGAAGAGATGAGTTCCTCTTCCCGGTGGGTGGGGGGTTGGGGCTAAAGAGGCACCGGGGAAAAGGAAAGGCTTTTTCTTTTCCCCGGTGTCTCTTTGAGCATTCCTGCTGCCCGATCGCATTGCGATCGGGCAGCAGGAATGCCCACCAGACACCAGGGATTTGTTTTCTTCATTGTTTTTTACGGTTTTTGGCACGCGGGGAGCGCCCCTTGGGCAAGGGTCGCTCCCCTTTATGGGGGCAATTACTACGGCCATTTCTGCCCCCCCTTGGGGGCAGATTGGCTACTTTTCAGCCAGATCTGCCCCCAAGGGGGGCAGAAAACACTAGATCACCAGGGATTTTTATTTTTTTTTGCATTTATGTGTTGGGGGTGCCCCCTTGGGCAAGGGGCGCCCCCCCCCAAGGGGGCAGAGAACTGTTGGCCTTTTCTGCCCCCCTTGGGGGCAGATCGGCCTATTTTTTTTAGGTCCATCTGCCCCCAAGGGGGGCAGAAGCCACTTAGGCACCAGGGATTGTGTGTGTAGTGGATGGGGGGGCGCCCCCTTGGGCAAGGGTCGCTCCCCATTGGGGGGCATGTCTTTTAGGGCCATTTCTGCCCCCCTTGAGGGCAGATCAGCCTATTATTTTTAGGCTGGTCTGCCCCCAATGGGGGCAGAAACTACTAGAACGCCAGGGATTTTTTTAAATTTGTTTATTTTTGTGGGGGGGCGTCCCCTTGGTCACGGGGCGCCCCCCCAAGGGGGGCATTGACCTGTTGCCCATTTCTACACCCCCTGGGGGCAGATGGGCCTATTTTCTTAGGCCCACCTGCCCCCAAGGGGGGCAGAAGCCACTTAGACACCAGGGATAGTGTGTGTGTGTGTGTGTGTGTGTGTGTGTTAGTGGATGGGTGGGGCCTTGGGCAAGGGTCGCCCCCCACTTTGGGGGCACATGTACCCAGGCCATTTCTGCACCCCTTGGAGACAGATCAGCCTATTATTTTTAGGCTGGTCTGCCCCCAAGGGGGGCAGAAACTACTAGAACGCCAGGGATTTATTTTTTATTTGTTTATTTTTGTGGGGGGGCATTGACCTGTTGCCCATTTCTACACCCCCTGGGGGCAGATGGGCCTATTTTCTTAGGCCCACCTGCCCCCAAGGGGGGCAGAAGCCACTTAGACACCAGGGATAGTGTGTGTGTGTGTTTGTGTGTGTGTGTGTGTTAGTGGATGGGTGGGGCCTTGGGCAAGGGTCGCCCCCCACTTTGGGGGCACATGTACCCAGGCCATTTCTGCACCCCTTGGAGACAGATCAGCCTATTATTTTTAGGCTGGTCTGCCCCCAAGGGGGGCAGAAACTACTAGAACGCCAGGGATTTTTTCTTATTTGTTTATTTTTGTGGGGGGGCGTCCCCTTGGTCACGGGGCGCCCCCCCAAGGGGGGCATTGACCTGTTGCCCATTTCTACACCCCCTGGGGGCAGATGGGCCTATTTTCTTAGGCCCACCTGCCCCCAAGGGGGGCAGAAGCCACTTAGACACCAGGGATAGTGTGTGTGTGTTAGTGGATGGGTGGGGCCTTGGGCAAGGGTCGCCCCCCACTTTGGGGGCACATGTACCTAGGCCATTTCTGCACCGCTTGTAGACAGATCAGCCTATTATTTTTAGGCTGGTCTGCCCCCAAGGGGGGCAGAAACTACTAGAACGCCAGGGATTTTTTTTTTATTTGTTTATTTTTGTGGGGGGGCGTCCCCTTGGTCACGGGGCGCCCCCCCAAGGGGGGCTTTGACCTGTTGCCCATTTCTACACCCCCTGGGGGCAGATGGGCCTATTTTCTTAGGCCCACCTGCCCCCAAGGGGGGCAGAAGCCACTTAGACACCAGGGATAGTGTGTGTGTGTGTGTGTGTGTGTGTTAGTGGATGGGTGGGGCCTTGGGCAAGGGTCGCCCCCCACTTTGGGGGCACATGTACCCAGGCCATTTCTGCACCCCTTGGAGACAGATCAGCCTATTATTTTTAGGCTGGTCTGCCCCCAAGGGGGGCAGAAACTACTAGAACGCCAGGGATTTTTTTTTTATTTGTTTATTTTTGTGGGGGGGCGTCCCCTTGGTCACGGGGCGCCCCCCCAAGGGGGGCATTGACCTGTTGCCCATTTCTACACCCCCTGGGGGCAGATGGGCCTATTTTCTTAGGCCCACTTGCCCCCAAGGGGGGCAGAAGCCACTTAGACACCAGGGATAGTGTGTGTGTGTGTGTGTGTGTGTGTGTGTGTGTGTTAGTGGATGGGTGGGGCCTTGGGCAAGGGTCGCCCCCCACTTTGGGGGCACATGTACCCAGGCCATTTCTGCACCCCTTGGAGACAGATCAGCCTATTATTTTTAGGCTGGTCTGCCCCCAAGGGGGGCAGAAACTACTAGAACGCCAGGGATTTTTTTTTATTTGTTTATTTTTGTGGGGGGGTGTCCCCTTGGTCACGGGGCGCCCCCCCAAGGGGGGCATTGACCTGTTGCCCATTTCTACACCCCCTGGGGGCAGATGGGCCTATTTTCTTAGGCCCACCTGCCCCCAAGGGGGGCAGAAGCCACTTAGACACCAGGGATAGTGTGTGTGTGTGTGTGTGTGTGTGTGTGTGTGTGTGTGTGTGTGTGTGTTAGTGGATGGGTGGGGCCTTGGGCAAGGGTCGCCCTCCACTTTGGGGGCACATGTACCCAGGCCATTTCTGCACCCCTTGGAGACAGATCAGCCTATTATTTTTAGGCTGGTCTGCCCCCAAGGGGGGCAGAAACTACTAGAACGCCAGGGATTTTTTTTTATTTGTTTATTTTTGTGGGGGGGCGTCCCCTTGGTCACGGGGCGCCCCCCCCAAGGGGGGCATTGACCTGTTGCCCATTTCTACACCCCCTGGGGGCAGATGGGCCTATTTTCTTAGGCCCACCTGCCCCCAAGGGGGGCAGAAGCCACTTAGACACCAGGGATAGTGTGTGTGTGTGTGTGTGTGTGTGTGTGTGTGTGTGTTAGTGGATGGGTGGGGCCTTGGGCAAGGGTCGCCCCCCACTTTGAGGGCACATGTACCCAGGCCATTTCTGCACCCCTTGGAGACAGATCAGCCTATTATTTTTAGGCTGGTCTGCCCCCAAGGGGGGCAGAAACTACTAGAACGCCAGGGATTTTTTTTTTATTTGTTTATTTTTGTGGGGGGGCGTCCCCTTGGTCACGGGGCGCCCCCCCCAAGGGGGGCATTGACCTGTTGCCCATTTCTACACCCCCTGGGGGCAGATGGGCCTATTTTCTTAGGCCCACCTGCCCCCAAGGGGGGCAGAAGCCACTTAGACACCAGGGATAGTGTGTGTGTGTGTGTGTGTGTGTGTGTGTGTGTGTGTGTGTGTGTGTTAGTGGATGGGTGGGGCCTTGGGCAAGGGTCGCCCCCCACTTTGGGGGCACATGTACCCAGGCCATTTCTGCACCCCTTGGAGACAGATCAGCCTATTATTTTTAGGCTGGTCTGCCCCCAAGGGGGGCAGAAACTACTAGAACGCCAGGGATTTTTTTTTATTTGTTTATTTTTGAGGGGGGGCGTCCCCTTGGTCACGGGGCGCCCCCCCAAGGGGGGCATTGACCTGTTGCCCATTTCTACACCCCCTGGGGGCAGATGGGCCTATTTTCTTAGGCCCACCTGCCCCTAAGGGGGGCAGAAGCCACTTAGACACCAGGGATAGTGTGTGTGTGTGTGTGTGTGTTAGTGGATGGGTGGGGCCTTGGGCAAGGGTCGCCCCCCACTTTGGGGGCACATGTACCCAGGCCATTTCTGCACCCCTTGGAGACAGATCAGCCTATTATTTTTAGGCTGGTCTGCCCCCAAGGGGGGCAGAAACTACTAGAACGCCAGGGATTTTTTCTTATTTGTTTATTTTTGTGGGGGGCGTCCCCTTGGTCACGGGGCGCCCCCCCAAGGGGGGCATTGACCTGTTGCCCATTTCTACACCCCCTGGGGGCAGATGGGCCTATTTTCTTAGGCCCACCTGCCCCCAAGGGGGGCAGAAGCCACTTAGACACCAGGGATAGTGTGTGTGTATGTGTGTGTGTGTGTGTTAGTGGATGGGTGGGGCCTTGGGCAAGGGTCGCCCCCCACTTTGGGGGCACATGTACCCAGGCCATTTCTGCACCCCTTGGAGACAGATCAGCCTATTATTTTTAGGCTGGTCTGCCCCCAAGGGGGGCAGAAACTACTAGAACGCCAGGGATTTTTTTTTACTTGTTTATTTTTGTGGAGGGGCGTCCCCTTGGTCACGGGGCGCCCCCCCCAAGGGGGGCTTTGACCTGTTGCCCATTTCTACACCCCCTGGGGGCAGATGGGCCTATTTTCTTAGGCCCACCTGCCCCCAAGGGGGGCAGAAGCCACTTAGACACCAGGGATAGTGTGAGTGTGTGTGTGTGTGTGTGTGTGTGTGTTAGTGGATGGGTGGGGCCTTGGGCAAGGGTCGCTCCCCACTTTGGGGGCACATGTACCCAGGCCATTTCTGCACCCCTTGGAGACAGATCAGCCTATTATTTTTAGGCTGGTCTGCCCCCAAGGGGGGCAGAAACTACTAGAACGCCAGGGATTTTTTTTTAATTTGTTTATTTTTGTGTGGGGGGCGTCCCCTTGGTCACGGGGCGCCCCCCCAAGGGGGGCATTGACCTGTTGCCCATTTCTACACCCCCTGGGGGCAGATGGGCCTATTTTCTTAGGCCCACCTGCCCCCAAGGGGGGCAGAAGCCACTTTGACACCAGGGATAGTGTGTGTGTGTGTGTGTGTGTGTGTGTGTGTGTGTTAGTGGATGGGTGGGGCCTTGGGCAAGGGTCGCCCCCCACTTTGGGGGCACATGTACCCAGGCCATTTCTGCACCCCTTGGAGACAGATCAGCCTATTATTTTTAGGCTGGTCTGCCCCCAAGGGGGGCAGAAACTACTAGAACGCCAGGGATTTTTTTTTATTTGTTTATTTTTGTGGGGGGGTGTCCCCTTGGTCACGGGGCGCCCCCCCAAGGGGGGCATTGACCTGTTGCCCATTTCTACACCCCCTGGGGGCAGATGGGCCTATTTTCTTAGGCCCACCTGCCCCCAAGGGGGGCAGAAGCCACTTAGACACCAGGGATAGTGTGTGTGTGTGTGTGTGTGTGTGTGTGTGTGTGTGTGTGTGTGTGTTAGTGGATGGGTGGGGCCTTGGGCAAGGGTCGCCCCCCACTTTGGGGGCACATGTACCCAGGCCATTTCTGCACCCCTTGGAGACAGATCAGCCTATTATTTTTAGGCTGGTCTGCCCCCAAGGGGGGCAGAAACTACTAGAACGCCAGGGATTTTTTTTTAATTTGTTTATTTTTGTGGGGGGGGGGCGTCCCCTTGGTCACGGGGCGCCCCCCCAAGGGGGGCATTGACCTGTTGCCCATTTCTACACCCCCTGGGGGCAGATGGGCCTATTTTCTTAGGCCCACCTGCCCCCAAGGGGGGCAGAAGCCACTTAGACACCAGGGATAGTGTGTGTGTGTGTGTGTGTGTGTGTTAGTGGATGGGTGGGGCCTTGGGCAAGGGTCGCCCCCCACTTTGGGGGCACATGTACCCAGGCCATTTCTGCACCCCTTGGAGACAGATCAGCCTATTATTTTTAGGCTGGTCTGCCCCCAAGGGGGGCAGAAACTACTAGAACGCCAGGGATTTTTTTTTATTTGTTTATTTTTGTGGGGGGGCATCCCCTTGGTCACGGGGCGCCCCCCCAAGGGGGGCATTGACCTGTTGCCCATTTCTACACCCCCTGGAGGCAGATGGGCCTATTTTCTTAGGCCCATCTGCCCCCAAGGGGGGCAGAAGCCACTTAGACACCAGGGATAGTGTGTGTGTTTGTGTGTGTTAGTGGATGGGTGGGGCCTTGGGCAAGGGCCGCCCCCCACTTTGGGGGCACATGTACCCAGGCCATTTCTGCACCCCTTGGAGACAGATCAGCCTATAATTTGTAGGCTGGTCTGCCCCCAAGGGGGGCAGAAACTACTAGAACGCCAGGGTTTTTTTTTTATTTGTTTTTTTTTGTGGGGGGGCGTCCCCTTGGTCACGGGGCGCCCCCCCAAGGGGGGCATTGACCTGTTGCCCATTTCTACACCCCCTGGGGGCAGATGGGCCTATTTTCTTAGGCCCACCTGCCCCCCAGGGGGGCAGAAGCCACTTAGGCACCAGGGATAGTGTTGTGTGTGTTTTTTTTTTTTGTTGCTTTTTTTTTTTAGGGCTGTCCCCTTTGGCAAGGGTCGCTCTCCATGGGGACACACTACTAAAGGTATTTTCTGGCTTCCTTGGGGTAGACAGGTCTATTTTATTAGTAGGCCCATCTGCCCCATGGCAGAATCCACTTAGGCACCAATTTCTAAATGTTTGATGGTGGGGTGTTTGTCAACTGAAGAAGTCTTTGCATTTGTGATAAAAAATGTTTTCCTCCTTTTTGTTCTAGTTCAAAACTTTTGCTTTATTTGCTGTGGCTCCTTGCGGTTTTGGCGGTGGTTGACCTGCAGTTTGCACAGTTGCATGTTTTAGGTAAGTAAAAACAATTTACTCCAAAGGAGTATTGTTGCCATGCATGAATGACATGTTTGTAGGGGGTGTACTAAATGCAGGATTGTGTGTGAAAGTGTCCTTAGGTTTGTGCACAATGATATTTGTTTTGTCTTATTTCTAATTTGCCTTTCTTTCTTTATTTTTAGTGGGATATCATTGGTGATTACTGTGTAGTTGCTGGTGAATCAAGCTTTTTCAGGCAAGTGAGCGGTATAGTTTTTGAGTTTACAACTCTTACTAACAAAGCTACACTTTGTCACTTGTCTTACACAGTGCTGGTTGTTGGTGGTGAATTTGTCCAGTTAATTTTAGCAGGAGATATCATGGCTAGCCGCAGGATGACCGCTCAGCAGGTGGTTGGTATGTTTTTTGAGTCACAGTCTGATCATGACTATAAGACAGACTCTGCATCTGAGGCAGAGGAGGAAGTCAGAGATTCTGGCAGTGATGTTTCTCTTGGAGGGGAATCTTCTGATGATGAAGCCACACTCAGTGCAGATGAAGGGCCTGTTGTAGAGGAGGACATTGATGTGCCAATAGTGCAGCAACCTGGGGCTGAAAGGTTTCCCGTTATAAGACCTGATGTCTGGGTTGCCCCAAACATGCAGCAGCCAGAGTTGCCTGCCTTTACTGGTCTCCCGGGGTGTAACGCCAATACAGAGAACTTTATGCCTATCAATTTCTTTGAGTTATTCATGGATGATGTGTTTTTGGAAGAGATTGTTGAGCAGACTAATTTGTATGCGGAGCAGCATTTGAGGGACAACGCTGCTAGACTTAGGCCACACTCTAGAGCTGCCCAGTGGATTCCCACTAATTTGGAGGAGTTAAAAAAGTTTTTGGGTTTGACTTTTTTTATGGGGTTGATAAGGAAGCCGTCACTGGCTTCTTATTGGTCTACTAGTCCCTTGATGGCAACAGCTATATTTCCAGCGACCATGAGTCGTAATCGGTATTTGCTTCTTCTTAGGATGCTGCATTTTGTTGACAATGCATTAGCCTTGCCACGAGATCACCCAGATTCTGACCGTCTTTTTAAGATTAGGCCTGTCCTTGATCATTTTGTAGATCGGTTTTCGGAGGTCTATGTTCCAGGCAAAGAGTTAAGTGTGGACGAGTCTTTGGTCCTCTTCAAGGGTCGTTTGGTTTTTAGGCAGTACATTCCTAGCAAAAGGGCACGATATGGAATTAAATTGTATATGCTGTCTGAAAGTAGGACAGGATATGTGTATAGTTTCCGTGTGTACACTGGTAGGGATTCCAATATTGACCCCCCTGGTTGTCCTCCCACTTTTGGAGTTACTGAGAAAATTGTGTGGGATCTTGGTAGACGACTGTTCAACAAAGGTCACCATTTGTATGTAGATAACTTCTACACTGGTGTGCAATTGTTCAAGGAATTGTTTAGAGTGGACACAGTTGCTTGTGGCACAATCCGTTCTAACCGGAAAGGCTATCCAAGGGAGCTTGTCTGTAAAAAACTTGAGAGAGGACAGTGATGTCCTTGCGGAACGAGGAGCTGCTAGCTTTGAAATTTTCAGATAAGAGGGATGTCTACATGCTAAGTACCATCCATGATGAGAGTACTTCCCCTGTGACTGTTTGGGGCCAGGTTGCTGAAGTGCGCAAACCTGTGTGCATTTTAGATTATAATAAGCACATGGGAGGTGTAGATAGAGTTGACCAGAGGTTGGAACCTTATACTGCTATTCGTAAGTCTTACGTTTGGTGTAAGAAGTTAGCACTTCACCTCTTCCACTTAGCAACCTTCAATGCTTTTATTGTGTTTAGGGATAGGTCTCCAGAGTCAAAGATGACTTTTGTGAAATTTCAGGAGTCAGTGATAGAGAGCCTTATTGTGGTGGAACAGGCCAGAGTTCCTAGAGAAGCAGTGGTGGAGGATGTGGCTAGATTGAAAGATCGCCACTTTGCTGAGCACATTCCTCCCACACCCAAAAAAGACTTTCCAGCTAAGAAATGTAGAGTGTGTTTTCGAAGAGGTATCCGGAGGGAGTCTCGAATGTACTGCCCGGATTGTCCTTCCAAGCCTGGGCTGTGTGTCGGTGCTTGTTTTAAGAATTACCACACCCAGAAGAATTTCTGGGAACAACCATGAGTGTAAACTCATGTCTGTTTTGTATTTTCATGTGTTTAGTTTCATGGTTAGCATTTCTGTCATGTTCTTAGTTAGAGCTTTTGTGTTTGTAGTTTTGTAATTCTTTCTACTTAGTTAGGGGTTCCTCTGTTAAAAATTTTTTTTAAAAAAATGATGCCATTGTGGGTGGAGTGGGGCTTGGCTGAGAGTGTACATATTGACTTGCTGTTGGCTACTGCAACACACTGCCAGCCAAATACCAGTCCACACACTCCCATCAGCTGGTGAGATTGTTGTATCAGGCACGTGGGCGTATGTAAGTGATGGGCCCTTGAGTGGCGCTGTCTGTCGATGTGAGTGTTGTAATGTGCTGGGCCCGTGGCTGGCGGTGTGAATGGCCTTGTGTGTGTCATGTATGAAAGTTGTGTGAATGGACTGTAAAGCGGTTGGTGCCTTGTCGCGGCTTTACAGCTCACGAGCTGTGAGTCATTGGTTCAGTTTTTTGCCTTTCAGTTACTAACAGTGCATTTCATTTTTGTGAAAGCTCTTGTTAGTAAAATTTGATCCACTGAACCATCACTCACCCTCGTGCCAAATCCAACCAGTATGTGTGGTAAAAATGACAAAACCTGCTCCGCTGTAATCAGGCGTCGCAGCACACCTGTGACACGCTAGGTGCCTCAGGTGGGACCCCGATGATGAAGCATGCCACCAACTTTGTTGGTGGGTGAGGGGTCTTTTTCACATAACCTAACTGTGTTTCTTTTCAAAATTTTAGTGTTTGGCACATCACGGACGTTTGTGGGCACATCAAAACGATATATTACAAAACTACCTGTGTTTGGGGGGGAGAGGGCACCTATGTTTTTGGTCCTGTGTGCGGCCTTCATCTAGGGAAACCTACCAAACCCAGACATTTTATAAAACTAGACACCCCAAGGAGTCCAGGGAGGTGTGGCTTGCGTGGTTCCCCCAACATTTTCTTACCCAGACTCCTCTGTAAACCTCAATGTGCTTAAAAAAAGCATATTTTCCTGACTTTTCTTCGTAGGATCACCACTCCAGCACAAAATTCCTACTCCCCAGTGTTCCCCTCAGCCTCCCAAGTAAAATGACACCTCACTTATGTGGGTCCCCAAAGCAGAGTCAGTCTAAAGATGTATAAAAGAATATGTCCTTATAAACTTGCTGTGCTATCCCCTCTATCTCTACAAGTTTTGGGCCTTATTCTGTTGCAGGCACCTGGCCCACCCACACAAGTGAGGTATCATTTTTATCGGGAGACTTGGGGGAACGCTGGGTGGAAGGAAATTTGTGGCTCCACTCAGATTCCAGAACTTTCTGTCACCGAAATGTGTGGAGAATGTGTTTTTTTAGACAGAATTTGAGGTTTGCAAAGGATTCTGGGTAACATAACCTGGTCCGAGCCACACAAGTCACCCCATCTTGGATTCCCCTAGGTCTCTAGTTTTCAGAAATGCACAGGTTTGGTAGGTTACCCTAGGTGCCGGCTGAGCTAGAGGCCAAAATCTACAGGTAGGCACTGTTTTCAATGAAAAAATGTGATGTGTCCACGTTGCGCTTTGGGGCGTTTCCTGTCGCGGGCGCTAGGCCTACCCACACAAGTGAGGTATCATTTTTATCGGGAGACGTGGGGGAACGCTGGGTGGAAGGAAATTCGTGGCTCCTCTCAGATTCCAGAACTTTCTGCCACAGAAATGTGAGGAACATGTGTTTTTTTAGCCAAATTTTGAGGTTTGCAAAGGATTCTGGGTAACAGAACCTGGTCCGAGCCACACAAGTCACCCCATCTTGGATTCCCCTAGGTCTCTAGTTTTCAGAAATGCACAGGTTTGGTAGGTTTCCCTAGGTGGCGGCTGAGCTACAGGCCAAAATCTACAGGTAGGCACTTTGCAAAAAACACCTCTGTTTTCCTTCACCAATTTGGCTGTGTCCACGTTGCGCTTTGGGGCGTCTCCTGTCGCGGGCGCTAGGCCTACCCACACAAGTGAGGTATCATTTTTATCGGGAGACGTGGGGGAACGCTGGGTGGAAGGAAATTCGTGGCTCCTCTCAGATTCCAGAACTTTCTGCCACAGAAATGTGAGGAACATGTGTTTTTTTAGCCAAATTTTGAGGTTTGCAAAGGATTCTGGGTAACAGAACCTGGTCCGAGCCACACAAGTCACCCCATCTTGGATTCCCCTAGGTCTCTAGTTTTCAGAAATGCACAGGTTTGGTAGGTTTCCCTAGGTGGCGGCTGAGCTACAGGCCAAAATCTACAGGTAGGCACTTTGCAAAAAACACTTCTGTTTTCCTTCCCCAATTTGGCTGTGTCCACGTTGCGCTTTGGGGCGTTTCCTGTCGCGGGCGCTAGGCCTACTCACACAAGTGAGGTATCATTTTTATCGGGAGACGTAGGGGAACGCTGGGGGGAAGGAAATTCGTGGCTCCTTTCAGATTCCAGAACTTTCTGCCACAGAAATGTGAGGAACATGTGTTTTTTTAGCCAAATTTTGAGGTTTGCAAAGGATTCTGGGTAACAGAACCTGGTCCGAGCCACACAAGTCACCCCATCTTGGATTCCCCTAGGTCTCTAGTTTTCAGAAATGCACAGGTTTGGAAGGTTTCCCTAGGTGGCGGCTGAGCTACAGGCCAAAATCTACAGGTAGACACTTTGCAAAAAAACACCTCTGTTTTCCTTCACCAATTTGGCTGTGTCCACGTTGCGCTTTGGGGCGTTTCCTGTTGCGGGCGCTAGGCCTACCCACACAAGTGAGGTATCATTTTTATCGTGAGACGTGGGGGAACGCTGGGTGGAAGGAAATTCGTGGCTCCTCTCAGATTCCAGAACTTTCTGCCACAGAAATGTGAGGAACATGTGTTTTTTTAGCCAAATTTTGAGGTTTGCAAAGGATTCTGGGTAACAGAACATGGTCCGAGCCACACAAGTCACCCCATCTTGGATTCCCCTAGGTCTCTAGTTTTCAGAAATGCACAGGTTTGGTAGGTTTCCCTAGGTGGCGGCTGAGCTACAGGCCAAAATCTACAGGTAGGCACTTTGCAAAAAACACCTCTGTTTTCCTTCCCCAATTTGGCTGTGTCCACGTTGCGCTTTGGGGCGTTTCCTGTCGCGGGCGCTAGGCCTACCCACACAAGTGAGGTATCATTTTTATCAGGAGACGTAGGGGAACGCTGGGGGGAAGGAAATTCGTGGCTCCTCTCAGATTCCAGAACTTTCTGCCACAGAAATGTGAGGAACATGTGTTTTTTTTGCCAAATTTTGAGGTTTGCAAAGGATTCTGGGTAACAGAACCTGGTCCGAGCAACACAAGTCACCCCATCTTGGATTCCCCTAGGTCTCTAGTTTTCAGAAATGCACAGGTTTGGTAGGTTTCCCTAGGTGGCGGCTGAGCTACAGGCCAAAATCTACAGGTAGGCACTTTGCAAAAAACACCTCTGTTTTCCTTCACCAATTTGGCTGTGTCCACGTTGCGCTTTGGGGCGTTTCCTGTCGCGGGCGCTAGGCCTACCCACACAAGTGAGGGATCATTTTTATCGGGAGACGTGGGGGAACACTGGGTAGAAGGAAATTCGTGGCTCCTCTCAGATTCCAGAACTTTCTGCCACAGAAATTTGAGGAACATGTGTTTTTTTAGCCACATTTTGAGGTTTGCAATGGATTCTGGGTAACAGAACCTGGTCCGAGCCACACAAGTCACCCCATCTTGGATTTCCCTAGGTCTCTAGTTTTCAGAAATGCACAGGTTTGGTAGGTTTCCCTAGGTGGCGGCTGAGCTACAGGCCAAAATCTACAGGTAGGCACTTTGCCAAAAACACCTGTGTTTTCCTTCACCAATTTGGCTGTGTCCACGTTGCGCTTTGGGGCGTTTCCTGTCGCGGGCGCTAGGCCTACCCACACAAGTGAGGTATCATTTTTATCGGGAGACGTGGGGGAACGCTGGGTGGAAGGAAATTCGTGGCTCCTCTCAGATTCCAGAACTTTCTGCCACAGAAATGTGAGGAACATGTGTTTTTTTAGCCAAATTTTGAGGTTTGCAAAGGATTCTGGGTAACAGAACCTGGTCCAAGCCACACAAGTCACCCTATCTTGGATTCCCCTAGGTCTCTAGTTTTCAGAAATGCACAGGTTTGGTAGGTTTCCCTAGGTGGCGGCTGAGCTACAGGCCAAAATCTACAGGTAGGCACTTTGCAAAAAACACCTCTGTTTTCCTTCACCAATTTGGCTGTGTCCACGTTGCGCTTTGGGGCGTTTCCTGTCGCGGGCGCTAGGCCTACCAACACAAGTGAGGTATCATTTTTATCGGGAGACGTGGGGGAACGCTGGGTGGAAGGAAATTCGTGGCTCCTCTCAGATTCCAGAACTTTCTGCCACAGAAATGTGAGGAACATGTGTTTTTTTAGCCAAATTTTGAGGTTTGCAAAGGATTCTGGGTAACAGAACCTGGTCCGAGCCACACAAGTCACCCCATCTTGGATTCCCCTAGGTCTCTAGTTTTCAGAAATGCACAGGTTTGGTAGGTTTCCCTAGGTGGCGGCTGAGCTACAGGCCAAAATCTACAGGTAGGCACTTTGCAAAAAACACCTCTGTTTTCCTTCCCCAATTTGGCTGTGTCCACGTTGCGCTTTGGGGCGTTTCCTGTCGCGGGCGCTAGGCCTACCCACACAAGTGAGGTATCATTTTTATCGGGAGATGTAGGGGTACGCTGGGGGGAAGGAAATTCGTGGCTCCTCTCAGATTCCATAACTTTCTGCCACAGAAATGTGAGGAACATGTGTTTTTTTTGCCAAATTTTGAGGTTTGCAAAGGATTCTGGGTAACAGAACCTGGTCCAAGCCACACAAGTCACCCCATCTTGGATTCCCCTAGGTCTCTAGTTTTCAGAAATGCACAGGTTTGGTAGGTTTCCCTAGGTGGCGGCTGAGCTACAGGCCAAAATCTACAGGTAGGCACTTTGCAAAAAACACCTCTGTTTTCCTTCACCAATTTGGCTGTGTCCACGTTGCGCTTTGGGGCGTTTCCTGTTGCGGGCGCTAGGCCTACCCACACAAGTGAGGTATCATTTTTATCGGGAGACATGGGGGAACGCTGGGTGGAAGGAAATTCGTGGCTCCTCTCAGATTCCAGAACTTTCTGCCACAGAAATTTGAGGAACATGTGTTTTTTTAGCCACATTTTGAGGTTTGCAAAGGATTCTGGGTAACAGAACCTGTCCGAGCCACACAAGTCACCCCATCTTGGATTCCCCTAGGTCTCTAGTTTTCAGAAATGCACAGGTTTGGTAGGTTTCCCTAGGTGGCGGCTGAGCTACAGGCCAAAATCTACAGGTAGGCACTTTGCAAAAAACACCTCTGTTTTCCTTCACCAATTTGGCTGTGTCCACGTTGCGCTTTGGGGCGTTTCCTGTCGCGGGCGCTAGGCCTACCCACACAAGTGAGGTATCATTTTTATCGGGAGACGTGGGGGAACGCTGGGTGGAAGGAAATTCGTGGCTCCTCTCAGATTCCAGAACTTTCTGCCACTGAAATGTGAGGAACATGTGTTTTTTTAGCCACATTTTGAGGTTTGCAAAGGATTCTGGGTAACAGAACCTGGTCCGAGCCACACAAGTCACCCCATCTTGGATTCCCCTAGGTCTCTAGTTTTCAGAAATGCACAGGTTTGGTAGGTTTCCCTAGGTGGCGGCTGAGCTACAGGCCAAAATCTACAGGTAGGCACTTTGCAAAAAACACCTCTGTTTTCCTTCACCAATTTGGCTGTGTCCACGTTGCGCTTTGGGGCGTTTCCTGTCGCGGGCGCTAGGCCTACCCACACAAGTGAGGTATCATTTTTATCGGGAGACGTGGGGGAACGCTGGGTGGAAGGAAATTCGTGGCTCCTCTCAGATTCCAGAACTTTCTGCCACAGAAATGTGAGGAACATGTGTTTTTTTTGCCAAATTTTGAGGTTTGCAAAGGATTCTGGGTAACAGAACCTGGTCCAAGCCACACAAGTCACCCCATCTTGGATTCCCCTAGGTCTCTAGTTTTCAGAAATGCACAGGTTTGGTAGGTTTCCCTAGGTGGCGGCTGAGCTACAGGCCAAAATCTACAGGTAGGCACTTTGCAAAAAACACCTCCGTTTTCCTTCACCAATTTGGCTGTGTCCACGTTGCGCTTTGGGGCGTTTCCTGTTGCGGGCGCTAGGCCTACCCACACAAGTGAGGTATCATTTTTATCGGGAGACATGGGGGAACGCTGGGTGGAAGGAAATTCGTGGCTCCTCTCAGATTCCAGAACTTTCTGCCACAGAAATTTGAGGAACATGTGTTTTTTTAGCCACATTTTGAGGTTTGCAAAGGATTCTGGGTAACAGAACCTGGTCCGAGCCACACAAGTCACCCCATCTTGGATTCCCCTAGGTCTCTAGTTTTCAGAAATGCACAGGTTTGGTAGGTTTCCCTAGGTGGCGGCTGAGCTACAGGCCAAAATCTACAGGTAGGCACTTTGCAAAAAACACCTCTGTTTTCCTTCACCAATTTGGCTGTGTCCACGTTGCGCTTTGGGGCGTTTCCTGTCGCGGGCGCTAGGCCTACCCACACAAGTGAGGTATCATTTTTATCGGGAGACGTGGGGGAACGCTGGGTGGAAGGAAATTCGTGGCTCCTCTCAGATTCCAGAACTTTCTGCCACAGAAATGTGAGGAACATGTGTTTTTTTAGCCACATTTTGAGGTTTGCAAAGGATTCTGGGTAACAGAACCTGGTCCGAGCCACACAAGTCACCCCATCTTGGATTCCCCTAGGTCTCTAGTTTTCAGAAATGCACAGGTTTGGTAGGTTTCCCTAGGTGGCGGCTGAGCTACAGGCCAAAATCTACAGGTAGGCACTTTGCAAAAAACACCTCTGTTTTCCTTCACCAATTTGGCTGTGTCCACGTTGCGCTTTGGGGCGTTTCCTGTCGCGGGCGCTAGGCCTACCCACACAAGTGAGGTATCATTTTTATCGGGAGACGTGGGGGAACGCTGGGTGGAAGGAAATTCGTGGCTCCTCTCAGATTCCAGAACTTTCTGCCACAGAAATGTGAGGAACATGTGTTTTTTTAGCCAAATTTTGAGGTTTGCAAAGGATTCTGGGTAACAGAACCTGGTCCGAGCCACACAAGTCACCCCATCTTGGATTCCCCTAGGTCTCTAGTTTTCAGAAATGCACAGGTTTGGTAGGTTTCCCTAGGTGGCGGCTGAGCTACAGGCCAAAATCTACAGGTAGGCACTTTGCAAAAAACACCTCTGTTTTCCTTCACCAATTTGGCTGTGTCCACGTTGCGCTTTGGGGCGTTTCCTGTCGCGGGCGCTAGGCCTACCCACACAAGTGAGGTATCATTTTTATCGGGAGACGTGGGGGAACGCTGGGTGGAAGGAAGTTCGTGGCTCCTCTCAGATTCCAGAACTTTCTGCAACAGAAATGTGAGGAACATGTTTTTTTTTAGCCACATTTTGAGGTTTGCAAAGGATTCTGGGTAACAGAACCTGGTCCGAGCCACACAAGTCACCCCATCTTGGATTCCCCTAGGTCTCTAGTTTTCAGAAATGCACAGGTTTGGTAGGTTTCCCTAGGTGGCGGCTGAGCTACAGGCCAAAATCTACAGGTAGGCACTTTGCAAAAAACACCTCTGTTTTCCTTCACCAATTTGGCTGTGTCCACGTTGCGCTTTGGGGCGTTTCCTGTCGCGGGCGCTAGGCCTACCAACACAAGTGAGGTATCATTTTTATCGGGAGACGTGGGGGAACGCTGGGTGGAAGGAAATTCGTGGCTCCTCTCAGATTCCAGAACTTTCTGCAACAGAAATGTGAGGAACATGTTTTTTTTTAGCCACATTTTGAGGTTTGCAAAGGATTCTGGGTAACAGAACCTGGTCCGAGCCACACAAGTCACCCCATCTTGGATTCCCCTAGGTCTCTAGTTTTCAGAAATGCACAGGTTTGGTAGGTTTCCCTAGGTGGCGGCTGAGCTACAGGCCAAAATCTACAGGTAGGCACTTTGCAAAAAACACCTCTGTTTTCCTTCACCAATTTGGCTGTGTCCACGTTGCGTTTTGGGGCGTTTCCTGTCGCGGGCGCTAGGCCTACCAACACAAGTGAGGTATCATTTATATCGGGAGACGTGGGGGAACGCTGGGTGGAAGGAAATTCGTGGCTCCTCTCAGATTCCAGAACTTTCTGCCACAGAAATGTGAGGAACATGTGTTTTTTTAGCCAAATTTTGAGGTTTGCAAAGGATTCTGGGTAACAGAACCTGGTCCGAGCCACACAAGTCACCCCATCTTGGATTCCCCTAGGTCTCTAGTTTTCAGAAATGCACAGGTTTGGTAGGTTTCCCTAGGTGGCGGCTGAGCTACAGGCCAAAATCTACAGGTAGGCACTTTGCAAAAAACACCTCTGTTTTCCTTCACCAATTTGGCTGTGTCCACGTTGCGCTTTGGGGCGTTTCCTGTCGCGGGCGCTAGGCCTACCCACACAAGTGAGGTATCATTTTTATCGGGAGACGTGGGGGAACGCTGGGTGGAAGGAAATTCGTGGCTCCTCTCAGATTCCAGATCTTTCTGCCACAGAAATGTGAGGAACATGTGTTTTTTTAGCCAAATTTTGAGGTTTGCAAAGGATTCTGGGTAACAGAACCTGGTCCGAGCCACACAAGTCACCCCATCTTAGATTCCCCTAGGTCTCTAGTTTTCAGAAATGCACAGGTTTGGTAGGTTTCCCTAGGTGGCGGCTGAGCTACAGGCCAAAATCTACAGGTAGGCACTTTGCAAAAAACACCTCTGTTTTCCTTCACCAATTTGGCTGTGTCCACGTTGCGCTTTGGGGCGTTTCCTGTCGCGGGCGCTAGGCCTACCCACACAAGTGAGGTATCATTTTTATCGGGAGACGTGGGGGAACGCTGGGTGGAAGGAAGTTCGTGGCTCCTCTCAGATTCCAGAACTTTCTGCAACAGAAATGTGAGGAACATGTTTTTTTTTAGCCACATTTTGAGGTTTGCAAAGGATTCTGGGTAACAGAACCTGGTCCGAGCCACACAAGTCACCCCATCTTGGATTCCCCTAGGTCTCTAGTTTTCAGAAATGCACAGGTTTGGTAGGTTTCCCTAGGTGGCGGCTGAGCTACAGGCCAAAATCTACAGGTAGGCACTTTGCAAAAAACACCTCTGTTTTCCTTCACCAATTTGGCTGTGTCCACGTTGCGCTTTGGGGCGTTTCCTGTCGCGGGCGCTAGGCCTACCAACACAAGTGAGGTATCATTTTTATCGGGAGACGTGGGGGAACGCTGGGTGGAAGGAAATTCGTGGCTCCTCTCAGATTCCAGAACTTTCTGCAACAGAAATTTGAGGAACATGTTTTTTTTTAGCCACATTTTGAGGTTTGCAAAGGATTCTGGGTAACAGAACCTGGTCCGAGCCACACAAGTCACCCCATCTTGGATTCCCCTAGGTCTCTAGTTTTCAGAAATGCACAGGTTTGGTAGGTTTCCCTAGTTGGCGGCTGAGCTACAGGCCAAAATCTACAGGTAGGCACTTTGCAAAAAACACCTCTGTTTTCCTTCACCAATTTGGCTGTGTCCACGTTGCGCTTTGGGGCGTTTCCTGTCGCGGGCGCTAGGCCTACCAACACAAGTGAGGTATCATTTATATCGGGAGACGTGGGGGAACGCTGGGTGGAAGGAAATTCGTGGCTCCTCTCAGATTCCAGAACTTTCTGCCACAGAAATGTGAGGAACATGTGTTTTTTTAGCCAAATTTTGAGGTTTGCAAAGGATTCTGGGTAACAGAACCTGGTCCGAGCCACACAAGTCACCCCATCTTGGATTCCCCTAGGTCTCTAGTTTTCAGAAATGCACAGGTTTGGTAGGTTTCCCTAGGTGGCGGCTGAGCTACAGGCCAAAATCTACAGGTAGGCACTTTGCAAAAAACACCTCTGCTTTCCTTCACCAATTTGGCTGTGTCCACGTTGCGCTTTGGGGCGTTTCCTGTCGCGGGCGCTAGGCCTACCAACACAAGTGAGGTATCATTTTTATCGGGAGACGTGGGGGAACGCTGGGTGGAAGGAAATTCGTGGCTCCTCTCAGATTCCAGAACTTTCTGCAACAGAAATGTGAGGAACATGTTTTTTTTTAGCCACATTTTGAGGTTTGCAAAGGATTCTGGGTAACAGAACCTGGTCCGAGCCACACAAGTCACCCCATCTTGGATTCCCCTAGGTCTCTAGTTTTCAGAAATGCACAGGTTTGGTAGGTTTCCCTAGGTGGCGGCTGAGCTACAGGCCAAAATCTACAGGTAGGCACTTTGCAAAAAACACCTCTGTTTTCCTTCACCAATTTGGCTGTGTCCACGTTGCGCTTTGGGGCGTTTCCTGTCGCGGGCGCTAGGCCTACCAACACAAGTGAGGTATCATTTATATCGGGAGACGTGGGGGAACGCTGGGTGGAAGGAAATTCGTGGCTCCTCTCAGATTCCAGAACTTTCTGCCACAGAAATGTGAGGAACATGTGTTTTTTTAGCCAAATTTTGAGGTTTGCAAAGGATTCTGGGTAACAGAACCTGGTCCGAGCCACACAAGTCACCCCATCTTGGATTCCCCTAGGTCTCTAGTTTTCAGAAATGCACAGGTTTGGTAGGTTTCCCTAGGTGGCGGCTGAGCTACAGGCCAAAATCTACAGGTAGGGCCTTTGCAAAAAACACCTCTGTTTTCCTTCACCAATTTGGCTGTGTCCACGTTGCGCTTTGGGGCGTTTCCTGTCGCGGGCGCTAGGCCTACCCACACAAGTGAGGTATCATTTTTATCGGGAGACGTGGGGGAACGCTGGGTGGAAGGAAATTCGTGGCTCCTCTCAGATTCCAGAACTTTCTGCCACAGAAATGTGAGGAACATGTGTTTTTTTAGCCAAATTTTGAGGTTTGCAAAGGATTCTGGGTAACAGAACCTGGTCCGAGCCACACAAGTCACCCCATCTTAGATTCCCCTAGGTCTCTAGTTTTCAGAAATGCACAGGTTTGGTAGGTTTCCCTAGGTGGCGGCTGAGCTACAGGCCAAAATCTACAGGTAGGCACTTTGCAAAAAACACCTCTGTTTTCCTTCACCAATTTGGCTGTGTCCACGTTGCGCTTTGGGGTGTTTCCTGTCGCGGGCGCTAGGCCTACCCACACAAGTGAGGTATCATTTTTATCGGGAAACGTGGGGGAACGCTGGGTGGAAGGAAGATCGTGGCTCCTCTCAGATTCCAGAACTTTCTGCAACAGAAATGTGAGGAACATGTTTTTTTTTAGCCACATTTTGAGGTTTGCAAAGGATTCTGGGTAACAGAACCTGGTCCGAGCCACACAAGTCACCCCATCTTGGATTCCCCTAGGTCTCTAGTTTTCAGAAATGCACAGGTTTGGTAGGTTTCCCTAGGTGGCGGCTGAGCTACAGGCCAAAATCTACAGGTAGGCACTTTGCAAAAAACACCTCTGTTTTCCTTCACCAATTTGGCTGTGTCCACGTTGCGCTTTGGGGCGTTTCCTGTCGCGGGCGCTAGGCCTACCAACACAAGTGAGGTATCATTTTTATCGGGAGACGTGGGGGAACGCTGGGTGGAAGGAAATTCGTGGCTCCTCTCAGATTCCAGAACTTTCTGCAACAGAAATGTGAGGAACATGTTTTTTTTTAGCCACATTTTGAGGTTTGCAAAGGATTCTGGGTAACAGAACCTGGTCCGAGCCACACAAGTCACCCCATCTTGGATTCCCCTAGGTCTCTAGTTTTCAGAAATGCACAGGTTTGGTAGGTTTCCCTAGGTGGCGGCTGAGCTACAGGCCAAAATCTACAGGTAGGCACTTTGCAAAAAACACCTCTGTTTTCCTTCACCAATTTGGCTGTGTCCACGTTGCGCTTTGGGGCGTTTCCTGTCGCGGGCGCTAGGCCTACCAACACAAGTGAGGTATCATTTATATCGGTAGACGTGGGGGAACGCTGGGTGGAAGGAAATTCGTGGCTCCTCTCAGATTCCAGATCTTTCTGCCACAGAAATGTGAGGAACATGTGTTTTTTTAGCCAAATTTTGAGGTTTGCAAAGGATTCTGGGTAACAGAACCTGGTCCGAGCCACACAAGTCACCCCATCTTAGATTCCCCTAGGTCTCTAGTTTTCAGAAATGCACAGGTTTGGTAGGTTTCCCTAGGTGGCGGCTGAGCTACAGGCCAAAATCTACAGGTAGGCACTTTGCAAAAAACACCTCTGTTTTCCTTCACCAATTTGGCTGTGTCCACGTTGCGCTTTGGGGCGTTTCCTGTCGCGGGCGCTAGGCCTACCCACACAAGTGAGGTATCATTTTTATCGGGAGACGTGTGGGAACGCTGGGTGGAAGGAAGTTCGTGGCTCCTCTCAGATTCCAGAACTTTCTGCAACAGAAATGTGAGGAACATGTTTTTTTTTAGCCACATTTTGAGGTTTGCAAAGGATTCTGGGTAACAGAACCTGGTCCGAGCCACACAAGTCACCCCATCTTGGATTCCCCTAGGTCTCTAGTTTTCAGAAATGCACAGGTTTGGTAGGTTTCCCTAGGTGGCGGCTGAGCTACAGGCCAAAATCTACAGGTAGGCACTTTGCAAAAAACACCCCTGTTTTCCTTCACCAATTTGGCTGTGTCCACGTTGCGCTTTGGGGCGTTTCCTGTCGCGGGCGCTAGGCCTACCAACACAAGTGAGGTATCATTTTTATCGGGAGACGTGGGGGAACGCTGGGTGGAAGGAAATTCGTGGCTCCTCTCAGATTCCAGAACTTTCTGCAACAGAAATTTGAGGAACATGTTTTTTTTTAGCCACATTTTGAGGTTTGCAAAGGATTCTGGGTAACAGAACCTGGTCCGAGCCACACAAGTCACCCCATCTTGGATTCCCCTAGGTCTCTAGTTTTCAGAAATGCACAGGTTTGGTAGGTTTCCCTAGTTGGCGGCTGAGCTACAGGCCAAAATCTACAGGTAGGCACTTTGCAAAAAACACCTCTGTTTTCCTTCACCAATTTGGCTGTGTCCACGTTGCGCTTTGGGGCGTTTCCTGTCGCGGGCGCTAGGCCTACCAGCACAAGTGAGGTATCATTTATATCGGGAGACGTGGGGGAACGCTGGGTGGAAGGAAATTCGTGGCTCCTCTCAGATTCCAGAACTTTCTGCCACAGAAATGTGAGGAACATGTGTTTTTTTAGCCAAATTTTGAGGTTTGCAAAGGATTCTGGGTAACAGAACCTGGTCCGAGCCACACAAGTCACCCCATCTTGGATTCCCCTAGGTCTCTAGTTTTCAGAAATGCACAGGTTTGGTAGGTTTCCCTAGGTGGCGGCTGAGCTACAGGCCAAAATCTACAGGTAGGCACTTTGCAAAAAACACCTCTGCTTTCCTTCACCAATTTGGCTGTGTCCACGTTGCGCTTTGGGGCGTTTCCTGTCGCGGGCGCTAGGCCTACCAACACAAGTGAGGTATCATTTTTATCGGGAGACGTGGGGGAACGCTGGGTGGAAGGAAATTCGTGGCTCCTCTCAGATTCCAGAACTTTCTGCAACAGAAATGTGAGGAACATGTTTTTTTTTAGCCACATTTTGAGGTTTGCAAAGGATTCTGGGTAACAGAACCTGGTCCGAGCCACACAAGTCACCCCATCTTGGATTCCCCTAGGTCTCTAGTTTTCAGAAATGCACAGGTTTGGTAGGTTTCCCTAGGTGGCGGCTGAGCTACAGGCCAAAATCTACAGGTAGGCACTTTGCAAAAAACACCTCTGCTTTCCTTCACCAATTTGGCTGTGTCCACGTTGCGCTTTGGGGCGTTTCCTGTCGCGGGCGCTAGGCCTACCAACACAAGTGAGGTATCATTTTTATCGGGAGACGTGGGGGAACGCTGGGTGGAAGGAAATTCGTGGCTCCTCTCAGATTCCAGAACTTTCTGCAACAGAAATGTGAGGAACATGTTTTTTTTTAGCCACATTTTGAGGTTTGCAAAGGATTCTGGGTAACAGAACCTGGTCCGAGCCACACAAGTCACCCCATCTTGGATTCCCCTAGGTCTCTAGTTTTCAGAAATGCACAGGTTTGGTAGGTTTCCCTAGGTGGCGGCTGAGCTACAGGCCAAAATCTACAGGTAGGCACTTTGCAAAAAACACCTCTGTTTTCCTTCACCAATTTGGCTGTGTCCACGTTGCGCTTTGGGGCGTTTCCTGTCGCGGGCGCTAGGCCTACCAACACAAGTGAGGTATCATTTATATCGGGAGACGTGGGGGAACGCTGGGTGGAAGGAAATTCGTGGCTCCTCTCAGATTCCAGAACTTTCTGCCACAGAAATGTGAGGAACATGTGTTTTTTTAGCCAAATTTTGAGGTTTGCAAAGGATTCTGGGTAACAGAACCTGGTCCGAGCCACACAAGTCACCCCATCTTGGATTCCCTTAGGTCTCTAGTTTTCAGAAATGCACAGGTTTGGTAGGTTTCCCTAGGTGGCGGCTGAGCTACAGGCCAAAATCTACAGGTAGGCACTTTGCAAAAAACACCTCTGTTTTTCTTCACCAATTTGGCTGTGTCCACGTTGCGCTTTGGGGCGTTTCCTGTCGCGGGCGCTAGGCCTACCCACACAAGTGAGGTATCATTTTTATCGGGAGACGTGGGGGAACGCTGGGTGGAAGGAAATTCGTGGCTCCTCTCAGATTCCAGAACTTTCTGCCACAGAAATGTGAGGAACATGTGTTTTTTTAGCCAAATTTTGAGGTTTGCAAAGGATTCTGGGTAACAGAACCTGGTCCGAGCCACACAAGTCACCCCATCTTAGATTCCCCTAGGTCTCTAGTTTTCAGAAATGCACAGGTTTGGTAGGTTTCCCTAGGTGGCGGCTGAGCTACAGGCCAAAATCTACAGGTAGGCACTTTGCAAAAAACACCTCTGTTTTCCTTCACCAATTTGGCTGTGTCCACGTTGCGCTTTGGGGCGTTTCCTGTCGCGGGCGCTAGGCCTACCCACACAAGTGAGGTATCATTTTTATCGGGAGACGTGGGGGAACGCTGGGTGGAAGGAAGTTCGTGGCTCCTCTCAGATTCCAGAACTTTCTGCAACAGAAATGTGAGGTACATGTTTTTTTTTAGCCACATTTTGAGGTTTGCAAAGGATTCTGGGTAACAGAACCTGGTCCGAGCCACACAAGTCACCCCATCTTGGATTCCCCTAGGTCTCTAGTTTTCAGAAATGCACAGGTTTGGTAGGTTTCCCTAGGTGGCGGCTGAGCTACAGGCCAAAATCTACAGGTAGGCACTTGGCAAAAAACACCTCTGTTTTCCTTCACCAATTTGGCTGTGTCCACGTTGCGCTTTGGGGCGTTTCCTGTCGCGGGCGCTAGGCCTACCAACACAAGTGAGGTATCATTTTTATCGGGAGACGTGGGGGAACGCTGGGTGGAAGGAAATTCGTGGCTCCTCTCAGATTCCAGAACTTTCTGCAACAGAAATGTGAGGAACATGTTTTTTTTTAGCCACATTTTGAGGTTTGCAAAGGATTCTGGGTAACAGAACCTGGTCCGAGCCACACAAGTCACCCCATCTTGGATTCCCCTAGGTCTCTAGTTTTCAGAAATGCACAGGTTTGGTAGGTTTCCCTAGGTGGCGGCTGAGCTACAGGCCAAAATCTACAGGTAGGCACTTTGCAAAAAACACCTCTGTTTTCCTTCACCAATTTGGCTGTGTCCACGTTGCGCTTTGGGGCGTTTCCTGTTGCGGGCGCTAGGCCTACCAACACAAGTGAGGTATCATTTATATCGGGAGACGTGGGGGAACGCTGGGTGGAAGGAAATTCGTGGCTCCTCTCAGATTCCAGAACTTTCTGCCACAGAAATTTGAGGAACATGTGTTTTTTTAGCCAAATTTTGAGGTTTGCAAAGGATTCTGGGTAACAGAACCTGGTCCGAGCCACACAAGTCACCCCATCTTGGATTCCCCTAGGTCTCTAGTTTTCAGAAATGCACAGGTTTGGTAGGTTTCCCTAGGTGGCGGCTGAGCTACAGGCCAAAATCTACAGGTAGGCACTTTGCAAAAAACACCTCTGTTTTCCTTCACCAATTTGGCTGTGTCCACGTTGCGCTTTGGGGCGTTTCCTGTCGCGGGCGCTAGGCCTACCCACACAAGTGAGGTATCATTTTTATCGGGAGACGTGGGGGAACGCTGGGTGGAAGGAAATTCGTGGCTCCTCTCAGATTCCAGAACTTTCTGCCACAGAAATGTGAGGAACATGTGTTTTTTTAGCCAAATTTTGAGGTTTGCAAAGGATTCTGGGTAACAGAACCTGGTCCGAGCCACACAAGTCACCCCATCTTAGATTCCCCTAGGTCTCTAGTTTTCAGAAATGCACAGGTTTGGTAGGTTTCCCTAGGTGGCGGCTGAGCTACAGGCCAAAATCTACAGGTAGGCACTTTGCAAAAAACACCTCTGTTTTCCTTCACCAATTTGGCTGTGTCCACGTTGCGCTTTGGGGCGTTTCCTGTCGCGGGCGCTAGGCCTACCCACACAAGTGAGGTATCATTTTTATCGGGAGACGTGGGGGAACGCTGGGTGGAAGGAAGTTCGTGGCTCCTCTCAGATTCCAGAACTTTCTGCAACAGAAATGTGAGGTACATGTTTTTTTTTAGCCACATTTTGAGGTTTGCAAAGGATTCTGGGTAACAGAACCTGGTCCGAGCCACACAAGTCACCCCATCTTGGATTCCCCTAGGTCTCTAGTTTTCAGAAATGCACAGGTTTGGTAGGTTTCCCTAGGTGGCGGCTGAGCTACAGGCCAAAATCTACAGGTAGGCACTTTGCAAAAAACACCTCTGTTTTCCTTCACCAATTTGGCTGTGTCCACGTTGCGCTTTGGGGCGTTTCCTGTCGCGGGCGCTAGGCCTACCAACACAAGTGAGGTATCATTTTTATCGGGAGACGTGGGGGAACGCTGGGTGGAAGGAAATTCGTGGCTCCTCTCAGATTCCAGAACTTTCTGCAACAGAAATGTGAGGAACATGTTTTTTTTTAGCCACATTTTGAGGTTTGCAAAGGATTCTGGGTAACAGAACCTGGTCCGAGCCACACAAGTCACCCCATCTTGGATTCCCCTAGGTCTCTAGTTTTCAGAAATGCACAGGTTTGGTAGGTTTCCCTAGTTGGCGGCTGAGCTACAGGCCAAAATCTACAGGTAGGCACTTTGCAAAAAACACCTCTGTTTTCCTTCACCAATTTGGCTGTGTCCACTTTGCGCTTTGGGGCGTTTCCTGTCGCGGGCGCTAGGCCTACCAACACAAGTGAGGTATCATTTATATCGGGAGACGTGGGGGAACGCTGGGTGGAAGGAAATTCGTGGCTCCTCTCAGATTCCAGAACTTTCTGCCACAGAAATTTGAGGAACATGTGTTTTTTTAGCCAAATTTTGAGGTTTGCAAAGGATTCTGGGTAACAGAACCTGGTCCGAGCCACACAAGTCACCCCATCTTGGATTCCCCTAGGTCTCTAGTTTTCAGAAATGCACAGGTTTGGTAGGTTTCCCTAGGTGGCGGCTGAGCTACAGGCCAAAATCTACAGGTAGGCACTTTGCAAAAAACACCTCTGTTTTCCTTCACCAATTTGGCTGTGTCCACGTTGCGCTTTGGGGTGTTTCCTGTCGCGGGCGCTAGGCCTACCCACACAAGTGAGGTATCATTTTTATCGGGAGACTTGGGGGAACGCTGGGTGGAAGGAAATTCGTGGCTCCTCTCAGATTCCAGAACTTTCTGCCACAGAAATGTGAGGAACATGTGTTTTTTTAGCCAAATTTTGAGGTTTGCAAAGGATTCTGGGTAACAGAACCTGGTCGGAGCCACACAAGTCACCCCATCTTGGATTCCCCTAGGTCTCTAGTTTTCAGAAATGCACAGGTTTGGTAGGTTTCCCTAGGTGGCGGCAGAGCTACAGGCCAAAATCTACAGGTAGGCACTTTGCAAAAAACACCTCTGTTTTCCTTCACCAATTTGGCTGTGTCCACGTTGCGCTTTGGGGCGTTTCCTGTCGCGGGCGCTAGGCCTACCCACACAAGTGAGGTATCATTTTTATCGGGAGACGTAGGGGAACGCTGGGGGGAAGGAAATTCGTGGCTCCTCTCAGATTCCAGAACTTTCTGCCACAGAAATATGAGGAACATGTGTTTTTTTAGCCACATTTGGAGGTTTGCAAAGGATTCTGGGTAACAGAACCTGGTCCGAGCCACACAAGTCACCCCATCTTGGATTCCCCTAGGTCTCTAGTTTTCAGAAATGCAAAGGTTTGGTAGGTTTCCCTAGGTGGCGGCTGAGCTACAGGCCAAAATATACAGGTAGGCACTTTGCAAAAAACACCTCTGTTTTCTGTGACGTGTCCACGTTGTGTTTTGGGGCATATCCTGTCGCGGGCGCTAGGCCTACCCACACAAGTGAGGTATCATTTTTATCGGGAGACTTGGGGGAACATAGAATAGCAAAACAAGTGTTATTACCCTTTGTCTTTCTCTACATTTTTTCCTTCCAAATGTAAGACAGTGTGTAAAAAACACGTCTATTTGAGAAATGCCCTGTAATTCACATGCTAGTATGGGCACCCCGGAATTCAGAGATGTGCAAATAACCACTGCTTCTCAACACCTTATCTTGTGCCCATTTTGGAAATACAAAGGTTTTCTTGATAGCTATTTTTTACTCTTTATATTTCAGCAAATGAATTGCTGTGTACACGGCATAGATTGAAAACCCACTGCAGGGTGCAGGTCATTTATTGGCTCTGGGTAGCTAGAGTTCTTGATGAACCTATAAGCCCTATATATCCCCGCAACCAGAAGAGTCCAGCAGATGTAACGGTATATTGCTTTCGAAAATCTGACATTGCTGGAAAAAGTTACAGAGTAAAACGTAGAGAAAAATTGATGTTTTTTCACCTCAATTTCAATATTTTTCTTTTTCAGTTGTTATTTTCTGTAGGAAACCCTTGTAGGATCTACACAAATGACCCCTTGCTGAATTCAGATTTTTGTCTACTTTTCAAAAATGTTGCGGTTTCTGGGATCCAGCGTTGGTTTCATGCCCATTTCTGTCACTGACTGGAAGGAGGCTGAAAGCACAAAAAATCGTAAAAATGGGGAATGTCCCAGTAAAATGCCAAAATTGTGTTGAAAAATTGGGTTTTCTGATTCAAGGCTGCCTGTTCCTGAAAACTGGTGATTTTATCACCGCAAACCCTTGGTTGATGCCCTTTTCAGGGAAAAAACCACAAGCCTTCTTCTGCAGCCCATTTTCCCAATTTTTTTGAAAAAAACGAAATTTTCACTCTTTTTTGGCTAATTTCTTGGCCTCCTTCTGGGGAACCCACAAAGTCTGGGTACCTCTAGAATCCCTAGGATGTTGGAAAAAAAGGACGCAAATTTGGCGTGGGTAGCTTATGTGAACAAAAAGTTATGAGGGCCTAAGCGCGAACTGCTCCAAATAGCCAAAAAAAGGCTCGGCACAGGAGGGGGAAAAGGCCTGGCAGCGAAGGGGTTAAAGTTGCTTCTTTGTTGCAATTTTGTTGCTGTTTCTGGACAGAGCCACTGCCCTCTGGAGGTTCTTTGTCCTTTAGGTGCAGGTCGGTCCTCTGAGTCCTCAGAGGTCGCTGGTCCCACTGGAGGTGTGGCTGTGCAGGTTCTTTGAGTCTGGAGACAGGCCAGTAGGGCTGGGGGCAAGTCAGTTGTTGTCTCCATCGTCTCTGCGGGACTTTCAGGTCAGCAGTCCTTCTTCTTTTTTCAGGTTGCAGGAATCTGATTTCCTGGGTTCAGGTTCGCCCCTAAATACTGAATTTAGGGGTGTGTTTAGGTCTGGGGGGCAGTAGACAATGGCTACTGCCCTGAAAGGTGGCTATACCCCCTTTGTGCCTTCTCCCTGATGGGAGGGGGGCACATCCCTATTCCTATTGGGGGAATCCTCCAAAACCAAGATAGATGATTTCTTAAGGTAGGGGTCACCTCAGCTCAGGACACCTTAGGGGCTGTCCTGACTGGTGGGTGACTCCTCCTAGTTTTTCTCATTTTCTCCTCCTGAGTTGCCGCCAAAAGTGGGGGCTGTGTCCTGGGGGGCAGGCATCTTCACTAGCTGGAGTGCCCTGGGGCATTGTAACATGATGCCTGAGCATTTGAGGGTCACTGCTAGGTGTTACAGTTCCTGCAGGGGGGAGGTGTGAAGCATCTCCACCCAGTGCAGGCTTTGTTTCTGGCCTCAGAGAGCACAAAGGCTCTCACCCCATGGGGTCAGAAACTCGTCTCAGTGGCAGGCTAGCACAGATCAGTCAGTCCTGCACTGAAGGATTTGGTAAAATACAGGGGGCACCTCTAAGATGCCCTCTGTGCATTTATTAATAAATCCAGCACTGGCATCAGTGTGGGTTTATTATTCTGAGAAGTTTGATACCAAACTTCCCAGTGTTCAGTGTAGCCATTATGGAACTGTGGAGATCATTTTGGCAAACTCCCAGACCATATACTTAATATGGCCACACTGTACTTACAATGTCTAAGAATTGGTTTAGACACTGTAGGGGCATATTGCTCATGCAGCTATGCCTTCACATGTGGTATAGTGCACCCTGCCTTAGGGCTTTAAGGCCTGCCAGAGGGGTGACTTACCTATGCCACAGGTCCTTCCCTGGTCACAGGGTCCTTGGCACCACTGGTACCTTTTACAAGGGACCTATCTGTGTGCCAGGGGTGTGCCAAGTGTGGAAACAATGGTACATTTTTAGTGAAAGAACACTGGTGCTGGGGCCTGGTTAGCAGGGTCCCAGCACACTTCTTAGTCAAATCAGCATCAATATCAGGCAAAAAGTGGGTGGTAACTGCAACAGGGAGCCATTTTCCTACAGGACACCTCCAAAAAAAAGGGCGAAGCAGACTTGTGTTCCACTCTCTCACTGAGAGTAACATCAGGGAGAGCTGGTACAACCATCTATTGGGCATAGGTGTTGCTGCTGCTTATAGTTCTCCCCTCCATCACAGCAGGTAGGCAAGGTTCAGATTGTCTTCTGGAACAAGACTGGAGCATCTGCACAAACTGACAGTTGCATCAGTCCTGTACAAGACAGTGACTGCCTTGGTAGTGAAGTGACTCAATGAAAGCAATATTCATAAGACAACTAGAAAGGAAACAGTAGAACACCACAATAAGTTTGAATGAGTTATACGTTTTTACTTATTAGATATCCTAATGATCTTAAATTGTAAACAGCTGGAATTGACACGTTTGACTAATGTTTCTAAAATTACATCAAACCTTTGCTTCAAAATAAAGTCACTTCCTACTTTTGGTCAGCTGAGGAGGGAGCTACGCTTTCAAAGAGCAACACCTCCATTCCAACATAGCCACAGCTTCTGCACACTCTGATAGTACACTTCCTCTACTTTAATACAATAATGTAATGTTGTACTGGCACAACTGAAGATAAGAAAATCGCTGTTGACTGTCGTTTTTGCACTGTATTGTCAGCCATATAGTCAAGAGCCATCAACATTGACATACAGTGAACTAGCACACGGTTTGGTTGAACAGTGTACATTTTGTTACATGGCTGAGCAGCAAGTGGCTCTCAAAACATGGGAAGGGTCAGAGGGAGCAAGCAGTTGCTGGAGGGGGAAGTTGTTATTAATAAAGGCAGAGGGATAGGTGTAGGAGGAGGATCACAGAGAAAGAAAATAGTCCCTCAGATCAACTACAATGGAAGGTTTGATGCCGGAAGTAGAAGCATGTGTGCCATGCATTTGAAACACTGTGAGACCGAAATGCTCCTGGGTAGGGCAACACAGGAATAGGGAGAAAAACCATCAAATCAGGAACAGAGATGTTAGATAAGAAAACTTTCCATTCACGAGTAAGGGGCTGACCCAAACTCTACTCTATGTGTTGTATTGTTCACAGAAGTCTGTCCAAAACAAACAGCAAAAGGTGTCAGTAGGCAAGACTGAAAAGGCATGTCCCTTACATATAAACCTCACTGCCAGCAACACCAGTCCCACCAAGTGTATCATACAGGCTCTTATTGTAAATGGGTTATGCTAACAGCAACTCCTAAAGGCATAAATACCCAGGACAACCACACACCTAAAATAACCATGGGTGACAAACGTGCTGTTATGCCTCTTTTAACATCACGCTGGGAAGTGACAGCACAGAATGACTGGCTCATGTGACATGAAAGGAACTAGCCTTGCTGATGCTACAAATAATATTATAAGGAAGTTTAATAAAATATCAAAATGTTAATAAAATAAAGACAAGTGCCTATGTTAGCCACATTTCAGTCACCATATGCCGAGGTGCAGCTACGATATTCCAGGAGTACAGAAATTAAATGCCAGAGATACATTTATCACATTCCCAAGTATGGTAACAAAATTACAAAATCATCCTATTAGGCATAATCATCAAATGCCCAATTGCAACCTCAAATGTTTTCTTTACAGGTACATTCATTATTTGCCTGACTTTAGTGACCTCAAAATACTGTACAATTTTCATTATGCCCTGGCTGCACTATCTACTGTATGCTCTAAAATGCACCACGATACTAGTTTTTCTAGATTTTCATGAGCAGAGGGCCACGTAAAAGCATTTTATGTGAAGTCAGGCTACTTTGCTACATTTGCTCACTCAGTGCACTATGAAGTTACTTTCATGCGAGTCCATCACTGGGTTGTATACTGGGAACCGCGTTCTGCAGACACTGTCTTATAATAGTGAGGGGAAAAGAACTCAGTCCCATATTTATACTTTTTTAGTGCCGCATTTGCACCGCTTTTTGACGCAAAAAACGGTGCAAACTTACAAAATACAATTGTATTTTACAAGCTTGCGCCGATTTTGCGCACAAAAAAATTACGCACATGCAGCGCTAAAAAGTATAAATATGGGCCTCAATTTCTTATTCCCTTGGTACAACTGTGTTGTCATGCTATTTTCACATTTAGAATATAAATGCATTTCTAGAATGGAACAGTTATTCCCGCCAAGTTCTAGCAGCGGCCACTTCAGACAATATTTCCCCAATACAACCAACAAACACCCAACATAAAACTCAAACCCAGCATAGACTACTTGAACTGTACAGCACAGCTCCTCTGTGCTCTCACTAAAAAGATGGAGTGAAACATTGGCACATGCAACTTTAGGTGTATAACATATAATCTAACAGTGAGTAGAAGAATTGATGCATCCATTTCAAACCTTCCATGCCAGAAAAGTCATTGGTAAGCACATAAATATTCAGGGGAGCTTAGGGTGCAAATCAATGTTCTTTTATTTCAGCAACATAATTTCAGGATTGTACAGACTGCAAAAATGTCAAGGTGATGGTCTTCGACCCCACCCTATATCTGTTTGAGTCAGTAGGAGAGGTCTTTACTTCGATTCAAATAGTGAAGATACACTTACAAGTTCACATTCTATGTTTCGGATATAGTGCAATATTTTCTGTTGATTTAATTATTGAATCCACATCACCTCTGTTGATGGTGGACATCACACTCACGCGTGTGCAGGGAGAGGCAACGGTGAGTGAGGGAGTTCTTTCTATAGATCAAGGTGACCATTAAATTGCTTTTGGTGATTGTGTAAAACATGAGTGTTTGTTTAACTATGATTCGTAGCAGACAAATAGCTCTATTAAAGATACTTTTGCCCGCGCAAGATTCCTCGCGTTTGTCCCCTGCTGTACACAATGTCTCACCTGATTGGTGAGAAGGTAAATTAGATTCCGTCCTCATTCATTCAATAGTGTGATTGCTAAACCTCCAAGAAAACGAACTAACATGCAACAATCATTGAGGTGTTTAGGCTGGATTTTCAGATAAATAAAACAAAACACAGTGGCCCTCATTCTGACCTTGGCGGGCGGCGGAGGCCGCCCGCCAAAGTCCCGCCGTCAGGTTACCGTTCCGCGGTCGAAAGACCGCGGCGGTAATTCTGACTTTCCCGCTGGGCTGGCGGGCGGTCGCCTTCAGACCGCCAGCCAGCCCAGCGGGAAAGAGGCTTCCACGATGAAGCCGGCTCGGAATCGAGCCGGCGGAGTGGAAGCTGTGCGACGGGTGCAGTTGCACCCGTCGCGTATTTCACTGTCTGCGCAGCAGACAGTGAAATACATGTAGGGGCCCTCTTACGGGGGCCCCTGCAATGCCCATGCCAGTGGCATGGGCACTGCAGGGGCCCCCAGGGGCCCCGCGACCCCCCCTACCGCCATCCGGATCTCGGCGGTCCGACCGCCGGGATCTGGATGGCGGTAGGGGGGGTCGGAATCCCCGCGGCGGTGCAGCAAGCTGCGCCGCCGCGGAGGATTCAATGGGGCCGCGGTACACTGGCGGGACCCCGCCAGTGGTGCCGGTCCGACCGCGGCTTTACCGCCGCGGTCGGAATCCCCATTGGAGCACCGCCGGCCTGTCGGCGGTGCTCCCGCGGTCCTCCGCCCTGGCGGTCAAAGACCGCCAGGGTCAGAATGACCACCAGTGTGTCAAAAAGCAGTTATAGCTGCTCCAAAAAATCAAATCTGCTGTTTGGTAAGTACTTGCTATCCACTGACATTTGATGAAGCATTACAACATTTTCAAATCAGAGAGGGTAAATTCAACAAGTGGATACCCTGGTCCACTGGTATAGCAATGGCCATGTGGGCATAATCTAAAACAGTAGAAATAAATATGCAAATAACCAAAGAAAGACCCAATCTGGCAATCAATTAGTATTAGTGGGTCACTGGGGCAAGTTACATATTTTTATGAGGTATATTAATACTTTTAAATACAAACCATCAGGGTCTGTATTATGAAAAGTGCTCTGGAGGACAACGGGCATGTATGCCCAATTTCTGCACCCCAGGCACTTTGGGATTACACAATAGGCTACAGATGCTTGAGCAACCCCTTCTGTAATATAGATCACGGCAGTGTACATTTAGCCTCGTTGCAATCCCAAAACAGTGTTACCTCATCTGAATGGAGGCACGGCCCATGCAAATGAGGGAACACTTTGCTTTAGTTGCTATGCTCTTATACAGATGCAGGTGCAGGAGCAGAGTGGGCTGTCAGGGGGTGCAGAGATTGAGCACCACATTTGAGGCAGAACACAGTCAGTGCGTCCCCAAGGACCCACCAAATATCCCCTGGAGATGGGTGCAGACCCTCTCTTTACCCACCTGTAGGGGAATCTCTGTTCCCTTTTGAGACAGAGGCAGCATTGTCTATAGTAAAGTAAAAGACGGACTGCTTCCAACAGCTGGTCCTTCTTTCACTAATATGCTTCCTCCAAGGACAGGAACTCTTTCACAGCTGCCTTGGAGGCAGTAAATTAAATGGAAGAGGGTGCACTGACCAGGTTAAAAATGTACCACGTTTCAGACAAGGGCAGTGCGTCCTTTATTCACTAAGGCCTCTGACGTGTTCACTTAGTACCAAGGTTGCAGATACATACCATCTTTGTGTGTTGTGATTGATAGCGCAGGTGTTTTAATAAGAATTATTAATGAGTGTTTATGTATTTTGAATAATGAGTTTATGTAGAAAATGAAATAACGTAGAAAAAATAATTCACGCATTTGAAAATGTGATCACAAAGAATGCCACCAATGTTAACGAAGTGTACTAAACAATGATTAATACTTATGAAATATTAAATATGTGTTAAACTAATGCAGTAATATGTCATATTGAGAGTTATGAGGTGTACTTTACTTTTATTGATTGCAGGCCTTAACTTAGCGAGTGTCTTGGCCTATTTTGCCAGGCCTCATGTAGAAGCTGTATTTCTTAGCATTTAGTAAAAATGCTGACCAAGGGAATTAAACTCTGAAATGTCTATTGTATTGTTTAAATGTGCTTAACGGAAGCTTTTAGCAAGAAACGACTGCTAGGAGATGATGTTCTTGCTGATGAAACATTTTGGGCCATATTTATACTTTTTGACGCAAAACTGCGCCGGTGCAGTTTTGCGTCAAAAATATTACCACCGGCTAAGGCCATTTTGGTGCGCTGTGCGGGCGTCAAATTTATACTTTGACGCACGGCGGCGCAAACCACAGGTGGGAGTCATTATTTTTGACGCACACCGCAGCGTCAAGTTGTAAAGCAAAACTACGTTAACGTGGCGGAAATGATTGTGGGTCGATTTACGACCCCGCAAACCGGATATGCGCAGTTTGTTGATGCAATAGCGTAAAAAAAAAACACGAACACTGCCATTTCACCAGAGGAGAGCCAAAATGGATACCAGATGCCACTACAGACCCCAGGAAGATGACAACAGACCAGGAACCAGCCAGGAGGACCCACACAAGAACCAGGACACTTATAAGAAGAAAAGAAAGTGTCGCTTCAGTGCAGAGGAGCAGGAAATTCTGGTTAAAGAGGTGACAGATCACCAGCACCAACTGTTTGTCACCTCAAAGTTGCCAATCAGTTGGAGAGAGGCTATATGGCAACAAATTGTTGACAAGATTAACAGTGTGGCTGAAGCACGCAGAACAGTCATCGAGTGCAAGAAATGCTGGCATGACTGCAAGCGCAGGACAAAGGAAAAGATGGCCAGGAACAGGAAGGCAGCACTGCAGACTGGAGGTGGGAGTCCAGCACACCAGGAGGCCCTGGATCACATGGAGGAGATGGTCGCAGCCGTCATCCCTGAGGAGATCGTCACAGGGATTCAAGGACAGGACAGCGCAGACTACCAGGAGACAACGCACATGCAGGGTAAGTCGCATGGGGAATTGAAATGAACTAATGTCAACCATAAGCGGGGGGAGATACCGACCACAAAATGCATGTTAGTCTTCATATACATGGAGTGGCATGGGTAAAGGGGGATGGCATGGCCTGAACAAACAGAAGCTGGGGCACACCATTACACTACACCAACAACAGTCCCATGGGGGCATGCTGTCATGTCGATGGAGCAAAGGGAAATCCACGCCAGGAGGGAAGGTCACAACGTCAAACTGACATCCGGGCACACGTCAGTCACCATACCCCCTACATTAACTAGGGCCCTCTTAACAACCTCTAGCCATACCGACAACTGGAATGTAACTGCGACAACAGTTGCCACTACCACTTCCGCTCTGTGTGCAGCTCAAGTAGCCAATGGCAGTAACCTCCCCATGGATCATACACACCTAAATTAGGGGGTTGAGGATGACAACTTCAACAATCCCCTAAAACAAGACAAAGGCCCCAGTACTGTCAAATGTCAATGCCCATAGTTGTTGCAAACATCAGCCAATGTAAACAACAATAGGAGCTACACAGCACTAAGGACATACCCATGCTGCATATGTCAGGGTTCATCCTGTGCCTGGGTCACAATGTAACATCCCAAATGTCATACTGCTCAGACAACAGCATTGAGGGGGGCCACAGGTAACTGGTCACTGAAATACACCTGCACAGTCAGAGGAGGAAATAGGACACTGCTACGACAATCAGGGCAATCCAATGTACCACACATTCCCCAACATCAGCAGTACACATTACCAATGCCAATATCCATATTGTGTCATAACATTGCTATGCATAGGATATGCCACATCTCAAATACATTTAAGTGGATGTGAAAGATCAGAGATTGGGGCAGGTCCAGATTGTTAAGTGTGCTGCCAGTGCCATCAGAGCACCCACAGCCAGTGAAAGGTCTCACCATGAGAATGGATGTAGATGGAGGCTTGAGTAGGACAAGAAGGTGGCAATTCTCTATTTGGCCAAAACCAACACCTAGAAGAGATGATGCCAACAAGTCTAATAACTCAATAACATACATGTGACATGCAGGTGGGCCATAGGCCTGGGAGAATGCCCATCTGAAGGACTGGAGCAATGAACACGAAACAAGATCACAATGTGAATTCATCACAAGGCAGGCATGTCACAGCACTCATGCCACAACACAGACACACTAATTGTACCCTGTTTCATTGCAGAGGAAGATGGATCTCCTGCGGATATGCCTGTCCCAGATTACCATGATGACATGGATGACGAGCCGATAAACATTCCCCAGGAGACTATCCAAAAGGTCCTTGAAACCCTCCAGACCCCACCTTCAGTCACAAGGAGGAGCACAGAACAAGCAGCCATCGCAGAGGATTCACCCACCACCCCAATTGTAAGACCTGCCAGCTCCAATACAGCTGAGGACTCAGACGACACTGCCACCAGCTATGAGAGAACTGTAGTTGGAGTACAGCGGGAGCTGGCCAAGGAGGTGCGGGTGGGGATGCAAACTATGGCAGCCAGCCTTGAGGGGGTGCGTTCGTGCATGATGTCATCTGCAGATCAGATCAGAAGGAAATCAGCACAGCTGTAATACAGTTGACCAAACACCTACAAGAGCAATCCTGTCAACGTGTGCACGAATGCATAATTGAACCCCTCAGGGCCGACCTGGCTGCCTACCGTCATGATGTGGCTGCTGTTCTCAAAAACCAGCAGATCCTTCTTGCTGCAGTACTGCCCTTAAGACCTTCACAGGGAGCAGCAACCAGGATGTCTGACTCCACGTCTTCTAACACTGAGTTGTGTGTTGCCCCTTCACAACCACCAACAAGGACAGAGGAGGCAACACACACATCAGAAGAATACATGGAACAGATCACATTCACAAAGAAAAGTACCCAGAAGCACTAGTCGCTGCCACATGGCCAACTATTACCAAGGTCCTGCGCTTTGTAACATGCCAGTCTTGCAACAACTCTAGTTAATGACTGTTCTGCTTACCACTGTATATCTTGTCAGCCTGCCCAGTGATTGTCTCTCTCCTACTCATTGGCAAATCCTGTCCCTCTGCACTGTCTGAAACATCAACCCTAGCATGTCAAAAGCATTTCCGTAACCCCTTGTGTAGGATCACAATGTAAGATGTCACTATAATGGACTCACAATCATGGACAATGTACAGATAGCACTACATCACTTTTCAATAAATAGCACTTACACAACAAATCTGTCTCTGGGTAATGTGACATATCAACTGTGCAGTAGATAACTGAAATGTGCCTACTGTCAAATTACGTAGCTTGTCAATACAACTGTCCTGATATTATGTAGTCAGATAAATCTGCACAGTGCCCACGATTGCATCATACTCTGCCCATCATGAGGGACATACCTGATGAAGTGAGAAACCATACACCATCATGCTGTGTTGGACAGAAGAATGCTTCCTCAGGGGATATCTAAGTCATCAAATAGTGGTCGCAAAATGTTGTCACCATGCAATACTAACACATATAACAGTGCACACAAATCTAAGCAAACACTACAAAAACTGCATGAATAAAGCTGTCTGAGTTTACATCCAAATAGGTGATCATGCTGAACTGTGTCACAAATGACGTATGAGAGTCATGAAGAAAAGAATACAAGAGTGCCTACGAGAACTCATCTTATAAGGGTGTCCTTGATCATCACACTGCAGTTAGACCTAAAACTGTTCCCCCAATACCAAGTCTGGAAGCACTGTTTGTGACGTAGAAAACACACTTATCAACAGAAACACATTGTCATCCATATTAACGGTGATTGGTGGTTGCAACGAAGGGTGGAAACTTTGCAAGGTAGCTCTGGGGTAGCTGCCAATCGTACAGCTCAGTTGGGATTTGTTTGTAGCATAGGACACAAATGTAATAGTACAAAATTCATGTACACTGATTCCAAACCCAGGATCAAGTACCATTTAACACATACTGTTAAGGGTTAACCAAATATTTATTAAATGCTAATCACAGAAGAGGAAACTGAGGGAAAAATCTTACCTACCCTAATCTACCCTGACTACTCATTACCCACAACTGTCCCTAACTAACCTAAGCTACACTTACTTATCACATGTAGCGAAACGTTCTAAACATCCACCCACCACCCCCCTTATGAGACGGGACACATGGAGGACAACACATACCATACTATCCTAAACAAATATAAATTCTTTTTTTTTTTTCTTTGTTTTTTATTAAACACACAAGAACCCCAACATAGCCCACCACCCACCCACACACATGTAAAAGAAAACATAGAAACCATCAGAACCCCCCACCCACTGAAACTAACTAAACTAACAGCCTATACTAACCTAACACTAAGCCCCCTAAGCCCACTAACTATAAGAACAAGGAAAGAGGAGGGAGGGGAGGGAATCATGTCCATATAAAAAACAGTCTAGAGGTTGGACCTGTGGAGGGTCCTCTTGATTGACTTCACACGCCGGTTAATGTGGCGCACATCCAGGGTCAGGTGGCTTAACTTGCGCAGCACACGGTCCATCTTCCGTTCCATGTTGTGGAAGGCTGCAGGGTCAACAGATGGAGCTGGGGCAGTCTGGGTACCGGTGGGGGAGGTCTGTGTGTGTGTGGAGCCAAGGCCAGTGGGTTGTCCTGCACCTGTAGCAATGCTGGGGCCTGGAAGTCCAGCAGATGAAGGCACAACAGTCCCAGCTGGTGGTGTGGCCAACTGGCTTGAAGTGGTGTTTGTGCTGGTGGTGGCTGTGGTGGGCAAAGTAGGGCCACCCTGTGGGAAGGGCCTCCATGACCCAGAGGCCCGTTCATGGCGATATTGACATCCTCTTGAACCCTGACTTCACCAGCAGGATGTGCTGGTATCTCATGGCCCACCGCTGGAATTCACGGACCTGGTCTGGAGTCATGTTTGTAGCTGTGAAGACAAATGCAAATATTCTACATTAGTAACTGCATTGTGTGAAATGACACAAGAAGTTAATCAGACAATACATCTACTGTACTTGAACAGCTCATATCACAATACAGATCATTGAATGTCGCTGAGGAAGTACATGGCAGGCCAGCCCTCAAAGGTCACATCACACATAGCACATCCATAACCTACAAGATGGGTAACACATGGCTTTGACTTGCCATCTGAGTTCTGCCAGTTATCAGCTAACAATCATGCTGCATATCCTCCGCCAAGACCTGGGCTACAAATGTCAGTGTACGGAATGCAAAACTAAAGCCACATGGTCTGCAAGTTGTAACTGGACTTGCCAGTATAGTACCAAGTGCCAAACCTGAGTGTGTATACTAGGTTCCAATCAAACACTCACTTATTCACATGTATGTGTAACATACTGATAACATCAGTACTAGGTATCCCATTCACAAACCCATACCTGTGTTTGAGGGTGGGGGGTGGATAAACAACGATCAATTTCCAACAACATGTACACCGAGGAGTGTGTAGAAAACTCCTCATGTGTTTGGCTCTACACACACACCACAGGTAAGGTCTATCAACAATTAGGAGTCAGCAAACCCTAGACCAATCAGAAGGACACAACATATACTTCCAGTAAGGCCTGACTTACATCAGACACAGAGTTGCAAGAACACCCATGATCATGATTAGCATGCACACCTAGGCCATTGCACTCAAGTTTCACATACTTGTAGCACTACATGTGGAAGTACATGCTGCTAGGAGGTTCTACCTACAGTTTAATAAGTACCCTGGTAAATAGGGAAGCAGAAGTCTATTGGAAAGCAATTTGCTGTACCAATCTTGGAGAATGTGGGTCTGACAGGCTGACTAAGGGGGTCATTCCAACCCTGGCGGTCGGTGTTAAAGCGGCGGCTAACCCGCCAACAGGCTGGCGGTAAAAAATATGGAATTCTGACCCTGGCGGAAACCGCCAACAGAGACCGCCACTTTAACACACCGACCGCCACGGCGGGACAAACAAACAGCGCGGCGGTCACCACCAACAGACAGGCGAGAGTCAATGTACCGCCCACCCTATCACAACCCACCAATCCGCCACCTTTTCCGGGGCGGTAGCCCCACCGGTAAAAACACGGTGGAAACAGACATTTCGAACGGAAAACGCTCACCTCTACACACCCCACGAGGAATCTGGACAGCATGGAACCCGAACTACACATACTGCCAGCTATTGTATTCCTGCTCCTCTACCAGGAGCACGAACGCCGGCGCAGAAGACAACGGTGAGTACTGCACCTATGACACAGGGGAGGGGGGAGGGGGGAGGGGGAAGGAGAAAAGATTACGGGCACACACATACGCGACACACCCACCCTCACCCTCACCCACTGCAACACACACATCAATGCATAGCAATAACTCAGAGTTACACCCCCAAACACCCCGGAAGAATGCAAATACCAATATAATGATTATGAAATTTGAAATATATTGTACGGCTGAGTAAAAAAATATATCATACATCTATAACTTTATACATATATAAAATGTCCTGTTCGAATTGTGTATCAGCCATTGTTCGTAGGCCAGTGGGCCAAAACACATGGGCAAAGCCCACACAGGATACCCGACTCCAACGGAGAGAACACTGCAGGGGCATCAGATATGAAAACTACAGGCACCTCAGGGGGAAGGGAAGAGGGGGCACCTCAGCCACATGAGTTCACGACGCTGTTTCATTTAAACAAAATGAATAAAAATCTTTATAAAAAAAAAAAGTTTGCTGAGCACGTGCTACCTGACAGCTAGCAATTGTGATCAATACCATAGTGCATCAATTATCCCTGTATGTTTCCCCAGCATTACACACAGTCAGCAAGTTAGCTGGCAGACATAGTACAAATCATCTGATGTCACTACAGAGCATTTAATCGTGCACATTACATGATTAGTACTCACCAACAGGGCCACCAATCACAATTCCCAGGTGGTCGAAGAGATCCTGCTCCCTGGTGATGAGGTCAGCCCACCGGTGCTTCAGCTGGTGGTCACTCCTCTGGCTGGCATACACATGCTGCAGGTGATGCAGCACCTTTCCCCACCGGATTCTGCGTGCCTCTGTGTGATACCCCTGTAACAACCTGCCTCGATCATCAGTGGAAAGAAATGGCACACAAGCCATATGAAGCCCCCCATCCTGCCAAGACGTGGCCTACCAGACATTGTAGAAATGTGAAAGGGAATAGAGTTTAAAGAATTAGAAAGGGGAAAAGGGGGAAAGTAGGGGTACAAATACAGAAGAAAAGTAAACTTAACCACTAAAAGAGCCCAACTATCCCCAAAGTACCACCACCCACAACAGACTCCCACAAACAACAAAAACACTCGGTAAATGGACAAATGGATACAAAACACAGTAGGACAGTATACACCAACAATATTTATTTCACAAATTGACAATAGAGACAGCACACAGGACAAAAAAGCACAAAATCTTAGGACACCACTCTCTACACAGCCACACAGTCTAGAAGAATCATGACTGCAAAGTGAAAGTGAAAGTACACCCACTGTACATGATTTGTAAATAGGATATCCTATTATATCACTTCCTGTATGAAATGTCCGCCCTTTTTCGCGTTATGCGTCATTTTTTGTCCACCAATACTGTATTTGGGTCATTTTTTGGACGCACAGGAGTGAAAATTACCCGCATCCAAATAATAGTATATAGCCTGTACAAATATCTGGATGCGGCCTAATGTTCACTACTGTGCATCAAAAAAATGACGCAAATACAGTATTGGTGGACAAAAAATGACGCATAATGCTAGGAACATCAAAATTTCAGTGCATGAACTGGTTTGGGGCATTTTTTCTGTCTTTATGTTATGTTACATTTGGGACACATCAGAGATAGGCTGATTGCACCCACTATGGTGTTGATGGTGTATGTTCACATGTGTGACATCATATTGCAGCAGACCATGATCCGCTACTTCCTTCACAGTATTTTTACGGTTGGCTGACGCATTAGATGGCCATATGTGTGGCCTACATATATGTGTTGCACAAATTGGGCATGTTTGGCATAAGGAGAGGATAGCAATGTGACACACATATGTACAATACCTAAATGCCTTTGGCTCAATGTGTGTGCTTTGGCAACTAATGTATTTGTTGACCAAGTGTGTGTGTATCACATGAAGCATTATTGCACATATGCTTGTATGAATGTGACGTCCATGTGTCCAATCCTTAGATGCAAGTCATTGTGGAAATGAGAGAGGACATGTGTTAGTCATACATGTAACAACATCCGTAATGTGGACTTCCAAGATTTAGGGTAACGTAGACACCACATGTGACAAAACGTGCACCAGATAGATGGCAGACGCTTGTTCATGTCAATGGTCCACATTTTCAACATCCTATGTCCTAGAGTTTTGGTAACAGCTTTCTAGGCACTAGTTGGTAAATCCCACAGTGAGTCATACACATGCATTGAGGAAGTGGGTACCATGTTGTTTGCCCAGAAAAAGGTGAATCACAAATGTATGATGACACCACAGTTGAGGTCATAGAAGTGAGCCACAACTCTCAAGTGGCTGTGGTGGACCAGCAGACGAGGCAGCACGCCTCCACATATTTCCAGTGATCAATTGCACATAGGTTTCTTGTTCGTGTGTGGTCCAATGATGATCCTGTATATTTTTTCGGGTGTAATTTGTCACACTTCGGTCCAGGACTCATCATGAGTCAGTGGCAGCTATTCCTGTATCTACTGAGTATCCTTGGTTGATCAATGTGAGTAAAGTGGATGAGGACATGAGAACCTACATGGGGATGGTCCCATCCTGTCACTAAAGACGTGTAATGAGACAGCCAACAGGGCAACCTTGGTGTGCTGAGTGAGATAATGTCTCAGGTGTCATGTTCCGGCAGGTGTCATTACAACATTTGTACACAGGTTAGCCTATGCAATCCCCACTGCATCTGGGAACATCATAGCCTCTGTGCTGATTATTCTCGCAGCTATTAACCACATACGGCCCATCAATATGTTGTGAGCACTGTGATTTTCTCTGTGAACTGTCAGGGTCCTGACATGTGTGGATTTTTCATGGACATTATCAGAGGTTGCTGGGTCTGCTGAAGGCCCCGTACCCAATCCCTACATACGGCCCTGGGACACTGTCACACTTTGTCATTCATGCATAAATGAGACCCAGCCAAGGGATGGGCCATGAATTTTGCTTTTCACAGAGGATTTAACTCAAATGATACAGTTAAAAGGCAGATGATGCTATACAATGTATTTGGGTATGCATTGAAAAAGCCCATGCCCAATACCCCCTGATGAATGAGATGTTTGCTAACGCAAGTGTGGTACATATGTAGACACAGGGATACTTTAGTGTGACACACAGACAGATGCCAGTCAGGCTGACAGAATGCAGGATGATTCAGGATCCAGCAATTTGACAAGTTACATAATCAGTGGTCTGACTCAGACTTTTTGGAGGACGAACTAGACAGTTGACATGTCAAACTGTGTATGTCCTGTGTCTTTGAAGGTGACAAATGAACCCAAGGGCTGTGTTACATGGCTTAATTAGTATCAATGCTTAACGGTGTATTTGACATAATGGCAACTCCCATGCTGTTCCAGGCATCAGCAGGGGCAGTGCTTGTTGAAATGGGTGGTGTGCATGGAGGTGATCACAGGTGTGGGCTGCATCTGTTTCTCACAAGTCCTGTAGGTGAGATTTGCATTCTAATGGCCAACAGACTTTTTCACACGGGAAGCAATCTACAGGTGCTAACAGGGCTTAGAAACTAGAAGCCAGTGTATTAATTGACCTGATGTCCAAGCAGTCAGATGTTCTATGACAATGGCATACCATAGGAAAGGGTGTAGCACACTGGATTGCTATTGTTAGTTTGTGTGTGTAGAGGAGGGAATATCAGGGTACACATCTTAGTATCCCAGGGACCTCTTCAGACAGGTGGGTTGTGATCAGGTGCATGGGTGTGTCAGGAGTTAGGAAATGGGCTGACATGTACATGGAATGTCATGTGCGCAATGCTGCTCATATGAGTGGCACTTGTGCTGTCTATTTTCTGCTTCTATGGAACTCTGGTCACAGATAGTCCTTGCAAATATTGGATGCAGTTGGACTTACTGCTGTCAAGGACATTCCTGTTACTGATGCAAAAGCAGATCGACTGCCTCATGTATGAGGCTTGTTTTCCCCTTATTGAGTGATGGTGTCTTAGTTGTGTACCATATGCTGTGTTGGACCTTGATTTCAACATGCATGTGTGAAATAGGTGTGGTCCTCTGCTATTGGCCTTCAAAGGAGAAATGTACATGATATATGTCATTTACAGTGTGTGTGTATGTGTCCATTGTATGTTAGGCATCACAATAGCTCTGGGATTTTCAGTGTCCTAATCAGTATATCAGCAATGCTCCATGAGGCAACACTCTTATTCTGATAAGTAGAGATGAAGGTGTGCAAAAATGATTAGCCAGACCATGATATGGTGATTATTATAGGTGTTTATTTAAATTAGTTCACTAAAGTGGTGATGGTGATTATATTTAAAAGAAATTGTTGACTATATGTTGCCGCCTGCGTATACCAATGGCCGTGTTCTGTAGTTCCCCCTCATGTTGCAGGCCAGCATCCTCCTCTTCCTCCTCTTCAAGCATGTGTGGCTCTGGTTCCAGGAGGGGAATGTTCCTTTTGATGCAAATGTTGTGCAAAATTGCACATGTTCGGATGATCTTACGGACCATCTCCGGGCAATATAGGAGGCTACCACCAGTGATGGTGAGGCACCGGAACCTTGACTTGAGGATGCCAAAGGTCCTCTCGACTATGGTGCGTGTCCTCCTATGTGCGTCATTGTAGGCACGCTCTGCTGCAGTACTCGGGTTGCCAATAGGTGTCATTATCCATGGCTAGATGCCATACCCCTGATCAGATGCAAGAGAAAATTAATGGGATCATGTTGATGGAGCTGGCCCTATTGAAATGACTTTTCATGGCAGTAGTTGTCTTGTGTTGTCTGTGACTCTTTTGTGTTATAATGTCGCATCCTAGGCTTCTAGGATGTACCATCTGCATTGTGTTGTTTCCTTGGCTGAACGAGTGTTTGTCTGCTGACCTTTTGTCAGCAGTATGTTTTGGGATTTGCAGTACAGTGTGCCCTCACTAGCATTGTGACTTGTGATACAGGTTTCCCTGTGTCTTCACTGGGGGTGAGATGATAGTTCCATACACAGGTTAAAATTGACAGTGTTGTTAACACGTTCATATCAATGTACCCTGGACATCCCATAACTTTAAGACTTATGCAATGGATTAATGTAAACGTCATTGGGACACTTACAATTTGCAAGGTGACATTTAGGCAACCCACTCCACACGTTGTGATCATTGACGTCTTAACATTAGACTGTACACTAATTTCAGATGTGTGACAGGTTCACTGCAAACCTATGAAACATGGCTAGCGATGTCACGACCTCAGTGTGTTCCTGTTCACATGTTGCTGTTGTGGTGGATGTGCTGTGTGTCCTAGAGGGTTGCTGTGCAGTGTATATATAAGTAGGTTTTTGTACTTACCAACAAGTAGTCCATTGCCATACCGTCCATCCTGGAAGTGTTCATTGATGGTGCAGTGACGGAAGATGAAGGAGTCATGGACACTCCCAGGATATTTAGCCACGATGTTGGTGATCAATCCCTGGTGATCGACAATGGCCTGCATATTGATGGAATGTGTGTGCTTCCCGTTGCGGTAGAGGTGTTCAGTTGCAGCAGGTGGCACAAGGCGTACATGTGTGCAGTCGATTGCACCAAGGACGTGTGGGAAGCCACTAAAGAGGTAGAACCCCTGTTTTGTTTCCTGCTGCTTCTGCAGTGTGTTAGGGAAGCAGATGTGGCAGGGTGTAAGTCCAATGATGGCATCCAGTACTTTGGGCAAAAAGGCAGAGAATGATGGTTGTGATATTCCGGCAACCAGGGCATCAGTTTTTGAAAAGAGCCACTTGCCAGCATGTGAAGTACGGCAAGCAGCGTGGTTTCTGTTGGGATGGTGCGGGTGTCAGCAAAGTGGGTGCCAACTGCGGTTCAATGTTTCGCAGCAGCTGCTGAATGGCCTGCCAGTTCAACCTGTACCTGTGGATGATGTTGTGTTCCCTGAGGCCATGAAGGGTTGTTCTGGGCAGAATATCCTCTCCTGCCTTCTGCGCTGCCTTTGGGGTCCCTGCTGGTGTTGTTGTAGCTGCTGTTGTAGCTGCTGGGCTCTGTGTCTGGATAAGAATCACCTCCATGTCTCCCTTTTGCTGCTCTGCTGTTGCTTCTGTGTGTTCTGACTAAATACAGGTTTGTTTGCCCCATTTTAACGCATGCCCTGACCCAGATGTTAAATTTTGACGCAAATCGGGCTGTGTGTAATTTTCTAGCTCCACCTCCCGGCTGTGCGTCAGTTTTGCCCGAAAGTATAAATACGACGCACATCGGTTTAAGTCATTGTTTGGACGGGAATGACTACCTTGCATATCATTGACGCAAGGCGGGTTGCCGCATTCAAAAAATGATGCACACGGCGGAATTTTGTCATCTGCGGGCTCGGGCGTCAAAGTTTAAATACGGGGCAATGTTTGCGATGAATGTGCGTCAAAATTTGTGACGCACATTCGGTGCAGACGGAGTATAAGTATGCCCTTTTATGTGTAATGTGTGTGAGACTGGCTGTCCCAGGACAAAAACAATGAAGATACTGACTAGAATGGAAGTTGCAACAATATTGATATCTGACAAGCCAAATGATGAAGACATCGCAAGACGAACCAATCAACAATATGAGAACGGAGAAATATTAGAATTCATAGATTTGGTGTAATAGTTTTATTAGACAGAGTGTGAACATACAATTAACGGACCAATAGGGAATTAGGGAATAGTTTAGGTGACTTTGATATAATGATGCCACAGAGGGAAGAGACTTCAGAGATTTTAGAAGACATAATGAGAGAGACATTTATTCCAACATTCTAGCCATTGCCTTTATTTTTCCTGACCAAAAGGTTACTTTGGTTAATACTTTCTTATGCGTCTTTACTAGCAACTTTAATGCTTAATGACTTTGCCCCTATTTTCCTGACTAAGAACCTGATGCCTTGCTGACTGACTGATGTCCTGAGGACGAAGACTGAATCTGCTTTGCTGACCCATACCAAGGATAGGTATACATTGAAATGTGATTATTATGCATATTTGCTTTTCCTTTCTAGGTACCAACTGTTCTGTTTTGATAGAGCCATAGTTAGATGTTTTCCAAAATGTGTGTTATTAAAATGTTTAGCATGAAGCCCAAAATCCTTTTGCTAATCTGATGTTAGTTAAGGATCCTCACTAATTGAAATATGATAACAGGGACTGATGCTTGATGGATTTCTCTGCTTCAATGTTTTGCATGAAGCCTAACATCCTTGTGCTAATCTGATTTTAGTTAAGGATCCTCACTAATTGAAATATGATAACAGGGACTGATGCTTGATGGATTTCTCTGCTTCACTTCATGTATTTTATCTCCTTGATGCAGCTGACTCTGCTATTGATTTGCACCGTAACTTTAGAATGTGTTGTAGTTCAAGCTTTGATTAGATTGTGTTTCTTCTGCCACTTTGGACAACCAGTGTTGTTTCTGTATGTGTTTCATTTGATTTTGAGATTAATCTACATGACCTTAGCATTGTTAATATAGGGAAATAAACATTCTAAACTTTTACTAAAGGTGTGGTTATTCATGACTGAAAGGTCATGGTGCGTGATAAATACTGATTCCATTGATTATTGATTTTATTGATGACTAATGATTGTAGATTATTGTGTATTGATTATTGATTTATGTACTGTAGCTATGGTAAGAACTTCTTAATTGCCAGTCAAAAGGTTCATTAACCTATTTGCGTCCCCTTGTAAGTTTACTTATTAAGGTCAGGCGCGCTAACATGATTCACCACTGATCATCAAATATAAAGTCTGATTCAATGGCTACTTCAATGATGCATTTGTGATTTGCTAGCACTTGTCTTCGTGCCATGTCACATAAGTGAGTCAAGATCTTTAATTCCAATAGCATATGGTGATATCCTTGCCAATTTTTAATGCATGCCTCTATTTTCCTGAAGAAGTCTCCATATGGGTGTCAATTGTAAACACTGGCAATCTGGTGTAGATATCAAGAAGCAACCAAAAGTTGAAACGCTAAGGAGGAATGTGCTAACAGATAGAATTCACCGCAAATTGTTTTGTTCTTCAGTAAAAAAAAAAAAAAAAAAAACTGTAGGTGACATTTAGCAAATTGTCAACATCTTCAAGATGGTTCAGTTTAATGTAGATGGAAACACTCTCAGAAATGACTACTGTTCTGTGGATGTACGACTTCTATTCTCTTCCTTGGCCACATTCACCTTCTGTGGGGCATTCTCCCACCACACACACTTATCTTTGCATTAACAGTTACAGAGGTGATGTGTAAGTTCGTCGGGATGCTTTTCGGTAACAATGTTCCAAAACTTTAAAGTTCCAAGGTTGCTTCAAGACAGATGTTCCGACTGCAGGACATATGATTCACCTCCAGATCATCTATCGTGGTAAACACATAACCCTTCAGAGACATGAGAGGAAAGCATCATAAAGAGTCCTTCACAGTAGCCACCTCACTGGTAAGTTCCTCAGAGTGGCAAGTAGAAAGGCACTTTCCTGGTAAGAAATCTGCATTTTCAATAACTTACGGAACAAAACATGAATATGGACGTAGGAGCTTCAGAGGGACGTTTCAATAAACAATCTCATCTCTTTGGTGACTCTTAGTCACTTTTCTGACTCGTAATGTTTGACCTCACTGCACTCATGCTTTATTTGTCGCCTTCTTCCTTTGTACCAATCATGTTCGCCCCAGTAAAAGGTTTTATAACACTGAGCACCTTCTATCCTGGTGCTTTGAGCCTTGCTTTTGTGAATTTGTGATTGATTTGTGATGTTAGTAACGTTTATGCGCTGGCAATTTGAAATCATGCAAGGGTGAAAGCATAAAAAATGTATCTTCGACAGCTGCATATCATCAGTACAAATATTTTTTTCTTGCTTTGAAACATAGATGCATTAATCAAATACTAGGCTTGTTACATATACATTGGGAATGCTGCAAATTACTAAAAGCACTTGCCTGTCATACGATTCGTGGTGTTGTGGGTGTTCGCTGATAGGACATTAACGCCCATTCCCATTGCCCAGGCCGAGTGGAATTCAATAGCAGTGAGGTGTGGTAGGACGTTCATCCAGGCAGTAGGGAACAGGACCGTATCCACAGACAGGTCGACCACCAGGGCTACAGCGGGATCATGGAAGAGTATATCAAAACACGTAAATGTGCCAAATTTCCCAAAAGGTGTGTTGAATGTCATGAGCTCGGGTTCCTTTGGAGTATCAAACTGAACTTCTCCTTGGAAAAGGCTGTACTGCAATTATAAACAAATATATTCTCTCATTATTGCTCAAGTTTCAATTGATGAAAGTGCTTGTAAAAAATAGCTAATTTAGAGTGATTGGCCAAGTCTTTCGGATTGGCCACTAACCTCCCCCCCCCAAAAAAAAAAAACAGGCGGCTGAAGTAACATCCTATGCCTCTGCTATCTGAGCATATACATGTTTTTCAACTATATTTTACTGCACCGACATCTGTAACTTGTCCGCATTTCACTTCATGTCTTCTAAGTTCGTGGTCCTGAACTGACTGCATCGTATGTTTGTAACTGTGACGGTGCTGTGTTACTGTTGTAAAAAGACAACAATGGGACAATCTGTGGCTCTTTCTGACGTGAGCATCCTATTTCACAGGGTTCATGCCGCAATGCTGTGTGTATATTGTAGGGGAGGATCAAGTGAATGATGTCATCAACAGTCTCTTACTGAAGAACAAATGCATTTGCTATCTACATGGTGCACCTCCCTGCAACCAGTGGGATTGACATCATTTAGAGTGTCTTCAATGGCCAGGGTGTGTTTCATTTACTGGTTTGTGAGCTTTGTATGTGTGAGGGAATGGTTGACGAGACATTTTCGGAATCAAAATTACAATCAAAAGTGTCCGTCTGGGACAGAAAATAGGCCAGGGCCCAAAAATTAAAGTGGTCCCCATTAGTTAACTAGAAAAGCAAAAAATACGGCCCATGTTTGCAAACTGGGGCAGTTTTGAACTTGTAAAGACACGCTGTATATGTGTTTTGTAAGGTATGGACGACTGCATGGATTTGAGCTTTCAGTAGGAAATCTTTGTTTCAATATCATGGAAATCAACTGCAAAAAACACATCTCAGCAGACCAAAAACCGGCCCATAAACAGGTACAAAAAGGTCTGCACACTGATCTGTCAGACCAGCCCATCGGGAACTGCCTGATTGCCCTAAAGGGCAGTCCATCCCTGACTATCAACCATGATTGAAAGCCAAGGTGCACAGGAAACGTTGCCAGAACTGTATAAGTTGATGATAACAGCATTAGAGTTAGTCCAAAACGAGAACAAGAACATCTATAGAAGTTTCGTTTTTCATGAAAGGTAAGGCTTCTTCTTGATTGAGTGAACGTCCAGTGGCTAAATAGGGCATGTCCAGCGCCAATGGCATTATGTGGAGGTGGAGGACCAAGTTATGTAGCATGATTAAGTAAATTATGAGGAAATAAAAGGCAAAATGTGCAGCATAATGCAGCATTTTGTGTTGTAGTATTACTTCCTTATTTTGTCATTTTTACGCAGGGTGAAACTGCCTGGGCAAAGAATTCAACTCATTTTTACCAGTTTGACACCCAAATACATCATAAGCAATATCAAGGGACCAGCCAGCATTTGCAAAGGGTCTTTAACTGTGCGGCAACATGTGCATAAGGAAATGCCTCTTTTTGCATGTTCATCCCCACATTTCGGGACTAATGATGCTGATTTTTCAACTCTGAGAGTGCACAAAGACCTGCTTACCAGACGTTAGTGCCAGTGTTCAAACCCCTTACAAAGTGTATGCCAAATTGGCTACCCTCAATTATCAGAAACTGACTTACCTATAAGTCCCTAGTATATGGCACTCAGGAAATGTAAGGCAGAGTGTTCACTCAAAGCTGCAGCACTGATTGTGCCACCCTGTATGGGACCAAGCACATACTGGCTCCCAGTCTGCCACTGCAGACTGGAAGGGCAATGGTAATATTGCTAGTTGACTTTGTGATTCAAACCAATGGCAAAACCCCTTAATTCCCTTAAGAATATATGTAAGTCTTTCCTAAGGAATGCATACCGAGCCCTAAGACAGGGAGCTGTATGTTATGAAGTAGGACATGTATTTTATATATATGTCCTGACAGCAACACTTTCTAAATTGTGGGTTTGCTGTGGAAGAGTTAGTAGTCCCATTTGCTAACACAGGGTTACCAGGTGACCACACAGCCCAGCTTAGTTCTGAATGGTACTACTGAGAATGGTACTGTAATATATCAAATTAATCATGTCATTAAACCCATTGTGATGCCCAAATCAAATGTAATTCTACTGTTAAAGAAACACAACTTTTTAAAAGCTGCCACTCTGTGAGCCAGTTTGTCTAGCGAAGCCAGAACTGTGCCTGTGGCTCCTGGCTTGGAGGAAAGTTACTCCTGAGTCCCAGACCAAAGAAGTGACTCTCATGGTCAGTCGGCTGAACACCTGGAACCAGCAGCAGGGCCGAACAAGCTGAAGTAGCCTAACTTGGCAAGTCAGCAGCCATTCCAGAAGAATCTCTGCTGACTGACTCTGGGCACGCCAACAGACCTATCGTCATCACTATAAAAGGCCATGCCCTATAGTGTCACCTGAGTCCAGATTGGTCACCCAAGAGGGACAACAGTCTCCAGCAAAGGATATCTGTGAACGGAGACCTGTGGTCCAGCCACAGCTGGCCTTTAACTGTCTCAAAGAGGACTTCAAAGGACCCCGACCTCTGTTGTCAAAGTCACCTCACCTGACCCATGGACTGAGGAATTACCATAAAGGCACCCTGTCAACTGCACAGCACCCAGAGAATCCCTGAGCATCTTCCATCTACTGCATCCGCAGCATCAGGACCACTCCATTGAAGTCTATGGTGGTCGTACTGTAAAGTTTGGAACTGGACTAGAAAACGCTTTGGTGGCCGGTTAATGGTCCAAATACTCCTTATTCCCCTCCCCCACCCCCTGGACCTTCTCCCTGTCAGAATTGGTTACCCAAGCCGGGTCAGCGTAGCAGAACTCAACTCTCACAAACTTTTCAAAAGTTCACAAGCTTTACGGTTGCCAATGCCTTTTTGCGGTTCATCTGAGATTTAAGTCTTCTTTAAAATTCTGCAGCTCCAGAGCCCTCCAGTGGATTTTGCTATCTTGGACTCTAAAAATTCATAAAAATATAATCTATTTTTTTCATAAATCCTTTTTGGATTTCTTTTGTGTCAGATTCTTTTTTTATTGTTTTGTACTACTAAATGCTTTACACTAGTTCCTTTGTTTATGTCTTTCTGCTCAAATCAAAGCTACTCAGGGTTGAGCTTAAGGTATTACAAATGAGACTAGCTTTTGCGAGTGTATTACACTGCAAGACCACACAGTCATACCAATTGATACACCCAAATCCTCACAATGTGTCACAGCACTTTCAGTAATTTTTTTCAGCATTTGAAAAAGAAATAATGTTTATGTTAAAATTTGCAGCATATGATGGACTATATATGTAAGACTACACACATTGTGATAAAATACAAAGAACATCTCGAAGATTCTGTAATCGAAAATAAATTATTTGTGCATCTCTATGGAAAAACCATTATCTTGCGAAGTATTGATAAGATTATGTTGCCTGTTTGTCAGATTATAGTTTATAATTTCCTGTTCAATTATGTAAATATCCTTGTTTTTTTTCCTGAAGTCATAAATTCGTAATATTATGAGTTTCTGAGGTAATCATTGCCTTTTTTGTGGTATGCTATTTGATGTTTTTTTAAGATGGTTTGAGAGACTGTGTACAATGGAGATATGTGTGAGGAATGATTGTGATATGTATGGCGATGTTGAAGTTTTATTGAGTTCTGCTAAGGAGAGTTGGTTAACCTTGTTATATAAGAATTGATCATCTTGTTATCAGTGTATACCTGTGTTACATTGTTACATGTCTTTTGTAAATGGTGATCAAATTTGCAGAGAATATGAGAGAAACATATTGAAAAATAAACACATGACTAATAAAAAGTGATGTGACAAAACATATAAATGATTGCTGCTATCACACTTTTGGGCTCAATAGTCATGCAACGAAAAATTCAATATCAGTGGATGTGTACAAATGTAAAGATATAGGGCTGGCGGCCTTGTTCTTTGTTCTGAGTTAATTTCCCCTGCTCCTGCCTCCCTCTATTTCAATTTTTCCAGGGGCCCTCTTTTGTTTTTGTAGCGTAGTAATCACATCACACCATTAGCCATGTGTGATTGTAGTTAGAGATTTTGCCCTGTTTATTGCAAATATTCCACAACATTTTTGCCAAATTGAAACATTGATCTGTTACAGTGTGATTAATATGTACAAGATTTTCCCACCTGAGATGTCCACAATAGAGCCCCCTTGAAATTTATTGCAAAATAGCAGAAGGGTTAACCTTTTCAGGGCAAAAAGATGTTTACTGAACTACCATAGGATATTTATTAGCTTACACTTATTTATGTTGCTTGACAACTATTTCTTATCCATTTGACTTTCGAGCACTGGGTGTATGCAAGAAACATTGTGAGAATGTGGTTTATTAGTTGGGGTGGACAAATTTCCACAATGGGGTGGACTAATTTCCACAACCAAGAAGAAAGTCAGTATCCTGTTAGGTCCAGTCAACAGTTTAAGGATCCTAATCCTGAGCTCAACCTCTGATAGCTATGGTACAGAACAGACAAGTTTAACTTAATGAAAATTTTTAAAATATTTACAAGTATTAAAATAATTAAAAAGTCAAAAACATAACACAATAAAAATCCCACTTCAGTTTAAAGAATGAAAAGGCAAATTTAGTTAACAAAATGACACCAAAACGACAAAATCCAGTAAGGGGAGTATTTCAAACCTGGTAAAGCAGTTCATCTAGCAGCCATGGTGTGACGCGGAAGTACCTATTAAGATCTTTCCAGCTTACAGTTGATGCACTGAATTATTAGTCCAATAAAATGGACCTGTTTTTTTTTTTAAATACACTAGTAGTATTTGTCTTGGGAATCGACCATAAGATAGCAGGGTGACAAACTAATAAACCGAGCACAAAACAATGCCACAGCATGCCAGCCATAGTGTTCCTGCTCACCAGTAATCAACAAACTAAGGAACAGGATGAAATGGTAGTATGGCAACAAATCTGCAGCTATTCACCTCAGTAGGACCAGGTAAATGTGTGGTGTTGTACCCTCACCCCACTGCACCCTCCCCGCCACCCCCGGCAGTCTGCCCTGCAAGACAATGCATGTTTCTGCTCTTGGTCAGGAATAAGCACACATGGAATAGGAATTAACAGTCGTTTGCTCAGGTTCTGTAAACATTCTTGCACGGGTGCAAGAGAACCCCCCATCAGAGTAGCAATGAATTGGGAGACAACACTAAATAGTCTCCAGTTGAAGCGCTTCTGGATATTTTGTCGAACCCAATTCAACAAGTGCACAGTATTTCATCCAAAATACCACTCTAGGTGCAGACTCGACATTGCAAAATAAGGCAATATATTAAAACATGCATTGCAAACACTTGCAAATTTGCCATCCTCAGACATAAAAACTATTGAACGAATCCACACTTGTAACTTCGGCCTCCAACACCATCGCAAGGCAGGTCCCACAGAAAAAAACCTTTTGGAGCCTGGGCAATCATCCTTTTTACATCCGCTTCAGCAGCCTATCCAACTCCTTTTATCTTTGTCTAAAGAGCCCATCTTTGCTAATCCACAAACAAGAAAGCCCCCAGTGTACTACATCCTTAAGAATGCTGTAGACAATACCAATATGGAACAGAACAGCGCCAATCCTCTTCAGAGCCCAACTTTTGATTTGAGTACAGCTACAAAGCTTGAAAGAGGCTGGATATGGGCAGTCCTTCATGGAACTAATAAGCATTGACACACTGCCTTGACATCAAGTGGTAAGGCATTGAATCACACACATGTGTTTCTGCTCCTGGAACATCGATGTCCTGCCCAACAAAATTGATGATGCAGACCTATTAAATTGCTTGACGACCTTACAAGTAGTGTTCCTGCAAGAAACATGGTCTACATTCCCTTAACCACCAAATAGCTTTTTGTGTTTTTACCAATTGGCAGTCCAGATATGGAAGTATGGCAGCACGATGTGGGCTTTAGACACTTACATATCACTATCTCTAAAACTGGAAAGGGAACCTGTGTTGGAGGGTGATCCAAAGATACGGAGGGTGAAACTAAGTATCTGGAACTCAGAAATGAAGCCCTTATTACTACTTGTTAATGTGTACATCCACCCTGACAGTGGGTCAACACAAGAATGTACAAAGAAATTTGTCTGCTGGGTCAAAGAATCCTGGACCTCTCTGAGATTTTCATTTAATTTTTCAAAGCACACTCAGGGCTGGAGATTTTACTTTACAGCTGAGAGTGTAAATCTCTCTATGGGGTTATTCTATGGTAGCATTTATTGTAGTTTAAAGATGTAGTAAAAAGGTACTTGTTGTGAAGTGTCCTCTTGGAACTGTTTTTATGATTGCATTGTCGTGATAGAGAACATTATAAAAATACACACAGGATATATGTTTTGCTCATTTCAAATGCTTCATAGAATAAATAATGTTGAGAGTGATTACTGATCAAAGTTAATAGGCTTTATTGCATTTACTCTTGGTTATTATTAATTGGATTTGTGCATGACTATTATTATTGCTGATTACATTTACAGACAAAATCATGGCTTTAATATGTGGTTTGCTACTGTTGCACATTCGAACAGACCAATAGACTTTGCCTATATGATTGTATGACCCCTTTATGTGGTCAAAGGTGATTATGTGATATCACCTCTGATATGTTCCATCTGCCAATGTACATATTTCTAAATTACTGCATAGTATTTAGCAGTCTGTATGTAATAAAGAAAAAGCACTGACTGGACAATCATTTATTGAGTGTTATTACTTCATGTCAGCGAAGAGTATTAGCTAGAACCACCTCCTCTGAATAGGCCTTGGACTGGTCTGCTTGGCTACCCTGAGAGAGTCAAATGGTACAATAGTGTGCTTGTTTCCCAGTAAGGAGGATTTATGGACCTATTACTTGTGTTGAGCACACAACTAACAACCCCATTTCTTACACATTAATTATTTTTTGGTATAAGTCTGTTCCATTGTATAGATCAGTTGAGTCAGGTGCGAAGATCCAAGAATTTGTATAAAAGGAGTGGAATCAGCATCAGGGTTTCAGTCTCCAATGTCAGTAGTAAGTGAGACCATCCTGAGAACCATTATAGTTGAAAGAAATTTGAGTTGATGCCAAAAGGCTAATTAAAAATACTGAAAAACTAAGTACATTTTTTACATTGGTACACCTTTACATTACAAAAGGTGAAAGTGACTTAGCAGCCATGAAAATCACACATTTTACAATAAAAACAAAAAGTGAGATGTTGAGGCTGTGCTCTAAAGCAATGTCTAAAAATAATTTATTACATGGGTAGCAGACTCAAACAATTGAGCAGGATGTCTGAGAGTAGCACTTAATCATACATCTTAGTTAATGGAGGAAATAAACACTACCAAGGTCAAAGTTAAATATCAATACACTCATCTAGTTGTAAGTGTATGTAAGCCTTGCCCGGACATTATACATTGATAAGTTTTGAATATGAATAGGCAAGAAATAGGCCAACAATAAAGACTAGCATTAAAAGAAATTAAATGAAGATTTAAGTGATTCATTTACCAATATACCAAATGAACCAGGCAAATGGGCTTGCAAAGCAACACACTGTTAGCAAGGCCTGAACTGGTTTATGGAGATTAATTAAAGCAAGCTTGAACACAGGCTGGAAGCTGGCAGAAGCTTATGTTAACTAGCCTTCTGAACGTTTAGACTGGTAACTGTAACTTTCTAAAAACTACTTTTCATTAAAAATTATTAGAAAGATGCCTTGACCATTGAAGCTGATTTTTATTACCTATTAGAAGTAGTGATTTTGTGATTGTTCTAGCTTTTCCATTCTGAAGTTAGCAGCATTAGTATTTTATTATGTGCTCTAGATTTCTACACTGGACAGGAAGACCTGTCACAGTGAAAATGGCTTTTAGAGCTTGGCTAGAAGGCATAGATAGGACTGACTTAGTAATATTTAAAAGGGAGGTTTTTACCTGATAAAAATGTTATTTTACCAAGTTACACTGCAGCGTTTTAACTGCAACAGTCATGCTACAATGGTAGACCGGAAGCCATGTTTGCTTTTGTCACTCAAGGTATGACACAATCAATGCTGCAGTTCCCAAATGATGTTTAACTTTTTATGCCAGTGGTGTATTTTGGCACCATATATTATGGCTTTATTAAAAAGAGATAAATAAGCCAATCAGGCATTAGCCCATTTCCACTACATGTTTAGGGGTCAGAGCACATGCACAGAGCAGTGTCCCACTGGGCAGAGCCTAAAGAACAGTACTAAAACTCAGCAATATTGAGGCTGACCATGCCAAAAAGGGGACTTTTCCCATATTCATCATCATCACTAACACTATCCTTCATTATATTCTCCCAGTGTTCCCCAATATCAATAGTTGGTGAACTAAGTTAGACCAGCAAATCATTATTTGAGATTGAGACCTTACTGTACATACTTCACGCTATAAACTGAAGTCTCATACAATAAGAAGCAGTTCCACAGCTGTTCCAAAGTAGCAACATAGTACACTTTTAAAGTGTCTGACACCACAGACACACAAAAGGTGATTGGGGGAAAGCTAGCAATTTGTCTAAGCACTGGCAATCACTTAGTGTAGTATTCCAACACATTGCCTGTTGCTCTTTATGCTGTCTCAGTTTAGAACCAGCCATATAGAAATCAGTCTTCATCCTAGGAACAGTTCAGGCCTAACTACCAAGCCAGAACCTCCCTGTACCAGAACATATGCAATCCTAGACTGGTTGTGCCACAATTAGGGCTCCTCAGTTAGGTACAACTTGCCTTCGGCGGTACATCGGGCAAGGGGCCCACACCTGGGCATACTCTAGGCCACTTACATAAAATTCACAAAATGAGGTGGTTTGAATGTTTGTAAATTGTCTAACCACCAGCAATTGTTCAAGCAGCATTCCAACTCATCATTCTTTTGCCCACCATGCCACCTCAGATTAGACCCAGGCATGTGCAAATCAGCCTTGATCCTGCTCCACTAGAAAATGTTTAGGCAGAATCTATGAGCTAGCTCTTCTCCAAAGGAAAATGCATATAAATAGTCACCAGAGTGATTCACCCTCATGAGTAAATAGGCCATTCCAAAGTAAAGAAAAACAAACCTTCATCCTAATACTCCAAAGATATCCCGTTCACAGGAAATTGTCTTGAAAATCAGCACCCAACTAGGGAACAGTAACTGAGAGCCTATGATCGAATGCAAAACTCCATGCTACAAAGGTAACAATGATTTAAATAAATTCTTCTTTTGAAATCAATAATCCATTTCAAATGAAACAAAACACAAAATAAGGTGACTCACAGCAATGGGGACAACTACTAGCCATCCTTGAATGAACAACCACTAACAAATTCTCAAATGGAGCCATGCGCTGTAGTCACAATCATTATATTTGGGAACAGCCAATAACCATCATCAAGAATCGCCTCACCTACACAAGACAGCCTCTTAATAACAAAGAATGATCCTTACTACACTCCAAGGCACAACAACCTGGAAGAAAAGAATACCTACTAAAGCCTGTTCCGTGCTGTAATGGAACATTGCCGGCATCTTGAAAACAGTTGAGTCACATCTAACCTCATTCTTGATGTCCATTTCAATTATTGCCCATCAGGAGACCTGGTTGCAATTGAGCAGGGAACCCAAAGGTTACGTAACTGTAACCAAAGACACCTCGGGAAGAAACTCAGCAAGCCTTTTGATTAGCTTTAAGATGGGCCTATTCAGGGAATCTATTCTAGTACCTTAATCAAGCCTTTGCCCTGGTTCACTTAGACTTGCATATCAATGTTCTGAACAGTTACATCTATCCGGAACCAGGCAGGAGGTTTGAAGATATGATGAATGTCTTCCATAAAACACTGGGGAATTGTAGAGTTGCCTCATTAGAGTATCTAGAGACCTGAATGCAAAACTAGAAGCATGTGAAGGTAGGAGTGGGGATTGTAAAGAAGTTATGAGAACGTAGGGTACCCCAATCTTTAATTGCTTGTTTCTGAACAAAGGGAAAAGTATATATTTGGTAAAATAATGTCTTTAAGAACATCTTAGTGCCCACCACAAATATAGTTCAGTAAACACAGCCCTGACTCCAACACACAACTCTCCTACAGTACAGTCAGACATTGGTTATATTCTTGTGTACTTACACCATTGCTCCTATCAAGAGGACTTATTGTGGTGTGTTTGTAGATTGACAACAGCCAGTGCGTTTTAAACTTTGTAGTAGACGTGAGATACTCCACAGTTAACAACCATCATCAACCTACACAGATATAAAAAAAGAAGACTTCTATGGCAAATAGTGAACACAGACAAACAAGCAAAGGTCCTGTCAGAGGATCCTCAGTCTACATGTTCAACCATAGAGCAGATGATCTTGCACTACTGTGTCACATCAGCCCCCTAGAATTATGAAGATCTACAAGGAGCTAATTGAAAGCCTCATACTCTAGGTGACCCATCATGCTTCCCTAACCAGCAAACATAAGAAAAATAGGCATATTAATTATGAATCATGGTTCGACCTCAACTGCAAAAATCTGCAAAAATCAAAGTAGGTCATACAACAGACCCTGAAGTAAGATAAGTAAGGAAGCTTGGAAGGCTCAATGACCATACTTCAACAAACCTACCACTAGCAACAATTCTAAGTCATTCTTGGATCTAGTGGCACAAAACTCAGGTGATTTCCAAGTAAACATTAACACCACTATCCAGAAAAAACATATATTGCCCACTACAATGCATAATGTTACACTAAACTGTACTATTGATACACGAGCAGCCACGATGGCCAAGAAGTAGAAACGTAAGGAAGCTCTACCGGGGAATAAATTACACCCCAAATATATCATAGGTGATATGAGGACTGAAAAATAAGAAAGTGCCAGGACTCAACATAAATCTACCCAAGTGTTTCATCTACTTTCATGATTGGTGGTCACTCTTTTTCCGGAGGAATTTTCACATTTTGTTTTGCCAACAACACTTACTTCCCAGTGTCCAGAAAAATAAGATTATAAGTTGTATTCAACAACACCTACCATCCAATGTATAATCAAAATCAATTGATAGTATAACAAGCAGATAATATGATTCCCAGATTAGCCCGTGCATTCATGTCAATGATAGTACTGCATTGTCAAACTGCTATTTAAGAATGTTCTGAAGAGTCCCTCCTCTATTGTCAAAGTGTGAGTGTAACAAATATTCTTTTTGGACTACCAAGGAAAGGATGAATATTCCTGGGAGACACTTTGCTCACTAGCAATAGTAGAAAACGTGTAAGTGATGATTGCCTCTAAAAACTGTCACAATCGGGATTTAAAATCCAGTTTTGACGAAAAAACACCATAAGTAGGCAGAGTTGATATGTTAATGTAGAACACAGAAATAATATTTTGCTAATTAAATTACATGTGCTGATAGCAACATTTTTCTTGGGTTCATCAAACTCAACTAAGGTGACTTCATTGATACTGCACTCAATCTGATTATCTCTTTTTTTAAACTGAGAATACTCTTCACAACATTCTAATGAACATTTTCAGAATAAGAATTCCACTCTTGAATGAATCTTCCCTAAACAAATTCTCTACATTAAATATCTAATATCTGTTGATTGGTCAGATCATACATAAGTACATTTCTTCTTAGTTTTCATGCTTAGCAAAAACTTTGTTCATCCTAAAAAGTAAACTTCCTGCACTGAAATATCATCACAAATGGTTCAGTCACATCTAAGTCAGTTACATCAAGCTATACCTTTCCCATATTGTCAATACTCCCCAATTGTGACACATACAAGTCAATAAGTACAGGGGCGTGACTCTTCTTCTTAGTTTTCATGCTTAGCAAAACCTTTTTTCATCCTAACAAGTAAACTTCCTGCACAGAAATATCATCACAAATGGTTCAGTTACATCTATGTCAGTTACATCAAGCTATACCTTTCCCATATTGTCAATACTCTCCAGTTGTGACACATACAAGGCAATAAGTACAGGGACGTGACTCAAGATGTATATTTCCCAATCTGCAGACCAACCAACCACCCTGCTTAGGTCCTACAATGACTAGGCAGGGTTTCTGACAACTTGTGGAACATTCCCTAGCAACATGACTGACATGTGAGCTACTATGAGACACATCACACCTCTGTGGCTTCTTCAAGGTAGACTCCTTAGGCATGAATAGACCAAAACATTCACTCTCTGTGGGGATTACTCTCTGTCAGAGTAGAAACTCCAACATCACACATGAATAACAATGAAAGGACTGGCATGGTGGGCACAGAAAGGGTCTAGCTTGTTTGCTATAACCAATGCAGGCTCATGCCACTTCAGGGGGTGGGGTACTGTGGCATCTACCTGTACCACAGAACACACTTTTGGACATGTGTGTCCATACTACAGAGATGGTATCCAAAAAACAAAGGCATGCATTCACCAGTTTCTACTATGTGACCAAAGCTACTAAGTCACATATCATTGTGTCCTAGGAATCAACAAACTGTCTGCACTATGGCACTGTAATTTATGCAATAAGCCTGCATAGGACAAATATGACCTGTATGAAGGTGACAACAGGGCTGTGGGAGTACGGGACCTGTCAGGAGTCAGAGACACACGTTGATAATGATGTTAAGTGCATATCTGTCACAGAAAAGTACCCCACCCCTGTACCCATTCCCAATCTGATCAAAGGAATGAGGCATTCTGAGCAGAATTTTACAACAGAGCGTCATATTTGCCACATGACAGGATCTGCTGGTGTACAGGGAGTGGGCACAGTGCCACAGTTGCATAGCCACAGAGACTGCACCCCAGCCTAGACTATGACCCATTCTGGGAGTTACATGTGGCATGCCCTGATCTCTGCAAGCTGAGCAGACAGAACCTACATGACACTCCATTCCCATCACCTCCATGCATAACAGTATATCATGTGGCCACCAGCAAATTGGCATGTTGCATGTGTGGCAATCTGGAGAGCAGAGAGAGATTACATGCCTTACAAACAACAGTCTAGCAAGGACAGATGTGCAAAGAAATCTCAGTTGCAACATACACATAGATCACTTTATTCACTACTGATACATACATAATGGACACTCAGCGCATGCTGTCATACATATAGTCTCACATTGGCAACACTCATGAGGAAAGAGATGTCTGTGGATGGCTGTAATGTCACCTCACCTAGTTATGTGCATCCAACACAAGGCAAATCATGGAACACAATGAACACACACACAACAATGTGAATGAACTGAACTCGTGGCACTGGCCATCAATACAAGCACATCGACTCTCCCTTTGATGCCACACAAACTGCACCTACAGGCTCATGAGTATTTGATCTGACACACATGGGCACATTCTAGCCTGTGAGGAGGGAAAGGATGATGAAGTAAAGAGGAAACTGTACACATGAGGTACCTACCTGCTCCTCTGCTGCACTTAGGAGCAATCTATAAAGGGGGAGAACCTCAGTCACCAGACTCTCCAACTCCTCTGATGAGAAGGCATGGGCCCTATCACCTGCTGGATGTGGTATGATTGCTCCCAGAGGCGGTTCATAGCAGCTTGGTAGTGGAGGTCTTGCTGTCAGCAGTGTCAGGAGTCAAGTGAAGGATTATGCAGAACATGGCAGCCACGTCTACCACATATGCGGTCATCACCGCCAGCGGACACAGCCATTGGCCAGAGACCGCCACTGGCAACAACGTTAGCCTATGACTGTGTCCGCTGCTGTTGAAACCACCTATCGCCATGACGACTTCCACCGGTGGTCGCAGGCGGTTCCGAATGTCCAGTTGAGTAGAGCAGGCAGGAACCATTTTAGTGGCATGAAATGTGGGATTGTGCTATTAACACAGATTGACACCTCAGAAAATGTTGTTGTTTGCACAAAGACCTCCTCATCTTGTCTTGTCTTGTAGGTCCTACTACTGAAGCACATTTGTTGTATGTTGCAGGGTACAGATGACAATTCACAGTGGGCACAGACTACCCCCGTCATAGATAATTTTTGTGCTCGGAACATTCAGTCACATTCCAAGGGATATTTGTGATGCACACTTTGGATTTAGGTCCAGATACATGTTGTGTACACATGTGTGGCAAACCAAGGGGGTAGGATTTGAACCTTGTGCCATTAACAGTTGTGATGTGTACTGTTTGCCATGTCCATCCCTTATAAATTATTTTGTCACATGTTAACCTAGACATGCAGGGGGAGGGAGAATGCAACAACCACCGGTCTACCATCCACTTCCAGACCTTCACACCATGGAAGAAAGACATTTTATACTCCTGTATCATCTGAATCAGCAAACAATAATGGATCTGTGTCGTCATTTGGAGCCAGATATGATGCCAACTACTGGAAATCCAAACACCATACCACCTATTGTACAAATCATGTCAGTATTGCACTTCCTCGCCATAGGGTCCATCCAACAAACAGTGGCCCAAGCTGAAGGTATGTTCCAACCTATGTTCAGTCTGGTGTTGAAGGATGTCCTCTCAGCAATGTTGAAACACCTGGACAGCTACATCCAGTTTCCCCGATGTGGGGATTTAGCACATGTGAATGCTGACGTTTATGGTTTTGCATGCATTCCACAGGTAGTGAGGTCTATTGAAAGCCATATGTTGGCTTGGTTGCACTGCATTCTAAGGAACAAGTATATCACAACCAAAAGAACATCCATTCCATCAACCTCCAAGTTGTATGTTTGCTGTATCTCTACATTTCGCATGTCTGTGCCCATTTCCTGTGTTCAGTCCATTATGCCTTCATTATGCATAACAGCACAATCCACCAGCTGATGTCACAACTGTACCCAGAAAGGGCCTGGCCAGTTTGTAAGTCATATCCGTCCTGTTTTTGTGTGTGCAATGTCTGGTGAGGATTTACTGATAAGAGGGACTCATTGTTGCACATATTCCCCATTCCTCAACAGGAGACTCAGCATGTCCAAACTGTCCTTGGTTTTTGAGTCCACTTCAATGAAGCCCATGTAAGAACAAAGCAGGTAGTCAAGCAGGCTTTTGGGCTCCTGCAGGCCACATTTAGGTGTCTCAACCTCACTGGTGGGGCCCTGCTGTACTCACCAGGGAAAGTGTGTAAGATCATTGTGGCCTACTGCATCCTCCACAACATTGCCCTGAGGAGGAACATCCCATACATACCAGAAGAGGGGCAGCCTGCAGTGCCACCTGATGAGCCTCCTGAAATGCCCAGTTAGGATGATAGCAGTAAAGAGGAAAGAGCTGACTTGCTACCTTTCTTGAGTGTGAGTATGTCATGTGATGTAATGACTGTTACTGTACGAAGAACTGTTGTTGTCAGAATGTGTGGAATTGAGTGTCTTGCCATTACAGTGGGGAACTAATGTTAAGCAATATTAAGCCAAAGGGTGCTTGAAGAGTTACACTCTGACATATCCCCACCTTGATGCAGTTGTTTTGTTTATGTCAGTCTCATTGCAATGTATCTTCATTTCCAGGTGCTTGCTATGTGATTTGTGTAATAGGTATGTTTTCAAATTTATGCTCATATTTTGATAGTTCCAGGTAATTTCACCCTGACTTCCTCGTGTGGGCATTTCAGAGTTGTGACATTGGCAGGTATCTGATGCTGTTCCCACTTAGAAAATGGGCATGGATTGTTCAGGTAATGTGGGTCAAAGATTTGGGGTGTATGAGACCAGTGCCAAGCCAGCTTATAAGTATAAGGACTCAAGTGTGCATTGTACCTGTCTAGTGTGCTGTGGTGGGCCCTTTACTTCATGTGTGTGATCATATGGTCATGAAATATGTTGTCAGGAAGTGCAAGCCAGGCATTCACCCTTCACAAAGGCTAAACACTTATCTTGTAAGACCTGTATGTAGTTAAAGGTATGTTTCATCATTGCAGGCCACAGTGCCTGTGCCACAACACTGGCATTTGTTTGTATCATACGACCAGATGCATGGTCATTGGATTATGATGGACCAGTGATAAGGCACTGTTGTAATGTCCTCTGTCTGTATCTTGGGTTATGTGATGTTGAATTATTTGATTTTGGTATGTGCTAAGGCTCAAGCTTGTGAGAAAATTCACTTCTTTGTTCATTCTACAGGATAATATCTGACAAGACCCTTCCTGTCTGTGATCTGGGGAACTGTACCTCAGTATATCTACCTTGACTCAATATGAGTCAGCCATTCTTGGCTCTGACAGTCCAGACAAATGGAGGGACTAGGTGCTTTACAGTGAAAGTAAATGTTTGGTGTGACCAGACACTCCTACCAATATGTTTTTGTGTGTTGATTGTAATCTTTAGCAGGACACTGTACCTGTGACAAATCCCTACTTGCACTAGTATCTTGTGCCTTCATCATTTGCTTCATATGGTCTTAAATCTCTACATAGCAACAATTGCAACAGAAGCAAACAGACACAAACTGTGTGATTGGTGGATTTAATGACCATTTGTGCATAAACTGACATTGGGCCAAGATGGAAAAGATGAGTGGAGGGTTGAGTCATGGTGGATGAAATCACTGGAGTTGATGCCACAGCACTGTAAGTCCAAAGTCCAGTGTACTCCTCCCATAGGAAATGGAAGGTAGTTGATTAACAGTCAAAAGAGTGAATATGTGGCACACAAAGGAGCTCCTTCAGGAAGAGGTCACTTGCTAGCTGTGGTTGGTGTCTGGTCGTCTGCACATCTTGAATTCTTTGCAAGATGTCCCGACTTGCGTGACAGTGGAGGGGAGCTGTAGCTACAGAGTCAGGGGTGTCTGGGGTAGGTTCTTCCCCTGACAGGCCTCCCTTCCAGTGGCTGGCACAAATGATGATGGGCCTGGTATTGCTGCCCCAAAGGAAGGGGTAGAGGGTTGCTGACGATCCCTGATCAGGGTACTGCTAACGTCCGTCAGGACCCGTTTTGGGAGGCCAGGATGGTTCTGTTGGCCTCGCACTTCTCACGCATATCCCATGGATGTCCCTCTGCAGCTGCTTGATTACCCGGAGTTCTGTAAGTACGAGGCCCACCATGCCTTGGAAGTCTTGACAGACCAGCAGGACTTGGCTGATGGAGTCCTGGCCTGGAGCATCCCCAGATCCTCACCCTGGTGGCCCACAACATTCCTCCCGTGCACCCTACCCGCATGGGACTGTGCCCTTACCAGAGGGTGCCCCTCCCACTGGTTCTAGGACCATCATTGTTCTAGTTGTTGTACTGAAACTCAGGATCCTGGACTGGAGGGCACAAGATGGTAGGCACTATTCTAGTGACACAGGCTATGGAGCAAATGGTTGTCTGTGATGTCAAGGTAACCAGGCTCAGAGTCTTGACGTGGGCACAGTAAGACTCACTGTAGGGGTCTGTCCAGGTTGCCCGGATGGGCCAGAACCATCCTCTACATCCAGATGTTCAGGAGTGTTGTGATCACTGAGGACTTCATCCAGGGGGATGCTGGTAGTCTCGTCTGTGGACTCTGTGTGCCCAATGGCAGCTCGACCTGTTGATGTGAACAATACAATGTTACTGGTGATATTTTGACATCTAGATCCAAAAGTTAACAGTGAAATTCTGCACAGCCGGTGTACATAGTTGATTTGCAGGTGATCCTATTGGAAAGGTACCCATGCTGTTGGTTATATTGAGCTGACATTTGTGAAGCTAGGTGGCCAGCCACATCTCTTAATTGGGCATGATCAGTATCTTGGTCCCTCCCAGGTGAGTAAACATGATTTGAGAGTGATCAGGCTAGGATATTTGGATTAGTGACCACTGGTCTGCTATTTGGAGTCACCTGAACAGTGCCTCCTGGTAGTTGCATTCAGGTCACTCCCCTAGTTCTCAACACTAGACGAATGGTATCCTCCCAGGTGAGTAAACCTCCTTTGAGAGTTCACTAACAAATACATTGGTGCAAGTGTATACTAGCCTGGTGAGTGGAGGTAGCAAAACAGAGCCCATTGTGCTTTACATTCATGTCACTCCAACTGGTTTCCAACATTAGAGAAATGTGATCATCCCAGGAGAGCACACTTCCATTGTGAGTTAATGGACAGGGACATTAGCGGAGGGGTCCACTGGGCTTGTGTTTTGAGTTGAAGAGGCAGAGCCTCCTGGCCGCAGTAGTCATGTCACTCCCTCTACTTCATACACTTGAGAAATGCTATCTCCCAGGTAAATACACTTCTCTTGTAATTTCCCAAACAAGAGTCTTTGAAGAACAGAACACTGGTCTGGTGGTTGGAGTGACAATAAGAAAGCCTCTTGTGAGTTGCAGTCATGTAACACCTTGTACTACACAGTGTACAAGTTGTATGGCCTCCTGGCATTGGCAGTCATGTAACTCCCTGTACTACACACACTGTACAAAAGGTATCCTCCCACATGAGTATACTTAGTTGAGATACAGGGGTCCTTGGACAAGAGGACAGTGTATTGGTGTTTGAGTTTCTAGGAACAGGGCCTCCTGGTATTGGCAGTCTTATAATTTTGTGTACTACACACACTGTACAAATGTTATCCTCCCAGATGAGAACACTGCAACAGAGAGTTGAGACACAAGGGTCCTTGGACAAGAGAACACTGTGTTGGTGCTTGGTTTTCTATGCACAGGACCTCCTGGCATTGGCAGTCTTGTAACTCTCTGTACTACACACACTGTACAAAGTGTATCCTCCCAGGTGAGTACCCTTCAATTGGGAGTTCATTAACAGATACACTGGGGCAAGTGCACCCTGGTCTGCTGCTTGGAGTTACAGGAACAGTGCCTGCTGGGAGTTGTAGTCATGTCAGTCCCTGTACTACACACAGTATAAAAATGTTATCCTCCCAGGATACACATCAATTGGGAGTTAACTAATAAGGGTCTTTGGAGCAGAGGAAACTGGGCTGGCTGAGTGGAGCAACAGTAATATCGCCTCCTGGCCTTAGCAGTCATGTCAGTCCCTATACTACATACAGTATAGAAATGTTATCCTTCAAGGTGAGTACACTTCAATCGGGAGTTGACTGACAAGGGTCTTTGTTGCAGAGGACACTGGGTTGGTGAGTTGATTAACAGTGAAGGTGGCACAAGGTAGGCAGTGAGCATGCATGACACAACATTTTGGTTACATTTTATTTGTTGTGACTTACCAGACTCCACTCCCCCAGGTATTCCTGTCAAGCTACCACCAGTCCTTTTGGCCTGCAGATGGTGCTGGGAGACCAAGAAACAAAGCGAGCTCCTGAGTTCACTCCACTTCTTCCTGATGTCATCCTTTGTGCGCAGGGATGTGACTACAGCATTCTCTCTGTTGACGATCCTCTCCCACATTTCCATTTCCCTACTGAGAGGATTGTGCTGGACTAGGGCTCCAAACAATTGGGGCTCTGCTCTTATGATGTCATCCACCATGACTGTTAGCTCTTTACCGGTGAAATGGGGATTTTTAATAAGTTCCATGGTACAATTTTAAAAGATGATTTACAGGTGACAGTGACTCACTAAAGAGAGGTAGTGCAAAAGGGCGTGACTGGACAAGAGTGTCTGCAGGGTGTTGTATAGGATGGTGAAAAAAAAGTGGTGCCTAGTATCTGAACTGTGCAGTAAATATACTGTTCTTGCTTGTGTGTTTTGTTTTGTAAACATCAAGGATTGTGGTGTGTGAAGAGGTGTGTTTTATAGTGTGATTTGCAGGTGTGGCAAGTGTGGCAATGTCTGGAAGCTGTGTTGTTTTTAAATCCATCCAATGTGCTGTTATCTTGGTTGCTTCGGAATGCCGTCGTTTAGACTGCCATTGCCTGACCACCATGGGTGACCACCACTTTGACTTTGGACTTGTAATACGGTCAATTGTTGGTTGCGTTGCTGTCAGTGCTGGAGTGCGAACCACCTTTCTCCAGGTCTCTGCACCGCTGCCGGTCTGCCTTTTCAGGTTGGCAGTCCTGCCTGTATAGCTCGTATTAGGGCAGCCAGGTAGACCACCAAAATGGTCGTCTTTTCGGGACCGCCAACATGGTGGTCTGGCAGTCCGACTGCCAAACTTGTAATGAGGCCCTAAAACAGATCCAATATCTTTAACTTCTTTAACTAATTTATAACCATTATTTTCCATGGGGTGTCATGTTAAGTTCCTACCTATATTATTTTCTATGGGAGGGATTTGCTTTGGTCGTCGGCACTTACTACTGCTCCGTTTTGACAGTAGTAACTGTACACTCTTAAATTTGGTTCCATCCCCTGCTTGAGGCACTAGGGACATGTAGGTCTACATTTTTCAGTAACTTTACAATCGGATTTTGTGAACAGCCCAAAGCAGTGAAGTTACTCACAAGAATAAGAGCTAATTTACCAGTAGTAAATCTACATGTAGATTTATCTATGTGCATAGTCCCCAAATATTTTTATTACAATATTCACATAGAATCCTTAAATTGATCATTTTTTAAATAACCCTTCCACACTGGATCCATTCAACATCCTTTCTGATCCCTGCCTTATGTACGCTTTTAACAAGCTTGTGCAAGTGCCTGTGAAACCCCTCTCATTCATGTTATCAATGCTGGCAGGAAATGGAGAGCTGATAAATGAAAGTTAAATATGATCACCATTAGAATACGAATGGGATGGTGTTGGACCTGGCTCTTTTAAAGGATCATTCCCCAGACTTATTGCCTTTTGCCTCCTTTTTTTCTGTCCTTTATTGGCTGACGTTATGACTCTGAGCACTTTTTCACTGCTAACCAGTGCTAAAGTGCATGTGCTCTCCCTTGTAAAATTGGTATGATTGGCTTATACCTAATTGGCATGTTTAATTTACCTAAAAGTCCCTTACCCAGGGCCTGTAAATGAAATGCTACTAGTGGGCCTGAAGCGCTGCTTGCGCCACCCACTGAAGTAGCCTCTCAAACCTATCTCAGGACTGCTAGCGCAGGGCCTATGTGGGCACTTTTCTGCCACATGGACCTGGCATCTAAAATTACTTGCCAGGCCCAGAACTCCCCTTTTACTACATATAAGTCACCCCTAAGGTATGACCTAGCTTACCACATGGGCTGGGTGCCATGTATGTAGAAGGCAGGACATGTGCCAGGTTGCGTGGCCTGTCCTGGTAGTGACAAACAGCCTAACTTGGTGTCTCACTGCTGCGAGTGCAACCTTCTCATAGGATTGCATTAGAAATGCCCTGACTTATGTGTAAGGGGTATTGCCTGATTTCTGAGGGGTAGCGCAGGCATGTTTGGTATGGTTGTGATAGTGATAAGAAATGCTGCTTACTGGTGTAGGTGTATTTTTTATTACTATCACAGAAATGCCACTTCTAGAAAGTGTGCATTTATCTGTGCTTATGACTCTGGTGTTTTTGCAGCTTGACTCCAATCCACGTCTGGGCAGACTGACAGTTGGGGCTTTGTGCATACTTTTCAGTCAGCCTGTACACAGGGAGAGTGGAGGTGTCAGAGAGGTGCATCTACATATTGTATAGTCTTCCTGGGCTGAGAGAAGGGAGAGGCGGGGCACACCTGCATTTTTAAAGGCTGTGCCCTGGCCTCGCACAATAGGGTTGTTTACCCCCGGCTGATGTTTGGAGCATGTGCTGGAGGAGAGGAGGGGCACTCCCAGAACCAGTTGTAACTGGTTGGAACCCTCTCTCCTCCTCATTGACAAAGACACTGCAAACTTAGTATAAGTACAGGGGACTTTTCCCCACAATTTGGACATTCTTGAGACATTCTTGGAACTGGACAGAAAGCTGCTGAGAGGACTCACCAGGGACCGCCATGGACTGCTGCTGTTGTGCTGACCTGTGACCAGCTGGGTTACCAGGAGGACTTGCCACTGGCTGCATTTTCCTTGTGCTGGCCTGTTGCTGGGCCCTGACACTTATACCTCCATTTATTGTCCCCAGGGGCTGGGTGCTGTGGCCCCTGTTCTCCTGACACCTTAACTGTTCGAGCGCTGGAAGAAGCGCTCCGTTTTTGTCTCCAAAACGCGTAGACAGCGCTGTGTGGACAAGCCCCAGTGAAGGCGTCTTGTGCCTGAAGAAGCGCCCTACTTAGTGGGCTGGAGCCTCCTCAGATTCACTGTTGCGACCCGAGCAGGTGTTGTTTAGGGACCGTGGACAGTGCGCCGCCCTAAGGACCCACGGGGTACAAAGAAACAGAGAGTGGGTCATCCAGGCTCCTACCTGTAACCCTGGGGCGACGCATTCACTAAGGAGCGCCCCCGGGGCACGAACCGGCACCTCTTGTGGTGCGCTTGCCACCGGAAAGTGGCTCGCGCACCGTGTCAGGTGCCCCGCTGCCAGAGTGGAGTAGAGGCCTCACCGAGAACCCCGCTCCACCTGGCTCCAAGTCGACGAGGGAACTCTGTACGAGGAGGGAGTCCTCAACGGAGGCTTCCCCTCCCCTTTTTGTGTTATTTAGCCCCAAGGGATCGCAAGCCGGTCGAAGCCTCATCAGAGGCCCCCGCCTCACCAGATCTCTACTGACCCCCCCGTCTTGCGGGGTCTGGACTCCCCCCCCACCCCTCCCCCCCTTGTGGAGAGGCCTGCAAGCCCAGGGAGGGGCTCCCTAGTGATCCTGGGTCCCAGGAAGGGCCCGACAGAATAAATCAAGTAGGTGCATGCCGATTGCCCCTCACCCTTAAGAGCCATGTGTGGCCCCCATGAGCGCATAAGAGCACCAGGGGGCCCCTACCACGACCTTCCAGGCACTAGGAGCGCCTTGTTGTACAAGATAAGGTACTTTTGATGACACTCGGAAGGTGGTATGCTCTAGGGTTATTTCCTTAAGGATATACCTTTGCTACATGCTCCTATTATGGGCATGATAGGCAGATGTATGTGTTCCTTTTCTTTATGACTTGCCATATAATTTTACAATGTTCCTGATATAGGCCTTTATGATATTCTCTATGACAAGTCAATTTCTTTATTGTAATCCCTGACTACTGTTTATGTCGCAGAATCCTGAGTACTAACGTGTTCCTTTGTGACAACTGCTTATTCTTGCAGAGTATTAGTAACTTGTGTAATGTTCTGCAACTGCTAAGGTAGCAGGGTATTACTGACGTGCAATGTTGGGTTTAATTATGTTTTGTGCAATACAGTTTATTTTTACATAGCACAGTGCTGTGTTTACTTTCTGATGTACATATTGCGTCACGTGTGTTGTGTCTGTTGTGCAAATACTTCACACACTGCCTCCGGGTTAGGCCTGACTGCTCGTGCCAAGCTACCAAGGGGGTGAGCAGGGATTATCTTGGACGTGTAACTCCCTTGCCCTGACTAGAGTGGGTGGGTTCTTCCTGGCTTAGGTGCATAACCTAGCCAACCAGAAACCCTATTTCTAACATTGGTAGTCAGCGGTGAGGATATGACTTGAACAAATGCATCACACTTGGGACAATCATGTCTAGGTCTGAAATCTGAGGACAGGAGCTATACATGCTGTGGAGTGCAGAATAAGCACCAACTCCAGGGATATAGGAAGTGTGGTATCAGACTTGTAAGGAGAAACTAGTGGTACGTGAGACAAATGATGGCAAAAAAGAGGACACAAAATGGTGGAGATAGAGGAAATAGTAGGGGGTTGAAAGGAATGAAAACAAATGTCAGAGAGGAAGGAGGATAAAATATGTAGTATTAAATCAGATATAGATTTGCCTAAAACTTTATATATAAATTAGAGAAAATAAATTCCCAACTATGGGATACGCCTTTCTTATTTTTTCTTTAATGAAAATCATTAAAGTTGCAAATATGTATGAAACATTCCATGGAAACAAAATGTCATTGAAAAGGTGAGGAGATTGTGATGTATTGAAACCTATAATCCGCTGCCCCAAACAATATATGAAAGATTCTATTATACTACACCCATCATTACAGCAAATAGGCCTCCTTCAACACTCTGCTGTGCTAACCCACACCTTCACTATTATGCAAGATGTCTTCAAATTAGCATTTTATTCATGTATTTCATATTTATACATGAAAATAAATGGTCTTCCTTGATCAGGATACAAATCAAAACTGAAAAAACAACGTTTCCACACTAAGATCCAGATGTATGAAGCATTTATGTGGTCACAAATGGAACAATTTGCAGAATCAAGCTGTTTGCGATCACAAAAATGCTTTTTCTTATGTAAAACCAACATAATGCACTTCAGAAACAATTAAACAGAATCTCAATTTGGGTTTGCAAACCAATTCTGGTTTTGGTATTTGGAAAAGGCATGTTTAGAGCATGTCTTCCAAATACTGAATCTTAATGGTATGTGTTGATGTTTTTTATCCTGAATGAGGTTGCAAAACATTAATGCTTTATGGACTACAGAAATGTAGTGGTGATGCATGTGCTAAAGGGACCCCTTCCCCACTGTAAATTAAAAAAAAATGCTTTTTTAAGAGGCCGTGCTGATCCATGGGACCAATGCTTCTTCTTAAGAAACCAATAAAAAAAACAAAGAAACTTTTCTTTTTAAACGCAGTTCCTTTTCCTTTCTAGGAGACAGGCTACATAAAAAAAATGTTTTCTTAAAAATTACAGTTCCTGTTCAGCAGCAGAGGACTGTGCCTGCTCACTGTCAATGCACTCCTGTTAACTCATACTTTTTCCCTTCAACAAAACAGTGGGATGAAGAACTAAATATAAATGTGTTTAGAAACATGTTAAAACTACTGTTTTCTAGAAGCTAAACTTCTCTTTCTTGAGATGAGACCTCTAACTAATCTTCAAACTATTCCGCCTACACATTACTTGTCCATTAACTACCACATTTTGTAAGCTAAGAGTGAAATGATGCTCATTTCTATGGTAAGAACACTGTAAGGAGTCAAATTATATTAGCAACATTATTTGTGGAAGAAGGCACTATTAGTTGTTAAATTCCCAGGAAGTTAGACAGTATCCTTTGCTTATCGGAGGGCTTTCTAACCCTGTAGCATGATCAATGCCTACATTGAAGGGGACCATCTCCTCCATACAATAATTCTTAGATGCCTCCTGTCATGGACATCCAGGACTCGAAGAGGTCCCTTAATTTAAATGTTGCCTCTCAAGACCATTTTAATGTATTGGCTCATGTCTCAAGCACATACAACTGCTCAATGTGAACTGGAAATGGCACTGGACAACCCATGAAATTTAGGGTAGCCAGTTTATGGCAATTTATACCAGAATCACTTCTGTGCAAGGTTTCCATGTAAACCATGGCCATCTTGAACAGTAAATCCTTAATCCCTTAGCTGCTGAGGCTAAACGTAGGAAACACTTTTTTGGATGTTTGAGGCAATGTACTCTTAAGCCTTCATAATTTTCTAGCCACTAAAGGTAACCCAAGCCAAATGTATGACCTTTTTTCCTACATGGTGGGTGATTCTAATGCTACACTGTGTTTGTGGATTCTCTTGTACTGACAAGAGAAAATAGCCAACATTTTGAAAGTACTGGAAAAATTGTGCTTGCAGGAAAGTTTAAGGCTTTTTTAATCTAAACTTGCAATCATCAAAATGTTACCTGTGCTAAAATCATCATCTTCCCGACTTTCAGGACAAGCAGTTGTTAAAAAAACATTTTTGTTACATAGTTTTACATTTTTGCAAACGGTGCTCAATTTCTCCGACTTTGTGGTTTCTGACAGAAACAGGTGCGACACCTAGAGGTGAACCTAAAAAGCTGTCCATGTGATCCAATGGCAGATTTACAAACCTAATATTCCATTATGTCAATCAGACTCTTTGGGTTGCAAGAATAAATAGTTTTTTTAGTTGTCCCAAAAGATACAATATCCAAAACAATTAACTGCAGCTTAAAATGATATTTCATTGTATATCAATAAGACAGCAGTTCTTATGTTAAAATCTAATTAAAGAAAAACAGGTATGATGGACACCTGCGCATTTTTTATGAGTGCCAAATATACTAAGGACCTCATTACGAGTACCTACCAATCCCATATATTTCTGAAAACAAGACATCTGGCGGGTCCATGATGGTGTGGCCTGCTTTGAATTCACTACATTTTCTTACACACAATGCCCAGAAAACTTCAAATTTTAGGTACAATCATGCATCTTCCTCATATTTCTTTGATGGAAATGTCCATAATCTGCGGAGAGCCACAAAATTTGTACTATCCAGCATTCCCATGCTTGTGTCATTAAAAACTTTACTCCATTTTTGTGGTTGAACTACCACAACAGATATGGAAGAAAAATGTGTCCATAACATGTGGTCTTTGTATAGTGAAAGGTTTGGTCCACTCTTGTCCAAGGTAATCATGCTAGCTCCATAAGCACGAGAACAGTTTTTTATGGGAAGCTGTGCACCCTGCCAGACACACAAATAAAAAAAGAACATGGGATGTGAGGGAAGCTCTTCCCTCATATCCTTGCTTTCTTTTAATAAAATAAAATGAATGCTATTTTGCTATAGGGTAGTGGATGAACCATTGGGGTCCACCACACCTTCCCATTGACCACTGCCTCCTCTAAAGCAAACTTTTGTACAGTCACAAAGGGGTAGGGGTCTCCAATGAATACCTTCCATTTTGCAATCAGGTTACCACCCAACCTCTGTGTTTTGTTAAAGTATCAATGTTTACAAACAGATTTCAGTTGTAAAACATTGATACATGCTATATCAATTCATAAATTAGACGGGATACCTACAACACGCTCCCTTCAGGATCTTGAATTGTTATCCATTTCTCAGCACATTTAGCAATTCCGAATTTTATTTCCAAATTGCTACGTGTTTCGTACAGGTTGTGTTAAACGCAACAGGTGGGCGCAAAGGTGAAAAAAAAACTCCTGAGGTGAGTGCTGAGGTTGGCGGCACAGAGTGTACAGTGGAGCATATTGGAAGCATAGTTAGGCCCTGATTTTTCCTTTTTGGGGCAAAACTGCACTTGAAGGAAAGAAATGCTGCAAGCTGGTGCTAAACTTTTTGGTGCAAAACTGCGTTAGTGCCCTTTTTTGGGCAAAACTGCACTAACGCAGTTTTGCACCAAAAAGTTTAGCATCGGCTTGCAGCATTTCTGTGCACCAGCCGGGCACCATATTTATGGAATGGTGCAAACTGGTGCAAAGGGTAGGCTAGTGTCAACAAAACTGACGTTAGTCGGGTGAGGCTGACGGTATGGAAGGTTAGAATAAAAGAAAAATGGCTCTAACCTGCCTGGAGTCATTTTCTGATACAAAACCATCCATACCACATGACTCCTGTCTTAGAAAAGACAGGAGTCATACCCACCACCCCAATGTCCAGCACAGGGGACTGGGGTCCCTTGGGCATGGCCATTACACCCTGTGCCATGTATGGGGGCCCTTATGGCACTTTAATAAATACAATAAATTACTTACCTGTAGTTGCCTGGGATGGGATCCCCCATCCTCCGCTGTCCCTCTGGTGTGGGTGGGGGTGTCCCTGGGGCCTGGGGAGGGCACTGTGGGCTATAGGCCAACAGTTCCCCTACTGCCTGCCCTGACCCAGGTGTTAAAAATGGGGCAAAGCAAGCTTGGCACCATTTTTTGACCCCTCCACTCTCCCGTGCACCATTTTTGCACAGGAGTACAAATATGGCGTTAAGGCCATACAGTCATTTTTTGCACGGGAACGCTTAACATGCATCTCATTGAGGCAAGGTAAATTTGGCGCTGGACGGGTCGCGCGCCAAAGTATAAATATGGAGTTTGTTTTGCACTAAATTAGAGTCAAAACAAATGACGCTAATTCAGTGCAAACAGAGTATAAATATGCCCCTTAGTTTAAAAAAGTTGAGATTTTGAAACCTGCCAGCCGTTACTGGCAGAGAGCCACTACTGCTCAGAGATCGTGAGAATCAGCTAAGCAGCCTGTGCAGACATCGGCGATTGTTTTATACAGTGCTGTTGCATGCCCGTGTATGCTTCATGAGGCTGCGTGTGCTGTTAAAGAAGATCCTTGTTGTTTCACACGCCAGCATCACAAGGTTGTGAGCACTAAGGAGCACCTTATTTCCTGGTTCTTGTCAGCGTGATGCCGAGCTGGTTGAGCACTCATCGCAGACACTTCGGATTCCAGCATGTGCAAAAAGGAACTGGATCAGATGGTCACAGCTGTGCAGGGTGGAGTCTCACAGGGGAGGAGAGTCAACAGTGAAGAAGTACTAAGTTTCCTTTGGAGACAAGATCTAGAGACAGTGAGGAAAATCTACATGCTCATGTATACATTTCACACTTTCAACATTTTGTATCAGAAGAAAGGTGAATCTGAAACTGAGTTTTGGAGTCATTGTGTGATAGCTATTGACAACGGTGACTTCTTTATTTATGTTAGTTAATTGTTTTTGTTTACATAGTGTTTGGTGCGTGAGGTGAAAATGGTGATGCACACAGTGGTGGCACCACCCATGTTATTACAGAAGCAAGGACTTCCTAGCGTGGCATTTGAGAATTGCAGAGATGTGTGTGAAATGTATATCAAAGCCATTGGAGGGGATATATTTGTGACAAAAAGAAGACTGCCCATGCTACGGCCTAATCTTGGTACAGAAGGCAGAAGGGTTTAAAAACCCTTGGAGTACATGTTGTAGAAAATGAAACAAAATGTGTATGAGTCAGATACTGATGGGGTATTGGAGGATGAATATTCTAGGGCCACGAAAGCTTTGAAAGAAAATTATGGAGCAAAAGTAAAAATAGTTGCTAAAAGACATACATTTTATCCCCGTGCTGAATTACCAGGGGAGATGATTGAGCAGTATGTGTCTGTTTTGAGAATTCTAGTAGTCTTGTGCAAGTTTAGGGATTTGCACAAATTAATAATAAGGGGTCAAATGTTTAACAGACCATGCAATCTGAAAATACAAGAATAGCTGTTGGGTGTGTAGGATTATTCTCTGGAAAAAGCTATTAGCATTGCAGAACGTACTAAAAATACATCTTCTTATGTGAAGGAGTTGAATGATTGTACTTACAAAACAGATGAAGAGGGGGACACCGACAATGACGAGGAAGAAATATTGTTGGTGTGTGGAATCGATACTTAGGGGGAGGGAAGGAGTCAACAGTGCATAGTGTATAATCCCCCCAAATGTGTAATCGAAGTGCATGGAGATGGGGTTCCCATGTGGGCGGATTCATGTTCTCCGTATACCCTAATAGCCGGGCAAGGTAGTGTTGGACAATTTGAGTGAATGTGAGTAAATTTCCAGGGACCGGGAGTCACAGGGATATTGTGGGGGCAGGCTACCAGTTACAGGTTATTGTGATACAATGCTGATGTTTAGAATGGAGACAGGAAAGACTCTTTTGGGTTGGAAGGAGCAACATGCTGTAGGAATCATACTGAATCCTAAGGGGAACTGGAAAGCAAGGTATCTCAAGGTGTTTGCCCAAAGATTGGGCTGTTTGCAGAAACGGACGGGTGGTGTGCACTTCTGCCATTCCTGCTTAAATAGAAAGAACTTCAAGGAAGGCACTTCATAAAAAAGGCTTTAAGAAATAGGATGGAGGAGTACCAGCGTCAATATGCACACCAACACAATGCATTGTTAGGACAAAAATATCACGAGAAGGTGATTGGGTGAGAGTACATGTCGGAGGCACATCAAGAAGAGTTGTTCTAAATAGTCTATTCTCCAGAGAGTGTGTGAAAGTAGGGGACGTGTGGGGCTTCTGGAGAACGGGAACTAATGGAATGTGAGAAAAGTGGCAAGGTGTCATACTTTTTTTTTTGTCCTCATTCACCTATAGGAAATCCCCTTGAGATTGTCTTATCCGAGTCCGAGGAGAAACTCCTATCTGGTGTAGCCCAAATCACTGGCCATTACAGCCAGTCGTCGGATCCTTACAACTATTGCAACTATTCGGCATAGTCACAGGACTAGTTAAATTACAATGTCCATGACAGTGTAAACTCACTGGTGGCTTTCTCATCCCATCCTAAAATTATCAACACTCTGCTCTAGGGTACATGGGGTGAGGGGATTGAATAGACCACACCTCCCAGGCATTCCGGTGGGACGAGGCCGCTTATGATGCTGTGCAGCGCCCAAAGGCGTATAAACTTGACACGTGCTTTCTGCTGCGCACAACACTCTGCTCTTGGCCACAGCGGGTGAGAGGCTTCAGCGGACCACACCTCCTAGGCATATCGGCGGGAGGAGGCCGCCTACGACGAAGGCGCATAAACTTGACATGCGCTTTCCACTGAGCATACCCGGGCAAAGACCGGGCCAAGAGTGGGCCCAACTGCGCCCCCACTGCGCCCATCCGCGGCCGAACGAGGCTGGGCTGGGCCTACTTGCTTGGCTTTAGGTTATAAAACAGTGTGGGGCATATTTATACTCCGTTTGCGCCGAATTTGCGTCTTTTTTTTCGACGCAAATTCGGCGCAAAACTAACGCCATATTTATACTTTGGCGTTAGACGCGTCTAGAGCCAAAGTATGAGGAAAGAGCGTCATTTTTTTGCGTGAACGCCTTCCTTACGTTAATGAGATGCAAGGTAGGCGTTCCCGTCTAAAAAAATGACTGCGACGCAAATGCGTCGTATTTATACTCCCGGGCAAAAATCACGCCCGGGAGTGGGCGGGGCAAAAAACCCCGCATTTGCACTGGATTTTAGCGCCTGGGTCAGAGCAGGCGTTAAGGGACCTGTGGGCTCAAAATGAGCCCACAGCTGCCCTCCCATGCCCCCATGGACCCCCCCTGCCACCCTTGCCCACCCCAGGAGGACACCCAAGGATGGAGGGACCCATCCCAGGGACATTCAGGTAAGTTCAGGTAAGTATAATTTTTTATTTTTTTTATATATTTTTTGGCATAGGGGGGCCTGATTTGTGCCCCCCTACATGCCTCAATGCCCAATGGCCATGCCCAGGGGACATAAGTCCCCTGGGCATGGCCATTGGGCAAGGGGGCATGACTCCTGTCTTTACTAAGACAGGAGTCATGTAAATGGCGTCTGGGCGTCGTTAAAAATGGCGCAAATCCGGTGGAGGTGATTTTTTGGCGTCAACCTGACTTGCACCATTTTAAGACGCCCTAACGCCATTTTCCCCAACGCCGGCGCTGCCTGGTGTACGTGGTTTTTTGCCACGCACACCAGGCAGCGCCGGTCTGCTAGCGCCGGCTAACGCCATTCAATAAATACGGCGCCCGCATGGCGCTTCAGAATGGCGTTAGCCGGCGCAAAACTTTTTGACGCTAAACTGCATTAGCGCAGTTTAGCGTCAAAAAGTATAAATACGGGCCTGTATGTCCACAAGGTTTGCTGGGCAAGTATAGGAGACATTTAAGTGTTTAAGTGTGCTATTATTGTTTTCCTATTGGATGCCCGCCCCTTCTAGCTACACACTCATTTATTGAAGTGGGTGTTAATATATATTTCAAACTATGGGTAAACCAAAAACTGTAGTTCAGAAGGTAGATACTGAACCATGCTGTTCGACAATCGATTCCCTTTTGGTACAAACAGTGGGAGTTATTTCTAAGGAAATTGATCTTGCCGAAAGGTGCCTTTCAATGGGGGCAGTTGGACTGAGTGAAGGTACAGAGGGACCCCTCAGACCAATAGATCTAGTAACTAATAGTAATCACACCCTAGAATTGGAAGACATAAGGAATGATGTTGACAACACAAGGTGTATGGACACAGTTACTGCTACTCCTATATCAGTTAATCACTCACCCACCATTAAAAGGAGGAAACGATATAGAAAGGGGGCTGATAGCAAACTGGGCCCTATAACAACAGCTAATCCTGAACCCACTTATTGAAATAATTTTATATCTGCCTTTAATGATCTGCTTAAACCACTTAGAGACAAACTGGATAAAATCGAAGGGGAGTTGGGGAAAATAATGGCTATGTGCCAGAAATTTTCTATGCCCTTGGTGGCTCCTATTCCTCAAACAACTGTTGTACAGAATGTTGTACATAATGAGCCAGGCGCCATAGCTTTATCGCAGGGCATAGTCAATAGATAAAGCTGGTCCAGTCCCGAGCCCTAGGCGGAGGCATAATACTATAGAGGAACGAAGGGTGGCCAATGGCGAAGGCCAACCTAGAGGACATTGTACAATTATTAGCAAGAAGCAACACAGCTTTTCACTGGATGCCTCAAGACACTACAAATCCTAAAGCACCTAGTATGCCACAGCCAGGTAATATTTTTAACCCAACAAGCACTGCACCAGCCCAATTGCAAGCGAGGGAGAATCCTCCAACTATTAATCTACCACCGGAGTGCTGCCCCTATGTAATTATTATGGCCAATGTCCCTCCTTTACGGCCAGGCCAGAGTGAATCCCAAGGGACCCTGAAGAATAAAGTATTGCATTGGTTGGTCCAAAACAATCTATTTACAATAGATAATGCCCACCAGATCATCCTAACCCAAAGAGTAAACTATTCAGTCTAACTTTTTTAATTTTGTGGGTTGGTGATTTTAGCATATAGGCAGTCTAAGAAGAATAAAGGGTGGTTTGATCATGCATGCACTAAAGCTAGAGGGGGTCTTAAACAAGACCTTCAGATATCTCCCAAAGACGGAGTAGCAATCAAGTCACTATGGGTAAAAAAACAGGGAAGCCCAGGGAATCCCTGGAGCGAAGAAAGAAAGAGTTGAGGGAAGAGGCATGGACAAATTTGGCACTGGCGACATATACAAATAATATTAAATTGTTCTGGGAAACAGTAAATGCCTGTTTTCTGACCAAATGGGCACCTCCTGAACTCAGTTCTAGCGCATCCTGCGTAGCATGGGTGGACCACTTCTCAGAGGTCTTTAAGAAAAGGAGTGGGACAGTAGATATACACAGGCAATTGAAGTTGGAGCACCGCAACTATTTACATATCACCATAGATGAGGTATTATCAACTATCTCAGTTAGTCCCCGGGATAAGGCCCCAGGCCCAGATGGGGTACCGATGGAAGTTTTTAAATATCAAAGTGACTTTTGGGTACCTATTCTGACAAGGCTGTTTAATATAGCCATGACCGGGGAAACCCCAATGTCCTGGACTACGTCCATCATTATACCTATATACAAGAAAGATGACAAAGCTGATCCCAAAAACTATTACCCAATATCACTGCTGGATTGATCCATGAAGATTTTTAATAGGGTAATCTTGGTAAGACTTAATGTCTGGGCATTAGATAATAATATTCTTTCACCTGCCCAGTTTGTATTTAGGATAGGACTGGGCACTATAGAGCAATGTCTTAACGTAGATCTGATCATAGGGAATACACTAAGGCCAAAACCTCTTTACCTCTGTTTTGCAGATCTTAGTAGTGTCTTTGATTTAGTTGGGCATACTCTTCTTCGGACCACACTACTGGATATGGGTGCCCCAAGATACATTATTGATTGTATTGCTCACCTTTATGAACGTTTAACATGCAAAGTCTGCTTTGGCCAACTAGGAGAATGCACTCCCCCTTTTAATATTGGTAGAGGTATTCACCAAGGCTGTGTATTGGCCCAGTTATTCTTTTCTTTATATATTAATGGGGTGGATACGTTCCTGTAGGAAATCCAGGTGAGCCCCCCTATGGGGCTGGGTACACCCTACCTGTAGTACTCTATGCTGATGATGTTGTCCTGATTTCTAGGACCCCAGTGGGGCTTCAAAAACTAATGGATGGTCTAGAACAATTCATGACCTCTAATGGTATGGTGATTAACAACATCTAAAACTTTTACTATGATCTGTGGCCACAGGATAAAGAAATGTAAGAGTTTTTAAATTCATAATACGGAGATTACCACTGTAAAGTCTTTTAGTTACCTGGGTGTATTGTTCTCAAGCAATGGACAATGGGAACAACACAGTCACTTGGGAAAGGATAAGTTAAGAAGGAACTCCGGTGCCATTTTTAGATTTGCCAGCAATTTAGGGAGTCTCCTCATCTCTACTATGGCAAACATCTATAGGGCTAGAGCACTATCCATGGTAGCACATGAGCCGGTGTATGGGGGTACACAAAAAGCACCCCTTTACAACTAGAGGAAAATTGTTTTCTAAAACGTTTGTTATGTGTACCTACATCAGCACATCTAATTGGATTGTACATGAAGAGGTGGGCCTCCAATTCTTGGAGGACCTGCTGTGGGTGAGCCCTCTGCTCTTATGGCTAGTATTTGGTCTAAGGAGGAAACTGTTTTCACCAGGAAAATTATACTAGAATGTTTAAAATTGGATAATGCTATGCACAGTCCATGGCTTGCCTTTATTGATTCTTCTTTCAAATTTGTATTCAATATAAATATAAAACTAGACCCAGAGAAAGTGTTGACATTATCAAAGAAATGTGTAAAGGGCACTTTTTTGCAACAGAGGGCTGACAGTAGGAAAACAAATTAATCCATAAAATCCACTGCTGGCATCTATATGTCCCTCTAATTGGAGGCAAGTAGAGAAGGATACCAACTTGGTGTTACTAATATGAAGCATCAGTTCGTTCTGACAATGCTAAGACTGGGTAAAGTGAATCACTTAGTAGCATTCTCCAGAATGAGGTCTTGTCCCCTTGAGACATTCAGTTGCCCCTGTGATGGGATACTTTAAGGTTTTTTGCAAGTTTTATGAACATCTTAGATTTTTTTATCCCTCTTTTTTAAAAAACAGCATAAGAACCCATCTGGTGGCAGTGGAATATGTGTTAACACTTAACAACACATATGTATTTTATAGGGTGGCATTGTATAATTTAATCCCCATACAAATAAGGAAAAGTTTTGTTTTTATTTTCGGGGAAACACGATAAGTGCAATTAACCAGTTTTTTTATTTTCTTTTTACGATAATTGTTATTGTGAATTTGGGGGGTCAGTATTAATGGTATTTTACATTATATATTTATGTTTTCCTTATTATGGTTAGTCAGCATCTCTATAATGAATTAGGATAAGAGTATGTCGATTATGTATTTATATTTATGTGCTTTTTTGGCTATTGTGTATTGGCCGACTAAAGTTGATATACTGAACTATCTTTTCAACCCCTTCATCAGTGAAAACCAAAACCTATACCTTTTCTATTTTATGTCCTAAGTGTCAAGATTCAAATTGTAAATAAGAGATACCTTCCAATCAAAGTACAAAGGCGGAAAGTTACTTAGCCGCCTTCTGCGTATCTCGCTCAGGGGCAATAGGGTCACATACAATAGTAATTTAGCCCTGTCTTTTTCCAGTTTCACTTTATCTTTTAAGCTTCCAAAATAACAAGAGAGAGGTTTACCTGAAATGTTATACCTTGGAACCAAAAATGTGGGACACCATTGAAAAGGCGAAACCAGTTTCAAATGCCTGATCCAACTGTGGTGTAAATGTTCCTCTACAAAAAGATGGACTTGAGCCTCGTGTACGGCGGAGACCGAAGATATTTGATGATTACGAGTGCCATTGAAGAATGTTACATTGTATGCAAATATCTATGTGGTTTCGTGCACAGTTCTTTCTTTGTGCATGTTAACCCGTTGTTTTATGCAATTCTTTTATACTGGTTTTATTTTATGAGGGGGGTGTCATATATTCCTCTCTATGGTTGTTGGACTTTCTGGGTTTGACATAACTCTGTTGATTGTGAGTTCTAAGATGGAGTTCTAGAATGCTGCTCCTGCCTGTGGTGGTTTGACTGGAATAACTGTTGTTGTGAAATAATTAAATAAATCATAATTTACATTAGGCAGGCCTGTACTGAATCTTAATGGTGTCCACCCTAACATGAAACATAATAACTACCATAAAGTTGTAATAAATTTCGACAAACTGAAGAAGTCATTTAAAGTCGTGACAAGCATGCAGTATATAGCAGCCAACTGCCAAAACAAGTTAGGGCCACCGGAATTATGCCATTCTGCATACACGGTGTTTCCTACATAATTATGGATTTGCTGCACTTGCAACATAATCCAACATCTGCTTCTTGATTTGCAGATTTCACCTAAAAACTTTCTTGCTCAAACAGTTCTGGAACTTACTAATCAAAAAAAGTGTTTTTTTCACAATGGTAGGCCCTTTCCAAAGGTTCACTGATGATCATTCGGTTACTATTTTCAAGTATTAAACAATACCGATGAGGTGCAACTTTGCCCAGGCAGCATTAATGGATGTTGAACCGACAAATTAACGAAATAATACTGTCACAGATTTTGCCGTATGATGCTGCACAATTGACATTTTCTTGCCGCACTTATTTTGGCTCTCCGTTTCCGCATAATTCCATTGCCCTTGACTACAGTACAATGATCACAGAATATATTTAATGCAGACCAGAAAAATACTTAATAACTGCAACAGGGACGTATCGAAGTGTTGCATCAAACTTTACCTGAAAAGTTTAGTAACGATTCATCTGTGTCACTTGCATGGAACATATTACGCATGTTGAGTATAATCAAAGTAATGATTGTCAGTTGAAGGTGCAGCTCGCTCACCTTGTGGTAACGCGCCACGAGTTTCCCCTCGTCATCAAACACGACATTGGTATTATACTGATAATGGCCATCTGCGGGGCACATGGTATCGCCAGGTTTGCAGGGCTTTTTGTCGCCAATGTTTGCTGCAACATATATAGAATTGATTCTTGCCAGGCAGCTAAGCCTTTCCTGAACTGGAGCCGGTCCGAACCTAACTCACAAAGAGAAAATGAAAAAGACTCGTAAGAAAATTAAGAATTGTAAATACTTAAGGTACAAATTGGACTTCATCTCTCATATTAAAAAACATAAGATTCACATATTATTTTAAAAGACATTTAAAAAACGTTCATGACATGAATATTTATATAATGACTATAACACGTATGCCTATTAATCACTAAAATCTCCTTCCTGGTGCGACAGTATGCGTACCCGACAGCGATGTGAGGTTATACCGACGGCAATGTCGCGCTATACAAATCTGTTTTAACATGACGTCACGTAGCATTTCACAATTGATATAGAATATATTTTCACTTATTGGTATGAAAGAACTTTACCAAAAATCCACTGCCTGCATTCTCATGCCATCTTCTTGACGTAATATTTCAATGGATAAACAAACATGTTTTTCTGTGAAGTTTCTGCTTGCCAACTTTCTAACGCTGCATCACACTTCCGCACCTTAAGACTTTCCAGCAAACAGTATATTGATTAGTAGAATTCACAGAAATTCCTTTCCATAACTTAAAGCTTGATAATAAATAGGCGTGTGATGACAATTTGGAACAAGGTGCTAATTGTCACAAATATTTCTATTCAGGGCCACTGGAATTATGCATGTCTGCAGCACCAGGGTTTTCTGCATAATTTTGGATTTACCACTCTTGCCACATAATTTATCATCTGCTGTATAATTTGCAGATTTCAACAAGCAATTTTGACTTTTCCATGAACTGAACAAACTACTTAAAATAAAGTGCCAAACATCTTGTCATATAGTGCAGGCTTCTTGAAAAAAATGATGGATTAACTTTTGGTTGCACACTGCTGAATTCAAGAGATAAAGTGGTATTACTGAGGGCAAACGTTTTCCAGGACAATATAAGGTCTTAAAAGGTATGGTACCAGAATAATATGGTCAGAATATCGTCTGATATAAATATTGTGTGTTAAATATTGCCTATATAATATATGTCCATAGGAGTTAATAATTGAAAATCTACACCCAGGGAGACAACATGTTTGTGAAGGTTACTCAGGATGAAGTATTTATGTCAGAGGACATTTCTTTATTCAGGTTAGTCGACCTGCTACATAATTTGATCATCCACTGCCACATGATTTCGTGGCCCATCTATATATAATGCAAGGTTGTGCACTGTTAGTCAAATACTTGTTGTAGCAGTCAGTCAGTCCCATTTATGAGTAGCAAAAAAAATATTTTTGCTTCTAGAGAAAAACAGCAGAGATTTCAGGAAATGGAGCAAAACAGCACTTTATAGTATGATCGTAGTACTAAATAAAGAGCAAACGGCAATGCATAGTATTGCACCATTCCACACCTCATATTATACGGCATTCAACATCTAAATCACCAGGCATTATCATATACAACATCCAAACATATAACATTTTACTGTGGCATTCAACAATCCTCATCTAACACTTGGCAGAACAGTGCCACCAATTAATAAAGATCGCACCACATCAAGGTTCCTCACATCATGCCATTTCTCTTCACCACATCACCCCACTCATTCCATACCACTTCTGTCACATTACACATTACACTCATCACACTACATCTCATAACATCACGACTCCTACGACACATTGCACTGCAGCACTGCTCACCACACCTCACTCACGACAGCCTACGTGATCCACATCACAGCTCATCAAGTTCTATCGAATTTTGCTGGGCACCATACAGTGAAATGGTTTCTGAATGATCAAAGAACAATACCAGTAATCGTTTTCCCTAAATATTGATTGAAAAATTAACATACCATTGGAAATAGATTTTCTTTCATTATGTCCAATTGGATTGTGTTTTTTCAGAGGATATTTAGAAGTCTTGCTTCACACCTGTCAGACGCCACACTGCCTCCAAGGAAGGACATATCACATGCCGCAGCATATCTCTTCGATGACCTCAACAACCAGAACCACATCATACCCATACTGATGGAACTCCTCTGGTATCCCTTGTCGTCCCTCAAAATGTTCAAAACTGGCTTCCTCTTTAACAAATAAATCAGGACCAGCATAACCAAAATATCTGTCAGATAAGCTCATAATTTCTTGTGGTTCTTTGCACATCCAGAGCAAGCATGCCATCACAATGCAAAATCGGAAGAAAAGAAGTCAACAGCCTTCTCCCTGCATGCACCCACAATCTAGAACAATATCATTTTATTCATCAGGACCGCACCAACCCTGCTCCAGTTTAGGCAAGAGCTGAATAAGTTCCTCCTTTAAGAACAGTACATCATGATGTACGAGCCGTCCCCTTGTGCACCCAGAATCCAGCTAACTCTCCAGTCAGGTATTGCCTGCCTCTCTGCCTTTGAGACTGCACAGCTGGGGTTATGGCAGGATTTCAACCACAAAAATATTATGGTGAAAATGAAATCGATGTTGAATTATCAAAATCACAAATGCTGACTTTATGTACTTAGAATTCAGGATAACAATATATCACCTGCAAACGTATTGTGGTCCAAAGTACTGATATGATATTAATACATATATGTATTTATTAAAAAATAAATAATATATATATATATATATATATTTAAAACAAAGGTATACATTTATCAAATATCTATATTCATTTACATTTATTAGTCTTATAAATATATGTAGCATACTGTTTACCAATAAATTACCTATAAAAATCTTTACATTAAAATAAACATAACATTATTTATTGATGTAAAAAATAAACAAGGCCAAGCTATATAATTATAAATTACTGTAGCTAAAACTATAAACCCATCAATAATTTACTAAACCATATTAACCATTTTCAAATTACAATTCTTAAAATCCTTAAAAATATTTTTAAACAAGCTAAGTATTTTTTTAAACAAAAGAAAACATAAAAATATTAAAAATTAAACAAATATATAAAAAAGTAATTTGCTAAATTGAAATTTAACAACTTGAACATATTTTTTTCATAAAGTCAAGTGAAAGTAACATTTACCAATCCAATTCCAATCCAAAATTTATAACATAAACAATATAAATTAAAAAGATTTAAAATGCTCTACTGTACCTCAAATTCAACAAACAGTGAGGAAAATAGATACATTGTGGGGGTGAGATTTACTATTCTAATTTTGGCATAACCAATATTAGGGAATGTACATATATTTGGGTGGGGGAGGGTCAGCTTTGTCATTCCAACTCAAGGGCAGCTAACATTAGGGATACAGCAAATATTTTGTGGTTGGGGTGGGGCCAAATTTACCACTCTGACTTCAAACTAACTAACTTTGAAGAAAATACCTACATTCGGGATGGATCAGATTCACTATTCTAACTCTAAACCAATAAACATTGCGTTAAGTGTATATATTTAGGAGAGTCTGAATTACGATGTTAACTCCAGTGTAACTAATGTTGAAGAAAGTATATATTTTTGGGTTGGGGCTGGCTTTCTAGAAAAAAACGCAGTCCAACAAACACTGGCAAAAGTACATATGTTGTAACTCCAGTTAAATAAGCACCCTAGAAAGCACATACATTAGGAATATCGAGTTTATTATTCAAACTCCTGTCCAACAAACTCTAGAGGAAGCTGCATATATTTGGGTGTAATGGGGGGAGGCTTAGATTTACTACTCTAACTCCCATCCAATGAACATTGGAGAAATTGCATGTGGTAGTGGTGGTGGCATTAGGTTTACTGTTCTAATACCAGTCCAACTAACATCTGTGTTTTTTTTTTTTTGGGGGGGGGCGGATTTAGAAGGATCTTCAGAAAGGTAAATGTACACATATTCTAACTCCTGTTCAACAAACATTGGTGAAAGTGCATATATTTGGTGGTGGCGGTCAGCATTAATGTTCTAAATACAGTCCATTGGTGAAAGTATGTATATTTTTTTGGGGGAGGCAGATTTCAAAGGTTATTCACAAAGGTAAATGTACACATGACTAAAGACACAAGCGTAAATTTACTCTTACACTTTGTAGTAAATATACTACTTTTAGTTATTCAACATTTACAAGTGTAAATTTGCCGCAAAGTGTATACTTACTGTTAGACCCGACAGCCTCAGGGTGGTCACCCTTAACTTTTTGCCTGCCTCCCTTCACTTTTTGACACCATTTTTGCTGGTTTTAGGACTCTGCACACTTTACCACTGTTAACCAGTGCTAAAGTGCATATGCTCTCTCCCTTAAAACATGGTGGCATTGGCTCATACCCAATTCGCTTATTTAATTTACTTATATGTCCCTAGTACAGTGCACTACATGTGCCCAGAGCCTGTAGATTAAACGCTACCGGTGGGGCTGCAGCACTGATTGTGCCACCCACATAAGTCGCCCCTTAACCATGTCTCAGGCCTGACATTGCAAGGCCTGTGTGTGCAGTTTCACTGCCAATTTCACAGCGCTTCGATGCTCTTTGAGTAGGAACGCGCTTTATAAATCTCGAATTACATTACATTACATTACTTGCCAAGCCTTAAAATTCCCCTTTTTCTACATGTGTCACCCCTAAGGTAGGCCCTAAGTAACCCATAGGGCAGGGTGCTGTGTAGGTAAAAGGCAGGACATGTAACTGTGTAGTTTATATGTCCTGGTAGTGCAAAACTCCTAAATTCGTTTTACACTGCTGTGAGGCCTGCTCCTTTCATAGTCTAACATTAGGGCTACCCTCATATACTGTTTGTATCCTTGTGCACTTCTAAGCCACTCTTTGAAGTCTCCCCAACTTCAAAGGCACATTAGGGTGTTTAAATGGGGCCTCTGACCCTTCCAGTTCAGAAACTTCCTGGAAAAGAAACTCTGCACCAGAACCTGCAACCTGTCAAGAGAAGCTGTCTGGCTGCCCAAAGGACTCACCTGACTGCTGCTTTACTGTTGCCCTGCTGCCATGCTGCCCTCTGGCTCTGCTGAGAAGTGCTCTCCAAGGGCTTGGATTGAGCTTGCCTCCTGTTCCTTGAAGTCTCGGGGCCAAAAAGACTTAGGGGGTTATTACAACTTTGGAGGAGGTGTGAATCCGTCCCAAAAGTGACGGTAAAAAGACGGACATACCACCAGCCATATTACGAGTTCCATAGGATATAATGGACTCGTAATACGGCTGGTGGTATATCTGTCACTTTACTGTCACTTTTGGGACGGATTAACACCTCCTTCAAAGTTGTAATAACCCCCTTAATCTCTTCAAAGAACTCCTTGTGCGGTGAAAATTGGTGCACAGCCTGCCGGAATCGACGCACAGTCTGCGCCACTGTGAGTTAATCACCGCACGCCAGACCGGAATGACGCAGCCGGCTCCATGAGTGGAAATCGACACAGCACCTGCATTGTGACCAGAACTTCGATGCACGCCCCACTGGGTCGATGCATTGCCGAGCTGGAACAACACAGACTGACTTCCTGCGAGGAAGAATTGACGCAGCGCCTGCCGTGAGACAGAAATCTCCCTGCATCGCCGACCGGATCGACGCAGCTCCTGTGACTTCGCCCGGCACGCCCAGGATTTCTCCGCATCGTTCCCGGGGCGTCCAAATACCCTGCAACCCAAAGAGGATCCAAGCCTGCTCGCCGGAAATCGACGCAATGCCTTGTTGCGTGGAAAAACATCAACGCATCGTCTGTATGTGCCTGGAGAAACTGACGCACCCCTCCGTGTTTTCCATGCATCTCCTCCTCTGCGGTCCCCTGCAGACAATTTAGACGCAAACCAGGTACTTTGTGCTTGCAAGAGACACTTATTGCTATTTAAGAACTTAAGACTCTTTTTATCATTTTCTGAAGTGATATTTCAATGTGTACTTATCCAATCTTGAGCATTTTGACCTGCATTTAATCTGATACATATTCTATATTTTTCTAACCTGTGTGGTGTATTTTTGTGGTGTTTATACTGTGTTATTGCATGATTTATTGCACAAATACTTTACACATTGCCTTCTAAGTTAAGCCTGACTCCTCAGTGCCAAGCTACCAGATGGTGGGCACATGATAATTTGGATTGTGTGTGACTTACCCTGACTAGAAAGAGGGTCCTTGCTTGGACAGGAGGTAACCTGACTGCCAACCAAAGACCCCATTTCTAACACTTACATATCCCCACCACCCTCAAATCTGAGAATTTTTTTCAAGGGCAAAGTTTTTACTAGTAGTGGTTCATACATAACCAGTCTCTGCCACTAGGATGGAGATCTCCCTATGGGATAGTATGGGGAAAAGAAAAAAAAGTATCAAAAAATAGCAAGAATAATTTTATGTCCAATATTAATTTAATTTAATATACATATTTATTTTAAAAGTAGAACGAAATGAAAAGTGCTACAGCACAACTCTTTTTGAAATGCACATTTCAATAATTTAAATATATTCAATCACAATATTTTTCAAAGATTGACTAACAAATACCATCTAAAGTAATATTTCACATTTATTTATGTCTATAACAACTTACTAAATGTTAATTATACAATTAATTTGAATTAGTGTGATTGTTTTAAAAAATTGCATCTATCTTTAGAAATTATATCAAACTATTTGATATAACATTTCTTTTTTAAATATGATTTATTACATTAAATCTATATATATTTTAAGAAGTGGAAATGCATTTAGTTATTATCACATTATTTTCTTTGGGTTTCCATTTAAGTCCCTACCTCCATCATTTTCTAAGGGGGGTGTTGCAGCACCATTGGTTAGCTATGTGTGGTGCTGGACTTACTCCAGGTCTGCGTTGGTATATTTGCAACTGTTTCGGACCTTTTTTCACTTTAGTAACATTAGAAGTGCAATTCGTGAATAGAAATGAGCATGAGTGTATGAGTATCCCTCCTTATACACCTTCTTCCTTCTCCCTAATCCTTCCCATTTAATAGTACGTTTTCTCTGTTTTACAGCCACTAACCCTGTCCTCCCACATAAACATTAGTGTACATATCTGGAGACTGTGCATTTGGGGCAGAGCTCTCTGCTCAGAAAGGATAGGAGAGGCCGAGGTGTAAACCTCCACATGTATGTTAGTTAATAGCTTTTTTTCTAATATGTGAGTAATACAATTGTAGTACTGCTAAACCCACTACAAAATTCACTTTGTGGATAGGATGCTTTGTGTTCTAAATCCAGTCCAACTAACATAGAAGAAAGTGCACATATTTGAGGAGATAAGAAGTACTTTTCTAAATCAAGTGCAACAAATATTTTGGAAAGTACATATATTTTGTGGGTAGACAGGTTTACTATACTACGTCTAGTCCAACAAACACAGGTGAAATGCATATATTTGGGGAAGTTGGTAGATTTACTATTTAATTTACATTTAAGTGTTACAAACATTAGGGAAAGTTTGTATATTTGGGGTGGGGTCATACCTGCTATTTAAACTCCAGTCCACTAAACATTTTGGATAATAAATATATGTTTGGGGGGAGGGGGTCACATTTACAACTCATTATTAACAACACAGGCTGACAAAACAACTAAAAAATCGGAATATACATTAAAATAGGTTGTAAAAATTTAAATAGCCCCATTGAACTGAATTACAAAAAAAATAAAATTAACTTTATGATTGTTATCAATATATTATAATTGTAAATAATAATTTTAAATTATTAGAAATGATTATGATAAAACACTATCCCCACTCACCAGCAAAAATACATATAAAATAAAAAAGAAGCCTGATAAAAACTATTATAATAATTTAAAAATAGTTACACAACCAAAACTGTTTTACATATTCACAAAATGATTGTTAAATATAATTATTAGTTAACATTTATGTTAAAATAGAAATGACATCTAATCCCAATAAAACCTGCAAACAAAACAGTACAAAAATGAAATATTTTAAAAATGATCATTAAAATAATTACTACTTTAAAAATTAACTTCATTAATGGTTTAATTGATACCAAGTAATATTAATTTTAATTAAAATGCTATCAATCAATGAATTCAAAATAATAAAAATATCTAAACATCTGACCAAATACTCACATTTAAAAAAATACATATTATTATGTTAGTCACGTAACATTACAATATACTTAAGCACACTAACCACCCAATCCAACAATAAACCCAACAACTCAAAAAACTTAAACATTACTATAATTTTGTTAAAAATAATTAAAACTAAATGGCATAGTAAAATAATTGAAGAAGTAAAACCAAAACACACTACAGTAAACATCAAAATAAAATAACAACTTTATAGTAAATATAATTTTACAGTTCGATATTATTGTAGCAAACTAAAACAATCATATATGCTATGCTAGAAGATTTATAAAGCGGGTGGCGAACCCGTAGGCATCCCAGTGCTAGTTGAGAAAGAGCTTTCCACTAAGGCCGGTGGTGCCACCTGGAGGGTCAGATCTTTAAAAGCCAGGACTTCAGTTGTTTTTTTGAAAGGACAGCTCATTGTCCATGGATCAGATGGTCAGAGGGAGGGAATTCCAAAGACTGGTAGCATTTACGCAGAAAGATCATCCTCCACTTCGGACTCTTCTGATGGTGGGAACGATGGCCAGATGGAGACTGGTGGATCTAAGTAGACGTTAAGTGGTGTAGGGGATGACAAACTGGCATAGAATGGGAGAATCCTGCACATGTAGAGCTTTATGTGCAATGCACCAGGCTTTAAATTAAATTCCTCGGGCAGCTGGTAGCCAATGGAGATCCACAAGACCTTGTCTGACTGATTTGCATCTAGGGATGCCTTACAGCATGTGTGCAGCGGCATTCTGCACGACTTGTCATTTTTTTAATGACTGCCTTGAGGGCACATAGGTAGTGAGAATTGTCATAGTCCAGGTGAGAAAAAATCAAAGCCTGGACTACCAGCCTCCTTGAGGACTTGGAGAGAAAAGGCAGAATCTTGTGCAGCATATGCAAGATTCCGGAGCAGCTAGCTGAAAGTTTGGTCACCGGGGTTTCCATGGACAAAGATTTCTTCAACCAAACCCCCAGACTTTTTATAGCCACTTTAGGGTCAGGAGTGGGGCAGAGACATACCAACCAGCCGAGGGCCCATTGAGGAGAGGGATTGTCCCCGAGGGTCACATGGTTGGTTTTAGCACTATTCAGCTTAAGACAGGATTTATTCATGCAGCTGGCTACTAGCGCCAGACATGGTCCCAGAGTGGGAGCTAAAGGATCTGAGTCGGGGACGAGCGAGAAAACCAGCTGATTGTCATCCACATAGGGGACTATAGAAATCTCAAAGGGAGCTACGATATCTGCGAGGGTTTGCAGAGACGTGTTAAACAACTTAGGGCTTAGGGAAACAGAGGAGCAGGCCTTTTAAAAATCCTGGAAGAATATATCCTTCAGGAAGGAGCTTAGCCACCTCAGGGTTTTCTCTTTTGACACCGGCTTAGAGGATACTAGAGAGTGGCATGATCAACAGTTTCAAAGGACACACTGAGATCAAGAATTATAATGGCAGTCATATCTTCTTGTTCTAATCTCACTAAAATCTGCTTCCTGGTGTGACTGCAGATAGGAGCATGGTTTTGGTACTATGTTTGCTCTGAAAACCAGTTTAGGTGTCGTGCAAGAAGGAGTTGGCCTCAATGAATTCAGAGAGATGTTCATTAACATACTTTACTTATGCCTGGAAGTAGGAAGATTGGGCGATGATTCCCGAGGCATGAGGTGTCAAGATTAGGCTTTTTAAGAATGGATTTGACCATGGTGTATTTCCAAGGATGAGGGACCACTCCTTTCTCCAAGGAAAGGTTAACCATCTCAAGCAGGATGGGAAAAAGTATTTCTCCTCCCATAGACAGAATTCAGGCTGGGGCAGCATCAAGTGGGAATCCAGATTTGGTTTGGCTAAACAAAAGCAGCAAAAGTTTCCAAGGCAAGGTGGGGGAGACTCTGAAAGGATGGGTGAGGTACTCTCCTTACTGTTACTAAAAAAATTGGGAAAGGGGCTTTTTCCACCTCCTGAAAGGAGCTGTAAATATCAGAAATTTTAGCTGCAAAGTAGACGGCCATAGCATTACACCTGTCATTAGAGAGTTGAGAGAGTGATCTATTGGGATTGAGTTCCAACAGTGCATTAGTGATATCCCTAGGTGAGTTAGCAGCTTTGTTAATTCTTGTCTGATTTCTACATGGTAGGCCCTGACTGTTTTCTGGTATTTAATTTTTTTGTTACCTGTAATCCTTTCTCCAATCCCTTTGAGCAATCTTAGTTTTTTAAAAACTCTATAATGGGGGGAGCACCAGGGGGTGCCTTTTTTTTATTTTTGATAAAACTTTATTCTTCAGGATAAATTGTAAAGGGAGTGGTTTATCCATTCTGAGATCCTAATATTGGCCGCATGTGGATCAGAGACCAGGAGGAGTGTGGTGTATGTGTCAAATTTTCACGCTTTAAGTGAGACCAGCACCGGTATTCCTAAACTGATGGTTGATGGTATAGGGATATCTTCAGGGCATTTTATGAACTATAGGAATCATAGGAAAGGTAAAGGATTGAGAACCTGCAGCAAGGGATTATTGGTAAAAATAACAGATTTCTCTTTGCTTCAGTGGTGCCCTGAGATTTTTGAACCAGTTGAATGGCTGCAAGGTTTCACATAAAGCTGATGGTTAGAGTATCTGTTGGATCGTCAAAATGTAGATTTATGTCTCCCAGCACAGTGACGTGTGTTTTTTTTATTGCAAGACTGGCAAGGACCCCAGGTAACGTCTGGGCAAATTGGACTGCCAGTCCGAGGGGACTAGAACTCCAGAGAATGTATGTGTGTTGAACAAGGTTATGACAAATTTTAGGCTTTCATAATTAACAAGTGGGCATATATCAGTGAGGCACATGAGATTGAACTTTAATATATTAGCAAGCCCACCACCCTTCCTGTCTTCTCTATCTTCTCTTACAATATATTAGTAGGGGGTAGGGCCTGGATAATACCAGGTCCTGACTCCTCATGGAGTCATATTACTGTGAGAAAGACCACCTCAGGTTTTACTTCTTCCAGAAATGAGAAGACATTCAACGAATGGCGTGGGAGAATTCTGCAGTTTAGGAGAAACATTTTCTAACAAGCCTTCCTGGAGATGTGGCAGGGGTAATCAGAAAAAGGGGCAAGTGGGTGCAATTTGAAGCAGTACTTACATTTCAAGTAGCCCTTAGTTAGGTCAATAGGGTGGGAGTATTTATTTATCATATACTTACATTCAACATTTTTGTCCATATTTTTATAGTCATGATATATTCACTGCAATATTATAGTTAGGCAATTTTTCAGAGTCAGTATTGTGGTCACAGTGCTCTGCAGCCTTTTGACTAGTTTTCCTCTATGTAAATAATATACACATACATATCTACATACATTTAGTCCAGGATATTCAGAATGAACACCATTGCCATTTGGAGGACTGGGAGGCCCAAGGGCTACAAGCCTACACAATGAACAAATAAAGTGTTAGGGAACAATTACACAGAATATCTGCAAACAAATAAAGTGGCCACAGAATATGGAATTCACATAATTAAATATTTTTGGATAATGTAATCCAATGGCCAAGGAGAATAGCTAATAAGTAATCAATGCAGCCCAAGATAAATTAAAGTCGCAGGCACTATGGGCCTCATTCCGACCCTGGCGGTCATGGACCGCCAGGGCCGGGGACGGAGGAAGCACCGCCAACAGGCTTGCGGTGCTTCAGGGGCAATTCTGACCGCGGCGGTAAAGCCGCGGTCAGAAAAGGGAAACCAGCGGTTTTCTGCCGGTTTTCCCCTGCCCCAGGGAATCCTCCACAGCGGCGCTGCAAGCAGCGCCGCCATGGGGATTCCGACCCCCTTCCCGCCAGCCAAGAGGCTGGCGGGAACGGGTGTCGTGGGGCCCATGGGGGCCCCTGCAGTGCCCATGCCACTGGCATGGGCAATGCAGGGGCCCCTTAACAGGGCCCCATTAGGATTTTCAGTGTCTGCAAAGCAGACATTGAAAATTGCGACGGGTGCCACTGCACCCGTCGCACACCAGCAACTCCGCCGGCTCCATTCGGAGCCGGCTTCATCGTTGCTGGGGCTTTCCCGCTGGGCGGGCTGGCGGCCTTTTGGCGGTCGCCCGCCTGCCCAGCGGGAAAGTCAAAATGACCGCCTCAGTCATTTGACCGTGGTACGGTCTTTTGGCGGTCTCCGCCCGGCGGGCGGTGCCCGCCGCCGGCTGGGGTCGGAATGACCCCCTATGTGTGTTTAACGTTTCATATGGAGCATGTACTGTGACAATATTATTTAAACTAGAGCCAAGTCAATTTCTCTGTAGCTTTTGTTCTCTCATGAGTGACTTCCTCAACAACTGAAAATTCTCTAACCCCAATCTTAAATTTGCTTCACACTTTAATTATCTATGACAATGCGATGTTGTTTGTTTACTTTTCGATAGAAAGAACGTTCTTACATTCTAAGCAAGCTGAGCACAACAGATACCTATGGTACCTTCTTCTTGAACAGATTCCTGTGTGAGGTGGTGGGGGCACACTCAGAAAAATATTTCACTGTGTCTAGCATGTATTGGATTTCAGAATAGATTCAGGTTTTTTACTGATTGTAACCCCTTTTTATGGCCTCAGCTAGGCCTCTTGCCAACATATCCATACCCAGCATCCTGTGTTTTTCTGTCCATATTTATTTTATGAGAATTTTCTGTACCTTTAAAATGAAAGATGAGTGACTTTAGACTGGCCTTCTAGCAGCCTTGACAAATGTAATCTGAGATTGCAGACCTTTTACATTGTTTCACATCATATAGTCCACATTTAAGGGATTTCTGTAGCAGTACAGGAAAAGTTTGTACATTTTGTAATCTCCATAGGCACTAAAATTCTAATGAGGATTTACGAAAAAACATCTAAAAGCAGAAATGCAGTGCTTCAAATGATATTTTGCATCCTACTATCCTATTTGGTGTCTACAATGGAACAGCCCACATTGGAACCCATAAATTGAGGAAGGGTAATTTATCTTCACTGTCTGAATGGAGAGAAGGTCCATGCACCTAGAATGAGCTTTAGCTTGTTAACTTTCTTTGTTCATTCTGAAAGCAGGAGTAGATACTCAACTGTAAATTTCCATGATGCGATTTAGTATCTGATTTCATTCTCTAGTAAGATCAGTTGACTAGCATGTGAGAGGTCATTTTTTATTTTTAAATCAGAAACCTCTATGATGTACTCAATTTGAAAGTGCTCAGTGAGTTCTCAACATGAAACTCATAAGGGTGCCAGTTGTGGGTAGCACACTTCATAATGGCTTACGGGTATAGTGCCATTCATTGTCTCCCCAAGAGCTGAAATATAGAACAGGACGTCTCTATTCCATCATCTGATCTCGAGGAACAGTCTTACCACCTCTGGAGTAACATTGGAAGAACTAGGAAATCTGTTATTGAAAATCTTGTAGCAGCCCCGAAAAGGAGTGTCATTCTGGAGTTATTCAGCAGTTCAAATTTAAACAATCAGTTGCTTACAATTAAGGATTCTATCTTTTGGGTTGTCATCTGGCACAGCCATTCCTTGAGATCCACTATAGATGCTGTGGCTTTGTCAGATGCAGCCCTATCACACCATCCAGAGCATGAGGTAATGTTAGGTAAATTAATATAGGGTGTAATATTATTCATTTATGTTGTGATGTCCTCTCCTATGCTACTCTCGCCAAGCAAAAAGGCAGACCACCAGCAGCATGGTGGTATTGTAGCTATGCGGTCCGACCTCCAGCACCATCATTGCCACAGCCAACCACTGAGCCTATTACAAACACACAGTCGCCGTGGTGGTCACTTTGTGGCAGTTAGCCAAAGGCGGTCGACCACCGTGGTACTCGTTCAGCAAAATAACAGACAAGTGAAAAATTGACAAATTACTACACAGTTGACACACATTGACCCAGTGGATACACCTGCAAATCACACTTTAAAACACACCCTTCCACAGACCACAATCCTTTGCATCTTCTCAGCAAGAAAGACATCAGAGACCACCGTTTTGTTTACATTGATAGATAAGGCACCCCTTTTTTCACCATCCCATTTAACACCTTGCACACATTTTTGCCCATTCACTCCCTATCTCACGTCCCCTGTTAAGTAAATCTCTGTCACCATGTGTTAGTTATCCACCATGTCACTTGCCAAAAATCCTTGTTTCTCTGAAGATGAGTTGAGACTATTGGTGGATTAAATCATACGAGTAGAGCCACAATTGTTTTTGAGCCTCTGTCCAGCATACTCCTCTTAGTAGGAAAATGAAACTGTGACAAAGGATTGTCAACAAAGTGAATGCTGTAGGCAGCACCCTTGGCACACAGGAGGACGTTAGGAAGAGATGAAAAGACCTGAGTGGCAAGGTGCATTCCCTGGCCTCCAGGCAGCAGATGGGGGCGAACAAAACTCCCAATGCTCAATTAGGCCTCTTTCCCTGGTAAGAGAAGGCCTTGGTCATCCTACATCCTGAGGGCTTGACAGGAATACCTGGGGGAGTGGAGTCTGGTAAGTCACCACAAAAAATGTTTGCAAAAATGTAATGTACTGCATGCTCACAGTTCAGCTTTTGCCACTGTGTTGTTCATGTACTTCACCAATATCTAATACCCAGAGTATCTGAGATGTAACACTGTCAATGTGTATTGTTGAACCCAACAGCACAGCTACCAAGGCCCATCACATGCCATAAGTCGAAATAGTGCCTGTAAGTCTTTCAAAATAAAAAAATCATCCCAGGAATCATGGTGTGTTTCAACATGTAAATGTGTGCACAAACGTGAATGCAGTCTACCTACAGATATGTAATACCCAATATTTGTTAAGTGTTGGGAAGCAGAGGGAGTGACCTGACTGCAAAGCACAATAAACCCTGTATCTGTAATACCAACCACCTGCCGAGGGTTCACTTGCCCATAAAACTCTGTTTTTTAACCCTGGAATGAAGATTACTCACCTGGGAGTGAGCAATATACAGTTCATTCTCAACTTAGAGACATTTCTGTCTACCTAGTTCCATCTTGACCTGCTATCCCAAGATAAAACTGTTGAGGACAGGAACACCTTACCAAGTGTGTTCAACAAGTATAATCCTACAGCCTCAAATTGCACCCCTGTATTGATATCTGCAGCAAGCACATTAATACAGCACTGCACACATGATGACTGCAGTTACATATACAACAAAGTTCTGGGTTTGCCTGCATCTCACTCAACTAGGCCTCAAAATGGTCAAAGGCATATGTTGCCTGTCCACTATGTGGCCTTACTGTTGGTAAGATGTCATTTCATCTCATGATCTAAAGTGCAACTGATCTGCACATCTCATCAGCTGCATGAGTCAAATAGTTTCGGCAAGCTTCACACATGTCATGTCATTGATACATGGCACAATAGGCTAACCTGCAACTTAAGAATGTCCAATGCCTCTGCTTATAGTAACACAAAACCTTTGGAGGTAGATGGCATGTCTCAACCAGTAACAATGTACTTCCTTCATCAACAGGTTGAGGTGCCACTGGGCACACTGAGGCCACAGAAGAGACAACCACTACCCCCCTGGATGAAGCCGTCAGTGATGACGGCACTTCTGGACCTGTGGATGTGGAGGACAGTCCTTGCCCATTTGGGCAATCTGGTCAGACGACAACAGTGAGTCTCACTGGGGCCACAATGTCACCTCCCAGCCATGTTTGTCAACATCCCAGGAAACAATGCACCCCCTTTCTCCTGTGTACCTATCAGAGTTTCCACCATCTTGTGCCCCCCAGTCCTGGATCCTGAGGTGCAACTCAACACTCCTGACACTGAGGATCCAGGACCAAGTTGGAGAGTGCACCCTGCGCCAAGCACACAGGCTTGTGGTGGTAGGGTGTGAGGGAGGGATGCTGGGGCCAGCCAAGTGAGGCCACTAGGGCTGCTTTTGGCCAGTACACCTTCAGCCATGTCTTGGGGGTCTATCAGGTGCCCCAAGGCATGATGGGCCAGGTGTTGACTGAATTCCGAGAAATGAAGCAGCTTCAGAGGGTCATGATTGAAAAAATGGATGTCCATAACAACAAAATGGACACCCTAATATGGGTTCTGAGGGAAATCAACACCACCCTGATCAGGGCTTTCATCCCACTACCTACCCCTTCCTGTGTGGCAGCTACATTACACCAAGGTACATCTGCAGCAGTAACAAGGATGGAGACCCTGCCAGAGGCACAATCACTAACAGATACCCCTGCCTCTGCAGCAGCTGATCCCACCACCTCACACGCGGGGACGTCCAGCAAAGAATCCAGCAGTATTGCAATAAATTCACCATGACAAACTCATTGCTTGCTGTCTTTAATTTTACATTTATTGTGCATATGTCAGACCATGTGGACCATATGATGATGTTCCAAGGTACTTGTGCAAGATGGGATATCTTGCATGTATACAGTGTCCATCTCAGGATTACAACCATTTCACACAAACGCATTCATACAAGTGTCTTGTCAAAGAAGAATTTTTATTACATTGGTCAGCGCATAGGCTGTCAATATATCCGAAGCATAGCAAATCATACATGATTGAATCATACGGGGTAAATGAACAAATTTACAGGTACAGACCTCTAGACCATAGAAGGAAGGGATTTATCAGACATAGGCCCTCATTCTGACCTTGGCGGGCGGCGGAGGCCGCCCGCCAAAGTCCCGCCGTCAGCTTACCGTTCCACGGTCGAAAGACCGCGGCGGTAATTCTGACTTTCCCGCTGGGCTGGCGGGCGGTCGCCTTCAGGCCGCCCGCCAGCCCAGCGGGAAAGAGGCTTCCACGATGAAGCCGGCTCGGAATCGAGCCGGCGGAGTGGAAGCTGTGCGACGGGTGCAGTTGCACCCGTCGCGTATTTCACTGTCTGCGCAGCAGACAGTGAAATACATTTAGGGGCCCTCTTACGGGGGCCCCTGCAATGCCCATGCCAGTGGCATGGGCACTGCAGGGGCCCCCAGGGGCCCCGCGACCCCCCCTACCGCCATCCGGATCCCGGCGGTCGGACCGCCGGGATCTGGATGGCGGTAGGGGGGGTCGGAATCCCCTCGGCGACGCAGCAAGCTGCGCCGCCGTGGAGGATTCAATGGGGCGGCGGTACACTGGCGGGAGCCCGCCAGTGGTGCCGGTCTGACCGCGGCTTTACCGCCGCGGTCGGAATCCCCATTGGAGCACCGCCGGCCTGTCGGCGGTGCTCCCGCGGTCCTCCGCCCTGGCGGTCTTTGACCGCCAGGGTCAGAATGACCGCCATAGTCTGCAGAATAGGGAAACATTAAAGCAGTTGATGTCATCAGCTGGAGGCATATTTCCAACCACACAAAAGTAATCCAACATCATATCATGCAAGACTCAGACAGATTGCAGCACAACAGTTTCTGATCACAGGGTCATTACAATGTAATATGTTGGCATCTGGTGGTATGACACAAGCAAATGTCAGTGATGTGGCACAGGCACTTTGGCCTACAATGATGAAACACATCAACAGCTACATACAGGTCATACAAAAAGAGCATTTAACCAATGTGAAGTGAAACTAATATGAATTTTGCCTACAACTACATATTTTTTGACTACATGATGACATCCATGATGCACCAGGGCCACCACACGACAAGGAACATGTCCAATAGAATCTTCTAAACTTCCATCCTATCACTATGCAAGCTGTCTTGGCACATGTTTCATACACCCAAAGTCTGTGACCTACATTCCCTGGAACAATCCATGTTCACCTCATATGCCCGATCGGCATCACATACCTGCCAATGTCACAACTCTGAAATGCCCACATGAAGATTTCATGGTGAAGGTATGTGAACAAAGAACAAAACAAGGAGTATAGGTATGAAACCATACATATGACACAAGTAACATAGCAAGCATCTGGAAAACAAAGTACATTACGATAAATCTAACATAAACGAAGCAACAGCATCAAGATGTGAATGTGTCAAAAGCTATCTCATCAAACAGCCTTTGGCTGATTTTGCCTGAGCATCAGCTCCCTAACTATTTCCAAGAATTTACTCCACACATTATCACAACTATAGCTCGTTTTACAGTCCAAGTCTTGACATCACATGGCATCCTTACACTCATGAGAAGAAACTGTTGATGAGATCTTGTCACAAGTCAGCTTCATCCTCTTCACCACTATCATTTTAATTTGACATTTCAGGATTCTCACCCGGTGGCACTGCAGGCTCGCCCTCCTGTGGGATGTAAGGGATATTCCTCTGAAGGGCAATTTTAAGGAGCATGCCACAGTGATATGACACACTTTCCCAGGTGAGTAGAGGAGGGCTCCCCCAGGCTTGTCCAGACAGTGAAATCTGGCCTTCAGGAGCCCAAAAGCCTGCTCCACTGCCCGCTGTCGTCTTCCATGAGGCCTCATTGCCCCTGACATAGTTGGATTCCTCAGCGGCATGAATAACCAAGGACGATTTAGATATACTGAGTGTCCTGTTTAGGAATGAGACATAAGTGCAACAATGGGTCACTCACTTCATGATTGTAGCACCTGACATTGCTTGCACAAAGTCAGGACAGATTTGACTTACCAACCAGCCAGGCCTTCTCTGGTTGAAGTTGTTACATCAGCTGGGGTATGGTGCTGTTTCGCATTACAAAGGAATTATGGGCTGAACCGGGAACCTGGCACAGACATTTGAGATGTAGAGAGCTGACAAGCAGACAAATTGCACATTGATAAAATGGAAGTTTTTCCTGTTGCAATAGATTTGTCCACAGGCCTGCGGTGGCACCAAGACATGTGTGTCATCAATTGCTCCCACCACATGTGGGAGGTGAGCAAAACCATAGAAGTCAGTCTTCACATTGGCTAAATCCTCACATTGAGGGAACCTGATATAGCTGTCAATGTGTTTCATCATTGCTGATAGGACATCTCTTAACATAAGACTGAACAAAGGTTAGGACATATCGCCAGATATGACCGCCTTATATTGGAAGAACCCTGTGGCCAGAAAGTGTAATACTGCGATGATTTGAGCATTGGGTGGTAAGCAGGTTGGATACTGTTTTCAGGCATCAGATCTGGTTCCAACTGATGGCATAAAACAACAAGTGTTTACCTATTTAAAAGGTATGTTTTATGATGTAATGTACTTCCACGGTTTAAAGGTCTGGCAATGGATGGTACACTGGAGCTTGTTGCTTCCTCCCTCTCCCAGGGTATCTATATGTAAAAATACATGAATTAGAGCATTAGTCACTGTGTCCATAACAGCATACATGATGTATAGCAACAAATTCATGTGACAAAGCATTTCTGACTGGAAATACATTACACCCAGTACACATCACAGCTGCAACTACACAAGGGTCATATGTGACCCCCATGATCCAACACATGTCCACAACATGGATTTGGGCAACACTCAAATATCTTCTCCTCAATTGCCCCTCGAAATTTAACAGTCTGTTCCGACTGTCAAAAATACCATCAGCGGCAGTGGAGAGTGGCACCCCCACCATATGCCATCTGTGCCAAGCGACACACTACACAGATGATTGTATAGTATAACCTATCCAACAAAACTGTTTTAGCATGTTTGCGATGATCCGACACATATATTGGTGTTGTGATGTATCTAACAGGTCCAATACTGTATTTCCAACTGCCAAATTAGCGGATGCCTGACCGACTTCACTGGACATTATGAACCGCCCACGACCGCTGGTGGAAGTCATCCATGCAGTTGGCGGTTTCAACCATAGCGGACACAGCCATAGGCTAAGGTTGTTGCCTGTGGCAGTCGTGGCCCCATGGCTGTGCCCATTGGCGGTGATGACTGCGTACGTGGTGTACGCACATGCTGCGTTTTGAAAATGTACTCACTTGACTCCTGACACTGCTGCCATCAGCACCTCCACCACTTCAGCTGCTGGGAGCAATCATGCCACTGTCAGCAGGTCAAAGAGCCCCTGCATTGTCTCCAGAAGAGCCAGAGAAACTCATGGACGAGGTCTTTCCCCTGTATGGTCAGCTCTATGGCTCACCAGAGAAGCAGGTAAGAACCTCATAGGCACATTTGACTTTGTTCAACACCATCCTTTCCTCACAGGCTACAATGTGCCCCTGTGTGCCGGATAGTCTTCTTGTGTGCCTGTTGTCACATTTTGTGTGGCATAAATGAAATGCACATGGGGTGCAATTATTGGAGAAAAGTACTGTATGTATTGCACATTCACAATGTGTTGTGTGTTGTGTTTTAAGGCCACGATCATCCTTGTGTTGCATTCACATACCTAGGCAAGAAGACTTTGGGGGTCATTCTGACCTCGGCGGTAAAAGGCCCTTACCGCCGGTCAGAAGTCCGTCATTCTACTGCCGCGTCCGCGGTAAACCGCCACGGTCATTCTGACCCACAACTGACAAACCTCCAAAAATCCGACATCCACAGCAGGCCGCCACATCAGCGGCCAGTGGTAAACTGGAGATGACCAAACCTCCACCGCCACGCCAACAGAAACACGCCCATGTCATTCTGACCCACAAATCCACGCGGCGGTCTTTCAACCGCGGTATTCCATTGGCGGTACACACCGCCGCGCTCAAAATACACACACAGCTCCAAAACACAGCCACATTGGACAATTTGAAATACACACACCTGATACACATACACACACCACTCCCACACACCCAACCCAATATAAAACACACACCCACATCACCCACAAACCCCTACGACCAAAGATCAGAGACGAAGGAGAGAGAGCTACATCACACAGAGGCACACTACACCATCACACACACCACATAGAAGCACAAAGCACCACACACCAACACACTCATCACCACATACACCACCCCACACCTCATCCACACCACCCCATGGCACCCCAAAGGCACCCACGCTTTTTGGACCAAGAACTCCGGGTCATGGTGGAGGAAATTATAAGAGTTGAACCCCAGCTCTTCGGCTCACAGGTGCAGCACACCACTATAGCCAGGAAGGCGGAGCAATGGCAGCGGATCGTGGACAGGGTCAACGCGGTGGGACAGCATCCCAGAAATCGGGACGACATCCGCAAACGCTGGAACGACCTACGGGGAAAGGTGCGCTCGATGGTCTCGCGACACAACATCGCAGTGCAGAAGACTGGCGGGGGACCCCCACCCACTCCACCCGAATTCACAGCATGGGAGCAAGAGGTACTAAACATCCTGCATCCTGATGGCCTCGCTGGAGTACACGGAGGAATGGACTATGGTAAGTACAATCTCAACTACTTCACCCCCCCCCAGCATGCTAACCCCCACCACCACCCTCACCCCCAACCCCCCATCACACATCCTCCCTGAGAATGTCTCTCCAGCACAACCCACCCAACACCAACCCCTGCATGCCACCACAAACTATGGACACCCATCACCTAAGCATGACCACTGCACATACCCCCCCCCCCCAAAACACCCTCACAACACCTCCCCCAAGGGAATGGCAGCACTGGGGGACAAGGGCGCCCATAAATCGCACGCAATAGCACACACAGAAACAATAACCATACTCTCTTACCCCATGGAGGACCCGAACGCCAACACACCGGTCAGGAGGGTCCAGAAATGTCCATCCCACCCCCGGAAGAGGCCCCCAGTGATGACAGCAGCTCTGTCGACCTGGAACCTGATGACCAGCCCGGACCATCGGGGACCTCTGGACAGTGGGTTCCCCACACACAGACACAGGCCACACCAGACCCAACCCCCTCTGGGACCAACAGCACAGCTCCCACCCAGCGGGCCCATGCCTCTGTCTCTAGGACAGGTCAATCAGCGGTGTGTCTGCCACTACAGGGCACCCAGGCTAACCCACCACCCCAACAACAACAGGGACCTGGGGGCAGTGGTAGTGGGCACACCGTCCAGGGGACAGAGGCTGGGGGAAACCGGGCAACTCGGAGGGCTGCTGTGCGACAGGGGGGGAGGAGAGGCCCAGGGAACCCACTCTCCAAGAGGCCCTCACCACCATCATGGCAGATGGCGATGGCGACGGTACTGGCCAGGTTCCAGGAGATCCAGGCACAGCAGGAGGAACGCTACATGGGGTTCAGCAATCAACTCACCAACATCTCTACCGCTATGGTGAGCATTGTCCAGGCCCTGAACCGTATAGAAGACACGTTGCGGGACCATGTGGCACCACACAGGGCCCCTGTCCCTAGCCCGGACCAGGAACAGCCTACCACCTCTGCCGGCGCTAGTGGTCAGGAGCCCCCACCACAACGACAGGCCACCAGAACCCCACCTCCTGCTGAAGAACAACCACCCCGCAAGAGGAGCCTGAGATCAAAAAAATAGACAGAGTAGGATGTCAAGATCCCCGCCAGCATGAGATACCCCCTGAAGTCATCCCACTGTCCCACATTGCCACCCTGTCCAACCTTGAACTGCCCCTGCTCCATCCTTCCACAGGCAAATGGACAATGCACCTGTGAGACTGAGAACTGGACTCTGCCATGGACATTACTCCACCCCCACCCATCACCGTGTTAATATCATGTACCATTATCTAGCACTACAAATAAATCACTCATTGCACTGAAATCTATCAGGAGTCAGCCTGTATTATTTACAAATGTATAACACATTACAGATCAATTATGTTCGGTTAACTTTGTGTTGAAAACATACTGAGGTCAATAAGCATTAGTCCATGGGCTAACCAACCAGAAGTCACGCAGTGGGTCATACAGCACTGAAAAGGGAAGGGAAAATCAAACATCAGTCTAAAAGAACTGGGGGGAAATAGACAAAGTTGAGATGCAGGAGTCTTCAAGTAAATGTAAAATGGCGTGGGTGATTCTTACCTGTGTGCTACTGAAAATACTGTTGGATAACTCTGTCCCTGTTGTCTGTGTCGTCCTCTGAGTCTTCCTCCTCTTCACTCTCCGCAGGCTCCACAGCTGCTTCAACACCACCATCTGGACCATCCTCCTGCAGGAAAGGCACCTGACGTCGCAATGCCAGATTGTAAAGCATACAGCAGGCCACGATGATCTGGCACACCTTCTTTGGTGAGTACATCAGGGATCCCCCTGTCATATGCAGGCACCTAAACCTGGCCTTCAGGAGGCCAAAGGTCCTTTCTATGATCCTCCTAGTCCGCCCATGGGCCTCATTGTACCGTTCCTCAGCCCTGGTCCGGGGATTCCTCACTGGGGAAAATAGCCAAGGCAGGTTGGGGTAACCAGAGTCACCTATTAGCCACACACGTTGTCCCTGTAGCTGTTCCATCACATAAGGGATGCTGCTATTACTCATCACATACGCGTCATGCACTGAACCAGGGAACATGGCATTTACATGGGAGATGTATTGGTCAGCCAAACAGACCACCTGGACGTTCATAGAATGATAACTTTCCCTGTTTCTGTACACCTGCTCATCGTCTTTTGGGGGTACTAAGGCCACATGGGTCCCATCAATGGCACCAATTATGTTGGGGATATGTCCAAGGGCATAAAAATCACCCTTCACAGTGGCCAAATCAACCTCCCAGGGAATAGAATGTAACTCCGCATGTGTTTCGTCAGGGCAGACAACACTCTAGAAAAAACTTTTGAAAACATGGGCTGAGACATTCCAGATGACATGGCCACTGTCATCTGGAATGAGCCACTTGCAAGAAAATGGAGGACTGACAGAACCTGCACCAGAGGGGGGAATTCCTGTGGGTTGGCGGATGGGGGACATCAGGGCTGGCTCCAGCTGGGCACACAGTTCATGGATAGTGGCACGGTCAAGTCGGTATCGTAGTATGATGTGGCGTTCTTCCATTGTCGACAGGTCCACCAGCTGTCGGTACACGCGAGGATTCATCCTTCTCCTCGCAAGTGCCAGCGGATGGTTCCTAGGAAGGACAACATGGAGCACAGAGTCAAGCAACTCACAGGTACGTTCAACACAGCTTGCATAGCACACGGTTATCTATGTATTGAAAGGCGTGTATGTGTGGCAATGCAAGGCCTAGGCCTGTGTGACGCAGTACAAATTATGCCATGTGGGCCCTTGAAATGGCGACTGCCTGACCTGTGAAGTGGGACAATGGGATGTGAGGTCAATGCGCTGGCGGGGCGCACCGTGGCGGTAGGCGGTCGAAGACCGCTATACGAAGCCGCATTGGTTAACATGGAAGCCTATGGGTTTCAGGAGCCAATGACGAGGTGCGCCGGCGGTCGCGGTACGCACCGCCGCGGTACGCACCGCCGCGGGCGTGACCGCCATTTTCTATCTGCTTAATCACTCGAGACCTGATCATCCACAGGAGAGGACCTATACTGCAAGTGCTGCTGTGACCTCGGTCTGGAAGTGACAATGGCTGCTGCGACTGGGGAAAGGGCCCCTGCCTTCACGTCTGAAGAGTTGGAGAAGCTCGTGGATGGGGTCCTCCCCAGTATGCGTTACTCTACGGTCCTCCAGACCAACAGGTAAGTACACCGTGTGCACATGGAATGGGCGATGTCTGTGTGGAGTGGGGTGGATGTAAGTTGGTGGTGTGGGGGCCGAATGAGGAGTGCAACGCACAACAGATGAGAGCATGTGCCATTTGGCAAAGTTGGTGAGGGGGGGACAATCACATCTAACATGCAGTTCATTGATGAATGTTTCCTTCCCACCCTGTACATGTCAAATAGGTCAGCGCCCATCAGAAAGTCGACATTTGGCGTGCCATCGCCAAGGAAGTCCGGACCCTGGGGGTCCACAACAGACGGGGCACCCACTGCCGCAAGAGGTGGGAGGACATCCGCCGCGGGACCAGGAAGACCGCCGAGTCACTGCTGGGGATGGCCTCCCAACCTAGGAGGGGTGCCAGTCGTACCCTGACCCCCCCTGATGTCCCGGATCCTGGCGGTGGCCTACCCTGATTTGGATGGGCGCTTGAGGACATCACAGCAGACACAAGGGGGTGAGTATCAGCACATTCTCTATCTTTCTGCGCAGTGGAGGCGTCTGGGTGGGGGAGGAGGCCTGTGGGTGACATTAGGCCAGGGCGCTTTCTGTAGGCTAGTCCCCTCCCTTAGGCATGGCCCTGTGCTCCCGGCCCCCACCTCTGTAGGGTGACAAGTACAGCTATTGATGGTCCAGCATCACACATGTGCGCGTTTGTCATCTCTAGACCTGTTGTCCTAGTCAGGAGTACTGAGTAGTGTACCCCGAATGCGCGGCGTAGTGCATGAGGCTCCTCTGTCTGTCCTCTCCGCCAACGGTGTTGACATTGCATGCACTCAACCTGGTCTTCGTTTTTCTCCCCCCACCCTTCTTCTTCATCTTCTTGTGCATGTGTGCATTAGCATCATCAGGCGGAGGAGATTTGGCATCGGAGCACGAGGGAGCGGCCAGTCACAAGGCCCCGGTGGCCCCAGGAACAGACACTGAGGGCACCAGTGATCCGGAGGGTGAGGGGAGCACCACAACGGGGACCGGTGGTGAGACCAGCGACACAGACACGTCCTCGGATGGGTGCTCCCTAGCGGTGGCGGCAACATCCGTGCCCCCCGCCTCTACAGGTACAGCCGCCACCCAGCGCACCAGCCCGCCCTCCCAGCAGCCCCTCAGCCTACGCTCCGTGCCTGCTCGCCCAGGAAGGCGGGCGTCTCCTTCGCCCCAGGCACCTCAGCCCCTGCCCCTGTCACCCCTGCTGCCCTCAGTGCGGAGCTCAGTGACCTCCTGAGGACGCTCATTGTTGGGCAGACTACCCTTTTGAATGCCATCCAGGGGGTAGAAAGGGAGGTGCATCGGAGCAATGCCTACCTGGAGGGCATTCATTCGGGTCAGGCTGCCCATCAACGATCGTTCAATGCTCTGGCCTCAGCACTGACGGCAGCCATTGTCCCTGTTTCCAGCCTCCCTCTTCTGACTGCCTCCACCCTGTCTCTGTCTCCTGTTCCTCAGCCTATCCCATCCACACCATCTGACCAGCCTGCACACACCTCAACACCAAAGGGCAGCTCATCCAGACACAAGCACCACAGATCCCACAAACACTCACCCAAGCAACACCCAGATGCAGACATACCAACAGTCACTACCACCTCTGTGTCCCCCTCCTCCTCGTCTCCCTCCTCCCTCCCTGTGACGTCTACACTCACACCTGCATGCACACCAACATCAGCCAGTGCTTCCATTACCACCACACCCTCCAGTACAGTCCGCACGTGTGCAGTCACCACCCCCACTGCCATTTACACGTCCCCTGTGTCCTCTCCCACTGTGTCTGTCACCCCCTCTTCCAAGACACAAAAACGCAGGCAGCCACCCACCCAACAGCCATCCACCTCACGACAGCCTACAGCACCAGCACCTTCACCCAATGACAGCACACCTGACTCTCCTACAACCACATCCTCTTCCTCCACTCCCATCACCACTTCTCCTACCCTTTACCTTGGTCCTAAAAAACCTTTCCTCGCTAATCTTGACCTCTTTCCCTCCGATGACCCACCCCCTCCATCTGCAAAGAGTCCCAAGAGCACCTCAGCCACCACCAGCCCAGCTACGAGTGTTACTGTTGTGCATGGGTTCTGGAGTCCACCCTTTGCCAGCAGTGACACTTCAATCAGCAGCAAGGACACATCCAGCCCCCCCCCAGGGAAGAGGACCAGGAAACACAAGGGCCGCCGTGAGAGGACTGACACGGCTGCCCCCAAGGAGCAATGTTCGCCCACTTCACCTGCCACAACATCTAGGGGAGGCAAGGGCCCGAGAGCCACATCTAAGGAGTGAAAGGGCAGCAGGGCGGAGAAGTCAGGCAGCAGGAGCGCGGAGCAGGTGGGCCCCACATGCCACGTCCCAGCTGTAAGGGAGGACACCCATGGGCCCAGGACTCCGTCACCGAAGGGTCCAGAAACATCACGGTCGGAGGGGGACTGAGCAGGGAGTCCAGCCCAGGTCTGGCTCCCTTGACTTACTGGATGAGCACCGCTGAACAGGGCCCCGCTGTGAAGATAGGCACCGCTGAACAGGGCCCGCCGTGCAGAAGAGCACCGCTGAACAGGGCCCCGCCGTGAAGATAGGCACCGCTGAACAGGGCCCGCCGTGCAGAAGAGCACCGCTGAACAGGGCCCCGCCGTGAAGATAGGCACCGCTGAACAGGGCCCGCCGTGCAGAAGAGCACCGCTGAACAGGGCCCCGCCGTGAAGATAGGCACCGCTGAACAGGGCCCGCCGTGCAGAAGAGCACCGCTGAACAGGGCCCGCCGTGCAGAAGAGCACCGCTGAACAGGGCCCGCCGTGCAGAAGAGCACCGCTGAACAGGGCCCGCCGTACAGAAGAGCACCGCTGAACAGGGCCCCGCCGTGAAGATAGGCACCGCTGAACAGGGCCCGCCGTGCAGAAGAGCACCGCTGAACAGGGCCCCGCCGTGAAGATAGGCACCGCTGAACAGGGCCCGCCGTGCAGAAGAGCACCGCTGAACAGGGCCCCGCCGTGAAGATAGGCACCGCTGAACAGGGCCCGCCGTGCAGAAGAGCACCGCTGAACAGGGCCCCGCCGTGCAGAAGAGCACCGCTGAACAGGGCCCCGCCGTGAAGATAGGCACCGCTGAACAGGGCCCCGCCGTGAAGATATGCACCGCTGAACAGGGCCCGCCGTGCAGAAGAGCACCGCTGAACAGGGCCCCGCCGTGAAGATAGGCACCGCTGAACAGGGCCCGCCGTGCAGAAGAGCACCGCTGAACAGGGCCCCGCTGTGAAGATAGGCACCGCTGAACAGGGCCCGCCGTGCAGAAGAGCACCGCTGAACAGGTCCCCGCCGTGAAGATAGGCACGGCTGAACAGGGCCCGCCGTGCAGAAGAGCACCGCTGAACAGGGCCCCGCCGTGAAGATAGGCACCGCTGAACAGGGCCCGCCATGTAGAAGAGCACCGCTGAACAGGGCCCGCCGTGAAGATAGGCACCGCTGAACAGGGACCCGCCATCTCAAGCACCGCTCTGCTGGGCCCTTCCTGTCAAGCACCGCTCCGCTGGGCCCCGCCGTCTCAAGCACCGCTCCGCTGGGCCCTTCCTGTCAAGCACCGCTCCGCTGGGCTCTTCCTGTCAAGCACCGCTCCGCTGGGCCCTTCCTGTCAAGCAATGTTAACGGTTCACTGTGCCCACCATGCCTCCTCCTTGACCAGTGGAGACTGTAATCCACCTGATAGACTGTGGCTTTGCACTCCCCAGGATGGCACAGTGGGCAACCCACCCACTGTAGAGACTTGTGAGACTGTGGCTTTGCACTCCCCAGGATGGCACAGTGGGCAATCCACCCACTGTAGAGACTTGTGAGACTGTGGCTTTGCACTCCCCAGGATGGCACAGTGGGCAATCCACCCACTGTAGAGACTTGTGAGACTGTGGCTTTGCACTCCCCAGGATGGCACAGTGGGCATGGTGGCCCCTTCGTGGATCTGGCGTCGTGGACTCATGTGGCTGTGGTGCCCCCCCCTTCTCTTCCCCCTGAGGTGCCTGTAGTTTTGTCATCAGATGCCCCTGCAGTGTTCTCTCCAAAGGACTCAGGTCTCCTGTGTGGGCTTTGCCCTTGTGTTGTTACACTTTGGCCCACGGACACTTCGATTTACTTTTGATGTACGGAACTAATTGCCTCGGTTATCCATTGCAGTGTATATAGTATTATTTTGGTATGAATAGTTTGCATAGTTGACCTATATTTGTCAGAGCCTATTTATTACATAAATTTTTCTTCACAATTTAATTATGTCTTTGCATTTATCAGGGGGGTTTGGGTGGTGTCACTGCGACTTGTTGCTCTGCATTGGTGTGTACATAGTTTGGGGGGGTGGGGGTCGCATATGTGTGTGCCCGTAACCTTTCCTCCTCCCCCCTCCCGTGTGTCGTAGGTGCTGTACTCACCGTTGTCGTCTGTGCCGGCGTTCGTACTCGTGGTAGATGAGCAGGTAGACGAGAGCAGGTAGGATGTTTAATTCGGGTTCCATGCTGTCCTCCGTACTCGTGGAGTGTGTTTCGGTGAGCGTTTTCCCGTTCGTGGTCTGTTTCCGCCGTGTTTTTAGCGGCGGTGCCCCCGCCCCAGAAGAGGTGGCGGATTGGTGAGTTATGATAGTGTGGGCGGTACATTGTCTGCCGCCTGCCTGTTGGCTGTGACCGCCGCGCTGTTTGTCTGTACCGCCGTGGCGGTCGGAGTGTTAATGTGGCGGTCTCTGTTGGCGGTTCCCGCCAGGCTCAGAATTCCATTTTTTGGACCGCCGGCCGGTTGGCGGGTTGGCCGCCGCTTTATCACCGACCGCCAGGGTTAGAATCACCCCCTTTATAGTCATGCAATGACACATCAATGGATATGACGATTGCAAATGTCAAACAACGTGTACGTGAATGACAGCATGAGTTATTTATACATACTCTTTGAGTCATTTGAGGATCTTGTAAGCAATGTGTATAGTGGATCAGATCATTCAGCCCACATCTGGCCTTGCCAAACTGTTGTATGAGATGCATATAATGACTCACTGTACCCTTCAGAGTGTCACACAAGCCACAAGCCACATTGATGATAGCCAAATGATGTACTGTCATGCATGGAAGTAATGGAAATGTGAGTGTCATAAAGGTTCTGTATGCTCAGCCTGCAGAGACCTGGGCCTGTCTAATGTATCTCCCAGTAAGGGACATAGTTCAGGCTAGTGAAAAGTTACTGTGCCTATGCAACTGTGGAACTGTGCCCAATCTCCGTAGACCTTCAGATCCTGGAATGTGGCTAATATGTGGCTCTAGTGGCAAGACTTGGCCTGAATGCCTTTATCCATTTATTAGATTAAGAATGGGTACTGCGGTAATACCATGAACTAGTACATATGTGCATTTTGCATTATTGTCAATGTATGTCATTGATTTATGACAGGTCCCTTACTCCCAGAGTAATGCTGTCACCTTTACATGAGTCATATTTGTCCAGTACAGGCGTATTGCACAAGTGACAAACACATAGTACACATATTTTGTACATTCCAGGAAGGCTATGACATGTGACTCAGCAGCTTGGTTACATGCCAACAATTAGACCAAACATACCTTTGTATGTTGGATGCTATCTCTATAGGTTTGCCACATATGGTCAAAAGTGTGCTCTGTGTTACAAGTACATACCACTCAAACCCACCCTGAAGTGGCATAAGTCTTCACTGGGTAGGCCACATGTACACACATGCACAGGGAAGAGACTTTCTATGCCCACCATGGCAGCCCATTCATTGTCACTAAAGTCTTAGGGTGAAGTCTAAACTATGGTAGTTACCTGTAGGGACTGTATTCAGTGAGTCAGTGTTGCAGAGCGTAAATGTGTCTGTCCAGTCAGGCTGAAAGAGTTTACCCTTCAGAAGGCCATAAAGATGTGTTGTTGTCATTGTGGCTCACATCATAGTACATGTTGCTTGACCCTGGCCTACCTAATATCAGTAGGCTTGCTTGGTCAGTGTAGGCCATGAGCAGGGTAGTGGATTAGTCTGCAGATGATTCCAAAAGTGTGCAGTCATGTCCCTGTACTCATCAGCATGTGTGCTTTACACTTGTGGTGTGCTGACAAGTCAAACATTTTGTGCTTGGTGTTTCTGACAGGCGTGACACAACCATTTGGGCAAAAACATGTGTTTGTAACCTTTTAATTTGTATCTTGCATCCATATAGGTGAACACACATCAGAAGAACACACATCAGAAGAAGGGGATTTGGAGAGCCACCGCCCAGAAGGGCACGATTCACAAAGTTAAACTTAGGGCCATATTTATACTTTTTGACGCACAACTGCGCCAACGCAGTTGTGCGTCAAAAATTTTAACGCGATTCCAAAGTGCCATGCGGGCGCCTTATTTATGGAATGACGTTAGCCGGCGCAGCTGACTGGTGTGCGTCAAAAAAAATGACCCACACCAGGCAGCGCCGGCGTAGGGGAAAATGGAGCTTGGGCGTCAAAAAATGGGGCAAGTCAGGTCTGAGGCAAAATATTGGCCTCAACCCGATTTGCGCCATTTTTTTTGACTCCCAACCCCCATTGAAATGACTCCTGACTTAGCACAGACAGGAGTCATGCCCCCTTGCCCAATGACCATGCCCAGGGGTCATATGTCCCCTGGGCATGGTCATTGGGCATAGTGGCATGTAGGGGGGCACAAATCAGGCCCCCCTATGCCACAAAAAAAAAAAAAAATACTTACCTGAACTTACCTTAAGTTCCCTGGGATGGGTCCCTCCATCCTTGGGCGTCCTCCTGGGGTGGGCAAGGGTGGCAGGGGGTGTCCCTGGGGGCATGGGAGGGCACCTCTGGGCTCCTTCCGAGCCCACAGGTCCCCTAACGCCTGCCCTGACCAGGCGTTAAAAAATGACGCAAAAGCAGCTGGATGTCATTTTTTTTGACCCGCCCACTGCCGTGCGTCATTTTTGCACGGGAGTTTAAATAAGGCGCACATGCCTTGGAGTCATTTTTTAGACTGGAACGCCTACCTTGCATATCATTAACGCAAGGTAGGTGTCCACGCTAAAAAATGACGCAAACTCCAAGATCTTTGGCGCTAGACGGGTCTAACGCCAAAGTATAAATATGGAGCTAGCTTTGCGTAAAAAAAAACAACGCAATTCTGGCGCAAACAGAGTATAAATATGCCCCTTAGACTTTTGGTTTAAGTTTAGACCAAAAGTCTAAGTTGAAAACTTTTTGGTATTCACAAAGGTAAGTTACAAGTAGTATCTTTATGTCCGCACTCGGAGTTGGTGCATGCTTATGTGCCTAGCCTTATAACCCGGTGACCTAGGACACAACACAGTACAGTCCACAACCAATTTACTCTCCAGGGCCAACACATGGCTGAGTGCATTGATCAATCAGGTCATGTTGTTTGTTGTTTTGCGTGTAACTTGTACACAACAGTCCACTACTCTTCAGTGTGACAGCCCAACCAACATGAAATGATAGATCATTGTCCTCAGCCATGTGTCTGCTCAAGTGAGTATATTGGCACCTGTCCCCCAGAGGCCACTTGTCTTCAGTGCCTCATGAGTGCTGGTGCCTCACTAGTATCTGTAATGTGAAGACGGCCATCATACATGTGTCAGAGCATACATTGCTCTTTGGTTGCAGTCACAGAGAAATATTTTCCCTTAGTAAGTGGGGAATGTCCATTGACCAGATTTTGGTGACATCACGATTGCCATCATTCCATGTGCCAACATGTTAGCATGTGTTTCTTTCACTTTTGCCAAATCATTTTTACTGCTGTTTCATGCATGGTCTACCTGTCTTAACAGGATGATGTCTGAATTTGCTCACATATGTGTGCATACCAACATGTGTTTGGAATTGGACATATGTCATGGATCTACAGTTCATGTGGTGCCACAGAAAGAGTGTGTCACCATTGATTGGTGGCTCATACATACCCTCACCCGTCATTGCATGTAATTTGGCAGGTACAACTGCAGTAGCAATGAAGGGCATGACAGGTGGGACTACAGTTTTTACCCACAGTGGGAATTTCGATTTCACGGATGCAGAATCATGTAGCAAAGTGCTTTGCACATGTGAAATGGGGAAGGTTTGTTACCTAAGTGGTGAGATGCATCATGGATTGGCTTGACGTTATGTGGGAATCATATGTGGTTGTGTACAACCATTCATCCAAGGGAATCTGTGTTTGTATGACAAAAAGAGACAGTGACTTGGCTTCCCATTGGGCAACAGTTTGAGTGTCTTCTACAAGTATTTGAGAATCCCTGGGCTTCTGCATCGTTCAAAGAACTATTAGCTTCTACTGATGCAATCAGAGTATGGTATTGTTAGGAGTACCAATCAAGAGTGGTGTTATCCCTGGGGCTAGATGATTCATTGTGGTGTGGATTTTGTAAAAGTTTCTGCCTGACATTTTGCCAAACTTGTCTCCAGTGTACATTTCCATGCAAGATGTTTTATTTATCTGAGTAACATTAGTACAACCTCCATGAGTCCATTTAGACAATGTACACATAGTGAAGTGACCACTGTTGATTTGTTTCCAGTGTGACATTAGTGTTTTCATGTCACCTTCTTCAGGCCATTGTACTTTTGTCAGCAACATGGCTGGATTTTTTGGCCATCATTTCCTAATGATGTGGCATTGGGTATAGGAAGATTAGCTGGATGCATGACCTTGTGTGGGATCTGTGTAAATAAACTTGGCATTGCCCTACTATTGTATGACAACAGGTAACTGGGGGATACTACATCAAAGGTGATAATGTCTCCTACTTGTTCAATGGGTCCTGTGATTCAGAATTTCAAGTGGGCAACTGACAGTTCATGTGGCATGCATGTATATGGTTTGGTAAATATTGGAGCCATTTTTCTGGAGCTTGTGGCTGGGGGCTACTGGACGTCATGGTAATGTTTGCTAGTCAAAGCTTTTTGTTCAAGTGTGATCAGGAAAATGTAGTGACCCTAATTTGTCTTTGTAATTTCAGCATCATCCCAGGAAAGCGGAAGAGACAGGGTAGGACCAAGTGGGGAAGCAGCTGGCCACAGTACCTCCAGCCATGAGATGACTAACACGAAGGGATCCAGTGGCCCAGAGGGTGAGGGGAGTGCCACAGAGGACACAGGATCACCCTCATCATCTTCTAATTCTTCTTCCAGTGGCCACTCCCTAATGGTGGCAAACCGATCAGGACCTGCTCCTGCCCTACCCTTGTCCGCCACCCACAGTTCTAACTCCATGCTCCCTGTTGCTCCCCACCCAGTTGGTCGAGCTCATTCACTCAAGAGGGTGGGCCTCTCCTTCGTCCAGGTATCTCACCTCCTGCCCCTGTTACCCTTGCTGCCCTAAGTGAGGAGGCTATTGACCTCCTGGGAGTATCTCTGTGGGTCAAACTGCCATTCTGAATGCCATCCAGGTGCAGGGCATCCCAATCCAGCAGATGGTTGCGTACCTGGAAGGCATTCATAGTGCCATGTCTGGCCTACAGAGATCTTTTCAGGCTCTGGCCTCCTCACTGACGGCAGCCGTCCACCCCCCTACTTCTTCCCAATGCAAATTCCCAATTCCTCTACCTGTCAGAAGCACACAGACACATCTGCAAGCAACCACCTTAACACACACAAGCAGCACACATAAACAAAAGCACCAGAAGACACACTGGCACCCAATCACTTAACAGTCTCTCACACAGACCACAATAACCACCATTCCCACAGGCAACACCACCCCCAGCAACCCACATACCATGACCACCATACCCACAGACACCACCACAACACCCAGTGACACATCCATCACACCCACTATACCCCCAGACACCACCTTCACACTCACAGACCTACACACCCCAAACACCACCCCAACACACACAGACACAGCCACTACATCAATCATACCCCCAGACAGAGCTCCAACACCCACAAACACAGACGCCACAGACACCATATCCCCAGATACTACCCCGGAAATGAAGACACCACATCAATCATACCTCCAGACACCACCCCAACACTCATACACACAGAACCACTTCCACATCACCCAGCACCTCCACTTCACTGCCCCGGAAGAAATGAAAAGGCCCACGCTCACATATACAACAGACACCACCCAAACCCAAATACGCCTCAGACACACACACCACCATCAGCACCCAAAGGCAAGACAACCACACCCTCAACCTCCCAAACCCCAATCCCTTCTGAAGACCCTTCCAGTTTTCCCAAGGGAAGATTGTCAGGATCAATGGAACTCTCTTACCTGAGAAGAGGAGCTGTTCCTTTTGGGTTGCAGGGACCATAGGGACTCACCTCTTACCTCCTTGGTCTTTAGTTTGCCCTGTATTCAGCTCAAGATTTTCTTTTACGGGGAATGATGGAAACTTGCTGGATATTGGTGGAGTGATATGAAGAGTTGTGCTGGTAGTCGTGAGGATGAGTTGTTTCTAGGGACAGATATAGAATTCTGTTTTAGTACAAGGACTTATTATTCAAAGCATGTCTCAGTGAACTGTGCATGCAAGAACATTTTCCCACTAGTAACTGACTGGGACGCTATGAAACAAATCTCACCTTTTGGCTTGAAGTGACTCCTGATTTAACATGTATATGTAAATTGTGGCTGAGTCCAGCTGGTTGTGGTATATTGTCGGCAAAATAGTTGACTTTTTCTAATTGATTCCTTTCTGGAAGGCTCATTGTAGCCGATGCCGCCGTGATACTAGTGCAATCCAACAGGGGGGTCTTGCTTGTGCTGATTTCTATTTCTTATCAATGCACGCTGCGCAGCACTGTGGTTAGCGTTTACCTTTTAATCTTGTATTTTCTTATTTCCTACAGGTGTCAAGCTGTCCAGGATTCAAGGAAGAAGGCTTCGGTCTTCAGACAAAACTACTTACAGTAAGTAGATACTCTGAACTTAGGCTCTTTGAGGGTCCGAGGAGGCTTGACCAGACTCTGGATTATCAACGTGAAGCACTGGTTCAAGGGTGGAACAGGTTTAAATAGTTTATGTCTTTTAGTCTGCGATGAGTCATTTAGAATGTTCATGATTACTGAATATGTTTACCATCTGGTGATGAGACATTTAGAATCATGTGGCTGATTGTTTTTATCACCTTACAATGAGCCATTCAGAATGTGGTGACAGACGGTTTGTGTTTACTTCATTATGATGAGTCATTTTGGAACGCTTGTTGGCGTGCTTATTATGCCGCCTTGATTGGTTATGCACATGTTCCTTTCATGAGTCATCAGCATGCTGTGAAACTGATCCAGCAAGTGCACTTTACTCAGGAAACTAGGAACAAACAAGTCTAGGCATAAGTATATTCTGGAAAACAAACTCCAAGTGTCAAACAGAGTTCAAACAATGGTGTCATGTGAGACTGTGTTCTGGTTATTACTACGCACCATTAGCTTTCAAAAAAATGTCCAAGCATGATTCCTGGCAAATATTCCTTTTTTGACCTTGCCCTTTCCCCTGTGACCTCCACCCCCCTCCCAACCCAAGAGGACCCCACCCACATCCCTACCCATTATTTCCACAGTCAGGTCCTCCCATCAAACTTGCCCCCCTTCACGCTGTCATATCCCACCCACCCCAAAGAAGAAGCCCACCCCTCCTACAGAGAAGGCCACCCCTACTAAGAAAAATCCAACCCCTCCCAAATTCACCCATCACAAATCCAACCCCCAACCACCCCCAAGAAAGATCCCTGAGGTGTCTGCATGACCACTTGTAGCAGCTTCCTCTAGAGGTTCGCAGGCAGTGATCGCAGTCAAGCTGGAGCACAATACTGTGCATGGACTGACATATGGACTGGCCAATGGCCTTTGCTCTTCATCATTTCAAATCAATAAACCCAAGTTGTTGTTTTCTGGGGACACATTTGTCCTTCCATTACTTTTCTACCTTTTTGTTGTTTTTGAGTAATTTGTGTTGTATGCGCACAGTTGTGTGTGTTTCACCCTGATTACTGATCCATTTTCTGTGGTTGGCAAGATCTGACTTTCTGGGCAGTGCTGGTGTCACCCAGCACAAGGGTAGATTTTCACTGTATGGGTATGTAGGTAGTAATCCAATTGGGGTGTCATTGCACTGTGTTTTGTTTGCTACAGGAAGTATTTCATCTTGGGTTGCCAATGTCAGCATGTACTGTGTTGGAATTTCTCCCCCTGATGTAGACTGGACATTCGTCTCATGTGTGCTGTTAGAAATGGGGTCTGTGGTTGGATGTCAGTTTGCACTCTGTCTAAGCAGGGACCCTCACTCTAGTAAGGGCAAAGGAGATACACACTTAAGAAACCTCCTGCTCAGACCCTTGGTAGCTTGGCACAAGCAGTCAGGCTTATCCAATAGACAATGTGTAAAGTATTTGTACCAAAACACACAGTAATACAATGAAAACACCAAAAAAGCACTGACTACCAGGTTAGAACAACAGACAATATTTAGCTGAGTAAAACAAGACCAAAACGACAAAAATCCAACATACACAAGTCAAAGTATTAATTTTTAAAGATTAAACTTCAAAAAAGCTCTTAGAAACACAAATGCTTCAATTTGATGATATCACGGCATTGTGACAAATTAATTCCCAACAATTGGACACTAATGGCACCGTTCAAGGAGTCGCATGGACCCCCAAATACAGTACCTTGTGAAAATGAGGAAACAAGACTGGCAAGGAGTTGGGGATCGAGGTATCGCTGGATCCAGAGCAGCGTCAGTTCCAGTGCTGCGGAGCAAGGGAGCAAAGGCATTGGTGTGAGGCATCGGGTACTTGCTGCGGAGCTATGGAGGTGAGGCGGTGTCGATGCAAAGCGTCAGGTCGTGCACTTCTGGCAGGGTCGATTTCCTGGGGTCACGGCGTGGTGCAGCAAAGTCGGGTGTCACGGACATTGGTGGCACAGCACTTCAGGACTCACGGAGTTGTGGACTTCAGCAAGGCTGTGGTGGCATCGGGCCTGCAGGGTCGTCATACTCCAGCGAGGACCATGGCTACAATTGCAGGCGGTGGCACAAGATCTAGCAGCGGCATCAGTCCGGAGTCGGTGCACTTGGTTTTTCTTGGTTTTTCACCAGCCTCTCCTTTCAAGGGCCCAGGGACTGGATTAGGCACCACTTGGCAGGGTAGGAATCTAAGCAGAGAGTACAGGTGCTGGCAGAGGAAGTCTTTGATGGCCCTGAGACTCCAGAACAGGGGGCAAGCTCAGTCCACGCCCTTGAAGAAACGTCTCAAGTAGGAATATACCACAAATTCCAGACTTTGTCCTCTTTCAGGCAGAAGCAACAACTGCAGGCCTACCCAGCAAAGCACAGTCACGGGCAAAGGGGCAGTAATCCTCCTCCAGCTCTTCAGCTTTTGTCCCTGGCAGAGGTTCTGAAAATCTGCTTATATACCTTTCGTCCTCCAGACACACACCAGGGGATTGGAGACTGCATGGTGTGAGGCAAGCACAGCCCATTTAGGTGTAAGTGCCTGTTCCTGTCTCCACTCTAGCCCAGATGACCCATCAGGGTATGCAGCTTCATCCCAGCTCCCTTTGTGTCACTGTCTAGTGGAGATTCAAAAACAGCCCAATTGTCAGTCTGACCCAGACAGGGAATAGACAAGCAGGTAGAGTCACAGAATGATTTAAGCAGTAAAATGCCCACTTTCTAAAAGTGGCATTTTCAAACTGATAATCTAAACACCAACTTTACCAAATTATGTATTTTTAAATTATGAGTTCAGAGACTCCAAACTTCACATCTCTATCTGCTCCCAAAAGGAAACTGCACTTAAAATATATTTAAAGGCAGTCCCCATTTTAATCTATGAGAGAGATAGGCCTTGCAGCAGTGAAAAACAAATTTGGCTGTATTTCACTGGTAGGACATAAAAAACACATCAGTACATCTCCTACCTTCGAAAAACACTGCACCTTGCCCATGGGGCTACCTAGGACCTACCTTATGGGGTGGCAAGTGGGTACACTTGCCAGGTCAAATCAGCAGGTTAAAACTGCACACACAGAGACTGTAGTGGGAGGTCTGAGCCATGTTTACAGGACTACACATGTGGGTGGCACACTCAGTGCTGCAAGCCCACTAGTAACATTTGATTTGTAGGCCCTGGGCACCTCTAGTGCACTTTACTAGGGATTTCCTAGTGAATCAAATATGCCAATCATGGAAAAGCCAATTACACATACAATTTACACAGAGAGCACTTGCACTTTAGCACTGGTCAGCAATGGTAAAGTACCCAGAGTAACAAAACCAGCAAAAACAGCACACAGTCAATGCATGGGAAACAGAGGCAAAAAAGACAGAGGAGACCACGCCAAGGATGCCAGGAACATGTGCAAGCTAGAGTTTTGTTTGTCCACAAATGGAGGGTGTTCAATTGTGCTACCTTCCTTTACATCTGACTGACCAAGTTTCCATGTTGATGTCTGTACCTTCCAGCTACTTCATCTAAATAGGTGACCCATGCTGTTGCTGTTGTATTTGCTTTCTTGACCTCACTTACACATTTTGCAGATTAGCATGTCACTCGGTTCTACTATTGGTTGTCCCTGAGATACATGAATGGCCAGCTCCTATGCAAATAGTGTTTTAGGGGCATGTGCAAAGTGAAATGTGTCCTAGGGCACCATCCTTCTTGCAATGCCCCCGATGCCTCCATCTGTATTGTGCAAGTATTGTTTACATTGTGACCTTTGGATATTTGTCTCACAAAATATTGTGCATCCTTTTGACCTTCATTTGTGCTGCAATGTGGGTGATATGTGTGGGTACATCATAGGGATGTTTCATGGAAGGTGTGTTTAGGTTAAATGACACATCCATACATATGTGTCTTCAATATCACAACAGTCCATGGCATGTGAGCAATGTGAGGGTGTCATTTGAATTATGTGTGATGTTGAGGTGGTGTTATTGTTGTGTAAAAACAATGTTTTGTACATTTCACTGTTCCTGAAACTGGGAAGAGCAGACGTGTTTTTGTGGAGTGTGGCGCTGCAGTGTCAGTGACCTGCCCAAAGGGGGCATCACGTGGCTAAGTATGGGCCATTTGTTGATCAATTCTGAACCGGGACACATAAAAAGTGTACTTGGTCCACGTAGCGTTACCCACATACCATGTGGATGGCAGCGTGACAATCTGTTGTCGGATTTCTGAACACGGGTAGGTGTGTGATCTTACAAGCATGGTGGCATGTATTTTGGGCATCATCTATGAGCAGCTGCAAGACATCTGTGATCTGCTCTATGGCAGCACAGGATGTGTGACGCTGCCTGCAGGTGAGTTTCTGCCTTTTATTCCTCCATTACCGCCAGCTGGGATGTAGTGATTGGACCATCACAGTCACGTTGGCAGAAGCCCACATCATAATCTGTCTGGCGGGAACACTGGCTCAGGCAGCCTCATTGGCCTATCTTGCCACCGCAGTGGTCTTCGCTGCCTGGCAGCGCCAGCGGGACCACAGCGGTCTTTGGTCCATGAAACCGTATGCATCATAATATGGTGGTCAGACCACTGCCACCACCATGGTGGATGATGGACCGCCAAACTCGTAATCAAGGCCTATGTCACTGTATAATTCAATATTTTTTAGTCAGTATCTTAATGTGTTGTTTCACTCTTTAAATGACAGCCTTTAGAAAGTAGCAGGGTCGACTCCTCCGCAGTGGAGAAGGGGCATCGCTCTCTGGCTGAGCCAGCAGATGAAAAATAAAACAATACCTTGCTATCATTTTATTTTTCATCATTTTTCATCTGCTGCTTCAGCCAACAGTGTGTACAGGGAGGGGTAGGGCTAGGCCATGGGAGGTGGGCGGAGGGGAGAGTGCACTAAGTGTGCATGTGTGTTTGGCCGGCACTTGGGTTTCTCCAACCCGACTGTGTACACAGCCGGGCTAGAGAAACAGCACAGACCCCCGGCTTGTGTCTGAGAGGCAGTCTGAGCCGCTCAGACCAATCCTGACACAGCTTTCATGCTATGTTTAGCATGAAATCAGTGCCAGGATTGCTAGGGTGCCTGTGTTGGTGTCCCAGTGAATGCTGGGACACCAGATGTAGAGGAGTGATTAGTGAGAAAGCAAGATGCGGCGGGAGGCAGTGACGACAAGGAGAACCGGTAGGTTGGTGCTCTTTTTTTTCTGTAAGTAGTATGTGATGCGCCAGCCATATCTGTGCTGGAAGAAAAAGTGAATGATTGTCAATGTGAGGGGTGCAACTTACTGAGAGAAAATACAGCCTTGACAAGACATAACTTTTAAGATTTAACATTTCATAATATTCTCTATCATTGACTGGATGGTAACAATCTTGGTAACTCTACCCAGTACATTTTGCTCGAATTGTGTGATACTCCGGGGTAACTAAGGTTTTGGGAGTACACTGTTTGCTGGGTTGAAATCTCTGATTTACCCTAGATTTGTCTCTCTAGCTAGTTTGCAGGTCGAACTGAGAGCCAAAATGTTGCAGAATGGTCTTCATGTTCTTTGAAACATTAACAGTGCCTTGGGAAATCAATTTTAATTGAACCCTAAGGAGCAACTCGAAAGAACGTAGAGGCATATTTATACTTAACTCCATATTTATATTTTGGTGCAAGACAAGTCTAGTGACAAAATATTGGAGTTAAAGTCATTTTTTGCCTGCAGAAAACAACCTTGTGTCAATGAGATGCCAGGTAAGTGTTCCCAGGCAAAAAATGACTCTAAAGCCCTCGCACCTTTTTTTATTCTCCAGTGCAAAAATCACACACGGGGGGAATAAGGGGTATAAAAATGGTGCAAAGCTTGCTTTGCACCATTTTTTAACATCTGGTCATGGCAAGCGTTAAGGGACCTGTGGGCCTATTTCCATGGTGGAACACTATGAAATAAGCCAACAGGTGCCCTCCCCGGGCCCCAGGGACACCCCCACCCACACCAGAGGGACAGCAGAGGATGGGGGACCCCATCCCAGGTAAGTATAGGTAAGTACAGGTAAGTATTTCATTTATTTTTTTAAAGCGTCATTGGGGCCCTGAAATGGGCCCCCCTACATGGCAATGGGTGCAATGGCCATGCACTTGGTCCCCTTTGCTGGCCATTGGGGTGGTGGGCCTGACTCCTGTCTTTTCAAAGACAGGAGTCATGTGGTATGTATGGTATTGTGTCAGAAAATGTCTCTAGGCAGGTTAGAGTCATTTTTATTTTACTCTAACCTGCCTAACGTATTGTTTTGGTGCAAAACCCCCTTCTTCCATACCGCCAGCCCCACCCAGCTCACATCATTCTTTTTACGCTAGCCTACCCTTTGCACCGGTTTGCACCATTCCATAAATATGGTGCCAGGCTGGTGTACAGAAATGGTGCAAGCTGATGCTAAACATTTTGGTGAAAAACTGCGTTAGTGCAGTTTTGCACCAAAAAGTATAAATCAGGGCCTTAATAACAAAGTGTTTGCCTCTGTCTTCTAGTTCAAGGTTATCATTGAATCATTCCTGGGGTCAACAATTACTTTGGAGGGTCCATCTTTCAAAGTAATTTGTTCAAAGACGTGTGAATTTCCAGTTAGAGCTCTCGTCATAAAATTAGAAAGCTGTGTGCAAACGGGGTATACACTGTGCATACCTCTTCCAGGAGCTCATGCTGAAAAGCATGGGATGACTAGAAAGCGGCTTGAATGCCAGTTGAAGAACGAAGACCCTGATTATGAGAAGTAGCTGCCTCTTAGACCCCGGGAGTCAGAAAGAGAGTGACTGCACACTATATGTTATACCCCTTGGATGCTACATACCTCTGAGGATCAGTACACGGATTCCATTCTACTGCAGGGTCAGGGATATCTTCGAGGTATGGAAAAAGAGCCGCTCTTGTAAAACGCCATCCATAAATTCCATCTTCTGGAGTTACAATTATACTTGCATTCTGTCAAAATAGTCAATGGACTACATTATTATAATGAGCTCAGCACTACTCCATCCTAAACAAAAAAGTAAAACTTTAACGCCGCACATTTATGCATTCATCTCGAAAATCAATATACATCAGATTGCTGTCGGTTCTAAAAAACAACGTTAGTGTGAAGACCATATGAAAGATCATACAACCACTGATAAATACCTGTAGAGTGCATTTATGGTCAGCTCAACTTCACAGGGGAAATGAAATGGGAATAAGGACTTTCTAGAGATATCCGGATCACTGCAATGCACAAAAGTGAAGTTCACCAAGTATGGCATCAAGGCCTAAAGCTTTGCAATTACTTATCCCCCTTAGAATCCTTGTGAGTTCATGCAGTGTTATCAACTGTATCAGCCTCTTTGCCTAGGAGAGTCAATAAAAGTGATTTTGTCTAAAACAACTGTCGTTGATGAGGCCATGGGTTCTTGGGACCAGGCAGGAAGGGAACTAATTTTGTGTGATAGTGTTTAAATATTTCTGATCCTGAATTGTGACCACGAATGAAAACAGCAGGTTTGGTTTGGCTATATAAAATATTGTACACAGATATCCTCTACTTGCTGAATACTGCCAAGCTTGGCCCAATCTTATATTCAAACTAAAAAGTTTCTCATAACTTGCTTCAAATCAGTGGTTACTAGTTGTGTCCTACCTGTGATTCTTCCTCACCATAATAGCAGTGTGGCATGTGGTTTTTCATGCTGGAGCAGCTCAGAGCTCAGTTGTCTCTACCATCCAACCTGAGGCTTCTTTTGGTTGACCAAACAAACTAAATTGGCACTTTGGTGCACCACAGGCCATTCAAGATATAGTGATGACTGTTTTTAGTTGGTAAAATACCTCAATATCACATTTGAGATAAGAAAGATGGTGTTCACCTGGAAGCAGGTCCATCCTAAATATCCCTATGGACACTTGAGAAGAAGAAGATAAAGTCAATAATATTCTCCAGGGACCTTAGATAAATCCTCTACCCTGATTATAGTCTTTCTAAAAAAAAAGTGTAAACATGAATCCATCGAATTGTTTGTCTTCCAATTTCTCTTCTGTGTGGCAATAAAAATATCTATTCCTGACTATTAGCATCTCAGTTATCTAGCATCATAGCAATCCTATTTCTACCATGATAATTTGTACTTGGGGCCTCATTTACAAGAATCTGACGCATCGGTCTCGATGCATCAGATTTCTTGCGCTGCCCTACGGTCCACTAATGACGCCATGGATGCACTGTAATTACAATACAGAGCTCCATGGTGCACGCTTTCACAGATGCGTCAGAAATTGTGATGCATTTGTTGGTGCTAAACTCACGCATTGTTGGACTAGAGTAAAAAAAAGATGCTACTCGAGCAATGCAAGGAGGCCCACTTAGAGAAAAGCCCTGCATCAATTTTACACCTCCTCTGAGCAAGCAGTAAAATTCTACCGCACTGAAGTCGCAGAATGACGCAGTGAAATTTAAATTTCACTGCGTCAGTTCTGTGTGACTTTTCACTTAGGGAACACCTACCCTGCATACATTATATCTGGTGCAGGTATAATGTCATGCAAGGGTTTACAAACATGCATTGGGACTAATGTGTCAGTTTGTAAAACTGAAGCAGTGTTTAGCAAAGGCTTTGTAAACGAGGCCCTTGGTGAGATACTGCATGATATCTCATCTCTGTACACTGAATAATAGATTGAATGAGAAAATAATAGAGCAACCTACTACTGTGGTAATGTTTGAGACAGAGAAATCTTTGATTGGATAGTGTGGTTCTCTCTTTGGACTGTCCTTAAGCAGTTTGAATCAAGCTGATTGCTTGTGGGATTCATACGGGTCCTATATCATTCTCCGAAAACAGTGAGGTGCATCAATAGCCATTCATCTCTAAAGTTTTCACACTGGAAGGGAACCCCCAAAAGTTGCCTATTTTCGCCATTACATTTCATTTATACATTGAGTCTTTCTGATCTCTCTTGTTCCAATTGTCTTTCATTAGCCCAGGGCTCTGTAGCAACACACCAATAGACATTCCATTTGGCAACGTATACTAAAATTCCTCCTCTTAAAGAGTGAATATTGTCGAGTTAGACTGGCACAAGGTGTTGACTAGCATTGGGAGTATGAGCTCATCCTGGAAAAATGCAGATTGGGAGTACTATGGACAACTAACTCTCAGACGCTGAATTTTTTGTTTGCACATGGTCAGTGGCCTTCAAGCTTACCAACAGGATTCATAAAAATGTTCAGCAAATTATGGTTCTCTTTTTCAGGAATACACCCTCATTTGGGAACATATGTTGCTTACAATTGTGGTAAAAAAAAACTTACCAACGTGATCTTACCCCTGGGGTATTATCTTCTGTTCTGCAATGTTCTACTTTATCGGCTACTGTCTTTATTGCTTTAGTTCTGGCCAGAGATACCTTCAGCTCCTTCACTGGCCTGCTGTTTATCCCAAAAAATAATAGACACACATACATCTAAACATAGAGGACTTCGAGGCTTTTGGTCAGCCCTCCTTATCCATTGGTCTATTCACATTTCCTTCGCATATTGCTCCTAGCTACAACAGAATATAGCAGGCTTCAGCAAACCGTCCCCTTGGTACTGCTCAATTAGTATTTTTAAAGATAGGTTGAGGTAATGAATTCTTATTGATTTATTAGTCTCTAAAGTCTAGTGGCATTATTTTCATTTGCAGGCTTGGCCATCTTTTAAAATTGTTTGCAAAAAAAATCTTTGACTGTCATGTTGACAGAAATAAAATGCAAACATGCTTCATAACAATTGAATTGTGTAGTTGCTTCATGTGGCCAGGGCTTAAGAATAAGCTTTATATAATTAAAACACAGTATCTTAATGATTTATCTTTGCAAGAAGACATGACACTAAGGCCCGTATTTATACTTTTTGACGCTAAACTGCGCTAACGCAGTTTAGCGTCAAAAAATTTAGCGCCGTCTAACGCCATTCTGAAGCGCCATGCGGGCGCCGTATTTATGGAATGGCGTTAGCCGGCGCTAGCAGACCGGCGCTGCCTGGTGTGCGTGGAAAAAAACCACGTAGACCAGGCAGCGCCGGCGTAGGGGGAAAATGGCGTTAGGGCGTCTTAAAATGGGGCAAGTCAGGTTGAGGCAAAAAAATCGCCTCAACCCGATTTGCGCCATTTTTTTCGACGCCCAGACGCCATTTAAATGACTCCTGTCTTAGTAAAGACAGGAGTCATGCCCCCTTGCCCAATGGCCATGCCCAGGGGACTTATGTCCCCTGGGCATGGCCATTGGGCATAGTGGCATGTAGGGGGGCACAAATAAGGCCCCCCTATGCCACCAAAAAAAATTAAAAAAAATAAAAAATTATACTTACCTGAACTTACCTGAATGTCCCTGGGATGGGTCCCTCCATCCTTGGGTGTCCTCCTGGGGTGGGCAAGGGTGGCAGGGGGGGTCCCTGGGGGCATGGGAGGGCACCTGTGGGCTCATTTTGAGCCCACAGGCCCCTTAACGCCTACCCTGACCCAGGCGTTAAAAAGTGGCGCAAATGCGGGGTTTTTTGACCCGACCACTCCCGGGCGTGTTTTTTGCCCGGGAGTATAAATACGACGCATTTGCGTCGCCGTCATTTTTTTAGACGGGAACGCCTTCCTTGCATCTTATTAACGCAAGGAAGGCGTTCACGCAAAAAAATTACGCTATTTGCCCATACTTTGGCGCTAGACGCATCTAACGCCAAAGTATAAATATGGCGTTAGTTTTGCGCCGAATTTGCGTCGAAAAAAACGACGCTAATTCGGCGCAAACGGAGTATAAATACGGGCCTAAATGACCTAAGTGACCTAAGTCCAACCCCTGACAGTCCCATTTGGTATGTCGACTTCAAAGGAAGAGATGTGAAAGCAGCCCATTCTGCTGCCAACGGTCCCAGTCCCTCTCATAGATAAGAAATCTTTGCTATGTGGTCACTGTTAACACTACTCCGGCCTTACTGCTGTCAGAGGCTAAACCTTTGTTTTGTTGGAAGAGGGTCATTATCTGCCAATTAGAAATGTGCATTCTGTCCCTTGAGCAGGGGTGTGGTTCGAACCACTTCTTACTATTGTGATTATACCCAGAGGATCCATTTAGCCTAAAAAAGTACCCTTTTTAGAGAAAAGGAGAACATCGCAGGTGTCTGTCACTCCCTCTCTGGTGAGTCAGACAACCCTTTCATAGAGTTTCTTATCTGCAACTGGTATTAAATAGAGCCTGCCCAGGTGACCCAAAATTAGAACAGGAATATTTATTTTGTACTATTTGTTTATAAAACACGGGGTTCTAAATGATCATAATTATTATAAGCAATTCAGCACATACCATGCACACAAGGGCAAACATTAGATGGCCCCTTTCATATTCCATCACATATCCCTAATTTGTTCATCGAATCCTATCCCAACGTGTCTAAATATTGTCAGGTGTCTATCTTGCATGGCTGTATCAACATGAGCGTGGCTTGGCTGCAGCCAAGATAGCCGCAATCTAAGGGAGCTCCAGAGAGAACACACTTATAACTCTCGCCATCCGTAAAATAATCCGAATACATTTTGGTCACAGTATGCCCCCAACCGGACTAGAAGTCGGCAGAGCCCGGTAGCCATGGAACTGTGACGAGAACACTCAGAACCAGTGAGGCGGCCGCAGGAAGATCATGAGCTGCCAATGGAGGAGTGGAGTGATTGGAGCGCGGGTGAGGCGCAAGTCGGCCTTGGGGCGGCTGCTGGAGGTGGCCCAATCGTGGACCATTATAGTGATGGTGTTTAACCACCGGGTCAGGGATGCCATTCTCTAGGCTGGCCACAAGCACGCACGGCGGTCTAACCTATGAAAATACCACAATGCGGTTCTTTCCAGACTTTACGTTACAGGTCCAGCACCAGAGACAAAGCTTTGATGAGGTCAAGAAGATACTACGGTCCAAGGACATTAAGAACATGATGCTCTTCCCAGCCCATTTGCGTGTACTGGCGGAGGGCAAATTCTGGTTCTTTACCACACTGTCAGAGGCCAGGGACTGGGTGGAGGGCTGCTGTGCAGTCGGAAAACAATTCCCCAGAGGCACAAAGACAACCCGTGTCACAGGTCAGCAAGAAAAAGACACGGTGGTGCAACCTGTGACAAATACAATGGATCATGATCCACCTGAGAGCTGACTCTTGCCAAAGTGGCATATGCTGGGAGGGGCCCATTGTCAGACTTGTGGGTGAGGTAGTGGCAGGGCTAGAGGTTGATGGAGACCACATATGCAATTTGAGCCCTGATATCATCCATTTCTAATGTCCAAAGTGCAGCAAAATTACATGATTGGGTGGCCGCTGGGGGTGGAAACACACAACCAAAGAATAGTTGAACTAGGACCTAGAACTAGGTGTAATGCAAAACAGATGTATGGTTAGAAGTGTTGGCTAAGAGGGCTTTTTGAATTGTGCTTGGTGATGCCAGCTAGTCCTTAACTAGTTATGTTGACTCTGGGGTGACATGCGCTCTGCAAGTTGGGGGGGTGGGTGGATTTAAGCCTACTCTGCAGGGTAGCAGGATGGTGGGGTGTTTATGGGGGAATTTTGTTCTGTGCCATGTTGTGGTGCTTTAAGAGTTTACTCTTTTCGTGCTCCACTGGACTATATCCCCAGTGTTGGGGCGCAGCCACAAATTGATGGGGGGTGAGTTGTTGGGTCACGGCTGTGTGGAGGGGGAGATTATTACACTACCTGACGCACCATTGGAGCTTAGGAGTAAATCAGAGGTGAAAGTCATGACCTGCAATGTCAATGGCCTCAGTAATAAAATCAAACGCGCTGTAGCCCTTCAATAAATTAGAAGGCATGCAACAGACTTTGTCCTGTTACAGGAAACCCACTTGAAAGGGAGCAAACATAAGGCATTGGATCGAATGGGTTCCCTTGTCACACATGCAGGCTATACGTCTAACTCCAGGGGAATGGGAATATTGGTTAAATAGTCTGTGCCCTATACCTCCGGGCAATACACGGGTGGATCCGCTTGGTAGATTTGCAGTGCAGGCAGGTACCTAGGAGGGCCAAATGCTAACATATGCGCTGTCTATGTGCTACCACGGCTTCATATTGAAACCTACCAGGCGCTGGGTGAAGTACTGCTGGAACTGCCTAAGGGTACCTGATTTTGGGAGGTGACATGCATGATATTATGGACCTGTGGAGAGATAGATTGACAGGAGCGGGGGGAGGAGTTAGTTCACTCAAGACAATTGTGGAGGCAATGGTGGGAGCATAATTAGGTGGGAAGCCAGTACACATATTTCTCAACAGTACACAACAGTTTTTCAGAAATAGATGATATCTTCAAATCGCACTGCCAGGTGGGATAGTTCTATGGGGCTACACACCTTGCATGGGGTGTAACCGTTCACTCCCCAGTGGCTGCAGCGCTCGAGGACCCAAGCAGGGACTGGAAGCTACCCCAAGGTTTGGCCTGTGGTATTTTAAAAATGCCGCCTTCCAGGACAAAATACAGGAACGGACCACTGAGTATTTCCAGGACAATGAGGGGTTGGTAACCTCGCCAAGTACCCTCGGAGAGACTTTTAAAACAATAATCTGGGACCAGACCCAGGGCCTGATTGGAGGGATAAGAAAAGAAAGAACAATCCCTCCAGTGTGAGAGGTTGGAAACAGAAATTGCAGCTCTGAAGTCAGCAATATTTCAGGGAGGGTGGCTAAGCCCTAAGCAGAGTCATCGGTTCTGGCAACAGGAGCTCAGAGACCTGGTAGAAAATAAGGCGAGAACATGCACGCTTGCCACCCAGCATTGGGGACCAGGCCAACAAACTAACAGCCTGGCTTGCGTGGAGATACAAGGAGAGAGACTGGGAAGTAACACTCTGGGACACAACAGGGGCAACATATACTGCCAGTGAGAACATAGCTGAGACCTTCAGCAAGTACTGTGAATAGCTATATGCGTCCAAGATTACGTACTCAAGCGAAGACTGAGCTGATCACCTGGGGATGTCCCCCTCCGAGACCTCTGCAGTGAGGAACAGGCGGCACTAGAAAAATACTTGTCAGAGAAAGAGGTGGGACAAGCCATTAGAGAGTTGCAATCCGGGAAAGCAGATGGGCTGAATGGAATACCGGTCGAGCTATACAAATGTGTGGTCAAACACACCACAGAACATATTTTACAAATGTTTTAAGCAGCTAGGAAAGAGGGAATCCTTCCAGTGGATCAAAAACTGGCCACCATAGTAGTAATTCCAAAGAAGGGTAAAGACCAAGAGGCTTGTAGTTCATACCGGCTCATATCTCTCCTGAATGCAGAGGTCAAGGTTCTGGCAAAGACTTTAGCCAACAGACTGAGAAAGGTAATAACAACAGTGGTTCACCCAGACCAGTCTGGATTTATGCTCCATACGGGTTCCAGACTCAATCTTAGACGCCTATACGGGGTCTTTCACATGACTGGGGCTCCCGGCCACAAAGACGCAGTTGTGCTCTCCCTGGACTCCGAGATGGCCTTTGACAGAATTGAATGACTGCACCTGTTTGCTGCCTTTGCCAAGTTGGGTTATGGCCCTCCGAATTGCGCATGGATTCAACTCCTCTATCAGGCCCCCTCAGCGCGAGTGAGGGTGAACGGGGTGCTCTACTGCCCATTCGCTCTTGATAGCGGAACGAGACAGGGGTGCCCCTGTCCCCAGTGACTTTCACACTGGCACTGGAACCCTTGGCAGCTTCGATTCAGCAGGACCCTTTGGTGCAGGGGATTGTGGGAGGTGGAGGGTGGGAGGAGCGTATCTCCCTCTACGCAGACGATATCCTTCTCTATGCTACACGACCTTGCACCACAGTGGACAGACTACTCCACATCTTCCAGATTTTTGGTAGCTATTCTGGATACCAGATCAACTGGGACAAGTCCCTTGGTTTTCCCCCTCACAGAAAACACCCCTACATTGCCATCACACTGCACCACCCCAGTAGCAACAGCTGGGTTCCGATTCATTGGAGAAAATTTGCTTTCTCAGTTGGATCACCTCCATGGTGATGTTGCCCACTGGGAGGGACTCCCGGTGTCCCTGATGGAATGCGCCCTGCTATCCCACACCTGCTATACAACCTCCAGAACACCCCATACAAGGTGCCACCCATGGTGTTCCAAATAATAAACAGTGAGCTGCAGAGTCTTCAATGGGATGGAGGTAGTTCACGCATCTCCTTGCTTAAAATCCAAAGAAGTGTGTTTGAAGCGGGGCTGGCAGTTCTGGATATACACACCTACTACTGTGTGGCACAATTGTGTATGATAAATGGTTACGAGTGTACAGAGAGGCAATGGGTGACCAAGGCTATCCATCAATTTTATATGGTGGACCGCAGGGACCAGCTGCCACTTCGAACTCAGTTGCTGGTGAGGGCATAGAGGGAGGCTAATAGATTCTTGGGATGGGAAGGTAAGTTTACAAACAGAACCCCACTGTGGGACAGTTAACTGCTTCATGAGGCTGGGAAACTGCAGGACTTTAAGAAATGGGAGATGATTAAAATAGAACATCTGGAGGGGAGGGTAGGTGCCGTGTTTTGAGGCCCTAAAGAGAGAATATGAGATAGGAAGGTCTGAAAGCTTTAGATTTCTGCAACTGGGGCACGCGGTACGCAGGAACAAACTAGAGGGGAAACAATTGCCAGAACTGTCTCCACTAGAAGACAGATTTTTGTCAGACCCCATGACTTACAAGGCCATCTCCCTGATATACAGGAAATTAAATAATAACTCACCTAACCCTATGCAGCCATTAAGGGCAGCTTGGGAGGGCGACCTGGGTTAATCGAAGACGGTGACTGGGCGTAGGCAGTCCAGAGCTCTAGAGAGGCTGCAATAAGGGCCCACTTCTGGTTGTAACAGCTAAGAGTCTTACATTGAGCATACTACTCTAGGTCAATGCTGCATAAACTGGGACATAGTGAATCCAATCTGTGTGCTCGGGGATGTGGTGAGGTTGGATCCTTCTTTCACATCCTTTAGGAATGCCCTTTAATTCAAGGATATTGGGGGAAGGTGGTACAAATGATGAACAAGGTTATGGGTCTGCACATACCACTGGAAGCTAGATGGCTTGTCTCGTGTATCACGGGAGAAGAGGTGTGGGCCAAATATGTGAAGATCTGGTTGCAGATGGCAGCCGGGGTCACCAAATTAAATACAGCAAGGGAGTGGGGAGCAAGCGGACCCCCCAGTGTATCGGATTGGGAACATGACCCGGACTGGTGCCTGCAGGCAGAGCCAGTGATCTATAAAAGCAGGGGATGTGAGAAGACGTACGAGAAAATATGGTCATGGTGGATTTCCTACAGAGACATGGGGGTATAATTTGGGCAGGGGAAAGGGTTCAGGAGGCCAGGGAGGGGCAGTAAAAACTGATTTAGTAGGATAAAACCACATGATTATGCTGGTAATATTGTTACTTAACCATGAAAATATGCCTACAGGTCCCCTTACGCCTGCCCATACCCAGGTGTTAAATAATGGTGCTAAGCAAGCTTAGCACCATTATTTAAGGCCCCTATCCCCGTGCTGGATTTTAGCACAGGGGGATAAATATGGCACAAAGGCCATATCGTCCTTTTCTGGACGGGAATGCCTATCTTGCATCTCATTGATACAAGGTAGGTTTTCCCATCCAGAAAACAATGTTAACTCCACAACTGTGGCGCTAGACGTGTCTAGAGCCAAAGTATAAATATGGAGTTAGGTTTGCGCTGAATTAGCGCAAAAAATAAATTACGCGAATGCAGCACAAACAAGTATGAATATGGGCCTAAAAATTTTCTGCCTGATGACTCCTTATGTCTGTATAGTCCATGATCTTCTTGCACATCAGCTTGTGGGCCCTTTCGAAGTCATGCAAGCCATGGAAGAGTTCCATCAGAGGAGGATGACGTAGTGGTGCACTATTGGAGAAACCAGAGTCGTACTAATACACATATCTACCAATCTAGCATATCTTTAGAAACAAAACCATTCAGGGTTTAAATATGTCACTGCAGGCAGCAAGTACTGTTAGGAAAGCTCTGCAAGGCTTTTCAATAATACCATCCCCTGACACCGATGAAAACATTTTACCTATTGGATGTAAAAATAATATATAAAACATTATTAAATATATTTGGCATTAAAAAGAAGGGAGAGAAAGTAAAAAACTGCATTTGAAGAGACATCCTAAACTCGTTTTGGGTCCTGCAGATGAAAGGTATAGGGGTAACAACTCTATTAACTAGACTTTCTTCTTTTGCTTTACTATGTGTTTTTGCTTAGTAATATACAATTTTACACCCTGGTGTACAGATTGATGTAGTGCCAAATTGTGTACAAATGTCATTGTACATATTTTTAGTGCTCTCAAGATGCTGGCCCTCATTATAACTGAGGGGGAAATAATGGACATATATGTTTGCGAATTACAACATTTGCTACAAGCATTAGCCTGGCAATTTTCTGCTGATAAATTTCAGCAGGCTAGGGTCATAATTGTGAGTGGCTCATTAAATTCTGTGCTGTACGTTAACCTCGATTTACGCATGGGACGATATTACAGGACTGGTTTTATTTAAGGCCTCCGATAATTATTTAAAGTGTTACTAATCAAACATTCATTACATTTTGGTTGGTCAAACCTGCTGAAATGTAATAGGGTAAAACATATGGTATTTACCATATAATGCGAACTTTGGTGTGTTAAACACCAAAATCGCCATGATGTTCCCCATATACTCATAATAGATGTTAATTGTCGCACCCGATAAATAAGGTACTCTGTGATGTCGTTATGTATCAGGGGAGATAAATAACCTCTAAATAACCCCTAAATCTACTGATATGTACTGGGAGAAAACATGCAGTAAATTCTGATACATGTGGAATTAAGCAGAGGGCGGAGGAGAGTTGCCTCCATGCCAGCAGCGGCAGCTGCAAAACCTCTACAAGGAAACAATAACAAACAGTGTTTGTTATCGTTTCCTTGTAAAGGAGTGGGGCCACGGGGGTGACATGCACTGAGTGGGAGTGCTCAGCACTCCCCATCAGAGCGCATGTGTGTTTGGCCGGCCGGCTCACTCCAGCCCAGCAACACTGCACAGGCTCCAAGTCTGCTTTGAGCAGCGTCAAGATTGGCCGCAGGGCAGGCTGGGAGCCTGTGCCTGCAGCCAGCAGAGGAGCAGTGCGCGGTGCTTGTGAGCTAAGGTAAGTTTATTTTATTATTTTTTTAATTTTATTACTATTTCTCCCCCCACCCGCGCTCGCCACCCTGCCCCACACCCTTTAACACCTGAGAGCCGTGACTGGAATTAAGTGGAAAAAACTCCCAATTCTCCATGTAATCCTTAAATTTTTTTAGAGGAAAACTCGAAAGAATTTTGGCCCGTATTTATACTCCGTTTGCGCCGAATTAGCGTCGTTTTTTTCGACGCAAATTCGGCACAAAACTAACGCCATATTTATACTTTGGCGTTAGACGCGTCTAGCGCCAAAGTATGGGCAAATAGCGTCATTTTTTTGCGTGAACGCCTTCCTTGCGTTAATGAGATGCAAGGAAGGCGTTCCCGTCTACAAAAATGACGGCGACGCAAATGCGTCGTATTTATACTCCCGGGCAAAAGTCACGCCCGGGAGGTGGCGGGTCAAAAAACCCTGCATTTGCGCCACTATTTAACGCCTGGGTCAGGGTAGGCGTTAAGGGGCCTGTGGGCTCAAAATGAGCCCACAGGTGCACTCCCCTGCCCCCAGGGACCCCCCCTGCCACCCTTGCCCACCCCAGGAGGACACCCAAGGATGGAGGGACCCACCCCAGGGACATTCAGGTAAGTTCAGGTAAGTATAATTTTTTATATTTTTTAATTTTTTTTGGGTGGCATAGGGGGGCCTTATTTGTGCCCCCCTACATGCCACTATGCCCAATGACCATGCCCAGGGGACATAAGTCCCCTGGGCATGGCCATTGGGCAAGGGGGCATGACTCCTGTCTTTACTAAGACAGGAGTCATTTAAATGGCATCTGGGCGTCGAAAAAAATGGCGCAAATCGGGTTGAGGCGATTTTTTTGCCTCAACCTGACTTGCCCCATTTTAAGACGCCCTAACGCCATTTTCCCCCTACGCCGGCGCTGCCTGGTCTACGTGGTTTTTTCCACGCACACCAGGCAGCGCCGGTCTGCTAGCGCCGGCTAACGCCATTCCATAAATACGGCGCCCGCATGGCGCTTCAGAATGGCGTTAGACGGCGCTAAATTTTTTGACGCTAAACTGCGTTAGCGCAGTTTAGCGTCAAAAAGTATAAATATGGGCCTTGTTTTTGTACGTGCCATGAACTTTAAGATGCTCATAACGTAAAACCAGTGCAATTCAGCAAAAAAGCATAGAGAGGGGCCAAATTCGTTCCTGTGTGTTATCCCGTATCTATCCACCAGAACACCAGGAGAAAATGGTCTTTATGCCCAGAAGGTTTTGCACTATATTTTAATCCCAGAATGTAAATGGGGGCTCCGTTAGTCAAAGCAAATCTATTCATTTTATTAGGAGGCCTATTAGCTTGAAAACAAATTCTAGAAATACATAGCGGCTATACCAACTCACAATGTTTCTTTGGGTATTTTAGAGATTATGAAAATCAATAGTATTTACCTGTTCTGCTGCTGTTTTGATTGCCTTTTCTAAAATGTCGATATTTCTGTTCATCATTTTTAGAGCCTCGGCGGGAGTGACAGGCGTTTCTGTGGCATCTGGCAATACAACAGCATGTTCATACACTGCTGCAATGTAGGTGTCCATGGTAAGCACTTTATAGACTGAGAGAATATAAAAGAAAAAGAAAATATTAGTCAAAAAGGCGGCCATCTCAAGCACAGAAGTTAGACTTCCGAGAGCAACTTGAATAACAGTGTGTGTGTCGCAAAGTCCATCTGACATCGGGTTACCTTAGAAACTATTGATTGCAGTCATATGAGATAAAGACATTACGCAATAGCATTAGTGGGCCATGGATCAAGCCATTTGACGTACTAATGCAGCCAGCCGCAACATGTCTAAAACAAACAGCCACGTTTTGCTGACATTTTCACACACGCTTTGTTTTTCTGCCAAAGTCTTAGTGCCACAAAGCTGAGAATCCCAAAGTACTCCAGTTACAATTGTCTGCACAATACTACTTGATAAAAATCCAACGACTAAGCTATTTAAAGAAGATAAAAGTTCATCGTCCTATTCTTAACCAGCGACCATTCACGCGTATAGCATAATATCACATCCCAAGTTTATACCACTTCTCGATTTATATTCTGTATTTCTTTTGTCATCCATTGTTTCAAAAACGATGTATTTGAGATTTCTAGATTATATATATATATATATATATATATATATATATATATATATAAATATATATATATATATATATATATATATATATATATATATATATATATATATATATATAAATATATATATATATATATACATATATATATAAACACATTTAAAAAAAACAAAGGTTATAGCGACGTTATAGTTAGGATTGCATTTCATTTCAGCAGTTATAGTTACCTGAGTTAACTATAATTTATGCCCTTGCTATGCAATGCTTATGACTTCCCATATGACATAGCTCATGACATCGTCAGTGACATCACTGATGACATTTCAGATTACATCACTGATGACACCAGACTGTAAATGGGGGCACATATAGTGAGTGTGTAAATGGGTGCATGAGTATGAGTGAGTGTCTGAGTGTCTGATCAAGTATGTGAGTGAGTGCATAAGTGTGTGTCTCTAGGTGTGTGAACAGGTGTTTAAGTGTCTGGGTCTTTCAGTGGTTGTGTGACAGTTTGAGTGGGTCTCGAGTGGGTGCTTCAGTGTGTTACTGAGGCCCATATTTATACTTTTTGACGCTAAACTGCGCTAACGCAGTTTAGCGTAAAAAAATTTAGCGCCGTCTAACGCCATTCTGAAGCGCCATGCGGGCGCCGTATTTATGGAATGGCGTTAGCCGGCGCTAGCAGACCGGCGCTGCCTGGTGTGCGTCGAAAAAAAACACGTAGACCAGGCAGCGCCGGCGTAGGGGGAAAATGGCGTTAGGGCGTCTTAAAATGGGGCAAGTCAGGTTGAGGCAAAAAAATTGCCTCAACCCGATTTGCGCCATTATTTTCGACGCCCAGACGCCATTTAAATGACTCCTGTCTTAGAAAAGACAGGAGTCATGCCCCCTTGCCCAATGGCCATGCCCAGGGGACTTATGTCCCCTGGGCATGGTCATTGGGCATAGTGGCATGTAGGGGGGCACAAATAAGGCCCCCCTATGCCACCAAAATTTTTTTAAAAAATATAAAAAATTATACTTACCTGAACTTACCTGAATGTCCCTGGGGTGGGTCCCTCCATCCTTGGGTGTCCTCCTGGGGTGGGCAGGGGTGGCAGGGGGGGTCCCTGGGGGCAGGGGAGGGCACCTGTGGGCTCATTTTGAGCCCACAGGCCCCTTAACGCCTACCCTGACCCAGGCGTTAAATAGTGGCGCAAATGCGGGGTTTTTTGACCCGCCACCTCCCGGGCGTGACTTTTGCCCGGGAGTATAAATACGACGCATTTGCGTCGCCGTAATTTTTTTAGACGGGAACGCCTTCCTTGCATCTCATTAACGCAAGGAAGGCGTTCACGCAAAAAAATGACGCTATTTGCCCATACTTTGGCGCTAGACGCGTCTAACGCCAAAGTATAAATATGGTGTTAGTTTTGCGCCGAATTTGCGTCGAAAAAAACGACGCTAATTCGGCGCAAACGGAGTATAAATACGGGCCTGAATGTCTACGTAGGTGTGTGAATGTCTGAGTAGGTCTTTGAGTGGTTATATGAGTGTTAGTGCATCTGGCAGTGGGTGCATGCATACCTGCGTGGTTCTGTGAATGGGTGTGAGAGAGTGTGAGTAGATCTCTTAACCACTGTCTGACTGGGTCTTTCAGTGGGTGTATAAGCATCACTGTAGCTCTGAGTGGGCGTATGAGTTTCACTGTGTCTGTGAGTGGGTGCATGAGTGTCTGTGTGCATCTGTCACTGGATGTAAGAGAGTGTTAGTGGGTCTGTGATTGGGTGTCTGAGTGTCTGAATGTATCTGTGAATAGGTGCACGAGTGTCTGGGTGGGTATTTCAGTGGGTGTATGAGTGTCACTAGGTCTGTGAGTGGATGCATGAGTGTGTCAGTGGGTATGTGAGTGGGTGCATGAGTGACTGAGTGGGTCTCTGGGTGGGTGTATAAGTGTCTGTCTCGGTCTGTGAGTGGGTCTTTGAGTGTTTGAGTGGGTTTGTGAGTGGGTGTGAGTATGAGTGGGTCTGTGAATGGGTGTATGAGTGTCTGATTGGGTATTTGAGTAGGTGTATTTGTGTCACTAGGTCTGTCAGAGGGTGCATGAGTGTGTTAGTGGGTCTGTGACTGGATGTATAAGTGACTGTCCTCGTCTCTCAGTGGGTGTATAAGTGTCTGACTGGGTTTCTAAATGGGTGTCTGTGCCTGAATGGGTCTTTAACTGACTGTATGTGTCAGTGTATCTGTCACTGGGAGCATGAGTGTCTGTTGTTCTGTGAGTGGGTGTGAGAGAGTATGAATGGATCTCTGAATGAATGTCTGACTGACTGGGTCTTTCAGTGGGTGTATGAGTGTCACTGTCTTTGAGTGGGTGCATGAGTGTGTTACTGAGTTTGTATGTGGGGGTATGAGTGACAGAGCCAATCTCTGAGGGAGTGTACAAGTGTCTGGGTCTGTGAGTGTCTGAGTGGGTCTGACAGTGCGTGTATTAGTGTATGAGTGAGTGTGTGAATATATATGTATTTTTACTTTTCATCATCAGGGTTCGCAACTCCGTCATGGAGTTACATGGGTGGGCCATGCTGAACGCATGATGAAGTAGCTTGATAAGGATGGCACTGGACCAATCCTATGCTTAACGGTTATGCTGCCCAAATGGCAAAATAATTTGTCACTTTCTAGCTCGGCATGGATGGCACTGTGCCAATCCTATGCTCAAAAACTTTGCTAGAAAAACAGACATTAGAGGTGAGCAAATCTAAAGTGCCTCTGGTGTTGAAGGGTGGGCCTGACTGGAGCTGCTCTCCACTTAAACTTGGGAACTACCCAGAGTTCTCTTTTCTGTTTTGCATATTTATATATACTCACTGAAAAGACAAAGGTTGAAGTGATGTTACAGTTATGTGAAAATATTAGTTTAAACTAAAAAGACACTACAGTTCACCAGTTCTAATTATTTTAAGGTACTGTAACTTGAGCTCTCCATGCACAGACTCATTAGTGATGTTATGGAGCATGTAATGAGTTTTATAATATGTGAGTCATAAGCAGTGCATGGCAAGGGAGCAAGTTATGGATACTTGAAATACCTACAACTAGTGAATTTCAGTGTTTTTTTGTTTAAAATGTTATGGTTAAACTAACATTCTACCTATTATGAAACTTTAACCTTTTTTTCTGTGAATTTCTGAGGGTTTTTAAAAGCAAACGTTACTAGGCCTAACTATAACATCACTTTAACTATGTTTTTCAGTGAATTTCTAAGGTGTTTTTTTAAACATAAAGTAGCATTTAATTACCATACCTAAGTATGCCAAGCCAAGGCTGCCATATGGATGTATGCCAACCCCAACCACAAGCAGCTAACCCCATGCCTTTGTGTGCAGCTTGGGATTAGCTGTAGGTCCTGGCCTGCACTTAGGCCCTGTGCCCAAATCCCATGAGGGGACACCCCTAGCTGCACACAGTCTTTGGTCATCCGTGGTGTGAGTGTGGCTGGAGGGCCGGACACGCTGTGAGGTCTTGGTCCCAACCTTTAGAGCGCAGCCAACCCTTCACCACGAGCAGACTTTGCTCGTATAGAGCATGGGGTTAGGTGGAGAGCTTAGCCTGCAGCCACACTGTGCACCGGGCCGCAGCAACTGACCACCCTAGTCTGCATCCAGCCTTCAGAAATCTGTGGCATGTGCTTGGCCACATGGACTGACCTGCTGCTAGACCCTGCACCCAACCCTCAAAGGTAGCCACGTCCCTGCCATACATGGCTTTTGGGTATGCGCAGAGAAGGAATGGATGCAGTATCTGGCCTTCAGCAAGACCCTGTGCCCAACCACCCTTGGGTGGCCACCCCCTGCAGCTCAATGCCTCCGGCTGTGTAGCATAAGTTAGCCACCGCTGATTGAATGTGCGCTGTAACAGACCACAATTAATCCCGCCCCTTTTTAGGAGGGAACGCAAAGCGCTCCGTCCCCTGTAGTAATCTCTCTTTGGGCTTCCAACCACACCCATGTCACGTCAGTCACTTTCATTGGTTCGTGGGCTTGCCTTTTAAAATCTGCTTGCTTTCATTTGATTTGTGAAAGGCATGCATACGTCATGCCTTTTCCGGTGTTTAGCCCACCTCCAAAGCACTGGTAAACTACTAAAAACATACGAGGCTCGATGTTTTCAGGATGGTTTCTGGACTAATTTATCTTTTTTATTTTCCACGCAGCGTGATCGCGCTGGGGTTTACATAGCACAATCGCGCTCGTTTTTTTCCATTTTCAATTTCAGCACGATCGCGCTGTATTTTTTTCTTTTAATTTGTTTGGCAAGAAAAGTCAGGTTAGGAATTTACAATACTTATAGCTCTAACTCGAGCAAATGCGAGACCCGTTGCATTGAAAATGCTTGTTTAAAATGTTTTTGGATGCATGGGACTCTTGTGGGACTCACATAGGATTCCAGGGACCCAATATATGTGGGGTAATTAGAAGTAGATGGTGAGGGCAAAAGGTATAGGTACCTAAGGCACAAGTTATAATTACTGGCGATAACTATTACTGGTGAATTTCAGTGTTTTTTTAGTTTAAATCATTACATCATCACTGAAATTTTCACCTAATTATAGCACTACTCTAACCTTTGCTTAAACTAATATTTTATTACCATAAATAAAGCCAACCCAAGCCACACATGGCCAAAGCAGCCAGGCCCTGCAACCAACCCCTCACAGGCAAGCAACCCTATGCAGTGCACGGCCTTCATCTGTGTGCAGCATGGAATTGGCCACAGTGCATGGCCTGCATCCAACCCCTCGCAAGTAGCCAACTGCGTGTCATGCATGGTCTTCTTGGATGCACAGTGTGTGGTTGGTCTCGCACGTCCTGACCGCACTCAGACAGACTTACTGACTTTGTCAAACAATCACAACAACAAAATGTAAAACGTGGGCCTATTGACTTTCTGAAAGGGTAAGCATATCATTATATGTAAAGCATATCTATCATCTTTTACCAAACATCACCAATATTTTAATCTATTGTACATATCAGTAAGTCACATCATGTAAAGTTTATTAATAGCGATTATTTTAAAACATTTATTGAAGTTTAAATAAAAAAAACATGTCTGTGAGTCTGCTAACATATTTTTGAGATTGGATTTTGTGGGCTGAACCATCTCAAAATATATTGTCAGAGACATATTTTATTTAAATAAAACCAACATGTCTCTGAGTCTTTGTTTTAACATATTGTGGACTAGACTATGCAATAATAAAAACAATCACAAGAGGGCCTTCCACTCCAGCTGAAGATACCAGAGCTTCAGCAAAGCTTGTTTTAAAAAAATGTAGCAAGTTCTCCTTGGAGGTTATGGATTTAATGACCCAGGAGACTAAGGACCTGATTTAGAGTTTGGCAGACGGGTTACTCCATGACAGATGTCCCATCAGCCATTTTACGATGTCCATAGGATATAATGGTATCATAATACGGGACCGGGATATCTGTCACGTTTGTGACAGAGTAACCCCATCCCCCAAAACCTAGATCAGGCTCTGACTTTTTTTTGCTAGAGAGCTGCTGGACTCCTTGCAGCCCCCAACAACATTAAAAAAAAGGCTTTGGTAGTGCCAGTTTCTATTCTAGGGGCATCAATATCAGACTAAAAAAAATATGAAGAAAAAAAACCTCGCATGGCATTATGGGGCACTCCTTTAAGGAGAAGTAAATAATAAATTATGGCTCCTGCCACTCATTTATTATTTACTTTGGTGTCCCGGTGCACACACGGGACACCCTTTTTAGGTTGAGCTTAAGCATACGACCTCTTGTATACTTCTTCTGTGGGCTTCCTGCTATTTCACTTGTTAGTTTGTGTCATTTACAAATCCTTGCTTGCTAGTGGTCAGTCATGCCTCTTTGTCCTTCTTTCTTCTGTTTGGGAGCATGGACCAACTACTGTGTAATTATGCTTTGTCCTGTTTTCTGGTCTGTAGGGGACTTTTCTTTTACTCTTTTTTCCTGCTCCTGTTTTGAGGAAGGAAGCTTCCCTTTACATTTGCGGGGTATTCTTCCTCTGAGCTTAGCTGTAAACAGTGCTATAAATCAGGCTGTTATCTTGGTCACATTTTTGTCTTTGTGGGTTCTCTGCATCATCTCTCAGCTGCCTTGCTCCCGCCCTTCCTTGGCTTACATTTTCTATACCAAGTGTGCCTGCCGTGCCTGTGCCAGAACCCCACACACACTGTCTGCCAGAGCACCTCAGTTCTTACAGTCAATACACACTGCTGTTCCAGTTCTGGGACCTCGGTGCAGCTCCATCAGTGCACCTCAGTTTACACACTCTAAGCACCTCAGCCGTGCCAGAAATACACACATGCCATCTGCCAGAGCACCTCAGTTCTTACAGTCAGTACACACTGCTGTTCCTTTACTGGGACCTTGGGCGCAGCTCCTTCAGTGCACCTCAGTTCACACACTCCAAGTCTCTCTGCCAGGCCCGTGGCAGAATTCTACACACACTGCATGCCAGAGCACCTCAGTTCATACAGTCAGTACACTCTGCTGTTTCAGTACTAGGACCGGGGGCTCAGCTCCATCAGTGCACCTCAGATCTACCCCAGGGAGGTCACTTCCTTTCCTCTACTGGGACCCCACTCACATACAGTTCTATTACAGCAGCTCAATTCTGATAGTCAGTCCCACTCTCAAGCCAATACTGGACCCAAGAGAACAAAACCCAGCTCAGTCAGTGCACCGCAAGTCTAAAATCCAACACCACGGTTGATGGGAACCACCAAAGCTCCAACAGAATCCATCAATTTTAACATTCAGTGCACAATTCTTCCCAGTACTAAGGCTCATACACACGTCCTTCAGGACTCCTCACTTCTGTGGTTCTGAGGCAATGCCACTCCCATTCTGGGCCCCACTCGCAGCTTCACCAGGGCACCGCCAGGCTAACACTCGGCAACACTGGCACACCAATACTAGGTTCCACACATAGCTCCATTAACATACCTCACTTTTGAACATGTGTGCCGGTTACTATTCCAGTATTGCAGCCCACATACAACTCTGTCAGCGCCCCATTATTCCAATACCAGGAATTACACAGCGCTCTGTTTCTCATTCCTCACCCACTGCCTTTCTGTTATTCCTGCACTGGGCTGGGACACAGCTCTGTGTCTACCCCTTATTCTGATCTGAAGCACCCCAATATTGCTGTACTGGGGCTCACATACAACTCTGCTAATATACTTCCTGCTGTTTTGCAGTGCCCCCTGCTGTTCCACACTCTAACTTCTGTTTGAGGTCGTGGGGAGCCAATTAAATCTATTCTTAGCAGCCATCTTTTTTATGGGAGGGGCTGTTTGCCTATCTCACTACATTCTTTTCTTTACTCTGTTTACTCTCAATGTTTTCTTTTTCCCCCTCTTTCTCTTTCCAGCTCTTAAAATCCAGATGTTAACAGTTTTACTCTTTCTTTCAACTGTTTATTTCTACTCCTCTCCTTTTTTTTATTTCTACTCCTCTCCTTTTTTTAATTTTCTTATTCCTTTTGCTACCTCTTCTTTCAAACTCGTTAAAACTTGATTATTTCATTCCCTGTTTCCTTCCTCTCTTTTTTCTTCATCAGGTGTTCATTCTTTCACTATTTTTTTTCTCTTCCCTTCATTCTTTCTTTGTCTTTTTTATTTGCTCTTTCCTTGACTTTGTATGTGTCCTTTCACTTTTTTTTAGATCTTTCTTCCTACCTTTCTCTGATGTTTTTCTTATCTTTTTCTGTCAATTCGCGTTTTACAATAAATCCCTCATTTTCACATCTGTATGTGGAAGCCACAAGTTACTTGTCGGAACCCGAAGTGTCAAAGCGGTTTTCCCATTCTGTGTCTGTGGGAAATGTGTCAGTACATAACATCCCCTGGTTCTTTTGCTGCTTGTTTCTCGCACCATCTCTCTTTATTCTCTACTGTTCAATTTTCTCTTTCTTTTCACACTTCTTACATTATTTTTTCCTCTTTATCTTTTGTTTGCTAGCTTCCTTCCCTTTTTTCATTTGTCTCACGTTTGCTCTATTTCTTCTCTTGGTTTATGCTTGCATTTTCTCATTCTTTCTTTCCATTTTTATTTTTATTTCTTTGTGACCCCTTCTCTTTCTTCCTTTTCTCTGTTGTATTCCTTTCGCTTCTCCTTTTATGCCCCATCCGCTTTCTCTCCTGAGGCCTAGTTATCAATGGAGCTACAAGTGCAGTGGAACCAGAGCCCACAGACCTATGAACCTCACTCAACTCTAATTACTGCTGTATTTTCCTGCCGAAATTTCAGTCAACCATTTTCCTTTCTTACTCCAGGGCCCATTACACTGTTACTATGCCACTTGTCCACTCCATCTTTACTCCTGACTCCCTCTTTCCTTTCACACTCCAATCCGTCCCAAATGATAATTTTTTTATGGTGTTTTGAGCTTTACACTCTAAAGCCAAACGTTTATTTCTGATAAAGGTTTATATGATAATTATATATGTTTTAAGATAAAGGAAGAAGGAAAACGGAAGTGCTTAGCTAAATGCTGGCCACTGGAATTATATGGCAGGAAAATATGAAATTTTGAGGCAGGGTTGACCAATTTATGTGGCAAGAAAACTTCAGGTATGAATTTGCAATGCCAATAGCTCTAACTCAAGAAATTGCTAGACCTATTGCATTGCAAATGCTTATTTTGTATTTATTTGGGTCCCGTCTCCTGGGACCATAGCTCCCAGGGCTTGGAGCCCCCCTCCCGAGGAGTCCCCAGGGGCCCTAAGGACCCCATCCCCTAGAGCCATTTTCTTCAATTAAGGGCATGGGGCAAGTGGCCTTCTCTCCTTGAGCCAATAATGGCCCCAGGGACCTCATCCCCTGGATCCAAAACATAGATTTAAAGGGGAGGGGCATGCAAACCGCCTCTCCGAACCCTTTGGACCCCAAGAACCAAATCTTGTGGTGCCTTTTTATAAAGGGGAGGGGGACATGCAGCCCCTCTATCTGAGCCACTAAAGGCCCCGCAGACCCCATCTTCTGGGGCCAAAACACATAAATGGGATGGGGCGTGTGGCCCCCATCCCCAATAATTTAGGGTCCAGGTGACCCCAACCCGTTTGGGTTTATGTTGGTGCCCCTGTGCCCACCTCGCTCACCCACAAGACAAAATGTTGCATGCTGTGGGTGGAGTTCTGAGCACCGGGGTGCATTGGAAGCCAATATTCCTACTGCCCTGCAGGAGAAGGTGTTTTGCATGCTCCCGTCACACGGTAGTAATCTAAGTTTCCTCGTCTGCGCCCATCTGACGGGAGCAATTTTTAAGCTCCTGCTGGGTGGGAGCAGGCATGCCTTCCCTCCCTGCGTTCCTGCAGGCAAGGAAACTGGCGTGGGCTCCCTAGGACACAGCAATTGATCCAGCCACAGGGAATGGGTTCCCCTGGCCCTTAACCGGCTCGAGGAGGGGAGCCGTGTGCCCCTTCCCTTTCAATGGTTTTGCTGGGCATGAGGGTATGGGGTCCCCAGTACCAAAAACTGCTCAAAGAAGGGGGGCACACACCACCTACCCATGTTTTTTAAAAAATATTGGCCCCTTGAGGAGTGGTCACTGGGCCTTAAAAGGCTCAGAGAGGTGCACTGCTTATCTGCCTCCCCTTCAATTTATAATTGGCCACAGGTTATGGGGTTCCCAGGGCCAAAGACAGGCTCAGGGAGGGGAGACCTAATCACTGCCCACCTCTCCAAAATATAAAAAAGCAGTTTCATGCATTCCATGGTATGTCAGCGAAAATCCAGATTTTTTTTTCAATTTTGGCACTGTGGGGGTCCCTTTGGGTCATGGGCAAAATTAAATTCCATTCAGCAGTTTTGCCGCATCATTGCCTAAAAAAAATGTCTGTGGAAAATGCATGGGGAAATTAGGTTATAGGTCATCAGTTTTTTCTCAGCCCCCTTGACAGATATATATATATATAAAATCTAGTGCCAGTCACCTCTAGGTAGACATAGTTAGGACCCTAGAAAATGCATTTTTTTTCTAATAACTCTGGTGCCGCTTGACAAATCTTCATAGAATTTTCCCAAAAACTTTCCCGCTCACCTCAGCTGCTGTCTGGAAAAGTTTGGGGTGATCTGTCCCGGGGGGCAGAGAATAAAGGGGGTCCCAAAACGCATTTTCCCCATTAATTTCCATAGGATTTTGAACAGTAATAGTGCCAAACCTACTGGACAGAATTACCGAAAATTTGACAGAAAGGTAGCTATTGGCCCAGAGACAGCCCTTTTAGTTATTTGGTGTAAATCTGTTCAGTAGTTTTTGAGAAATGTCAGGAAATCCAAATGTGTGTATATATAGGGCTGCGAAGGATTTGCGGCCCGTCCTAATCTTGTACTGAGATCTGGTTGGCTGACAACACTTCAACAAGGGCACATTGTCAGTCATGTTGGGACTCGGCTTGAGCCGTCTCCTAGACAGAAATGTATTAAAAAAAAATGGGCCAGGGTGGTCACAAAGGGGCCCTCCTGGGTGAAAAAGCATTTTATAAAAAATTTTGCCACGATTCGTTGAGGATTTGCTGACCTGACCATTTTTTTTTTTTTTTTAATGAAGGGAGGGGTCCGCCACTTTATTTTTTTCAAGCCTCCAGGTCGGCCAACTCCCTGGGGCAATGTGGATTTATAACAAGGAGGGGCACCCAGCCCCCACCCATAGCCCCAGGGACCATCACCTCCCTGGGGCAATGATTTATATTATTGCTGGGGGGCCACGCTGCTTCAACCCACAGCCCCAGGGACCACACCTCCTTGGGGCTATATTTCAACTAAGTGGGAGAGGCCTCTTGGCCTCTCCCACAGCCCCGAGAACTGCCACCTCCCCGGTGAGATGATCTACATTTATGCAGGCCCCCAGCAGCCCTGGGGACCACCACCTCCCAGGGGCAAACTAAAAAAAAGAGAAAGGGGGTCCATTTCAGACCCCCTTAGCCACGGGGGCCACCACCTCCTTTACTGGAGTGGTGCTGTGCGGCCCCCCTCATGGAGCCGCTAATGACCCTGTGGACTGCCACCACCAGGGGCCGGCTCCTGCTACGACCCAGGGTGCCCACCTTGGGGCATAGCTGTTTGCTGTGGCTTGGCTGCTTGGCTTAAAAGAAGTTTTCATCTCCATTCCCAGCACACAGATATGCATGCAGGGAACAGAGATAGAAGCTTTGCTCCAGCAAGACCAGAGCTGCTACTTAAAACAGCTGCCTGCTTGCTGGAGCAATGGAACCATAAGAGAGGCCTTGAGACTCCCCCCAGTGGTCCCAGATAGCCTGTAAAGGGCATAGTATAAAATACATTCATAAAGATAGGCAGAGACCATGGGGGAGGCCTTGAGGATCACCCAGCAGTCCTAGATAGCCCATAAAAGGCTACAAAAATTTGAAAAGGTCGAATCCAGGTGTATCCCTGGTCGTTTCCCTCCTTTCATTTTTTTTCAAATGTTTAAGGCTTATACCGACAGGTGATCTTACTACTTTTAAATGACAAATAATTTTCTTTTCAAATTGTGCAGAAATAACTCATTCTAAGTACATCATACATCAAACATATCATACATCAAAGCTTAAAAACTCTCTATCTCTCTCCCTCTCTCTTTCTCAAATTATAACCCATGCCCTAAGGTAATTATATCTTGTGCCCTTGCCGTGCAGTGCTAGTTAACCCACAAATTATGGCACTCATGACATCTTTGATAACATTATTGCTAATATCAATGTAATATTTTCAGTAACTTTTTTGATGAAAAAAATGTGAAATGCGAGGGTGTGAGTTATAGTTACCTTAGGGCACGAGTAATAGTTACTTGAGGTAACTCTAACTATAACTGGGGAATTTCAATGGTTTTGTACGTTTAAAATGTGAGTCTAACTGGGGTGTCCTTGTAACCCTTAATATGTAAGTGAATTTCAATTTTTTTTTCAATTCTATTTCCTAACTAATATGTCCCTGTAACCTTTGTTTTTTCAGTGAATGCACATATACATATATACACATATATATATCAAAACAAATCCCTTTCAGGGTTAGAGTGCCGCATAAATTATGCAAAAAAAGAGAATAGAGAACTCTGGGTAGTTCCCAAGTTTAGGTGGAGAGCAGCTCTAGTAAGGAGCACCCTGCAACACCAGCGACACTCTAGATTTGCTCACCTCAAATGTCTGTTTATCTAGCAAAGTTTTTAAGCATTGGATCAGCACAGTGCTATCCACGCCGAGCTAGATAGTGACAAAGTCTTTTGCCATTTGTACAGCAAAGTCTTTAAGCATAGGTTTGACACAGTGTCAACCTTGCCGAGCTGTAAAATGACAAAAACCATTTACCACTCCAGGCACAGTATTACAGCTTTGGACTGGTAAAATACCATCCAAGCCAACCTGGAATGAGTAAAAGCAACCCCTGACACATGTTTCGCTCTCATTAGAACTCATCAGAGAGGTTTAGCTTTGTCCAGACACAAGGGAGCACCCAGTATAAGTCAAAACAAATCCCTTTCAGGGTTAGAGTGCCGCATAAATTATGCAAAAAAAGAGAATAGAGAACTCTGGGTAGTTCCCAAGTTTAGGTGGAGAGCAGCTCTAGTAAGGAGCACCCCGCAACACCAGCGACACTCTAGATTTGCTCACCTCAAATGTCTGTTTATCTAGCAAAGTTTTTAAGCATTGGATCAGCACAGTGCTATCCACGCCGAGCTAGATAGTGACAAAGTCTTTTGCCATTTGTACAGCAAAGTCTTTAAGCATGGGTTTGACACAGTGTCAACCTTGCCGAGCTGTAAAATGACAAAAACCATTTACCACTCCAGGCACAGTATTACAGCTTTGGACTGGTAAAATACCATCCAAACCAACCTGGAATGAGTAAAAGCAACCCCTGACACATGTTTCGCTCTCATTAGAGCTCATCAGAGAGGTTTAGCTTTGTCCAGACACAAGGGAGCACCCAGTATAAGTCAAAACAAATCCCTTTCAGGGTTAGAGTGCCGCATAAATTATGCAAAAAAAGAGAATAGAGAACTCTGGGTAGTTCCCAAGTTTAGGTGGAGAGCAGCTCTAGTAAGGAGCACCCTGCAACACCAGCGACACTCTAGATTTGCTCATCTCAAATGTCTGTTTAACTAGCAACGTTTTTAAGCATTGGATCAGCACAGTGCTATCCACGCCGAGCTAGATAGTGACAAAGTCTTTAAGCATAGGTTTGACACAGTGTCAACCTTGCCGAGCTGTAAAATGACAAAAACCATTTACCACTCCAGGCACAGTATTACAGCTTTGGACTGGTAAAATACCATCCAAGCCAACCTGGAATGAGTAAAAGCAACCCCTGACACATGTTTCGCTCTCATTAGAGCTCATCAGAGAGGTTTAGCTTTGTCCAGACACAAGGGAGCACCCAGTATAAGTCAAAACAAATCCCTTTCAGGGTTAGAGTGCCACATAAATTATGCAAAAAAAGAGAATAGAGAACTCTGGGTAGTTCCCAAGTTTAGGTGGAGAGCAGCTCTAGTAAGGAGCACCCTGCAACACCAGCGACACTCTAGATTTGCTCACCTCAAATGTCTGTTTATCTAGCAAAGTTTTTAAGCATTGGATCAGCACAGTGCTATCCACGCCAAGCTAGATAGTGACAAAGTCTTTTGCCATTTGTACAGCAAAGTCTTTAAGCATAGGTTTGACACAGTGTCAACCTTGCCGAGCTGTAAAATGACAAAAACCATTTACCACTCCAGGCACAGTATTACAGCTTTGGACTGGTAAAATACCATCCAAGCCAACCTGGAATGAGTAAAAGCAACCCCTGACACATGTTTCGCTCTCATTAGAGCTCATCAGAGAGGTTTAGCTTTGTCCAGACACAAGGGAGCACCCAGTATAAGTCAAAACAAATCCCTTTCAGGGTTAGAGTGCCGCATAAATTATGCAAAAAAAAGAGAATAGAGAACTCTGGGTAGTTCCCAAGTTTAGGTGGAGAGCAGCTCTAGTAAGGAGCACCCCGCAACACCAGCGACACTCTAGATTTGCTCACCTCAAATGTCTGTTTATCTAGCAAAGTTTTTAAGCATTGGATCAGCACAGTGCTATCCACGCCGAGCTAGATAGTGACAAAGTCTTTTGCCATTTGTACAGCAAAGTCTTTAAGCATAGGTTTGACACAGTGTCAACCTTGCCGAGCTGTAAAATGACAAAAACCATTTACCACTCCAGGCACAGTATTACAGCTTTGGACTGGTAAAATACCATCCAAGCCAACCTGGAATGAGTAAAAGCAACCCCTGACACATGTTTCGCTCTCATTAGAGCTCATCAGAGAGGTTTAGCTTTGTCCAGACACAAGGGAGCACCCAGTATAAGTCAAAACAAATCCCTTTCAGGGTTAGAGTGCCGCATAAATTATGCAAAAAAAGAGAATAGAGAACTCTGGGTAGTTCCCAAGTTTAGGTGGAGAGCAGCTCTAGTAAGGAGCACCCTGCAACACCAGCGACACTCTAGATTTGCTCACCTCAAATGTCTGTTTATCTAGCAAAGTTTTTAAGCATTGGATCAGCACAGTGCTATCCACGCCGAGCTAGATAGTGACAAAGTCTTTTGCCATTTGTACAGCAAAGTCTTTAAGCATAGGTTTGACACAGTGTCAACCTTGCCGAGCTGTAAAATGACAAAAACCATTTACCACTCCAGGCACAGTATTACAGCTTTGGACTGGTAAAATACCATCCAAGCCAACCTGGAATGAGTAAAAGCAACCCCTGACACATGTTTCGCTCTCATTAGAGCTCATCAGAGAGGTTTAGCTTTGTCCAGACACAAGGGAGCACCCAGTATAAGTCAAAACAAATCCCTTTCAGGGTTAGAGTGCCGCATAAATTATGCAAAAAAAGAGAATAGAGAACTCTGGGTAGTTCCCAAGTTTAGGTGGAGAGCAGCTCTAGTAAGGAGCACCCTGCTTAAAGACTTTGCTGTACAAATGGCAAAAGACTTTGTCACTATCTAGCTCGGCGTGGATAGCACTGTGCTGATCCAATGCTTAAAAACTTTGCTAGATAAACAGACATTTGAGGTGAGCAAATCTAGAGTGTCGCTGGTGTTGCAGGGTGCTCCTTACTAGAGCTGCTCTCCACCTAAACTTGGGAACTACCCAGAGTTCTCTATTCTCTTTTTTTACACATATATATATATATATATATATACACATATATATATATATATACACATATATATACACACACATACATGTATATATACATATCTATGTGTATATATATATATATATATATATATATATATATATATATACACATATACAAGTATAAATATATATATATATATATATATATATATATATATATATATACATGGGTATGGCTAGGACACCCAGGATAGAATGGCCAGGCCCCAAGGATAGGGTCCTTGGGGCCAAAATCCACTTGGGGAGGGGGTCCCCCCTCCATTTAACTAATTGGCCAGGCCTCAGGCATGGGATCCTTGGGGCCCAAAATCAACAGTAATAGTTATACTTATCTTGTGCTATAACTTGAGTCCATGCACTGCTACGTAACCCACATATTACATCAGTAATAACTTACACCTCTTCCAGGCACAGTTTTCTCATCAATAATTTCACTGCAAATGTTGCTGTGATATTATCAATAGTATCATGGAAGATGTCATGAGTGATGAAATATGTGAGGTAACTAGGACTGAATGGTGGGGGCACGAGTTATAGTTAAGGGAATATCTAGGATTTTTTAAACATAACGCAATATTTAATTACAATATGCAAATTCACACACCCCCATGCAGCCAACCCCATCCTGTGCCCAGCCTCCGGCCCTGTGCTGCGAGGGTTTTGACTGGCAGCCAGGCCCCGTGGCCATCCCTCGAAATGGCAGCCAACCCCACATTGTGCAGGGTCATGCATTATAGGGGGGTTTCCACAGGGCCTGAAATCAGGCCGTGTGGCACACGCCCTGCAAGCAGCCAACCCAATGCTGTGCACTGCCTGCCACCACGCACAGTGGATGGTTGGCCACAAGTCCTGTCTCTGGAGACCCCATTCCACAGGGCCACTATTACAATTAAAATGGAGAGTGACTCTTTCAAAAAGGGGGAATGGGGCCATGCAGCCACCCTCCTCAAACCAATTTTGACCCCATCCCCCAGAGCCCCATCTTTATATGTGGGTGCCTTGTTAGGGGTCATGGGAGGAACCCCAAGGTCCCCACTGCCTCAGTCAGTTCCCTGAATACAGTGGGAGCCAACATTTCTCCTGCCTACAGGACGCAGCTACTTACACTACTCCACGCAGGCGGGAGCAATATTTAGATATGTTTCCTTGTCTGGATCACTGTTGGCAGGGAAAAAGATCCAAAGTCTGCTCCCAGTGGGTGGGAACACTTTTGAAACTCTCGCCCATTGGGAGCTGACTTGTTGTTTGCTCCTGCTTGGGGGAGATTTGAAAATGCTCCCACCAAGCAAGAGTAAACAAAGGTTTTCCTGACCATGCCAATGTGGGCAGGGAAACTGCTATGTCTTGTGGGTGGGCACCCCAGGACATACCCTGTGAGCCGGCCCCTGAGGATGGGGTCTCAAGGGCCATTAATGACCACATGGTGCCCTCATTTTTTCTTAATTTCATGGCCCGGGGATGGAGTCTTCAGGAGATGGAGTCCACTGGGCCTTTAGAGGCTCGGGAGTGGGTGGTCGCACAGCCATTCTTCCTGTAAAAAAATGCACCAGGCCCCAGGGGATGGGGTCCCTGGTGCTGGAAAGCCGCTGGTGGAGGGGGGCTGCATGTCCCCTCCCTCTCAAAAAATACACTGGGGAATGGGGGACCCAGTGGCGAAATCAGCCCAGAGAAGGGGGCTGTGTGCTGCCCTTAAAAAATGCACTAGGCCCCAGAGAATGGGACCCCAGGGGCTGCAATCACTCTGGGGAGTGGGTCACACATGCCCTCTCCCCCAAAACATAAACCACTCTTCCCCCTGTGCCCAGGGCCACCCCAAGGGCGAACATGGGAGAACATGCTTGTTATATTTATTTTTTTTTGCTGTGGATTTACAGATCCTTTTCAGATTTGCGGCAATTAAAAAAAAAAAAAAAAACATTTTTGGGCTCAGGTGGGGTCCTTCTGGGAACCCACCACCAAGATTAGTGAGTCAGAGTATTCCTACTCTGCCACCTTATGTCTTTTTTATTTTAGTACCACTTCCTGGTTGAAGTTGTGGCAGCCAACCAGATCGCAGCTTGAGATCTGTTGAGATCCGCAAATAACCAAAGTTTTAGAGCATTAATTGCTCAAAAACTACTGAACAGATCTACAGCAATTGCAAAAAGCACTCTTTCTGACCTAGATTTGGCGTTCTGCATAATTAGGTGTAAATCCAAATCAGCGGTTTAGGCTGTAGCTGTGTCTAAAGTTCCCACTGGAAAATGAATGGGGAAAATGCATGTTGGAACCCCCCCTTTTTTTCTATTCCCGCTGGACAGAACATCCTGATCCTCTCCAAATGACCCTTTAGCTGCCACCACGGCAACTTCTCCTGTCACACAGGATGACCTACCCGTACTGGTCCCCTCACCGCTTCTGTTCAGAAGACCAAGAAAAACCCGGAACCACTCCAATATAGCCTTCTCAATGCACGCTCCCTCTGCAAACATTAATCTGGGACACCATCACCACCCTCTCTCAGGACATAAACATGGCTTAACCTGCACTTGAACCCCGACATCACCACTGCCATTGTAGATGCCTACAAGATGGTACACCGAGAATGCACCAACAAACATGGAGGGGCATCACCATCATCTTCAAGGAAACCTTACGATGCACCATCATCAATGACGACACAACGCCTCTCATGGAACACCTTAATTTCCAACCACAGACCTATGCCAAGAGAATGATAAGATGCACCCTTGCCTATAAACCTCCAGGGCCATGACCAGCTTTCTCTGTTGCTATCTCCAACCTCATCACCCCCCTAGTCATTGACTCCCACCCCTACATCCTAATCGGCGATCTCAATTTCCACGAACTCCACCACCCTCCTGGAGAACCTGAACATTGGCCTCACGCAACTGGTCACCAAATCTACGCAGAAAGCTGAACAAACACTTCACTCCTTTTTTACCTCCAGTGACAGAATCCAATTCACCCAAGTCAGAGATCTCACCTGGACCGACCACACCATTGTTCACTTCATCATCTCCGATGCTCAAAATACCACTGTCAAGCACCACAGTTCCACCCACTGCAGCTGGAGCAAGTAACAGAGACTTAGTGGACAGAGGCCCTCAGCACTACACACAACCTAGAACATCAGCAGACTTCAACTAGGCTGTCCAAGACTTCTGCACTTGGCTTACCAAATGCGGCAACAGAGTCACCTCACTGAAACCAGCAAAAGCAAACAAAACATCAAGACAAGCCAGCTGGTACACTGCAGAGCTCAGAACCACCAAGCACAACTGCTACTAACTTGAGAAGCGATGGCACATTACTAAGAACTCCTCTGAAATAGCCACCTACAAAACAGTCCTCAGCAACTACCACCTGCACGTCAAGGAAACCAAGAGAACAGCCATCTCCGCCTACAGAGACGCAGCGACCAACCACACAAAGGAACTCTTCAAAATAGTCAAAAAATTCACCAATCTGACAGTCATTGAGAACACAATCCACCACTTCCAAGAACACTGCAACACCCTCTTGAACTACTTGCACAGCTAGATCGCCACCATCTACAACAACTTTGATACCCAACCCACAACTCTCAGCCTCAACAATCTCAACCGACCAGTAAATACCAGCTAAATGGTCACCACCTTGTCTCCGCTCACCACCCAGACCACTGCAGTCATCATGTCTTTCATCCACTCGAGGTCAACCACCAACCCGTGCCCCAACCAATTCTATCTTCAACATCCAAACCTCCCCAATCAGTACTGAACTCACCACTATCTTCAACACCTCCATCTCCACAGCAACCTTCACTGACAGATGGAAACAACCAGAGGTCAAACCTTTCCTCAAGAAACCCTCTGCTGACCACAGATACCTAAAAAATTACAAACCAATCTCAATGCTTCCCTACCCAGCCAAAGTACTTTAGAAAGCCATGAACCAACAGCTCATTGCATACCTTTAACAAAACCACCTACTCGATACCTCACAATCAGGATCCCGTGTCAACCACAGCATCAAGTCTGCACTGATTGCTGCCACAGACTACATTAGAACTCTCCTTGACTGTGGTGAAACCAAGGCCTTGATCCTCCCTGACCTCTCCACTGCATTCAACACCGTCTCCCACCACACCCTCATCGAAAGACTCTGCAATATCGGCATACAGCAAAATGCCCCAAAATAGATTGTCTCCTTCCTGACAGGACAAACACAAAGCATATGATTACCTCCCTTCACCTCCACACCCAAGTATGTCATATGCAGCATACCCCAAGGATCATCCCTCAGCCTCACCCTGTTCAACATGTACATGACCCCTTCACAGACGGCATATCACAAGATCATAGGGCCAGATGTATCAAGCGTTTTTGCATTCGCAAACGGTACGAATGGCCGTTTGCAGATGTAAAAATGCCTTTTCCGATGTGTGAAAGGCATTCACAGTGCAAAATTAAGGAATCACAAAAATTGCGATTTTTTGTGAATGAGACATGAATTAGCGTGTCGCAAACAGCGTATCGCAAATAGCAATATGAATTACCGAATCGATATTTGCGAAACGTAAATTGCGACACTGTTTAGCGAAGCACGGATAGCAATGAGCTAAATCGTGATGCCATTTGGGATACACAGATTGCGACACGCAAAAACAGATTTGCAATGAGATGCATCAAAAAATCGCAATTTGCGATTATTTTCAGAAGGCCATTCCTCTTCCACAATGGCTGCACTCTATGTCATGGCGAAGAGCTTGAGTATCTTGGCAGGTTTGAGGAGAGGGAGCAGGAGACAGAAGCGCATGTTTAGAGTGCGCATTTCCCTTTTTGACCAGACTGAGGATGAAATTTACGAGAAGTACAGGTTAAGCTCAGCCATGATACTTGACCTGATAGCTGAGCTACAACCCATGCTGCAGCGCACAACACACAGGACCAATAGCATACCCACCCATGTGCAGGTATTATGCTTCCTTCACCTACTAGCCTCAGGGAGTTCTCAAGGGGTCATATCAGCAGCTGGAGGGGTATCACAGAGTGCCCTCTCTAGATTTTTCAATGCATTTCTCAATGCCATGCTGAGCAGAATACAACTGTACATAAGATTCCTCAACACCCCACAGGCATTACAACAAACTTAAATTAATTTCTACCAGACAGCACAGTTCCGACATTTCGTAGGTGCCATCGATGTGACACATGTAGCCATCTGTCCACCATCGGCCAGCGAGTATGTGTATTGCAACCGTAAAAACAATCATTCTGTGAACATACAGGTGATATGCAATGCCTCCTACATCATTACCGATCTTGTGGCCAGATACCCAGGGATCACACATGACTCCTACATCTTTCGCCACAGCAGGATACACACAAGACTGCTAGCTGGGGAGTTTGGTGAAGGATATCTACTAGGTAATTTGATAGTTTAGAATAATGCATTGATGTAAGCGTGATGTCAGACATCACATGTACTCATTTTACTCTCTGTGCATTCAGGAGACAGTGCCTACGCTGTGCACACCTATATGCTTACGCCCTACCTGAGCCCTGCAACTCCAGCAGAGAGGAGGTACAATGCTGCACATAGGGCAACCCGCAATGTGGTGGAGCGCGCTTTTGGGCCACTGAAGAGCCGCTTCTGGTGCATCCATAAGAGTGGAGGTGCACTACAGTACAGCCCAGAGACGACATGCAAAATTGTGGCCACATGTGCTATCTTGCACAACATAGCAACCACCAGGGGCATACCATTGGAACACACAGAGCCGGACTCAGATGAGGATGAGGATCCCTTACAACCCCTTCAACCAGCAGACAGGACCAGTGCAGCAGAGGACAAGCAAAGATGTGCTGACATCACGCGAAACCATTTTTGATGTAAGTAATGACAACTCCACTTAAATGAAATGTATTTCTATAGTTAGCATCTTTATTACCTTGACTTCAGGTAACCAATGTGTCAATAGGACATAGCTATTCACAATAGGCAGACATGAACAATTAACAGTGTCGCACTATTAGCATCATAGCATAACTGCATTGCTACATGTGTAGGTAGTCCCCTGTAGCCCTCAACATCACTTCTTACATCCACGCACTCCATTTGAGTGCTCAGTGCCCTCGCTGGCACATCTTGTAGCAGGTTCACATGCAGCACTGTGTCTGGCACTGCGACGCTTCAGATCAATCACTGGGACTGTCAGCCTGCTGAGGCTAGAGGACTCCTCACTGTCCCCAACACCCAGTTCACTGGTTGTGGCACTGCGTGCTGTTTGCATTGCATCCAGTACGTTGGTTATTTGCACCAATCCCTGTGCAATGCCCCGATTGCAATGTGCCATCTCCACCTGTGTGGCAACGGTACGACGTGATATCAGGGCTGTTGAAATTGCAAACTGATTGACGGATCTACAGAAGCTATCAAACCCTCCGAAATATTGCTGATGGCGCATGCGCTGGCTGACGCGCTCCTGCCGTATCTCAGTGCAAAGTTCCCCCATGACCTGTGTCAACTCCTTGATGTATTCAGCTGCTGTTTGCTGTCCCTCAATCAGAGTCTCCAACTGCTTGTGTAGCAATCCCATATTGCAATTGTGAGACACAAACTGTCTGTGCAGTGACTTCAATTGTTTGCATTGCAGGCGCTGCACTTTCAGCATGGAAGCTTCGAGGCCGGCAAAGATTGATGGGCCCACTCCTTCATCTGTGCACTGTCTGCCTGCGTCGTGGCGCCTCCTGAGGGGAGTTGGCTGTCGCTGGTGCTGGGACTGCTGTCTTCCTGTGGGACTAGCCTCTGGTGGTGGTGTGGGTTCGTGTTCTGGCATCTCATCTGAGTCCAGGTTATACTCTGGCAGTGGTTACACCCTTGCCCTGCGTCTAGTCGGAACAATACTGTAGGACTCAGTGGTATTTGAGACTGACTGTGGCTGTGTTTCTGCCTCCCCCACTTTTTCAGATCCTGCCGCAGCAGGGACCGGGTCATCTGCAAGGACAATGTGAAGCATGTCAGTTCTAGATTTTTTCACAAATTTCCACAGTGTTGCTTTAAATGTACAATTAAATTGTGTCACCATAAGTCGTTTGTGGTATTTCTCTATGTGGCTGACCACTAGCTATTTATGTTGTGTATTCACCTTAGGGTTGTGTTCTACCACTCCTATAAGGCACAGTTCTGTTGTATGTAAGATGTGGCATGGACTACATTTCACTGTGCATCAACTATTATCTATTTCCTAAGGGGCATTTGTACATGCACATGTGGGGATACACATAATTAGTGGCCTTACCTTTGCTGGTGCTGGGTGTCCCTGAGGTGTCAATGTCAGTAACACCACTGACAGCTTCTGGAAGCAATGTGGACACCACCAAGTCTTCCATAGGGGTGGACGGTGTCTGGGTGGATGGTCCGCCTCCGGTGCTCCTTGCCTCCTTTAGCCTGCTGGCCACCCTCTCTTTGGCATGGGACCGCAAGTCGTACCATCGCTTACATATCTCCTCCACAGAGCGCTGCGCAACACCCACTGCGCATATTTTTGTCTGGATGTCAGACCAGAGTTTCTGCTTTTCACTCTCAGGTACTTGGAGTGAGTTTTTGCCAAATAGTCTATCATGGTTTCTAACAACCTTCTCAATGAGCACCTCCAATTCTGGCTCACTGAATTTGAGCTTCCTCTTCCTGTCTCCTTCCCATTTCCAGCATTGTCCATGTTGCTGTTTCGTCCTGGCTTGCTCACAATGCTGACTCCCTGGTGCTGGGCTGTGTCCCTCTGCCTGCTCCTGTGGGTGTGGCTCTTTGAAACAGCATGGGCTGACTCACTTCCTGGTTGTGATGTCATCAGGCTGTTCCGGTTTGCCATTTTTGCTATTTGTGATTTTCAATTAACGAATTGCAAATATTTTTGCGATTCAGTATTTGCATCTCACAAATTGTGTTTACAAATTTTAAGAAATCGCTGTTAGCGATTTTCAAATTTGATACATCGCTTTTTGCATTTCTTAAATTGTGATTTCTTAAAAATCGCAATTTGAGAATTGCTAACTGGAATCTTTATACATCTGGCCCATATTCTCCTATGCAGACTACACTCAACTAATCCTCTCGCTCACCGACGACCCCTCCAATGCCAAAACTAACTTCTGCAATACAATGACCAACATAGCTAAATGGATCAGAGGCAACTGCCTCAATCTGAACTCAGACAATACAGAAGTACTAATCTTTGGAAAGAACACCTCCGTATGGGACCACAGTTGGTGGCCAGCAGAACTCGGACCAACACCCACACTGACAGACCACGCATGCAACCTTCATATCATCCTCAATAGCCAACTGACCACGAAATGACAAGTTGACACAGTCACCTCCTACTGCTTCCACACCCTCCACATGCTCCTCAGCATCTTCAGATGGATCCCAATCAACACCAGAAAGACTGTCACACAGGCCCTCATCACCATCTGCCTCGACTACGGCAGGGCTGTCTACACCAAAATCTACGCCCAGCTCCACAGAAGAATCCAGACCATACAGAACTCTGCAGCCAGACTCATCCTGGACCTCCTCCAAAGGACCCACATCTCTCTCTACCTCAGAGACCTACACTGACTCCCCATCCAGAAGAGATGCCAGTTCAAAATCTTCACGCTTGCCTACAAAGCTCTATACAACCAAGGACCATCCTACATCAACTGAGATTTCATCTGCCTACAAGAAACCTTTGCTCCACCTCGATCGCCCTTGCACACACACCCAACAGCAGAGGCCGCTCCTTTTCCCACATTTCCACCAAGACCTAGAATGGCCTGCCTCTCCGCCTCCAAACAGTACCCTCACTAGCGGACTTCTGATAGAAACTCAAGACTTGGCTTTTTGACATAGCACCCTCAGTGCCTAGACCCCCCTAGGGGGTGACTGTGCTGCACTATACAAATGCCAATTGATTGACTGTTTGATGTTTCATGATGGGGTTCTAATTCCAATCCTTTGCTCCCTCTTTGTCTTGAAAAGCAGTTTGTCACAGCAGGAGTGTCTACAAAGCTGATGGTACTACAACACAGGTCATGAGAGTGACTAGAGTTCACAACTGAATGTCAGCACAGTGATATGTGCAATAAAGTTTAGCCAGGGGCCCCAGCCCTATTGTTTATTATTCTCTTCTCAGCTCCATCCCCTACCTGATATGTGCCCAGACCCCTTCCTTGTGATCTCTCAATGAATCAAAGAGCAGGCGTTGAAGTGTACAGGGGAAACCTGACTCTCCCCTCCCCAGTGTGTGTCCCAACCAGCTGAAAGGAATGCAGCAATAGACCAATGTGTCTCAACGAATCTCTCTATCTCTTCTCCTTATTTGTTTTTGCAGGCGTGGGTGTACCAAAACTCAACCCAGAGCCCTCCGTGTATTGTACCATCCACAGGCACACGTACACCCAGTGCATCCACACACTTCACAGTACTGTATCTTCCATGTACAGACCCACTCATAGGCACATGTACATCCAGTGTTTCTCATAAAGCATGCTCGCACTGCCAATAAAGCACATTAGCCTCTCTGTACTGTACCACTCATAGGCACACATACATCCATCATATACATTTAACATGCAATCACTGCACCCTTCATGTATTGTACCACTCACAGGTACACATACACCTAGTACATGCCCTTATCCTGCACCCACTCTACTACAGCACATCCTTCAGGTACTGTACCAGCCTAGAGACATATACATCCAGCACATGCATTCACATGAACACACTGCTCAGTATTGCATTATCCCTGAGTTGTACCCTTCCCAGGCAGGCATAAACTGCTCAGATATACTACTCCTCCTCTATGCAGCACTTCACACCAAATCATTGTAGGCCAAAGGTGCGTGACATAGGTTAAAAATGGCTTGTTCACAGTGACATAGGTTAAAAAATACTTATTTATTCCTACTGATCACTACATGGTAGGCAGCCACCACCGTGCTCATGCTGCTTTACCCTGGTAAAGGCAGTAGCCTTTCACCACTATGAGGGTAGAACTTTGGACCCCTTCCCGATCCAACAAGACCACAATCTGTGAGACAGGCTTCTGTCATGATGCATACGCATAATCTGTTTTTGCCTATGACAACAAAAATTAGCAGTAAGGATCCAGACATCATTCCATATGGGTACTTAGTGCTGGGATGCACATCTGTTACCATGCATATATATAACCCATTGGCAGTCACTACTGGGTAGTCATAGCTAGGACCACATTTCTATAGGAATGGATTTGTTTGTTTGTTAATATCTTTGATGCCATTTGATGAATCTTCTAGGAAATTTCCCAAAAAAAGTCTCATCCATCTCACCTCCTTTCCTGTAGGTTTAGGAAGGATCCCTCAAGCGAGGGTCGAGAAGAAAAGGGGGGGTCCCAAAATATGTTTTTCCCATGAAGTTTCCCATAGGAATGTTATACACAGTTATAGCCAAAACATCAATCAATCAATTAGAAATTTGTAAAGCCCTCTACTCACCTTTGAGGGTCTCAAGGTGCTGAATCTCACCTGAAATAAATCACAGAAAAGTTAATGCTTTACTCAGAAAGCATGCTTTTGTGATTTGGAGTAAATCTGTTCACTATTTTATGACACATAAAGGTTCAAAATGTATGTATATTTCACACCCCAGAGGATCTGTGGGCCTGATAGATCAAAAGGATAGATCTGATTGGCTGTTTGGATGGCTGCGTTTAACCCCTTCGCTGCCAGGCCTTTTCCCCCTCCTGTGCCAGGCCCTTTTTTGCCTATTTGGGGCAGTTCGCGCTTAGGCCCTCATAACTTTTTGTCCACATAAGCTAACCAAGCCAAATTTGCGTCCTTTTTTTCCAACATCCTAGGGATTCTAAAGGTACCCAGACTTTGTGGGTTCCCCTGAACGAGGCCAAGAAATTGGCCAAAATACAGTGAAAATTTCGTTTTTTTAAAAAAAATTGGAAAAAGGGGCTGCAGAAGAAGGCTTGTGGTTTTTCCCCTGAAAATGGCATCAACAAAGGGTCTGCGGTGCTAAACTCAGCAGCTTCCCAGCTTTCAGGAACAGGCAGACTTGAATCCGAAAACCCAATTTTTCAACACAATTTTGGCATTTTACTGGGGCATACCCCATTTGTGCACTTTTTTGTGCTTTCAGCCTCCTTCCAGTCAGTGACAGGAATGGGTGTGAAACCAATGCTGGATGCCAGAAACCTAAACATTTCTGAAAAGTAGACAAAATTCTGAATTCAGCAAGGGGTCATTTGTGTAGATCCTACAAGGGTTTCCTACAGAAAATAACAGCTGAAAAAGAAAAATATTGAAATTGAGGTGAAAAAAACATCAATTTTTCTCTACGTTTTACTCTGTAACTTTTCCCTGCAATGTTAGATTATCGAAAGCAATATACCGTTACGTCTGCTGGACTCCCCTGGTTGCGGGGATATATAGGGTTTGTAGGTTCATCAAGAACCCGAGGAACCCAGAGCCAATAAATGAGCTGCACCCTGCAGTGCGTTTTCATTCTATACCGGGTATACAGCAATTCATTTGCTGAAATATAAGGAGTAAAAAATTGCTATCAAGAAAACCTTTGCATTTCCAAAAAGGGCACAAGATAAGGTGTTGAGGAGCAGTGGTTATTTGCACATCTCTGAATTCCGGGGTGACCATAGTAGCACGTGAATTACAGGGAATTTCTCAAATAGATGTCTTTTTTACACACACTCCTATATTTGGAAGGAAAAAATGTAGAGAAAGACAAGGGGCAATAGTACTTGTTTTGCTAATCTATGTTCCCCCAAGTCTCCCGATAAAAATGGTACCTCACTTGTGTGGGTAGGCCTAGCACCCGCGACAGGATATGCCCCAAAACACAACGTGGACACATCACAGAAAACAGAGCTGTTTTTAGCAAAGTGACTACCTGTAGATTTTGGCCTCTAGCTCAGCCGCCACCTAGGGAAACCTACCAAACCTGTGCATTTCTGAAAACTAGAGACCTAGGGGAATCCAAGGAGGGGTGACTTGTGTGGCTCGGACCAGGTTCTGTTACCCAGAATCCTTTGCAAACCTCAAAATTTGGCTAAAAAAACACATGTTCCTCACACTTCTGTGGCAGAAAGTTCTGGAATCTGAGAGGAGCCACAAATTTCCTTCCACCCAGCGTTCCCCCACGTCTCCCGATAAAAATGATACCTCACTTGTGTGGGTAGGCCTAGCACCCGCGACAGGATATGCCCCAAAACACAACGTGGACACATCACAGAAAACAGAGCTGTTTTTAGCAAAGTGACTACCTGTAGATTTTGGCCTCTAGCTCAGCCGCCACCTAGGGAAACCTACCAAACCTGTACATTTCTGAAAACTAGAGACCTAGGGGAATCCAAGGAGGGGTGACTTGTGTGGCTCGGACCAGGTTCTGTTACCCAGAATCCTTTGCAAACCTCAAAATTTGGCTAAAAAAACACATGTTCCTCACATTTCTGTGGCAGAAAGTTCTGGAATCTGAGAGGAGCCACAAATTTCCTTCCACCCAGCGTTCCCCCACGTCTCCCGATAAAAATGATACCTCACTTGCGTGGGTAGGCCTAGCGCCGGCGACAGGAAACACCCCAAAGCGCAACGTGGACACATCCTAAATTTTGGAAAAAAACAGAGGTGTTTTTTGCAAAGTGCCTACCTGTAGATTTTGGCCTCTAGCTCAGCCGGCACCTAGGGAAACCTACCAAACCTGTGCATTTCTGAAAACTAGAGACCTAGGGGAATCCAAGGAGGGGTGACTTGCGGGGCTCGGACCAGGTTCTGTTACCCAGAATCCTTTGCAAACCTCAAAATTTGGCTAAAAAAACACATGTCCCTCACATTTCTGTGGCAGAAAGTTCTGGAATCTGAGAGGAGCCACAAATTTCCTTCCACCCAGCGTTCCCCCACGTCTCCCGATAAAAATGATACCTCACTTGTGTGGGTAGGCCTAGCGCCCGCGACAGGATATGCCCCAAAACACAACGTGGACATATCACAGAAAACAGAGCTGTTTTTAGCAAAGTGACTACCTGTAGATTTTGGCCTCTAGCTCAGCCGCCACCTAGGGAAACCTACCAAACCTGTGCATTTCTGAAAACTAGAGACCTAGGGGAATCCAAGGAGGGGTGACTTGCGGGGCTCGGACCAGGTTCTGTTACCCAGAATCCTTTGCAAACCTCAAAATTTGGCTAAAAAAACACATGTTCCTCACATTTCTGTGGCAGAAAGTTCTGGAATCTGAGAGGAGCCACAAATTTCCTTCCACCCAGCGTTCCCCCACGTCTCCCGATAAAAATGATACCTCACTTGCGTGGGTAGGCCTAGCGCCGGCGACAGGAAACACCCCAAAGCGCAACGTGGACACATCCTAAATTTTGGAAAAAAACAGAGGTGTTTTTTGCGAAGTGCCTACCTGTAGATTTTGGCCTCTAGCTCAGCCGGCACCTAGGGAAACCTACCAAACCTGTGCATTTCTGAAAACTAGAGACCTAGGGGAATCCAAGGAGGGGTGACTTGCGGGGCTCGGACCAGGTTCTGTTACCCAGAATCCTTTGCAAACCTCAAAATTTGGCTAAAAAAACACATGTCCCTCACATTTCTGTGGCAGAAAGTTCTGGAATCTGAGAGGAGCCACAAATTTCCTTCCACCCAGCGTTCCCCCACGTCTCCCGATAAAAATGATACCTCACTTGTGTGGGTAGGCCTAGCGCCCGCGACAGGATATGCCCCAAAACACAACGTGGACATATCACAGAAAACAGAGCTGTTTTTAGCAAAGTGACTACCTGTAGATTTTGGCCTCTAGCTCAGCCGCCACCTAGGGAAACCTACCAAACCTGTGCATTTCTGAAAACTAGAGACCTAGGGGAATCCAAGGAGGGGTGACTTGCGGGGCTCGGACCAGGTTCTGTTACCCAGAATCCTTTGCAAACCTCAAAATTTGGCTAAAAAAACACATGTTCCTCACATTTCTGTGGCAGAAAGTTCTGGAATCTGAGAGGAGCCACAAATTTCCTTCCACCCAGCGTTCCCCCACGTCTCCCGATAAAAATGATACCTCACTTGTGTGGGTAGGCCTAGCGCCCGCGACAGGATATGCCCCAAAACACAACGTGGACATATCACAGAAAACAGAGCTGTTTTTAGCAAAGTGACTACCTGTAGATTTTGGCCTCTAGCTCAGCCGCCACCTAGGGAAACCTACCAAACCTGTGCATTTCTGAAAACTAGAGACCTAGGGGAATCCAAGGAGGGGTGACTTGCGGGGCTCAGACCAGGTTCTGTTACCCAGAATCCTTTGCAAATCTCAAAATTTGGCTAAAAAAACACATGTTCCTCACATTTCTGTGGCAGAAAGTTCTGGAATCTGAGAGGAGCCACAAATTTCCTTCCACCCAGCGTTCCCCCACGTCTCCCGATAAAAATGATACCTCACTTGTGTGGGTAGGCCTAGCGCCCGCGACAGGATATGCCCCAAAACACAACGTGGACATATCACAGAAAACAGAGCTGTTTTTAGCAAAGTGACTACCTGTAGATTTTGGCCTCTAGCTCAGCCGCCACCTAGGGAAACCTACCAAACCTGTGCATTTCTGAAAACTAGAGACCTAGGGGAATCCAAGGAGGGGTGACTTGCGGGGCTCGGACCAGGTTCTGTTACCCAGAATCCTTTGCAAATCTCCAAATTTGGCTAAAAAAACACATGTTCCTCACATTTCTGTGGCAGAAAGTTCTGGAATCTGAGAGGAGCTACAAATTTCCTTCCACCCAGCGTTCCCCCAAGTCTCCCGATAAAAATGATACCTCACTTGCGTGGGTAGGCCTAGCGCCGGCGACAGGAAACACCCCAAAGCGCAACGTGGACACATCCTAAATTTTGGAAAAAAACAGAGGTGTTTTTTGCAAAGTGCCTACCTGTAGGTTTTTGGCCTCTAGCTCAGCCGGCACCTAGGGAAACCTACCAAACCTGTGCATTTCTGAAAACTAGAGACCTAGGGGAATCCAAGGAGGGGTGACTTGCGGGGCTCGGACCAGGTTCTGTTACCCAGAATCCTTTGCAAACCTCAAAATTTGGCTAAAAATACACATGTTACTCACATTTCTGTGGCAGAAAGTTCTAGAATCTGAGAGGAGCCACAAATTTCCTTCTACCCAGCGTTCCCCCAAGTCTCCCGATAAAAATGATACCTCACTTGTGTGGGTAGGACTAGCGCCCACGAAAGGAAAGGGCCCAAAACACAACGTGGACACATCACATTTTTTTATAAAAAGCAGTGCCTACCTGTGGATTTTGGCCTGTAGCTCAGCCGACACCTGAGGAAACCTAGCAAACCAGTGCATTTTTGAAAACTAGAAACCCAGGGGAATCCAAGATGGGGTGACTTGCGGGGCTCTGACCAGGTTATGTTACCCAGAATCCTTTGCAAACATCAAAATTTGGCCCAAAAAACACTTTTTCCTCTCATTTCGGTGACAGAAAGTTCTGGAATCTGAGAGGAGCCACAAATTTCCTTCCACCCAGCGTTCCCCTATGTCTCTCGATAAAAATGGTACATCACTTCTGTGGGTAGGCCTAGCGCCCACAAAAGGAAATAGCCCAAAACACAAAGTGGAAACAACATATTTTTTCGCAGAAAACAGAGGTGTTTTTTGCAAGGTGCCTACCTGTGGTGTTTGGCCTGTAGCTCAGCCGGCCCCAGGGGGTGGGGGGGGCAGAAATGCCCTAAAATAAATTTGCCCCCCCAACCCCCACCCTCCCCCGCCGGGAGCGACCCTTGCCTACGGGGTCGCTCCCCCTGCGTGACATTGGCACCAAAAAACAAATCCCCGGTGCCTAGTGGTTTCTGCCCCCTTGGGGGCAGGTTGACCTAAACTCAGCTAATCTGCCCCCAAGGGGGGCAGAAATGGCCTAAATACAATTTGTCCCCCAGGGGAGCGACTTTTGCCTGATGGGTCGCTCCCCATCTCTAAAAAAAAAAAACAAAGAAAAAAAAAAAGAAAAAAAAGAAAAATTCCCCTGGCGCCTAGAGGTTTCTGCCCCCCCCCGGGGGCAGATCGGCCTAATGATAGGCCGATCTGCCCCCCGGGGGGGCAGAAATGGCCTAAAATAAATTTGCCCCCCCAACCCCCATCCCCCCCCTGGGAGCGACCCTTGCCTACGGGGTCGCTCCCCCTGCGTGACATTGGCGCCAAAAAACAAATCCCCGGTGCCTAGTGGTTTCTGCCCCCTTGGGGGCAGATTGACCTAAAATTGGGCAATCTGCCCCCAGGGGGGCAGAAATGGTCTAAATACAATTTGCCCCCCCAGGGGAGCGACCCTTGCCTGATGGGTCGCTCCCCATCTCTAAAAAAAGAAACAACAAAAAAAAAACACACACAAAAAAAATTGCCCTGGCGCCTAGAGTGTTCTGCCCACCCCCCGGGGGCAGTTCGGCCTAATAATAGGCCGATCTGTCCCCCGGGGGGGCAGAAATGGCCTAAAATAAATTTGCCCCCCCAACCCCCACCCCCCCCCCCCGGGAGCGACCCTTGCCTACGGGGTCGCTCCCCCTGCGTGACATTGGCGCCAAAAAACAAATCCCCGGTGCCTAGTGGTTTCTGCCCCCTTGGGGGCAGATTGACCTAAAATTGGCCAATCTGCCCCCAGGGGGGCAGAAATGGTCTAAATACAATTTGCCCCCCCAGGGGAGCGACCCTTGCCTGATGGGTCGCTCCCCATCTCTAAAAAAAGAAACAACAAAAAAAAAAAAACACAAAAAAAAAATTGCCCTGGCGCCTAGAGTGTTCTGCCCCCCCCCCCCCCCCGGGGGCAGTTCGGCCTAATAGGCCGATCTGACCCCCGGGGGGGCAGAAATGGCCTAAAATAAATTTGCCCCCCCGGGAGCGACCCTTGCCTACGGGGTCGCTCCCCCTGCGTGACATTGGCGCCAAAAAACAAATCCCCGGTGCCTAGTGATTTCTGCCCCCTTGGGGGCAGATTGACCTAAAATTGGCCAATCTGCCCCCAGGGGGGCAGAAATGGTCTAAATACAATTTGCCCCCCCAGGGGAGCGACCCTTGCCTGATGGGTCGCTCCCCATCTCTAAAAAAAGAAACAACAAAAAAAAAAAAACACAAAAAAAAAATTGCCCTGGCGCCTAGAGTGTTCTGCCCCCCCCCCCCGGGGGCAGTTCGGCCTAATAGGCCGATCTGACCCCCGGGGGGGCAGAAATGGCCTAAAATAAATTTGCCCCCCCGGGAGCGACCCTTGCCTACGGGGTCGCTCCCCCTGCGTGACATTGGCGCCAAAAAACAAATCCCCGGTGCCTAGTGATTTCTGCCCCCTTGGGGGCAGATTGACCTAAAATTGGCCAATCTGCCCCCAGGGGGGCAGAAATGGTCTAAATACAATTTGCCCCCCCAGGGGAGCGACCCTTGCCTGATGGGTCGCTCCCCATCTCTAAAAAAAGAAACAACAACAACAAAAAAAACACCAAAAAAAAATTGCCCTGGCGCCTAGAGTGTTCTGCCCCCCCCCCCCGGGGGCAGTTCGGCCTAATAATAGGCCGATCTGTCCCCCGGGGGGGCAGAAATGGCCTAAAATAAATTTGCCCCCCCAACCCCCACCCCCCCCCCCCGGAGCGACCCTTGCCTACGGGGTCGCTCCCCCTGCGTGACATTGGCGCCAAAAAACAAATCCCCGGTGCCTAGTGATTTCTGCCCCCTTGGGGGCAGATTGACCTAAAATTGGCCAATCTGCCCCCAGGGGGGCAGAAATGGTCTAAATACAATTTGCCCCCCCAGGGGAGTGACCCTTGCCTGATGGGTCGCTCCCCATCTCTAAAAAAAGAAACAAAAAAAAAAAAAAAAAAAAAAAAAAAATTGCCCTGGCGCCTAGAGTGTTCTGCCCCCCCCCCGGGGGCAGTTCGGCCTAATAATAGGCCGATCTGTCCCCCGGGGGGGCAGAAATGGCCTAAAATAAATTTGCACCCCTAACCCCCACCCCCCCCCCCCGGGAGCGACCCTTGCCTACGGGGTCGCTCCCCCTGCGTGACATTGGCGCCAAAAAACAAATCCCCGGTGCCTAGTGGTTTCTGCCCCCTTGGGGGCAGATTGACCTAAAATTGGCCAATCTGCCCCCAGGGGGGCAGAAATGGTCTAAATACAATTTGCCCCCCCCAGGGGAGCGACCCTTGCCTGATGGGTCGCTCCCCATCTCTAAAAAAAGAAACAACAAAAAAAAAACACACACAAAAAAAATTGCCCTGGCGCCTAGAGTGTTCTGCCCCCCCCCGGGGGCAGTTCGGCCTAATAATAGGCCGATCTGTCCCCCTGGGGGGCATAAATGGCCTAAAATAAATTTGCCCCCCCCAACCCCCAACCCCCCCCCCCCCCGGGAGCGACCCTTGCCTACGGGGTCGCTCCCCCTGCGTGACATTGGCGCCAAAAAACAAATCCCCGGTGCCTAGTGGTTTCTGCCCCCTTGGGGGCAGATTGACCTAAAATCGGCCAATCTGCCCCCAGGGGGGCAGAAATGGTCTAAATACAATTTGCCCCCCAGGGGAGCGACCCTTGCCTGATGGGTCGCTCCCCATCTCTAAAAAAAAAAAAAAGAACAAAAAATAAAAACACAAAAAAAAAATTTGCCCTGGCGCCTAGAGGTTTCTTCCCCCCCTGGGGGCAGATCGGCCTAATAATAGGCCGATCTGCCCCCAGGGGGGGCAGAAATGGCCTAAAATAAATTCCCCTCCCCCCCAGGGAGCGACCCTTGCCTAAGTGGTCGCTCCCTTTGCGTGAAATTCACGCAAAGAAAAAACTCCCTGGTGTCTAGTGGTTTCTACCCCCCTTGGGGGCAGATTGGCCTCATCAAAATAGGCCAATCTGCCCCCAAGGGGGGCAGAAATGGGCAAAATATAATTTTCCCCCAAGGGGAGCGACCCTTGCCTAAGGGGTCTCTCCCCACCAAAAAAAAAAAAAATGAAACAAAAAAAAAAAAAATGGACCCTGGTGCCTAGAGGTTTCTGCCCCCCCTGGGGGCAGATCGGCCTAATAGTAGGCCGATCTGCCCCCAGGGGGGGCAGAAAAGGCCTTCCCGAAAATATGCCCCCCTGGGAGCGACCCTTGCCCAAGGGGTCGCTCCCTTTTGTCAATAACAATAAAAAATAAAAAAAATCCCTGGTGTCTAGTGGTTTCTACCCCCCTTGGGGGCAGATTGGCCTCATCAAAATAGGCCAATCTGCCCCCAAGGGGGGCAGAAATGGCCAAAATATAATTTTCCCCCAAGGGGAACGACCCTTGCCTAAGGGGTCGCTCCCCACCTCAATAAAAAAAAAATGAAAAAAAAAATAAAATAAAATAAAAAAATGGTCCCTGGTGCCTAGAGGTTTCTGCCCCCCCTGGGGGCAGATCGGCCTAATAAGGCCGATCTGCCCCCAGGGGGGGCAGAAAAGGCCTTTTCAAAAAAATGCCCCCCCTGGGAGCGACCCTTGCCCAAGGGGTCGCTCCCTTTTGTCAATTTCTACGAAAAAAAAAAAAATCCCTGGTGTCTAGTGGGGTTTCAAAAACCGGATTGCAAGCAATCCGGCTTTTGAAACCCTCGGAGGGACTTCAAAGGGAAGGAAATACTTTTCCTTCCCTTTGAAGCCCCTCCGGGCCTCCCAAGTGATTGAAAAAGAAATGCATTTGCATTTCTTTTTCAATCGCGCTGGAAGCAGAGCTTCCAGCGCGACGAGGGAGGCCCCTGTGACACATCAGCGCGCGCGCGCGCGCTGACGTCACAGGGGGGGGTGGGGGGGGGGTCGGGGGTGGAAGGGGAAGGTCTTCCCCTTCCATCCCCGACTTGGGGGGGGAAGGGGGGTGCACGGGGGGCGCGCTAGCGCGCCCCCAAGTTCCCCTGTGCCATGGACGAGATGATCTCGTCCAAGGCACAGGGGAACTGTAGCCTTGGACGAGATCATCTCGTCCAAGGCACAGAAGAGGTTAAGGGACTCTCGTGAGTCCCTCAAACATAATTAAAAAAAATAGAGCATTCTGATTTGCCCAGGGGGCTTTTCGCCCTTGTGCCAATTTGCTCCTAGGGGAGAAATGGTCCAGTGTGAGAGAATGCTCTGATGGGCTGCCTGCAACATGGAGAAAAATGTTGCAGAAAACTATTACAGGACTTGGGGATTTAGTCTCCTGCCCTGAGTTAAAAAAAAAAAAACAAATATGGGGGCTTGGTAAGGATGGTAGGTAGGGGTACCTGCCTTCCAGAGCCAAAATATTGATTTTCATCATGCAGGATCATATCTTTAAAAAAAAGATAATGCCTGTCAGCGTATTCCTGGACGTGATCTCCAGCTGCCAGGGCCACTCAAGGGCAGGTCGCGGCCTAGCTGCGTGACGAGAGGTGGCAACAGCGTGGCTCTGAGCCTTGATACTGGGACCAGCTTGTAGTCACTTTTGAAGGCTCCACTCAACTTATCTTCCACAGCATACTGTCCATTATTAGCACCTACCAGAGGGATCGTCAACGATCCTGGGTTCTGACGGCAGACATGTCTCTCTGGCTTTGGGTATCCGGACGTTATCCCGGTTATAAGAACAATCACTGCACTCCAACTGTCCTGCAAAGCCTGAGGCTACTCATTGGTGCCCCCCTGTATCTAACGACGGTGTCTGGCCAATTAACACTCCTACTATACAACTTGGCCATGATTTTTCTCACTATGGGGTGGCTTTGTTACAAGGCTACTACCAAAGGAGGGTTTCTGTTGGCCCTCCTTGCCCACAGGGGGACATAGCTGGCACTGTCCCTCCCCCGCTGTGCTATAGGCGAGATGGTTACACAGGTCTTGAACTCCACCAGCGCTCTTGCAATCCTCGCTTGGTGACAGGGGCGTCCCGACGTGCTGTGGCAGCTACCTATGACCCCTACAAATCTTACAGGCTCTTCATAGGCTATGGCAACTAATACCCCTCAGAATGCATCAATAAGAGACATGCTCCAAAAGTCTGAGCCCACCGCTCGGTGGCAGGGAGGAGAGTCTCTCCCCCGGGCCAGTTGCCAGACATACCAATGGACACCCAGAACCCGGATACTAAAGGGAACATACACCTCCTGTTGACTGAGTCCATAAAGATATCAATGTGCTTCACCAAAATTTCACACGCACTCTCTTGTACCTCGACAAATCTGTCCGGCAATTGGACTCTCACCTAACTACAGTTAAATCGACTTCTGCCAACTCGGTCCTTGAAAATGTTGATTGGACAACGCGTATTGAGAAACTTGAAAAGAACTATGACCTATTGCAAGACAAGCTAGACGACCTGGAGAACCGCTCTATATGCAACAATATACGCCTCAGGGGAATTAGCACAGCTGTCTCCACATCGAACCTTGAGACCCACATCCAGGCCCTATTTGCCCATCTCCTAGTGACCAACAGGTGCTTTTAGACCCAACACATACGGTATTTTCAATGTTTCAGCAGCAGAAAAACCTTAAGCCAGATGTTCTCACCAGGGTCCACTACTTCCACATCTAAGAGAAAATAATGCTAGCAGCCAGATGTCAAGAACCAATAGTTTTCAGGGGAGACAATTTGTCTATCTACCAGGATGTGTCTGCCCACACGTTGGCTCTGCACAAGAAGTTTCGAGCTGTCACCCTTCACTTGCGTGAATGAAAGATTCCACATTGATGGGGCTCCCCCTTGCACCACCATTTCACCTACCAAGACAAACAAGTGTTAGCATGTACTCCTGAAGAGGCCAGCGAGGCACTTGGCCTATTCCCATCACGTGACAAGGAGGTTGCCCCTGAGGCATGGGTGCTCTTCTTGGGTGATCGGGTGTGCTCTCCCTACACTGATTGTGTTATAAATCCTTAAATGGAGGGGATGGGGCTTGAGTCTTATCTCTGTGGCTTGCCTCCTAATTTTTCTTTTCCCTTTGCTTGGAGATTTCTCTCTGTACTATGCTACATTTTTCTCTGTTCTCCTGTTGGCATACATGGCCCTCGCTGCATGGGGAAGAGTCTGAACCCTTAACATTGGCACGTTTGGTTGTCTTTTTATGTTTTTTATATTTATGTTTATTTGTTGTTTGACACATTGACACAATTATGCCAGTTTAGGTACATGAAGACATTGGGTGTTTCAAGGGTCCCTTCAGCTAGAGATGGCGTTTTCTGTTTATTTTACTTATGACATTTAAATTGGCTACCCTAAATGTGCAGGGTCCTAACTCCTCTATAAAATGCAGGGCACTGATTAGTTGGCTATGTTAGCAGGATATCAATGCCACCTTCCTACATGAGACACACCTCCTCAGGGAAGACACTAAAGTTGACATTTTGGGACATATTTATGAAAAGTGGGTCTGCACTTAGTGCAGCGCCACTTTTTTTGCATCCCATAGCCCCTCCCCCAACGCCACCATGGTAGCACCGTATTTATAATATGGTGGAGCATGGCAGTAGTTAGGGTGACTAGCATCATAATTTGTGACGCTAATCAGGCACTTTGCAGGACTAACATCACAAATTGTGACTCTAATCTTGCAAAGCACTCAGAGGCCCATTGTAATCAACGGGAGCCTATTTTTAACGACTGCGGTGTTAAAAGATTGCGATAAAAATGGTGCAAAGCAATTTCATAGATTCCTTTGTGCTATTTTTACACTCCCCCTAGTGCTGGAATGCCTCCTTTGCATACATTATGCCTGGCGCGGGCATAATGTGGTGCAAGGGGTTACAAAGTGGCGCAATGCAAGCATTGCAACACTTTGTAAATATGGCACTTGGGAAATGCCACCTTAATGCCACATTTGCATCAAAATAAATGCTGCAAATGCGGTGCAAGGTGGCACTAGGGACTCATAAATATGCCCCTAAACTTCTACACTCATATTGGTACACTATACAATACCACTCCTCCCATACTTCTAAAACATGACGAGTGACCCTTTTATTCAGCAGAGGGCTCTCATTCCACCTTAACACCACCCACAAAGATGCAGAGGGCCACCTTGTGGGAGTTAGGGGTACCGTGGGGTCCTCCCTAATCACTGTGATATCTGTCTACATCCCCACCACTGACTGCACCTCTTTTACACTGAGTTATACCCCACCCTTTCTCATTTCATGCACAGCATCAATATTTTGGGGGAATCTGAACACCACACTCAATCCATCCACTGATCAATCTGGAGCGCGACTTGGTGGGGTGCACCAGCCTGCTGCCTTGACTCAAGGTATGTCCATCCTATCCCTGATTGATGCTTGGAAGCACCTTTGTCCTCAAGAGCGTGACTACACGTTATACTCCAACATCCACAAAACACAGTCACGCATTGACTATTTAGGTGGTCCTCAGGGGTGAAGTATATCCCTCATGGCTGCATTCGAACGAACGGCTAAGTTACTCTGGCAAGAATTCGAATCTAACCTGTCAGAAGCAGAAACGCACCACAAACATCAGGGCACGTCTAATCGTGACTTCCAACCTGGTGCTCTCCACCCTACCTCATATGCCTGGAGCAACAATGGGGCCCCTAGGCTGCAGTCTTCTTACAATGATGGTACTTTGAAGACAAGCAGCTCTCTCAAAGAGCAAGTTGGCCTTCCGCACTCTGCGACATACCGAATAGCCCAGGCTTTACACTGGGCGAGACTCCCAAAGGCCCACTTGTATGTGGAGTGGGATGAATCTGACCTTGAATCCCTCTTCCATTCAAATGATCAATGAAAAGGCATCTTAGCACTCTAACAATATATACTTGTACTCATGCCCGCCAAGAAACATGCTTATGTAACACAGTGGGAGAAGGAGTTAGGAACAGCAAGCCAAAAGTCCACATGGCATTCCATATGGCAAAGAGCATCTGGCTCATCAATAAGTCTTAAACATAGAGAAAATGCATACAAAATAATTACCCATTGGTCTCGGACTACTGTAGGTTTGCATAGAATGTTTGGGAGTTCTGACGTGTGCTGGAAGAGGTCCGGGGAATGGGAGAATTTTCTACACACCTGGTGGATTTGCCCTTTAATACAACCCTTCTGGGAAACCAACCCACAGAATATATATAACGTCACCAATATTACACTGCCAATCCTTTACTGGTCCTATTGGGAGATCCTGGTGCGGAGAGGGCTTTCCCCACTACCACCTCCAGAGGCAGATTTTTATCTTTCCTCCTACTAACTGCACACCTCTGTATTGCCGAAATGTGGAAACAGCCACACACACCTACCCTTAACTTGCGATGGAACAAGGAGTGGAACACATATGCCACAAAGAAAATTACTACAGTACATAGGGATCAACAGGCCAAATTTGAGTCCACGGGGTGCCCCTTTCTTACTTATGTCCACCGCCAGGGTAGATTAGGGGGCCTGCTTCTTATCATGTCTAGTACACTTCGAGCTTCTGACATGTGGGTCCTTTCATCCACAGAGGTGGCGGAAGACTCCTCCTAACATGGCTTTGCCACACTCAGCCCTGGTGCAGGGCTTTGACCCTTCCAAGCCCCCCCCCCCCATTCCAGATGTCAGAATCACTGTGGTCATGTGGCCCAACTTCCCAAACCTCAGTGAGGCCCCTGGGACCCCATCCTTGGGTCCAAATTAAAATTAAAGGGGAAGGGACATGCAGTCCTTCTTCCAAAGCATTAATGGGCCTCAGAGCCCCATCACCAAGCACATTTCATTAAAAAGGGGAAAGGCCATGCACCCCCAAACCTTAATAGACCATTGCCCCCCCATCCCAAAGAGACAGCTCAATTACTATGTCCCAGGGAGCCCACCCAAGACATAGTAGTTTACCTGCAGGCATTGCTCTCTCTCGGCAGCTGTTTTAGTTTGCTTTCACCAGGTTGGAGTCATTTTTTTCCCCTGCCTATGAGAGCAAAGGTTCCTTTTAAAACGACCTTTAATGATTTAAAAATAGAAAACATTATTTTGTCATGTCTTGCTATGTAACTACATTCAGATGTTGCAGTGATGTTATCATTGATGTCATAGATCATGTAATGAGAGATGTAATATGTGGGGTAATTAGCAGTGCATGGCGAGTGTGTGAATCATAGCTACCTCAGTGCACAAGTTATCGTACTTGAGATAACTATAACTGGTGGTATTCAGTGGTTTTGATAGTTTAAAACAGTATTTTTTAACTGACAGGCCCTACATCCATCTCCCCGCAGGCAGCCAACCCAAAAGCATATGGAAATTGAGGGGGAACCAAAGCGGGTCCAAAAAGACAGTTTGAAAAAAAACATTTTTAGGCTGCAGAATGTTTATTGTTATAGATGAGACAATGTTGGATGGTAGGAATTTTGTGGATTCCTGCAGATTCCGGAAGGTTCCATCACAAAAATGTGGGAAAAATATGTTATTTCCAGCAAAGTTGGAGAGTTGGGGCATTTCCTGTCGAGGGCGCTAGGCCTACCCATACAAGTGAGGTATAATTTTTATCGGGAGACTTGGGGGAATGCTAGGTGGAAAGAAATTTGTGGCTCCTCTCAGATTCTAGACCTTTCTGTCACTGAAATGAGAGGAAAAAGTGTTTTTTTGGGCCAAATTTTGAGGTTTGCAAAGGATTCTGGGTAACAGAACCTGGTCAGAGCCCCACAAGTCACCCCATCTTGGACTCCCCTAGATGTTTCAAAAAAAGTGCAGGTTTGGTAGGTTTCCCTAGGTGCCGGCCGAGCTAGGGGCCAAAATCCACAGCTAGGCAATTTGCAAAAAACAGCTCTGTTTTCTTTGGGAAAATGTGATGTGTCCACGTTGTGTTTTGGGGTATTTTCTGTTGTGGGCACTAGGCCTACCCACACAAGTGATGTACCATTCTTATCGGGAGACTTGGGGAAATGCTGGGTGGAAGGAAATTTGTGGCTCCTCTCAGATTCCAGAACTTTCTGTCACCGAAATGCGAGGAAAAAGTGTTTTTTGGCCAAAGTTTGAGGTTTGCAAAGGATTCTGGGTAACAGAACCTGGTGAAAGCCCCACAAGTCACCCCACCTTAGATTCCCATAGGTGTCTAGTTTTTAAAAATGTACAGGTTTGGTAGGTTTCCCTAGGTGCCGGCTGATCTAGAGGCCAAAATCTACAGCTAGGCACTTCGCAAAAAACATGTCGAATTTCAATGTACAAATGTGATATGTCCATGTTGTGTTTCCTGTCGCGAGCATTAGGCCTGCCCACGCAAGTGAGGTACCATTTTTATCGGGAGACTTGGAGGGACCCAGAATAGCAAAACAAGTGTCATTGCCCATTGTCTTTCTCTACATTGTTTCCTTCCAAATGTAAGACAATGTGTAAAAAAGACATCTATTTGAGAAATGCCCTGTAATTGATATGCTAGTATGGGCACCCCGGAATTTAGAGATGTGCAAATAACCACTGCTTCTCATCACCGTATCCTGTGCCCATTTTGGAAATACAAAGGTTTTCTTGATACCTATTTTTCACTTTTTATATTTCAGCAAATGAATTGCTGTATACCCGGTATAGAATGAAAACCCATTGCAAGGTGCAGCTCATTTATTGGCTCTGGGTACCTAGGGTTCTTGATGAACCTACAAGCCCTATATATCCCCACAACCAGAAGAGTCTAGCAGATGTAACGGTATATTGCTTTAAAAAATCTGACATCGCAGGAAAACGTTACGGAGTAAAAGGTGGAGAAAAAAGGCTTTTTTTTCACCTCAATTTCAATATTTGTTTTAATCCAGCTGGTATTTTCTGTAGGAAACACTTGTAGGATCTACACAAATTACCCCTTGGTGAATTCTGAATTTTGTCTACTTTTCAGAAGTGTTTAGCCGTCTGGGATCCAGCATTGGTTTCACACCCATTTCTGTCACTGAACGGAAGGAGGCTGAAAGCACAAAAAAATAGCAAAAATGGGGCATGTCCGAGTGAAATACCAAAATTGTGTTGAAAATGTGGTTTTCTGATTCAATTGTGCCTGTTCCTGAAAGCTGGGAAGATGGTGATTTTAGCACCACAAACCCTTTGTTGATGCCATTTTCAGGGGAAAAACCATAAGACTTCTTCTGCAGCCATTTTTTCCCATTTTGTTACAAAACAACATTTTTGCTATATTTTGGCTAATTTCTTGGTCTCCTTCAGAGGAACCCACAAACTCTGGGGACCTCTATAATCCCTAGGATGTTGGAAAAAAGGACGCAAATTTGGCGTGGGTAGCTTATGTGGACAAAAAGGTGTGAGGGCCTAAGAGCAAATTGTCCCAAATAGCCAAAAAAGGCTTGGCACCTGAGGGGGAAAAGGCATGGCAGCGAAGGGGTTAATAAATACATGCACAGGTATTAAAAAAACATTTCTTACAAAAGGAACTTTAAAAGTGATAGAAACAATTATGACAAAGCACCTGATGAGGCCCCATGAATTATCAAAAGGATTGGCATATTCTGAGTACAATAAAATATATTTTAAAATATTTTCAATGTATAATTATATTGGCTGTTGGCATCTAAGTAAAAATACTGTTTACAAAACTGCAGAATACTTATTGATATTTCTCATAACACTGATGGCTTTTCTAAGTAGAAACTCGCCTGGACCACTGTAATAATGCTGTAAAAGAGAAACTACATATACACCATATTTGACCAAATCATCAGAGAAGAAAATAGAAGTTATGTACGTAATATTCACATTTGCGCATCACATGACTTACTCTTTTGTAATTTCTGCACTGGTGAATTTTATCTGAACAAAGATTCAGTTTCATTAGTACTTATTTAAACTGCAATACACAAAAAAGCAATAGAAACGGGAGCAATCAATTCTTGCAAACAACCTTCCAACTAGTGTGTGTGTTCATGGGGTTTGATTACATTTTGATTGCTTTTTTCTACAAACAAAATTCCTTTCTTGCAAGCAATTGCACAATATATGGCAAATGATGGATGATGCTGAAATACAAGAATCCGTAATTAAAGGACTGATTAGGAGTTTGGCGGTCAGATGAGCTGACCGCCAGACTCACGGGGAGGACGCCACAGTCATACCAGTGGTAGCCTCCCCAAGTGTATGACAATCTTCCGTCCGGGCTGAACAGCTGGAACACTGTATTATGCATTCCCACCGGGCTCACCGGTGGTAAAAGTGCTACGATATTGGCCTCAGCTCCTTCAAGACAGCCAAACTTGTAATGAGGCCCTAAGTCTGGATGCAGCAGTGATACATATAGGCCAAAATGTTTTCGAAGAGGGCATGTCTTATGTTGCACTACTGGTGCATTAGGTCACTTCCAGCACCATACCTTCTAGAATTTGATGAGAGCAAAGTAAATGCAGACATCTCATGGGCAGTGCAGAGGCTCTCCTCTGCCCTCTGGGCACTAGCTTTCCGACAGGGTCCCTGCTGAGAAAAGGCTGGCAGAAAGCTGAATTGCAATCAGCCAGGCGACGCTGAGTTCAGCGCCGCCGTGGCTGAGTACAACTCTGACTGCCGTCACCCCATCAGGAACCATGTTACCCGGGGGACGAGAGCGGGTTGTACTGTGACAGACAGACCACCACAGTTGCGTCGGTCAGACTGCTAGCCTTGTAATGAGGCCCTAAATCTTAAACATCAGAGAAGCACAATCACATTATCGCAGCAGTCCTGCAGTAATAACATATACTCTAAAAATATAACAATAAATATGAAATGGACATTTAATATAGGGAGTGCATGGCCCCCATCCCCAATCTTTGAGAGGCCCCGGGAATCATGTAACCAGGGTCACCTATATTGCTTTGCAAAGGCCTTTCCTTTCATACCTCTGCTGTCCCCCTCCTCCTGAGCAAAAGAGAAATGCTTTTGCATGTATCTTCCGCACCCCACTGGAAGCATGCTTCCAGTGCGATGGGAGGTGACCTCTGAATGTCATCAGATGTCACTGCGGGGGTTGGGGTGGAAGGGGAAGCGATTCCCCTTCCAGCCCTGACCTGGGGGAGCAGCCATCGGGGGGAAGGCTAGCGCTTCCACCGAGGGCCGGTAAACGGACGCAATGGTTACGTCCGTGGCGCCTGAGAGGCGCAGCCATGGATATAACCATTATGTCCATGGCCCGCAATGGGTTAAAATTCAATAAAAAAGAAAGTGACATTTCATTGTGTGGACTCTTAAACCAGGTATAAGTACCCAAAGCTGTTCAGCACTTGAAACAATTAAAAAAATATATTTTGCTTAATTGAACTATGAGGGGAAATCCTTTGGATTGGAAAAAAAATCATAAAAACTGTGCATGAAATTCTAGAAACTGTAAAGCGCAGATATAGCAGAGCAGGCATCATTTTCTGTGCAACTTTGTTCAATTTTTAAATAGCTAAAAGTAGAACATTTGTTAAAAAAAATATATATATCTATGCTGTCCAATGCTGAAAGTCCTACATTTTCTAGAATTCTGGTTTCAGAAACAGCAGATGTGAATTCACTATGTTCTTTGGTAACTTCTCCTTGAATGTAAGACAATTGTTGTTACATTCACTCTATCCAGATCTTTTCTTCAACTAGACTATTTAGTGACCTAATGTAATGGTCTCTCCCTCATGGAAAATAGGGTATGTTTTTCTACCTATTGAACCTGACCTGCTTTAAAGTTGGTGATATCAGTATTTGTTTAGTGCCATCTTTCTTGCACTGTTGCAGCACCAAAATGGCATAATTGCTGTGCTCCGTAACAACTAAAGTTGATAGTACTTCTGTTTTACAGTCTGGACATGATCTGATTTGCACAGCATTCATCAGTAAGTTCTTAGATTACACTGATTTACAGTCTAGTACTGCTAACTGCGCACATATATCTCTGAATCAATGTCAGTTCTAGATTAATGGTGACAATTCACACATTCATCAACCCAAGAATAAGTAATTCCGAACAATTCTTTGAGTCGAATATGCTTAGTTTCCAGAATACTTAGCAATAGCATAAGAAATTCCTCTGTATCCTCTTGAGAATTTAGAGTGAATTGTGTTGCACCCATACAGACATCAACACTGTCCTGTATACCTGTCACAGAATGAGAAACATGTCTCTTGGCTCCCTCTATACTGAGTAGAGTTGAGAGGGTTCTACATAGGGACCACCCAAAAACATAATGAGGCCCTTAATCCTTGCAATTCATGGATGGTGACAGAATATCCCATACACCAAAGAAACTGTTCTCTGCGCACATAACAACTTTTAAGTAAGAGGAACCAGACACTGCACCTATCTACCTTTTTTGGTTCTTCTATGTGTCAAATCTTACCATAGATGGCTGAAAGTCAGTTCTGTTAGGATCTGTGATGAAGTCAACCTCATTTCACATGGTTCCATTCACTATGTCCTGCTTGACATTCAAATTATGTTCTAATAAAATTCTTACAGAGACTTTGTATGCAAAACTTACTTTTCTAGAGCATCACATTTCTTCCCACTTTTGGTAATATAAGCATTGATGCTCCATCTTGTCTACCTAAGCAAGCTCAATAATCTCCTCTGTCTCTAACTTGAGAATTTCTGTATTAAACTGTCCACACTCATCCAACTTTGCCATGAGACACACAATCTCTCATCAGGTTTTGAGGTGCTCCTCCATTAAACTTGCAGGTGGATTTTATGTGGCGAAAGATCTATTAATGTATGAATTTGGAAAGCCGTTTTAGGTTCTTTACTGACCGCACCTATTCTGATGTCTTTGAGTATGCTTCCATACTTCACATCAACAGTCTGTCTAAAGTTCTTTGTTAACTCTGCACATTGGAAATTCAGCCATACTTTGACATTTCCAATACTGCATTAAGAGTTTGTAGTTTGCACATGGAGTAGTTTCTTAAAAACTGATGACCTTTCAGAGGAGGCAGCTAAAGGTCACCAACAATATGACATGTTTTCCAGTGAATAGGATGCCAAGCTTGCCAGCAATTAGGATGCAATAGCTCTGAGTACCTCCTGAATTTTCAGACAATTGAAGGCTAGCATAAAATTTGATACCATGTTAACCTCATCCATAATGGGGAACTTAAATTAAAAAAATAAATCCTGTGAACGACATCACAAGCATCACTGGGTAACTTGAGGTACACCAGTTTGTTGTCATGCTCCACTGGCAACCTTAGAAGATGATGTGAAGTAATACTCTTTATGTTGTGTGCAGCAAGACCAGTGGGTGCTGTTACAACCCAGGAAATGTTGAAATCTATCTATTTTTGTAAATACAGGGTAAGCACTTTTCATGAGGAGACTTTTACCTGTTCCTGCTTGTCCACTAATGTAGAGAAGTGTTGACTTGGATGTGGTGCAGGCACATTCAGACAAGTCAGGTAGAATTCCACAGGCTGCCAATGCTGGTATTTCTTTGAAAACCTGTAGCCGCACATTTAGTAGAGCTGTTTAAATCAATGAAGTCAGGATTTACTTGATCATAGCATTTCCACTTAGCTCATTGCTATGGCTGCCTCATTTTCTATAGTAAACTTCCAAATGGATCTTGACTACCTGAGTCTGTACTTTGGAAACTTTTTCAATTAGCAAACACTTGAAATACCATTTGATCTTTTACTGTATTGGAAGCATCTTCATAGCAGTTAAAGTGACCAAAAAGATCTTCAGTACACCAAGTTTTACACAGTCGCAGAAGAGCCATGTACAATTTGTAATTTGCCAACTGATTTTACAATGATAAATGAGACTTGCTTTGTTGTGTCTCACTCAACATTGATTACAGCCAGAAACAGCAAAGTTCACATTAGAAATGCCGGAAAAAGAATGCAGCTACATCATGCCCATTTGGGACAACCATGATTCCCTTAATTGTCATAGGGCATGTATGAGTAAATGCCTACAGAAGATGCAGATTTTAGGGAGAGGTTATTATTTGCTTCATTTTCACAGGCCATATTGTTTGAGATGAATAATTGTAAATATTTTACATGGATATGGGGTTTTGGGTTGTTGATTACTATTGCAGGTAGCAATGCAGTCAAACATTTAGGCCCATATTTATACTTTTTGACGCTAAACTGCGCTAACGCAGTTTAGCGTCAAAAAATTTAGCGCCGTCTAACGCCATTCTGAAGCGCCATGCGGGCGCCGTATTTATGGAATGGCGTTAGCCGGCGCTAGCAGACCGGCGCTGCCTGGTGTGCGTGGAAAAAAACCACGTAGACCAGGCAGCGCCGGCGTAGGGGGAAAATGGCGTTAGGGCGTCTTAAAATGGGGCAAGTCAGGTTGAGGCAAAAAATATCGCCTCAACCCGATTTGCGCCATTTGTTTCGACGCCCAGACACCATTTAAATGACTCCTGTCTTAGTAAAGACAGGAGTCATGCCCCCTTGCCCAATGGCCATGCCCAGGGGACTTATGTCCCCTGGGCATGGTCATTGGGCATAGTGGCATGTAGGGGGGCACAAATAAGACCCCCCTATGCCACCAAAAAAAATTAAAAAATATAAAAAATTATACTTACCTGAACTTACCTGAATGTCCCTGGGATGGGTCCCTCCATCCTTGGGTGTCCTCCTGGGGTGGGCAAGGGTGGCGGGGGGGTCCCTGGGGGCAGGGGAGGGCACCTGTGGGCTCATTTTGAGCCCACAGGCCCCTTAACGCCTACCCTGACCCAGGCGTTAAAAAGTGGCGCAAATGCGGGGTTTTTTGCCCCGCCCACTCCCGGGCGTGATTTTTGCCCGGGAGTATAAATACGACGCATTTGCGTCGCCGTCATTTTTTTAGACGGGAACGCCTTCCTTGCATCTCATTAACGCAAGGAAGGCGTTCACGCAAAAAAATGACGCTATTTGCCCATACTTTGGCGCTAGATGCGTCTAACGCCAAAGTATAAATATGGCGTTAGTTTTGCGCCGAATTTGCGTCGAAAAAAACGACGCTAATTCGGCGCAAACGGAGTATAAATACGGGCCTTAGTGTTCTGAGGGAAATAAATGTAGGGAGCAATTTGATGACTATATGATACAAGTCTGACTAATCAATTAGAGAGTGGAAGACGGTACAACAATTTTGACAGTGAGCACAGGTAACCCAGAAATGATGCATTGTTCAATCATTTTCAATTTGTTTGTTGATAATATTGTTTACATTAGGACTTTTAAAGGTAATCAAGTTACAGGATTTTTTATCTACCAGTGAACTATTGATATGCACATATGAACGTGTACAATAATCATAATTTGATCAATGTTTTGGGGCATTATGTGCAATTCGACATACAAAGATGGTTTAAAATCCGATATTGAGGGTTATTTGTATATGTATATGCAATCAATGACAGAAATGTAATGAAATGAAAAGTACAAGAATGGTTAAATGTTGGTGGTCATGTAAATGTTTTTTTTAGATATGAACAATGATAGAGAGCACTGGACAATAGAAAATGTGTTTGGATGAGATATGGTAAGGATATTCTTCTGTAAATTTGAGTAAGTGGCTTTGCAAATATGTAGTTCTGTTCATAATCATCACTTATTGGTGTTTGAACACTATTGACTTGCGGTCTATCCAGGTCTTTATCATATTGGTACTGACTGGCATGCCAAGATGAAAATTGTGTGGTCCTTCATCATGTCATGTACCACCCAGAAGGAATGTAATGGTTCTGTGGTGATCATATATGTGGTTCACAAAGGTGTGATATGTACAATATTTAGGAATAGGAAAGACATTTTGTTTTTCTGTATATTATGTATTTCTGTGATAACCACTTTCTTGAGTATTTTGCGGAAATAAATCTATATATTGGAACTAACATGGTTTTAATCATATTTTTTTTGTATAAATGATTAAGTCCTAGTGAAGAATGAAATACTTTAGTTGGGCTAACTCAATCTTTGTGAGAAGCGTTTATAAAGAAAGCAACAAAAATTACAGACTAAATTACAATAATTCTAAAATACAAATCATTTTTCGCTTCATCTGGATTGATAAAACAAGATTGTGAAGGTTTTTCAGCCACCAAGGACAGTTGAAACTGAGTTTGAATGTTTTACTTTTTGAGTGATTCCCCTTATGTTGTATATTGTGAGCACTTTTGCACCAATAAGGGGTTATCTGAAGGTAGAAGCTCAAGGGATGACACCCCATATACTGATACTTTGAAGTGATTTATATTAGTGTGGTAGGATAGGCCATTACAGCTAAAAAACAGTTTTGAAACTGAAAACCTGCCAACTTCAATGTCTTCTTCAACATTGTTTCTATATATGTAGCACTGAACTATTTAATGTAGACATATGTCTCTAAATGAGCACTTGGATTTAGATAGTGAGTGTCCATCATTTTGTTTTGGCTATATTAGTGAGCTCTTGATCAAAATGAACAAGATACTTGATCTCAGCAGGACTTCAACACTCGTTTTTGTGCTGAAGCAGGGCCTGAACTAACCCAAAGGATATATGCTTTTTTTTTGTGGTATAAGCAAGAAGATCTCTGGTGAGCACACATGACAATTAAAGAACTCTCAGCTGGCATCTCTCCAAATATATTTTTCAATTCAGTGTTATTGAACTTTGTTAAATATGGTGTGACATATAAAGCAGCTTTAATGGAATTATCTGCAACAGACTAAGGCCCTCATTACGACCCTGGCGGTCGGTGATAAAGTGGCGGTAATACCACCAACAGGCTGGCAATAATTACCACCAAATTATGACCATGGCGGTGTTATCTCCGATAGACAGCCAATGTTCCACACTGACCGCCAGGGCGGAATCAACAGTCACCACGGCAGTAGTCGCCTACAGCCAGACGGAAGGCAAAGATCCGTCCACCATATTATGACACTACAATCCACCACCTTTTCCGGGGTGGTACCAACGCCATCAAAAGCCTGGCAGAAACACATCACAGAAGTGAAAGGACTCACCATTGGAGACTGTGAGAAAACAGGGCTGATTGCTGAGGCCCCCTAACTTTGTGCCCCCATTTTCCACTTTTTGCTGGTGTTTTCCTGACTCTGATGGTGCCCTGGGTACTGCTAACCAGTCTCAGGGCCTGTGCTCTGTGTAAAATGGATATGCAAATTAGGCTAATTATAATTGGCTAAGTCAACCTACCTATAAGTCCCTAGTATATGGTAGGGCATGTAGGTTTAGGGACCACAGCATAGGTAGTGCGCCCATAGGTGCACTGCTGAGGTGCCCAGTGTCATTTTAAAGGCAGGCCTGCCTTGCTGGCTGCTTTTAAATTAAAGTTAGATGCAAATTCGACTTTAGAATTAAAAGTAGTTCCAAAGTGTTAAACTACCTTATTTTTACATATATGTCACCCCCAAGGTGTGCCCTATGTGCCCCTAGGGCTGGGTGCCATATAACTATAAGCAGAGACCTTAGAAAAATAGTTTTATAAGCCCTGGTGAGGTAAAAACAGCCAAATTCATTTTTCCCTCATTGTAGTAAATGGCCTTCATAGGCTAGAATGGGGAAACTTTATTTTAATTTTTAAAGTATCCTTAAATGATGAATACCAAGAGTTTGGTATCAAATTAACTTCCAGTTGTTGGATTTAATATAACTTGTTCAGGTGAAGAGTTTTAAACTTTACCTGAAAAGTTGCCAATTTCAGCCCTGCATTGTTTTTGCTGCTGTGCCCTGATTAGCCAGCCTCTAGCAGCCTGGCCAGGCTGCCTTGATGAGGTGTGAAGTGGCCTGGCTTCACACAAAGGAATGTGCCTGTGGGAGGGAATCTCCTCTCAGCAGATGGTGAGGCAGGAGGGGGAGGGCTGCCAAACTGGTCTTCAAAGGCAGAGAAGGACATTTGGCGCAACCAGCAACACCCCCACATCCTGCAACCCCAGACAACTAGGTGCCCCCTTGATTAGATTAGGAGAGGGTAGGAGAGGAGTGTGTTTGTGATTTTTAGCCACACCAGTGGGTGGTCTCAGCCAGATCTAACCTCCAAAAATCAGATTCAGCCATGATGGATTTTTGGAGAATGTTGTCTTCTGGGATTGATTTTTGCCACACTTCCCAGGAAGTGGTCATCACAGGGGGAAGGACCCTGCACCTGATTGGAGAACCAGGACCCCCCTGCTTTTCACCCACGAGCAAGGATAAAACTGGCAGACCTGCACCCACACCTCAGTTCCCTATCACATCCAGCAAGGAAGAACTACAGAAGAAGAAGGACTGCCCTGCTGGACCCCTGGCCGGCACCTGGAACCTGCACTCAGAAGGACTGCACCAGCTGCACACCGGTGCTTCACCACAAGAAGGACTTTGCCTGGCTTCAACTGGTTCAAGGAGGGACTCCCTGTTTGCTACAGGTGAAAAATTGCTAATCAGAGTCCCCTGCACCAACTCCTGAAGGAAGCGACCAGCTGACCACTGTCCAGTGGCCAAAAAGGAGTTTGCGCCAGGTGCATTCTGGGAGTTGTAGTCCGCACCCCCAAGGACCATCTCAGAACTTCTGGACCCTTGGGGTGAGCTGTGGGCCCCAAAAGAACCTTAAAAGGACATCTGGGAGAAGCCCCAGAAGTTTGGAGGAGTTTGAAGAACTTTTGTAAAAAAGCTCCATAGAGGGACCGACCCGCCGCAGCAACTCTAGCCGGCTTGCCTCAACCGCGACCCGGCCTGATTTGCTGGTTCGTCCCGGTAAAGAAAATCTCTGAAAAAGAGACTAAGGGGGTTATTACAACTTTGGAGGAGGTGTTAATTTGTCCCAAAAGTGACGGTAAAGTGACGGATATACCACCAGCCGTATTACGAGTCCATTATATCCTATGGAACTCGTAATACGGCTGGTGGTATATCCGTCACTTTACCGTCACTTTTGGGACGGATTAACACCTCCTCCAAAGTTGTAATAACCCCCTAAGTCCAAAGGTAAAAAGTTGACCGGGACTTCCCAGCCAGCGTATCCGAGGAGGGCTCCATGGATGTTGGATCAAGATCCAGGTTTACCCCGGTTGAAGGATTTTCACCTCGAAAATACGACTAAGTCCGAATGTAAAAATCTCCACCGAGGATAGGGAAGAGGTCAATCGTGGAAAGGAAAAGCTTTTTAGGGATGTTGAGGGAGGAGGAATGGGAGTGGAGGATGAGGGAGTGGTTGTTGGAGGTGTTTGTCTGCTGGATGTGGGTACAGGTGCATGGGCTGTATGCTGTTGTGAGGTGGATGGCTATATGGTGTCTGAGTGCTTGAGTTTGTGTACTTTAGGAAGGGGGGACAGACACGGTAGGAGAGGACAGAGGAGACGCATGCATGGATGTTGTGGAGGTGTCTGCCAGTGAGGTGTGTGTTCTGCTTGGTGTGGTGATGAAGCTGGTAGTGGATATTGATGCAGTGCATGCAGGTGTGAGTGTAGACACAACTGAGGGGGAGGTGGAGGAGGAGGGAGAGACAGTGTAGATAGTGGATGTTGTAATGTCTGCAACTAAATGGTGTTTATGTGAGTGCCCGTGTGATGAAGTGTGGTGCTTGTGTTTTCCTGTGACACTCTTGTGTGTTGTCTTGTGTGCATGCTCGTCTGCCTGTGTGCTTGGGATGGGTTGGGGTTGAGGAGAATGGGACTGGGAAGAGCCTGGATCGATCTCTGTTGGGCCATCAATCCACCATGGATGCCCTCCAGGAATGCATTAGATTGCTGCATCTGGGCTGTCAGCCCCTTGATGGTTGTTTGCCCTACAGAGATGGATCTCAGGAGGTCAATAGCCTCCTCAGTGATGGCAGCAGGGCTGGCTGGGGCAGGGCCTGAGGTGCCTGGGGTGAAGGAGATGCCCACCCTCCTGGGTGAGCGAGCACAGGCAAATTGCTGAGGGGCTACTGCGAGGGGAGTGCTGGTACGGGGGTGGCGGCTGTACCTTCAGCTGGGGTGGTCACAGAGATGTCCACCACCACAATGGAGCTCCCACCAGAGGAGGTATCTTAGTCTGTTTTGTCCCTTCCAGTCTCCGCCGTGGTGCTCACCTCACCCTCCATCCCACTGGTGCCCTCAGTGTCGGTGGACTCTGCCTCCAGAGTCCTGTGGGATGCAGCTCCCTCTGTCGCCGGTGCCTCTGCTCCTCCACCAGATGATGCTAATGCACATAAGGACAGGATGACAAAACAAGGAAGGGGGGGAGAGAGACAAAGGATACACAGGGTCAATGACTGCACCAACACCACTGTTGGCATACCCAGCACCCTCACACACAGAGAACAGGCCTACGCACTATGTATTACACTACCAGTGAAATGGCTAGTCACTAAGGAAAGAGGAGGGCACACACCACCAACTACAGCACGCCTGGGACCCACGCAGCCTTACCCAGGAGTGAATTCTAGCAAGTTAGGTAAGCAGTATTTCCCATTCAAACCCTTAGCCACCAAAGGACCTATGCTGCTATGTCTGGCCTGGCCTAGGGGCACCCAAGGCCACACAACCACCACCTGGGTACCACCCCACCAGCCGTAAATTGTAATGATAGCCACTGTACTCACCTCCTTGTGGCTGCTGTGCTGCCCTCAAACGCCCATCCAGCTCAGGGTAGGCCACCGCCAGTATGCGGGCCATCAGCAGGGTCAGGGTCTGACGGGCACCCCTTCCTCATTGGGAGGCCATCCCCAGCTGGGCCTCCGCGGTCTTTCATGCCCTGCGTCTCAGGTCCTCCCACCGTTTGCGACAGTGGGTGCTTCACCTCCCATAGACCCCCAGGGTCCGCACCTCCTTGGCAATGGCACTCCATATTCCCTTTTTTTCATGGGCGCTGACCTGCTGAGGCAATACAAACAGGAGAACAAAATTAGGTCCTCTCCTAAGGAAGGTCAGGAAACAAGTGAGGAATCTGATGGCAGCGGTGCAGACCGTCACCGCCGGCGTACATCCTCATTGGCCACTGTACCCCATGGGCCCAATATTAACCAATGAGGAATTGCACGGCGGTTCACGACCACCTACCGCCACGACGCACAACATCAGCAGCATTACGTCTCTTCCATCTGTCTATCCACACAGGACAGGCAGTCCCCATTTCAGGGGGGGTGGACAGGCCTATCGATTATTGCTGCATCAGGATAAATAGGCACATACTTCACTAATTACACTGCCCCATTACATGTTTGCACATTGTGGACTGGTGTTGAGGTTCCATTGTTCAGTTTGTGACAGCCAACTTACTCTTGTGACCCTTAGATACCTACTGCTGCAGATGAATAGGAGATGGAGACTTACCCCTGTGTACAGACCCCTGGCGGAGTTGGCTACACTGGAGGACAGGCACATTATACTGACTTATAGACTGGACAGGGACACAATCACAGAGCTGTGTGCCCAATTGGAGCCTGACCTGATATCTGATATCCGTCACCCCACTGGGATCCCCCCTCTTGTGCAAGTGCTATCAGTTCTCCATTTCATGGCAAATGGTTCTTTCCAAGTGACAGTAGGCTTGGCAGCAGGAATGCCACAGTCAATGTTCTCAAACGTGCTAACAAGAGTGTTGTCTGCCCTGATAAAACACATGTGCAGCTACATAGCATTCCCCCAGGTTGAGGATTTGGCCACCGTGAAGGCCAGGTTTTATGTAATGGGACATCTCCCCAATATAATTGGGGCGATTGACAGAACACATATTGCATTTGTACCCACCCCCACCAGAATGAACAGGTGTTCAGGAATCATAAGAGTTTCCACTCCATGAATGTGCAGATGGTGTGCTTGGCAGACCAGTACATATCCCACGTCAATGCTAAGTATCCTGGTTCGGTTCATGATGCCTTTGTCCAGAGGAATAGCAGAATCCCAAATGTGATGGGCCAACTACAGAGGCACAGGGTGTGGCTAATAGGTGAGCCCTGGTTCCCATCCAGTATATGTTGGTGTATGCCTATGGTGTTGGCCATATAGGATAGTGTGTGGCTAAATGTTGTCCCTCAATATTTGCAGGTGACTCTGCTTACCCAAACCTGTCATGGCTGCTGACACCTGTTAGGAATGCCAGGACAAGGGCAGAAGAACGTTATAATGAGGCACATGGGCAACCAGAAGGATCATAGAAAGGACCTTTGGCCTCCAGAAGGCCAGGTTCAGGTGCCTCCATCTGACAGGTGGATCCCTGTGCTACTCACCCAAGAAGGTCTGCCAGACAGTAGTGGCATGCTGCATGTTGCACAACCTAGCCCTCAGACGCCATGTACCTTTTCTGCGGGAGGAGGAGATTGGAGATACCCCTGTGGCAGCAGTGGACCCTGTAGACAGTGAGGATGAGCTGGCAGAGGATGAGGATGTGGAAAACAGAATATTGGTGATACGTTAGTATTTCCAATGACACAAAGGTGAGACAGTGCAACTTTACATTTCTATGAGTATTGTATTCTGTGTGGCATTGCCATGCTGGCATTACCCACTTCTTTGCCCTACTTACTGTTACCTCTGGATATTAATTTTGCAGATGTTGGTCATATGACACATTCGCCAGCTACAAGTCTTTATTTCTATGCTCATTCTATGTACAGTTCATTTGCAATGGTTTTAGCTGTTTAAATCTATACAAATTTGCAATACATGAATTACTAGTAGTCGACTTTTATCCAAGGGTGTTTATTGCAGTGCTAAAATCTAGAGGTGAAAGTGCAATGGGATGGGGTAATGATGGAGGAAAGTCCAGGGCATTGTTCCAGTCTGTTTGTAGCACAGGTGCATTGTCCATGGGGACATAGGAATGGGAGAAATGGCAGTTCAAGGTGTACCAGGTGACAGAGTGGGACACAAGGGGGACAATCAGGAAAGCTCATTTCCTGGCGGTGGTCTTGGCAAGTGTCTCTGGCTTCTCTCTGGTTTGCAGGGAATGTTTGCGGGGGGTTCACCTTCTGCAGGGGCAGGGGTGCTGGTGGCCTGTCTGCCTTGTGGCGGGGCCTCCTGGCCACTAGCGGCAGCAGAAGTGGAGGGCTGTTCAGATGACTGGCTAGTGGTAGGGGCCCGCTGGTGTGACACTGCCTCCCTCATAATATTGGCCATGTCTGCCAGCACCGCTGCTATGGAGATCAGGGTGTTGTTGATGGCCTGCAAGTCTTCCCTGATCCCATGGTACTGTCCCTCCTGCAGCCGCCTGTTCTCCTGCACATTGTCTAGGATCTGGCCCGTCGTGTCCTGGGAATGTTGGTAGACTCCCAGGATCTCAGAGAGTGTCTCCTGGAGAGTCAGTTCTCTGGTCCTGTCCTCCCCCTGGTGCACAGTTTGATGTGATGGTGGAGTGTGTGGGATGGAGTGGAGTGATGGGATTGAGGGTGAGGGTGTATGATGGCATGCAGATATGGGGGGTGATAATTGTTAAAAGTCGACTTACCAGTGTCCAGTCCTCCTTCAATTCCAGCAAGTCCCTCAGGTTGCACTATTGCCAGTACCTGCTCCTCCCATGCTGTGAGTTGTGGGGGAGGATGTTGGGGTCCACCGCCTGTCCTCTGGATAGCGAGCTGGTGTCTTGCTGCTATGGAATGTACCTTCCCCCATAGGTCGTTCCACCTCTTCCTGATGTCATCCCTTGTTCTTGGGTACTGTCCCACTGTGTTGACCCTGTCCACAATTCTCCGCTATAGCTCCATCTTCCTTGCTATTGATACCTGCTGCACCTGTGCTCCAAAAAGCTGTGGCTCTACCCAGACAATTTCCTCCACCATGACCCTTAACTCCTCCTCAGTGAAAAGGGGTGCATTTGTGGTGCCATGGGTGTTGTGATGTGTGTTGGTGAGGGTGTGTTGGGTAATGTGTTGGGGTGTGTGATGTGGAGCGTGTGAGGGGTGTATGGGTGTGAGTGGTGTGTGTGTCTAGTTGTGGCAGTGGTCTTGGTGTCTGTCTGGTGGCAATGATTTGTATTCGTAAGGGGTTGTGGGCAATGTGGGTGTGTGTTTTATAATGGTGTGGGTGTGGTATGTGTGTGGGTGTCAGGTGTGTGTTGTTTGAATTGTCCAATGTAGTGTTAATTTGTATGTGGGAGTCCATTGTGAGCGCGGCGGTATGTACCGCCAATGGTTTATCACCGTTGAATGTCCGCCGTGGTGATTCGTGGGCCATAATGTGATGGGCGTTGTTCTGTTGGCGTAATGGTGTAGGTTTTGGGACTGCCACTTTAGCACTGACCTTTGGGCTGGTGGATTTTTGTATGTGGCTGTATTCTGTCAGATTGGTGTGTGTGTGTCATAATATGGTTAACGTTTATTCGCCAGTGCGGCGGTAAGTTGGCGGCAGTCAGCACAGCATTAAGCAGCATTAACCGCCAATGTCATAATGAGGTCCTAAATGTCCATGTTTTCATTCCACATAGACAAAATGACAGAGTTCCAAATTTGGAAGCCTCACTTCTCTTTATGTTGTACTCAATTTGCCAGGGACAGAATGATTGAATGTAGAAATCAAACTCTTCATGCTTCCTTTAGAGACAACAGGCCTTAAACAACACTTTGTGAGTATTTCTTGTTGGGTCTGTATCTGCTACAACAGTACTTTCCACATTTGTGGGACTGGTATCACACCACTTACTACTTAAGGGTTCTAGTCTGAGACATTTGTTAAGCTGACAATTAGTGTACTACTCATTGAATTATAGAACCAACTCGTCAGTATCCTGTTCAAATGAGGTTGCACCTTTTATTCACGGTGACATGTGAAACTGTGGAGTGCTTCTAGGTTTGTTCTATTTCATTAAAAACAAGTAAACAGTCTTACCAAGTGGAGGATTTTTTTTGTTGTTGCAGATAAACTGAAGTGTGGCTTGAAATTTATGATTGAAGTACCTGCAGAGATTTGCAGATCCTGTAGCTTAAAAAAAACACCAACAAAATGAGAGTTAGCATATCTAAGGAAATAATGTAAATCATCCCACAAATGCTATGCACAGCTACAAACTAAATAGGTGCAGCAAAGTTTTTCAACATGCACTTTAACTCACAATGCTGTTGGAACCAGTATTCATTCATGCAATGTTGACATGTCATGAGATTCATGAGGTTAAACTCAGAAATTCCTTGTCACGGTTTGCATGCTCCTTACCGCTGTAGTCTGCCAGTCTCGGGGCACCACCTGTTTTTTTGCTTGTTCTGGATTGGCCAAGGTAAGGGCGACCCCTTCGAGAAGCCTCGGTAATCACAAATCTCCTGTACCTCATACTCAGGGTGGCCATCAACCAAAAGAGGAGGCGGGCAATGGGCATGTCTGTGATATGGATCAGGAACAAAAGGCTTGAGGTGAGACACATGAAAAACTGGATGAACTTTCCAGGTCCATGGTAAACGAAGTCGAACAGAGACTGGATTTAATACATGCAGTATTAAAAAAGGTCCATAGTAACGGGGCTTGAACTTATTCTGGGACAAACAAAGGGCAAAACATTAGAAGAAAGCCATACTTTATTCCCAGGCTGGTAAGATGGTGTAGTACTACGTTGGGTATCAGGTACTCTTTTCATATAATGTTTTGCAGCTAAAAGATTGGTACGTATCAAGTCCTGTACATGGTGAACACTTCGAGCAAATGAGGTAACCGCTGGAACAGTGGAGTGTTCACGAATGACATTAGGAAAAGTTGTAGGATGGAAACCGTAAGTACAAAAAAAAAGGTGTGGAACCTATTGCACTGTGGACCATATTATTATAGGAAAACTCAGCCAATGGGAGATACGATGACCAATTGCTTTGAGTAGCAATACAAAAACAGCATAGATATTGTTGTAGCCCTGAGTTAGGCGTTCCGTTTGACCATTGGTCTGAGGATGGAATCCAGACGATAGAGCAACATCTATAATTTACAGAAAGCTCTCCAAAAACAGGACACATATTGGGGTCCTCGATCAAAAATGATTATTTGTGCAAGGCAATGTAGGTAGAATATATCCTGCAGAAGGATTTGGTTCATTTCCTTAGCAGTGGGTAATTTCTTCAAGGCCGAAAAATGAGCCATTTTGGTAAACAAGTCACCAGTTACCATTATGACATGGTGTCCTGCAGAAGATGGCGGAGAACATCTAAAATCTGTGTATGCCATAGGACAGATGGAACAGGCAACGGCATCAATACACCTGCTAGCTTAGTTCGGGGTATCTTGGTTTCAACACATATTGGGCATCAATTTACATATGTTTCAACGTCAGTCTTTAAAGTTAGCCACCAAAAAAAACGAAGGAGCAGTTCCTGCGTGTTCTTGAGTCCATGGTGTCCAGCAATAGGAGAGTCGTGAAACATCTGCAAGACTTCTGTTTGAACTTTCTTAGTAAGCAGAAACAAGGTGCCTTGATGATAATAGTATCCCTGGTTATTTTGTAAGTGAGGCCTTAGAGTGTTCCACTCTTCAAGAGGTAGATACTGATATTCTGATTTCACGTGGTCAAGAAATGATTATACAACTCCAATGATTCGACATGATTCTATGATATGTGGGGAAGAAATAATCGCGCTTTACAGATAACAGTGGGATAAAGCATCTGCCACAAGGTTTTGGGAACCAGGTATGTATGTGACTACAAAATCATACTGACTGAAAAAAAAGCCCATATGGCTTGATGACTGTTTCACCATTGAAAGCTGCGGAGGCATTGTAGATTACAATGATCAGTTCTGACTTCAAATTTTTCCTTAGTATCCATCAGAAAATGCCTCTATTCTTTGCAGGCAGCTTTTAGCGCTGGCAATTCCCTTTCCAACACAGAATAGTTGCGTTCAACATCTATCAGTACGTGGTGTATATAGAAAAGAGGATGTTCTAAGCCATCATCGTCTTGACTTTGTAGTAACACGGCTCCAAGGGCTCTGTCCGTTGCATCGGTGACCAGTATGAATTTCTTAGTTGTATCAGCATGACGTAATATCGGGGCTTGAGTAAAAGCACGTTTAAGATTCTGAAAGGTCCTTTCTGCATCTTCAGTCCAAATGAAACCCTTCTTTAGGTTCTCTTTTTTGATGGTTTGGGTTATACAGCCTTGTTGTTGGGCAAAGTCCTTTATGAATTGTCAATAAAAGTTGGATAGCCCTAGAAAGCACTAAGTCCCTGATTTATACTTTTTGGTGCAAAACTGCACTAATGAAGGTTTAGCACCGGCTTGTACCATTTCTGTGCACCAGTCAGGCACCATATTTATGGAATGTTGCAAGCCAGTGCAAAGGGTGGACTAGCGTAAAAAAAATGACGTTAGTTGGATGGGGCTGGCGCTATGGAAGAAGGGGGTTTTGCACCAAAAAATGACGTTAGGCAGGTTAGAGTAAAAAAAAATGACTCTAACCTGCCTGGAGTCATTTACTGATGCAAAACCATCCATACCACATGACTCCTGTCTTAGAAAAGACAGGAGTCATGCCCACCACACCAATGGCCAGCACAAGGGGCCAGGGTCCCCTGGGCATGGCCACTGCACCCAGTGCCATGTAGGGGGGCCCATTTCAGGGCCCCCTATGAAACTTTAAAAAATAAAATGCAATACTTATCTGTACTTACCTGGGATGGGGTCTCCCATCCTCCGCAGTTCCTCTGGTGTGGGGAGGACCTTGGGGCCTGGAGAGGGTGCCTGTGGGCTTATTCCATGGTGTTGCACCATGGAAATAGGCCCACAGGTCCCATAACGCCTGCCTTGGCCCAGGTGTTAAAAAATGGTGCAAAGCAAGCTTTGCACCACTTTTTGACCCCTCCTCCCTCCCGTGCACCATTTTTGCACGGGAGTATAAATATGGCATTAAGGTCATAGAGTCATTTTTTGCACGGGATCGCCTACCTTGCATCTCATTAAGGCAAGGCAGGTTTCCAAATCAAAAAAATGACTTTAACTGCATAAATTTGGCGCTAGATGAGTCTAGCGCCAAAGTATAAATATGGAGTTAATTTTGCACCCGAATTAGAGTAAAATAAATGATGCTAATTCAGTACAAACAGAGTATAAATATGCCCCTAGGTCTCCTTAATAGAAGCAGGAGAGGCCCACTCAAGAATGGCTTGTACCCTCTCTGGGTCCATGGCGATACTGACTTGATTGATACAGAAACCAAGATATTGTACCTCGGTCTTGTTGAACTCACATTTTTCAGGTTTGCAGTACAGATTGTTTTCTCTGAGTCTTTCTAGAACCTGAAGAACATGCTTAATATGCTGTTCGGGATAACGAGAATATATCAGAATGTCATCTAGATATATTACGACACTTTGTTTCAAGAGATCAGAGAACATCGCGTCCATAAATCTTTGGAATGTGGAAGGTGCATTGGTCAGGCCAAAAGGCATAGCAGGGTATTCAAAATGGCCCAAAGGAGTACGGAAAGCTGTTTTCCATTTGTCACCTTCCTTAATTCGTAAAAGATGATAGGCACCCTGCAGAGACAACTTGGTGAATATCTTAGCTCCTTCGACTGCTTCTAAGAAATATTTAATAAGGGGTAGGTGATACTTATCCTTGATGGTGATCTTATTTAACTCTCGAAAGTCGATAGAGGGGCGTGCATCCTTAGTCTCCTTCGGCACAAAGAGGAGTCCCAGCAGGTGACAAAGAGGGAGCAATCAATCCACTCTTTATGTTTTCATCTATGTTTTCTTTAAGTACCTTCTTTTCTTGTTGAGACAAGGAATACATTCTTTCAAGTGGAACCACTTCCCCAGGTATCAAGGGAATGGTACAGTCATTTTCCAGATGCAGAGGCAAAATGGACTTTATAGGTTTCTGGAACACATCAGAGTATTCTTGATAGCAGCTGGGTACTCATTGGATCATTTTGATGGTACAACCTGCTTCTTTGGGGGTTATGATGGGACCCTTAAGGGACCAACAAGATTCCGTCAAACAGCAATGCTGTTGACAAAATTAGGATGAAAATGATATAGTCCTTGTCTCCCAATTGATATATGGATTGTGCCACGTTAGCCAAGGAATGCCCAAAATCATAGTATAATTAGGGGAAGATATCAAGTTGAAAGTAATGTATTCCTCATGTCTTCTGTATTGCAAGCAAAAGGTAGGAGTGGAATCAACTAGTGGTCCAGAGGTTAGAGGAGAGCCATCAACTGTTTGGACATGTTCTGGTATCTCTTTAGGACACAAGGTATTCCTTTTTCTTTAGCCCAATTCTCATCTAAATAAATTCCACTTGCTCCACAATCCAGTACCGCAAATACTTGTTTTTCTTGATTATTTGGGCACTAAGATTACGTCAATATAAAGGGAGCTGTGGTATTTTCTTTTGAAGAGCTGATAGAAGGTATCTCAACACCTCCCGTCCCCTTCTTTCTCACAGGGGACAAGAGTTGGTATTTCCCGACGGTCTGGAAGGACGAATAGGACACATTCGAATCAAGTGACCTGCATTGCCACAACAAAGACACAGGCCCTAGGTCATCTGTTTTCTCGCTCTGATTGAGATAAACGTGCACCAACAATATCTATTTGCTTGGGTTCTTCTTCTGTACAAGCTGGGTTCTCTGACCGATTTTCATCAGGGTGACGTTCTGAAGGACGAAATACTCCCGACTAGGAGGGCACTCTGGTCTTTCGTTTCTACAACTTACGCTCTTATAAACGGTACTCTACGTTTAGTGCCAGATCCATCAGTTCTTTCAAAGAGTCGACCTGAGTGGAATGAACCAATTTATCCTTTATTTCATCTTGTAGTCCTTGGCAGAAGAGAGTTACAGAAGTGTGTTCAACCCAAGTGGTTTCAGCAGCTAGCTATTTAAAATGGGTTATGTAATTCAGGACATCCTGATTGCCTTGTTGTATATTGCATAAAACTTCATCAGCAGGGTCCTCCAGCCCAAGTCGTTCAAACATCTGTTTAAAGGCCTTAATAAAGGCTGAATAGGTTGACAATAAAGAGTCATCAGTGGCTACCAAGGGGCTTGCCCAAGCTAGGGCTGGGCAAGACAAGGGGCTTATCAAATAACCCACTTTGGTCTTATCATGTGTAAACTGAGTGGGTTGAAATGCAAAATATACCGTTAAGTAATATAGGAACTCCTTTACTTTGTTCGGATCTCCAGAATAACGTGGTGTTGAGGCGGAGACAGTAGGTATATTGATGGACCGAGAAACCAAGGCTTATCTCAGTGCTATATTTTCAGCACACAGTTGTTGTAACTCTTGGGCTTGTTGTTGCACGGTATGAAGAATGGATTGTACAGTTTTCACAACATTTTTGGGAAGTTCTTCCATGGTTCCAGAGCAACGCTGAATCTTTTGGCGTTGCAATCTGTCACGGTTTGCACGCTTCTTACCGCTGTAGTCTGCCTGTCTCGGGGCACCACCTGGTTTCTTGCTTGTTCTGGATTGGCCAAGGTAAGGGCGACCCCTTTAAGTAGCCACGGTGCTGCTGACAATATAACAATATACTGAAATACACTGTTCCAAAAAGTGCAAGAAAGGAAGGAACTGGGGTCCTAATAATTAGGAGCAAGAGTCCTTACACACCCTATTGGGTGTCATGCTTCATCATCGGACATGCTCCTCGTCAGACCGGCGCTGCAATGGCTGACGGGCTCCCCCTTTCGGTGGGCTCTTTGCCAGAGATCTTTTCTCAGTGATCCCACAAACCCCAAAAGTGAGTAAGGAGAATAAAGAAGGGAGAATAATGGAAAAATTAAAATTGGTTCACAACTCTCTGAATAATCAAATTTATTAATCTATGTAGGGAAATGGCCAAGATTAAAAACACAACAAGGGAGTGGGAAAGAGGTAATGCTCCACCACTCTGTATTGGTTTGTAGAAACAAGAGGAGGCCAGGAATTACCTGACACACCTCTGCAGTGAGGTCGACATGTTTCGCGACTCTATGGTCCTCAAAGGATCCAGTGACGCTTCTTCAGGACTAATATACTTTAAATCTCTCCTACTATCAACTAATTGGATTCCTGCAGTCTGTAACTGTCAGCATAAAGTAAAAAAGGAAGGATACCAGTCACTTACACGAGTCCAATCTGACTCGAACTTGCTGTTCCTGACGCATTGATTTTGTATCTTCCCAAACTAGTGTAACTCTGGATTACTTGCAGAATTGTCACTAGATTCAGTCTATCTGGACATAAATATAGAGCCACATTATCTGTGTATAATTTTATTTTTGCTGCATCCGGAAAAAGGGAATGGATGCTACTATGTGACTGTATATATTGAGTGAGGGGGTTCTATAAATAAATCAAATAAAGTTGAAGAGAGGGGACAACCCTGCCAGGTCCCTGGCTGGGGAATACGGTCCCCACAATGGAACTATTTATAATTAAATGGGCCGACATATGTTTATATAATTTGGCCATTGACCCCTAAAGCTGGGTCTGGAAATTAAATTTCCCCAAAGGTTTAAACAGGAATTCCCAGCTCAAAAGGTCAAAGGCCTTCTCCTCGTCTAGCAGAATTACGGCAGCAGGGATATTATGGGTTATAACCAAATCAATAAATTCTGGCCAATAATAATTATTGGTTCTCAAACCACAGCATTTTATAAAACCTCACTGATCAATGTGGATCAATGACCTCAACACCACATTAATATGATTAGATAACATTTTCACAAAAAGCTTATAGTCAGTGTTTTAAAGTGTGATGGGCTTATACAAAGCTGTGGCTCATGCGTCTTTCCCTTTCTTTAAAATGACTCAAACTCCTTTCTTAAATGAGTGTGGAATGGCGCCTCTCGCAAGGATGGATTTGAACAAGTGAGAGAGAGAATTGGCTAATAAAGTGCAGAAGTGCTTGTAAAAATCAGCCTCCAAACAATCTTCCCCCAGGGCCATAGGCCTAAATAGCTCCCCAATAACCACTGTAAGCTCAGCAGAGGTGATTGATCATATCAACATCGCCACAATGTCATTGTTAACTCTAGAAGATGAACTTCATGCAAAAGCTTGTTAATCAAGACTGGGTCCAATGTGCCAATATCCACTTTATAGAGCGATTCATGGTGGTGCAAAATATTTCCCTAATCTTTCCATTATCCCTTTCTATCTCTTTTATACCGGGATCCCTTGTACCAGTAATTAAGTTCTGTTTGATTTTCTTCTTGGTCATCCAGGTCAGGAAATGACCCATTTTCTCCCCATGTTCTTACACCTGGCAGTTATAAGCTCAGCTATTCAGGATTTTCCTCTCTGGAAAGAAATCCTTCAGGTTTCTCTCGTTTCCTGCCAAAAATGAAGAGAGTTGGAGGATGGCTTTGTGGAAGCCTCACAATATGACTCATCAGCCTCTCTTTGCAATTTCTCCTGCCTCTCTCTGTCTTTATTCCTTTGAAAGGCCAGCAGGGAGATCATTGACCTCTGATTTGTAGCTTTAAAAGCTTCCCAAATGATGGCACCTTCAGCTGTATGAACGTTGGTTATAAAAAATGTCCTATGTCTGCGTGTGAGTCCTAGGTCAGCAGTGACTTAACCATGACCAATCTCCTCAGTACTCTAGAGCGAAATGTATAAAATATTATTACAGTCCCAGAGTGGTCTGAAAAAGATCCGGCGTGATAACGGGAAGAAATATTTGAGATAGTTAAAGGGGCTAAAAAAAAGTCTATCTGTGAAGATGGTCGATACTTATTTGAATAGCAAGAAAAGACTGGGATATATCTCACGCCAAACGTCTTGGACCCCTGATCTAGAGCACATATCAAGAAAGACCCCCTCTATGTTCCACTTATGCTGACTCCAAATTGGATTTGAGGAAACCACCCCTCTTCCCCGTGCTGGAAGGTAATGAACTCAGCTTTGACTGTCTGCATGTGATCTGTTCCCTAAATCGAGGACGAAGAATGGAGACGACACTTACCTGGGAAGTGGGAAAGAAGAAATGACTGCACATGCACCACCCCCACCCAACAAAGCTTGTTTCCACAGTTTCCGTCCTGGACAAGATGGTGTTCTGGATTGACTTGACCGATATAAACTAGACTATAGATTAGCAGTGCTGTTTGCACTCATGAAGAAATGCATTTCCTTCAATCGGGAGTACAGAGCAAGGATATTTTTTTTCATTATTTTTAAAGCAATTCTTTTTAATATGTTCATATTTTGATTTAGCTGTGTGCCCTGTTTGAAAAGATCAATAGGCACCTAAATCCATTTTCTGTTATAAATTCAAGTATACATTATCTACTATGATTATATCTCTGGCTCGGAATATTTACATGTAAACCCCTTATCAGTTATAGTAGTAGGTTATCGAATGGCCCAAAAAGATACAGTCACAAATGTTTAAACCTTAATTATTTCATTAATAATGATGGCATATAATAAAAGAAAGAATCGAGAGTATCTTTAAACAACTCAGTGTTACTATTGTTGCAACTGGTGCTCCGACTGTTCCGATTATTGCCAGAACGATCACTGGTACTTTATGTATTTTTCTGCTTGTGAGCGTGACACCTTCATGTAACCATTCTTATAATTGTAAAAAAAAAATTCACAACAAGTAGAGCTACTGCGCAGCAGGTACCTAGCTGGCACCTCAGGTACCTATCGATTGGGTGATAAATTCAGCTGAACATGCTCATTCGGTCGTGAACCACGCATGTGAGAAATTGCTTATTTCTGGTTTGTGCCCACTAGCGCTTTGCTCTTGGTGCCAATACCAGTCAAAAGACTAATCCCTATGGCACTGGTAACACCAGCCATACCTCCTGCCAGTAGTCACAAGGCACCTGTGTGGACGTGCCACTTAGAGTGCACAGCAGTCTCAGCTCTAGCCACACAAACCGATCACTTAGGCCCTGATTTTTTTGCACAGAATTTGCAACATTTACTGACGCAAAAGTGGCGCAAACGTAAAACATATAGGGGCAGATTTATTGAAAAGTGGTGCAACACGGTGCCGCATCAAAATTGACAGCACTGCACTGCGTCACTTTAGAAACACAAGGATGCGCTGTATTTCACTGAATCCGGCAGACCCCTGCGTTTCCCCCTGCGGTGGCCCTAAATGTAGCTGCCAGCGCCAACACAGGCATCCTTGCACCACTGTCTGCGTTGAGGCGTATGATTGTTTATGTGCTGGAAGGTGTCCCTTCCTGCACATCAACAATCACTAATGGTGCTTTGGCACTTCTGTGTGTGCTGCACAATGCAACACACACAGAAGTGCCAAAGCGTAATTTTCAAATGATTGTTTATGTGCAGGAAGGGACACCTTCCCGCACATAAACAATAATTTCTGGCATTTTGCTTTTTTTATGCATGAGGCCGAATGCAGCACACATAGAAAAAGCAAAAAACGAGGAGTAATAAAAGTATTCCTCCTCGTTGCGTCCTGCTAACGCCAGCCCTAGGGGTGACGTTAGATTTTGGCACTGCCTCAGGTTTACGTGATTTCATAAATCTGAGGCAGCGTCAAAATGCAATTTGTGTTGCTGTGGCATGCCCACAGCAACACCCATTGCACGCCCGTTCCACACAGTGCTGCGTGGGAAGGGGCCGTATTTACAGGGTGGCTTTAAGCCACAAAAAGTGGCTTAACGCCACCTTGTAAATACGGCGCTGTGCTTAGCGCCACAGGAGCGTCACAAAAAGTGACGCCCCGTGGCGCTAGGGTCATATAAATAAGCCCCATATTTATATTTTGTAAGTTTGCACCACCTTTGCGTAAAAAAACAACGTAAATGCAGCACAAAAAAAGTATAAATGAGGGCCTTAATAGTTTTACTCCTCCTCCTGCATAGGCTTGCAGTAGTTCTTTTGTGACATGGAGCCGGTCTCACCACCAGAATTCCTGCTTGGAAGGCCTGTACATCACCCTGAAATGATTCACTTGCTCTCTCCATCCCATAAAGCTACTCATATGGTTGACTTTTAGGAAATATATAATGTGAGGATTGATAGCGCACCAGCAGCTTCATGTGAAGCTTCTGTAGATCTAAAACCTTTCTCCCTTTCAGTTACACATGGTAGGAAACAGTTGGGCTTTTGTTCTTTTAGACCTGACATACAACAGGTGCAGGGCATTTGTTAGAACTGAATATATAGGTGGTGGGCCTATTAGGGTTGAGTGTAGTGTGCCACAGTATTGGAACTGATATTTGCTGCTTTGCAGACTTGGGCTAGCACTTCAGCCTTCTATTGTAGTATAAAGCCTCTGGTCTTCCCTAATGCTGTCCAGCTTTATCATGGTTGTGACCTTCATGAAACAGGAGCACCAGAAGCTGGCCATGTCCACCCACCCCTGGGCGACTGGGTAACTGTAAGGGAGAACTGCACATTCATGTCTACAGTGTGGCACAGACATAATATTTGGAAATGGCACTGTGCTTAAACATTTTTATGAGCCCAGGTATTGGAGGTTCTACTGTCCCAGGACTTGAGTAAAATTCATGAAAATGTATGTTTCTAAGAGTCATTCATAGTTTTGTTTATGTTTATAACACATATTCATGACCCCTCTCATGGGTGCATGTCCTGTGGCTTAATGCTCCATAAAGGTGGGCATTTGTTGCCAACCAGCACTCTAATGGTTGTGGGTGCTATACACATGTCAAGAGTGCATTTGTTAACATATTGCTTCTGGAAGTTACGGATTGCATGGTTTTACGTTGCTGTAGCAGTCTTGGGTTTTTGAAGTAGGTGTCCTTGTACTGCAGTGCTGACTGGGGCTGCTATATTGGCTGTGAGCATTATGTAACTACTATTGTCTGACACTGCTGTACAAGTGGAGAGTGTTGAATTGCAGGTAGTGCTGTACACAGTCGTGCATGAGCTTTTTGACATTGCTGTGCCGGCAGAAGAAGGGCACATGGGTGGAAGTGTCACGTGATGTGTGGACTGCAGCAGTTGCAGCACTAGCCACTTGAGCCAATACAAACCGAGCTGCAGAACACCTTGACTCATGCTATACAAACCTGCTTCCCACCAATAATTCTTGTCTTTTTGATAGTATTTAAATGTCTTTCAAGTTATAGGATTCACTTAATGCCTTTTTCTCCTTACAGTGAAAATGGATTTCAGGAAGGATTAAGTACTATTGGTCTAGTTTCTGGGCTCTTCGCTTCAATGTGGTCAATTGGGTAGGTACAAAATCGCTTTGCACTTTTTACTCTTATAGTGGTTACTTATATGAGGAAAAAGGCTATTTATCTGGCTGCCGGCCAAAAAAGTAAATACTCTAAATAGTAGATATAATAGCCAGACATGAAGAAAAAAGGGACAACAGGCAATTGTATAGTGGCCATCTTGTAATGTGAATACAGCATGTATGAGGTATTTTAAAGTATATGCAAATGTAGAATCGTTTTACAAAGGTAATTACATAAATTAAGATAAGCTAGATGAAATTATAGTAAAATCAAGTTTGAATATGACATTTCTATTATGATTGTTTTGATGATTTGTGGGGGATGGCTGATTTTGGTCTTCGTATAGACGGCACTGTGCTAGAGTTAGACTTCTTTATAAAGGGGATTGTGCTTGCTTAGTATTTCAAACCTGGCAAGCAGCAGCAGTCAACAAGCAGCATCAAACAGAGAATGAAGACAGATAGGTGGTATCTGGGCCTCAGGTGAACAGACACATACAGTAACAGGAGGTGAATTGATAGAGACACAGTAATGGGGCTTCTGTGGAATGGGTAAGTGAAAGCTGGCGTCAGGTAAGGAATCTTCCAACTTTATAGGAGGAATTCACTCTGCTGTCTGTGAATAAACACACTTTTTCATACTCTTCACCTAGCAGAGTGGGTTTCAGGCACAAATGCTTGTTGATCCCATATCATGAGTGGCCACTTCAGTCAGTCACCTGTCCAATGTCTCTTAGGAATGGTAGTTTCAATGTTTAACATGTTAAGCCATGTTTTAACTGGGTACCTAATCTAAGAAGTACCAGGGTTACTAATGCCAGATGAGACCAGAAACAAAATGTCAGGAATAAAGCCAGGCGTGGTCCAGGTCCCACCCGAAACTCCGCTGCGCGGCTCTGCGGTGCTTTATGGGCATCACTTTTCATCCCCTCTTGATCCAAAGGTGGGCATCAGCGTCATCTGCCCTGTGGCAAAGCTCATAGAGCTGCTGGTTCAGGGCATTGGTGGATAAGATGCACTTATCAGCGCTATTCCATGAAGGGAATACAATTCCCATGTTTTTAGAGGCAGCAGCCATCTTGGGGTGTGGCAAGCCTATAAAGCCCAGCCACACCCAAGCACGTTGCTCACTATTTTGAAGACGTGAATGCAGTCAGACCTCGTGGGGGGTTCTCTGAAGAAGAGCAGAGTTCCTGCATGGCAGAGTGACATCCAATTGAAGTATCCTTGTTTCCATGGTGAATTCAAAAACAAGTAGGTCGTACCCGTAGAGGTAAGGCCTTGATGAATCCAATTTTGGAGGAAGTCATTACTTCCAGAAATAAAGCGCCCCTTAGCACAACGAGCAAAGTGTTTTCAGTTTCCAGAGTACAGCGGCCTTGGTACGACGATCAAAGGCGTTTCAGAGCACAGATGTAAAGCGCTCTTTGCATGACAATTCAAGTGTTTCAGTTCACAGATGTAAGGCGCGCTAGGCACGGCAATTCAAGCGCTTTAGTCCACAGATGTAAAGTGCTCTTGGCACAGCAATTCATCACTTCAGTACATAGGTGTAAAGCGCTCTTGGCACGGCAATTCAAGCGCTTCAGTCCACAGATGTAAAGTGCTCTTGGCACGACAATTCAAGCACTTCAGTCCACAGATATAAAGCGCTCTTGGCACGGCAGTTCAAGTGCTTCAGTCCACAGGTGTAAAGCGCTTCAGTGCACAGATGAAAAGTGCTCTTGGCACAGCAATCAAAACGCTTCAATCCACAGGAGTAAAAGTCTCTTGGCACAACAATCAAAGTGATTCAGGCCGCTTAAGCGCCCTCTTAGCATAACGAGCATAGGGCTTCAGGCAAAACAAGTAAAAGCGCTTCCTGGTATTATAAGTAAAGCGCTTCGAGTTCAATGAGTAAAAACTTTTCGGCCTTTATAGTTGTGAATGTGAAAGTATTTGTGGAAATAAGCAAATCATAGTTGTCATTGTTTTTTGGAAAGCATATTATGTGAAAAGCATATTTAATTCTTTGAGATTTTCTAGGTCATGATCAAAGGTTTATGTTATGAATGCATTGATGTTACAGGATTGATATTCTGAGTATGATCATACCCCAAAACTCTTGCCATCTCTTGGTTCTGAGGTCGTAGTTTATTCTTGTTCCATGATGATCATAGTCCAAAGCTCTTGCCAACTCTTGGTTCTGAGGTCGCAGTTTATTCTTGTTCCATGATTCAAAGAAGGGGCTTTGCCCTCATTTCAAAAGGGGTCTCCATCTGATATCGGAGACGCATTTAGTCAAGAGTCTATTGATGAGTTATATTTCTATGAATGAGTAAGTGCATATTTGTTCTAACCTTTTCTTTTCAGATCTCTCTCCCTGCTGTTCCCTACCCTAATTCCCTTCCCCCGACTGGCTTCATCATAACTCTGTGCAATAATAGCTTTCTGAGTTGGTGACGCCGGAAGGTGGGCCTTTTGTTCAGCAACATGCAGATCCCGAGGAAAGGACACTGTGACACAAATGGGCAATGAAGATCAGGACAAGAATAAACAGGGCTAGAGTTACCAGGAAAGGCGCAAGAAGGATCAAGGGGTCTAGGATGATATGCAACTTGGGGTTTTGGACCCAGTATACAAGGACACAAAGGAACAGAAGGGCTGGGGACAGAAGAACAGAAGGCACCAGACCATAACAGTGAGGAGGGCCAGGAAGGCCTGAGCACACCAAACAGGACTAGGGGCATGAGGATGATGAGGGCCAGGAATAGCAGACACAGATAGAAAGTTTAAAGAGAACTCGTATCAGGAGACCAATTTAAAGAAAGACCAGCGACCAGAGGGCCAAGACCACATAAATCAGATCAAGAAGGGCCAAGGGGCCTAGAAGCAAATGGACCAAAAAGACCATGACAAAAAGGAACAGCGCTAGCAGGACTTGGAGATCCTAGATTAGAATTACCAGGGGAGGATATAAAGGACCAGGAAGTTTAAACCCATTGGACCAGGAGCAGAAGGTTCATGAGAGTCAGCATCAGGATGACAAGGACTATATGAACCAGGGTGAACAGCAACATGGGAACTAGGAGGACCAGTACCATTGGGATGAGAAAACCAGATCCAGGGGGGGCATTACTACAAGGACTATGATAAAAAGGACCAGGGACCAATAAACAAGAACAAGGTGGAACAGGTAAACCAGGAGGACTAGTAGGACTAGGATGGAACAGGAAGACCATGAGACTAGGAAGGCTATGGAAACCAAGGGCAGGGGGACCAGTCCAGAAGAGCCAATACATGATGACCAAACAAAGGAGCACCAGAACTAAGAGCAGGACTACATGGACCAGGAGAACCAGGAGCAGATGGATTAGTAACAGACAATCCAGGGAAGCAGGACCAAGAGGAGTGATGGATGAGATTTAGGGTGAGGGGGTAAAAAGGTCCAGGACCATAGACCTGTGACATGGGAGACCCAGGATATAAAGAAATACTTATAACAGTGAATTGGAATGCCGACCAGACAGACCAGAACGTTCTAAAGCTGGCATTATCCAGATCTCAAGTTACATCAGAACTAGGACAGTCTGGGATGATCTATGCTGGGGCAGGACAAGTTATTCCAGGACAATGAGGGCAAGGAGCAGGAGGACCAGTGTCAGGAGGATTAGGACCAAATTGAAGAGCACTACAAAGATCAGGACATAGAGGGCAGTGGCAAGTAGTACCTGGAAACCAGGATAAGCAAAACAGAGACTAGTAAAACCAAGGGGACCAGTATGGAGGGCACCCAGAAGACCAGAGCAAGGGAGACTATGGGGGTAATTCCAACCCTGGCGGTCGGTGTTAAAGCGGCGGCCAACCCGCCAACAGGCAGGCGGTAAAAAAAATTGAATTCTGACCCTGTCTGGAACCGCCAACACAGCCCGCCACTTTAACACTCCGACCGCCACGGCGGGACAAACAAACAGCGCGGCGGTCACCGCCAACAGACAGGCGGCAGACAATGTACCGCCCACCCTATCACGAGCCACCAATCCGACACCTTTTCCGGGGCGGGAGCCCCGCCGATAAAAACACGGCAGAAACAGACTACGAACGGGAAAACGCTCACCTCTATACACTCCACGAGGAATCTGGACAGCATGGAACCCGAATTAAACATCCTACCAGCTATTGTCTACCTGCTCCTCTACCAGGAGCACGAACGCCGGCGCAGACGACAACGGTGAGTACTGCACCTACGACACAGGGGAGGGGGGAGGAGAAAAGGATACGGGCACACACATACGCAACACACCCACCCCCCCCAATCCCTACACACCAATGCAGAGCAACAAGTCAGAGTGACACCCCCCAAACCCCCCGGAATAATGCAAAGACAAAATAAAAAGATCATTATAATTGAAGTATATTATAGCATATTTGAAGTTAAGTGAAATATGAAATATATAAATAAAATATATTACAACATGAACAATATATACATAGCCCAAAAGTCCGGCACATATTGGCTACCTTCCATTGTTCGTGGGCCAATGTCAAAGCCCACACACGAGACCCGATTCCATTGGAGAGAACACTGCTGGGGCATCAGATAATAAAACTACAGGCACCTCAGGGGGAAGGGAAGGGGGGCACCTCAGCCACATGAGTCCACGATGCCAGATCCACAAGGGGCCTCCATGCCCACTGTACCATCCTGGGGAGTGCAAAGCCACAGTCTCTCAAGTCTCTACAGTGGGTGGATTGCCCACTGGACCATCCTGGGGATTGCAAAGCCACAGTCTCTCAAGTCTCACAAGTGGGTGGGTTGACCACTGTTACATCCTGGGAAGTGCAAAGCCACAGTCCATCAGGTGGATTACAGACTCCACTGGTTATGGAGGAGGCATGTTGGCCAGAGTGCTTCGTGAAGCCCTGCCCGACACAGATCCGGCCCTGCCAATGGGCCAGGGGTGCTTGAGATGAAGGGCCCAGTTCAGCGGTGCTTGGCAGGAAGGGCCCAGCGGAGCGGTGCTTGAGATGAAGGGCCCAACGGAGCAGTTCAGAGACGGCGGTGCCCAGCGGAGCGGTGCTTGAGATGAAGGGCCCAGCGGAGCGGTGCTTGAGATGAAGGGCCCAGCGGAGCGGTGCTTGAGATGAAGGGCCCAGCGGAGCGGTGCTTGAGATGAAGGGCCCAGCGGAGCAGTTCAGAGACGGCGGTGCCCAGCGGAGCGGTGCTTGACAGGAAGGGCCCAGCGGAGCGGTGCTTGAGATGAAGGGCCCAACGGAGCAGTTCAGAGACGGCGGTGCCCAGCGGAGCGGTGCTTGACAGGAAGGGCCCAGCGGAGCGGTGCTTGAGATGAAGGGCCCAGCTGAGCGGTGCTTGAGATGAAGGGCCCTGTTCAGCGGTGCTTGTCTTGGCAGGGCCCTGTTTAGCGGTGCTTGAGATGGCGGGGCCCTGTTCAGCGGTGCTTGTCTTGCCGGGGCCCTGTTCAGCGGTGCTTGAGATAGCGGGGCCCTGTTCAGCGGTGCTTGTCTTGGCGGGGCTCTGTTCAGCAGTGCTTGTCTTGTGTTCCTAGGGAACCAGATCTGGCCAATATTTCCCGCTCAGTCGCCATCCGACCTTTCGCTTGCGGGGCCCTCCTGTGCTGGAGTCCTGGGCCCGTGGGTGTCCTCCGTCACACCCGAAATGGGGCTGGTGGGGCCCTCCTGGGCAGCTCGCCTGTTGCCGGACTTGTCCGCCCTGCTGACCTTGCCCTCCTTCGCCGAATCTCTGGGGCCCTTGCCTCCCTTGGTGGATGTGCCAGGTGACGGTGCAAGGGTAGTGTCCTTGGGGGCAGCCGTCTCAGGCCTGTCGCGCCGGCCCTTCCCTTTTTTGGTTCTTTTCCCAGGGGGTGGGCTGGTTGTCCCCTTGCTGCTGGCCGATGTTGCTGCCCTAGGAGATAGTGGACTCCAATAGCCCTGAACTATGGTCCTAGTAGGTGCAGGGCTTGTGGTGGCTGAGGTGCTGTTTGGACTCTTACGAGATGGAGGGGGTGGGTCAGGTGATGCAAAGAGGTTAATTTTGGAGAGGAAAAACTTTTTAGGAGCAATGGGAAGGGTAGGTGGAGTGGGTATGGGAGTGGAGGAAGAGGATGTGGTTGTAGGAGAGTCAAGCGTGCTGTCTTTGGGTGCAGGTGCTTGTGACGGAGGCTGTCGTGAGGTGGATGGCTGTTGGGTGGGTGGCTGCCTGCGTTTGTGTGGTTTGGAAGAGGGGGTGACAGACACAGTGGGAGAGGACACAGGGGACGTGTAAATGGCAGTGGGGGTGGTGTCTGCACGTGTGCGGAGTGTTCTGGTGGGTGTGCTGGTGATGGACGTACTGGCTGATGGTGGTGTGCATACAGGTGTGAGTGGAGACGTCACAGGGAGGGAGGAGGGAGACGAGGAGGAGGGGGACACAGAGGAGGCAGTGGCTGTTGGCATGTCTGCATGTGGATGTTGCTTGGGTGAACGCTTGTGTGATCTGTGGTGCTTATGTCTGGATGAGCTGCCCTTGGGTGTTGATGTGTGTGCAGGCTGGTCTGTAGGTGTGTCTGGGATAGGCAGAGGAACAGGGGAGTGGGACTGGGTGGAGGGAGTTGGAGGAGGGAGGCTGGAGACAGGGACAATGGCTGCCGTCAGTGCTGAGGCCAGAGCATTGAACGATCGCTGATGGGCAGCCTGACCCGAATGAATGCCCTCCAGGATGCACCTCCCTTTCTACCCCCTGGATGGCATTCAAAAGGGTAGACTGCCCAACAATGAGCGCCTGGAGGAGGTCAATGATCTCCGCACTGAGGGCAGCAGGGGTAACTTGGGCAGGGCCTGAGGTGCCTGGGGCGAAGGAGATGCCCGCCTTCCTGGCCGAGCGGGCACGGGGCGAACGCTGAGGGGCTGCTGGGAGGGTGGATCTGGTGCGCTGGGTGGCGGCTGTACCTGTTGTTGCGGTGGGCACGGATGTTGCCGCCACCACAAGGGAGCTCCCTTCCGAGGATGTGTCGGTGTCGCAGACGTCTCCACGGGTCCCCGTTGTGGAGCTCCCCTCGCCCTCCGTCTCACTGGTGAACTCGGATTCGGTTGCATGGCCCTCCGGGGCCATGTGAGATGCAGCTTCCTCGTGCGCTGATGCCACTTCTCCTCCGCCTGATGATGCTAATGCACACATGAACAGGAAAACCAAAAAAAAGGGGGGGAGAAGAAAGAAAGACATGTTGAGTGCATGCATTGGCGACACCGTTGGCGGAGAGGACAGACACAGAAGCCCCCTGCACTACGCCGCGCACTCGGGGTACACTACTCAATTATTGTGACTTGGCCTCCAAGTCTATGGACGACAAATGCACACATAAGTGAGCCCGGGCCATGGATAGCTGTACTTAGCACCCTACAGAGGTGGGGGGCGGGGGCACAGGGCCATGCCTTACGGAGGGGCCTAGCCTACAGAACCCGCCCTGGCCTAGAGATAGCCACAGCCCTCCTCCCCCACCCAGACACCTCCACTGTGCGCTAATATAGCAGAATGTGCTGATACTCACCCCCTTGTGTCTGCTGTGATGTCCTCACGCGCCCATCCAAATCGGGGTAGGCCACCGCCAGGATCCGGGACATCAGGGGGGTCAATTGCCGTGTGCCACCCCTCCTAGGTTGGGAGGCCATCCCCAGCAGAGCCTCTGCGGTCTTTCTGCTCCCGCGGCGGATGTCCTCCCACCTCTTTCGGCAGTGGGTGCCCCGTCTGTTGTGGACCCCCAGGGCCCGGACGTCCTTGGCGATGGCACGCCAAATGTCGATCTTCTGATGGGCGCTGACCTATGTGACATGTACAGGGTGGGAAAAGAAATATCATCACTTTTCTGCATGGTCGATGTGAGTGGCCCCCCCTCCCCAACCTTGCCATGTGGCACATGCTCTCATCTGTTGTGCGATGCATTCCTTATTCGCTCCCCTCACCACCATCGTTCATTCACCCCACTCAACCCAGGCATTGCCCACTAAGCATGGTCCCAGTGTACTCACCTGTTGGTCTGGAGGACCGTAGAGAAGCGCATACTGGGGGAGGACCCCATCCACGAGTGTCTCCAACTCTTCTGAAGTGAAGGCAGGGGCCCTTTCCCCAGTCGCAGCAGCCATTGTCACTTCCAGACCGAGGTCACAGCAGCACTTGCAGTATAGGTCCTCTCCTGTGGATGATCAGGTCTCGAGTGATTAAGCAGATAGAAAATGGCGGTCACGCCCGCGGCGGTGCATACCGCGACCGCCGGCGCACATCGTCATTGGCTCCTGAAACCCATAGGGTTCAATGTTAACCAATGCGGCTTTGCACCGCGGTCTTCGACCGCTTACCGCCACGGTGTGCCACGCCAGCGCATTGACCTCACATCCCATTGTCATACTTCACAGGTCAGGCAGCTGCCATTTCAAAGGCCCACATGGCTTAAGCTCTACTGCATCACATAGGCCTAGGCCTTGCATTGCCACTCATACAAGCCATTCAATGCATAGAGAATCGTGTACTGTGCAAGCTGTGTGAACGTACCTGTGGGTTGATTGACTCTGTGCTCCATGTTGTCCTTCCTAGGCACCGTCCGCTGGGACTTGTGAGGAGATGGAGGGCTGTTCCCATGTACAGACCGCTGGTGGACCTGTCGACAATGGAAGAACGACATGTCATACTCACATACAGACTTGACCGTGCCACTATACAGGAACTGTGTGCCCAGCTGGCGCCAGACCTGATGTCACCCATCCGCCAACCCACAGGGATTCCCCCTCTAGTGCAGGTTCTGTCAGTACTCCATTTTTTGGCCAGTGGATCATTCCAAACAACAGTGGCCATTTCATCTGGGATGTCTCAGCCTATGTTTTCTAAGGTATTGTCCAGAGTGTTGTCTGCCCTGATGAAATACATGCGGAGCTACATTGTTTTCCCTGAGGTGGAGGATTTGGCTACAGTGAAGGGTGATTTCTATGCCCTTGGACATATTCCCAACATCATTGGTGCCATTGATGGGACCCATGTGGCTTTGGTACCCCCCAGAGGAAGTGAACAGGTGTACAGGAACAGAAAAAGTTATCATTCGATGAATGTCCAGGTGGTCTGTTTGGCAGACCAGTACATCTCCCATGTAAATGCCAAATTCCCTGGGTCAGTGCATGACGCGTACATCATGCGAAATAGCAGCATCCCTTATGTGATGGAACAGCTACAGAGACACCGTGTGTGGCTAATAGGTGACTCTGGTTATCCCAACCTGTCATGGCTACTGACCCCAGTGAGGAATCCCAGGACCAGGGCAGAGGAACGGTACAATGAGGCCCATGGGCAGACTAGGAGGGTGATCGAGCGGACCTTCGGCCTCTTGAAGGCCAGGTTTAGGTGCCTGCATATGACAGGTGGATCCCTAATGTACTCACCAAAGAAGGTGTGTCATATCATCGTGGCCTGCTGTATGCTTCACAACCTGGCTTTGTGACGCCAGGTGCCTTTCCTGCAGGAGAATGGTCCAGATGGTGGTGTTGTGGCAGTGGTGGAACCTGTGGAGAGTGAAGAGGAGGAAGACGACGGGGACGACACAGACAACAGGGACAGAGTGATACTACAGTATTTTCAATAACACACAGGTAAGAATCAACACCGGCATTTTACAATTACTTACAGTCTCCTGCCTCTCTACTGTCTGTCCTATTCCCCCAGTGTAGGTTAACTGAGTTGTGACTTTCCCTTCAAATTTCAGAGATGTGGCCCCCACTGCGTGACTTCTGCTTTGTTTCCCTATGGACTACAGCTGTGTGACAGTGGTATGTTTTAATCACTGTGTAACTGGACATTTTGGCAGCATTATGTTTAATACATTTGTTCACAATACAGGCAGACTCCAGATTGTTTTTGTGCAATACGTGTTTTTATTAAAAAGCTGAATTTAGGGACATGGTGGGAAATCGGTGATGGGTGATGGTGGAGGAATGTCCATGGCAGAGTCCAGCTTTTCAGTCTCACAGGTGCATTGTCCATATGCCTGTGGAAGGTGGAGCAGGGGCAGTTCAAGGTTGGACAGGGTGACAATGTGGGACAGTGGGATAACATCAGGGGGTATCCTTTGCTGGCGGGGGTCTTGACATCCTACTCTGTCTTCTTACGAGATCTCAGGCCCCGCTTGCGGGGTGGTTCTTCTTCTGCAGGAGGTGGGGTTCTGGTGGCCTGTTGTTGTGTGGGGGCCTCCTGTCCACTAGCGCCGGCAGAGGTGGTTGCCTGTTCTTGGTCCATGCTAGTGACAGGGGCCCTTTGTGGTGCCACATGGTCCCGCAATGTGGTGACAATCTGGTTGAGTGCCCCTACGATGGTGCCCATTGCGGAACTGATGGTTCTAAGTTCTTCCCTGAACCCCATGTACTGTTGCTCCTGCATGACCTGGATCTCCTAGAACCTGGCCAGTACCGTCGCCATCGTCTCCTGGGAGTGGTGGTATGCTCCCATGATGGAGGAGAGGGCCTCGTGGAGAGTGGGTTCCCTAGGCCTGTCCCCCACCTGTCACACAGCAGCCCTCCCAGTTCCCCTGTGTTCCTGGGCCTCTGTCCCCTGGACCGTGTGCCCACTACCACTGCCCCCAGGTCCCTGTTGTTGTTGGGGTGGTGGGTTAACCTGGGTGCCCTGTAGTGGTGGACACACCGCTGATTGACGTGTCCTGGAGACAGAGGCATGGGCCCGCTGGGTGGGAGCTGTGCTGGTGTTCCCAGAGGGGGTTGGGTCTGCTGTGGCCAGTGGCTGTGTGAGGGGAACCGACTGTCCAGAGGTCCCCGATGGTCCGGGCTGGTCATCTGGGTCCAGGGAGACAGAACTGCTGTCATCACTGGTGGCCTCTTCTGGGGGTGGGATGGACATTTCTGGACCCTCCTGGGTGGTGTTGTGGCGTTCGGGTCCTGCAGGGGTATAGAGGTATGGTTATTGCTTCAGTGTGTGCCATATCGGTCAATGGGTGGGTGCCTGTGTACCCCAGTGCTGGCATTCCTGTGTGTGGGCGTTTGTGAGGGTGGCTTGTGGGGGAGATTTGTATGTGCAGTGGGCATGCTTTGGTGATGGGTGTCCATGCTTTGTGGACGCATGCAGGTCTAGGTGTTGGGATGGGTGGGTTGTTATGGTGAGCCATTTGCAAGGAGTAGGTGTGATGGGGGTGGGGGCGAGGGTGGGGGTATGATTTGGGATGCAGGTGGGGTGGGGGTGGGAAGAAGTAGTTAAGATTTGACTTACCAGAGTCCATTCCTCCAGATACTCCTGCGAGGCCTTCAGGATGCAGGATGTGCAAGACTTCCTCCTCCCATGCTGTAAATTCTGGGGGAGTAGGTGGGGGTCCGCCGCCAGTCTTCTGCACCGCGATGTTGTGCCTTGATACCATGGAACGCACCTTCCCCCGTAGGTCGTTCCACCGCTTCCTGATGTCATCCCGATTGCGTGGATGCTGTCCCACAGCGTTGACCCTGTCGACTATCCTTTGCCATAGCTCCATCTTCCTGGCAATTGTGGTGTGCTGCACCTGTGTCCCGAAGAGCTGGGGCTCTACCCAAACTATTTCCTCCACCATGACCCGGAGTTCGGCGTCTGAGAACCGGGGGTGTCTTTGGGGTGCCATAGGGTGGTGTGGATGAGGTGTGGGGTGGTTTATGTGTTGTAGTGTGTGGTGATTGTGGTGATGTGTGGTGTTTTGTGCGTGGATATTGTGTGGGTGATGGTGTGGTTTGCCTCTGTGTGATGGTGTTGTCTAAGCAGTGCTGTCTATCTCTGGATTTCTGTCGTTTTTTTTTTGTCGTAGGGGTTTGTGGGTGATGTGGGTGTGTGTTTTATATTGTATTGGGTGTGTGGGTGTGTTGTTTGTATGTGTTTCAGGTGTGTGTGTTTCAAATTGTCCAATGTGGTTGTGTTTTGTAAGGGTGTGTGTATTTTGAGCGTGGCGGTGTGTACCGCCAATGGAATACCGCGGTTGAAAGACCGCCGCGTGGATTCGTGGGTCGTAATGGCATGGGCGTATTTCTGTTGGCGTGACAGTGGAGGTTTGGTCATCGCCAGTTTTTCGCTGGCCGTTGGTGTGGCGGACTTTTGTGGATGTTGGGTTTTTGGCGGTTTGCCAGTTGCGGGTCAGAATGACCGTGGCGGTTTACCACGGCCGCGGCGGTGTTATGGCGGTCTTCTGACCGGCGGTAAGCGCCTTTTACCGCCGAGGTCAGAATGACCACCTATGTCAACTAAAAGGATAATGACCAGTAGAACTGGGAGCAGGGCTAAGAGGGAGATGAAGATCAGAACCTAGAGGACCAGGGCTTGAATTACCAAGTGGGTCTAAGCAGGGAGACTGGACAGTCGTGGCCAGGAGGACCAGAACCAAAATGCCTAGGCTCAGAAGACCCCAAACAAGGAGAATCTGGATCAAGAGGGCCAGGATCAATGGTTGTAGTACCATTAGGACTAACAGGACAAGGAACAGATGTAGGAGAATTAGAACAACCCAAACCATGAGTACAAAGACTAAGATGGCCAGAACACGAGAGGCTAGATGTACCAGGACCTGCGGTACCAGGGCTACGATGTCCCGGGTGAGGGGACAGGACAGGGTGTCCGTAGCTGAGTGGACCAGAAAGAAACAGACCTAAATGGGCCAAGATTGGGAGAATCAGAAAGGGGCGGGGTAGCCAAAAGGCAAGGTTTATAATAACATAGCACAATAGGGCAAGAAGATCAGGATGTCCAGGACCAAGGAGACCAAAGCTAGGATGGTTGGTGAACCAGGTTCATGAGAGCTAGGCCCAGGAGAAACCAAACTATAAGGACCAAGACCAAAAGAATCTGGACCAGTGTGCACATCATTTCAACAAGGACAAGGGCTATGAGAAACAAGAATATTACTCCCATAGGCAGGAGTGCCAGGGAGGTGAGACCAGGGACTCAGGCAACCAGAGTCAGAAGGAAAACATTCTAAGAAGACCAGGAAACAAAGGACTAAGGGGACCGGGATGATCAGGGCAAAGAGGATCAGGAACTTGGGTATCAGGACCAGGAGGACCAGGGTGAGGAAGAAAACGAGGCTCAAAATCAGGGAGAGCAGGACCGAGATGACTGCACTCTGGAACTGCAGGCCACAGGCATTGAAACAAGATAGCCAAGAAGCTAAGGAACGGGATAACCAGGCCCAGATCCGCCATAGTAAGGAGGGCCGTGATCAGGTGGTATAGAAGTACAAGGACAAACAGCAGAAGGATCAAGACCAGATCCTGGAAGACTAGGAAGATTTGGAGCACAACCACAACCATAATCAGAGCAAGAAGGATTAGGAGGAGCAGGAATAGGCCTAGGAGTCCCAAGGGGGCCATGGCCTTATGACCAGGGCCCTGAGTACCATGTGGAGCAAAAACGACCTGGGGATAGCAGGACTGGAGTAAGGAAGATCAGGAGGACCAGAATAGCCAGAGCCAGGACGGCTATGTGGACTGGATCTGGATGTTCCAGATGATCAGGACCCACAAAGGGAACAAGAAACAAAAGGACCCACACCATTGGGTGAAGTGTCAGAAGGACCATGAGGACAAAGCACAGGGCCAGGAAGAGTAGGATAATCCAAACTAGGAGGACAAGGGCTAAGGGGAAAGGCATAAAAGGACCAGGGAACCAGAGGCCAGGTGGACCAAGGGGACAAGCAGGGTTATGAGCTGATGTACTACGAATCGGATGAACACCATGAGGAGGATCAGAATGAACAGGTCAAGGAGACGAGGGTTGAGAGGTACAAGAAGGAGGATGAAGAGCCATAAGTGTTCTGTAAGGACCAGGATAGGCAGAAGAACCAGAACTGAGAGCATTAGGCATATAAAGACCCAAGCAAGAATGACCAGAAAAAGGGGATCAAGTCTAGTGGGCAAAAAACCAGAAAGAGAACACATACTAGGAACAGGAAGATCCATGCTAGGCAAACCACACTGAGAGTAAGAAAGACTGGAACAACAGGACCTGAAGAATCAGAAGGGGGTGGGCAGGCAACAAGTGGCAGAAGAACAAGAGCTAAGAGGACCAGAGCAAGGAGAACCAGTGGGACTACAACCAAGGGGAAAAGGAAGGTCAAGTCACAGAGGCTCAGGAGTATCAGGACCTGGTATACCAGGACAAAGAGGACCTGGGCGAGGAGAAGAAGGAGAGAAGGAGGGCAAGGAAGTCCAGTATGACAGAAGCCAGGATGACCAAGCCAAGTGGCAAGTTAGTACAGAATTAGGATGACAAGGAGCATAAGGACCAGGGCTAAGAGTATCATGACAAGTTGGAGGAGGACCAGGAGACCTAGTTACGACAGGAGGAGGTGGACTATGGCCATTAAGACAAGGGACCAGATTGGGGAGTTTTAGGTGTTCCAGAAGAATCTAAATATTCAGGGCAGGGACCCTAGTTAGGATGACCAGAGGGGTCACAACCCAGGGGGCCAGGACATGTAGTACCAAGTGGAGTAGGAGGACCAGGAACTGGGATCTCAAGTGCAGTCTGGTGAGAATCAGGGGACCAATGCAACCAGAGCCACAGAGACCAATGAGACCAGACCATGACCTAAATGAAAAGACTCAGCCCTAGAGGACCTAAGAAGGGGGACCAGGACCTATGGAAGCAGTCCCAGGTGGACCACAAAGACAGGGCATTGAGAATCAGAATGTCCCAAACAAGGAAGACTAGGAGTGCAGACAACAGGGTTTGGTGGAGAAGGGAGCAGCAGAGCAGCAGGATCAGAGTGAGGATCAGTAGTACAACGTTTAGGAGGCCCAGTAAGGGCTAATACAGGAAAGGGCCAGGAAGACAAGGATCCGGAAGGACTAGAAACAGGAGTGCAAGATGTAGAAAACCATTGTCAGAGTGACCAGAACTAATTGAACTTGGGGCAGGATGAGGATCAGGAGGCCCAATACAACTCACAAACGGAGGACTTGGAACAAGACCTGCTGGAGGACCAACACCAGAAGGCACAGAAGGACCTGCAGGAGAAGAAAGAAGACCAGGAGCAGGAGTGCATCTATGTTATTCTACACTATGGGGCATATTTAAGAAAAGTAGTTCTGCATACACTTTTCTTGGGCCCCTTAGTGCCCCCTAACCACCACCATGTGTGTGACATATTTCAAATATGACGCACCATGGTGCAGGGTAGGGGGGCAATAGCATTATTTTTTTATGCTATTGATGTACTCTGCAGGAGTAGCACCAAAGTTTTTCAGTGTCTTATTTCTTACAATATTTGCAATACAGTCAATGAATAAAATCTCTCTGTCGGTTTCTTTTCTTCTGTGTCTTTGATTCATGTATGTCTTCCTTAGATTTAAAGGGAATATTCATTCATATTCTAATGACATTCAGTAAAATTGATTATGATCCTATTCCTTTTCTTGTGGCTCCTCAACAGAATACTTCCTCTAGCAGCCTGACTGAGAAGGGGGTCATCGGAGGATGGACTTTACACCGTCCACCGTATTTAGTGCAAATCCTGGCTGTGAGGGACAGGACAAATAATGACCCAAACACCCTGGAAGATAAATTTCAGGTTGGGGGGGCCATTAGCTTTTTAACAAACTCCCACTTTGCTTGAAAACGCAAAATGCACCCTTGCATCCATAATGGATACGAGGATGCATTTTGTGCAGAGATAGCATCGCTTGATGCAACAGAAAAGGAACAGCAACAGCTGCTCAATTATTCTGAATGCAAAAGCAAACATAAGTGTTCAAGTTTTGGTAATTTTGCATTTGGTTATTTAAAATTCCTCCCAGGGCTACCTATAAGTTAGTGCTTGCATCTAAGCCAGTGTTAACACTAAGAGCCTCATGTCACAATATCACAGGGTTTGTGACCTAAAAAGTGCTTCTCATTATGCAAAAAGCTATTTTACTAATTTGTTCAACACATGAAAGGATTTTTGTGATCGTCTCTGAATTGCAAATAGAGGGGACATAAAGGGATTTCCCTCTTTCCCTTCCCATTTTGGAAAGGAATTCATTTATAGCTTAGGACTGCAAGTACTGTCACAAACCATTAGTGAGCTAACAACACTAATGTTGGGGTGCTATCTAATTTCCAAAGGGGAAGATGTCTCCTTAGCAGCCCTTTCCATTTGGCAATCATATTGGGAACCTCAGTGGGAAAAAGTCTTTCATAAGGGAAAACCTTTGTGTAAAACCAACACAAGGCTGCTCGAAGAAACAATGGCTGCTTAAAAAAAGTCTTTCCATTGTGAAATGCAGTCATAGAGATGGTGGTGTAATGCCCCTTGCAGACTACCATTCCTGTGATTATAGCCAATCACAAAGGGTCGCAAATTTGTCTAATGAATATTAATTAGGCATATTATTCTCCTTCTAGAACCTCCTGTGATTAAGTATTTCATAAACCCCACAAAATGTACATATGTCGTTTTGTACAATACTATTCCATTTGCAAAACTTTGTATGTGCAATTGTGACCACATTTTGCAAATTAAATAATAATACAATAGGACAGTAACTTTCATAAGGGGATGCATACCAATGATATCCACCCCTTATTTGCAGTTCTACTCAATGGTAAGTACCTGATAAATTCTGCATAATACTACAAAATGTAAGCTGTTTATACACCTCTCTGCTACTGCACTGGCCACGTTGTGCATCCTGTCTGCTGTTTAACAAGCCACCAGATGAATAATGAAGTTTCTTTTCTTTTCTATTTGCAAGGCCACTGGCCAAACTGTACACAGCAAATTGCTATTATTTATCCCAGCAACCAGGTAAATGTTGATGCTTTTGGTATTTGCTAGGCTATAGGTGAAATAGTATATAATGGGCTAAATGTATAAAGCGTGTTTGCATTCGCAAACGGTGCGAATGGCCATTTGTGAATGCAAAAATGCCTTTCATTTTGTATGAAAGGCATTCGTGTGCAATTTTAAGGAATCGCTAAAGTAGCGATTCCTTAAAATTGCGACCCCCTATAGAGAATCGCAAATTGCGATTCTCTAAATAAGAAATCGCAAATAAGGAATCCTTATTTGCGATTTCTCAAGCAAATGTATCAAGCTTTTCCTTAATGTGAATTGGGCATTAAGGAAATGCAATTACCACCAAATACAACTTTGTGGTAACCATGTGTGAATTTTTTATATGCATTAAAAATGCATTTATAAAATTGACATGTAACACACACATGCCCCTTTGGCATGTGTGCGCCTTACATGTACTTAAATAATTTTTTGGGGTGCAGCAGAGGGTTTTTTTTCCCTTGTAAGAGAGTGATGCGTCGATTTCCGGACAGGGTACCTCAGATCCACGCAGGTTCACGATGACTTTGATGCCCATCGAAGATTCATGTGAAATCCGGTCACACGGTGTTGGAAAACCACTCTGCGTGAGGTGTGCGTCATTATCAGCAGCCACAAGCGGGTGTTGCATAATTTCTGTAGCCACGATGCATTGATCTCCCAGTCGCGATGCAGGTGGAGCATCGATTTCAGCCGCAAAGTGGGTGACGTGTCATTCATCAGCCGCATTGCAGATGGTGCATTAAAAATTTCCCTGCACAGTGTTCTGTGCATGGTTTTAACTCTTGGTTCTGCCAACTTCACCTTTCAAGAGCCCAGGGACTGTATCTGGGCACCACTTCACAGGGTAGGAGTCTTAACAGGGAGTCCAGGTGCTGACAGAGGAAGTCTTTGATGGCCCTGAGGCTTCAAAACAGGAGGCAAGCTCAGTTCAAGCCCTTGGAGATTCTCCTCAAGCAGAAATTCACAACAAAGTCCAGTCTTTGTCCCCTCTCTGAGGCAGAAGAAGCAACTGTGGGATAGCCCAACAAAGCACAGTCACAGGCAGGGGCAGCACTTCTCCTCAGCTCTTCTCCTTGGCAGAGGTTCGTTTTGGTTCCAGAAGTGATCTTGAAGAAATCTAAAGTCGGGTGGTTTTGGTCCATTACTTATACCCCTTTCTGCCTTTTAAGTTGCCCAACTTCAGAGGAAAGTCTCTGTTGTTTACAGGATCCTGCCTTGCCCAGGCCAGGCCCCAGACACACACCAGGGGTTTGGAGACTGCATTGTGTGAGGGCAGGCACAGCCCATTCAGGTGTAAGTGACCACTCCTCCCTCCACTCTAGCTCAGATGGCTCATCAGGATATGCATGCTACACCCCAGCTCCCTTTGTGTCACTGTCTAGAGGAGATTCACAAACTGCCCAACTGTCAGTCTGACCCAGACGGGAATCCACAAACAGGCACAGAATGGTTTAAGCAAGAAAATGCCTACTTTCTAAAAGTGGCATTTTCAAACTAACAATCTAAAAAACAACTCTACTAACAGATGTGTTTTTTAAGACCCCAAACTCCATATTCCGGTATGCTCTCAAATGGAAACTGCACTTTAAGGATATTTAAAGGAAGTTCCCATGTTAACCTATGAGAGAGATAGGTCTTGTAACAGTGAAAAACAAATTTGGCAATAATTTACTGTTAGGACATCTAAAACCACACAAGTACATGTCCCACCTTTAACATACACTGCTCCCAGCCTATGGGGCTACTTAGGGCCTACTTTAGGGGTGCCTTACATGTATAAAAAGGGAAGGTTTGGGCCTGGCAAGTGGGTGCACTTGCCCGGTCGAATTGGCAGTCTAAAACTGCACACACAGACACTGCAGTGGCAGGTCTGAGTCATGTTTACAGGGCTACTTAAGTGGGTGGCACAACCAGTCCTGCAGGCCCACTAGTAGCATTTTATTTACAGGCCCTGGGCACCTCTAGTGCATTTTACTAGGGACTTACTAGTAAATCAAATATGCCAATCATGGATAAACCAATCACCAATACAATATGCATATGCATATGCATATGCACTTTAGCACTGGTTACCAGTGGTAAAGTGTCCAGAGTCCTAAAGGTAACAAAAACTGGTCAGACAAAATAGGAGGAAGGAGCCAGACAATTTGGGGATGACCCTTCAAAAAGGGCCAGGTCCATCAGGACTTATGTTTTCAACTTCATAGAGGAATTCATTGTTTTTACATTTTTTATAATATGTATTTTCTGTTTGAGTCCTGTCCCCTTCTGTTTCTTAGTGCATGCATTTCCAATGCAAGGCTATGGCCATAGACCTTAATTACTGTCCAAATCATTTTTTTAAATGTGCACAGCTGTGTCTGTATTGAAACTATACTAGGGTGCTGGAATTTAAGTTTCTTTTGTGATATTTCTCAGGTGTGACCTGCCAATCAGGCCATTCTTAACCAACAAGAGACAGGAAAAATACATCTGAAGGAAAAATCTGTAGTCTGTACCCACAGAAGATGCTTAGCCACAAAGCCTCCTATTGTGAGAACACTTTCACACTGAGAGGATATCAACAAAAGGTTTAGAGGGCTGGATAAAAGTCAATCAGTGGCAAACAAATGATTTCACTTACAGGGGATAGATGGTGTGTGTCACTGAGGACAGTAGGAAGTAGGTGTGGGTAAGTAGATCAGTACTCTCATCTAGTAAATCCTGTTAAATCATCAGGATTCTTCAACTGTGGCCTCCAGGTAAAAAGCTCGTATGATTCATAAAACCTAACCTATACCTTATCACTATCTTGAGTGACATCACCGGATACTCCCATTGAGGGTACCTGCTGGATCTTCATCATTTTAACGCACAAGGTACTTCAGCAAAAAAGAGGGTCTACCCCTCTTCTTCTTCTTAGGTAGCTATATCTTCTATTTTTAATAATGGCACTTGACTGGATCAAAAGCTGTCCACATTAATTATTGCTAGATTTTGCAGCTCCTTATCCAGCTTCACCATTGAACTGATTGTTCAGACTCCTCTTTCCCCTTTTTCCTCTTAATATGTTAGAGAACAATAGGCTAATTTATCAGACTGAACAGAGATACATAGGGCCAGATTTACAAGGCCCTAGCGCCTCCTAGTGCCTCATTAGCATCTTTTCTTTCTAAACTAATGTGGCTCAAGGAGGCAATTTTGGCTCCATCATATTTACAAAGTGCGCAATGCATGCATTGCACCACTTTTCAGACCCCTTGCGCCACATTATGCCTGCATCACGCATAATGTATGCAAGGGAGGCATTTCAGCGCTAGGATGCTCGCAAAGTGGCACAGTGAAATCAACAACATTTCACTGCACCATTTTTGGCATCATTTTTAACGCCTGTTCAGAGCAGGCGTTAAAATGACGCACCCATTGAAATCAATGGCCTCCGTGCAGTTTGCTACACTAGTTTCAAAAATGTTGACGCTAGTGTAGCAAAGCGCTACAATAGTGTAAGAAATGTTGAGACTATTAATTCAACGACCGCCATGTTGCGCTGTATTATGAATATGGTGCACACATGGGGGCATATTTATACTCCGTTTGCACCGAACGTGCGTCAAACATTTTCACGCACATTCGGCGCAAACCCTGCACCATATTTATACTATGACGCGCGACCCCGCGGACGTCAAAAATCCTCCGTGTGCATCATTTTTGGGATGCAGGAAACCACCTTGCGTTAATGACATGCAAGGTAGGCGTTCCAGTCCAAAAAGTGACGGTAAGGCCTGTGCACCTTATTTATACTCCCACGTCATTTTGATGCACAGGAGGGGGCGGGCCTTAAAAAACGGCACCCAGCCTGACGTGCGCCGTTTTTTAATGCCTGGGTGAGGGCAGGCGTTAAGGGACCTGTGGGCTCACTTCCATGGTCTCTGACCATGGAAGCAGTCCAGAGGTGCCCTTTCCTGCCCCCAGGGACACCTCCTGCCACCCTCGCCCACCCCTGGAGGACACCCATGGATGGCGGGACCCATCCCAGGTAAGTCCAGGTAAGTTGAGGTAAGTATAATTTTTGAATTTTTTTAAAGTGGCATGGGGGGCCTAATGTGGGCCCCCCTATATGCCACTGTGCCCAATGGCCATGCTCAGGGAACAGAAGTCCCCTGGGCATGGCCATTGGGTAAGGGGGCATGACTCCTGTCTTTGCTAAGACAGGAGTCATTGCAATGGGGGTTGTGCGTCACAAAATGGCGCAAGTCTGCTTACTTAAGCCAGGCTAGTTTGAATCTGGTGGCATAACATAACATAACATGTGTATTTGTAAAGCGCACGTTCACCCGCAGGGATCTTGGCGCTGAATAACAGATGTTTATTGTTACCCAACGGTACTCATTTTATCGACCTCAGAATTTTGGATGAAAGGCTGAGTGAACCTGCCAGGATTTGAACCTGTGACCATGAGGTCAAACACAGGCCCCTATAGTGGACGCATTAGTCCACTAAGCCACCAGACCCGGTATGCATGGGACCCACATCTGGGCATGCCCTTCCCACTTGGGGAGACAAATGCAAAAACAACAGATGATGGACAGAATGCAGAGCAAATCAAGCATTCACCCCCGGTCACAGATCTGGGTTTAATCCATCAGTTTTTTAGCTTGCCATGCCATTCCAGTTTGGAACCAGCCATATGTAAATCAGTCTTGACCCTGTTCCCCATGGAATAATATGATGGATGAGAAGTAGGGATGATGGATGAGAAGTAGGGATGATGTATGATGGATGAGAAGTAGGGATGATGGATATGAAGTAGGGATGATGGAAGAGAAGCAGGGATGATGGATGAGAGGTAGGGATGATCTATGATGGATGAGAATTAGGGATAATAGATGAGAAGCAGGGATAAGAAGTAGGGATGAGGAGTGAGGAATTAGGATGTCCTAAAATGCATGCTGAACACTGCTTCCCTTGTAACACGTGCCTTACATTCTTCCACACAGCTGGTCTGTGATCTAACAGCAACTGTGCTTGATGATCTTTCTTGGATGATTCTGACTTATGTCACATAATAGATCGGCCCAAGCCTTAAAAACATGTCCTGGAATAACTGTGGCCTCAATCACATGTTGTTTCTACAAGAGACGCATCTGGATCATGAGGAAGCCCCTTCTTCCCTTCTAAGTTTGGAGTCTCTAGAGCAGTGGTCTCCAAACATTTAAATGCCGCATCCCCCCAGTTGAAAAATAAAAATCATTGGGCCCCCTTCAGAATTTTTCACATTTATTTTATAAAGATGGCAATGTTTAAATATGTGTAGATCTGTTTAAACATTGCAGTTAAGTACTGTTACGTTTTTAAAAATGCAACAACATGCTTCTGCTTAAAACAAAGGCCTGTTATCTTTATATTGCTTCTTTTGGCTAGAGTCTGGCACCCCCCTGGGATCACTTGAGGCCCCCCTAAGGGGGCCCGCCACCCAGTTTGAAGACCTCTGTTCTAGCGATATTTTTTCTTGTTTAGCATTGTGGCCCTACTCAGTAGGATGTTAGTTGATTCCAAACGTCACAAAGTCTCTTAGACCGTGATTGTAGACTATTGGTGGTGAGACACACGCTCTTTGATACTCCCTGCATGCTGTTGAACATTAACGCCCAAAATGTATATTGCCTAGAGTTTTTCAACACATTGATATCTCCCAATAGTCAATTTTATTCTCCCAACTTTATCCAGGAGATGCGAGAATTCCATGGCACTTTGCTCACTAATGACACAGGTGTCCTGAAATCTACGAAAACATAGCTGCACCAGCTAGAGAATAGATTAGTGAGAGTTGAGAGAAACATCACACCAAACATAGGCCCAGATTCAAGAAGGCCTAGTACCACTTGCGCCAGATTTACGTCATTTGTTATGATACTAATGTGGCTCAACGAGGCCAAATTCGCCACAGCAGATTTACAAAGTGGTGCCACTTTGTAACCCCTTACACCACATTATGCCCGCGCCAGGCATAATGTATGCAAGGGGGCACCGTAAAAATGGGGCAGTGGAATCAATGAGATTCCAATGCACCATTTTTAGCAGCTATTTTTAATGCCTACACAGAGGAGGCGTCAAAAGGGGCACACCTTATTCTTAATGGGCCCCTATCTCCCTTGCTGGAGTAGCACCAACATTTTTGGCACTAATCCTGCAATGTGCTGCAATAGCGTAAATAATGTTGATGCTATTGTCCGTAACCTGCACCATAGTTTGCCATATGTTTAATATGGCGCACACATGCTGGCATTAGTTGGGCGCTGATGGGCGCAATAAAAGTAGTGATGCATGTAATGCAGCACCACTTTTCTTAAATTTGGGCCACAGTTTGAAGATGCCAGATATGAACCAAGAATGTATGCTGGATCAAATAATGCGAGAACCACGCATGTCTGAACAACGCGGTCGGAACGACGACTGCGTTGTAACCACGAATGCCTTCACTACGAATGCTTTTACAATGATTTTTCGTTGTAAAGTATGCCTAGTAAAGACATGTGTGAGAACAGCATGCGTGGTTCTAGCATGCCACCCCCCACCCGCCCTAAGTCCCAAAAGTACCCCACCAAGACTAAAACTACCCGATCCCTGCCACTAAAAACAAAAGTACCCCAACACCCCCACCCACCCTGAGCCCTAAAACCTTCCTCGACCCCCACCTGCCCTAAAAACAACTGACCCGGTCCCTAAAAACAGAACTACCCCAATCCCCCCACCCCTATAAACAAAACTACCTCCACCACCCAACTCCACCCCTAAAAAACAAAACTACCCTAACCCCTCCAACCTGACCCTAAAAACAAAACTACCCCACCCCTAAAAACAAAAGTACCCGGACACCTCCCTCCCACCCTGAGCCCTAAATTCTTCCCCAACCCTCCCACCCGCCCTGAAAACAACTGACCCCCCCACCCGTTCCTAAAAACAAAAATACCCTGATCCCCCACCCCGCCCCTAAAAACCAAACTACCCCGATTCCCCCACCCCACCCCTAAAAAGCAAACTACCCCGGTCCCACACCTCTAAAAACAAAACTACCCTGACTCCCCACACCTGAAAACAAAAGTACCGACACCCCCTACCCACCCAGATCCCTAAAACCTTCCCCACCCCACCTGCCCTAAAAACAACAACCACCCCACCCTGCCCCTAAAACTCAAACTACCCCACCCCTAAAAACAAAACTACCCTGACACCACCACCCCTAAAAACAAAACAAACCCGAACCCCCCACCCACCCTGAGCCCTAAAACCTTCCCCGACCCCCCACCTGCCCTAAAAACAACTGAGCCCCCAACCCCCTAAAACCCAATCTAACCCAATCCCCACCCCACACCTAAAAACCAAACTACCCTAACCCCCAAACCCTTAATCCACCCCACCCCTAAAATAAACCCCCAACCGTGCCCCAACCCACTTATCTGACCAAACTACCCCAATCCCCCACACCGCTACTAAAAACCAAACTGCCCCAACTCCCCAAGCCCTCAAGCCACCCCACCCCTAAAAACTACCCCCAACCCTGCTCCAACCCCACTTACCTGACCAAACTACCCGATCCCCCACCCTTCCCCTAAAAACCAAACTAGCCTGATCCCCCCCACACCTGCCCCTAAAAACCAAACTACCCTGATCCCGAAGCCCCACCTCGAAAAACAAAACTACCCCCATCCCTCAACCCCCACCCCAAGCCCTTAATCCACCCCACCCCTAAAATCTACCCCCAACCATGCCCCAACCCCACTTATCTGACTAAACTACCCCAATCCCCCACACCGCTGCTAAAAACTAAACCACCCCAACTCCCCAAGCCCTCAATCCACCCCACCCCTAAAAACAACCCCAACCCTGCGCCAACCCCACTTACCTGACCAAACTACCCGATCCCCCACTCCTCCCCTAAAAACCAAACTAGCCTGATCCCCCACCCGTCCCTAAAAACCAAACTACCCTGATCCCGAAGCCCCACCTCGAAAAACCAAACTACCCCACCCCTCCAACCACACCCTAAGCCCTTAATCCACCCTACCCCTAGAAACTAACCCCCAACCCTACCCCAACCCCACTTACCTCACTGCGTCCTCTACCGATCCTTCTTCCTCTTCTCTCCTCCCTCCTCCTGCCCTTCCTTAAACCCTGCCCAACCCCTTTAAAAGTAATTTATCCCACCCCCCAACCTAAGCCGTAAATAAAAATAACTACCCCTCACCCGGTCCTAAAAAATAAAATAGCCCAACCCCCCACACTAAGCCCTAAAAATTGAAATACCCAAATGCCCCCACCCCATCCCTAAAAAAAAAAAGCCTGATCCCCCACCCACTCAAGCCCTTAATCCACCCCACCCCTAAAAACTACACCTGCTCCAGTCCCACTTATCTGACCGTGCCCTCTCCCGATCTACTCTGCCTTTTTCTCTGCCTGAACCCACATATGTGTTGTTCCGGCAAGCGTGGTTACGCTTGCGTTGTAGGCATCATTGTTGTTCTGGAGCCGTGGTTCAGGATGTTTCCCGTTAACCAAAACCATCTCCGGTTCAGGAAGGTTCAGGGAGGCTTCCGACTATAAAGTTAAATTCCTTGGTAATGTTAAAATCAAACACAACCTGTCTGGAAGCCAAAAAGTCTAACTTGCTTCTAATGCAAAAATGGCAAGCATTCTCATACCTGTATGTCCTACAAAATATTCTGAGGGGGTTACTCCCTGCCCTTCACATCTGTTCCCCCTAACATCCCACATGTTTTCACTCATCTCTTAGACAATAATGCTGTCATCCTCCTGCAGTAAGTTCAATTGCCTTTGGCCAAAGGAGTCTTAGAGTGGATCCCGGGGGTAGGGAAAAGCAATGGGTGTTATTCCTGCTATTTCTAGGTTTCCTAGAAACATGGAGGACTCAGGCCAATTTTAGATCTTTGGCCTTTAACTCCTTCCAACAGAAGGGTAAATTCAAGATGCAAATTAAGGTCTACTTTCTTTCTACCCTGGATCCGAGGGGATGGTTGGTGTTCTTTGACCTGCAGGAAGCATAATTTCCTGTGCAGTCCCACACATACTTCCTTTGGTGTGTAGTGGAGTTGGAACAGTTCCAATTCACTGTTCTACATTTCATCGTCACTCTGCTTCTCAAGTGTTTATTAAAGTTATAGTGGTGGTTGTTGTCCATGTTTGAAGGTCAAGGATACACATATTTTTGTATCTCAATGACTAGCCAGCAGAAGGCGGCTTGCCACAGTGAGGATGATGACAGTAATACTTCATCAGTTAACAGCAGCCTCATCTGATACCTTCACAGGGGCCTTGGGGGAGGTCAGGGCCTTCTGACCCTCTCAATGAGTCTGGGACATTCAGGATATGATCATGATGTTTGGATCTGAGGCTTTTTGGACTACAGTCCTCATGCAACTTTGTCTTTCATGATTTCATTGGCAAATTCGGCCTTGCAATAGAACCTCCACTTTCAGTGGGCAGAACACCAAAGCTTCCTGTTGGACAGCATCTGTAATTAGACAGACACACCACAAAACTTCCAGTGGTGGCAAGTGGATACAAACCTTACGTGCAGCAGTCCATTCTTGCTACCCCAACCAGAGCTCATGGTAGTGACAGATGCATCACCTCTGGAATGGGGCCGTCACCTAGGACAAGTAGAGATAAAGTGTATATGATTCAAATTAGAGTAAAAGCATCAACCTTCCATAGCTTTGTGTCATTCGGATGGCTCTATATGCACTCCTCCCATCTTACCAGCCCATACAACCAATATGTGGTACTGCAACAAGCATAGTGGCCTGGGGTCTTGAAGCTTGTGAAAGGAGGCACTTCACTGTTGGACATGGTTGGACCATCAAGGAATCTCCCTAGCAGCCAATCATCTGGCTGAATCACTTAGCGCCAAGGCAGACAAGCTCATCAGCTACCAGTTGGTAGACTATGAATGGTGTCTTTATCCAACGGTAACTCAGGGCACTTTCTTTTTTCCACTGCCAAGTATGCACAGTATAACAATAATTGGTCTCTGGAGGTTCCATCAAGAAGTTCCCTGGGGATGTATTCCACCTGCAGTAGGACTAGAACTCCTTTATGCCTTTCTACTGCTTACATTCCTGCCCTCAGTTCTGAAGATCAGGACAGACCTGACTCAGGTCATCTTTATAGCTCTAGATTGGACCAGGAGAGTGTTGCACCCCAATTTGTTTGACCTCTCATGCGTCTACCTCTTTGGGTGGACTTTTTTAGCATCAAGGCAGGGCCTTGAACCCAAAACTCCACAACCTCCACCTCCACGTGTGAAGATGAAACAGAGACAAATGAACAGTTTTGAATTACCTGCTTAAATAGTGTATCTAATTCCTGCAACTAGGCGCCCTTCCACCGAACCAGGGATGGGCAAACTTTTGTGGCCTCATATTGGGGCCATCAACTAGATCCATAACATCCAAGTTATCTCAAAGTTTATTGTTTGTTCTATGGTTAACCAGAAAAGGCTTTGCAGAGGTCAGAGTTAAGTACAATATGTTGGCCATCTTGGCCTTTTTGTGCTTGCCCATCGAACATCATTATTCAAGTTACCAGATGTGAAGAGATTCCTCAAAAGATTGGCATACTCTTTCCCACTGATGCCTTTCATTATTCCCCAATAGAACCTTAAATTGTTCCTTAATTTGTAATGTGCACAAATTTCTAACAGGTGCACAGCAGTTCTCTGAGATTGCTCGCCATCTGGATGGTTTTGCTTACCATGATTATGTCTGCATGACACATTATTGAGCTGCAGGTGCTCTCAGAAAAACCCTCATACCACACCTTTTTCTCTGACAAATTGGTTCTGAAGACTCATGTTTCGTTTCTGATGAATGTTGTATTATTCTTCCATCTGTGGGTCAATGCACTACCCTTCCTATTTTTACTCAACTTCAACGGTTAGAGATGAAGAACGTTCTTAGCTTCTACATCAAGCATAAGAGAAAATAGAGTGCTGGTGACCCACTTTTAGTGAGATTTTAGGGTGCTAAGATGTGGAAGGTGGTATGTAAACAAATCCTTTTCATATGAATCGTCCTGTGCATAAAGACTTGCTATGCCCTGGTCAGGAAGGAGCTTCCCAAGGGCCTACAAGTGCATTCGCCCAGAGCTACGGCTTCTTCAAAGGTGTTGGCAAGGGGTGTTCCAGTCCTTGACCTCTGCCAGGCTGATATAAGGGCATCAGTTCATACAATTCATACATTTACCAAGCAGTACTGCCTTAAAGGTCAGATCCACAGAGAGGGACATTTTGCCCCTTCTGTCCTACACAGTTTCTAAATGCAACTCCACTCCTCATACCATTCACATTTTGAGGGTAGTGCTTTGGTATATATTGAAAAGGTGAGGAATCTACTGTTAGAACTGTCCATCAGAAAAATAAGTTACTTATCTTTCTGTGTACACTCTATCTAACTGCAGATTACTCACCACCCTCCATTCTCCCATTCTGTAGAGTGGATCTTCATATCTGTTTAAAAGGTCTCAATTGGAACCTATGTATAGCTTTGTGCTGTGACTTCTGGAAGAGGTGTGATTTTCCTGAAGAATAAGATGATACCACCTACTTGTTGAAAGGAGCAAGTGCTTGAAATAAACCCAGATTTAGTCTGGCACCATGGGATATTCATAAAAGTGAGGACTCTGTGGTTAATGGTTCAACCAAAAATAACAGCAACAAAAGTAAGTAATTTGCTTTTGTGGTCCAAGATTATTGACACAATAACAAAAATTATCCATACACTGATATAGCCCACACCTGTCATTGCTTTGCGTGGCAATGTCGCTGATATACCAAAACAAAATAGACACCTGATGGAAACACTTGAGACGTGTAGAGTGGTGATGGCATGGTTGAACGGCCCAGTCCCCAAATTAAAAGATTTGCTGCAGCATGCATTGTTCTCTAGGACTCCACTTAATGAACACAAGACATCTGGGGCCTTCTATGCATGTATCTATCAAATCTAGACTAGTCTTCCCAATAATGTCCCAAGACACATCATATTTTGTGACATATAAACTGGGCGACACATGATTGTCTCTCTGTGCCTCATTTACCTGTCACTGTCAGTTGACACTGTCAGTTGTTTTCATTCATGACTGTCATTGCTCTCAGACATGTTATTTTGTCATCTTATACTTCACTTAATAATGTAATTGCGTGACCATGATTGGATAATGTTGATATTTAGATGTTGCATATGTACTATCATGTGCTGTAATCCTTACTTTATAAGTCATAGAAAATCATTAAAAAAAGAAAACTAAGAAGTTTAATTGCTCAGTAACCCCGGTGTCCTTCTCCAGAAACTCAGGTCTATGTAGATTGTTCCACCTCCATGAACCCAGGTCTTCAGATTCATTTTAACCCAACCTTTTTTACTACTACCTTTTGTGCTGATGTTGTCCACATTTAACTGCATAAACCTGAAAGCAACATGGTGGAGAAATGTATACACATGCGCAGCATAGGTAGCTGTGGTGGAAATGTGAATGTTTCATTATATCTCTTTTAAATATAATGCATACTTAAACCTCCTATCAGTGAACCCTGGACCTTGAACAAGGACTTGGCAGATTGTTGTTGGACAAAGTTTCATACAGCAGAGAAAAAAAAATGATCAGGGAAAAATAACTATAAAAATGTAATAACACACAGAACACTTATAAAATCTCACTGTATGAACTTAGCTATTTTGATAACCCTTATTATCAGCTGTTTAAAAAATTACAATAAATAATAGAGAGATAGCGTGGTTTAAGTTAACTGGTGTCTCCCACTGAGTTTCTTGTATTTTCCCTGGTTTGTCATTCCTTGGATGGGATGTGCATCAAAACCATGGTATTTCAAGGATAGTCCCATTTGTATTCCCTTTATGTTTTCGTGATGAAAGAATCAACTAGTTATTTGACTACAGAAGGCACTTTTAGGGAGTGTTTGAGATCCAGTGTGGGTGTTTATTGATAGACATACCCTGCGAACACAGCATTTCAAAATCAGTTTTATGGCTTTTTGTTCAGGGTGTTTGTATGCCATGTGAATGCTTTGCAAACAGGAGAGAAACATTTCCCCTGGACACCAAAATCATTCATAAAAGTTTATTATCAACATTGTGGTAAAATACAAACTTTGACCTGCTAAGGTCCCCACACTTAGTGATACACAGATAACCCAATGGTAAATCCATTAAATGTTATTTACCAAATCGCACAGTATATATATAAATGTCAAATTACTACAGAAATGCATTATCTACATGTCAACAAGATGATTCTCTGTATTTATAACTCAATAGACTGAAGGAGTCCCATGAATGAGGGGATTTAACTTTTCAGCTGATTCATAAATTCTGGCACTTCATAAACATTATAAAAGAAACTGCAAAAACCCCTCCTATTAAAAAGAATAGTGCAAAAAAGGATTTGGAGTCACATATTAAGACAAATAATAACAGATAAGATGTATTCTCTATATTATGAACTTCTTATTTGTTTCCATTACATTATCTTAAAATTACATGTAACATGTTATATTGCCGACTCATATGCTCCACTCCAAATACTTTTGAAAGTTCAATGGGACACCATAAAAGAATAAAACAGAAATCCAAAAGAATGTCAACAGATTACAACAACAATTCAACACCCATTTTATTTCCTATTGACAGCTTTTGCAAGGCAAATGGTAAGGATAAAACAATATTTGTTGGAGTATTATAATTCAGTATGTTGTAAAAACAAAGCAGTCCATCATTTAGTATCTGTGTTTGCATTCACATGTGAAAGAGTGATTCCACCATGACTAGAGACAAAATGGAGACCATACTTAGCAACTGCAGTGTAAAGAAATGTCATGATATGGTCTCTGGTAAGTATTCTTTAACAGCAGACCACTCCCGACCATTAAGCAACTACTTTACAGTCCACATGCATTACATTCAAATATATATACTAACTGATAGACCTCATTCAGGTTTCATATTCAACTATCATAGTCTACCAAATATCCTTTCACCCTTTCTATTTTGTCTTGAAAAAGCAGCCAAAGGCCACCTGGATACATTTGCCTGCTTGTTTTAATCCAAGGACTGTCCTTTGAATGCCTCTATTGTTCTTTTATGGGCTTCCCTTGCACTTCACTATGAACTTGAAGCCAACTACATGACATTATTTGTGAATTAGTGATATAATATAGTGCATACAGTACATTTTGCATATAGAATAAAGTATTTTAGACAATAAATTCATAATATAGTGAACACATTCACAGTCATTTTAAAATCTCATCTGGTGGTGTTAGTTCTCTTAATAGATGCCACCAAAAAATGTTTTTTTGTGGTGTGGTATGGATCGGAGAGGGCTAAACGGGTATTATCGAGGAGCACATTTAGCGTTGTACTTTGATCATCCCCAATTGTTGGCCAATCAAAAAGTAATATATGTGTGTTTCAGGTTGATTTGTACTGTGCTGCTAGGATTCTATGCCGTAATCTCCGTTGCCCATTCTAGTCTCCTATGTTGTCATGATGACATGTTGTTACACACACAGGATTTATTAAAGATGCAATAAAAACGTTTTTTGCCAAAACTATCTACTATTTCTATCTGCTGTCCATAATATTTTACTGTGTGTGCACAGTGTGCAATTCAGGCATTGTCTTTCAACTCCTTTTCAAAACACTTTTTTGTTGTAGCCCAAAATGTACTTTCAATATGGGAAAGATAGGGTAAAATGCACAAAGTCTCCTAACTCCTAAAACTATCTGCTATTACTAACTGCTGTCTATATTATTTTACTGTGTGTGCAGTAGGTCTATTGGCCTTGCAATTTGAGGCTGCAAGTAATTTTAATTTTATCAGATAGTTTCCGGCAAACAATAACTGCTGTTCCAATTCAATTGGGATGACGAAACCAGGGCAGGGGCTTTGGCCAAAGCCTTTTGTATTCTAACACAGCATGCCTTTCAGTCAATCATATATTCGTTTTCCTGGACCTTCTGTGAAATCAACTGGCTCAAATCCTAGGAAGTATATTATCTTGGTAGGAAAAGATGTCTTGCCTCAATATCTATGCACATTCATATATAACAATTGCCGCTTGTGACTAATTCAAACAGAGCTAATTGCCATTCAGTCTCAGAGCTCTGTAAACTACTATGAATATTTTCTTATATACAATTCAATTGAACAGATTAATTAGAACAATGGTGCATGATACGTGTGTTAGTTAAAAAAAGACGATTGTTTATCTTAATTCACACAAAATCGTACAACATGGTGTGAGGAGGAAATCATTAATGCAGACGGTGCAGTGCTCACATATAACTACAAATATGCATAAACAAATACATCCAATACACTGTACAATTCCCAATAGTCTTCATTTCAATAAACACAATGTGGGGTGGTCTGTAATTCAGGTCTCCTCATACATATCAAATGAGGTTCATAAACCATATGAGAAAGATATGTCAATCTTTCAACTTTCTAGCATTTCTGAGGTATCTTCGGGACAACACCTTCCACTATTCACACCTTCAGTGTTTCAAAGTATTCCAAAATGTTCACAATCATGGTCCTCGTCGTAACTCAAAAAGACTGTAGGACCAAAAGGTTCCTACCAACTTGACTCACTAAGAGCACCAATCACCTTTATCAAAGATTCACAAAGCACAGCATACACTTCTCCGTTTAGAACAACGTGCCAGGCAGATCCGATATCTGTCTCCCGCACTGTGCTGACCGCTGCTATCTTCACATACTCAGAAAGGTACTGCACTGCAAGTGGACCTGAAGATCAGCCTGAAGGAATCCAAAGTCATGCCACTAAACATTCAAAACCCCTCACCAGTCAATGTGAATGAAGAGGACCTAGCCATGACTGAAGAGTTCACCTATTTAGGCAGCAATTTCAGGTATGATGGAGGGACGGGCACTAACATAAAGAGCAGGCTGATGATGACATGTTGAGTCTTTGATCACAGAATGTGAGTTCCTGGAAATTGACAGGGAAGTGTATTGGCAAGGCAATGGGGCGCGAGAATGGATAAATAGCGCATGATGCTCATGCAGATGTTAGGCTCAAACGTTTGCCTTGTATATGCATTGTACTTACTTGTATATGGTTGCTGCAATCAAACTATGCTCTGTGTCTCGAAGAGTATATACTACTGTGATATTGTGTATTGAGGAAGCATAAAAGCAAAATGTCAATAAAAACAGTTTAAAAAAAATAAAGAGCAGGCTGAACAAAGCCAGGAATGCCTCCAGGATGCTGAACAATGTAAAGAGCTCATCTCAGTGCACCACCAACACTAAGCTGAGGCTTTAACATAGCTGCCTATTGTCCACACTCTTGTATAGATTAACCCCTTCCCCGCCACGGACGTAATGGTTACGTCCATGGCAGCGCCCGTGTGGCGCCATGGACGTAACCATTACGTCCTGAATGCTTCCCTCGGGAGAAGCGCTAGCGCTCCTCCCGAGGGCCGCCCCCCCACCCCCCTAGGTCAGGGCTGACCGGGGAATCCCTTCCCCTTCCACCCCTGACCCCCCCCACCCCCCCCTGTGACGTCAGCACGCGCTGATTTGTCACAGGGGCCTCCCTAGTCGCGCTGATAGCTCTGCTTCCAGCGCGATTGAAAAAGAAATGCAAAAGCATTTCTTTTTCAATCACTTGGGAGGCCCGGAGGGGCTTCAAAGGGAAGGAAAAGTATTTCCTTCCCTTTGAAGTCCCTCCGAGGGTTTCAAAAGCCGGATTGCTTGCAATCCGGCTTTTGAAACCCCACTAGACACTAGGGATTTTTTTTTTTTTCATTGAAATTGACCAAAGGGAGCGACCCCTTGGGCAAGGGTCGCTCCCAGGGGGGGCATTTTTTTGAAAAGGCCTTTTCTGCCCCCAGGGGGGGCAGAAACCTCTAGGCACCAGGGACCATTTTTTTTTTGTTTCATTTTTTTTTATTGAGGTGGGGAGCGACCCCTTAGGCAAGGGTCGCTCCCCTTGGGGGAAAATTATATTTTGGCCATTTCTGCCCCCCTTGGGGGCAGATTGGCCTATTTTGATGAGGCCAATCTGCCCCCAAGGGGGGTAGAAACCACTAGACACCAGGGTTTTTTTTTTTTTTTATTATTGTTATTGACAAAATGGAGCGACCCCTTGGGCAAGGGTCGCTCCCAGGGGGGGCATATTTTTGGGAAGGCCTTTTCTGCCCCCCCTGGGGGCAGAAACCTCTAGGCACCAGGGACCATTTTTTTTTTTTGTTTAATTTTTTTTTTTTTGGGTGGGGAGCGACCCCTTAGGCAAGGGTCGCTCCCCTTGGGGGAAAATTATATTTTGGCCATTTCTGCCTCCCTTGGGGGCAGATTGGCCTATTTTGATGAGGCCAATCTGCCCCCAAGGGGGGTAGAAACCACTAGACACCAGGGAGTTTTTTCTTTGCGTGAATTTCACGCAAAGGGAGCGACCCCTTAGGCAAGGGTCGCTCCCTGGGGGGGAGGGCAATTTATTTTAGGCCATTTCTGCCCCCCCTGGGGGCAGAATGGCCGATTTTAGGTCAATCTGCCCCCAAGGGGGCAGAAACCACTAGGCACCGGGGATTTGTTTTTTGGCGCCAATGTCACGCAGGGGGAGCGACCCTGTAGGCAAGGGTCGCTCCCGGGGGGCGGGGGGGGGGGGGGTTGGGGGGGCAAATTTATTTTAGGCCATTTCTGCCCCCCCGGGGGACAGATCGGCCTATTATTAGGCCGAACTGCCCCCGGGGGGGGGGCAGAACACTGTAGGCGCCAGGGCAATTTTTTTTTTGTGTGTTTTTTTTTTGTTGTTTCTTTTTTTAGAGATGGGGAGCGACCCATCAGGCAAGGGTCGCTCCCCTGGGGGGGCAAATTGTATTTAGACCATTTCTGCCCCCCTGGGGGCAGATTGGCCAATTTTAGGTCAGTCTGCCCCCAAGGGGGCAGAAACCACTAGGCACCGGGGATTTGTTTTTTGGAGCCAATGTCACGCAGGGGGAGCGACCCCGTAGGCAAGGGTCGCTCCGGGGGGGGGGGGGTGTGGGGGTTGGGGGTGCAAATTTATTTTAGGCCATTTCTGCCCCCCCGGGGGACAGATCGGCCTATTATTAGGCCGAACTGCCCCCCGGGGGGGGCAGAACACTCTAGGCGCCAGGGCAATTTTTTTTTTGTGTTTTTTTTTGTTGTTGTTTCTTTTTTTAGAGATGGGGAGCGACCCATCAGGCAAGGGTCGCTCCCCTGGGGGGGCAAATTGTATTTAGACCATTTCTGCCCCCCTGGGGGCAGATTGGCCAATTTTAGGTCAATCTGCCCCCAAGGGGGCAGAAACCACTAGGCACCGGGGATTTGTTTTTTGGCGCCAATGTCACGCAGGGGGAGCGACCCCGTAGGCAAGGGTCGCTCCCGGGGGGGGTGGGTGTTGGGGGGGCAAATTTATTTTAGGCCATTTCTGCCCCCCCGGGGGGCAGATCGGCCTATTATTAGGCCGATCTGCCCCCGGGGGGGGGGCAGAAACCTCTAGGCGCCAGGGGAATTTTTCTTTTTTTTCTTTTTTTTTTTCTTTGTTTTTTTTTTTTTAGAGATGGGGAGCGACCCATCAGGCAAAAGTCGCTCCCCTGGGGGACAAATTGTATTTAGGCCATTTCTGCCCCCCTTGGGGGCAGATTGGCTGAGTTTAGGTCAACCTGCCCCCAAGGGGGCAGAAACCACTAGGCACCGGGGATTTGTTTTTTGGTGCCAATGTCACGCAGGGGGAGCGACCCCGTAGGCAAGGGTCGCTCCCGGCGGGGGAGGGTGGGGGTTGGGGGGGCAAATTTATTTTAGGGCATTTCTGCCCCCCCCCCTGGGGCCGGCTGAGCTACAGGCCAAACACCACAGGTAAGGCACCTTGCAAAAAACACCTCTGTTTTCTGTGAAAAAATATGTTGTGTCCACGTTGTGTTTTGGGCCATTTCCTTTTGTGGGCGCTAGGCCTACCCACAGAAGTGATGTACCATTTTTATCGAGAGACTTAGGGGAACGCTGGGTGGAAGGAAATTTGTGGCTCCTCTCAGATTCCAGAACTTTCTGTCACCGAAATGAGAGGAAAAAGTGTTTTTTGGGCCAAATTTTGATGTTTGCAAAGGATTCTGGGTAACATAACCTGGTCAGAGCCCCGCAAGTCACCCCATCTTGGATTCCCCTGGGTTTCTAGTTTTCAAAAATGCACTGGTTTGCTAGGTTTCCTCAGGTGTCGGCTGAGCTACAGGCCAAAATCCACAGGTAGGCACTGCTTTTTATAAAAAAATGTGATGTGTCCACGTTGTGTTTTGGGCCCTTTCCTTTCGTGGGCGCTAGTCCTACCCACACAAGTGATGTATCATTTTTATCGGGAGACTTGGGGGAACACTGGGTAGAAGGAAATTTGTGGCTCCTCTCAGATTCCAGAACTTTCTGCCACAGAAATGTGAGTAACATGTGTATTTTCAGCCAAATTTTGAGGTTTGCAAAGGATTCTGGGTAACAGAACCTGGTCCGAGTCCCGCAAGTCACCCCTCCTTGGATTCCCCTAGGTCTCTAGTTTTCAGAAATGCACAGGTTTGGTAGGTTTCCCTAGGTGCCGGCTGAGCTAGAGGCCAAAATCTACAGGTAGGCACTTCGCAAAAAACACCTCTGTTTTTTTCCAAAATTTAGGATGTGTCCACATTGCGCTTTGGGGTGTTTCCTGTCGCCGGCGCTAGGCCTACCCACGCAAGTGAGGTATCATTTTTATCGGGAGACTTGGGGGAACGCTGGGTGGAAGGAAATTTGTAGCTCCTCTCAGATTCCAGAACTTTCTGCCACAGAAATGTGAGGGACATGTGTTTTTTTAGCCAAATTTTGAGGTTTGCAAAGGATTCTGGGTAACAGAACCTGGTCCGAGCCCCGCAAGTCACCCCTCCTTGGATTCCCCTAGGTCTCTAGTTTTCAGAAATGCACAGGTTTGGTAGGTTTCCCTAGGTGGTGGCTGAGCTAGAGGCCAAAATCTACAGGTAGTCACTTTGCTAAAAACAGCTCTGTTTTCTGTGATATGTCCACGTTGTGTTTTGGGGCATATCCTGTCGCGGGCGCTAGGCCTACCCACACAAGTGAGGTATCATTTTTATCGGGAGACGTGGGGGAACGCTGGGTGGAAGGAAATTTGTGGCTCCTCTCAGATTCCAGAACTTTCTGCCACAGAAATGTGAGGAACATGTGTTTTTTTAGCCAAATTTTGAGGTTTGCAAAGGATTCTGGGTAACAGAACCTGGTCCGAGCCACACAAGTCACCCCTCCTTGGATTCCCCTAGGTCTCTAGTTTTCAGAAATGCATAGGTTTGGTAGGTTTCCCTAGGTGGCGGCTGAGCTAGAGGCCAAAATCTACAGGTAGTCACTTTGCTAAAAACAGCTCTGTTTTCTGTGATATGTCCACGTTGTGTTTTGGGGCATATCCTGTCGCGGGCGCTAGGCCTACCCACACAAGTGAGGTATCATTTTTATCGGGAGACGTGGGGGAACGCTGGGTGGAAGGAAATTTGTGGCTCCTCTCAGATTCCAGAACTTTCTGCCACAGAAATGTGAGGAACATGTGTTTTTTTAGCCAAATTTTGAGGTTTGCAAAGGATTCTGGGTAACAGAACCTGGTCCGAGCCCCGCAAGTCACCCCTCCTTGGATCCCCCTAGGTCTCTAGTTTTCAGAAATGCACAGGTTTGGTAGGTTTCCCTAGGTGGCGGCTGAGCTAGAGGCCAAAATCTACAGGTAGTCACTTTGCTAAAAACAGCTCTGTTTTCTGTGATATGTCCACGTTGTGTTTTGGGGCATATCCTGTCGCAGGCGCTAGGCCTACCCACACAAATGAGGTATCATTTTTATCGGGAGACGTGGGGGAACGCTAGGTGGAAGGAAATTTGTGGCTCCTCTCAGATTCCAGAACTTTCTGCCACAGAAATGTGAGGAACATGTGTTTTTTTAGCCAAATTTTGAGGTTTGCACAGGATTCTGGGTAACCGAACCTGGTCCGAGCCACACAAGTCACCCCTCCTTGGATTCCCCTAGGTCTCTAGTTTTCAGAAATGCACAGGTTTGGTAGGTTTCCCTAGGTGGCGGCTGAGCTACAGGCCAAAATCTACAGGTAGTCACTTTGCTAAAAACAGCTCTGTTTTCTGTGATGTGTCCAGGTTGTGTTTTGGGGCATATCCTGTCGCGGGCGCTAGGCCTACCCACACAAGTGAGGTATCATTTTTATCGGGAGACGTGGGTGAATGCTGGGTGGAAGGAAATTTGTCGCTCCTCTCAGATTCCAGAACTTTCTGCCACAGAAATGTGAGGAACATGTGTTTTTTTCGCCAAATTTTGAGGTTTGCAAAGGATTCTGGGTAACAGAACCTGGTCCGAGCCACACAAGTCACCCCTCCTTGGATTCCCCTAGGTCTCTAGTTTTCAGAAATGCACAGGTTTGGTAGGTTTCCCTAGGTGGCGGCTGAGCTAGAGGCCAAAATCTACAGGTAGTCTGTTTGCTAAAAACAGCTCTGTTTTCTGTGATGTGTCCACGTTGTGTTTTGGGGCATATCCTGTTGCGGGCGCTAGGCCTACCCAAACAAGTGAGGTATCATTTTTATCGGGAGACTTGGGGGAACATAGAATAGCAAAACAAGTGTTATTGCCCCTTGTCTTTCTCTACATTTATTCCTTCCAAATATAGGGGTGTGTGTAAAAAAGACATCTATTTGAGAAATTCCATGTAATTCACGTGCTACTATGGTCACCCCGGAATTCAGAGATGTGCAAATAACCACTGCTCCTCAACACCTTATCTTGTGCCCTTTTTGGAAATGCAAAGGTTTTCTTGATAGCTATTTTTTACTCCTTATATTTCAGCAAATGAATTACTGTATACCCGGTATAGAATGAAAACGCACTGCAGGGTGCAGCTCATTTATTGGCTCTGGGTTCCTCGGGTTCTTGATGAACCTACAAACCCTATATATCCCCGCAACCAGAGGAGTCCAGCAGACGTAACGGTATATTGCTTTCGATAATCTGACATTGCAGGGAAAAGTTACAGAGTAAAAAGCAGAGAAAAATTGATGTTTTTTTCACCTCAATTTCAATATTTTTCTTTTTCAGCTGTTATTTTCTGTAGGAAACCCTTGTAGGATCTACACAAATGACCCCTTGCTGAATTCAGAATTTTGTCTACTTTTCAGAAATGTTTAGGTTTCTGGGATCCAGCATTGGTTTCATGACCATTCCTGTCACTGACTGGAAGGAGGCTGAAAGCACAACAAATTGCACAAATGGGGTATGCCCCAGTAAAATGCCAAAATTGTGTTGAAAAATTGGGTTTTCGGATTCAAGTCTGCCTGTTCCTGAAAGCTGGGAAGCTGCTGAGTTTAGCACCGCAAACCCTTTGTTGATGCCATTTTCAGGGGAAAAACCACAAGCCTTCTTCTGCAGCCACTTTTTCCAATTTTTTTAAAAAAAACAAAATTTTCCCTGTATTTTGGCCAATTTCTTGGCCTCTTTCAGGGGAACCCACAAAGTCTGGGTACCTCCAGAATCCCTAGGATGTTGGAAAAAAAGGACGCAAATTTGGCTTGGTTAGCTTATGTGGACAAAAAGTTATGCGGGCCTAAGCGCGAACTGCCCCAAATAGGCAAAAAAAGGCCTGGCACAGGAGGGGGAAAAGGCCTGGCAGCGAAGTGGTTAAAATGCTACCAGATGACAAAAAGAGACATCAACACTCTCAGTCTTCCAGACTAGTAGTCTAGGAGGAATCTTGTGATAAACGTTGTTGAAACATTTCATGCTGATTTATCATACTGGATCAAAAATAAAGCAATCCAGAAGATGTTTTTTCAACTGCTGCAAATAATGCCTTTATGCACAATAACCCTTGATACTGGGGGCAGAGCAAAGGGTGATGGTTAAGGTCTTAGGATATAATCCATTTCATTTTAGGTTTGCTTTGAAAATATAGCTTATTTTCTCTGGACCATTCTCGGACCACTGTGGCTATAAACGCCATTTTACCTTTGGATCATCTAAACCTTTTCAGTGTGCCTGGTCTGATGGCCCAAGGATTTTTTTCCACGACGAATTTTTCAGATTTCTCACAGCTGCACCAACCTCACAAAAAGTGAATGGAACAAAACCATATAATCATTCACATGCATTATTATCATTTGAGGTCTGCGGATGTCCAAGATACTATTTAACTGATCAATCTGAATTTAAAAAGGAACGTGAAGCTTTGGGGACATCGTAAATCTGAGGTCCATTTAGATGTTTTTTTCTATTGTCGTGGCCAAAATATGCTAAAATTACTTTTTGGCATCTTTTCTATAACTCCCAATCATACTTATTGAAAGGTCTGCATAAAACTAACCAGAATTGATAAGCAAATGTGTGCTGGAATGTTGTTAATATTGTTTGGAAAGTTTCCTGCAAATTTTTCACGCAGTACTAAAGTTATTAACATTTGTTTTTATATAATGTGAGATCTAACCATAACCATAGATTTGCTATGTTATGTTTGTTCACGCTGGCAACATTTCTGTAACCTAGTTGTAGCTTAAGGCACTTTAAGGAGTTCCAGTAGTAGAGAAGCTTTCCCGTGGTTTTGGCCCTTTTTAACTGACTCAAAACACTGTTGTTTGGTATTGTTCTGCTAAGGTAAGTATGTTTGGTGCAGTGCTTTGTGATGACTCCCATTGGTTAAATGTAGGACTCCGGTGCTAGCCAAAAGTGTTTCAATTTACACTGTGTCAGTTGTGTGCTGGGTGGCTGAACCATAAGCCACATAACTCAGGGTAAATAGTTGTGGCTTTCTTTGTGAGATATGTGGCGTTTTTGGCATATCATTGCCAGGTATATGGCTTTTGATGCTGTATTTTGTACTAAATGGATCTCATAAAGTTATTATTTTTGTCGGTGATACTTGGTATACGTTAGGGAGATAGGTGTGTGTTGTACTGTTGAGGAGCATATCTTGGCCAACCACATAGTTTTGCCTTTCTCTTGGGGTTTGTCCATTTTGTTATTTTGTTTCTGTTAATTGTGTTTCTGTGAGGAGAGGGTTGTAGTATTGGGGAGCTAAGTTTTGGCAATTAAATTTCATTTGCAGATGTTTAACATTCATGGACTAGCATTGCACATATATTTTTAACATCCACAAGGCAGCATCTTTCAATCACACACTAGCAAATTTCAGTTATGTTTAAAAATCATAAACTGCTAACTTTCCAGTATATTTAAAATTCTCCAAAATGTTGCCATCTCACAAGTAGGGCAATAGTGTCCTCTTGGGTGCCTCACTGGTAAGAAGGGAAAATGAGCAGAAACAAATACATTGAAACGGTGAGCAGGCAGGAATATTTAAAGAAAGGTTGTAGAAGGTTGGTGACTTTGACAGAATTACTGACAGAGAGTTAGACGTCATGAGACCCTATTCTCGTGATACTAGGGTGATCCAAAGGTGAGCCCTTGGATGGCAAAAGAGTGCCTTTTGCTCCATTTACCATGTCACAATCAGGCCTCTCATGTAAACCTCCACATAATAGAAACATTTAACCAAAGATCCATAGTTGAAAAAAGAGAAAAGGAAGTAGGGGAGCGACAACTGCAATGTAAATCCCTTCTCTCGGTACTTGGGTCTTCTTGCTACTCATTGAGACCCATGTAGCCTTAGTGCCACAAGAGCTGCAGTGAGCTTTCTGAACAAGTCAAAGGCAAAGTGATACCTGAATATTTATCCGTGGAATTTAAGGGACAATGGCAAGAAGCCGGATGTGAAGGGCCTGGGACTTGTAGTAAGCAGTCTGCTGGCACAAAAGTGGGAAAACATACATCTGCAAAACAACACCACACTGCGCAAAATATTTTGTTGCCAGAATATGCTGTAAAACCCTGACAGCATAATGACATTGACTATAATGGCTGAAATGATGCTTAGTAAATTGCCTTCCGATGCTTAGCTCTGTAAATACGTTCTCCGTGATGTGTCTCTTCTGGGCAATGGCAGAATCATGCTTTGTTTCCCTCCTGAAAAATGGATGTCACCCATCTCCTGCAGGTAAAGGATTCCTACATCTTCCCCTTCACATTCTGTGATAGCTTAGTGAAGCTAGCACCCCAGACCTTCTTCCTTCCAACAGAGCTTCAGTTACATCTTTCAGGGGTTTCTCTCTCCTCTGCTTGCGTGACTTTTTGGTCACACAGGCCGATATTTATACTATTTTTGTGCCGCATTTGCATCTTTTTTTGACGAAAAAACGGCGCACACTTAAAAAATATAGGGGCATATTTATATTCTGCACTGAAATGGCGTAATTGTTTTTAACTCTAATTCAGTGTAAAACTAACTCCATATTTATACTTTGGTGCTAGACCCGTCTAGTGCTAAATTTATGGAGTTAAAGTCATTTTTTGGAAGTGGAAACCTACGTTGCCTTAATGAGATGCAAGGTAGGCATTCCCGTGCAAAAAATGACTCTATGGCCTTAACGTCATATTTATACTCCCGTGCAAAAATGGTGCACGGGAAGGAGGAGGGGGTCAAAAATGGGGCAAAGCTTGCTTTGCCCCATTTTCTAACGCCTGGGTCAGGGCAGGCGTTAGGGGACCTGTGGGTCATCATGTGGGAACACCACAGAATAAGCCCACAGGTGCCCTCCTCAGGCCCCAGGGACACCCCCACCCACACCAGAGGGACAGCGGAGGATGGGGGACCCATCCCAGGTAAGTACAGGTAAGTATTTTATATTATTTTTTAAAGTGCCATTGGGGGCCCTGAAATGGGCCCTCCTACATGGCACTGGGTGCATTGGCCATGCCCAGGAAGCCCTGGTCCCCTGTGCTGGCCATTGGGGTGGCGGGCATTATTCCTGTCTTTTCAAAGACAGGAGTCATGTGGTATGGATGGTTTTGCGTCAGAAAATGACTCTAGGCAGGTTAGAGTCATTTTTCGAACTCTAATCTGCGTAACGTCATTTTTTGGTGCAAAAACACCTTCTTCCATACTGCCAGCCCAACCCGACTAAAGTCATTTATTTTGCCACTAGCCCAACCTTTGCACCGGCTTGCACCATTCCATAAATATTTTGCCCGGCTGGTGCACAGAAACGGTACATGGCAGTGCTAAACTTTTTGGTGCAAAACTGAGTTGGTGCACTTTTGCACCAAAAAGTATAAATCAGAGCCTATTTTACGTTTTTGCCGCTTTTGAGTAAATAAATGACGCAAATGGAGCACAAAAAAAAGTATAAATATGGGCCACAATATCCTGGAACTACCATGTACAGCAGTTGTCATAATTTGGGCAAATGCTTTGTATTTTATTCATTCTATGTGTACTAAACAATTAACTTTTGGTTCATTTCAGAACATTTATTGGACCGACACTTGGTGGATTCCTAAATGATAGACTTCATTTTGAATGTGCTTCAGCTATACAAGGCGCTATATCTTTGGCAGTTGTGAGTACATCGTTACTTTCTAGGGAACTGCAACTGTAGGACTGTGCCTTATTTGGTATCGGTTTATTCAAATGGTTTAATCAAAATATAATCTATGAATGTATAATTTCTGCTAGCTATCTGAAGCCATTGACATACCAGGGACCCATTGTGTAAGAATATAGAATAACTTGCAATAAAATCTAGAGGTGAACAAAAGCCGCCTTCAAACAACAAAAGAGATCAAGTTCAAATTTTCTTTTGAAGCTTAGGTAGTCATCATTTACACCACTATCTTCCCGACTCTATAACAAAAACATGCCAGCATCCCTTTTACATCTACCGACCAATATAAAAATGTAGACACTATATAAAATGAATACTATGCCAGTATAGTTAGACTTTACTCTGCCCCTTTCCCATGTTTGCCCTCTTAGGGGCATATTTATACTTGTTTTGTGCCAAATTTGCATAATTTTTTTATGGAAATTCGGTGCAAAACTAACTCCATATTTATACTTTGGCGCTAGACCCATCTAGTGCCAAATTTATCGAGTTAAAGTCATTTTTTGGACGTGGAAACCTACTTTGCATCAATGAGATGCAAAGTAGGCGTTCCTGTGCAAAAAATGACTCTATGGCCTAAGCGCCATATTTATCCTCCATGCTAAAATCACGCACGGGATGGAGGAGGAGTCAAAAAATGGTGCAGAGCTTGCTTTGCACCATTTTTTAGCGCCTGGGTCAGCGCAGGCATTAGGGGTCCTGTGGGGCACCATGGAATAAGCCAACAGGTGCCCTCCCCGGCCCCAGGGACACACCCACCCACACTAGAGGGATAGCGGAGGATGGGGGACCCCATCCCAGGTAGGCATAGGTAAGTACAGGTAAGTATTTATTTTTAAGGTGCCATTGGGGGCTCTGAAATGGGCCCCCCTAAATGGCACTGGGTGCAATGGCTATGCTGGCCATTGGGGTGGTGGGCATGACTCCTGTCTTTTCAAAGACTGGAATCATGTGGTATGGATGGTTCTGTGTCAGAAAATGACTCTTGTCAGGTTAGAGTCATTTTTTTTTTGTTACTTTCAACTGCCTAATGTCATTTTTTGGTGCAAAACCCCCTTCTTACCGCCAGCCCCACCCGACTAATGCCATTTTTTTTTACGCTAGCCTACCCTTTGCACCGGCTTGCACCGTTCCATAAATATGGTGCTCAGAAATGGTGCAAGCCGGTGCTAAACTTTTTGGTGCAAAACTGCATTAGTGCAGTTTTGCACCAAAAAGTATAGATCAGGACCTATGTGTCAGCAATCTCAAATGTCTGCTTTGTCCTACAAACTAGGAAGCGCAAGAACAAATTTCACTGAATTCTCACACGCTTAGGGCTACCGTCAAGCAACACTGCAGATAAGTACCACTGCCTAACAAATTGGGGCAGAATTTCATTAAGCTAATCAGAAACACATTGGAAAACCAAACAGAAGGGAACCATTACAAAGTTTTGTAGAAAGAGAAATGCAGAACTCGATTTAAAAGAAAATGTAGAGCTATGCACATAAATAAATGTAAAGCTAGATTTCAGATTGTTACGCCTAACCTCATTTTTCTCAACCTTTGAATATTCCCCAGTCATGTTACATGATCCAGACATTTTCAAGCAATACACCTGTGTGCCAGAATGTGACATCTGCTGGCTTCATACCAACGTTGTTCCATTCTGGAAGTGACCTATAGAGCCGCATATATTTGCTGCACCCATGTATTCTGATGTCAGTTCCTATCTTTCCGTACACCAGAGCCGGATCCAGGGTGACACCACATCTCTTCATGAGAACGTTCCTTTCAAATTAAGAGAATACCAGTGTGCAAGGCTAAAACTACAGCATTCAAACGTTGTAAGGACTGTTGCAAGCAATTGCCTGTGACAAATCCCCATTAGGTATGCCTATGGTCCCTAAGATTGGACCACGACTTTAAGACCTGGAGTGAATGTACCAAGATGAATCCAAAGGCCATTCAGAACTGCAAGGTGAAGACATATGTCACAAAGCACTAGGACACTCCATGGCATGATCAGTCGAGTTCAAAACAAAGGTTGCATTCCTGATGTCGTTCCCATGGCAGATCCTCATTGCAGTCAAATTCCCCTAGTAAATAAAAAAATAAACACAGAAATCCCAAGCAGGACTTAACCCCTTCTGGCCACTCTCGAACTCCAGAAAAGGTGCGAGAGTATTAATGTGCCTCTCAGTCTCGTTCTTGATCTCTTTCTAAGGCGAGTCTGAGTTTTGTCCCGACCAACCCCACATTTCAGAGCTCATCAGCGATGCTGAAGCTATGCTGCCTCTTTTTGCCACGCTACCATCTCCCTCTGGCAAACCTCTGAGTCCCAAGAAGCTGCAAATTCTTCCATCAAATATCCTGCTAGTGGGTCCGCCCTCAGCACTAGCTGGAACCTTTGGACCTGTTTCAGGTCCTGCACCAGCTTCAGTGCTGATTTCAATCCCGGCAACATGGCCTGTTTCACACCATTGATTCAAAATAATGCAGCACAGCCAATAGCCCTTTCCGAGCCAATCTTGCTTTGACTTAGGTTGACGCTGTGCTGCTGTGTCACTGGGCTCCAGCCTTTCAGCAACCCATCAGAATCTGAAACATTGCTCTTGCCTCAAAGAAGGTCTTAGGTGCTCCACAACCTATTTTATAATGACCATTATGATGAGTGGGATGAACTAGTGCTCCAGTACACAGAGCACAACTGGTATGAGAGGCTACCAGTGGCCTGGATACTTCACAAGTCACTGGCTTAGTCTCCACCCTGTCTAGCCACTGAGGCAGCTCCTCTTTTGTGGTGGTGATGCAGAGGGTGGCTGAAGTCATGGACCTCCAACTGCCCACCATGGAGGTAAAAAAACAATGTCCACCCTGAGGTCCTAAAACTCCAATCAAATATCAAGCCTCTTCTGCCTTTCAGTGAGGCTTTGACAGATACCTTACTTGGGAAGTGAAGAAGCCATGTTCTCGGCCACCAGTGAACAGACAGAAAGCTTAGCGGCATTACCCAGATCCCAGTCACAGGTCTTCAGGATGCTACATCCAACATCGGACAGTTCAGTGCTTTAGGCACCCATCAGCAAAATCAGCCCTAATACATTCCCTACTACCCAACTCGACCCTAAGCACATTGCAATATTCAGCAAGCACATTTTTTGCACCTGCCTTGCCCTGTGCTCAGTCAGCACCAGCTGTTTCCTTGGCTGTTACTCCAACACACTTTGAGACTTCCTTGCTCAGGTTTTGCGTGTGGTACCACAGGACTTGCATCCTGTCATAAACCTGAGAAGACTTTTAGCAGCATTTCCAGCAACCCCACAGACAAAGCTGCTCTTTGCTGATTAAGGGCTGAACCCAGAAACACATGTGCAGAGATTTACAGCACTTGCTGCACCTACTAAGGTGAAAAACCTTTGATTACTTTATGGATACAAAACAAACTTGTACTGCATTGGCCATGATGCATTAGAGCTGACTTCATTCTGGAGTATGAGGCAGAATACTCCCTATCTGTTTTTCCTGTTTAAGAAAGATCCCTTGAGCCAACAAGCTGATGAGCTCTGGTTGAAGCATCTGTGTGCCAGTTACTGGTACATAAACCTGAGAGGACTTTTGGCAGCATTTCCAACAACCCCACAGACAAAGCTGCTCTCTGCTGATGAAGGGTTGAACCCAGAAACACGTGTCCAGAGATTTACAGCAGTTGATGTTCCTACTAAGGTTAAAAACTTTAGATTACTTTATGGATACAAAACAAACTTCTACTGCATTTAGCATGATGCATTGGGGCTGACTACATACTGGAGTGTGAGGCAGAGTGCTCCCTTTCTGTTTTTCCTGCCTCTTGTCTTCACACAGGCCATGGTGTAGTGATATTTACCTTCAGATGCAGGCTGAATACTACAGGATGTATATGTCGAGTGATTAGCAATGGTGTAGCACTCAGATGTTCTGTCTGGATGAGGTCCACTTGCTTCTCCAGGGACGTCTAATCTTTTGTGATATACATGCCCTTTGATACCTCTCCCATTTTCACTGAAAGATCATATTAGGCCCTTGAGCAATTTCAAGAGAGCAGGACCAGGGCTTGCTATTTGGATGTGTCTACTATTGTACAACAGTTTAGTCCCGTTTGTGTCTATTGGAGGGTTTTCCAGTTCTGTCAGCACCAACCTATGCAGCCACTCAAGAAAACTACACAGCCAGTTTGTGGCTGGGGCTGTGGATCCCAAGGGCAACATGGACAGCAGGAGCAGCATGCAGACCAGTCTTTTGCCCTTCCAAATGCCACAACCACAAAACTCATTGAGCATCTTCTTTGAGGCACACTCCCACCCTGTTGGAGACATGATTTGTATTTTTTCCCAGTGTGTCTTTCAATCTCTTTAGACAAGTGGGTCCTGCAAATTCTTCTGCGATGATACACTCTTACATACCTTTACATATCAACACACCTTCCACAAACATCAGAGCAGCTGATGGGGGACCACCTGTCCCGTTTACAGGAGGAAGTGGAGGGCCTTCAGGCCGAAGGGGCCATGAAGATGGTGCCAACATTAGAAGTACGAAGTGGTAGTGGTTGTTACTCCTGCTACTTTCTAGTGCTAAAGCAGGATAGTGGCCTTCGGCCTATTTTAGACCATTGTCCTCTAAATGCTTTCTGTGGAATGACAAATGCAAGATGCTAACCATGACGTAGGTCTAACCTGCCCTCAACCTTGGAGACAGGATGGTAGTGTTGGACCTGCAAGAGGCTTATTTTCACATCCCTGTTCTGCAGGCCCACAGGTGCTATCTCTGGTTCACAGTGGGACAAACAACTTTCAGTTTCCAGTGCTTCCTGTTTGGCCTCACCAGTGCACTTTTGGTGTTCATGAAAGGGATGGTGGTAGTTTCTGCACACCTTTGAAGGTTAGGGGGTGCCAGTCTTCCCATATCTCGATGACTTGTTGCTGACGGTGAGCTCATACTACACAGTTGTAACCCACTTCCAGACTACAGTGAACCTCCTAACATCTTTAGGGTTCACTAACAATGTGCTGAATCACAGTTGCTTCCTTTCACAGACACTCCCTTTTTGTGAAGGTCTTCTGGACATGGTGCACTTTTTTTAACTGTCCCTTGCAGCTCCTCAATCAAAAGGCCGTTTTTCTCATATGCTCAGCGGGTTAGTGAGCTACAAGCCTTCTCTGTCAACCTGCCTTACATAAAATTCTTTGTAGACAAGCTGGTGTTAACAATCCAAGCCTCCATTCTCTCTGAAAGTGGTAACTCCTTTTCACATCCGGTAAAATATTACCCTCCATGCATTCTTCCCTCCACCTCACTCTTCTAAAGAGAGTAAAAGACTCCATTGCCTGGATCTCTAAAGAGTTCTCTACTTACGCTTTGATTGTACGCAAGAAAATTGTGTGGATAATGGCTCTTTGTTGGATTCACTGGAGTGAAGAAGAAAAGGTGGAGAAAAGGACCATTGCTTGCTGGATTTTTCCCAGCATCAAAATCTGCTACACACTGGCTAAGAAGCAGCACTGAGAAGGCTTGTGGTCCACTCCATGAGAGCCAAGGCTACTACCACAGCACTGGCACATGGACTGCTTGTTCTGGACATTTACCTGGCTGGTACATGGGCATCACTTCATACATGTATGAAGCACTGCTGTCAGGACAGCCAGGTCTGACGAAAGGGGGTCTTTGCCTGTTCTGTCCTGCAGGACTTTTTTGGCCCGACACAGTTGACAGACCTGGGAGGTACTGCTTTGGTATCTATTCAAAAGCAAAATTTGCTAAATTTGCTCTTAGAGCTAGACATCAGAAGAACAGGTTACTTACCTTGAATAACATTCAAGCATTCTATCATTACTTTTTTGACAGTTTATTGTCACCCTAAGTGAAATCTACCCAGATGTGGGACCCATGTACACTGTTTCACTGGATCCAAGCTTATACATGGCTAATGAGGAGGGTCAGACTCTCCAATAGGACAGTCAGGCAGTGCCCGAAGAGCTGGTCTGACAGGTCAGTGTTTGGGCTGGTTTTCTGCCTAGTTGTGGGCATGGTTTATTGTCCTCTGGGCTGTTTTTTACTGTTGATTTTCCTTATATTAAAAAGAATTGCCAGCAGCAAACATATTGATGCCGTCTTCCTCACTTTGTAATCCACTTATACAGCCTGGCCAGTTTTCATAGACATTTTGTTAGCTATCTGCTTCACTAAAGGGGGGGTCATTTCTATTTTGGTGGTAGGGTCTATTTTCTGTCCTAGTCCACCCCTGCAGATGAACCCTAACTATGGCCAAACCCATTCTAAGTTACTTGTGTTCCAGTTCAGAGATGAACTGCCTGGCAGTTCATGCTGAACTGTTTCCATTGGACCAGCATCATTACTGATTTCCATATAACTGGGACCAAACTGAGATTGCATGGTGTACAAGATAACAATGGACTGGTTTGCACTTAGAGTAATTACCAGTGGCTGAGATTAATTTAAGCATTCCATCCATCACCTTTTTGTATACTTTAGTGTGTCACCCTAAGTGGGGCGAAAATTCCCAGATGTGGGTACCATGCATGCTGTGTCACTGGAACCAAGCTATACCTGGCTTAGTTTGCTTATATTCCAGTTCAAGAAGGACATGACTTGTGAGTTCAGGATGGACTTTTCCCATTAGGAGCAGGGTCAAGACTGAAATGCATATGCCCAGGTCTTAACTGAGGTGGCATGGTATGCAAAATAACAATGGACTAGGATGTGGCCTTGGATAAATACCTTGTGGTCTTGAGAGTAATTCAAGCATTCCATCCATCAGTTTTTTTGTATACACACTGGCTAAGAAGCAGTATCTAGAAGACTTGTGGGCCCATTCCATCAGAGCCAAGGCTACTACTACAGCATTGGCAGGTGGAGTGCTTATTCTGGACATTTGCCAGGCTGCTACATAGACATCACTTCTTATGAGTACAAAGCACTACTGCCTGAACAGCCTGCTCTGATGAGAGGGATACTTTGCCCACTTTGTCCACCACCACTTTTTGGTCTGAGCCAGTTCACAGACCCACCACCTATGAGGTACTGCTTTGGTATCTATGTAAAAACGAAAGGTGCAGAATATGAAGTTAGAAATAATCCATCAAAAGAACAAGTTACTTACCTTGAGTAACCTTTTTCTTGTGGATACTTTGTCTAAGCACAGATTATTTACCGATCCTAACCATTTTGTACACAGAATTCTGTTTCCATCTAATAAGGTTCAAAGTCGAGAGGTCTGTACTCTGCTAAAAGCAGATCTGCTGTTGAACTCTGTATCTGGGGGCATGGACAGTTTAGAAAGCAACCGACATCAGTGTGCATTAGAGGCCTTTTATGAGGCTCCGTATGCCACTTTGGGGGGGAATTACATCATTGCAGAGCCGCACAATGCCACCTACCAGTGCACATAGGGCACTAATTGAAAATGTCCAGATCCAGGTTGACCATTTGAACAGCTGCCCCTGCATGGTCAGTTGTCTAAGGAGGTAGCTTAAAGTGTCATAATCATTAATGTAATGAGCACAGTAACTGGCCATTCCTAAAAACAACCAGACGTCTCTGACATCTCTTGGGTGAGGTGTGTCGTTCAGGGCATTGACCTTCTCAGGATCAGATATCATTCCATCCCCAGAAATGTGTCCATAGAACTTCAATGTGATTTTGTGAAATTCACACTTGTCCTGACTAAGAGTTAAGTTGGCATCAAGAAATGCACTGTCATGTTTTTTATGGGTGGTGCCAAACTCTAAAATGTCTTCACTTGAGTTCACTTTCGGCTGAATAACTCTTCATATAGCCTCTTGAAAAATGTCAGCTGCCCATGAAGCACCAAAGCTCAGCCTCTTGTATCTGAACAGCCCTTGATGTGTTGTGAAGGTGGCAATGTATCAAGAGCTTTCATATAGCTCGAGCTGCTGATATCCCTTGTTAAGATTCAACTTGAAGAATATCTTGGCTCCATCCAGCATCGTGATCATATCACTGATGTGGAGCCCCAGGTGTCTCTCTCATTCGGTATCAATGTTGGGAGCTCTCATGTCTACACATAAGTGTACCTTTCCTCTTGTGCCTTGTTTCGGTGCAACTACTACCAAGGATGACCAGTGTGTTGGCCCCAATAACCTTTCAATGAGGTCTGCCTTGATTAGCTCCTGCAGTTCATCCACTGTGTTCTGCAGGAGAAACAGCACTCTCAGGTGGTGTTGAGCTACTGGTTTTGTTTGTTCATTAATGTGCAATTGTACTTGAAAGTTATCCATCTTCCCCAATCCTGCAGATAGCTTAGGGTATTTCTTTGTTATGACTGGTTCATCATCCACCGTGTAGGTGATGGCCACTTATTTCAGTTGCTCTACTGCCCCAGACATGATAGCAACTCTTTGGCAATCCAGCTTGATACTTGCACAGCAGACTTTTGTTTTGCCTAACATGGCACAGGTATAGTTCAAGAAGGCTCCGCTGTCAAAAATGAATTGTGCCTGATGTTTCCTGCAGACATACTTATCACTGTGTTGAGATATGGGAGAGAGACCTCGACTCCCGGAAGACAGAGCGTTTGGATTGGGAGGCGGCTCACGACATTACACTTGACCCTGACCAGCTAGTGGAACGCTCTCATTGACCTCTTAGGGCCTTGGCATGATGCAGAGGCTTGGACTCCCTTTCACATTTCAAGGTGTTGCATTCAGGGGCATGGTCAATCAATCAATCAGGAATTTGTAAAGGGCACTACTCACCCGTGAAGGTCTCAAGGTGCTGAGGAGGGGAGAGGGGAAATGTGAGGGGGGTGCTGCTACTGCTCGAACAGCCAGGTCTTGAGAAGTTTCCTGAAGGTAAGGAGGTCTTTGGTCTGGCGCAGGTGAGTGGGAAGAGTGTTCCACGTTTTGGCGGCAAGGTGGGAGAATAATCTACTGGCGGTTGTAGTTCTGCGGACGTGTGGGATGGTTGCGAGGGCGAGGTTGGCAGAGCGGAGATGCTGGGCCGAGGTGTAGAAGGAGAGTCCTCTGTTGAGGTATTCTGGTCCGGTGTTGTGCAGTGCTTTGTGAGCATAGGTGAGGAGTTTGAAGGTGATTCTCTTGTTAACTGGGAGCCAGTGCAGGTTTTTCAGATGGTCTGTGATGTGGCAGTGGCGGCGGATGTCCAGGATGAGGCGTACGGAGGCGTTCTGGATGTGTTGCAGCCTGTTCTGGAGTTTGGCTGTGGTTCCTGCATAGAGGGCATTGCCGTAGTCCAGCTTGCTGCTTACAAGGGCTTGGGTGACTGTTCTTCTGGTTTTGGTGGTTATCCATTTGTAGATTTGTCGGAGTATGAGGAGGGTGTTGCAGCAGGAGGAGGAGATGGCGTTGACTTGCTGGGTCATGGATGGTGAGGGGTCCAATATGAATCCTAGGTTGCGTGCATGGTCGGTGGGAGTTGGAGTGGTTCTGAGAGTGGCAGGCCACCTAGAGCCATCCCACGCGGAGGGGGTGGAGCCGAAGATGAGGACTTCTGTCTTGTCAGAATTGAGTTTAAGGTAGCTGCTCTTCATCCATTCGGCGATGGCCTTCATTCCTTCGTGGAGGTAGGTCTTGGCGGAGTCCTTGGTGAAGGGAGAGGATCAGCTGGGTTTCGTCAGCGTATGAGATGATGTTGAGGTTGTGGGATCGGGCGACGATAGCGAGCGGGGCCATGTAGACGTTGAAGAGGGTCGGGCTGAGGGATGAACCCTGGGGTACGCCGCAGATGATTTAGGTGGCCTCCAAGCAGAATGGGGGGAGGCAGACTCTCTGGGTTCTGCCGGTGAGAAAGGAGTTGACCCAGTCCAGGGCTCTGTTGCGGATTCCAGCACTGCTGAGGCGTGAGCGTAGAGTGTTGTGGCAGACGGTGTCGAATGCGGCCGAGAGGTCCAGGAGGATGAGGGCTGCAGTTTTGCTGGTGTCCAGTATGGTTCTGATGTCATCGGTGGCGGTGATGAGGGCGGTTTCGTGCTGTGCTTTGTTCAGGGTAAATAAATATAGTTTCTGATAATTTGTTGAGTACAAGTGCTTTCAGTCAGGTACTGGGAGATGTCAGTTGGATTTTAGTAGGAATTTTTAAACACACACTGACAATAATGCATACCCACTCTCTCACTCTGTTTTGTAATTCCTCAAAATTTGCATTTTTCACAAAATTTTGTGTTTCCTCTCCTAAAATCCTACCAGTCTGCATTTCTTTCTCTTTCCACTGCCCTCCTTGGTGTATAATATATTTAAACATTATATGCCAGTTTGAATCTGATGCTCCCTCCTCAGTCTTACTGACCAAGCTACGCACCTCGTCACATTGTGATGATTTGCACACCATTACATAGTGATTTTCCCTCCTACAAGGCCTGTAGTTTTGACCCCTTGGCAGGGTATGTTCCCACATGAGGATATTTCCAATCATACGGATAGCATTTTCTTCTATTCTCTTTTATTTGTTTTACGTGGTTGGAACCGCAGTGATGACCCCTGAAGCTCAGCGTGCACCATCGGTCCAACTGTCATTTGCCCATGGTCAAGCCTGCAGCCGGAATACTTGTTTGCGCTTCTCCATCCTTCGGGCCTCCATCTTCTTTGCATTTTCTATGGCCTGATCATTCACCCTAGTCATCACTTCTATTTTGTCCAGGGCGTAGCTCTCCTTCAGTAAGCATTGACGGAGTGACTAAGATTGTTATCCTTCAATGACTCAAAGACCAAGAGCATCTTCTGTCATGAACATTAACATGACAAAAGACAGTATTGCACCAGCTATTTGAGGCGCGCAATGAACTCTCCTAGCGATTCATCCTTTTCTTGCGAGGCCAGGTTGAAGGTATATTGCTCATAGTCTCTACTTTTTGGTGTAGAAACGTTTTGTTAAGCACTTTGTGTACCAGTTGATAGGACGTTGTTGACTTTGTGGGTAACTCTTTGATGATCTGTACAATATCTCTACCCACCAGATTGAACAAAGTGATGAGACTTTGCTCCTGATTTGTTACTTTTCATAAAATCCTAAAATTCATCCAACCATTCCTACCAACACAGTTCTATTCAGCTACCGGATGTGGGAGGCAGCAGCTCTGGGGGGGTGGAGATAAGAGACTCCCATGACACTAGGTTTTTGCGTGTCACCCTGTGATGCTTCAACAGGTTTTGACATGTTGTATGAGTTTATCTGACTATTTATTCAATATATTTGTGAAGCCTATGTGTTGGGTTGTATCACTCTTCTATGCACTCCTTAATGACATCACTGGGCCATTCAACGAGGGTATTTACTCTTGTGAATGAGGGGCCTGACTTCAAAATGGCAGCTGATATTTGCTGTCCATGGTAGTGAATGGGGCGACCTTACTTAAAGATGGCCATCTATGTTTCTCGATTTTGCAAGACTACAAAGGCCCCATCTTGCGGGACCAGCAAATAATATGCTGGCTCACCTTGTGTTGAGCTGCCAGACTGGCCGCTTGCTCCTCAGATGAGTCTGTGCAGCCCTCTCCACAGTGCGATCATTGTGGGCTCCTAGCATCGCGTTCACTTCTGCTGCTTGTCACACAACCAAGGTGGGCTCCAGATGTCGCTTCACGACGACTGGTCCTTTTTACAAGCAGCCGTTGACACTGATGCAGCTGTGCATTTGCATCCCATCCTCATCACCAATTGTTATGTCACGGATTGTAGCAGTGAAGACACACTGGATAAGGTACAACTTCTTCATTTCTGCCTGGTGTTGGGAGCATTAAATTCTGTGTCCTCACTCTATCACTGCCAATCCCTGTCTGTGTACTTCCCCAACAAGCTACTCTCCTTACTTCCCCTGGCTCCACCTGGTAGGATGATTTCCACCCCCAGGGTGCTAGCGCTCTAACACTTGATTGCTCTATTATGAGTTTGCACTGAGTTTAGTAACTTTTGGTCCATTCAAGCTAACAACAATTTTTGGGGTGTGAAATCTGAAGATTATACAGCAGATTATGGATTATATGGCATATGTGGTAAATATGTAGTCATCCCAGTGACCCTGACCGTAGTACAAGGGTGTGAGCTGTATGTCAAGCATAGGTTTTGTACTGGAAGGAGATCCTTCCAGTACAAAAAAATATCCTTTAACTCATTTCCCACTATCTGTGTGCTGTACAATGCAACACTTTTGCAAAGTTTGAAAAATATGAAGCCTTTTAAAAGTGGCTGCACTGTTACACCTGCCTTGAGGAGATGCAGTTTTTGGCTCAAATACCGGTCTATAAATGTTATTAGATAGAGATTTGCCTCAACGCCCATGGGTGGTTCCATGGGATCGCCCATGTACCACCCATGGTACGCCTGTTGATGCATAAAAGCATAATGTAGGGCATAGCACTACTATGCTTTGCTGTGGTCAACTTTCCCACACAAATTACGATTTAGTTTAAAAAGTAAATCCCAACACAGCACTGTGTACTATGTTTGTGTCACTTTTGTGATGCAAACTAACTGCAAAGTGTTAATAAATTTTAATCAGAATCTCTAAACAGGTACGTGTCAATATTATGAGGACGATTTCTGTTCTTACTGCAAGGTAATATAAGATTATCAAATGACAAATATAGAGCAAATGTTACTGTACTGTGTAAAAGCAGAAGGCAATGACAATGCCGTAGAGAAAGGGGCCCCTGAAGCGTGAGAGACAAATGGCTTCCACCTGGCACTGAGCATGACAAATTCCTGTATACTCCAAGTTGTAAAGGTCTAAACATGCCCCAACAGCTATCATTTAGTTTCGGTTTTGAACAGTTCTAAATCATAAAATTTGCTAACACCTACAATTTCATTGCTGACTAACAATGTAGCTGTACCAATTCAGTCAACTGCACATTAGTGTTTTTATCAAACTGATAGGTCAATTTCACTCTCTCTTTCTGCAGCGCCTCATATTTATCTGCAGCAATGTTCACAAAGCATGTTTAAATCATGTCTTTAAACTTCCCGGCCCTCTCCCATATGGGCCACACTACATCCAACACCCTTATAAAAGAGGTAGTATAAAGGAGTGCCCAGAATTGCACGGCAAATCAGAATACATCACAGTTGTGTCCAAAGTATTAAGCAACATATAAATACAAGAGGACCAAACAACCACAGCAGTGTTCCTGGTCTGTAGCCATCATAAGTGGTGAGGTGTGGATGCGGGTCTCTTAGTGGAAGCAAGGGTGGTAGCACATGGCCTGGCCAAGGCCACCTGCCCCATTACCATTCTAGATGAGGTTATACAAGCGAGCAGAGGAGATAGCGAGTGCCACCTGTGGTGACAGTGAGTGTCATCTGTGATGTTACCGGAGAGAGCCACCTGTGATATTAATATGAGATTTTAGTCAGGGGTATGCCTGTTTTTACCAGTGCAAAGTCAATACAGCCTAGACGTGAGAGAGTACTAGTCTTCTCTGCACTGGCTGCAGTTTATTTAACATCAGAGACACAAAAGGTGATGGGAGGAATGCTTGCAAGTAGATCTAACCATTGGCAATCATTCACTGTAGCATTTCAAACCATTGTTGTTTTGCGCACCATACCATCTCAGTTTGGACCCAGCCACATGCAAATCAGGCTCCGCCTGTTCAAATAGGAACAGTCCAGGAGTCCAGTCAGTCCAGCTCTGGACAGAGTGGAAGGTGATGGTCAAGCCCAGTCGGACCTGCCAGGCCAGGTCCTCCATGAACCGGAACATAAGTAACCGAAGACAGTTTTTGCCCTGATTGGGGTTCTTCAGTTGGGTGTAGCTTGATTCTAGTGGCACAGTGAGCAAGGGGCCGACATCTCGGCTTACCCATGACCATTTAGTGTGTTACATCAGACACACAACAGGTGATGTGAGAAATGCTTGCGGTAGATTTAACCATTGGCAATCACTCATAGCATTCCAAACTATCATTGTTTAGCCCACCATGTCATCTCAGTTTGGACCCATCCATTTGTAAATCATTCTTGACCCCACTTCAACAGGAACAGCCCAGCTGAACTGTCAGGCTATACCCTCCCTGAACAAGAACACAGGCGACCCAAGAACGGTTTTGCCTTGATTTTGTAAGAATATTTTTGAAGTGTCTCCCTGGGTTAAGCTCTGTGTGGTCTCTTGCTCTGGGAGGAGTTGAGGAAGAGTCATTGCCACAGAGAGTAAAATCGGTCCCAGGCAGACACTGGTAAACCACAGAACAGAAGCTATAGCAGAGCAGAGGCTAAACGTGTCATGAGATAAAAAAGAGGACAAGGAGACAGTGTGGAAGGTGATGGATGAGGCAAATAGGAAGCAGGAATGCAGAAAAACAGAAGGGTGAAATAAAATAGAGGTGGATACAATGAGGCTGGGAGGAAGGGGGCTGCTATAAAGGTGTGACATTAAGGAGGGAAAGAATGGAGGGGTGAGACTGGGATATTAAATAGAGAGAATAAAAGAAGGGGAGAGATAGCATGGGGAAATGAACAAGGAGATAGGAATGACAGATTGTAATGAAAGATGGGAGAACACAGAAAAGGAGAAACAATATGAACGGGGATTGGAAAAAAAGATAGAAAAGGAGAAAAGTAGAAAGGTCAGAATTAATAGAGGGAGGGGAAAGAAGATTAGGGAGCATGAGGGGAAGTTTGAGTGTAGAGAGAAAAGGAGGCATATATGGAGAGGGTGAGCTATAGAAATGAGATAGAAAAAGGAAGACATGAATAAGTACGAAATGGAGAAGAAAATAAATAAAGGGGAGTGATATATAGAAAGGAGAGGAAAAAATGAGGAAAAGAAAGAAGGAAGGAAAGGACAATAAAGCAACCCAAAGGGGATAGATAGACTGAGATGTGATAAGGAAGGAGGTTGGAAACAAGGAAAGGAACCAGATGAGTGAGAGAGGGTAGTATAGATATAAATATGATAGATTAAGGAAAGAATGGGAGAGAACAGGGAGATTAGAGGGACTTCCTGGGTGTTAGAAGGGTAGACCATATAATGAAGAGAAGAGACAGAATGAGGGAGAAGTGAAGCCAAGAAGGGAAAAGAGAAAGAAATGTAGGTGTATAAGAAGGAGAAAGAAGATAAGAAAAATCTAAAAAAGGGAGGAAGGAGATAAGAACAAGCAAGGTGAGTGAGTGGAAGTGGACTGGGATAGGAAAATGTGTGAGAAGGAGATAAGAGTGTTATAGAGATAGCAAATAGGATGAATTATAGGTAGAATGATTAGGGCACATGATGCAGTGGCACCTATGCCCAGAGGGCTAGGAGCCCACTACGCCCAAGTAATGGGTGTCTTTTAATACCAACCCACAGATGGGGGTATCTTTTATATGGTTTGCATTAGGGCCTATGACACCCTTACTATGCAACTTATTTTGGTAGCTAAAACACCCCACATGCTTGAATGGTAAGTTGTTGCTTGTCTTCAGTGCATACAGTCTTAGCTGCAGTTCATGGAACGCCTTTATTGCCGCACATAGGGGAAACAAATTAGAGGGAACATTGTTAGGGACCTCCAAGCAAATTAAATGTGCCAATTGGGTGTACACCAATGTTATCATGTTTTAAGGAGAGAGCACTTTAGTACTGGTTAGCAGTGGTAAAGTGTGCAGAATCCTAAAGCCAACAGGAAAACAGGTTCAGAAAGTATGTGAAGGCAAAAATGTTTGGGGATGACCCTGCAAAAAGGGCAAAGCCCAACAGTGGTCTGAGGACTCCACCTTGGGGATAGGGTGAGTAACACAGTGGAGAAAACAATGTGACTAGGCAGTAGCTGTTTAGACATGGTATATGCTCTAAGGGTCCACCTGGGAGAGGTAGAGGAGTGACGCAGAGGAATGGGCAGTACCCATTCTGCCAGGATGAGTCCTAGTACCCTTTCCCAACTCCGGGCAGACATATAGAAAGGCTTGCAGATTATACTGGGTTTCAGGAAGTTGGCATATATGCTGCGTGGGACTCTCCCAGAATTTCATATGTGGTGGCTCACTCCTAGGAGTAAAGTAGGGCATCATGAATCTGTCAGAAGATGACCTTGGTGCAACAGTGAGAAAGTCCATGCCGTGAGCCTCACCTCCTTTGGTAACATGTGTAGGTGACATCCTTAGCACCACACAGGTAGTACTAGAGTTTTTTGTATAAATGTATTTTTTTGTTGTTGATTATGATCTGGCTTGTGAATTAAGTCACTTCATGGTGGTATTGTAGAAGATTGTGATTGAAAGCAAATACACTTCAGAAGAAAAGGCAGACAATTGGTTGTGGCATAGTACGCTCAAAGGAGAGTAATCAAGAATAGGGTTGCCAAAGGTCATTCTGCTTTACATGGACCTCCACCTCTAAATGTAGGAGAGTAGATAGTCCAATTCAACGAAAGCCTCCTTGAATTAGTGGGTTTTAGGTTTTTATTTCTTGAACAGTGTTATATGTGGAAGGCTTCTGTTCCACAGGTTCTCTAGTGGTGCTCCCAACACCCTTATGGATCTCACTCAGAGCTGCTTGAAATTAAATCCATATTGGGTGATCATGTTGCCTTACCTTAGTCTCAAGTTGTGATATGGAATATTTGAAGGGAATGGAGGCTGAATATATTTTGGATCTCTGCACCTTCTGAACCTTGAATATGGTGCAAGGTAACCTATAGTTTGGTCTTTCTATCACAGGGAGCCAGTGCAATTTTAAAGAAGACCTTGGGGAGAAAACCTATATAAATACATTTGAGAGTGAAGTCGCAAGTTGTAGACAATCATTCCTCAATAGTGATGCCAAAAAGGAAACATGACTACTTTACAGATGACAATACATTTGTCCTCATGGGGGTTACTTCTCCTTATGAGATGTCACAGTAGACAAGACTAAGAAAGTGACTGGGCACTTGAATCTCATCAACTGTCTATGGGATTCCTACTCTCCAAGCATGATTACGATCTGTAGTTTGCTTTTATCTCCAATAGTTACACAAATTGTGAATTAATCTGTTTACTCAGGCAGCCTCCCCCAAAAACTGAGCTAGGCATGGATTGCTCTATTATTAAAGAGAGCCATGCCTGAACCCAGCAGTATTGAAGATCTATAGACTGATATCAAAAGTACTGTCTTTTTAAAATAATTGAACAAGTGGCAACAATACACATACAAGCATGGCTATAAATAAATTATAAACTAGGTGACAAGTAGTTGGGTTTACACAAAAACAGAGTCACAAAGACAGCTTTGTTAGATGTGCAATCCTAGTTGTTGAAAAGCATGGATAATGGAGCCCCAGCTAGGTTAACATTGCTGGGTTTGTCCGCAGCCTTTGACACCTTCAACAATTTATGGGTAATTGTTAATGCATAAATGTCTGTGGATTGATAGACCGATGCTGTTGCATCCACCTACCAGTGCAATTTCCAAAGATTACATGGTAACAAACTCCTTACTGATAAACCAGATTGATCTAAATTTGCAATTATATAGTGGGATCAAAGTTAGATTATAGCAAAGTGATGATGGCAAGGGGTGGTGTTGGTAAACTGAGTTTCGGGCTGAGCTGTACAAGGTTTGCTTTCCCACCAATGGGTGACATGAATGAATTTAGTTCAATCCACTATGCATGAATGTGAAAGCTAGAGTTTTGTAGCCCTACATTACTCCATCCGATGCATAGTTGAAATTGTGGCAATGCTTTTGGGTTACTAATAGTCCCAAAACGAGGATTCAGAATCAACGTGATGATCAGAAAAAAACCTTTTTCATTCTCCTCAAACACACACACACACATGCACACTTACACACACATGCGCACACACACACATATGATGTGCTAAGGAAAAGACACTTTAACTACAAAGCTTGTTAATTTCAAAAAGTGCACACTGTTGCTCAATATATCTAAAATAACCACACAGAATGTGATTAAAGCAGTGCAAATGCATGTTGCAAACAACGAAAATAAAATGAACATGTTTACTATGGTTAAAGTGTCATCTAAAAACTTAACACCCTATACCTACTTCTATGCAGCGTGCTAGGAGAACATAGAAAGTAGAATAACTTGTAAATAGATTATTTTAGGGATAATGGGTGCACTGCTTATCTTGTTTATAGCAAAATGCTAGAATTATCAGGAGTCAGAGACCCCATGTTCACAGCGGAGGGCAAGCACACATTCAGCATCAACTCCTCCTGGGGTAGGGCTCAGTATCAGCTTTCAGTAGAAAGTGCAATACAGTAGGAACATCTGTGGCAGGCTGAATGTCTTCTGGTCTCTGAGTATCTTGTTTGCGATAATTTGGGGTGAAGGACCTGTCCTAAAAGGTAGTCAAGTGGCAGTCTTTATATACTGTATCTTATCAAAAATGGAATTTGCAAATTCACCTTGAGAATGTTTGGTTTAACCGATAAACATCAACATGCTAGTTTAAGATGCATTGCTTTATAGATGTAAGGTTAAAATATGACAATTCAGACTTCACTATTTTCACTGTTATTCTTTGTTTGATCTTGAAAGTGAGGTAACAAGACACTTGTTCTAGGCTGATGTTGCATCAGGTGTTTTTTTGATGTCCATATCTAACTGACTTGAAACTTTCAGAGTTTTTGTAAAGATAAGGATGGATGTCATCTGTGTCAAAGGCAGGCATGTTGACGATTATGCAGAAATAGAAAAATAATCAGTTGGGCTCCCCGGTAGATACATGCATTGCAGAGACAAGCAACTAATAATGCTAATGAAGGATTTACACAGAAACTGGTTAAGGCCACGTTGAAGCCGCTCCTACTATAGTCACCAGTTTAGTTTAAAAACAGGTCATTGAGTGCATCAGGACCAGAAGGTCGGCCAGTTCACCCCCCTTTTCTTTAGAAAGATTCCTTTCAAGATTAACTATAAGGTGATCCGGCACTCCACCCCATCAATATGAACAATTGTAAGAAATGAATCACAATAAACAGTAATTTCCTTTTAAATAAAGAACAGTATTCAACAGTCCATTGGTTTTAATCTGCAATCTCCTTTATTGCTAGATTCATTTTCAGGACATGCTTTTTGTATAGATTCTCATTCATACATGACTTATAGCCAAACAGCCAAAGTCTTTCACTCTATGTGAACTTCATCAGGGCCACAATAAAAATATATACTGTACACCATCACTCTTCCATTGAAATCATTTTTCATAAAACAGATTATTAAGATTAAAAACACCCAGTTGGAGGTTTGTAATAAATACTTCCCCTCCTCTCATATTTGTCACATTTCCACAAACATAACACTTCCTAATACATTCATAATAAAAAATATACAATTAAATAAAAAGTTTAACATAATTTCATGGTACTTTCATGATTACTTCACTTATGCCCATTTCAACACTTATATTGTAATACCATGACAATTGTCTAAATATTGCATCAGTGACCCAACACCAACACAAAAGCAACAATATTAAAAGCCTAAACTACCCTCAAAGTATATAGGCATGCACCTCAATTCCTCAATAGGGTATGATCACCAGTCTATCTCTGTGAATAAAAATGCATCTTAAGTAATATATTTAATGCCTCTTTTAATTTAATAATTCTAACAACTATCTTCCTAGTTCATGTATCCTTTCCCACATAACTCTTCACATTTGACACCTCATGAACCTAATTTACAATAGGAACCCATTAGAAACAAGAGGTCATTGGTTTAACGGGTAACTTGACCCAGTTCACATGTACTCTGGTGCTAAAGTAGCTATCACGCCGCAATCGCATATCATTGTCTACCAAGTCAGTCACCACAATTAGGCTCAATCCAAATGAAAGCACACCTATAACAATAGAAACCACCACACCTTGAGCATTTCTCTTGTCTCCTCCATCTCTTAATATACTCACTGATTGAAATAATATATGATTAGTTGCAACAAACTGGCCCATTTCACACAGTAAGACTTCAGCATCATTGTATTATATTAGAATCCACTATTACTATATTACACATATCCCACCCTGGGTATCAGCCAGGGCATTTAACCATATGTTCCCTACATTTGACACACTTGTTCAAGATAAACAGACTTCTCAATTCCCAAATAACTATATAGGAAGAATAAATATTTTATCTATGTCATCTAAAGGCATCCACATAATACGCATCCATTATTTTACAATTATCGATTGTTTCTCACAGAGCTGACAACCCTGACGCCATCCATACATGTCAACAATTCTGTCAGCAATCAAAAAAGGAAAGGGAATACATGAAATTTATTTGTTCCACAAACATATGGGTGTGGCTCTTCTACAGCTCACAATACCAATATCAATTGAGGGTTTACCACCCATCCTAAATGGGCATTCTACTATCAGGTACAACACATTGTTATCTAAAGCACCTTACAATCCAACCAGTAAAAAGAGTTGTGCACAATACTCCCATAGAGAAATCATAAAAAGTAACGCATCTCTTTATTTGTATTGTGACCAAAATCCACCCACCTTAACCCGGTTATCCACCTGGCCTCTGCCAGCCTTGAGGAGAGTTCCTGATCCACTCCTCTTACAATATTTTTTACTTGTCCTAGAGCATGGAACCAAATTGTGTGTTCCCCTATGTGCTTCTTCTTTTAATGCAAGACTGGTGGGTAATCCATGTTACCATTCGTGATCACTCTAATATGTTCTTGAATACCTGACTTCAGAGGTCTTATACTGCTACCTATATTTCTCTAGTATTGGGGTATCTTTCATAGATTCACATGCTTGAATCATTCACCGTTGTCGAAGTAGAACTCCTAAGGTGTCATACTAAGCAGTATATATCAGTATAATAGGCTGTAAAAGGAACACAACGTTCAGCTTAATAGCCTATTGATGTAATTTTTTTTTAAAGGGACAAAGTTGAACAATGACCAATCAGACAACAGCACCCTTTAGAACACTCCCAACAGAGGCATCTTCTCTCAGATTTTCACCTCACGACATGTGTGAGGGAGTCTCCCTGGCTCTGATCAGTATTTTCCAAATTTGTTCATCTTCAAACAGCTATTTCTCTGTTCCAGTATGTCAGAACTGGTCAAGAAAGGACTCTTCAGACCTTGTGCCACATTGTGGTGAGAGAAGGCTCCATTTGGAAGATCCTCACAAGGATTGTATATACTGCGTTCATCCATCCCACAAGGTGAGAGACTGCATATTAGGCAGAACGTTTTCTACAAAAACACTCAAAGATTGTGAGGGAATCTTCTTATGGCTCCAAAAACTCACATCTAAGCTTATTGTACTTCCTGAGGAAGAGAGTAGTGAGTTTTCCATCTCCTCACAACCTTCCAGAAAGAGGGAAAGGTCTCACCATGAGTCCCCTCAACGAGGTAAAAAAGCTTTAAAAAAGACTCACCACGGATCTTTAGAAGGTTCTTCCCATCAAGAAAAGTAAAAAAGGGCTTCCTCAGACTCTAAATACGAGCCCTCTACTCCTTCTATAGCCATTTCTATGAAGACTACATCCTTATCTGAACCTTCAAAGACTCAAAATTGCATGCAAAGGCATCATCCATAACATCAAAGACACTAAAAAAAACATTCTCGACGACACCTACAACTCAAAAAAGCTTGACAATGACTCTACAATCAGCATCAATCTCATCATTAAAGACATTAATGATGATTTCTACATCGACAAAGACCACCTCGTCGAGGATGCCAATGACAATGACCACACCATCGACAAGAACTGTTGTGTCGACGACGAGAGTAATGTCGACGAAGACTGTACCTACACCATCGACGATGTCACCGACGACACCATCGGCGACGCAGCCTTTTGAAAAGTCCTCCTCACCGAATGCATCTCTCATTCGCATCGCCTTCAGATGTACCTCCATAACTACTAAGTCATTTACTGGATACTCAAGACGTGGAGGATGATGATTTGGGTATGTTTGGTACAGCATACAGCCCCTCTGAAAAGCACCTGAAATATCATTATGAAGACGAGCAGCAAGATTATTATGACCCCATTAAACAATCCCATCAATATGCAAAACAGTATCATCCTTGTGTGCCTCCTACACCACCAGACATGGTTCAGGTGCCAGGCACTTTTGTGCAAGACCTGCAAAGTATGCTTAAAGACTATGATAAACGCTTTCCAACAACAGCTGAAGCACATCAATTACCTGCAATGGAGGCCACGCTTGCACCTAAATCTCCAGAACATCTGCCTCCACTTCCTACCCCAAGGATGACTCTGCAATCCAGAATTGCTATCCCTTCACAACACGATCCTTCCTCTGATTATGATGATGATGTTGGTGATGATGGAGACAGAGAGGAAGGTGAAATCACAGACAATCGTACAATCACCAACCAATGGGATGATTACCTTATGATGACCTTATCCCTCCACCTTCTCCTCCAGTGCCAAAACCAGTAGATTCTCCTCCAGGAAGTATTGGAGGTTTAATAAGTTAATGGAAAGAGTAGCCATGTGTTTTCAACTCCCTATTGCTATTAAACACACTGACTGTTTTTTATAATATTTTAAAGATCATTCCTGGAAAACAGTCAGCACAATACCGATTGTTGACTCCATATGGGAGGAAAGAGTAAAAATCATGAAGACACCAGCAACTGTCATTGCCGTCCTTCCCAGAATTGACAAAAAATTCAAAGCGCTAGATGATTTACCAGCCTGCTTAATTGTACATCCAAGACCTGATTCAGTCGTTGCTCAGGCTGTACAACGCAGATCTACAAATCCTTCCACCCCTTTCACTACTCTGGCTGACAAGGAGGGAAAGTGATTGGACAATATTGGTAAAATATTCACAGTCATGTCAGGTATCACTGTCCGAGCTGCATACTCTCTGGCCATCCTAGGGCAATATGATCACCAAATGTGGTCAGAAATCGCTGCATACCTGGATATCCTACCAGATGACAAGAAAACAGAGGCTTCTCACATATTACAGGAAGGTGAGAAAGCAGATTAATAGATTATTGATTGTGCAATGGATATAGCATCTATACATTTCAGGCAATTGGCGGGATCTGCTGATCTTTGGCGCAAGGGTTTGCTTAAGGCTACATAAGTTCCCCCAGAAGTGCAGAAGAAAATAATTGATATGCCTTTTGACAGTGATTCCTCATTTAGGAAACATGTCGAGGACACTCTGTAGACCATAAAAATGAACACAGAGACAGCTAGATCTTTTGGAACCCACCATGTCCACTGATTTTACTCATACTGTGGAGGTGTATCAGAGATATCAACCACAATCTTACCAACAGCCCTTTCGTCCTGCTTTTCAGCAACATCAGCAATATAGAGCACTATCTTCAGCAGCCTATTCTAAACAGCTGCCAAGAAGAAGACAAGCTACTTCCGCCACAGACACAACTAGGAAACAGTGACAACCTGAATATGCCTGCTACAACCCTTACTCGTTTTCCAGTGAGTGCCAGAATTTCCCAATACCTGCATCATTGGACTAAGATTACTACAGACAAGTGGGTCATGAATCTCATCGAATATGGCCATACCTCGGAGTTTACTCAACTTCCACCTAGGACTTCACCAACAAGAGTCATACTCTTCAGGCAGAAGTTTCCACCATGATGTCCAAAGGAACTATAGAACTGGTTCAGTTTCCCCAGAAATGAAAAGGATTTTATTCCAGTTTTTTCCTTCTAATGAAGAAGTCAGGGGAGTGGCGTCCAATCCTTGACCTCAGGAAACTCAAGAAGTACCTGAAAAAATATTCTTTCCATTTCGTTTCCCTCATAGGAAATTCTCCAACTTCTCAACCTTGGAGATTTTCTTACCAGCCTCAACGTACAGGATGCATATTTTCACATTACCATCCACCCCAACCATCGCAAGTTCCTCAGATTCACAGTAACCAGTACACATTACCAGTTCAAAGCCTTGTCCTTCAGTCTCCAATCTGCTGGCTGGTTATTTACAAAATGTCTTGTGCCAGTGGCATCCCACCTGCAACAGCCAGGCATCCACGTCTTCCCTCATCTCGACAGCTGGCTGATAAAGGCTCCATCTTCCCAACAGACGTCGAGTGATACTGTCAGATTGCTTCGCCTCTTTCAAAGCCTGGGGCTCACAGTCAATTTCCAGAAATCCTTTCTTTCCCCTACAACATGGATAACTTTTCTAGGGGCAATTCTTGACACATTACTCGACAAGGCATTCTTGTCTGTAGAGAGGCAGCAAAAATTCTCTTCTCTAGCCTGCTCCCTTTCAAAAAGAAAGTGTGCTTCAGTTTGCCTATTCAAATCTAGACTTGGCATGATGTCCTAGGCCATCCTCCTTATACCTCATACTCGTCTCAAAATGCAGCCCTTCCAGAAACAATTGGATGCACAATGCCTTCAGTCAGAAGGACACTTCGATGACATTGTACATATCACACCTGTCATGCAAGTGGTCTTACACTTGTGGATAAACTCCAGCAATCTCTCTGCAGGACTAACATGCTTTCCTACCACTTCAGAATACATCATTACAACAGACCCTTGGGATGGTGAGCTGATCTGCAGAATCTGCAGAGTAAAGGCAAGTGGCCTCCAGACCAGTTGAAACTGCACATCAGCTTTGTCAAGCTCAGAGCACACTCTCTAGCTCTGCAAGTTTTCCTACTGAGAACTCAAGGTTCCTAGGTGTGGATAAGAACAGACAACACAACAAGCATGCATTACCTCAACAAACAAGAAGGTACAAGATCCCAGATTCTGTCCCAAGAATCTCAGGCTTTCTGGTAGAGCACACCAACTCATCAAGTGACCATAAGGGCAGAACATCTCCCAGGACTACGCAGCTCTCTAGCAGACACCTTGAGCATTACGACCCATGGCTGTCACGAACGGATGTTAAACCAACTGGTCTTTAATGCCATATTTCAGAAATGGAGCAAATCCAACCTTGATCTATTTGCAACATGAGAGAACAAGATATGGCAGTTTTACGCCAGCAGATATCCTCAAAAGGAATCGTGGGGGAATGCCCTTTTGATGCAATGGTCCAGGACCTATGCCTACGCTTTTCCCCTAGATCCCTGTTATTCCCAGAATTCTCAGAAAAATCAAACTGAACCATGCCGTCTAATACTCATTGCTCCACCATGGCCCAGACAACACTGCTTTACGGTGCTTCTCATGTTGTCAGTGGACAAGCACATTCAGTTTGAGCCCCTAGTAGACTTGGTGTTGATGAACAATCAGCAGGTCCTTCATCCAAACCTGATTTCCCTGCTTTTATCAGCCTGGCTCCTGAGCACCATGAGATACACCACCTAGATATTCCGAAGTACTGTTGGAATATTCTTGTGAGGGCTAGAACTGATTCTACCAACACCACATATCACCTCAAATAGAAACAATGCTGTCTTTGGTGTTAGAAATACAATGTACACCCTATTACATCTCCTCCTGAACAAGTGTTACCATATCTACTATCTCTAGCCAAACCTGGTCTATCACATTCCTCTGTCAAAGTGCATTTAGCTTCTATTTGCAGATATAGGTGAACTTTAGGATCTCCTTCCTTAATGTCACATAGATTAGTTAATCAATTCTTCAAAGGACATTTCTGAGTTTATACTCCAATAAAGTCACTGCCCCCTGCATGGCAACTTAATACCATATTATCTCAATTGATGAAAAGTCTGTTTGAACCAATTCACAGAGCTGAGCTTAAGTTCCCTTCCTGGAAAGTGGCTCTTTTACTTGCTTTTTTCTCTGCTAGTAAGCAAACTACAAGCATTCAATACTAAAAAACCTGTCTTACAATTCAAGGATACCATGGTAGTCCTACAAACTAATCCCAAGTTCATACCTAAGAGTCCTACTGGTTTCCATCTAAATCATCCAGTTATGCTTAAGACTTTCTTTCCAATACTCAAACATCCGCAGAACAGAGTCTTCATACCTTTGATGTCAAGAGATGTTTAAAATTTTACTTATATCGAACAAATCACATTTGTACTACTGATCACCTTTTCTTGGCCTATGGTCACACTAACGAAGGTGGACCAGTCTCCAAGTCCACTATAGCAAGATTAATTTCATTGCCTATTCATTTTTGCCATTCTAAAGCAGGCAGACTTTTAAGACAAAAGGCTAGAGTGAACTCTACCAGAGCAGTTTCCACACAGCGGCCTTATTTGCTTGGGTATCCATTGACAATAAATGCCGTGCTGCATCTTGGAAGAGCAGAGCATGTTCACCCAGCACTACTGTCTGGATTCAGCACCACTGATACAGCTGTGGGTCAGGCGGTACTTAGAAGAGTCTTTTTACAATACAAATATAATGATGTACCACCATCTGCTATTATACCAATGTGTTTTCAATTGAAATATGTTTGTATTTGTTCTCTCGTTCTCCAGTATTAGTATCTTTCATAGATTCACATGCGACCCACACTTCTCACCTAAGAGGCTCAGCTTCTTGGTCAGTGAGGTATATCGCACTAGTGCTTTGAAAGTCTGAGGGAAGATGTCTCTATTGGGAGTGTTCTAAAGGATGCTGTCGCCTGATTGGTCATTGTTCATCTTTGACTTTAAAAAAAAAAGAACATAGATAGGCTATTAAGCTGAAATTTGTGTCCCATTAACAGCCTATCATACTCATATATACTGCTTACTATGATACCATGGGACTCCCACTTCGGAGAAGGAGAATGATTCAAGCATGTGACTCTATGAAAGATACCAATCCCCGGAGAAAGGGAGTTACAGGTAAGTAACAAATTCTATATCTATTGACATAAACAGCCTATCACATAGACTGTAAAAAGTTGTATCACATTTCATGAAGTTACGTATAGTGTATGTTTTATGGGTATTATATGAACACATTTCTGTTTTATTTTTACCAAACTGACAGGCATTATGTCTGCCACAGACATAAAATCAATTAGGTTTACTTGGTAACCACTCCAATATTTTATTTGTATTTGGTTCACTTCTAACGCAGCTGGGGCACACTAAGTTCTTAATTGTTCTGCCTTTCCAGTAAACCACACATGTTTCAGGGGTACCATACCTTCCTGAAGGTCCATGTTACATAGTAAGGCCCAATTTTTCCTCAAGATTTTGTAAACACGTGCACGGTACCTATCATATTGGGTAATTAACCTAACTGGTTGTTCCCCATCTCTGGTGTTATGCTTTCGTTTGACTGCCTGATTTCCAAAGGTTTCTTACCTTTTCAATTTAGACACCCTTGTCTCCGCCTTTCTCAGGCAATACTCATCATAGCCTCTCTCCTTGAAATTAAATGAAATTTCCTAAATTCTTTTATGAAAATCTTCATCCTGACTATCTGATATACCTTAGGAAACACTAGAGATAAGTAGTAGCTGCCTACCCAATTTAAAAGAAGTTAAAAGTAAGCATCTTACAGACATAATATACATCAAGAATAACAGGATCGCTTCCACCAAACACCGGCTCTTCAAAACCTCAAATCTCTGAACACATTAACTCCAATCCATCATCTGAGAATTTCTAATCTTTCCTTTTTTTCTCTTTAAACAAAGCTTTCCTATACCCAGCTTTGGGTGAATCACAGCAATCTTTAATTTCTCATCTGCCTTTTTCCACGCACACTTTTTTAAAGATGTTTTAGTTTCAAATACAAGGTTGTAGTCATTCAACTCGTAATCAAGTATTGCGAAAGGGAGAGTCATTCCCTTACAAATACATTGGTGAATTTTACATGTTACATCAGTATTATTAGCATACTGATTCTCCTCGTTCTGTAGGAATCGCTGATGTTTTTCACCAAAAACCTACCCAGGGCAAGTAATGGTGCCGCATGTCCCTCAGTAAGCCCATTGGAAATAATTTTGAATTAGAACTATTAATGCAAAGATCCAATAATTCTCCAAACTCCTCTAGTGTGGGCAGTAACAATGGCACTGAGTATTATGGGCATCTGTCTCACTTACCCTTAGGTTCTTTCCTTTCCTTGAAGTTGTTTCTAACTTCCTGTCTTGGATTCCTCAAAAAAGTTCTTCTCAGGTCTAGTCATGAAACATGTCATCACTTCTTTTTTGAGCATCGGAGACATCAATCTGTTTAAGACCTACAGAAATGCCATACAGTGCCCATATGCTGTACTTGGCTCTTTTGGCAGGGTCAGACTCAAACATTTTGCCTTCGCCATCTTGTTTTCGGGAACCCATTTTCGTTGGATTTTAGGACTCAGAGCACTTTACCACTGCTAACCAGTGTTAAAGTGCTTGTGCACCCTTCTTTAAACATTGTAAGACTGACCTACACCCATTTGGCACATTTAATGTACTTTTAAATCCCTAGTAAAGTGGTACTAACTGTACCCAAGGTCTGAAAATTAAATGCTACTAGTGGGCCTGCAGCACTTAATGTGCCAACCACTTAAGTAGCCTTTTTAGACATGTTTTAGTCCTGCCACAGTAGCCTATGTGAGCAGTTTTAAACTGATATTTCAACCTGGCAGGGCAAACCTCTTGCTAGGCCTAAACCTTCCCCTTTAATACATATAAGTTACCCTTAGGGGAGGCCCTAAACAGCTCAGGAGGCAGTGTGTTGAAAAGGTTGTACATGTACTTTTAACATTTACATGTCCTGGTAGTGAAAAACTATTAAATTTGTTTTTTCACTACTGTAAAGCCTTCCTCTCCAATAGGATAATATTGGGTTAACTTTCATTTGGGAGCAGGTGAGTATGACAAGTTTGATGTCTAAAGAATTATAATTTAAATCCCTCTTTAATGGCAAAGTCAGATTTTAAATCACAATTCTGAAAATGGCACCTTCAAAAGCTGGCATATTCTTGTTCCAACCATTTGGTGCCTACAGCCTGTATCCTGGGTCACATGACTAGGTGTAGCTTGCGGTTGGTCTTTGTGTATTGCTCCCAGACAGTGAGACAATGGGAAGATAGGTGTTGGCAGTACAGTCGCCTGTGACTTGATGAAGAGGAAGAACTATCACTACAATACTTGTACATCACAAAGGTTTTGCCTGAGCACACTCACAAAGGGTTTGACACTAGTCATTTGTGACCACAGACAATCTGGGACCAGGGCCAGGAAGCAGGAAATTCCAAACACCTCTGTGGGTGGATAACTCCAGAACCTTATCCTACTTCAAAGTGGACACCATGTATAAATATTGGACCCTCAGGCCCAACTCTTCAGTACACCTCTGGACCTGTGGAAGACTCTGTAGGACTGCTCTACTGCTCTGCTGCTCTGCAAGAGGAACCACTCTCTGTTGCCATGCTGCCTGAGTGAAGGATTGGACCTGTATCTTGAATCCAGGACCACCAGAGTGACTCCAAAGGCTATTTGGCCAGCATCACGATTAGGATCCCAGGGACAGAAAAAGCACCAACCAACTTGAACCCAGCACCTGGATCCTGTTTGCTGTGAGTCCTATTCCCCAAGTGGCAACACCCCAGTCCTGGACCCTTGGAAGTGGACCTGAAGGTGCTCTGTCAGCCCAGCTGGGGACCTGCCAGCATCTCTTTGCAAGCTGCTTTGGAACTGCAACAGATTAGCACATCCTCTCCACCGGACCCCGCATCTCAACCCTCAACCCTGCAGCTTCTTCAGAACTGCTGCAGTGAAAGGCAGGGCTTAAGATACATTTGTGCAGCGGGCCTCAATTAGGGGAATATTTATAGTCCCCTTGCGCCACCTTGCGCCACATTAATGTAATTATTTATGACATAAATGTGGCCCAATGAGGCCTAAATCTCGGCGCCGTATTTACAGGGTGGCGCAATGCATGCATTGTGCCACCCTGTAACTCTTTGCGCTACATTATGCCTGCGCCAGGCATAATGTATGCAAAGGGGGCGTTCCCCCGCTAGGGGAGCTGAAAAATGGCATAAGGAAATCTATGAGATTTCCTTGCCCCATTTTTTACGGCACTTTTAACGCCTGCTTAAGAGCTGGCATTAAAAGGGGGCTTCCATTCTTTAGAATGGAGCCCTTGGTACTCTGCAGGAGTATCACCAATATTGTGGCGCTACTCCTGCAGAGTACATCATTAGGGTCATGTAAAATGACGCTATTGCCCCCTACCATGCGCCATGGTGTGCTGTATTTTAAATACAGCGCACACATGGTGGTGGCAGGGGGGTGCTAAGGGGCGAAGGGAAAGTGGCACTGCACTCAGGGCAGCGCCACTCCCATATATCTGCCTCTTAGTCCCTGTATTCTGCCCACGCTCCATAGCGGTTGGCCTGAACATGTAACTTTGTCCCTGTGTGGTGCGACCAGAAAACAATAGTTGACGCTCTGTGCTCTAGGCACTATTTATACTTACATCTTTAAAATTGCATATTTTACTGATTGTCGTTTTGGTCTCACATAATTTATTACATTTTGGTCTATTTTTCTAAATTGGTGTGGGATTTTTTTGAGTTGTATTTTCACATTATTTCTGTTTGAAGAGCTGTGTAAATACTCTACACATTGCCTCCAAATTAAGCCTGACTGCTCATTCCAAGCTATCCGAGGGTTAAACACAGGTTACTTTGGGGTTTGCTTGCGACTTCACCCTGACAGGAATAGTGGTCTCTGCTTGAGTAGGGTTCCAAGCCCTTCATCCAGTAACCCAGCTTCCTACACCACATATCTAGCATTATACTGCGGATTCAAATATTTATAGAGAATGCAATTTTAGTGAAATACAAGCCCTTCGTTCACGAACATGAAATATAAAAAAATAGAAGAGTCTCAACTCAAACAAATGAAAAATAATAGCATATGTCTCTTGTAAAAGATATCAGAACCACAACTGACATAGAGGCCCTCATTCTGACCTTGGCGGTCGGCGGAGAGGCGGCGGTCGGACCGCGAACAGACCGGCGGTCAGAAAAATGGCATTCTGACCGCGGCGGTCACCGCCGCGATCGACCGCCACTTCCCCACTCCGACCGCCACGGCGGTCATGACCGCCGGGCTGGAGTTTGCGCACTCCGGCCCGGCGGTCGTCCCAAGACCGCCAACGGTATCATGACCCTGCCTACCGCCGCGGTTTCTGGCGGTCGGGAACCGCCATGCGAACCATGGCGGTAGGCACTATCGGGGCCAGGGAATTCCTTCCCTGGCACTGATAGGGGTCTCCCCCACCCCCCACTACCCACCCGAGTCCTCCCCCCACACCCTCCACCCCCCTGCCACCCCCCAGAGGTGGTACGAACCCCCTCCTCACCCCCACCCCGACATGCACATACATGCACCCCGACATGCACACACCCCCAACATGCACATATACACACCCCCTACACACACATACACAACGGGGACACATACCCGCACACATACATGAAGACATGCGCACCTGCCGAACAGCACACATTACCCATAGACACAGCAGCACCCCCCGCCCGCATACACGCACTCACACACCCCCTCTACACACTCACACGCACACCCCCATGCACGCCCACATCACACAACACCCCCCCTCCCCCTCCCCTCACGGACGGTCAACTTACCTTGTGCGTTGGTCCTCCGGGAGGCGACGGGAGCCATGGGGAGGTGACCGCCAACAGAACACCGCCAACAGAAGACCGCCACACAGATATGTGGGTCGTGATTCTGTGGGCGGTGTTCTGCTGGCGTGGCGGTGGAGGTTGACCAGTCTCCACCTTTCCGCCGTCCTCCAGTGTGGCTGCTGGCGGTTTCCCGGCGGAACGCTCCCAGCGGTCGGAATGCGCACAGCGGCATACCGCCGCGGTCGGCGGTCTTCACCGCGGCGGTAACTCGGCGGTCTCGCGAAAAGACCGCCAAGGTCAGAATGAGGGCCAGAATCTTTTCACATATGTTACGGATGATTCGGTGTTCAGTCGCTGTAAACTAATAGGGATGATTCCCTATGTAATGTTGAATATATAATCATCCATTAGAGTCAATCTGGGTCACGGAGCCTTCACAATAAGTCACAAACATTTTTCCTGAACCAGAAAAGGTGATGTTTCTCAAAACACATTTCGGGGGCCTCATGGTGTGTGAATTTCTTAGGGCATGTATCAGAGTGGCCCATGTCATGAAGTCATCCACTAATCTTTTGTCCCTATGCACATTTTTTATGTATGCTTTCTCAGCCATTGTTCATTCCAAAATACCCTTCAGCCAGCAAGTAAATGTGGGAGGGCTGCTGCTTATCCATCTGATGGCTCTTCATCTCTCAGCTAAAATCAGATCCAACAAATCAAACGAGGGGTATTTGCACTTTTGGATACATTGAAGGCCCATATCCCAAGGCAATGGAACATGATATGGAGAAAATATGCATCTCCTTGGGAACATCTTGGGCAGGCAGAAGTACGGTTTGGGTGGAGGTGGTGCAGTTAAGCAGGACTACGTATGTCATATATATAATTATATGGAACAGGTTTCTAGCTTAGTGAATGTGTTTTGGGGATTGCAAACATGGACCATTGCAATACATAAAGGCAATGCTGTAAGAAAACCATCTTTGCCAGGGCCACCTCCCCGTAAGGAACAGCTAAATAGTATTCCAGAACATGAAAGAAGTTTAAAGTCCCTCTACTACTCTACATTTAATGAATAGCCCTCCGTTTCATTGTACGTAACTTGGATGTCAAGATATCAAAACTCTGTTCCACACCATAATCCTACCCTAGCCAAGTCACGGTCTCCCATGTCCCTCAGAAGGCGCATTTGAAAAAATTTGGATTTAGAACTAATAACGCAAAGACCTGATAATTCTAAGGCTCTGCTAGTGCAGGTAGTAATATTGGCATTAAGTATTCTGGCCGTCTATCCCACTCACCCTTAGGTTCTTTCTTTACCTTGAAGTCGATTTCTAACCTCCTGTCTCGCAATTCCTCAATAAAATTCTTCTTAGGTCAAGTCATCTTACATGTCATCCCTTCTTTCTGAGCAAGGAAGATATCAATCGGTGTTGGAGACCTAAAGAAATGTAATCTTCTGCACATATCTCTAGCATTATAATGAGTACTCAAATGTTTATACAGAGGGACCTCTTCAAAATCAAAATCAAAAAATAATACGTGAAAGGACCCTGAAAATAAAGGAGACCAAGAATTATACTACAAAACAAAGAGATAGGGATAAGTTATGGTAGGTCACTCCCTTCAGAGTAGACTCAGGCAAATAGATGCATAAATAATAATCATGCTCTTGCATAACTCCAGAGTACTCGTGCAACCGTTTAAAGAAAACAGTATTAGTATTGTTCCCTTGGAAGCATTCTCCATGTAAAATCTTCATAATAAACCTATATTGTTCATCTAGGTGAGTTGAATTAGACTTAGCTATAATGGAAGCATGCTTAGCAGGAGAATTTAAGCTTACTAATATACCAATCAACAAAATAACCAAGACAACTGCCAAGACTGTTAGTAACACTCTGTATTTGTTTGGTGAGTTAGACATCATGGTTTCTCTAAAGACAGGTTTCAAGGAACACAGAATAAAAGCACATCTATTTTCCATCATCTACTGGTGAAAATCAGCAAAACTTTTATTAGTTCAGAGATGAGTATATGAGTTAATTTATCTTAATCAGGTACCCCTAACCCTACATCAGATTCCTCTTTAATCATAACCCTACTCTTTTACTGGTGCGTGGGTCCTAAGAAATCCATACGTTCAGTACAGTTATCAGTTAGTTTGGACAGTTTACTTGAATTTAGTTAGGCAAAAAACAAAAACTGATCAATCTCCAGTGCAGTAGCCCTATTGGCAGAGGGGTTTCAAGCACTTTCAATCAATCCTCAGTATTATGTGTTCTCAAGTCAGGCCCACTTTCAGCAGAGAATGTCCACTCAGGAGCTGAGTACATTGAACTAGGCACCAGGGCTCTCTTTGATCTCCTCATTACATGCTGTTCATCTTTACTGTCACTTTGCTCACTTTTCTCTGTTTCTACAGTCTCAGTGATGTGTTCCTTGGACCCAACAGCTCTCAGCCACCTTTCCCTTCTTACCCTCTCTCTGGCTGCACTGCTTTGCCCACCTTCAGGCTCAGAGTTGTTGTTCACTGTCTCTTCAACTTATTTAGCTGTGGCTATTCCTGTCTCATTCTCACAGGCACAGCACTTGCCTCTGGTTGACTTGGAGACACTTAGTGGCACTGTTCCCCAACTTCATTTAGGGTGCACAAGAATTTGACTCTGCAAATCAGTGGTTGTTTTTGCCGCCTCTTCACTACCAAGTCTCACTCTTTGGGTGTGAGAAGCATGTACCCAGCTGGGGAGGCCTCCAGATTTCACTGCTGCGTTCATCACAATAATTGCTTGAAAGGGGTCACAACAGCGGGGCTCAAGACATTTCCTACTGACATGTTTCTTTATTAGGGCCCAGTCTTCTGGACTTAAATTGTAAACTGTTTGTGGATCAGAAGGGGCGTTGTGGCCTCAACCTGATGAAGGTTTTTTGCTTGACAATTGCGGCAACACTGCTGCTAAGTACTGTTTCCCGTTTGGTTATGACTGCCTGTGGTTTCATACAGTAACTGTGCTCTTTATGTTATTATGAAGATTCTTGTTTGATTAACATAAGCCCTGAAGATGTCCTATGTTAGGACGAAACATATGTTGGCTATTTTCTTTAAACATTTGGGCAGTTAAACATTTCCCTAATCCTTGGATTGAGACTCCAACATCCAACCAATACGGGCGGAAGACTTGTGTTACAACAGCGAATTACATGAGTTTTGGACTGAAAAGAATTACCAACCTTTCTTCTTTTGAGAGCATACTGTTTGGTGGACATTTTTCTAATTAAATGATTTATGTTTTGGATCAATGGTCACAATTTAGTATTTGGTTGGACAAGATTGTTTAAATAAATGTGATGCTTTACACTGAGGAATTAACTTTTCTTCTTATGATAACAAACTATTTGGTGGACACTTTTTCTAATCAAGTGATCTATGTTTTGGACCAATGGTCATAACGAATGGCCTGAACAATTAGAGTATTTGGTTGAACGAGATTATCTTAATAAATGTAATGCTTTACGTTGAGGATTATATGGTATAGGATCAAATAATATGTTCTAATTCAAACAAAGTTTACGGGTATTCATAACTATTATGAGAATACTAAACAATGTTATTAGGACATTTATAATTGGTAATGATGATTTACTGTTTCAAGGAGGTTTCTGAATTGAATTTTTATATGACTGAACAAATGTTTGTGTAATTAACAATCATTTACATATGTGTGCCTCACTTGCTATTATTCGACCTGATGAAGGACAGAAAACAACATCAGCCAATCCCTTGCAGTAGTCGAGAACCATATCATCTGTAGTATTCAGAAGGGCAGCTGCAGGCACAGCCAGAACATGAAGACTCATAGCTTTCCCCATAAGGATTTCATGTGGGAACAGTCTGGTCCTCAAATCAGGAGTACTTCATAGACTCATCGACACAGAGGGAGTGGCATCAGGCCACTTGAGGGACATGGACTCTAAGACTTTGGCATCTTACCAACAGCCCTTTCGTCCTGCTTTTCAGCAACATCAGCAATATAGAGCACTATCTTCAGCAGCCTATTCTAAACAGCAGCCAAGAAGAAGACAAGCTACTTCCGCCACAGACACAACTAGGAAACAGTGACAACCTGAATATGCCTGCTACAACCCTTACTCGTTTTCCAGTGAGTGCCAGAATTTCCCAACACCTGCATCATTGGACTAAGATTACTACAGACAAGTGGGTCATGAATCTCATCGAATATGGCCATACCTTGGAGTTTACTCATCTTCTACCTAGGACTTCACCAGCAAAAGTCATATTCTTCAGGCAGAAGTTTCCACCATGATGTTCAAAGGAACTATAGAACTGGTTCAGTTTCCCCAGAAATGAAAAGGATTTTATTCCAGTTTTTTCCTTCTAATGAAGAAGTCAGGGGAGTGGCGTCCAATCCTTGACCTCAGAAAACTCAAGAAGTACCTGAAAAAATATTCTTTCCATTTCGTTTCCCTCATAGGAAATTCTCTAACTTCTCAACCTTGGAGATTTTCTTACCAGCCTCAACGTACAGGATGCATATTTTCACATTCCCATCTACCCCAACCATTGCAAGTTCCTCAGATTCACAGTAACCAGTACACATTACCAGTTCAAAGCCTTGTCCTTCAGTCTCCAATCTGCTGGCTGGTTATTTACAAAATGTCTTGTGCCAGTGGCATCCCACCTGCAACAGCCAGGCATCCACGTTTTCCCTCATCTCGACAGCTGGCTGATAAAGGCTCCATCTTCCCAACAGGCGTCGAGTGATACTGTCAGATTGCTTCGCCTCTTTTAAAGCCTGGGGCTCACAGTCAATTTCCAGAAATCCTTTCTTTCCCCTACAACATGGATAACTTTTCTAGGGGCAATTCTTGACACATTACTCGACAAGGCATTCTTGTCTGTAGAGAGGCAGCAAACATTCTCTTCTCTAGCCTGCTCCCTTTCAAAAAGAAAGTGTGCTTCAGTTTGCCTGTTCAAATCTAGACTTGGCATGATGTCCTAGGCCATCCTCCTTATACCTCATACTCGTCTCAAAATGCAGCCCTTCCAGAAACAATTGGATGCACAATGCCTTCAGTCAGAAGGACACTTCGATGACATTGTACATATCACACCTGTCATGCAAGTGGTCTTACACTTGTGGATAAACTCCAGCAATCTCTCTGCAGGACTAACATGCTTTCCTACCACTTCAGAATACATCATTACAACAGACCCTTGGGATGGTGAGCTGATCTGCAGAATCTGCAGAGTAAGGGCAAGTGGCCTCCAGACCAGTTGAAACTGCACATCAGCTTTGTCAAGCTCAGAGCACACTCTCTAGCTCTGCAAGTGTTCCTACTGAGAACTCAAGGTTCCTAGGTGTGGATAAGAACAGACAACACAACAAGCATGCATTACCTCAACAAACAAGAAGGTACAAGATCCCAGATTCTGTCCCAAGAATCTCAGGCTTTCTGGTAGAGCACACCAACTCATGAAGTGACCATAAGGGCAGAACATCTCCCAGGACTACGCAACTCTCTAGCAGACACCTTGAGCAGAACGACCCATAGTTGTCACGAACGGATGTTAAACCAACTGGTCTTTAATGCCATATTTCAGAAATGGAGCAAATCCAACCTTGATCTATTTGCAACATGAGAGAACAAGATATGGCAGTTTTACGCCAGCAGATATCCTCAAAAGGAATCGTAGGGGGATGCCCTTTTGATGCAACGGTCCAGGACCTATGCCTATGATTTTCCCCTAGATCCCTGTTATTCCCAGAATTCTCAGAAAAATCAAACTGAACCATGCCGTCTAATACTCATTGCATCACCATGGCCCAGACAACACTGGTTTACGGTGCTTCTCATGTTGTCAGTGGACAAGCACATTCAGTTTGAGCCCCTAGTAGACTTGGTGTTGATAAACAATCAGCAGGTCCTTCATCCAAACCTGATTTCCCTGCTTTTTTCAGCCTGGCTCCTGAGCACCATGAGATACACCACCTAGATATTCCGAAGTACTGTTGGAATATTCTTGTGAGGGCTAGAACTGATTCTACCAACACCACATATCACCTCAAATGGAAACAATGCTGTCTTTGGTGTTAGAAATACAATATACACCCTATTACATCTCCTCCTGAACAAATGTTACCATATCTACTATCTCTAGCCAAACCTGGTCTATCACATTCCTCTGTCAAAGTGCATTTGGCTTCTATTTGCAGATATAGGTGAACTTTAGGATCTCCTTCCTTAATGTCACATAGATTAGTTAATCAATTCCTCAAAGGACATTTCTGAGTGTATACTCCAATAAAGTCACTGCCCCCTGCATGGCAACTTAATACCATATTATCTCAATTGATGAAAAGTCTGTTTGAACCAACTCACAGAGCTGAGCTTAAGATCCCTTCCTGGAAAGTGGCTCTTTTACTTGCTCTTTCCTCTGCTAGTAAGCAAACTACAAGCATTCAATACTAAAAACCCTGTCTTACAATTCAAGGATACCATGGTAGTCCTACAAACTAATCCCAAGTTCATACCTAAGAGTCCTACTGATTTCCATCTAAATCATCCAGTTATGCTTAAGACTTTCTTTCCAATACTCAAACATCCGCAGAACAGAGTCTTCATACCTTTGATGTCAAGAGATGTTTAAAATTTTACTTACATCGAACAAATCACATTTGTACTACTGATCACCTTTTCTTGGCCTATGGTCACACTAACGAAGGTGGACCAGTCTCCAAGTCCACTATAGCAAGATGAATTTCATTGCCTATTCATTTTTGCCATTCTAAAGCAGGCAGACTTTTAAGACAAAAGACTAGAGTGAACTCTACCAGAGCAGTTTCCACACAGCGGCCTTATTTGCTTGGGTATCCATTGACAATATATGCCGTGCTGCATCTTGGAAGAGCAGAGCATGTTCACCCAGCACTACTGTCTGGATTCAGCACCACTGATACAGCTGTGGGTCAGGCGGTACTTAGAAGAGTCTTTTTACAAAAAAAATATAATGATGTACCACCATCTGCTATTATATCAATGTGTTTTCAATTGAAATATGTATGTATTTGTTCTCTCGTTCTCCAGTATTAGTATCTTTTATAGATTCACATGCGACCCACACTCCTCACCTAAGAGGCTCTGCTTCTTGGTCAGTGAGGTATATCATACTCATATATACTGCTTACTATGATACCATGGGACTCCCACTTCGGAGAAGGAGAATGATTCAAGCATGTGAATCTATGAAAGATACCAATCCCCGGAGAAAGGGAGTTACAGGTAAGTAACAAATTCTATATCTATTGACATAAACAGCCTATCACATAGACTGTAAAAAGTTGTATCCCATTTCATGAAGTTACGTATAGTGTATGTTTTATGGGTATTATATGAACACATTTCTGTTTTATTTTTACCAAACTGACAGACATTATGTCTGCCACAGACATAAAATCAATTAGGTTTACTTGGTAACCACTCCAATATTTTATTTGTATTTGGTTCACTTCTAACGCAGCTGGGGCACACTAAGTTCTTAATTGTTCTGCCTTTCCGGTAAACCACACATGGTTTCAGGGGTACCATACCTTCCTGAAGGTCCATGTTACATAGTAAGGCCCAATTTTTCCTCAAGATTTTGTAAACATGTGCACGGTACCTATCATATTGGGTAACTAACCTAACTGGTTGTTCCCCATCTCTGGTGTTATGCTTTCGTTTGACCGTCTGATTTCCAAAGGTTTCTTACCTTTTCAATTTAGACACCCTTGTCTCCGCCTTTCTCAGGCAATACTCATCATAGCCTCTCTCCTTGAAATTAAATGAAATTTCCTCACTTCTTTTATGAAAATCTTCATCCTGACTATCTGGTATACCTTAGGAAACACTAGAGATAAGTAGTAGCTGCCTACCCAATTTAAAAGAAGTTAAAAATAAGCATCTTACAGATATAATATACATCAAGAATAACAGGATCGCTTCCACCAAACACCGGCTCTTCAAAACCTCAAATCTCTGAACACATTAACTCCAATCCATCATCTGAGAATTTCTAATCTTTCCTATTTTTCTCTTTAAACAAAGCTTTCCTATACCCAGCTTTGGGTGAATCACAGCAATCTTTAATTTCTCATCTGCCTTTTTCCATGCACACTTTTTTAAAGATGTTTTTAGTTTTAAATACAAGGTTGTAGTCATTCAACTCGTAATCAAGTATTGCGAAAGGGAGAGTCATTCCCTTACAAATACATTGGTGAATTTTACATGTGACATCAGTATTATTAGCATACTGATTCTCCTCGTTCTGTAGGAATCGCTGATGTTTTTCACCAAAAACCTACCCAGGGCAAGTCATGGTGCCACATGTCCCTCAGTAAGCCCATTGGAAATAATTTTGAATTAGAACTATTAATGCAAAGATCCAATACTTCTCCAAACTCCTCTAGTGTGAGCAGTAACAATGGCACTGAGTATTATGGGCATCTGTCTCACTTACCCTTAGGTTCTTCCCTTTCCTTGAAGTTGTTTCTAACTTCCTGTCTTGGATTCCTCAAAAAAGTTCTTCTCAGGTCTAGTCATGAAACATGTCATCACTTCTTTTTTGAGCATCGGAGACATCAGTCTGTTTAAGACCTACAGAAATGCCATACAGTGCCCATATGCTGTTCTTGGCTCTTTTGGCAGGGTCAGACTCAAACATTTTGCCTTCGCCATCTTGTTTTCGGGAACCCATTTTCGTTGGATTTTAGGACTCAGAGCACTTTACCACTGCTAACCAGTGTTAAAGTGCTTGTGCACCCTTCTTTAAACATTGTAAGACCGACCTACACCCATTTAGCACATTTAATGTACTTTTAAATCCCTAGTAAAGTGGTACTAACTGTACCCAAGGTCTGAAAATTAAATGCTACTTGTGGGCCTGCAGCACTTAATGTGCCAACCACTTAAGTAGCATTTTTAGACAAGTTTTAGTCCTGCCACAGTAGCCTATGTGAGCAGTTTTAAACTGATATTTCAAACTGGCAGGGTAAACCTCTTGCTAGGCCTAAACCTTCCCCTTTAATACATATAAGTCACCCTTAGGGGAGGCCCTAAACAGCTCAGGAGGCAGTGTATTGAAAAAGTTGTACATGTACTTTTAACTTTTACATGTCTTGGTAGTGAAAAACTATTAAATTTGTTTTTTCACTACTGTAAAGCCTTCCTCTCCAATAGGATAAATTTGGGTTAACTTTCATTTGGGAGCAGGTGAGTATGACAAGTTTGATGTCTAAAGAATTATAATTTAAATCCCTCTTTAATGGCAAAGTCAGATTTTAAATCACAATTCTGAAAATGGCACCTTCAAAAGCTGGCATTTTCTTGTTCCAACCATTTGGTGCCTACAGCCTGTATCCTGGGTCACATGACTAGGTGTAGCTGGCGCTTGGTCTTTGTGTATTGCTCCCAGACAGTGAGACAATGGGAAGATAGGTGTTGGCAGGATAGTCACCCGTGACTTGATGAAGAGGAAGAACTATCACTACAATACTTGTACATCACAAAGGTTTTGCCTGAGCACACTCACAAAGGGTTTGACACTAGTCATTTGTGACCACAGACAATCTGGGACCAGGGCCGGGAAGCAGGAAATTCCAAACACCTCTGTGGGTGGATAACTCCAGAACCTTATCCTACTTCAAAGTGGACACCATGTATAAATATTGGACCCTCAGGCCCAACTCTTCAGTACACCTCTGGACCTGTGCAAGACTCAGTAGGACTGCTGTGCTGCTCTCCAAGAAGAACCACTCTCTGTTGCCCTGCTGCCTGAGTGAAGGATTGGACCTGTATCTTGAATCCAGGACCACCAGAGTGACTCCAAAGGCTATTTGGCCAGCATCACGATTAGGATCCCAGGGACAGAAAAAGCACCAACCAACTTGAACCCAGCACCTGGATCCTGTCTGCTGTGAGTCCTATTCCCCAAGTGGCAACACCCCAGTCCTGGACCCTTGGAAGTGGACCTGAAGGTGCTCTGTCAGCCCAGCTGGGGACCTGCCAGCATCTCTTTGCAAGCTGCTTTGGAACTGCTACAGATTAGCACATCCTCTCCACCGGACCCCGCATCTCAACCCTCAACCCTGCAGCTTCTCCAGAACTGCTGCAGTGAAAGGCAGGGCTTAAGATACATTTGTGCAGCGGGCCTCATTTAGGGGGATATTTATAGTCCCCTTGCGCCACGTTGAGCCACATTAATGTAATTATTTATTACATAAATGTGGCCCAATGAGGCCTAAATCTCGGCGTCGTATTTACAGGGTGGCGCAATGCATGCATTGTGCCATCCTGCAACTCTTTGCGCTACATTATGCTTGTGCCAGGCATAATGTATTCAAAGGGGGCGTTCCCCCGCTAGGGGAGCTGAAAAAATGGCATAAGGAAATCTATGAGATTTCCTTGCCCCATTTTTTACGGCACTTTTAACGCCTGCTTAAGAGCTGGCATTAAAAGGGAGCTTCCATTCTTTAGAATGGAGCCCTTGGTACTCTGCAGGAGTAGCGCCAATATTGTGGCGCTACTCCTGCAGAGTACATCAATAGGGTCATGTGAAATTATGCTATTGCCCCCTACCCTGCGCCATGGTGTGCTGTCTTTTAAATACAGCACACACATGGTGGTGGTAGGGGGGTGCTAAGGGGCGAAGGGAAAGTGACACTGCACTCAGGGCAGCGCTACTCCCATATATCTGCCCCTTAGTCCCTGTATTCTGCCCACACTCCATAGCGGTTGGCCTGAACATGTAACTTTGTCCCTGTGTGGTGCGACCAGAAAACAATAGTTGACGCTTTGTGCTCTAGGCACTATTTATACTTACATCTTTAAAATTGCATATTTTACTGATTGTCGTTTTGGTCTCACATAATTTATTACATTTTGGTCTATTTTTCTAAATTGGTGTGGGATTTTTTTGAGTTGTATTTTCACATTATTACTGTTTGAAGAGCTGTGTAAATACTCTACACATTGCCTCCAAGTTAAGCCTGACTGCTCATTCCAAGCTATCCGAGGGTTAAACACAGGTTACTTTGGGGTTTGCTTGCGACTTCACCCTGACAGGAATAGTGGTCTCTGCTTGAGTAGGGTTCCAAGCCCTTCATCCAGTAACCCAGCTTCCTACACCACATATCTATATGGAGGTGGTGCAGTTAAGCAGGACTACGTATGTCATATATATGATTATATGGAACAGGTTTCTAGCTTAGTGAATGTGTTTTGGGGATTGCAAACATGGACCATTGCAATACATAAAGGCAATGCTGTAAGAAAACCATCTTTGCCAGGGCCACCTCCCCGTAAGGAACAGCTAAATAGTATTCCAGAACTTGAGAGAAGTTTAAAGTCCCTCTACTACTCTACATTTAATGAATAGCCCTTCGTTTCATTGTACGTAACTTGGATGTCAAGATATCAAAACTCTGTTCCACACCATAATCCTACCCTAGGCAAGTCAGGGTCTCCCATGTCCCTCAGAAGGCGCATTTGAAAAAAATTGGATTTCGAACTAATAACGCAAAGACCTGATAATTCTAAGGCTCTGCTAGTGCAGGTAGTAATATTGGCATTAAGTATTCTGGCCGTCTATCCCACTCACCCTTAGGTTCTTTCTTTACCTTGAAGTTGATTTCTAACCTCCTGTCTCGCAATTCCTCAATAAAATTCTTCTTAGGTCAAGTCATCTTACATGTCATCCCTTCTTTCTGAGCAAGGAAGATATCAATCGGTGTTGGAGACCTAAAGAAATGTCATCTTCTGCACATATCGCTAGCATTATAATGAGTACTCAAATGTTTATACAGAGGGACCTCTTCAAAATCTAAATTAAAAAAATAATACGTGAAACGACCCTGAAAATAAAGGAGACCAAGAATTATACTACAAAACAAAGAGATAGGGATAAGTTATGGTAGGTCACTCCCTTCAGAGTAGACTCAGGCAAATAGATGCATAAATAACAATCATGCTCTTGCATAACTCGAGAGTACTCGTGCAACCTTTTAAAGAAAACATTATTAGTATTGTTCCCTTGGAGGCATTCTCCATGTAAAATCTTCATAATAAACCTATATTGTTCATCTAGGTGAGTTGAATTAGACTTAGCTATAATGGAAGCATGCTTAGCAGGAGAATTTAAGCTTACTAATATACCAATCAAAAAAATAACCAAGACAACTGCCAAGACTGTTAGTAACACTCTGTATTTGTTTGGTGAGTTAGACATCATGGTTTCTCTAAAGACAGGTTTCAAGGAACACAGAATAAAAGCACATCTATTTTCCATCATCTACTGGTGAAAATCAGCAAAACTTTTATTAGTTCAGAGATGAGTATATGAGTTCATTTATCTTAATCAGGTACCCCTAACCCTACATCTGATTCTTCTTAAATCATAACCCTACTCTTTTACTGGTGCATGGGTCCTAAGAAATCCATACGTTCAGTACAGTTATCAGTTAGTTTGGACAGTTTACTTGAATTTAGTTAGGCAAAAAACAAAAACTGATCAATCTCCAGTGCGGTAGCCCTATTGGCAGAGGTTTTTCAAGCACTTTCAATCAATCCTCAGTATCATGTGTTCTCAAGTCAGGCCCACTTTCAGCAGAGAATGTCCATTCAGGAGCTGAGTACATTGAACTAGGCACCAGGGCTCTCTTTGATCTCCTCATTACATGCTGTTCATCTTTGCTGTCACTTTGCTCACTTTTCTCTGTTTCTACAGTCTCAGTGATGTGTTCCTCTGACCCAACAGCTCTCAGCCACCTTTCCCTTCTTACCCTCTCTCTGGCTGCACTGCTTTGCCCACCTTCAGGCTCAGAGTTGTTGTTCACTGTCTCTTCAACTTATTTAGCTGTGGCTATTCCTGTCTCATTCTCACAGGCTCAGCACTTGCCTCTGGTTGACTTGGTGACACTTAGGGGGTCATTCTGACCTCGGCGGTCGGTGATAAAGCGGCGGCCAACCCGCCAACAGGCAGGCGGTCAAAAAAATGGAATTCTGACCCTGGCGGGAACCGCCAACACAGACCGCCACTTTAACACTCCGACCGCCACGGCGGGACAGACAAACAGCGCGGCGGTCACCGCCAACAGGCAGGCGGCAGACAATGTACCGCCCACACTATCACGACCCACCAATCCGCCACCTTTTCCGGGGCGGGAGCCCCGCCTATAAAAACACAGCGGAAACAGACATTTCCAATGGAAAACGCTCACCTCGACACACTCCACGCGGAATCGGGACAGCATGGAACCGGAACTCCACATCCTCCCAGCCATTGCCTTCCTGCTCTTCTTCCAGGATCACGAACCTCGCCGCAGACGACAACGGTGAGTACTGCACCTACGACACAGGGAAGGGGGGAGGAGGAAAGGTTACGGGCACACACATACGCCACACACCCACCCCCACCCTCACCCCCACCGAAATACCTACACACCAATGCAGATTAAAAAGTCAGAGTGACACCCCCAAACCCCCACAATAAAAAATACAAAGACAAAAGCAATGACTGTAAAATTAGAACTATATTATTGCAACAATGAAGTATAGCGATCTTAGCAACATATAAAGAATGATTACACATCTAGAACCATATCCATACAAGTAGCAAAAGTCCTGCACAGTTTTGCAAAGTTCAAATGTCCGTGGGCCAATGTTCAGCAACACATGGGCAAAGCCCACACACGAGATCGAGTCCATTGGAGAGAACACTGCTGGGGCATCACAAAAATTAAAAACATGCACCTCAGGGGGAAGGGAAGGGGGGGCACCTCAGCCACATGAGTCCACGACGCCAGATCCACGAAGGGCCTCCATGCCCACTGTGCCATCCTGGGGAGTGCAAAGCCACAGTCTCACAAGTCTCTACAGTGGGTGGGTTGCCCACTGTGCCATCCTGGGAAGTGCAAAGCCACAGTCTCACAAGTCTCTACAGTGGGTGGGTTGCCCACTGTGCCATCCTGGGGAGTGCAAAGCCACAGTCTCTCAAGTCTCTACAGTGGGTGGCTTGCCCACTGTGCCATCCTGGGGAGTGCAAAGCCACAGTCTCTCAAGTCTCTACAGTGGGTGGCTTGCCCACTGTGCCATCCTGGGGAGTGCAAAGCCACAGTCCATCAGGTGGATAACATAGTCCACTGGTCATGGAGGAGGCATGGTGGGCAGAGTGCCTCATGAAGCCCTGCCCGACACAGAACCGGGACTGCCAATAGGCCAGCGGTGCTTGAGACGGCGGTGCCCAGCGGAGCGGTGCTTGACAGGAAGGGCCCAGCGGAGCAGTGCTTGAGATGAAGGGCCCAGCGGAGCGGTGCTTGAGATGAAGGGCCCAGAGGAGCGGTGCTTGACAGGAAGGGCCCAGCGGAGCGGTGCTTGAGATGAAGGGCCCAGCGGAGCGGTGCTTGACAGGAAGGGCCCAGCGGAGCAGTGCTTGAGATGAAGGGCCCAGCGGAGCGGTGCTTGACAGGAAGGGCCCAGCGGAGCGGTGCTTGACAGGAAGGGCCCAGCGGAGCGGTGCTTGAGATGAAGGGCCCAGCGGAGCGGTGCTTGAGATGAAAGGCCCAGCGGAGCGGTGCTTGACAGGAAGGGCCCAGCGGAGCGGTGCTTGACAGGAAGGGCCCAGACTGGCGGTGCTTGAGATGAAGGGCCCAGCGGAGCGGTGCTTGAGATGAAGGGCCCAGCGGAGCGGTGCTTGACAGGAAGGGCCCAGCGGAGCGGTGCTTGAGATGAAGGGCCCAGCGGAGCGGTGCTTGAGATGAAGGGCCCAGCGGAGCGGTGCTTGAGATGAAGGGCCCAGCGGAGCGGTGCTTGACAGGAAGGGCCCAGCGGAGCGGTGCTTGACAGGAAGGGCCCAGCGGAGCGGTGCTTAAGATGAAGGGCCCAGCGGAGCGGTGCTTGAGATGAAGGGCCCAGCGGAGCGGTGCTTGACAGGAAGGGCCCAGCGGAGCGGTGCTTGAGATGAAGGGCCCAGCGGAGCGGTGCTTGAGATGAAGGGCCCAGCGGAGCGGTGCTTGACAGGAAGGGCCCAGCGGAGCGGTGCTTGAGATGAAGGGCCCAGCGGAGCGGTGCTTGAGATGAAGGGCCCAGCGGAGCGGTGCTTGACAGGAAGGGCCCAGCGGAGCGGTGCTTGAGATGAAGGGCCCAGCGGAGCGGTGCTTGAGATGAAGGGCCCAGCGGAGCGGTGCTTGACAAGAAGGGCCCAGCGGAGCGGTGCTTGACAGGAAGGGCCCAGCGGAGCGGTGCTTGACAGGAAGGGCCCTTGTTCAGCGGTGCACCTCACGGTGGTCCTTGTTCAGCGGTGCACCTCACGGCGGCCCTTGTTCAGCGGTGCACCTCACGGCGGCCCTTGTTCAGCGGTGCACCTCACGGCGGTCCTTGTTCAGCGGTGCACCTCACGGCGGCCCTTGTTCAGCGGTGCCTGTATTGTGTTTCGGGTGAACCACACCTGGCCAATACTTGTCGCTCAGTCAGCATCAGACCTTTCCGTTGCAGGGCCCTCCTGTGATGGAGTCCTGGGTCTCTTCCGATACCCCCGGAATGGGGCTGGTGGGGCCCTCATGGCCAGGTCGGCTGCTCCCTGCCTTTTCTGTTTTGCTGCCCTTGGCCTCCTTGGCAGACTGTCCGTGGCCCTTGGCTCCCCTACCCGTTGTGGCAGGTGACGGTGCAAGGCTACCCTCCTTGGGGCAGGCGTATCAGGCCTGTCGCGCCTAGCCTTCAGTTTTTTGCTCCTCTTCCCAGGGGGGGGGCTGGCTGTGCCTTTGCTGCTGGACGATGTCCCAGCCCAAGGAAAGGGCGGACTCCAAAAACCAGACACGATGTTCTTGGGAGTTGCTGGGCTGGTGGTGGCTGAGGTGTTTGTGGAACTCTTACGGGATGGAGGGGGTGGGTCAGGTGAGGAAAAGAGGTCCACTTTAGAGAGGAAAGGTTTTTTAGGAGCCATGGGAAGGGTAGCTGGAGTGGGTATGGGAGTGGAGGAAGAGGATGTGGTTGTAGGAGAGTCAAGTGTGCTGTCTTTGGGTGCAGGTGCTTGGGCTGGAGGCTGACGTGAGGTGGATGGCTGTTGGGTGGGTGCCTGCCTGCGTTTGTGTGGTTTGGAAGAGGGGGTGACAGACACACTTGGAGAGGACACAGGGGACGTGTACATGCCAGTGGGGGTGGTGACTTCACGTGTGCGGACTGTACTGGAGGGTGTGCTGGTGATGGGTGTAATGGCTGATGGTGGTGTGCTTGCAAGTCTGAGTGGAGACGTCACAGGGAGGGAGGAGGGAGACGAGGAGGTGGGGGACACAGAGGAGGTAGTGGCTGTTGGCATGTCTGCATCTGTCTGTTGCTTAGGTGAATGCTTGTGTGTTCTGTGGTGCTTATGTCTGGATGAGCTGACCTTGGGTGTTGAGGTGTGTGCAGGCTGGTCTGTAGGTGTGGATGGGATAGGCAGAGGAACAGGAGACTGGGACAGGGTGGAGGCAGTTAGAAGAGGGAGGCTGGAGACAGGGACAATTGCTGCCGTCAGTGCTGAGGCCAGAGCGTTGAACGATCGCTGCTGGGCAGCCTGACCCGAATGAAGGCCCTCCAGGTACGCATTGATTTGATGCACCTCCCTCTCCACACCCTGGATGGCATTCAAAAGGGTAGACTGCCCAACAATGATGGTCCTCAGGAGGTCAATGACCTCCTCACTGAGGGCAGCAGGGGTGACTGGGGCAGGGCCTGAGGTGCCTGGGGAGAAGGAGATGGCCGGCTTCCTGGCCGTGCGGGCACGGGCCGAAGGCCGAGGGGCTGCTGGGAGGGCGGTGCTGGTGCGCTGGGTGGCGGCTGTACCTGTAGTATCGGTGGGCACGGATGTTGCCGCCACCGCAAGGGAGCTCCCTTCCGAGGACGTGTCGGTGTCACTGACGTCTGCACGGGTCCCCGTGGTGGAGCCCCCCTCGCCCTCCGTCACACTGGTCATGTCCGAGTCCGTTGCATGGCCCTCCGGGGCCATGTGAGATGCAGCTCCCTCTTGCGCCGATGCCACTTCTCCTCTGCCTGATGATGCTAATGCACACATTCACAGAAAAACAAAGAAAATGGGGGACGGGTAGAAAACATAAAGACGAGTTGAGTGCATGCATTGGGGACACCGTTGGCGGAGAGGACAGACACAGAAGCCCCCTGCACTACGCTGCGCACTTGGGATACACAACTCCTTCCATGGGACATGCCCTACATGCCTATGGGCGACAACTGCCCACACAGAATACACAGGTCCATGAATCGCGTTACTAGGCACCCTACAGAGGTGGGGGGCGGGGGCACAGGACCATACCTCACGGAGGGGCCTATCCTACAGAAATCGCCCTGGCCTAGGGATACCCACAGCCCTCCTCCCCCACCCAGGCACCTTCACTGCGCACAAAATAGCTGAATGTGCTGCTACTCACCCCCTTGTGTCTGCTGTGATGTCCTCAAGTGCCCATCTAAATCGGGGTAGGCCACCGCCAGGATCCGGAACATCAGGGGGGGTCAATGTTTGACTGGCACCCCTCCTAGGTTGGGAGGCCATCCCCAGCAGAGCCTCCGCGGTCTTCCTGCTCCCGCGGCGGATGTCCTCCCACCTCTTGTGGCAGTGGGTGCCCCGTCTGTTGTGGACCCCCAGGGCCCGGACGTCCTTGGCGATGGCACGCCAAATGTCGATCTTCTGATGGGCGCTGACCTATGTGACATGTACAGGGGGGGAAGAGAAACATCATCACTTTTCTGCATGCTCGATGTGAGTGGCCCCCTCTCCCCAAACTTGCCATGTAGCACATGCTCTCATCTGTTGTGCCATGCATTCGTCATTCGCTGCCCTCCCCTCCATCGTACATATTCACCACTCATCACAGGCATACCCACTATGCATTGCCCGCCGTGTACTCACCTGTTGGTCTGGAGGACCGTAGAGTAGCGCATACTGGGGGAGGACCCCGTCCACGAGCTTCTCCAACTCTTCGGAACTGAAGGCGGGGGCCCTTTCCGCAGTCGCAGCAGCCATTGTCACTTCCAGACCGAGGTCACAGCAGCACTTGCAGTATAGGTCCTCTCCTGTGGATGCTCAGGTCTCGTGTGATTAAGCATAGAGAAAATGGCGATTACGGCCGCGGTGGTGCGTACCGCGGCGGTGCGTACCGCGACCGCCGGCGCTCATCGCCATTGGCTCCTGAAACCCATAGGGTTCAATGTTGTCCAATGCGGCTTTGCGCCGCGGACTGCGACCGCCTACCGCCACGGTGTGCCACGCCAGCGCAATGACCTCACTTCATATTGTCACACTTCACAGGTCAGGCAGCCGCCATTTCAAGGGCCCACATGGCTTAATTTCTACTGCGTCACACATGGCTAGGCCTTGCTCCGACATTCATACTAGCCATTCAATCCCGAGAGATTCGTGTTATGTGCATGCTGTGGGCACTTACCTGTGGGTTGCTTGACTCTGTGCTCCATGTTGTCCTTCCTAGGCACCGTCCGCTGGGACTTGCGAGGAGACGGAGGAATGTTCCCGTGTACAGACCGCTGGTGGACCTGTCGACAATGGAAGAAAGACATGTCATACTCACCTACAGACTCAACCGTGCCACTATACAGGAACTGTGTGGCCAGCTGGAGCCAGACCTGATGTCACCCATCCGCCAACCCACAGGGATTCCGCCTCTAGTGCAGGTGCTGTCAGTACTGCATTTTTTGGCTAGTGGATCATTTCAAACTACAGTGGCCATTTCATCTGGGATGTCTCAGCCTATGTTTTCAAAGGTGTTGTCCAGAGTGTTGTCTGCCCTGATGAAATACATGCGGAGCTACTTAATTTTCCCTGAGGTGGGTGACTTGCCCACAGTGAAGGGTGATTTCTATGTCCTTGGACACATTCCCAATATCATTGGTGCCATTGATGGTACCCATGTGGCTTTGGTTCCCCCAAAAGACAATGAACAGGTGTACAGAAACCGAAAAAATTATCATTCGATGAATGTCCAGGTGGTCTGTTTGGCTGACCAGTATATCTCCCATTTAAATGCCAAGTTCCCTGGGTCAGTGCATGACGCGTACATCATGCGAAATAGCAGCATCCCTTATGTGATGGAACAGCTACAGAGACACCGTGTGTGGCTAATTGGTGACTCTGGTTACCCCAACCTGCCTTGGCTATTGACCCCAGTGAGGAATCCCAGGACCAGGGCAGAGGAACGGTACAATGAGGCCCATGGGCGGACTAGGAGGATGATTGAGTGGACCTTCAGCGTCCTGAAGGCCAGGTTTAGGTGCCTGCATATGACTGGTGGATCCCTAATGTACTCACCAAAGAAGGTGTGTCATATCATCGTGGCCTGCTGCATGCTTCACAACCTGGCTTTGCGACGCCAGGTGCCTTTCCTGCAGGAGGATGATCCAGATGGTGGTGTTGTGGCCGCTGTGGAGCCTGTGGAGAGTGAAGAGGAGGAAGACGAAGCGGACGACACAGACAACAGGGACAGAGTGATACTACAGTATTTCCAGTAACACACAGGTAAAAATCTACTCCTGCATTGTATTATATCTGTAACTGTAGTGGCTCTCTACTGTCTGACCTTTCACCCCAATGTGTGATTACTTAGTTGTGTATTTCACTTCCTATTTCAGTGATCTGATCCCCACGGAGTGCCCTCTGGTTTATTTCCCCATGGACTACCGCTGTGTGACACTGGTATGTTGTCATCACGATGTAAATAGAAATGTTTGGTTGGTTATATCGAATACATTTGGATTTAAATAAATAGATAGCAGACTCCAGTTGGTTTTTGTGCAATAATTGTGTTTATTGAAGTTTAAAAATAGGTGTCTAGTTCAAGAAGGGTGATGGGTGATGGTGGAGGCATGTCCATGGCAGAGTCCAGACTGTCGTTCCTACAGGTGCATTGTCCATATGCCTGTGGAAGGTGGAGTAGGGGCAGTTCAAGGTTGGACAGGGTGAACAAGTGGGACAGTGGGATGACATCCGGGGGTATCCGTGCATGGCGGGGGTCTTGACATCCTACTCTGTCTTCTTCCTAGATCTCAGGCCTTTCTTGCGGAGTGGTTCTTGTTCTGCAGGGGGTGGGGTCCGGGTGGGCCGTTGCTGTTGTGTCGGGGCCTCCTGACCACTAGCGCCGGCGGAGGTGGTGGGCTGTTCTTCCTCCATGCTAGTGGCAGGGGCCCTTTGGGGGGCCACATGGTCCCGCAAAGTGGTGACAATCTGGTTGAGTGCCACCACCATTGTACCCATTGCGGAACTGATGCTGCGCAGTTCTTCCCGGAACCCCATATTCTGTTGCTCATGCAGAAGCAGGATCTCCTGCAACCTGGCCAGGACCGTCGCCATCGTCTCTTGGGAGTGGTGGTACGCTCCCATGATGGTGGTGAGGGCCTCTTGGACAGTGGGTTCCCTAGGCCTGTCCTCCCTCTGTCGCACAGCAGCCCTCCCAGTTCCCCTTTGTTCCTGGGCCTCTGTCCCCTGGACGGTGTGCCCACTACCACTGCCACCAGGTCCCTGTTGTTGTTGGGGTGGTGGGTTACCCTGGGTGCCCTGTACTGGTAGACACACCGCTGCTTGACCTGTCCTGGAGACAGAGGCATTGGCCCGCTGAGTGGGTGCTGTGCTGGTGTTTCCTGAGGGGGGTAGGTCTGCTGTGCCCTGTGGCTGACTGAGGGTAACCGACTGTCCAGAGGTCCCCGATGGTCCAGGCTGGTCATCAGGTTCTAGGTCGACAGAGCTGCTGTCATCACCGGGGGCCTGTTCTGGGGGTGGGATGGACAAATCTGGACCCTCCTGGCCGGTGTGTTGGCGTTCGGGCCCTGCAGGGGTAAAAGAGTATGGTTATTGCTTCTGTGTGTGCCATGGCATGTGATTTGTGGGTGCCCTTGTCCCCCAGTGCTGGCATTCCCTTGTGGGAGGAGTTGTGAGGGTGGTTTGTGGGGGGGGTTGGGTATGTGCAGTGGTCATGCTTAGGTGATGGGTGTCCATGGTTTGTGTTGGCATTCAGGGGTTGGTGTTGGGTTGGGTGGGTTGTGCTGGTGAGTCATTAGCAGGGAGGATGTGTGCTGGGGGGTTGGGGGTGAGGGTGGGGGTGTGGGTTGGCATGCTGGTGGTTTGGGGGGGGTGAAGTAGTTGAGATTAGGCTTACCAGAGTCCATTCCTCCGCCTACTCCAGCGAGGCCATCAGGATGCAGGATGTTAAAGACCTCTTGCTCCCATGCTGTGAATTCGGGTGGAGTGGGTGGGAGTCCGCCGCCAGTCTTCTGCACAGCGATGTTGTGTCTTGACACCATCGACCGAACCTTCACCCGTAGGTCGTTCCAGCGCTTTCGGATGTCTTCCCGATTTCTGGGATGCTGTCCCACAGCGTTGACCCTATCAACGATCCTTTGCCATAGCTCCTCCTTCCTGGCTATTGTGGTGTGCTGCACCTGTGTGCCGAAGAGCTGGGGCTCTACCCTAATTATTTCCTCCACCATGACCCTGAGTTCTTGGTCCGAGAACCTGGGGTGTCTTTTGGGTGCCATGGGGTGGTGTGGATGAGGTGTGGGGTGGTGTTTGTGGTGATGAGTGTGGTGGTGTGTGGTGTTTTGTGCGTAGATGTGGTGTGGGTGATGATGTTGGGTTCCTGTGTGTGTTGTGGTTTGCGTTCCCTGTGCTCTCTCTCTGTGTATTGCGCCTTGTCTCTGAATTTCGATTTGTGGGGGTTTGTGGGTGATGTGGGTGTGTGTTTTATATTGTTTTGGGTGTGTGGGAGTGTTGTTTGTATGTGTATCAGGTGTGTGTATTTCAAATTGTCCAATGTGGCTGTGTTTTGTAAAGGTATGTGTATTTTGACCGCGGCGGTGTGTACCGCCAATGGAATACCGCGGTTGAAAGACCGCCGCGTGGATTCGTGGGTCGGAATGGCATGGGCGTGTTTGTGTTGGCGTGACGGTGGAGGTTTGGTCATCTCCAGTTTATCGCTGACCGCTGATGTGGCGGCCTTCAGTGGAGGTTGGGTTTTTGGCGGTTTGCCAGTTGTGGGTCAGAATGACCGTGGCGGTTTACCGCGGCCGCGGCGGTGTAATGGCGGTCTTCTGACCGGCGGTAAGCGCCTTTTACCGCCGAGGTCAGAATGACCCCCTTAGTGGCACTGTTCCCCAACTTCATTTAGGGTGCACAAGAATTTGACTCTGCAAATCAGTGGTTGTTTTTGCCGCCTCTTCACTAGCAAGTCTCACTCTTTGGGTGTGAGAAGCATGTACCCAGCTGGGGAGGCCTCCAGATTTTACTGCTGCGTTCATCACAATAATGGCTTGAAAGGGGTCACAACAGCGGGGCTCAAGACATTTCCTACTGACATGTTTCTTTATTAGGGCCAGGTCCTCTGGACTTAAATTGTAAACTGTTTGTGGATCAGAAGGGGCGTCGTGGCCTCAACCTGATGAAGGTTTTTTGCCTGACAATTGCGGCAACACTGCTGCTAAGGACTGTTTCCCGTTTGGTTATGACTGCCTGTGGTTTCATACAGTAACTGTGCTCTTTATGTTATTATGAAGATTCTTGTTTGATTAACATAAGCCCTGAAGATGTCCTATGTTAGGACGAAACACATGTTGGCTATTTTCTTTAAACGTTTGGGCAGTTAAACATTTCCCTAATCCTTGGATTGAGACTCCAACATCCAACCAATACGGGCGGAAGACTTATATTACAACAGCGAATTACATGAGTTTTGGACTGAAAAGAATTACCAACCTTTCTTCTTTTGAGAGCATACTGTTTGGTGGACATTTTTCTAATTAAATGATTTATGTTTTGGATCAATGGTCACAATTTAGTATTTGGTTGGACGAGATTGTTTAAATAAATGTGATGCTTTACACTGAGGAATTAACTTTTCTTCTTATGATAACATACTATTTAGTGGACACTTTTTCTAATCAAATGATCTATGTTTTGGACCAATGGTTATAACGAATGGACTGAACAATTAGAGTATTTGGTTGAACGAGATTATCTTAATAAATGTAATGCTTTACGTTGAGGATCATATGGTATAGGATCAAATAATATGTTCTAATTCAAACAAAGTTTATGGGTATTCATAACTATTATGAGCATACTAAACAATGTTATTAGGACATTTATAATTGGTAATGATGATTTACTGTTTCAAGGAGGTTTCTGAATTGAATTTTTATATGACTGAACAAATGTTTGTGTAACTAACAATCGTTTACATATGTGTGCCTCACTTGCTATTATTCGACCTGATGAAGGACAGAAAACAACATCAGCCAGTCCCTTGCAGTAGTCGAGAACCATATAATCTGTAGTATTCAGAAGGGCAGCTGCAGGCACAGCCAGAACATGAAGTCTCATAGCTTTCCCCATAAGGATTTCATGTGGGAACAGTCTGGTCCTCAAATCAGGAGTACTTCATAGACTCATCAGCACAGAGGGAGTGGCATCAGGCCACTTGAGGGACGTGGACTCGAAGACTTTGGCAAAACAGAACTTTAGAGTCACTGTGGTTCTTAACAATACTTGATGTTCAAGCTTGTAACTAAAATGAAGTCTCCAATCCACTTACAGTGCTTCAGGCCACTTGAGGGACGTGGACTCGAAGACTTTGACAAAACAGAACTTTAGAGTCACTGTGGTTCTTAACAATACTTGATGTTCAAGCTTGTAACTAAAATGAAGTCTCCAATCCACTTACAGTGCTACAAACAGAATACAGAAAATAAATTGCAAATATGTGTCCAGTGATTTGACTCAAGAGAAACCAGCAGGCCGTACTCAGGGGCCAACTCCTTCAACAGCAGTTTGGACACAATTAGACTGTCATTCCTCCTAGTTGGGTACACTTTCACCTAACAAGATGTAGCGGATCCCACTGCATACAAGCATCTCAACAAAATCAAACTGCATGCGATTAAAATGGCCAACGGATCTTCCTCATTTGTGTCAGGGTGCGGGCATCCTCATGTGTTCAAAGCACCTTCCAATCTGGTGCTTGATTGCTTCTCTCTTGCCCGTACCTGATCATAAGTCATGTTCCTCCTTTCATGTGCTTCTTGTAGCCATTCTATGGGGATGGACAAGGTACTTCAATGCCCTTATTCCATGGCAATGATATTGACATTTAACGGTTGTCGCTCTGTGATCTACCACCATAATTTCCTAATGGGACTACATGTCCCAGACGCCTTAGCATTTGGTCACATGCCAGCCATTTTAGGTGGGGCATTTCCATAAATGCAGCCCAATCCAATGAATGGTGCACGTTGTTCTGAAAGTATCCGCTCATTTTGGAATAAGATTTGGGTAATTGACTTTTGTCAAAGAATGAGGATTGACTCACAGTGTAATTTGAGTTGTGACGTTGTTACTAAAAGGAAGAAGGGAAGGTTCACTTATAAAAGACTGAATTATAACCCTAATGAATATTCAACATTGCGAGGAAGGTTTCCTAGCCAGGTTAAATTGTGTTTCCCACATCACATTCACGTTTCTTCCAGAGTCTTCATGGCAAAGGGATACTCCTCAAGGAAATCAGTAGAAACAAGGAAATTATGAACAGTTGCACAGGACGGTTGTTCTCACTGGAAGATCACAATAAGAAACCATGAGTATGTCTGAGTGATTAATGAACCAAAGACTCCACTTTAAAAAGTATTCAGTTGTGATAAGCTGTTTTTATACAATTGGAGTGTATGAACGGTCTATGAGTGTTTGTGGGTTATAAAAGGTGATTCATGATAGATTTATCTTGCAGTGGGCATAACTCAAGATCGACCCCTAGGTCTAAGACCCCTAGAGCGATATTCTCTCATGGGACGAGACTAAATAAACAGGAATAACAAGACAGAGTAGATGTAGGTGATTAACCCCTTGGGTGCGGGCGTCGGCCACTGGCCGACGCCCACACAACCTCCCTGGTGGTGGTCACGACCAGTGGCCGACACCAGGGAGGGGGTTAATAAATCCTCGGGTGCATCGCACCCGAGGATTATTTTTTTTTCTCTTCCTAGGAGACACAGAAGCTTTTCCGTGTCTCCCCCCGCCCCTTTTTTATGACATCAGCGCACTGCGAAGCACGCTGACGTCACTTTGTGGATTTCCCCATTGGAGCAGGAAGTGCCACAAACGGCCTTTCCCACGTTCGGGAAGGCCTCATAAGAAAGGGGAGACTCTCCCCTTACTTACGAGGCCTTCCTGAAAGTGTTTCCTGGCCCCCGATCACAGCACATCTGCGATGGGGTCGGCCCCCTCGGAAAACGGGCCAGCCCCCCCCCCCCAGGGGCTAAATTTTATTTAAAAAAAAAAAAGAAAAAATAAAGAAATGGACAGGGGGTCGTCCGTGGGCAGGGCGACCCCCTGTGAGGGCAATAATTTTTTTAGTTGTTGTAGGGTTTCCCTGGGGGCCATCTATGTAGATATATCTATCTATATCTATAGATATATCTATGTAGATATATATATATATATATATATATATATATATATATATATATATATATAAATCACTTTTGTCAATACGCGTGTGGTTTCCCTGGGGGCTGCGATCGGCCCCCAGGAAAACCAGACCCACATATAAAAGTGATCTATATATATATATATATATATATATATATATATATATATATATATATTTGCCACCAGTTGTCTTGCAGTTGCAGCTTGCGTCTTCAAAGCAATGCACATACTTCAACTGACGCATTTCAACTGTAGCTTTTAGGCAGCAATAAAAAAGTCAAGTAAGTATTGTGATTATGGGGGTGATTCCGACTGGGGCGGGCGGCAGTAGCCGCCCGCCCCGCGGGAACCGCCAAATGGCCGCTCCGCGGTCGAAAGACCGCGGAGGCCATTCAGGCTTTCCCGCTGGGCTGGCGGGCGACCGCCAGGAGGCCGCCCGCCAGCCCAGCGGGAAACCCCTCCCCACGAGGAAGCCGGCTCCGAATGGAGCCGGCGGAGTGGGTATGTGCGACGGGTGCAGTTTGCACCCGTCGCGTATTTCAGTGTCTGCATTGCAGACACTGAAATACACAGTGGGGCCCTCTTACGGGAGCCCCTGCAGGGCCCATGCCATTGGCATGGGCACTGCAGGGGCCCCCAGGGGCCCCGCGGCACCCCCTACCACCATCCTGTTCCTGGCGGGCGAACCGCCAGGAACAGGATGGCGGTAGGGGGTGTCAGAATCCCCCATGGCGGCGCAGCAAGCTGCGCCGCCATGGGGGATTCCAAGGGCAGCAGAAAACCGGCGGGAGACCGCCGGTTTTCCTTGTCTGACCGCGGCCGAACCGCCGCGGTCAGAATGCCCGGCGGGGCACCGCCAGCCTGTTGGCGGTAAGGACCGCCGGGGTCGGAATGACCCCCTATGTTTCTGTTACAAAAAGGTCAGACTTGTCTAGTGGCAGTTTTAGTGCCATAAAGAAGCGCAGAAAGTTTATATGTCTACTGCAAAGAGCAAATCTGTATTTTATGTAAATAGCTGAGTACATTAGTAAAGTCAGCCATTACCTGTGCTATAATACAAATTAAGGGGGTTATTCCAACTTTGGAGGAGGTGTTAATCCATCCCAAAAGTGACGGTAAAGTGACGGATATACCACCAGCCGTATTACGAGTTCCATAGGATATAATGGACTTGTAATACGGCTGGTGGTAAATCCGTCACTTTTCCGTCACTTTTGGGACGGATTAACACCTCCTCCAAAGTTGGAATAACCCCCTAAATGTATGTGCGGGGTGGAGGGCGGCTATGGAGAGATGAAGGGCACTTTTGCTGGGTGGTAATGAGGGAATCCGAGGAGGAGGGAGTGGGAGCACCAATAATTATTGTTGGACTGGTCGCAGGAGGTGCTAAAGACTGTGATGAATGGTATGTGACAAGGTGTTTTTTGAGTGTCTTGAAAGAACGTGCTGCTTGAGGGAAGAAGCGCAGGTAAGGTGGCCTCTACTGTTGCACGTATCTCACACACACCATCGATTTTGTGACTGTCTACGTAGGCTAGTGTTTTAGAGCAACAGTTTCGCCAATAGCAGAGATGGCATCTTGATGGATGATTGCTGCCGTCACTCGGGTTATAGAGGACAGCTCTGACATAGGATCAGAGACTGAGACATCAGATACTGAGACAGTATCTGAGAGATAGGACAATGGCGCAGACTCTTGGAGTGATTTTTCAGTCGGAGGAGTCCCATTCGATAACTCCTCTTCCAGTAAATTATGAGGGAGGTGATGAGGACAGTCCTGCTGTCCCTTCGCAAGCACAGTCTGTGCAATGGGGTACTAGTGGGTTAGCCCAACCCAGAAAGCAGGTGAATGCGGCGGCAAGCAGAGAGAAAGAGTGCTCTCTTGGGTGCTCCCCAATTTAGTTCAGCCCCAAATTCCACTGCCCAAATCGTATTGTGGAGACATCAAAATGATCTATTGCAAAACAAACTGGTTTTGTGAGGCAGGCACCTGTGTTTTTGGTCCTGGGTTCGGCGGCCAAATAGAGAAACACACTAAACCCAAACATTTCTAGAAACTAGACATTTGGGGGAGTCCACAGAGGTGTGACTTGTGTGGATTCCCCAAAGTTTTCTTACCCAGAAAGCTGAAATGTTGAATAAAAACTCTATTTTTCTTGCATTTCTGTCACACAAACTACAGGAATATGCTGGGATCCACAAAATTCCTACCACCCAGTGATTCCTCACCTGTCCTGATAAAAACACTACCCCACTTGAGTGCCTACACCTAGTGCCTGCGTCAGGACTGGATCACCCCAGGGTCAACAGCTGCCTCATGTAAGGACCAACATTGACCGTTGTGTGATCTATTCCTGTCGCGGGCACCAGGCCTACCCACACAAGTGAGGTACCAATTTTATCGGGAGACTTGGGGAACGCTGGGTGGAAAGAAATTGGTGGCTCCTCTCAAATTCCAGAACTTTCTGTCACCGAAATGTGAGGAAAAGGTGTTTTTTTAGCCACATTTTGAGGTTTGCAAAGGATTCTGGGTAACAGAACCTGGTCAGAGCCCCACAAGTCACCCCATCTTGGATTCCTCTAGGTCTCTAGTTTTAAAAAATGCACAGGTTTGGTAGGTTTCCCTAGGTGCCGGCTGAGCTAGAGGCCAAAATCTACAGGTAGGCACTTTGCAAAAAACACCTCTGTTTTCTGTCAAAAAATGGGATATGTCCACGTTGTGTTTTGGGGCATTTCCTGTCGTGGGCGCTAGGCCTACCCACACAAGTGAGGTATAAATTTTATCGGGAGACTTGGGGGAACACTGGGTGGAAGATAATTTGTGGCTCCTCTCAGATTCCAGAACTTTCTGTCACCGAAATGTGAGGAAAATGAGTTTTTTTAGCCAAATTTTGAGGTTTGCAAATGATTCTGGGTAACAGAACCTGGTCAGAGCCCCACAAGTCACCCCATCTTGGATTCCCCTAGGAGTCTAGTTTTAAAAAATGCCAAGGTTTGCTAGGTTTCCCTATGTGCCGGCTGAGCTAGAGGCCAAAATCTACAGCTAGGCACTTTGCAAAAAACACGTCAGATTTCAATGTAAAAATGTGATGTGTCCATGTTGTGTTTCCAGTCGCGAGCATTAGGCCTACCCACGCAAATGAGGTACCATTTTTATCGGGAGACTTGGGGGAACACAGAATAGCAAAACAAGTGTTATTGCCCCTTGTCTTTCTCTACATTTTTTCCTTCCAAACGTAAGACAGTGTGTAAAAAAGACGTCTATTTGAGAAATGGCCTGTAATTCACATGCTAGTATGGGCACCCCGGAATTCAGAGATGTGCAAATAACCACTGCTTCTCAACACCTTATCTTATGCCCATTTTGGAAATACAAAGATTTTCTTGATATCTATTTTTCACTCTTTAAATTTCAGCAAATGAATTGCGGTATAGAATGAAAACCCATTGCAAGGTGCACCTCATTTATTGGCTCTGGGTACCTAGGGATCTTGATGAACCTACAAGCCCTACATATCCTCGCAACCGGAAGAGTACAGCACACGTAACAATATATTGCTTTAAAAAATCTGACATTGCAGGAAAAAGTTACAGAGTAAAACATGGAGAAAAATTGCTGTTTTTTTCAGCTCACTTTCAATATTGTTTTATTTCAGCTGTTATTTTCTGTAGGAAAACCTTGTAGGATCTACACAAATGACCCCTTGATAAATTCAGAATTTTGTCTACTTTTCAGAAATGTTTAGCTGTCCGGGATCCAGCATTGGTTTCACACCCATTCCTGTCACTAAATGGAAGGAGGCTGAAAGCACCAAAAATAGTAAAAATGGGGTATGTCCCAGTAAAATGCCAAAATTGTGTTGAAAAATGTGGTTTTCTGACCGTTCCTGAAAGGTGGGAAGATGGTGATTTTAGCACCAGAGACCCTTTGTTGATGCCATTTTCAAGGAAAAAACCACAATCCTTCTTCAGCTGCCCTTATATTCCCATTTTTTTAAATAAATTAGAAATATTCACTGTATTTTGGCTAATGTCTTGGTCTCCTCCAGGGGAAACCACAAACTGTAGGTACCATTAGAATCCCTAGGATGTTGGAAAAAAAAGACCCAAATTTGGCGTGGATAGCTTATGTAGACAAAAAGTTATGAAGGCCTAAGCGGGAACTACCCCAAATAGCCAAAAAAAGGGCTCAGCACGGGGGGGGGAAGGCCCAGCAGCTAAGAGGTTAATAGCCTCTTACTGTCATTCCAGGTCTCCTTCCCCACTGTTCCCTCCCTATAATTCCTTCTCTCGCCTGTCCACATCAACGTTCTGTGCCACAACGGCAAGCTGAATTGGTGGTGCCCAGGGCCGTAGCCACAACTATATTTGTAGGGGGCAGAGCCCTCATCTCTGACCAAACATTAAGCTGTGCTCTATAGGAGCATTCTTTCCTAAATACTGGTTGTACTACTAAATATTGACCCCCAGAATACCGCAATAGAAGAATATCAAGGATAGAGTATCGAAAGGTAAGTTTATATCGGGAAGTATAGATTTTCTTTTAATACTTCCACATAAACATAGCTAAAAAAATATATATATACACACATATATATATATATATATATATACACACATACATATATATATATAGATATATATATATATATATATATTCACAACAACAGTCTTCAGAGTGGAGCACTCTAGCTGCTGGTGCAGCGGAAGGGTGAAGACCATCACCCTTATTTAATTCGAAAACAACAAAGAACGCTGCACTCCCGGAGGTCTCGCCTTGTGATTATCTTTTAGTGCTTTAAAGCAGCATGAAACCAGACCTCACAACGCGTTTCGACTGTCGTCTTTCTCAAGTGGCTCATAGTCTGTATTTGCTTAATTCACATAATCGCAGCTTTTATATACAAAGCATTCTGGGATATATTTGTCCATGCTGATGCATCCTGGGATTCATAGTTCTCATATATATTTCACCTGGGGCTTGTTGATATACTGTGATCTCATAATTAGCATTTTCACATTAAACACGGCTTGGTTCTTTTATGTTTTCAAAGAGGATACCATGAGTTCTTTTAGTTGTTTCATTTCCTTCATCCTACGTGCACCAGCACGTTTCACACTGGAGCCGATATTTTCAAACCTCTTAATGACGCATTCACAAGCCAAGTCTATTATTTTTAAATCGTCCCATTGTCACAGGCATTACTGCATTTGGATTTTCCAGCCCACTTTTCTCAAGAACATAGATAAATATATCCATTCACTTCACATCACCTCCGGGCCCTTATTCAATTAAAGGGCCGCATCGGTATTGTGGCAATTAAAGGGGCATATGCTCACCATATTGTACGATGGGATTGTCCCTTAGATTGAAGAGTGGCGCAAGGCGCATTGGAAGTATAGCAATTTGTCCTGCAGGAGTTCATTGCTGTGATTCCAAAAGGTGCATCACATGTGAATACCTTTTACAAACATCATCAGTAACTAGCTCTGTTACAAAAAGGACCTATGGAATAAGACAGCATCTTACATGTCGCTCTACATGCATTATTTATGTGATTCAGTGCCAACGTCAAAGCTGTAAAAAACAATATGTAGGTCAAACTGTGAATGACCTCCGTACACGATTCAGGAACCACAAATCGGCAATAATTAACAAGAAACTTGACCAGCCTGTAGCCAACCATTTTTACCTTGTGGACCATTTACTATCAGATTTGAAGATTTTCCCTGTGGAACATGTTTTAAAGGAAGAACTACTGGACATCAGAGAAAATTTCTGGATGTACCGTTTAAAATCACTGCATCCAGATGGACTGAACATCACTGACAATACCACTTGATTTCTGCATATCTGAAGAGTTCACTGCATTGATTCCACATTCCAATTGGAATCTTCACTCATGATGCTTTCTGAAAATCCACCAGTGTCAGCTGTGCAGCCACTGAGCAAACAATCTTGTACTACCTGAGGAAGGCGGAAGCTGAAACGTTGTAGTAGAAATATATTTTTGTTCTTTAGTGAGATCATCTGATTGAGTCACTTCTTTCTTGGATATATATATATATATATACATATATATATATATATATATATATATATATATATATATATATATATATATATATATATATATACACATATTTATACATACATACATATATCAATCATAGGTACATATATGTGGAATAAGGTTTAGAATACTTTTACTTACCTGTTGGTATTTTGGATTTGATATTCTGTGTTCTATAGTCTGTGCCATCTGTATTCTTGTTTGAATATTCTGGGTGCACACTGTGTGATTCAATATGAAGGAATACGTGGAGTTTTGAAAGATACATATTAAATCACACTCAATCAATTTTCTGCAATCCAACTTGAAATCTTATCAATTAGATGTGATTTAAAGTAGAGGGCTGTAAAGTTGTAAAGTAGGCTGTCTCACAACTTTGTGTATTTTCTAAACTGTTCAAACTCTGTGAAATGAAAAGCATATTAAGTTCTTTGTTGTTTAAAAAAAAAAAAATCTGACCTCAGCTCTGAGCCCTCCCTCCCACAACCCTTAACTCAGGTGGAGTAAGTCCAACCACCACTCTCAACACTTTTTGTTGGAGGATGTCGTGCCTTGGACAATCTGCATAAGGAAATCATCACACCTGGAAGGTTTGAAAGCATAAACCTTTCCTTACGTAATGTTAGGAAACTTTGGGCCTGATTTAAATCTCGGCAGAGGGGTTACTCCATCGCAAGGGTGATGGATATCCCCTCCGCTGAAATGTAAATACCATTGTTTTCTATGGTATTTAGATTTCGGTGGATGGGATATCCGTCACAGATGCAACAGAGTAGCCCCTCCGCCGAGATCTTAATCAGGCCCTTAATCTGCTCCATAAAGTATAGAATTTCTCTGTTTTTCCCAGCTTCCTAAGTGAAGTTTTAATTTAACTCACCACTAATTTGAAATAACTTTATAGAGAGCTTAAAGCATATCCATCAAGAGCTTTATAGGTAATAAAAGGTGAACAGTGTGTTTTAAACATGTTGGAGCTACAACAATGGTGAAAACAAAATAGAGTTTAGATGTAATTTTACAAGGGAAGATCCCACAATGAATTCCACAATAAGTTTGTGAAAAAAGATGGATAGTTGAATTACATTTGATCAAAACCACCAGTCAAAACTGCAAGGACTTGAAGCAGACTCTGACAGTGGCATCCACCCCTCTTAGCTACAGGGATGTTGTGCAAAAGATGCTGCACAAAAGGAGACCTTTATTAGACATCGACCACTAGACAGGTGGGCATGGTAAAGGAAAGTTGATTGCGTGATCCTGGGGATGGGTGCATTTGAGGCCTGTGACCTGACTGGGGACACTAGTTTCATCTCCAGTTACCAGGACCCGTAGATGGGCAGGCAGCAGCACTGATTTTAAAGCACTGAGTTGTGGTTTCAAGGTTTGCATTAGGATCCTGTTCTCTGATAACATCTCTCATTGATGCTGCTTACATGGTACCTCCCATTTGGATGCTACAAAGTCCTCCACTTCTGGATTTATGGAAATTCTACACTTTTTTGCATGCAGTAGACTTTGCATAGAAGCCTCAAAGTGGCACCCTCTTTGTGACTAACATTGCTTGGACAAGCATGCACTTTTCAGAGTGGGGAATGTAGAAGGCATTGACATGTTTTCTAGAAACTGAAAATATTTACTTGTAGAGGGATTGTTTTGGCATTACTACAGATGCAGATAAAAGTCAAGCTTCATCCTATACAACAGTTTAGAGACTGTCATATTTAAATGTACACAGGAAAGCCTCCTGATAGAACTTGGACTTCTCAGCAACTAGGTTGAATTTTTCAGTGACTATGCCAGCAAATGTAGACATGGCTGATATGTAATCAAAGAGAAGATGTCAGAACATCTCACCAAGAGCAAATATTGACACATAACATGAAAGTGTAATTGTTAAGCAATTTGAAATACACATTGTGGATCAAGTAACAATGGTTAAAGTAAAGTTGTGCTTTAAATCCCATTAGGCCAAGTGAATTGGCTAACACATGATGAGTTATAAATTCCACTTGAAATATCCATTCACCTTTTCTCCACATGCACATAGCTCTCATTTTGCTCCTTTAAGCTCTCTCTTCCTTCCTTTATTCTCTCCCAATCTCTGAACCTCTGTCCCTACTGCCTCTCCCAACCGTTTCCCCACTACCCTTTGTAGGAGGCTGGCCTGGTTTATATTGGGTACCTATGGTACTCACACCTTATACCAGGTCCAGTTATTCCTTATTAGTGAAATGTAGGCAGTGTCTAGAAGCCAGGTTCTTTAGAGGTAGCTGTGGGTGAGCAGCCAAGGCTTATCCAGGAGACATGCAAAGCTCATTCAATACCACTGTAGTCACACAGTACTCACACACATGAAAGAAAACACTCAGTGTTACAAAAATAAAGGTACTTTATTTTGGTGACACAAATACCAAAAATACCATAGAGGCTATACTCCCTTAGGAGATAAGTAATACACAAATTATATACACTAGTATGCAGAAATAGGTGTGACAACAGTTAGAAAACAGTGCAATTAGTGAAAATCACAATAGTTAGAAATGGGCCAAGGGGGAGCACAAACCATATACTAAGAAAGTGAAATGTGAAAGTCAGTCTCCACCTTAGGGAAGTGTAGTGTGTAGAGGGGAGCTGGGAGTACTAGAAAACCCCAAAGGTAAGTACTAGAACCCACCCCAGTGACCAGGAAAGCATGGGTAAATCACATTAACTTCCCAGAACACGCACAGAAACGAAAAGAAGAACTATGCAAGACCAGAAGAGACTGCAAGACACTAACAGGGGATTACTGGACTGGAGGACCTGTGGAAGAAGGGGACCAAGTCCAAGAAGCACAGAAGAGTCCAGAAAGAACAGGAGCCCCTGCTAACCCGGATGAAGGTGCAAAAGGAGAACCATCGGTGAAGAAGAACAATCGGTACTGCACCCAAGAAGATGAGGTTGGGTTCCTGGAGGATGCAGGTGATGACCCACACAGGATGGGGGATTGCAGTCTAGTTTGCATCGCTGGAGTCCGCCAACAAGCCTTGGCACACACAAAGCCTGCGGTTAGCGGGAAATGGTGCTGCCCGGGACCAGGAAGGACCAGGTGGACTTTACCCAGGAGGAGGAGTCAGAGGGTATCTCAGCAACTCAGAGAGCCCACAGAAGACCAGGCAGTATGCACAGGAGGCCCACAGCACGGGGACAAGGAAGGTGCAAAAGAGGCCCATGCAGCACAACAACAAAGGCTACCACTCAGGAAGCAGTGTGTCGCAGGATAGAGTGCTGAGGGCTGGAGCTACAAGATGCACAAAGGACTTGGAGGAAGGATGCCAACAAGCCTTGGCAGCTGCAAAACATGCGGTGCACGGGGTTACTGTCTTGCGTGGGGAGGCAAGTTCTTACCCCCACCAAAGTTGGACAGTGGGACGTGAGGACCACCAGGACCACTTCAGTCCACGACCCGTGATGCAGGATCGATGCAGCGCAACAGCAGGTGAGGGGATCAGGCAACCGGTCATCATTGCAGTTGGTGCCTGCTGAAGCAGGGGAGTGACTCCTTCACACCAAGGGAGATTCCTTTGCTCTGCTGGTGCAGGCTGAAGACGGGCTGTCCTCAGAGGATGCACAACGGGAAAGCAGTTGCAGTTGCTGTCAGGAGCCAGTGATACAATGTTGCAGATGGTGTCTTGCTTCTTTGATGCAGCTTGTAGAGTTCCTGGAGGGTCCAGATGCAGTTTCTTCGGTGAGAAGTCAAAGTGGAGGATGCAGAGGATTTCTGCTGGAGCCTTGCAATCCGAATCTGAGGAACCACCCAAAAGAGAGACTGTAAATAGCCCTGAAAGGGGGATTGGTTACCTAACCAGGTAAGCACCTATCAGACGAGGGCTCTGACATCACCTGCTGATACTGGCCACTCAGATGCTCCCAGAGTTCTCTGCCAGACTTGGAATCCAAGATGGCAAAACCCAGGGACCCTCTGGAGGAGCTCTGAGCACCACCCCTTGGGTGGTGATGGACAGGGTAGTGGTCACTCCCCTGTCCTTTGTCCAGTTTCGCACGAGAGCAGGGACTGGGGGTCCCTCAACTGGTGAAGACTGGTTTATGCAAGGAGGGCACCAAATGTGCCTTTCAAAGCATTTCCAGTGGCTTGGGGAGGCTACCCCTACCTAACCTGTAACACCTATTTCCAAAGGGAGAGTGTGTAGCACCCCTCTCCCCAGGGAAATCCTTTGTTCTGCCTTCCTGGGCTTGAGCTTTTCAAGTAACAGGAGGGCAGAACCTTGTCTGTGAGGTGGCAGCAGCTGGGTGCTGCCTGGAAAATCTCAGAAGGCTGGAATAGCAATACTGGGGTCCTCTAAGGAGCCCCCATAGGGCATGGAATCATACAAGCAATGCTTGCAAAAGCCTTGTGGTATGATTCCAACATGTTTGATACTAAACATGCCTATTTTTGGAGTTACCATTATGTAGCTGGACATAGGTAGTGACCTATGCTCAGTAAACACATAAAATGGTATCCCCGCACTCATGAAGTCTGATAAAATGGTCCTGGAGGTCATGGGGGTACTTCTGCTATTGAAGGGGTGCCCTCACACACAGGTACTTTGCACCCTGCCCTCACGGCTGGAGGGCCTGCTATATGGGTGACTTATAAGTGACCTGGTGCAGTGTAAATGGCAGTGAAAGGGTGCTTGCACCTTTTCACACAGGCTGCAATGGCAGTCCTGCAGAAGCCTTTGCATGGGCTCCCTATGGGTGGCCAAATATATGCTGCAGCCTACAGGGATCCCCTGTAACCCCAATGCCCTGAGTACCAAGGTTCCATATACTAGGGAATTATAAGGGGGCACCAGCATGCCAATTGTGGGTGAAATACTGTGTTAACAGTAGCCAACAATCAAATTTAAAGGAGAGAGAGCATAATCACTGGGGTCCTGGTTAGCAGGATCCCAGTGAACACATTCAAGTACACTGACATCAGAGAGAAAATGGGAGTAACCATTCGAAGAAAGAGGGTACTTTTCTACATCCTTGTTCTTCTTGCTGCTCCATCTATTCTCTGATTCCTGATTTTTCTGCTCTCTTGCTTTCTATATTTACTCTCCTTTCTTCCTCCCAATCTTCTCAGCATTTCACTCCCCAGCCCTAGTCTCCATAGAAAATGAATGGCAACTAAACGTTCTCTTATCTGTGATAGGCAATAGCAGAAACTGCCACCTTTCTTTGCTGACTGTGCTTTTCACTGCTTCCTAGTACCAGACGCCCACTATCCTGTGACCTTCTGGAACTGGAGAAGTCCCCTACGATCATGGAACAAAGATGTTAGGGAAATATGGCCATCATATCCATGCAGCTAGTAGTCAGTTCTTGTTGGACAGGATATCCTGCTATATGGATTTGGTGAATTTTAACTGCTTTAAGACAGCTGACCTATTGACGTCCACTACCTTTATAACACAGTGGACTTCAACGTTCATGCACAGTACTGTAAAATAAAATGTTTTTCTTAAAAACACCAGAAATATTTTGTTTTTCAAAATCAATGTTGGGACGAGAGCAGAATGCTTCCACTGAGCCTGATTTTTTGTTTTGCTGTATTGCGCAGCATGCTCAGCATGGTGATGTTACAGAACAAAACAAAAGTGATAACAAGCCACGTTGATGAAATCTACAGGGATCCACAAATATCCCTCCACAATCATTCTTACACTTCTATCAATAACAATAGTACCCCACTTGTGTGACTGGGCCATGGCCCTTGAAAGGAAAAGCTCCCTAATTCCCCTCATTTTAAGCATCCAGGAGCATATACACTTCAGAAGACAGTTGAAAACATTCGTATTTCCAAGACCATTACAGAACCACACATTACGCACCTTGAAAGACAGTCACACCCTGAAGCTCAGTCGTCAACTTACAATCCATAGATTAGAAACAACCCAACCAGCAAACTACTTTCTATAGGAATGTAAGTTAATGGGGTTCCAAGTCTTAAATAGTTATCTAATTTCATATATATAACATTTCTGACCCACACTAATAATAATACCATAACACAGGTTGACAGCCATCTGTAACTTACACCTCTTACATTGACATAAGACATCTCTGATATGAAGGTTATTTATCACAAGCATTGTGCTGTAAAAAAAACATCCATCACTAAATGAACAGGCATGGGATAACTGAGGAGATCTGTCACACACTGCAGGTCAATCATTTAATCTGGCCACTTCTTTATACCTCACAATGACACTCAGATATGGGATGATAGTAAACATGCACATCCAAGCAGATCTCTCCACTTCTCTCCTCCTACAACCAAGCCAGCTCAGGCCCACAACCACACACAAAAATTCTGATTAGACAGCCCAATGCAGTACCTATCTAAGCAGACTATAATTATAAGAAATAACATAAAGGGACCTGCAGAGCTGTTCAAAGTTACCTGTGTACTGAAAAACCATAAACTACACGTCTGTGTCTCTCACACCTTAACATCCACCACACTGCTATGTGCTGCACCCCAAAACACAATAATCACACCACGGTGGTCAATACACACAACATGGAAACACTTCCCACATAGGATCACATAACAAAGACAACAGCCTTCCAATCACACACTCTTCTCTATGGCGTAGCTTGCTGCCCATGTACCTACGCACTTCAGGGCCATACATGGTGTGGTAAGTGCTATACAAATGCTCCAAAACAATAAACTACAATATTTAGGATTTCTTTTGATTCTATTAAAATATTTGTTTCCATCACACTTCAGAGTTGCAAAACAAAATGTACTTCATTTGTGCTTTCATAACTGCTGATATGTGTTGAAATATTTGTACAGCTCATTTACAGGTTATCATATTTTTAGTGTATTAGAAAAACATTTACATTCTACAGTTTTTCTTTATGCACATTACGTATGCAGGGCTGCAGAAATTATGCGATTCTCTGCATAAATATGCATTTGCCACATAGTCTGCAGATTTTAACAAACAAAATCTTGTTTCTTCCTCAAATGTATTAAAAGTTACTAAAAATTATGTAATGTGCTGCTGCCCAGTTGGGAAGTCATTCACATAGATTGACTGGTCACCTTTCAGCTACTTTTTGCTGTATTTGTATTTGGAACTGATAGTAATAAGTGAAAGTCTTTCCAAGACAGTGCTAATATCCAAAACATTGAAGGAATACTATCACAAAATGTGCCGCATTGAACCCCATACCTTGTGTTTTCTTGACACATATTTCAGTCAACATTACTAAATAATTTGGGCATCCCCTGCCACATAATTCCAGTGGTCCTGCCAGCACTCCAATGATATTGTCACATGGTTCAATTTACAATAACCTCTAACTCTGCACTCAGAGAAAGAAAGACAAGCAGCATCTCCGGGTTGTTAATTTGTCAGAATACATAGATTGCCATTTAAACTTGTAAAAAAGGCATTTTTACTGTGTCTTCACCTTCTGAGCATCAGCAGTTTATTTTAGTATTAAACTGCATCCATTCAACTGTGAATGCAGTTTGTTTTGTTTCCTAAATACTGTGCCAGCTGCCTTGGTCGTTTGGGGGGGCCAGGGATTGATAAGGCTGCCCCGGCCCTCAAATGCCCCCCCTGTAGCTACAGCCCTGGTAGTGCCTGGTGCTGGACCATTAGAACATTGTGCAGATCCCAGGAGCAACAGCCTGACTTTATGACTACCATTCTTCTACCAGCATTTACCTGCTGACATATCGGTGATACAGATTCTCAGCAAGAAACAGAGGTTAAATCTATGTGTCTTAAACAAGTGCACCATCACATCTCTCCCTATAAGGGTTGGGCCATGAAAATGCCTAGTCATGGAAGACAACATGGTGCCTAGCAAGGCAAGACTCCTATCTGGCGAAACCTAAATCTTATTCTGATTCTTCACACAGTGTGCTCTGATCGAGCCCTCCTGTTCACTTTCTGGGACTTCCTCCTGCAAATGTTTGACCTCTTCCCATGTATCAGCAACAGTCAGCAAGGTGCTTGTGGTGACATCATTTTCAGAATTAACTGAATGGTCTCTATTCAATGTGCAGGATCGAAGAGTGGCATTGCATCTGCATACCAGTTGCCAGTGGTCACAAAATCGCATTCACTCATGTGTGCTGCACATTTAATAACTGCTATTTCAGCAGGCAACTGTAGGGCATCAAGCAGATTTATAACATAATATCCATTTCCAAAAGTAGAGTTTGGGTCTGTCATGACTCTGTCCAAATCTTGGCCCATGCCTAAATGTATTGGTTATCAGTGTAGGTGGTCACACTCAAATTGTTAGAGACACAACATGCTCTAGTAAGAATGACCAGTTAAACCACCAATGCATAGGTTACATTGCACAAATAGGAAGCTTCTCCTATACTGTTAAGGTGCAGGCAGTATAAGCTGCTTTCAGAACTCCTCGTCCATCTCTTAAACAAGAATTGTCCATAAATAACCTACAATTGGGCTCTTCCATAGGGACGTCTCATGTGTCAGGTCTTAGTTTGGCACTCAGTTCTGTAATGTCAAGACAGTCATGATCAACCACCGTCATCATTTGCATCAGTCACAGGCAGGGTCAGGGTTGAGACAGGAGCACCTCTGCTCATTGATAGTCTCCCCAGCTAAGATAACCTGCTCATAATGGGTAAACCTACTACTGGTTCTCTGTTGTGTTTGATTGTGAGTGAGCAATATCTATATGGAATGAGGAACTATAACTGTGAGTGATTAGCCCATGACTATAACCTTACACAGCAGAATGCTGACACCAACTGCATTTAGGAAACCCAGCCATGCTGCTGCTACTGGGTCAAGAGTGGCTGAAAAGTATGCCACTGGGTGTCTAGAATTCCCATGGGTCTGAATTAGGACAGAGAACAAGCACCCATTACATTAACCGCTGTACAAAACAAAATCTTTGTTATAATTTAGCATTCCGGGAGCTGGGGCACAGCTGGAACACTCTCTCATCTTGAGGAAGGTACTTGTGAAATAATTGCCCTAGGATAGCGGATCAGAAACATCTTGGTGTGTAAGCCTCTGTAGAGGCTTTACCACTTGGGAAAAATTGAGAATCCCCCAGGGGCAGTAGCCTACCATTCCCAGAAACATCCTGACTTCTTTTAACATTGTGGGAGGGTTCTTTCTCAGTATGGTAGATCTTCTCTCTTTGACACCTTTCTAGCTCCTTCCTTAGTATGATGTCCCAAGTACAGAACTACCTTTGAGCCACACTGCAGTTTGGTTTGGAACACTTTAGGTACATTATCGAGCAAATGGTTCAACGTAGCAATGGTGTCTTTTTTACATATATCTTGTGTGGTTACACCATCAATAGGTCATCAATGTGCTGGACCAGGACTGAGTTATATGGCAACTGCAAGGTCTTCAGATTCTTTTTCAGCATCTGATTGAAGGACGAGGAGATTTCTGTCTACCCCTGTGGATGTTGCACCAAGCAGAACTATTGTGGAACATAAATTCAAAGAGGGAAATGGCAGTCTTTATGCAAAGTTATGGAAAAGTATACATGGCATAGGTTGATGACCTTGGGCCACTCATTATCACAAGGTATTTGGAAGAGTATTACAGCAGGATTCAGTACCATGGGACACTAATATGGACCTTTTGCAGGTCTTTTACTATCCTCTACTTTTTATCTGGCTTCTGCAAACCCAATATAGGTGAAATGTAGGAAATCCAACAATGTGTGTGCAGTTCTGTGATTTAAGTCCAGTCTATCTATTGTGATAGATGGAACCCATTGAGGTAATCAAAGGCAAGTTTTTTGTGGAGCACAATCCCTAACCCGCCAGTTAGAAGCACTCATCACCATTGGGTTGTGCTTTTCATCGGGCTAACATGGCAATTGCAAACGAGCCCTGCAAAGAGGGTCTTTGTCTGAGATATTTTTGCTGATAGCCTGTGAGTCTGGAACTCCAGGCTCACACCCTCAGAATTCTTGTGGGGGGGGGGAGAGAGATACATGTGCATGTAAAGAAGCTGTTAGACATGTTTGTGACACTCATGCTCATACTGTAACTGGGTTCCTAAACACAAGAAAGAGAGGCATGCACAGCAGACTGAAACAATACAACGTAACATGAGGCATTGAAAATTGAGGCCTACATATCTATAGCTAACACAACATAAACATCACACTTTACATATGAGTAAATGAAATGCAGATTCACACATAGGTTATTCAAAATGAAAAACAGCGACAGAGCATCACCACTGTGTTTCCTTTTCTTAAACACATTGGCCCTCATTCTGACCTTGGCGGTCTTTTCGCGAGACTGCCGAGTTACCGCCGCGGTGAAGACCGCCGACCGCGGCGGTATGCCGCTGTGCGCATTCCGACCGCTGGGAGCGTTCCGCCGGGAAACCGCCAGCAGCCACACTGGAGGACGGCGGAAAGGTGGAGACTGGTCAACCTCCACCGCCACGCCAGCAGAACACCGCCCACAGAATCACGACCCACATATCTGTGTGGCGGTGTTCTGTTGGCGGTGTTCTGTTGGCGGTCACCTCCCCATGGCTCCCGTCGCCTCCCGGAGGACCAACGCACAAGGTAAGTTGACCGTCCGTGAGGGGAGGGGGAGAGGGGGTGCTGTGTGATGTGGGCGTGCATGGGGGTGTGCGTGTGAGTGTGTAGAGGGGGTGTGTGAGTGCGTATATGCGGGCAGGGGGTGCTGCTGTGTCTATGGGTAATGTGTGCTGTTCGGCAGGTGCGCATGTCTGCATGTATGTGTGCGGGTATGTGTCCCCGTTGTGTATGTGTGTGTAGGGGGTGTGTATATGTGCATGTTGGGGGTGTGTGCATGTCGGGGTGCATGTATGTGCATGTCGGGGTGGGGGTGAGGAGGGGGTTCGTACCACCTCTGGGGGGTGGCAGGGGGGTGGAGGGTGTGGGGGGAGGACTCGGGTGGGTAGTGGGGGGTGGGGGAGACCCCTATCAGTGCCAGGGAAGGAATTCCCTGGCCCGATAGTGCCTACTGCCATGGTTCGCATGGCGGTTCCCGACCGCCAGAAACCGCGGCGGTAGGCAGGGTCATGATACCGTTGGCGGTCTTGGGACGACCGCCGGGCCGGAGTGCGCAAACTCCAGCCCGGCGGTCATGACCGCCGTGGCGGTCGGAGTGGGGAAGTGGCGGTCGATCGCGGCGGTGACCGCCGCGGTCAGAATGCCATTTTTCTGACCGCCGGTCTGTTCGCGGTCCGACCGCCGCCTCTCCGCCGACCGCCAAGGTCAGAATGAGGGCCATTGTTTGAAATAGGGCTGTTGGTTGAGGTTGGTGTGAGCCCTTCTCAAGCAACAGCCACAATTCTTGTCATGGTGAGCCACAAATGCCACAGACTTAACCAGTTCTTAAAAATTTGGCAGCATGGCACAAAAGCAGTCAGGCTTAACTTTTGAGGGAATGTGTTAAGTATATTTGCCATACTTAAACAGCAAAAAAGTGAAAATAGAAGAAACACCCTGTACCAATTTAGAAATACAGAGTAAAATATAATAAATCATTTGACACCACAATGACAAACATCTAATCAGGAGAACCCAAGTTATGAATGTTTAAAGTTGTTAGAAAAATATAATGCCTCAAAGATCAAAGCGCTAACCACAGACATCTAGTCACACGAGACTGGGGTGAACTCGAAAGTTATGGCTGACAGCGATGGATCGTCGATTAGGATCAGTCTTTGCATACCTTTGGACTTAGAAGAAATTTCAGAGAAAAATGTCTGCAAAGGTAAATTTCAGAAGAGCAAGGCAGCTGCTTGTGTCTGAGAAGAAGGTGTTGTCATGGGGGAGTTGCTGAATGAAGTAGTGGTGAAGATTTCTACATTCGGACTTAGGTCCATATTTATACTTTACTTGCTCAGCATTTGCTGCATTTTTTTATGCAAAAGCTGCGCAAACTTAGAAAATACAATTATATTTTGTAAGTTTGTGCTGCTTTTGTATCAACAAATGACGCAAATGCGACGCAAAAAAAGTATAAATATGGGCCTTAGTCTCTTTTTCAGAAGTTGAAAATCTCCAGCTGGATGAGGCTGCAGGTTGTATCAGACAAGGTCTGCAGAAGGCTAGATACCCATCCATATTGGAGACGCTGAACAGGATTTCCTGCTGCGGAGAAGAATGGAGCAGGAGCTACCATGAAATCAGGCCGACTGGCAATGCACCATAGGCCGAACGGCGAGCCAGTAGCTCCCGCTGTCCTCTTGGTTCTCAGAGCACTTTTATCTGGGCACCTTTAGCACCACTTCCAAGGGTCCAGGACTGGAGAGGAAACACGTGGAGGGTCATGAGGCACTCACTATGGGTCCAGGTACGGGTTTTAGATGGTTTGAGCCTTTTATGTCTCAAGAGGCCATCCAACTAGTCCTTGGAGTCACTCAGGTAGTCCTGTGTTCAAGCAGAGAAACAGGTTTCAAACAGTAAGGCAATGCTCTGAGGGCACAAAGTAGACTTCAGACAGCAGCTCAGCCCTCTTGCTGAAGCAGGGCAGTCTTCCAAAGTACACAGTCAGCCAGAGTCAGCAGGGCAGTCTTCTGACAGTCCTCAGCAGGTCCAGAAGTGAACTGAAGAGTGGGTCTGAGAATCCTAGTTTTACACTTGGTGCCACCTTTGAAGGGAAAGACACTTGTGGAGTTTCCCGAATAGAAATTCGTGGAATTTCCTGTCTCCCTGCCCTGGTCCCAAAATGTCTGGAGTCACAAAAGGCTAGTATGAACATCTTTGTATGTGCTGAGGCAGTGTGTTTGAACTGCAAGTGGGGCTGCATTGCACAACCCCCCCAGCCTGCTATGTTAGCCAATCCTGCCAGCACCAATCCCTCTTGTGTGTGGCAGTCCAGGAGGAATACCTAATAACCAACTTCCACCCACACTTAAGCCCACAATACAACAAGGGCGGTAAGTGCTGCCTACCGCTGCAGCGACGACCACCAAAAGACTGTCGCTGCGGCTAACATCCGTCCTCCATAATATGACCACAGCAAGATTTCCGCCACAAGAAGGGCAGGAATCTGGCTGTGACCATGCTGGCAGACGGTGTTAAGGTGGCGCTGCTACCACCAGTAGCGCCATGCGGGTAGACCGCCGCCACCCGTATTATGACAAATAATACGACCTGGTGGTGTTCTGCTGGCAGGCGTTGCTGGCGGTAGCAGCACCCCATCCCATCCCCTGCCGAAAGACCCTCTGGATGAAGGTAAGTCGGTTTCCGACAGGGGAGGGGGTGGGGGGTGTTGTGTGTGTGTGTGTTGGGGAGTGTGCATGAATGTGTGTGTGTGTGTGTGAATGCAAATGAGTGTGTAGTGTTCTTTGCGTTTGTGTGCATGTGTGAGAATGCGTGAATGAATGGAAATGTGAATGCGTGTCTGCGTGTCAGTTTGAATGTGTACGGATGTGTGCATAAATAAATGGATGCATGCATGTATGAATGTTTGTATGCCTGGGTGAGTTAGTGTGTGAATGCATGGTGTGTGCCTGCGAGTGTGAATGTATGGGGGGAGGGATGGAAGGGGGGGCATGGATGGAGGGGGGTTGGGGTTGTCTGGGGAGGTGGGTGGGCCTCCTACCAGTGAAAGGGAAGAAATCCCCTCTCACTGGTAAGGCCTACCGCCATGGTTTTCGTGGCATTATGAATGCCAATAAAATCATGGCGGTGGGCAGGGTCATAATGCCGCAGGCGGGACAGTAGCGGTCGCAGGGTTGGAGATTGTTATCTCCGGCCTGGAGGCTGCTACTGCCATAGCAGTCGGCGTGGTACATTGGCAGGATGGCTTCAGCCAACCCGTCAATGTCATGATGTGGCGGTATGTACCGCCAGCCTGTTAGTGGTACTACCGCCACATTTACACTAACCGCCGGGGTCATAAAGACCCCCTTAGTATGTGACCCAGGATACAGGCTGCAGGCACCAAACGGTTAGGACAAGAGAATGACACATTTCTAAAAGCAGTATTTTCATAATTGGGACTTAAAGTCTGACTTTGCCATCAAAGAGGGTTTACATTTTCAATACACTAGACACCAAACATGAAATTTCTACCTGCTCCCACACAAAAGTTATCTCTAATTGTTTACCAGCAGAGACTTTTCGGCACATACTCCTCATTGCTATCCCCCCATCTCCTCACTCTGTATATACGGACTTGCTAGAAACTGGGGCACTCCCTCACTCTACTCGGGAGACATTAGTAACCTCTCTCATGAAACCCGGTAGGGAACCCGCAGAGATGTCCTCATATTGACTCCTTTCCCTTCTGAATACCGAGTACAAGATCCTTAGTAAAATATTGTCTGGTCGTATGCCTCCCCGTCTTCCACGATTGTTACACTCTAATCAATGCAGCTTTGTGCCCTGGAGAAACACTTCTTAAATATTTGCAGACTATTTCAGGTCATGGATGCCTATCATACTCATCAACCTTATGCTGGCTGCCTTTCCCTAGATATTAAACAAGCCTTTGACTCCCTTAGCTGGGATTTCATGTTGGCAGCTCTTACGGCATATGGTATATCCATTGGGTTATATCCATTGGGTTAAGCTACTTTATTCATCCACCAGGGCCAGGGCTCAGACTGGGGCTTGCATCTCTGCTTCGTATCTCATTTCACGGGCACCAGACAGGGCTTCCCCTTATCTCCCCTATAGAGCCACTGGCCCACTGCTTTTGCCAACACGTAGAGACATGGGGTATATGTGTGGACAGATAATTCCATACGATATCTCTATAGACAAATGATATGACCCTCTACTTTAAGGATATGCGTTCATCCCTTGAACAGGCAGCCCAGCTTATGACCACATTTGGGAACCTGTCAGGTCTATGGATAAATGCCACTAAGTCCTACGCCTTTTCCTTTAGTGGCCGGTTGGACACACCCCAGATTGCATTCAGGCCATTTCAGATCAAATTAGCTGCACAATCCTTCCGGTATCTAGGGGTTCAAATATAGCGCAACTCAGATGATCTTTTAGATGGCAATCTGGGCCGTGCGGTAGCGGCAATACATTTCTGGAAGACTCTGCCTCTGTCTATAGCTGTCCGACTGGCATTGGCCAAGATAGGTTTCCTACCTCGGTTACTTTATTATTTTGTAAACCTACCAATCTTCATGCCGTCCACATCTTTACTATGCTTACTGCATGACTGGAAGACCTCATATGGAGTTTGGACAGGCGAAGGATCAGCATGGCTAAATTGCAGTTGCCGTCTGATCGGGGGGTGGGAGCTCCTGATCTGAAAGCCTATTGTATAGCCAGTCAACTACAAAGGCTGGCATACTGGTTGACTGGCCATAATTTGGAGGAAATAGGTATACCCCTCACATTCTACAAAATGGCAAGCTACATACTTTACTTTGTCCAGGTTCTTCACCTCCCACGAAAGGTCCCAGGCTACTGAAAGTTGCACTCTCTTATTGGAAGCTTGCTATAAAATTCTCACGATCCCCCATCCCATTTTCTTCATATATACCGCTATGTGGTCTTCCCGTTTCTATGGGCATTCTTACAAATAAAATGCTGCACTCTTGGAGCCAACAGACGGAGCTCACCATAGGTTCCCTGTTTGAGGACCTACCATGAATTTACAGAAATGCACGGGATCCCAAACACTCTGTTCTTAATGCATGTGAGTATTATTCATTATGTATGTCGCTACTGGGCCACAAACGGACACATGCCTCAAACACACAAACTATTGTATTGTAAACGGCACTACACACCGTCGGGTATGAACGACACTTAATTAAATGTCTGTATAAAGGTCTTAGGACACATGTAGGGATTTCAGTAGACCCCTTAAGGAACAGATAGGAGCTTGATATACAAAGGACACTAACAACCAGAGAATAGGCCTTTCTCCTAAAATATTCAAAATAAATCTCTCATAACTCATGCTTTAAATTTATTACATTTTCAATATTTCATAGGGCCTGCCTCACTCCACATAGATTGAATCTAATAGTCCCATTGGCTTTGGCCGCCTGCCTGCAGTGCCATTTGCCAAGTGCAGACCTAATACATATGATATGGTCATGTCCACCACTAAGATCTTATTGGGATGATATTGGGGTAACACTGATGACTGTAACAGGTGGGACTCACTGGCAAACGTTGGCACACTGCATACTGGGTTTATAGGCTAAACCTAAATCAGCGTCCGTGACTTCCTGGTTCGCAGACACGGCACTTCTGCTGGCCAAGAGGTTACATAGGCGCCATTGGAGGTCCTACAATCTCCCATTGATACAACAGAGGAGGGAAGAGGTAAAGCAATGGGGACTGGTGGAGAGTGCTGCGATTTGTTGTGAGGAGTATAGGGGGTTACACAAACAACCACTAGCGATACAGTGGGATACTTTATTAGAAAAACTTTCCCCACAGGACAGCGACGAGGATGGCGTTTGTGGGATACCATGGGTCTAGTGTACGGAGTTGTCATTTCTCCTACCAACTTCCACTACATCCCATATTGCTTGCACTTATGTTTGATGTGTTTCCGCTCAGACCGGGACTCCAGGAGACATTCTTTGCCTACCCACTGTTCATTAGCTCATGTAGTAATAAAATGTTCACTGTGGCAAGACAGATTTATGTCTATTCAGAATATTATACATGCTCAGTTCCCCCATGATTTTAGTATAGTTATGGGTTGGATGCCAGTTAGGGGAGAGGGGTGTGAGTTAGTGGGTTACATGTTATGATTGCATTGCACATTGACACTGCTCATTCTTATATGCTAGGGTAACATTATTTTTTCCTATATCTCACTGCTGTAAATGTGAAAAATGTACACTGTCTGAACATGATGTTACACTTGTAAACTGCAAAATGCAATAAAGTTATGTTACTAAAAATCAATGAAAAAACAACAAAGGTTAAAGCTTAGTAACAGTTACGAAAATATGTTTTCTCTATACAAACCAAGTTTAAACGACACAAACTTTAAAAATTCTGAAGTTATAAGAATGTGTATGGAAGGCTGCTACTTATAATAGTTTAAAGGTGCTGGATAAATATTAAATGAAAGTTATAAATATAACTTTAGAATTTTTAAAGTTTCTGTAGTTAAAGCTTGGTTTGTAAAGGGAAAACACTTGTTCCTACCATAACTAAGCTTCAACCTTTTTTTTTTAATTGAATTTCAATGTTTTTTAAAATGTTTAATAAAAATGTGTTTCAAACTGTAGAGTCCACTGTTGCAATGAATAGTTATGTGGAGTGTTGTACAGTACAGTAGAGGAGAGTGCTGTTAAGCCTAATGTCATAGACTGGAGTATTGTAGATTGGAGTCAAGTGAAGTAGAATAGAGTGTAGCAGCATGCCGTGCAGTGTAGTAACATGTTACATAGTGTGGTGGCATGGTGTTGCAGATTGCAGCAGCAAATTCTACAGTGGATTGATGTGTCAAACAGTAGAGTAAGGTGTTTCAGACTTTCGTAGAGTGGAGAAAAGTGCTTTAGAGTGGAATAGGGTGCAGTAGAGTGTCACAGACTGGAGTAACATCAAGTGGAATGTCATAGAGTACAATGGAGGAAAGTTTCATAGAGTGGAGTATTGTGTCATATAGTGGAGTGGCGTATCGTAGAGATAAGTTGAGGGGTGTGTCATCGAGTGTCAATCAGTATAAGACTGTGGTGTAGAGTGGATGGCCATAGAGTGTAGTACAGTGTTATAGAGTGGCATAGGGTGTAGTACTGTGCTGTAAAGTGGTGTTGCATACAGTGGAGTAGAGTGTCGGGCAGTGGAGCGGCGCAGAGTGTAGTGTAGTACAGTGGTTTAGAGTGGGATGAATTGTAGTAGACTGGAGTATAGTTGAGTGGAGTACACTGGAGCAGGGAAATGTAGAGTGTAGTAAAGTGTCAGAGTAGAACAGAGTGGTGTGTCATAGACTATAGTGGCTTGCAGTGCAGTAGAGTGAAGTGGCGTAGCATACGGTGGAATAAAGTGTCATAAATTGGAGTACTGTGTTGTAAAGCAGAGAGTAGTGGGGTGTTGTACAATATTGAAAAGTTATGTAGGCTACAGTAGAGTAGAGTAAAGTGTCATATAGTCTAGTTTTTTTTGGTTGAATGGAGTGGTGTACATTACTGTACAGTGTTGTGGAGTGTGGACAATGGATTGGCATACAGTGTTATAGAGTAAATTGGCACTGAGTGTCGTAGAGTGGAGTGGCATACAGTACAGTAGTGGAGTAAAGTGGAGTATTGTGTCATCATCATCAAAGAAACTTTATTCGATTGTTTTTTGCAATCATAAAAGTCATTATACATAAAAAACAATTTTCAGAAAAAGAAGGAGGAAAGATGCAGAGAATAAAATACGTATAAATATGAATATAAATATAAACAGGTTAACAATTTAAAAAAGAAGTAAAAGTTAATAAACAATTTGATTAAAAGAAGTAACAAAAAAGACCTCAAATATAGTACTTGGAAGTCTCACCCATTTGCCTCAAGACATTTTCTGGCCTTAATCACTGAACACAGGAACAAGGCTGATCTCTTGCAAACCATGATAGATGGAAGGGATAAAAGATACAAGAAAGCTGGACGACATTGTTTAAAATGCATTCATTTTAAAAGTGGTATCACAAACGTTTTCCTAAAAGTTGAATAATATTTGCAAAAGAGAAGTGTGTGCATTGTATTTTGATCGGAGACATTATCACAGGGACATTTTTCCAATTGTAAAGACCAGTCATTGATCAGGGGGAAACTAACGAGGCGATGAAAGGACTCTAGTCTCAAGCGCGTAAGGACAAATCGATGTCTTGGGTTCGTGACTTTGCATAAGTATGGTTCCATGCCATTCGTTTGCTGTATCATATGGTTTCTCCTGACACTATATTTATTTGCCTCTGCGTCCCATCTCAATTCGGCCAGATGGGTGAGGCAAGTTTTTTTCAGGTCTTTCCTAGAAATTGTTTTCAATTCATCTGGGGTAAAAAACAAGTGCTTTATATAATTTAGCCATAGAATTTTGGACGAGTAAGTAAGTGCTAGGCATCTACTATGATAGCCCTATTCTACCTCGCAGGATCTGAGGTCCATACTTTATGCCAGAGTAGAATTGGTTGGACACGAATGAGATCTGTGAGGTATGTTACTCCCATTTCTGAATGGTATACTACTGTTGATGTTGGTTGCGGGACACTTAGGACTGTTTTCAGGAGAGCGTTTTCGGTCAGCTGTAAAGTAGTGCAGTCTCGAAATCCCCAAAGTCCAGCCCCGTACAGTGCTACTGAGACACATTTCGCATTGTAAAGAGTCACCATGTCTTTGGGAATTACTCTCCCCACCCTTTTAGAGAAGTTTTTTACCACCATAACGGTTTTTGTAAATAACAATTTTCTCGCTTTTATGGCTTGTACCCATGTACGTTTATCATCGAACACAATGCCTAAGTACGAAAATGTCCCTGTGTTGACTAGTTTTGCACCTTTTAAGTCTATGTGGCAATTCTTTGTGCGGCATCTGAGATATGTCATAGAAAAAGTTTTAGTGTGAATAATTTTGAGTCCCAAGATGTCCATGCAGTTATCAAAGGTTGTAACTAATCTTTGCAAAGCAACTGGGGTGCGGGCCATCAGAACGGCATCATCTGCATACAAAAGGGCCGGGATCTTCCGAGAGCCTACTTGTGGAAGATCACCACAGGCATCGGAAAGAGTCCCCTCTAAACTGTTAATATAAAAAGCGAACAATAGGGGAGCTAACACGCAACCTTGACGCACCCCTCGTTCAATGGGGAAAGATGACGTGCATTCCCCTTGACGCCCATAGCGGACCTTGGCGTTTGCACCAGCGTACAATTCACTGATAAAATGGACTATGGTGGTATCGACCCCCATGTCCAGCAAGATGGGCCACAATTTTGAATGCACCACACAATCGAATGCGGAGGTTAAATCAACAAATGCGAGGTATAATGCTCCGGGCTTGGCCCTTGTATATTTACCAAGTATGATCTCTAAGTTAAGAGCCTGTTCCGTTGTCCCTATGCCAGCCCTAAACCCGTATTGTAGATCAGAGAGGATGTGGTTTTCATCAATCCAATCTTGTAATCTATTTAGGATGATACGTCCCGCAATCTTTGCACGTGTGTCAAGCAGTGAAATAGGACAATAACATGCGGGATTATGGCGGTCTCCCTTTTTATAGATTGGAATAATTATAGACTCAGCCCAGGTCGAGATGAAAGTAGTTAAACAGCAGTCGCGTAGCACCTGCGTCAATAGTGGACCCCAGAGAGAAATATTAGATTTATAGATATCAACTAGGACTCCATCTGGGCCTGGGGCTTTTCCGCTTTTACTTGCATTAATAGCATCAGTGACCTCGTTTAGAGTAAATGGTAAGATGAGGTCATAGGAGTCTAGTTTAGGGTGATTTATTTCCAGTGCCAAATTTTCTGAGGAGTATATGGCGGAAAAAAAGGCAACCCACTCTTCTTCCGTGATGGCAATTAACATTTTTGGTATTTCTTCATCACATAGGAGTGGGAAATTCACAATTTTCCAGAATTTTACATTATCGTTCCAGATGCTTGCATCATAGAGGGATTGCCATGCCTCATTTTTTAAGTTCTGTTTTCTTTTCTTTATGGCATTTTTATACTCCTTCCTCTTTGAACTTAATTGGCATTTATATCCGGGTTTTGTGAATGTAAGTGACATTTTAAATTCATACGAGCTTGTGTGCATTCAGCATTAAACCAGCCTTTGCCCTCTTTCGCTTTCGATTTACTAAAAGTTGCCTTAAGAGACTGTTTTATACCAGCTGTGATTACCATGAAGGCCTCGATGCAGTCTCGTGGACTCATGTTATCTGCAAGGCAAATATTAAATTTGTTGGCATAATTGGTCACTAGTCGGTTCATAAAACCTATAGGTTCAATGTCTGACCACCGGATGGTGTAACCATTTCTTGCTCCCAATTCAATATTTTCTACTATCTCTTCTGTGTCCCTATGTATAGAGACTTGTTGGGGAAATGTAAGGCCTATGATTTGAGGATTATGGTCGCTGAATATGGTGTCTTGAATGTCGTAATCAAGTACATAAGGAAAAAGGTTATTGGAAATTAAAATAAAATCAATTGTCGTGTTGGCTTGCCTACCATTAAAAGTGGGTTTCAATTGTGGCCTACCCTGAGTGAGGCAGTTGCATAGGATGAGGTCAAGGCTAAATAAAACTTCATTCAACGGGTTGCCTGAATTGTTGTGTATGAAGTATAATGAATCATCTTCACCATCAGGGGCGTGAGGGCAGTAGCCCTTAGTTGAGTTGGGACACAGGTATATGTTAAAATAGCCTCCCCACACAATATAAGATTGTTTATTTGAAGAATCACATACTCGGTCTATATCATCCTGGAGGAGGTTAAGTACTGATCGAAGATCTTGAAAAGGTACATTATTATAAAAATTGATGACCACCAGTTGTGCAATATTTTTTAAATGACATGAAATCACTTGGTAAAACATGTTAGATATTAGAGCAATGTCCTTGATTATATCACACTTATTGGATATAAAAGTGCACAAACCACCCTTAGCCCTGCCCCGTGCGGAAGAAACGGCAGGAGTATGTAGTGTCCTCTAGCCATTTATGTGAATCGGATCTGGCCAGCAAAAGACTTATCAGTTATCTGAGTTTTCCCTGAAGTAATAATGGTTTCTGTGCATACCAAAGGAGTCAGGGCACAGGAAGAAGTTTTTTTTGGCAGGGCTCTTAAAAAGAATTCATCATTGACAGATTGCCTAAAAGAGGGTTCCACATCCGATCCTTCTTCTCCAGCGTCTGCTGCCGAATTGTCTGTACCCAAGTGGGCGGGGTCCAATATTTCTGTAGGGTGCTTGAGTCTGCAGGGTTCCTTGTCAGATAATAGTCAATCAGTATCTTCCATACTGAGCCCCCAAAATCTGTTCACGGTAGGAATCATATATTGCGACTCAGGCCTGGTTCTATGATCCTCAAGACAAAGGCCAGGTCCATCATAGTTTTTGGTGCTCATATAAAAGAAACCCAAAGGAAGCAGGGCAACACCATGGTCAGTAATCTGATGTGGACTTAAACTTCTTAAGATATCTTTAACCAGCGTAGGGGTTTTAAATGAAAGAACTACGCAATCGCCCTTGAATATTTTACGATTTCTACCCACCCATTTTACCCTTCTGACCATCTTAATGTCTTCAAAAAGTTTGTCAGGCCAGGTTTCGGGCGAGTTGCAATCCAGTGCAGGGCCTTGTTCCTCAGAGCTGCCCATGGTTCCCCCCGTGCTCCAGATAAAGTGGGGACATTGGCAAGGACTGCCACGTAGGGGGTTGCCGCAGGCGGGAGGTCAAGTATGTCTCTCCCGGTTAAAGGGGCACCCTGATAAACTTTAGGAATAATTAATAAATCCCCTCTTTTTGGCGATATTTTGTGGGATTGGGCATTGCCAGTTCTTTCGAGTGAGGCACAAGGGTCAACTTGTCTTTGGGTAATCTGAGAAATGGGTGGTTGGGTCTGGTGCGTTAAAGGGGGTCTGGCGGTGAAATCAGTATAACAGAGCTGTCGTGCAGTTGAGGTTAAAGGGTTTATTAATTGTGGATTCAATGTTTTAAGCAGATAATCCATTTTCCCCTCCAGTTGGGTTTGACGTTCCATTACTTCAGTGGTTCCCAAAATGTGCGCCACAGCACCCTGGTGCGCCGTTAGAAGTTGCCAGGGGAGCCGCGTGCATTTTGGAAACATGCTGCATCAAGGCAGCTTTGATAACAGTGTTTACAGAGTCTTATAAACGAAAGCATTATTCACAATGATCTTGTTTCTATCTGCTTCCTCGCGCACGGCCTTTGCTGCTTCACAAAACCATTCCTCTGGGAGCCCCTGTCCGAAAAACAGGAAAATATTTGGAAAGAACCAAGTTAATTTGTATTTGGAAAGAGCTGAGTTCATTTGCTAGGAGAAGTCAGGGTCAAGTTGCGTGCACTCCACGGCCTTGCAGGGGAGATTTATGATGCACCATTGATGTTAAAGAAAATTCTTGATTTTTGTAGCAAACTGCTAAATACAATCACATTTACATATTTACATTTTTATTACTGAATGGTTTGCGCCTAAAAAAGAGACAGTAGTATGAAATTGTATGTAATGGGGCTACTTTGACTGATTTTAAGTATAACTACTGTAGCACATGATCTGTTTCCATGCCTCTGTATTTATTTTGTTGAACTACAAAAAACAGAAATTAGTTATTTCAGTGTTTTGGTCGGTCGTGACGCCCTTTTCTCATTATAAAGCACACCTTTTCCTTTTTTCCCCATTTGTGTTTAAAAAATGCTATTTAAATTGTCCAAAATAAATTATAGGCCCACAGTCCTCCCTCACTTTCATGCCCAAATCAGATTACTTACTGAGTCTTACTGCCAAGGAAAGGCAATTTTCGTTGAGAGGCCAGAAAAACGGCTACGGGAGTTACAGACCGAGTGGAACTTGGAAAGCACAGTTCTCAAAAGCTGAGGGCTTTGAAATAATTTAGAAACTGCAGAGTGGGAGTGTGAACGACAGTGCTTAATTTGTAAATAAAAATGTGCCGGTGCCCAAATCCCTCCTCTTAAACATATGGCTGCTGCAATTAAATGTGGGGAAATGGAATACTGAGGCAGTGTAATCCTGAAGTCATCTCAAGCCTCTTCAATGATTTTAAAGCCACTCCCTGCCCCTTCAGCTCACTCTTGCAGCTTTCTGTTTTCTCCCATTGTGACACTATTTTGTTTTTTCTCTTCCTCAGTCTTTCCCATACATGTCTTTTGCTCGCAGTAAATGCTTGAGGCAGAAAAATAAGTGCCGCCCCTCAAAAATAAGTGCTGGTGCTGTGCACCGGAAACAAGCACAAATTAAGCACTGATGAATGAACAAGTACTGTTAAGTAGTGTTAGAGGAGAAAGTGTCCAGATTGAACGCAGAATGTGTGCTCCAAAGGTGAAGTGTGAGGTGTGTGTGGTCAAGGCAAAGTAATGACGTTGTAAACAGAGAAAAGAATATGTGCATGGAGGACAGCAAGTGTGACACAGAGGGGAGATGTGGCTACATTTTCTGGACATTCAAAAAAGGTTGCTAATTCATGGAAACATTTTTGTCCCTTAATATTGTATTGTTTCTTACTTAACTGAATTAAAAAAAAATCTTAAAGTAAACAACTTATATTTTTATTTTGTTGCCAATATGATAATACCGTCATCGCCTTCATCAAAATTATTTTTAGGGAGAAAAATTGAAGTACTCCCGAGGCTGGGCTTACATCGCCTATTCAAAAGGAAAGTGACATAATGGGGAGCCATGGGCAATGGCCAATATAGGTGAAGGGAGCCGCGGGTCGAAAAAGTTTGGGAACCACTGCATTACTTGATCAAAGCGTGTACTAACTAATTTTTCTAGAGCAGTCAATGGCTCTGCGCTACTAGTTTTCCCTTTCACTGTATGAGGTTTATTCTTATGGTCAGATTTTGGGTTTTGGGGGCAAGTTTGAACGTTTTGGATGCATGCATTGGGTTGTATTTTTGAGGAGCCATGTCTAACGTTCACAGGCAGCTCTTGTGTGGATGGTATATCCTTCCTTGCTAGCTGGGGTTTCCTCTTACGTTTTGGTGAGGGAGGAAGGTCATCACCATCTGAGATAAAATCAATTGTATCTTGAATACAACCATTAGTAGTTTTAGGCTGGATTTCGCTTCCGAAAGGCTTTGCCGGATGCTCAGGAGTTGTTGTTAAAGGGAGAGGATTAGGGGTTACTGTGTCAAGGATGAGTGGAGTAAAGTGCGGTGCAGTGGCATACAAAGAGTTGCGTACAGTGTTGTATAGTGGACTAGATTATTGTAAAGTGCAGTGGAGTAGACTGTTGTACAGGGGAGTGAAGAAGTATAGATATGAGTAAAGTGTCGGAGAGTGGCATAAAGTGTAGTAGAGTGTTATAGGACAATGTTGCATAGGTAACCCATTGAGCAGGGTGCCTTGTAATTGAAAGGTTGGACATGTACTTCTTAGTTTTACATGTCCTGGTAGTGAAAAACTCCTCAAATCTTTTTTCAGTACTTGGAGTCCTATACCTCCGATAGGATAACATTATATTTTCCTTATTACATTTAATAAGGTGTAATTTCCCATTGGGAGCAGGTATTTATTTCATGTTGGGTGTCTTTAAAAAGAGAAACACTATTTCATGGTAAAACTGGGTTTTTTATTATAATTTTGAAAATGCAACTTTTAGAAAGTTTACAGTTTTCTGCCTTTATCCCCTTTGTGCCAGTAGCCTGTCTTAGGGTGACAAAAGTAAAAAGAACAGATGATGGACGGAATGCTGAACAATGAAAACATTCACCCCTAGTCAGAAAGATCTGTGATTAATCCACAGTTTTTTTGCCCACCATGCCACCCAAGTTTGGGCCCAGCCACATGCAAATCAGTCTTGACCCTGTTCCCCATGGGAACAGTCCAGTTCGAACTCCCAAGCAAGAGCCTCCCTGTACTGGAAGCAAGCATCCTGGACCGGTTTCAGGGTATCAGCCAGGCTAGCTTGAATCCAGTGGCGCAGTGAGCATTTCATCCATCACCTATTCTTTCTTTTTTGTTGCCCTAAGTGGGAAGGGTATTCCCAGATGTGGGACCCATGCTGGCCTGGGACATGTTTTATGTACTATGTGAGTGGGTGGCACAATAAGTGCTGCAAGCCCATTGGTAGAATTTAATTACTAGGTCTTGGGTATATGGTATACACTCTGCAAGGGACTTATAATAAGTAAATTTAATGGGCATAACCCAATTTAACCATGTTTTAGTATGTGAAGACTGGATTGTTTGGGATGCGATGAGCTCTATATGAGCCCTAGATAAACATTAAGGGTCATATTTATACATTTTGATGCACAACTGCACTAACACAGCTATGCATCAAAAAGTTTTGCACCGGCTTGCACCATTCTTGAGCGCCAGCCGGGCACCATATTTATGGAATGGTGCAAGCCGGCGCAAAGGGTGGGCTAGTGTAAAAAAAAAAAAATGACATTAGCCGGTTGGGGGTGGCAGTATGGGAGAAGGGGGTTTTGCATCAAAAAAGTACGTTAGGCAGGTTAGAGTAAAAAAGAAATGACTCTAACCAGCCTAGTGTCATTTTCTGACGCAAAACCATCCATACACATTACTCCTGTCTTACAAAAGACATGAGTCGTGCCCACTACCCCAATGGCCAGCACAGGGGACCAGTGTCCCCGGGGTATGGCCATTGAACCCAGTGCCATGTAGGGGGTACTTTAAAAAAAATGAAATACTTAGCCGTACTTACCTATACTTACCTGGGATGGGGTCCCCCATCCTCCGCTGTCCCTCTGGTGTGGGTGGGGGTGTCTCTGGGGCCTGGGGAGGGCACCTGTGGGCTTATTCCATTGTGTTCCACCATGGAGATAGGCCCACAGGTCCCCTAAAGCCTGCCCTGACCCAGGCGTTAAATAATGGTGCAAAGTAAGCTTTGCACAATTATTTGACCCCCCCTCCCCTCCGTGCGTGATTTTAGCATGGGGGATAAATATGGCACTAAGGCCATAGAGTCATTTTTTGCATGGGAACACCTACTTTGCATCTCATTGACCCAAGGTAGGTTTCCACTTCCAAAAAAATGACTTTAACTCCATAACTTTGGTGCTAGACTGGTTTAGCACCAAAATACAAATATGGAGTTAGTTTTGCACTGAATTTGCATTAAAAAAAAATGACACAAATTCTGCGCAAAACGAGTATAAATATGCCCCTAAATGTGTATTTACTGGAAACGATCTGATATTGGATTGGATGTTGTGAGTGTCAGTCAACAGTCTGCATTTTTTAATACATGTTCTGTGTGAGAAACGCTGTGAGGGATCTATATTAGTATCTTATTGCATTCCCAGCAACATAAAGGGCACAGTTCCCCTGATAAGCTCATGGTCAACCAGTCTGGTGTGAGCTTGTATACTTGTTATATTCCCACATGTGGGTTTGACTCAGCCCCAAGAGCTGAATGCCGGGAAGGAGATATCGCAGGCGTCGCCCAATGGGAAACTCTACTGTAGCCTACATAACTTTTCAATATTGTACAACACCCCACTACCCTCGGCTTTACAACACAGTACTCCAATTTATGACGTTTGCTACGCCACTTCACTCCACTGCACTGTAAGCCACTATAGTCTATGACACACCACTCTGTTCTACTCTGACACTTTACTCCACTCTACATTTCCCTGCCCCAGTGTACTCCACTCAACTATAGTCCAATCTACTACAATGCACCCCTCTCTAAGCCGGCTGACACCATTCCAAAGCGCCTTACTTATTGAATGACGTTAGCCGGCGCTGCGGACTGGTGTGCGTCAAAAAAAATGACTCACACCAGGCAGCGCCGGCGTAGGGGAAAATGGAGCTTGGGCGTCAAAAAATGAGGCAAGTCAGGTCTGAGGCAAAATTTTGCCCTCAACCCGATTTGCGCCATTTTTTTTTACGCCCAACCCCCATTGAAATGACTCCTGTCTTAGCAAAGACAGGAGTCATGCCCCTTTGCCCAATGACCATGCCCAGGGGACTTATGTCCCCTGGGCATGGTCATTGGGCATAGTGGCATGTAGGGGGGCACAAATCAGGCCCCCCTATGCCACAAAAAAATTATGAAAAAAATACTTACCTGAACTTACCTCAACTTCGATGGGATGGGGCCCTCCATCCTTGGGTGTCCTCCTGGGGTGGGCAAGGGTGGCAGGGGGTGTCCCTGGGGGCATGGGAGGGCACCTCTGGGCTCCTTCTGAGCCCACAGGTCCCTTAACGCCTGCCCTGACCCAGGCGTTAAAAAACGGCGCCTATCAGGCTGGGCGCCGTTTTTTAAGGCCTGCCCCCTCCTGTGCGTCAAAATGACGTCACAGTATAAATATGGGGCACAGGCCTTAAAGTCATTTTTTGGAAGGGGATGCCTACCTTGCATATAATTAACACAAGGCTGGTTCCCCCTTCCAAAAAATGGTGCACATGGTGGAACTTTGACGCCCGCTGCGTCGGACGTCAAAGTATAAATATGGGGCAGGGTTTGCGCCGAATGTGCGCCAAAAATTTTGACGCACATTCGGAGCAAACAGAGTATAAATATGCCCCTGACATTCATAAAAAAAATAGGTTGAAGCTTAGTTATGGTAGGAAAAAGTGTCTTTCCTTTACAAACTAAGGGGCATATTTATACTCCGTTTGCGCCGAATTTGCGTCGTTTTTTTCGACGCAAATTCGACGCAAAACTAACTCCATATTTATACTTTGGCGTTAGACGCGTCTAGCGCCAAAGTTCATGGAGTTTGCGTCATTTTTTGGCGTGAACACCTTCCTTGCGTTAATGAGATGCAAGGTAGGTGTTCCCGTCTAAAAAAATGACTCCGAGGCATATGCGTCGGATTTATACTCCCGGGCAAAAATGACGCCCGGGAGTGGGCAGGTCAAAAACCCCGCATTTGCGCCTCTTTTTAACGCCTGGGTCAGGGCAGGCGTTAAGGGACCTGTGGGCTCAGAATGAGCCCAGAGGTGCCCTCCCCTGCCCCCAGGGACACCCCCTGCCACCCTTGCCCACCCCAGGAGGACGCCCAAGGATGGAGGGACCCATCCCAGGGAAGAAAAGGTAAGTTGGGGTAAGTATTTTTTTTCATTTTTTTTGGTGGCATAGGGGGGCCTGATTTGTGCCCCCCTACATGCCACTATGCCCAATGACCATGCCCAGGGGACATAAGTCCCCTGGGCATGGCCATTGGGCAAGGGGGCTGACTCCTGTCTTTGCTAAGACAGGAGTCATGTTAATGGCGTCTGGGCGTCAAAAAAAATGGCGCAAATCGGGTTGAGGCGATTTTTTTGCCTCAGCCTGACTTGCCCCATTTTTGGACGCCCAAATGCCATTTTTCCCTACGCCGGCGCTGCCTGGTGTACGTCGTTTTTTTTTTACGCACACCAGGCAGCGCCGGTCGGCTAACGGTTAGCCGGCGCTAATTTTTTTGACGCAAAACTGCGTTAGCGCAGTTTTGCGTCAAAAAGTATAAATACGGGCCTAAGTTTTAACCACACAAACTTTAAAAATTCAAAAGTTATACAGTATTTCTAACTTTCATTTACAATTTATCCACCACCTTTAAACTATTATAAGTAGCAGACTTCATTACACATTCTTTTCAGATCACTAACCAGACAACATTAGCTATACCTCGCCACTCTATCATGTACTGTGTTCTCACAAATAATGATACACTATTATACATCTCTACACTGTACTAGATTTTCTGCTACTCTACTTCATGACACTACACTCGAAGATACTGAACTATATGACACTCTACTCCAATGAACTCCATTCTATGCCGCTAGACTCAACAACACTCTGCTACACTCTATACGACACTGTGACACTCTACTCAATGACACTCCACTCCACCATACTCCATTTCAATACACCCCAGTCTACAACACTCCATTGTACAACACTCAGCTCTACTGTTCGACACACCACAATCTTGTACAATATGCCACTTCACTCTATGATACTCCACTCCATGATATGAGACACCAGGCCACTCCGCTGTTTAACACTTTACTCCATTGTACACAATGTTACTCCACTCTTCTTGACTCCACTTTATTCCCCTCACCAATACTCCACTCTATGAGACCAGTCTCTACGACACTCTCCTTCCCTGTACTGTACTACACTCTACTTTTTGGCACTCCAATCACTAGCACTCCACACTACGACTTGAAACACGTTTTTTATGAGGGTTAAGGACAATTTGTAGTTAGGAATACATTATGTATTCTTTCCATACAGCCCAAAAACACAAACATTAAAAATGTTGGACTCATAATTATAACTTCAATTTATGATTTTTGCACGACCTTCAAATTATTATAAGTCGTGCACCTCTGAACACAGTCTTCTCACCTCACTCTCCACACTATATTAACTATGACTCATGCTTTTTCTACCCACTGTTTATACCCTTGCATGCCACATCACATATAACAAGTGAAATAATAGCATTCATAACAACACTATAACTTCTCAAATTACATTATGTGTCACAACACAGTGCATGTTAGAGTGGTGTGTAATAGTTAGTGGTGATTGGTTAGCAAGCTGAAAAGGGTGTGTAACGAAGTCCGCTACTTATAATAATTTGAAGGAGGTGGATAAATTGTAAGTTAAAGTTATGAATATAACTTCAGAATTTTTAAAGTTTGTGCAGTTTAAACCTGGTTTGTATAGAGAAAACGTGTTTTCGTAACTATAGCTAAGCTATAATCTTTATTGTTTTTTATTGATTTTTAGTAACATAACTTTAATGCATTTTACAGTTTACAAGTGTAACATCATGTTCTGACAGTGTACATTTTTCACATTTACAGCAGTGAGATATACGAAAAAATAAAACTCTAGCATACAAGAATGAGCAGTGTTAATGTGGTATGCAATCACAACATGTAACCCACTAACTCACCCCCCTGCCTCCCCTAACTGACATACAACCCATATCTATTCTAAAATCATGGGGGAACTGAGCATGTATAATATTCTCAAGAGACGTAAATCTCTCTTGCCACAGTGAACAATATATTACTATATGAGCTAATGAACATTGGGTAGGCAAAGAATGTCACCTGGAGTCCCGGTCTGAACGGATACACATCAAACATAAGTGCACGCAATATGGGATGCAGTGGAACTTGGTAGGAGAAATGACAAATCTGTACACTACACCCATGGTATGCCGCAAACGCCATCCTCGTCGCTGTCCTGTGGGGAAAGTTTTTCTAATGAAGCATCCCACTGTATCACTAGTGGTCGTTTGCGTAACCCCCTATACTCCTCATGACAAATCACAGCACTCTCCACCAGTCCCCATTGCTTTACCTCTTCCCTCCCCTGTGTATCGATGGGAGATTGGAGGACTTCCAATGGCGCGTAAGTAACCTCTTGGCCAGCAGAAGTGCCATGTCTGCGAACCGGGAAATCAATGACGCTGATTTAGGTCTAGGGTAGAAACCCAGTATGCAGTGTGCCAACGTTTGCCAGTGAGTCCCACCTGTTACAGTCATCAGTGTTGCCCCAATATCATCCCATTAAGATCTTAGTGGTGGACATGACCATATCATATGTATTAGGTCCACACTTGGCAAATGGCACTGCAGGCAGGAGGCCAAAACCAATGGGAATATCCGATTCAATCTATGTGTAGTGCGGTAGGCCCTATGAAGTATTGAAAATGTAATACATTTAAAGTGTGAGTTACGAGAGATTTATTTTGAATATTTTAGGAGAAAGGCCCATTCTCCATCTGTTAGTGTTCTTTGTAAATCAAGCCCCCATCTTTTCCTTAAGGGGTCTAGTGAAATCCCTACATGTGTCCTAAGACCTTTGTAAGGGGACAAATGTCCCCTGGGCATGGCCATTGGGGCCAGCGCCGTGCAGGGGGCTCCAAGTCAGGGCCCCCAAGCGGTGTTTGGAAAACAAAAACAATACTCACCAGACTTACCCGGGATGGGTCCCCCATCCATAGGTGACCTCCTGGTGTGGGTGGGGGTGTCCCTGGGGCCAGGGAAGGGCACCTGTGGTCCATTTCCATGGTCTCCAACCATGGAGATCTGCCTACAGGTCCCCTTACGCCTGCCCAGATTCAGGCGTTAAATATTGCCGCTAAGCAAGCTTAGTGCCATTATTTAAGGCCCCCATCACCCTGTGTTGGATTTTAGCACTGGGGATAAATATGGCGTAAAGGCCATATCGTCTTTTTCTGGATGGGAATGCCTACTTTGAATCTCATTGATGCGTGGTAGGTTTTCCCCTCCCGAAAACAGTGTAAACTCCATAACTTTGGCGCTAGATGTGTCTAGCGCCAAAGTATAAATATGGAGTTAGGTTTGCGCTAAATTAGCGTAAAAAAAATTATGTGAATTCAGCGCAAACCAAGTAGAAATATGGGCCTAAATCTTTTATAACATTAAGCATCTCACTTGTCGTTATCGGGGCTTCTAATGATTTGCGTTCCGAGGGTGCGATTTGTGGCAACGTGAGTCAATCAATATAAGAGGCTACTGCCTTCGGGTCCGTCACAGCGGGTGCTGTACATAGCTGAGCGTAATATTCTTGGAATATTTGGTTAATTTCTAACTGGGTATCTACTGGGCTGTACATTGGAGTGTTTATGCTGAGAATCGGGATGGGGAATGTAAAGGTTTAATTAGTCGAGCTACAAGGGTACCGGAACGATCCACCTCTGAGTATATCTTAGCTAGATATGTTCTATGGTCAATAACCCGTAGCCTTTCTAATAATTCAGCATATGCGATACATGTATTCTTTAGTTAAGAGGCCTCTTCTGGGTGGTGCACAGCTCTATGTTCTAATGGGCCCAGTTTGTTCTCTACTTGGGTCAGGATGCGTAGAATTTCCCCCTGGGTCCCACTAACATTTTAATCGAAACACCTCATATTACCACTTTGAAGACTTCCCACTCTATCAGTGTAGAGGAAGCCGTGTTAGCATTTTTGGCAAAGTATGTGGCAATGGTAGCTGTAAGTGTATCACGGTATGCTGCATCTTCCAACAGTGTGGGCTGTAACCGCCATGTAGGGATCGGAGTTGGGATATGTCCCCACAATAGTGATATTTCCAATGGGTTATGATCGGATAGTGTTTTGCCTAAATATGTGGCGTGTGTTATTTGGGATTAAAGAGTAGAGGTGCATAGAAATCGGTCAAGTCGAAAATGTAATACATGTGGATGGGAGTAAAAGGAATATTTCCTCATTCCTGCATTACGTTCTTGCCAGAAGTCTCCCAGACGCCATCCCTCCACCCAGCAGCACAATGCTTTTGCCTGCTTGATCAAGTTTGTGGTTGGTAATGGGGGATGGCAGCGATCCAGGTCTATATCTAACACCATGTTGAAATCACCTCCTAGGATCTATGGGAGATGTGCCCAATCTGCAAGGATGGTGGATAAATGGAGGGTATCAAACATGTAATATGCCTAATAAAGGAGAGAATGCAGTTATCCCCAAGTACTTGCGGTTATTTGATGGGTATTACAGGTCATGCGCTGTTTGCGGTGTTATCGACTTGAACAGTGACATGCTGCCATCAGTGTCCGAGTCCAATGCACTCCCCTCTGTTAACTACCACTAGGGCAGTGTGGTTATGTCTTTAGAGCCGCTGCCGATACCAGGGCCGCACGCTGACTCGCCCTGGCCTGGTGTAATGACAGTGCAGTCTGCAGCACAGTGTCCAAGACTCCTCCGCCTCGACAGCAGCAGGGTTGTCGGTGAGGATGCGAAGGAGGGTTTACCCGAGTGTCCATTTTTTTAGAGTCTGTCAGTGTATGGTCCATCCATGAACGTGCAGCTTCCGGTGAGTCAAAGAAGTGAGATCAGTTTTTGTAGAGTATTTTGAGTTTTGCAGGAAAAATCAGAGACCAGCAGCACAGAGTTGTCTCTTCACTTCTGTGAACGTGGAACGTTGCCGCTGTTCTGCCACAGTGTAGTCTGTGAACTGGGAAATCCACGTGTTGTCCGCAAGGATTGGTGCCCTTTCTCTTGCCGCTCTGAGCACTTGGTCTCGGTCCCTATAATTCAAGATCTCAGCCACTATGGGACGTGGTGGTGCACCAGGCATTGGTTTCTTTGTGAGCACTCTGTGTGCCCTTTCCACAGTGAAAAGGGATGAAAGTCTTGTTGGAGATACCGTCATGCGGAGCCATTCCTCAATAAAATATGTAGCCTTGGTGCCCTCCTTTCTTTCCGACATACCAACGATACAGACATTATTGAGCCACACATGCCCTTCAGCATCTTCCGCGCTGTCCTGTAAAAGCTCCACTTGCTTGTGTAGCTGCGCCATTATAGATACGGTGTCACTCAGGCATGGTTCTAGGGTTTCCAGTGTCTTTTCTGTCTTGTGCACCCTGTCTGCTAATGTGCGGTGCTCATTTCTGATAATACTTATGTCTGCAGCTAGGGTGCCAAGCTGTGTTTCCATAGCAGCTCTTGATTCTCTGATTTCCTGGAGAATTCGATCTAATTTGTCCACAGATTTCGTCTAATCCGTAGGCGGCACTACTTCCGGGGACCGTGTCAAAGAGGAGTCGTCCAGCGGAGGGGTGAGAGTGGTAAATAGTTTATCCCAACCCAGCTGCTTATTATTTGTGTGTCCCATGACATCCTCACTGTTGTGGCTGGTCATTTGTGGGATATAATTGAAAGCAGGGAGGACACAGTCCAACTGGGGGATCCTTGGGCATGCTAGTAAGGAGCGCAGTGATTATATGTGGGCAGCTGGTATTCAAAGCATGTTGCTGTTGAGGATAGTAGACGCAGTACAGGTCCAAAGGAGCAGTAATTAATCCCACATCAGGTCCACTAAGCCAACGGGGGGCAGCCAATGGCAGGAAACCCCAGCCCGCAACCTGTCCGCGCAGCATGCCAAGACCCCCGCGCCCAGCCGATCTACTGCCGCAGGGGCCTAAAACCACTGGGCGGCAGTCAGTAGTCTGACTCGCACTAATCCACCGTGCATGTAAGGGCAATGGCACAGCAGCGGGTCTCCATCCAAAAGCGCAGCCAGCGCTCTATGCTGCCCAGTACACATGTGGCCCAGCAGCACTATGGCCTCCGGACTCTGCGTGCCCAGGATCTCACAACACCCCAGCCGTTCCCACCGGCCCACTCACCTTTGTCGCTCCATTCCGGGCACGTGATCAGGCGCTGCACTTCCAGGGTCCTTCTGCTCACCGCGGCACCCGCCGGGCCCGCCAAGCCTCGGGCGCAGATCTTTTGCAGCCCTGCAACCCGCAGCTCGTCACAGCAGTCACTTCTATCCTGTCTGCCAGGGTCCCAGTAGGGGTTGTGTCAGTCCTTTGTGTGAGGGCAGGCTCCTTTCCTTTGACATGCAATTGTCAAGCCCTACACCCTCACAGCCCAGGAATACCCATTCAAAATGCAGATGTATGCGAGTGAGGCTGAGTATCCTCTGTTTGGGGTGTGTCTGAGTGAATGTACAAGGGAGCTATCAACTAAACCTAGCCAAACGTGGATTGGAAGGCACAGAGGGATTTGATTGTAGAGAAATCTTCACTTTCTAAAAGCAGCATTTCTAAAATAGTAATGTAAACTCCAACTTCACTGGTCACCAGGATTTTGTATCACCCTTCTGGCCATACTAAATATGACCTTCCTACTCCTTTCAGATCAGCAGCTACCACTCAAACCATGTAGGAAGGCAGCCTTAATGTTAGCCTATGAAGGGAGCAGGCCTCACAGCAGTGTAAAACGAATTTAGGAGTTTTACACTACTAGGACATGTAAACTACACAGGTACATGTCCTGCCTTTTGCCACAGCACCCTGCTCTATGGGCTACTTAGGGCCTACCTTAGGGGTGACTTATATGTACAAAAGGGGGAGTTTAAGGCTTAACAAGTACTTTTAAATTCCAAGTCGAAGTGGCAGTGAAACTGCACACACAGACACTGCAGAGGCAGGCCTGAGACATGGTTAAGGGGCTACTTATGTGGGTGGCACAACCAGTGCTGCAGGTCCACTAGTAGCATTTAATCTACAGGCCCTGGGCACATATTGTGCACTTTAATAGGGACTTATAAGTAAGTTAAATAGTCCAATTGGGTATGAGCCAATGTCACTATGTTTTAAGGAGAGAGCATATACACTTTAGCATTGATAAGCAGTGGTCAAGTGCGCAGAGTCCTAAAGCCAGCAAAAATGAGGTCAGAAAAAGAGAAGGAGGAAGGCAAAAAGTCTGGGGTTGACCCTGCAGAAAGGCCATTTCCAACAAATGTGTTTGATCTCCTTCTGGTCATGTCAGAGGTGGCCTCTGTTCCTATGTGGAGGCACCCTGGTCCATCAGTTTGAGGTGGACTTTTTCTGTTGCAAAATGGCATAGGCTAATTTGCTTGTGTGACCTGTCTAGAGTGGCATGGGGGCGAAAAATGATAAACATAAATGTGGCCATGACAGATTACCTGGTGACTGAGAAGATCGTGCATGTTATGAAAAAGAATCTCAGATTCACATAAGAAACACAAAGTGCAGTTGTGGTTATGTATAAAACAATGGAGAAAAAAAACTGAAATTCCCCAGTTGTGGCTTCATAAACAAATTACAGTTCACACACCTGCCAATGAAAACTAAAACTTGTTCATCAAATGCAAATGTTATGACCTCACTGTGTTCATAACGATAAATAAGACATCACATCACATCTTTACATTTTACTGCATACACAAAGAGATCATACTGTATCCATAGTCCTGCCATTCACATTATTAATAGTAATGTTACATGTGATGTCTCTAGAGAGTGACCTTTTAAATCAAGGGTGAGGTCATGATAATTCCATTTTGTGTGTGATTTATGGTCAGTATGGCGGTTACGTAAAAGGAATAAAATGTAATCCCTCGGTAGGTTGGTGTCTTCTTTATTTTATTCCTCCAGTCACAAGATTAGAAACAGTGTGTATTGGCCAACGTGTTTTAGCCTTAGCCTGTCGCTTTCATGGATGAGGGCTTTCTTCAGCACCTAGATGAATCCCGTGTAAACCTCCCAATTCCCTAAACAATGGCTAATATTTAGTGTAAGTATAAGTGAATGAGACAAATGTAAAATGTGCTGGTTAGTGTCTCACAAGGTCAGCATCAGTGTATTATCACTGAAAGCAACAGACACAATTGGTTTACATATGCATACTGACTGAACAACCCTGGTAAAGTAGCATGCCTTTACTTATTATGACACAAAGCCAAAATATAATGTGGTATCTTCTTGTAAGAACAGAAGATCAACAGGATACATTCAGTGAACTATCCCTATGTAAAACAATGTCTACAGTCTTGATGTGTCACACTTAAGGGGAAAAAAATCGTATTATTGTTTTTCCCCCAGATTTCTTTATTGTCACATAGGCAATATAGATCAATACAATTTCTTACCAGTAACTTAGAACAGTCCACGGCATCTGATAATGATCAGGTGTGTTCTGGCCAGGATCTGGCGTGGGGCGGTGTGCATGTGCGTGTACATACGTTCAGTATGGCATACTGTTGAACAATCCACTGGGGAAGGGGCCCAGCCAACATCCACCATTCAAACCTTCGATCACACCTTTCACTGTCCCCTGTAGCTAATTCTCAATAACACTCTGTGGCGTGGGGGGGGGGAGCTCCTAACCATTCTAAGTCACTCCCAGGATTCCTTCTACCTTCCAGGGGGCCACTGCCTCAGCCACAGGCAAGATCGGAACTGAGCTGTCTTGCGTCTCACCCTTGTACTCTCCTAGGTGATCCACCTTTTTGTGCCCCACATTTACAAATCCCTTTCTCCATTTTCATCAGTGCATCCCTTTTTTAAGCCAACATTTTTTGGTCACTGGACACTCCAACAGATCAGCCCTCCACTTATCCTGCGTCAGTGGCGCTGGACTAGTCCATTGACTTGTTCAACTGGGCCGGTACCAGGACCAGTCGGGCAAATTTATATGCCATCTTCCAACCTTCCCTGGGGAGCAGGAAGATGCCCGGAATACAGTGGCAGATCGTCAGCTCTACCCTGACTCTTGCTAATGGCTTCACCTCCTGTATCACTCCTGTCCAGTAGGAGCACACCCCGCGGCACACCCACGTAATATGTATAAAGTCAGCCAGGGTCCCGTTGCAGTGCACACGGCTCACTGGCCGCTCCTGGAAAATCCCATTCATCCACTGTGGCATCAAGAATCTCTATGGAGGTAGTAGAATTGTGTTAATTTAAGCCTGGCATTACTGGAGGGTTTTTGCACTTGCAACGGTAAGGGAGACCTTGAGGTCCCCATTCCAGTTATCGCAGGCCGATGTTATGTCTGTCTGCCTGTTCTCCTTCAGGGCAGCTACAACTGGGAAATAGGGTCTGTACCCATGTGTGGATACAATATTACCATCAGGACATGGGATTCACTGGGTTCCTAAGGGAAGTTTGTCCATATCTCATGAACTGTGCAGGACATACTTTCATACTACAGGTACTGCCCCGTTCCTACTTCAAAAAAGTGTCCCTGCCTCTGCTAGTGTGAAAAAGATCTCCCACCCTCTCACATCCTTCATGCAATCATTAGGAGACATCCATTGAGGCACCGATGAGTTTGAAACATCTATTATAATTTTAACACATTATAGCATCCTTCCCACTACGGTACTTAACTACCTGCTTTCATTGTCTAATGTAATTTAGTAATTGTATATATGGTAGATAACGTATTATTTAGTATTGCCTGCTATTTTTACTCACATAACACTCCAAAATTCAATTGAAAACATTAGAGTGAATATGTCCCATGTATCCATCATAGCCCAGATAGTAAGGCGAGTGTAGCTAATGTACAGAAAACATCAACCAGAAAATATTAGACAGAACACCTTGCATACATCCAACAAGCGCAGACAGGCCATTAAAATGACTATCACCGTGCTTTTAACAGAGCTCCACTCCATGGTATGACATACACTACCAGCCATCAGAACATGGTCAGATTTACTGACATGCGCCCAACACAGCATAGGTAAAAGGCGCCATGGTATGTAAAAGCATTTCCCACATCTCCGTTCAGCAGGGAGTGTGACTGCATACTAACTTAGAAGTTGTATGTCTGCAAATGTAAAAGCCCTCGGATCTTTGACCTTAAAGATCACGTTCACGGCCCCCTCTACTTAGATCAATAAAACATATGCTCCTTATCACGAATAAGACCACATTACACAACAATAACATATCATGATGCTGGATCAGTAATTGAAACCTGAGAACTGTGTTAAAAGTCACCGATCTACCACACGTGATATGAGGCCATACAAGTTTCAGAATATGCAACGTATAAATGTGAATAACATAAAATGTTGTAAGGCCCTTAAAAGTAAATTGTGACCAAGATGGATAACTCCGGAATGTGTTTTTAAGCAATCTGTTGCCTGACAATATTCAATTCGTCTTCTACCAAAAAACTAGAGCACGGAAATGTAAAGGATAGGTTATTATTAAAGAAAACTTGAATGCCCAAATCATCAAAATCACATTTTAATATAATGAATATCACATTTGCATAATTTGTCAGCACATTTTACTAGGGTGTTTGTCACAAAGGTCATAAAATAGTGTTAAATGTAAAACCTTGGTAATACCTGATTGATAATCTATGACTGAATATCCCATACACTAAAATACAAACTGCATAGCAGTTCTTAAGTGCGTTTCAGCCAACTTATATGAACTGCATTTTTTGCATTTTGGTATAATAACTTGTGATACATTTTTTTAAGGGTCTGTCAGTGGGAATATTCTACATCAGAGAAAGCCTGATAAAGAAAAGGTGAGTTACTCGTTTTTAGGATTGCATAAATAAATTTCTGAATTTAGAGACATTGGGGTGTTTTTCATGTCTATGCAACGGCATAGTCAGTAGCTCTAGGCTAGTGGGAAATATGCGCATTTCCATGCATTTCCAGCAATGTCTTTGTTTATTTTCCTTATACATATCATTCGCTTGTTATGTTGTGTATGTTTCTGTGCTTAGTTCATAGATGATTTGTCGTCTTTGCATTCCTTCAACTTTGTTTCAGTTTGTGCTTGTATGAACTCAACTCGATGATTTATTTATAACAACAATTTTATGGCATGTATGTTTGCTCCTTTAGATTCAGTTTATCTTTTATTGTAAAAAATGTATAGAAGTGATTAAGGCCCTGATTTATACTTTTTCACGCAAAAATGCGCTAACGCAGCTTTGCGTGAAAAAGTATGCCGCCGGCTAGCGCCATCCCAAGACACCGGCCAGGAGTCATATTTATGGTATGACGGTAGCCGGTGGTAAGGCCTGGCTAGTGTCTTGAAAAAGGACGCTAGTCGGGTAAGGGAAGCATAGGGGGAACAGGAGGTTGTGCGTCAAAGGATGACGCTAGTCTGGTAAGAGGCATAAATATGCCTCTAACCAGACTAGTGTCATCCTCTGTTTAGAGGCATAAATATGCCTCTAACCAGACTAGCATCATCCTTTGACGCACAACCCCCATGGACATGACTCCTGCCTCAGTAAAGACAGGAGTCATGCCCACCACCCCAATGGCCATGCTCAGGGGACATATGCCATGTAGGGGGGGCTAAGTTATGTCCCCCTTTGGCACTTTAAAAAAAATTAAAAATTACTTACCTGTACTTACCATACTCGCCAGAGGATGGGGACTCCCCCATCCTCTGGGGTCCCTTAGGTGTGGGTGGGAGTGTACTTGGGGCTAGGGAAGGACACCTGTGAGCCCATTCCATGGTCTTGGACCATGGAAATAGGCTTACAGATCCCCTAACGCCTGCCCTCATCCAGGCGCTAAATAATGGGGTGCTTGATTTTAGAACTGGGGATAGATATGGCGCTAAGGCCATATCGTAATTTCTTGCCCAGGAATGCCTACCTTGCATCTCATTGATGCAAGGTAGTTTCCCTCTAGCAAAAAATTATTTTAACTCCAAAACTTTGGCGCTAGACGGGTCTAGCGGCAAAGTATAAATTTGGAGTTAGTGCCGAATTTGCTTGAAAAAATAAAATTCGCAAATTCGATGCAAAGCAAGTAGAAATCTGGGTCTTAATGCTGTTATGGAAGCCACCAGAAGTTTGATGTTAGTTTGATGTTATTGGGTAACAACATTAAAGAGTTGGAATTGGCTGACAACTTTCTGATGTGAAGGCATACAGGTAGAGACTCCGAATACTGTTGGCCACCCTTAAGTAAGAGTACTGACGTATTTTTATTTTTAACATTTATGGCGTATGAGTGAAATGCCCATCCACTGTGCTGCTTAGATTTTATTTAATGGACAGTGCCAGTGAGGCCATCTGGTTCTGCTTGAAATCCACAAGTACTGAATGGTGAATGTAAATTACTTATGCAGATGCAAAAAGGAAAATGCTTAATTGGTTACACTGAGGGTATACAGGAATAAAGTCTCTGGTATAATAAGAACTCAGGAGTGTGCATTTTCTTTTGTTTGATTGTAAAGAAAGTGAATAAAGGTATATATATATATATATATATATATATATATATATATATAAATATAAATATAAATATATATATATATAAAATATATATATTTATATATATATATATATATATATATATATATATATATATATATATATATATATATATATATATATATATATACACCAAGTCTGGGGTCTTGAATGAAAGAACCACACAGTCTCCTTCCACTACTTTATCCCTGTTTCCTATCCACTTGACTCTTCTTAACATTTTTATATCGTTAAATAGGACCCCCACCCCCCCAGGACCCAATCGTGTTCCTATCCAATTCAGGGCCTTATTCCTCAATGCCGGCCACGTTTCCCGGTGTTGGTCACCTATAGGGGGAACATTTGTCAGGACCACTACGTATGGAGTTGCCTCCGGAGGAAGGTGTAAATGGTCACTAGGTATGTATGTAGAGTTCGGGGGTCTTGTTTCAATAAAATGGGACCTTCCTTTGTCTGTTTGGGGCATATTTGTCCTAGTTAGTGAAGGAGTATCATCTACAAATTAGGTGCTAGACAAGCCACTTGTCAAGGAATTTCACTGCTACCCTTGGGTTTCTTTTATCCAAGATCTCCGGGGCGCAATGTTAGGAATCTACAACCCGTAAATGAACAAGTACCAAATACCCTAGACCACAATCCTCTTAGCAATAGATTTCAACCTTTTACAACGCTATAAGATTTGGATTGACTAAATAGAAACAGGATAGATTGTCCATATGATCCTGCCCTGGATGTAAATAAAGTAAGGCCTACCGAGAATAGGGGAGACGTATTCCGCGAGAAGGTACTTGACAGGAACATCATAGATATCCGTTTGAATCAGGGAAACCAACTCCCCACAATAATCCTTACTCAAGATGATGCACCACCCTTACCATCTATAGAGGAGGCGCACCCCCAATCCTATCAATATATGGAAACAACTATACTTTACTGGAATGTAGCAGGCCTAACTAATAAGATCAATAACGATCTTTGGGTGAATTTCACTGGGAATTTTCCTTGTATCTGTCTTCAGGAGACTTGGACATTAAATCCAGTCCACATAAATGGGTACAAGACATTCCATACACCAGCTGTACAGGCCAATCACGGCAGGCCAAAGGGAGGCCTATGCACATATATCTCAAACAAGGCATGGCTACGTAACCCAAAAATGCAAATCACAAAAACCTATTATCAAATGATTGAATGCAATCTGGATCAGAACACACACCTAGTACTCATCAACTTCTATAATAATGCAACGCATAGAGAAGTCCCCAAAATTTTAACAGAGATGGGTGAGGACCTAGAGGAAATATGTGCGAGTAACAGACGTGAGACTCTTATTATATGGGGGGGCGATTTTAATGTACATCTTTGCAAGGAACCCACAGGAAAGGTGTGTGGTTGGGATACTGAAGACATCGGCGTAGGACCGCACTTTTCACATACCATTCAAGGAGAGGCAATGAATTCAGTGGCCCAAAAACATAATTTGTCTCTTGTAAATGAACTACTTCCCAAAGAACTACAGCTTAAACCAACTTTTAATGGAAGGGGCGCAAATACAGTTATTGACTATATCTTAATGTCAACACATTTTGTTCACTATTTTACTAATTACACAATCCACGACATCGCAATAAGCGACCATTTCCCTCAAAGCCTGGAACTCTCATTAATCCCTGCCACACAGGCCAATGCCAGAGAGGCAACGACGGTAAATGATATAGCACTAGCCCCGTGTAATGGTTATACACTGAGATAGACTCAGACTGACCCTCAGACATTATTAAAAGATATATTACGTGAACATACCCAAGTGTTCCTTGATTGCCTTAGTGATGACACGGCCCCAGGACAATGTCTAAGTGCTTTCCAAAAGATAACCTACGCCGTAAAAAAAGCCCTCACGTCTAGGACAGGAGGGGCAGGGGGCAAGAAAAGGGAAACCGGCTGGTTTGACCACGATTGTACGAAAGCGCACACAAGACTAAAAAAAGCCCTAAGTGCCCCCATAAGATGTCAGACCGAAATACGCACCTGCAGACTGGCATACAAGACAGCCACAAAAAAGAGGAAACTCGCTTTGAGAGGGAAGCTATGGGACAATCTACACAGAGCTAGTCTGACGAAAGACAATGCCCTCTTTTGGAAAATAATAAATACTCCCGTTCAAGGGGACAATAATACCCCTAGAATGGAAATTGCAATCTCGGAAGAGGACTGGATCACGTACTTTTCCAAGATATACTGTCAACCCAATGACAGAGTTCCTTTGGACCTTCCAAAAGTCCCAGACTCAGAGGAAGATCGACACCTAGTAGTATCACCTCAGTTTACCTTAGAGGAGGTAGTAGAAGCTATAAACACTAGCAAATCCGGGAAAGCGCCAGGGCCCGATGGTGTTCCAATTGACCTATATAAAACCAACACCGACTTATGGGGCCCTCTATTGACGCAGGTACTGAGGGCCATTAGCACACAAGGCCCACCATCAACATGGCGCCACTCTATCATCATACCCATATACAAAAAGGGGGATCGCCTTAACCCAGCCTGTTATAGGCCAATTTCTCTCCTCGATACATCAGCCAAATTAGCGGGGAGAATAATCCTAAATAGACTCCAAATATGGTCGGAAGAAAATAACATTCTATCCCCAGTGCAGTATGGCTTCCGCACAGGACTAGGTACAGTGGAACAGGCTCTGAACTTAACTATCCTAGTGGTGAAGTATACGAAGACCAGAGAGGGCAATTTGCACCTGGCCTTTATTGATTTGTCCTCAGCATTTGACTGTGTTTTGCATGAAAAGTAATGGGATATCCTAATAAGCATGGGGGTCGAACTAACGATAGTCCATTTCATAAGAGATCTGTATACTGGGTGCAGAGCAAGTGTAAGATACGGGATGAGAGGGGAATGCACTAAGTCTTTTGGCATATACAGAGGGGTGCGTCAAGGCTGTGTTCTCGCACCACTTCTATTTTCACTATACATAAACAATCTAGAAAGTGAATTGATAAGCAATTGTAAAGACCTTCCACAAATAGGCAATCGCCCCGTCCCTGCACTCCTTTACGCAGATGATGCAGTACTCATGGCCAGGACACCGCTAGCCCTCCAGAAACTCCTAACCACTTGTATAAATTACATGACAGCCCTGGGCCTCACAGTCAACCGTTCGAAAACGTTCATAATGAACTGTGGCAGGAAACTGAGCAAGTCCTATAAAATCACTATTCACGAGGACAAGGTGAAGATAGCTCCCACCTTCTCTTATTTGGGCATAATGTTCGACAAACAGGCCACTTGGGCACACTGCGTGAAAACAAAAAAAGACCAGATTATTAAAACAACGGCGGCCTTGAAGATTTTTTCCAAAAAACTAGGGGGGATTTCCCCGTCAAATATGGTAAAAATCTACAAGGCCAAATGTATCCTGGCGGCTACTTATTGAGCATGTATCTGGGGGTATACGAACTGCCATACGATTCAGTTGGTGGAAAATGACTTCCTGAGATACCTGCTAATGGCACCAAATAGCACGTCATCATATATTAGCCATTCGGAACTAGGGATCCACTTTGTAACTGATCTAATTAAGGTACAGCCTCTATTATTATGGCATAAAGTGTGGACCTCTGAGCATACCGGATTAAACCAGGCCATACTATCCGACTGCATGAATCTAACACACTCGCTTAGAGTCCCCTGGCTAAGATATATTATGACCTTTTTTTAAAATATGGGCTGCGAAGCATATTACCAAAACCCACAATCACTGGAAAAAATAACCAGGAGAGATTTGAGGGCTCTGACTTTGAAGTACTTGGATGAACAGAGATGGGAAGTGGAATCAAAAAAATCTACTGTAATGTCTAACCAACTAATTCTGTCAACGGATGCAATCCAGCCCTACTTAGTAAGCGTGGCAAATCCCCGACATCGATTTGTCCTTACAAGATTCCGCTTAAATATCTTCCATCGACTAGTAACCTTTCCAACTATGTGCGACTGGAGTACAGTCTTAAGAGTATGTCCATGTGATGCAAAAGCTCCCCAATCTACAATGCATGTGGTCCTCTTTTGTAAATTTTATGATATCCCAAGAAAACGTATTTTATTGCATTTTTTAAGATCGACTAATTTGCGTCAGTGCCGCGACGCGTATTTTAGCTTACAGATTTTATCCTCTATTGAAATGTGTGGAATTTTAGCAAACTTTTTATGTACAGTACTCTCTGTAAGGAAGTCTATGGGCGTACTGAACTAATTTTATTTGAAAAATTTGGAATTTACGGTAAACTCCTCACTTTCCAGAAAATACTGTAATTGATCTCGATTTTGCACTGATGTAAATTTATCAAGTTTTATATATCTGTCCTTGATGATTTAACGATGTGTCTTATTATCTTCCCTATTTATTTATAATTTTTTCTATTTTTTACATATTTATCAATGTACTATTACTTGATACTTTTATGGCCTGCTGAAAGCCGAATAAAGTCTGTTTGATGATGATGATGATGATATATATATATACACATATACATATATATATATATATATACACATACACTGAAAAAAACAAAGATTACAGGGACATTATAGTTAGGCACAGGTTTTACGCTGCATAGTGTGAGAGGGAGCGAGAGAGAGAGAGGTTTTTATGCTTTGATGAATGATATACTTAGAATGAGATATTTCTGGACAAATTGAAAAGAAAAATGTATTTGTCAGCTAAAAAGAGTGAGATTACCTTTCAGTAGGAACCTTAATCTTTTGAAGTTTAAAAATAGGGAAATGACAATGGGTGCACCTGAAGTAGAACCCTCAACTTTCAGTGTAAGAGTCTGTGTCCTTAACCTTTAGGCCATGTGTACCGCTTTACTGTGAAGCTTCCAGACATACCTATGACAGTCAACCCATGCATGTGACTGGAAACAAATGTGAATGTTCCTTCACTAGGAAGGTTTAACAGTAAAAACACCAGTAAATAAACAAATACCCTGCCAAGTGATACTAGGATTTGAACTTTCAGCCTACTCATTGACAGCACAAGATTTTGATCATTAGGCCAGAAGTGACTATATTCTGCTCTGCATCCAAAGGTAACTTTAACATTCATACTAAACATCTTGCTAGTCTAATTCTTTGAAGTCATTGCATGGAGAAAACATTGCAATGACAATCTCTCTCTCTCTCTCTCTCTCTCCCATCCTCCCCGCGGTCCTAGCTGGCTCCCTGAGTCCTTTGGGACCCAGCATTACTCCCACAAGCAGGGAGCTGCTTTCAACAGCAGCTCCCTGTTTGCAGGAGCAACGTGTTCATCTGTCTCCCCCACACCCATAATTGTGTGCAGGGAAGACAGTTGAGAAGTCTGCATTCTGCAAGTGACAGCTATTTGACAGCTCTCACTTGCAGAAATTGGAGTTTGTTTTCTTTTGCTTGGTGGGAGTGGTCCAACTGGCCCCCTGCAGCCACAGGGACCACCACCTCCCCAGGGCAAAAAGTTAAAAAAAATGTAAAGCAAACATAACTCTGCTTTCTGACAGCCAAACCTGTCAAACAGGTCCCACTGTCAGAAAGCAGAGTTTTCATCTATCTTGCCTGTTCTCATATCTGCAGACAGATGAAAACATTCCTCCAGCAAACAGGGAGCTGCTATTAAAAGCAGCTCCTTGCTTGCTGGAGGGAGGAATGCCAGCTTCCGCAGGTTGCTCTAAGTTAACCATAACTCGCGCCCTCGCCATGCACTGCTAATTACCCCACAAATTACAGCACTCAGGACATCTTTGATAACATGATTTATAATATCAATGTAATATTTGCAGTAACATTTTTCATGGAAAAACTGTGCATGACGGGGGCACGAGTTATAGGTACTTGAGACAACTCTAACTATAACTGGTGAATTTCTATGGTCTCATACGTTTAAAATGTGAGCCTAACTATAACATCCCCGTAAACCTTGTTTTTTAGGTGCATTTCTATGTTTTTTAAAATTCTATTTCCTAATTATAATGTCCCTATAACCTTTGTGACAATAGTAACATGTTGAACTAAAAAAGACACCAATCAATCAATTAATCAGTGTTTGTAAAGCACAGCTACTCATCCATTTGGTCTCAAGGCGCTGAGGGTGGAGTGTAGCGTGTTCCAGTGAGGTGGATTAAAAAAGCCTTGTCTTCTGTTCCTTCGTGAAGCTGGGGAGGGAGGTGGTTTGTCTGATGTGGATGGGTAGGGCGTTCCAGGCTGTGGCTGCGCAGTAGGAGAGTGTCCTCCTGTTCTGGTTTTCCTGATGCGGGGTACTTCTTCGAGAGAGAGCTGGGCTGAGCGTAGGCCCTGTGGGGTATGTGGAAGTTGAGTCACTGGTTCAGATAGGCTGGTCTGGTGTTGTTGGGGGCTTTGTGTGCCTGGGTGAGGATCTTGAAAGTGATTCTTTTCTCTATGGGGAGCAAGTGCAGAGTACGTAGGTGTTGTGAGATGTGGCAGTGTTGAGGTAGGTTGAGGATCAGTCTATCGGAGGCATTCTGTATGTTTTGCAATTTGCAGGTGAGTTTTTTGCTGATTCTGGCATAGAGTGCGTTGCCATAATCCAGGCTGCTGGTGACAAGGGGTGGTGTGACGGTCTTTCTATATTTGAGGGGGATCCATTTGAAGGTCTTGCGTAGGAGGCGGAGGGTGCGGAAGCAGGTTGCGGTGACTGAGTTGATTTGATGGATCATGCTGAGGTCGGGGTACAGGATTATTCTGAGGTTGCGGGCTTGGCTGGAGGGTGTGGGCAGATTTCCGAGGGTGGGTGGCCACCAGGAGTAGCTCCATGCATTGGGTTGAGGGCCCATGATGAGTACTTCTGTCTTGTTTGTGTTGAGTTGAAGGCAGCTGTCTCTCATCCAGTTGGCGACTGTTTTCATGTCTTCGTGGAAGTTGTGTCTGGCCTTGTCGGGTTTGTAAGAGAGGGAAAGGGAGAGGATGAGTTGGGTGTCGTCTGCATAGGAGATGATGTTTATTCCATAGCTTTCGACAAGAGTGCCTAACGGAGCCATGTAGACATTGAACAGCGTGGGGCTGAGGGAGAATCCCTGGGGCACTCCGTAGATGGTGGGTGTGGGATCTGCGAGGAAGGGGGCGAGTCTCACTCTATGCATTCTGCCGGAGAGGAAGGATTGATCCAGTCGAGGGCCTTGTCTCTGATGCCGGTTTCATGGACTCTTTTTATCAGGGTGTGAAGGGAGACTGTGTTGAAAGCTGCAGAGAGGTTAAATAGGATGAGTGCCGCCATCTCTCCCTTGTCCAGTAGGGAGAGGATGTCATCTGTTGCGGCCAGGAGGGCTGTTTCGGTGCTGTGGTTTGACCTGAATCCGGATTGGGACATGTTGAGGATGTTGTGGTCTATTAAAAACGTGGGGAGTTGGCTGTTGACTGCTTTTTCAATTACTTTCGCAGGAAATGGAAGTAGGGAGATGGGCCTGAAGTTTTTGAGATCAGTGGAGTCTGTCGAGGGTTTCTTGAGGAGGGGGTTGGTCTTGGCATGTTTCCAGTCATCGGGGAAGGTGGCAGCAGCTAGTGAGCAGTTGATGGTGAGGCGGTACTTGGGGGCGATGGTGTCTGTAGCTCTGTTGAAGATGTGATGGGGGCATGGGTCTGTGGGGGCCCCGGAGTGTATGGACTTCCTTGTTTTCAGCGTATCTTTGGTGTAGAGGGGTGTCCAGGTGGAGATTGTAAGTTTGTTGGTGTCAGGGTTTGGAAGGGTGGGCGAAACTGTTGTAGATGGTCTTGATTTTGTGGTGGAAATAGGTGTTGAGTCTGTCACATAGGTCCTGTGAGGGTGGGATGTCCATTGTTTCACTGTTGGGTTGGACAAACTCCTTGATGATGCTGAAGAGTTCCTTGCTGTTGTGTGCTTGTGAGGAGATCCTGTCTTGGATAGCCTTCTTTCTGATGAGTTGGTGGTGTGCGGTGGTGGCGGATCTGAAGTTGCTGTTGGCTTCTGGGTATTCAGTGTTTCTCCAGATATTCTTGAGGCGTCGAAAAGTGCATCTTGATTCCCAGAGTTCGGGGGTGAACCAGCTGGCTTTCTTTGTGTTGGTGTTGTTGTTCTTATTGAGGGGGGCTATGGTATTGACGCAGTCAGTGATCCATTTGTGGAAGGTGCGTACTGTAGAGTTTGGGTTGTCGTTGGGTGCGATGGTGGGGCGGCGATGGCGGAGCGGGGCGGCGATGGCGGCGTTGAGCTGATCGTCGGTTATTCTTGTCCATGTCTTATGCGATGGCTGGAGTTGGGGTCTGGTGATGGTGGTTCTTCTTTCAACTTTTTTCATATTTGCAAATCTTTTGGGAATAATTTTCAGAAATTTGTGCATTTTCGTATATATTTGTGAATACTGTACAAGGTGATGCAAAATTATTTTAACCCCCTAATTTGCCTCCAAAGCAGTCCTATATCACACCCCTGGGGCCAGGGTACCTTCACCAAGACCCCTTAGGCCACTTTCAATTAGGATTTTCACCCCTGGGTACTGTGTTCCGCAAAATAAAATGGCAGCCACAACTTTCTAGTCAGGTTGCAATCAGCCAATTACAGCACTTCTTTTCACATAGCAATTGTGAAAATTCACAAATTTCCATGAAATATTTGCAAAATAATCGCGAAGTTGCAGCGACCAGAGATATGCAAATTTGGATTTCCCCAAATTTCTCAAACATGTCTATTCTTTTGCCAGGAGACAGGACTGGACAGAATTCAGATCTTGGTTTGAAATCAGTATATTTATGTCCTTCTGTGTTGATCTCCAGCACTTTCCATATTTGAGTTTCATATAGCAAGGTGATGACATACAGTAAAGAAAACCATCTAATCCTGAACATTCTGAATAAATATTGGGATGTTATAAAAAAAGACCCAGACATTGGAAAGTTATTGGGAGAGACACCCAATGTCACATACAGAAATGTACCATCACTACAGGATCTCTTGGTAAGGAGCCATTTCCAAATGAAAAAATCATCAATTTGGTTAAATATCCAAGGAAATGGTTTAGTGTGTTGTGGGAAACGTAAAGCATGCTGCATACGTGTCAGTACAAAAGAGTTCTAAGATTTGAAAGGCAATAAAATATCTATCAACAAAAGGATCACATGTAACACCACATATGTGGTATATGTGATTGAATGCTACTGTGGGCTCAGATATGCAGGAAGTACCATATGCCCTTTAAAAAACAGATTCTAGAACATATCAGAGCAGTACAGAACAAAGATGTGAACTACTCTATGACAAAACATCTATTGACACACATTGGGAAAAACTGGACAAATATGAGATACTTTGGCATAGCAAGTATTGATAAGGATGAGAGAGGGGGGGCAATCAAGAGTTGAAACTCAGGTGTCTGGAATCACGACTAATCATACAACTAAGGACCAAGACTCCCAATTGATTGAATGGGGATGAAGAACTATACTGCCATTTATAAATGTAGACTCCAATAGCAATATTATAATTAAATGATAGAATAGGGGTCTCTCTTTCAGATAAAAAAAGACTGAGGTATGAGATAAACAATCGGGAGAGTAAATGGTATACCAAAAGAAAAGAACTTAAGACTCATGTTATGAAATAGGGCACTGAGTCCCTGAACAAGTGATACTTATTGTGACAACATTCACTTATACTTTTATTAATGAGAACATTAAGTTTATAATTCTAAGACACCATAGATATATTTGTATCCAGTCCAGATACATACACAGATATGGTTTAAAATTGTGTTATGGTCAATGAGACTAATTGGCATAACAAACTGGAAAATCAAATACAAAAACATAATGTAAAATACACAGATATATGTGAAAGAGTATCAAAATGTATATTAGGTAATGGTTAATAATGAGTCTGAAGGTATATATTTACTTACAATGCATGGAAATCGCAAATCAAAACCTTCGAGGTAACCTTTGTTTTTAACAGTACTACATATCCCACAATGCCTCATTAAGGGCATAAGTGGAAGACTATAAATGGAAGACATAGAAAATACACTCACCAACAAGACATGGTGGTAAAAACGCATTGGTGGTGATGTAGGTGATCTACTTTAGTTTGAACTTAAAGCATATGAACTTTCCTGGAGTGCAGTGTAATCTTTGTTTGAAAGTTGAAACTAATTAAGGTCCATCCCTAACACGAACACCAGCCCGAGAAAGCGCACCCTAATGGGACCGCTTTGCGTGATTTTATATATATATATATATATATATATATATATATATATTGTTAGGACCTAGTTTAGTTTCCGTAGGAAAATAGGAAAAGCATTTTTTGTTTTGCCAGTAACTTTGGAACTACTTGACTAATCTTCACAAAATGTTCAAAACTGATACGAAAGTGGGTACAGCTGATGTCTTGAACGTTTCAGGATTATCCGTCAAACCAGGGCCAAGAAAAAGGGGGGTATCAAAAAGAGTTTTCCCCATTCATTTTCCCATAGGGTCTTTAGACACGCCTACCTCCAGAACGGCTGAAAAGAATGAAACTATAATTGGTAGGACTCTAGATTCTGGTGCGCAGATTGTGCTTTTTCTGCTTTGGTGTAAATCCATTCAGTAGTTTCTGGGATATTAAAGGTTATATATTATAGATATCTAGAGATGCGGAGGATCCATGGATCCCACTGTCCGTGTGCTGATATTTGATTGGTTGAGAATATTGCAACAAGTTAGTGTTGGCAGCCATTTAGGACCTGCAGATTTTTCTGAGATTAAAAAAAAACTGGTCTCCCATGCTCTTCATCTACTTTGCACCTGGGTGGGCTAGGTTCCGGGGCATTAGGGCATACAAGTAGGAAGGGAGGCGCAATGGGTTTTTAGAAGCCCTGGGGACCACCACCTTCCTGGGGCTATATGTAAAAAATATGCAGGGTGGCCACACGGATCACTGTTTTCCGTGGCCTACCACTTCCCCAGGGCCACATGTTGAAGTAATTTTAAGGGAGGTCCTGCGGACCGTCCCCATGGACAACCACTTCCCTTGAGCTATCTGTGAGAAGTATGTGGGGCCACGCGGCCCCTGCACCCTAGAGACCACCATCTCCCCGCGCAACATATCATAAAAATAAATAGGGGACCGCCACATTCCCAGCGCTGCAAAATGCTTTAAGAAGGGCGTCTATGTGGGGCCCTGGGGACAACCATGTCCCTGGGGCCGAATAGAAAGGAAGGAGGGGGGACGTGCAGTCCCCCCTCCAGGAGCCATACATGGCGTTAGGGAGAGCCACCCCTCCCCAAGGCCACTCCTGCTACCTCCCGAGATGCCCCCTCGGGAGGTGGCTGACAGCTCCTGCCAAGCAAAAGCAAACACTCCCCTTTCAGCAAGTGGGAGCTTTAAAAATGCTCCTGCTTGCTGAAACAGGAGTTCTCATCTCTTTCCCTACCTGCAAACATGCAGGCAGGGAAAGAGAAGAAAACATTGCTCCTGCATGCAGGGAGCTGCTATTTAAAGCAGCTCCCTGTGTGCAGGAGCAATGCTGACTCCTGCAGGAGATGGCAGCTGGCTGGGACCACGGGGGCCTTGAGGCTTCCCCTGTGGTCCCCATAAAAGTATACCGGGTACCTTGGGTGGGGCCAGGACCCCCACTGACAGATGGCCGGGCCCAGGGGAATAGCCTAAATTGTCCTAGAGAGGGGAGCCACATGGCCTCCCCTCCCATTGTTAAATAAAGTAAGTAGCTCCGGGGAGACGGTGGTCCCTGAGGGGGGGGGGGGTCCTTGCAGCTCCCCTATACTTATCTTTAAAATAGTCCTGGATAGGTAGTGGTCCTCAGGGCCTGGGCCCACGCAGCCCTGCTTATTTTTTAAAAAGTGTCCAGATGGGGTTCTTGAGGCCCCATATATATTTTTGAAATAGCCTCAGTGAGGTAGTGGTCCTTGGGTCCAGGGGGTTCTGCTCACCACCCACATACATTTTTTTAATATTGTCCCAGATGAGGTGGTGTCACTGCCTGCACAAAAACAATACCACTAACAATGCTGGCACTAGCAGCAATTTGTACGCCAGAGCAGGAGAAAGGACAGAAATGCACTGTATCTTGTAAATACTGTTTGCATCTGTCCTTTCTCTGTGGCATAGGGCAAAGCAGCAAGGTACTTCTGTGCTGCCCTGCACCACGAGGCTTGTAAATATGCCCCACAATTTCCCCCTACTATATTGTGAAAAGAGGTGAAAAACGAGCAACTTCAACCTGATGATTTTCAAGCGTTTATTGTACATTCCGATACTGTGTGATAATTGAAGCCTCCCTTCACTTATTAGGTATTTACACTGAACTGTAAATAATGATATTTTATTCAGAGTTCTGGCCAAAGAAGACGCCCTTTGTGAGAAATGTATCTCTGTGTATTTCTTTTCTAGATTTGACTTATATACAGATGAGATTTGGCAACTAATTGGACATTAAGTAGAGCCTTTTGAATGTATCACACCACCGAGACTGTTTGTAATATTAAAAGAGGGTACTTTAGCCTTGGAATTAATTATTAAGTAGAATTGTACATGTTTGGCTACTTAAGCCTAATAATTCATCTGTGAAAGTGCATTTCAATATGGAAATCTTATGGTAAACATAGGGAGGGCAGCTGTATGATATGCATGCAATTCAAACCACTCTGATTAAAAAACAAATAATAGATTAAATCAATCAAATATTTTAGGAAAATAACAAAAACCATGTAAGCAATATGAAATTAAGAAAGAAAGAAATAATGGTATAAAACAGGTGACAAATTGGCATTTTGGGTCCTATTGTGGATGTGTTCACATTATTATATATATTTTGGTTTTTTTAACGAACAGTGAACACAGTCTTTTGTTTATGTTTATCATGTTTATCACTCAGTGTTTCTTTAAAATGTATATATAGCTATATATCCTTAGTATGCATATACATTTTAAAGAAACACTGATATATATATATATATGATTATTTATATATATATCCTCAAATGGCCGCATTTCAGCCTGCACGCTCTTGCTGCTTGTGCCAATGTGGGAATTAGCGGCCAAACTCCAATTAATTATTCAACAAAAGTCAAGCCATTGCACTCCAGGAAGTATATTGGCAAGCTTATTAATTTAACCAAATATGAGTGCCTTCACCACCCGAAGCGTTTCGACCACCTAGGTCTTGATCACAGATAACCTTGTCCTTTTTCCCTCTCAATTTTTATAGTTATATAACTTGAATCACTCCCAGGGCAATATGATATGGATAATGTAGCTTTTACAAAATATAGCCCTATTTTTCACCAGTTACATCTTCTTCTCACATTTTTCTCGTATTATTCTCAATATTATAAACATCAATTATAATTCATACTGACTATTGTTTTTCCCTTATAGTATTTCTAAGTGAAAGAAATATATTTTCAAATATTTCAATTAAACACCATTTCCAAAAAATGAATCCCTGTCTCCTGAATAATACTTGATATCTTTTTACTTTTTCATCTGATTATAGTTCTGTACATATAACCTGCCCCTGTATATTCTGAATGTCATGATTTCTATATTAAGTGACTACGTATTGTGGAATATCCTATTCCTCTTATCAAACTGTTTACAGTTACATCATTGTTCAAATTTTCATCACTTTTACGCTTTACGTTTCTAATGATGTGATTTCCTTCAAGTAAAGGTTGTCATCAAATGTCATTCTTTTGGTGAGGGGAAAGAATTTAGGGATAAGGTTACTCCAAATCACCCATTCCTTCAAGGCATAAGGTTACTCCAGATCACCCATTCCTTCAAGTAAAGGTTCTCATCAAGTGTAATTCTTTTGGTGAGGGAAGGAATTAAGGAATAAGGTTACTCCAAATCACCCATTGTGTATTAAAACCAGTGATTACTTCGACATGGCAGTAAAATGAAGTCCATAATTTCTATATGAATATGTAATTTATGGAAAATATAAAAGATTTTTTTCACAGATGTATATGTAATTCTTCATTGGTGTTCAGGCCAAAAAGAATCTTGGTCCTTAATTTTATTATATACTTAGACTCCAAACAATGGAGTTTCAAAGTTCTATTTACTCCTCTTTCATTCTGAGGGACATGGTCTATTCCAAAATAACACATTGTCTTCCAGTTATTTTCGTACTTTGAAGTTTCACCATTGCGTAACTCATATCTTTTTATTCACTGCTCTTATATGTTCCAATATTCGTTTTTCAGTTTACAAGCTCCCTGCGTATTTCATGCCACATTCACATTTTAATTCATATACTACTTAAATTGTTTTACATGTTATTTTTTGATTGATCGTGAAAGAACATCCTAAGGTGTCTCTCACTTCTTACCTATTTTCTCAAATGTGGCATGCCTTACATTCCAGACACTTAGTGAACCCCAGGCTTTTTTCATCCAACCAGGTTTGAGGCATCTCCCCAGTAAAGTGGCTTCTCACAAGTTGAAGAGAATAGAAGGAGCCTTTATATAGCTGATCTTTGGTCTTGTCCCTACCATGGGACCTATAACAGGATAATTTCTCAACAGATTCCAGTGTTTCCTAAGAATGTTGAAAATGTCCTTATGCTCTTTACTGTATTATCATTCTTATTGCTTGATCTTCTTTTTCATTGCTATTGTTTCACCCTTTCTGTATCAAAGTTTGATTCCTAGGTATTTGTTGTGCCCTTGCCATTCTTTGATTAATATACTGTCTGGTTTCAAATCTTTTTTAAACATTCTCAAATTGTTTCATCATTTCTGTATCACCTGAACCATTTCGACTTACTCTTAAGAATTCTCCATAAGGGATACTCTTAAGTAAGCTTTGAGATTGAAAACTGCTCACATGTAGGATGCTACCGATACATTGTTGTTTACAAAACTTGATCTCAGACATAAACCTTGAAATCCAAAAGTTCTATTTCTGTTCTGTTTGTTTTTTATGTAAATTTTAGACCAATGTCATTGGTACTTAAACTTTTGAAAAACTCTTGAAATTCCAAATCCGTTCCCTTCCAAGTGATGAACAAATCATCAATAAATCTCAACCAGAGTACTACCTTTTCTATACATTGGTCATTTTCCTTCTCTCCAAGCCACCTCCCTTTCCCACCATCCCATGGTGAGATTGGTGTAGCTTGGAGAGAAGAAAACTCCCATCACTGTTCCGTGTATTTGTAGGAATAGCTCATGCCTGAAGATGAAAATATTATTAGTGAGGCACATAACATCTTTGAGTGTTGAAGAAATAGCAACAACCCCAGAAAGGAATGATCCGGTAGTAAATTCATCTGACTATGAACGGAGTACAGATGAAATAAATGTAGTAAACAAAGACCTAACCTTTTGTCCAGTGGGCGCAAGTTAGAATTACCTCAGGGCAAGAGTTATAGTTACTTGAGATAACTCTAACTACAACATGTGAGTTTCAATGGTTTTGTGCATTTAAAATATTTTAAGTGATTATGACCCTTATTATGATCCTGGCGGTGAGTGATAAAGTGGCGGTACTACCACCAACAGGCTGGCAGTCAGTACCGCCTAATTATGACCATTGCGGTGGTAACTCCCATAGACAGCCAATGTACTACACCAACTGCCAGTGCGGAAATAACACTCACCACTGCCGTACCCACCAACAGGCAGGCGGAGGACAAAGTACCAATCACCATATTTGACCCTGCAATCTGCCACCTTTTCCGTTGTGGTACCAACTCCATCAAAAGCCTGGCAGAAACACATCACAGAAGACAAACTACTTACCATCAGAGACACAGGAAAGTACAACGCCGCCATAGAACCCGAACTGGAAGTTTTCTCGATAATCTTCCACTGGAAGCACCACCTGCAACATCAACGCCAATGAAGACGACAACGGTGAGTACAGCTGCCTAGCACACAAGGGAGGGAGGAAGGAAAACGAGAGTGACACACACACACACGACACACACCATCCTCACACACACACCATACACACAACCAGCTGCACACGAAAAACAATTTGTCCCTGAAAAACGTCAGAATAATGCAAGGACAACAGGAATGGACGAAAGTAATTGTAATCAAATCAACATCTAAAAAAACGTATTCGATTTGTCAATAAAACAGATATGTTCACAGGTACACAAAGGGACACTGCCCAGTCCAATGTTCAAAGGGCCCACATGGCCACAGGGCATAGTCTAAGGCCAAACTTGAATCCTGACCTCATCTGGATAGTACTCTGCAGGGGCATCAGTTTGCCAATGGGCAGGCACCTCAGGGGTGGGCACCTCAGCTGGATGCGGGAACAAGCCCACTGGTTCTGGATGGGGCTCCATGCCCATTGTCCTGTCCTGGGGAGTGCAAGGCCACAGTCTCTGGAGTGGGTAACTTTCCCACTGGGTCTGGAGGGGGCAACTTGCCCATTGCTCTGTCCTGGAGAGTGCAAGGCCACAGTCTCTCAGGTGGGTGACTTTCCCACTGGTTCGGGAGGGGGCACCTTGCCCATTGCTCTGTCCTGGAGAGTGCAAGGTCACAGTCTCTCAGGTGGGTGACTAGCCCACTGGTTCTGGAGGGGGCAACTTGTTCAGCAGCCCCTGGAGGGTGACCTACATGGCATCCACTGGAGGTGACGGCTGCAGTGTCGTGGTGGATAGAGGAGCCTCCTGGGCAGCCTCTGCAGTTGCTAATGGCTGCAATTCATCAGCTGGTGGTGGGGGCCCCGTGACAGCTGGTGGTGGTGGATGTGTTACCCTGACAGCCTCCGCTGGAGTAAAGGGCTTCGTCTCCTCCATTACATGGGGTGTGGATCCCTTACCCTTCCTGGCAGGGGTGGATGGCCTCTCTCCCTTCCTGGATGGAGGTGCAGCCTCCTTCCTCTTCTCGCCTTTTGGTTCAGGCTCCTTTCCCTTCTTGCCTTGTGGTGCAGGCTCCTTCCCCTTCTTGCCTGTAGGTGCAGCCTCCTTCCCCTTCTTAGATGAAGGTGTGGTATCCTTACCACCACGAGTAGGTGGTGCTACCACTGTCCCGGTGGACTGTTTGGCTGAGGTGCTGGGCTGGGTCTTTGGTACCCTGCTCATTTGGGCAGGACAGGGAGAGGGTGAGGGAAGAGGTCAAGTTGTGAAAGGAAAAGCTTTTTAGGGATGTTGGGGTGGGAGGAGTAATAGGAGTGGAGGTTGAGGGAGTGGTTGTAGGAGGTGTATGTCTGCTGGATTTGGGTGCAGGTGCATGGGCTGTATGCTGATGTGAGGTGGATGGCTGTTGGGTGTGTGAGTGCTGCATTTGCGTCCTTTAGGAGGGGGGCAGACAGGGTGGGAGAGGACAGCAGGGACATGTGCTGGCTGTTGTGGAGGTGTCTGTCAGTGAGGTGTGTGTTCTGCTTGGTGTGGTGATGCTGCTGGTGAATGTTGATGTAGTGCATGCAGGTGTGAGTGTGGATGTGACTGTGAGGAAGTGGAGGAGGGGGAGACAGTGGAGGCAGTGGATGTTGTGTCTGCAACTGTATGGTGTTTGCGTGAGTGCCTGTGGGATGAAGTGTGGTGCTTGTGTTTGCCTGTGTCGCTCCTGGGTGTTGTTTTGTGTGCATGCTCGTCTGTATGTGTGCCTGGGATGGGTTAGGGTTGAGGGGGGGACAGTAGAAACAGGGACAATGGCTGCCATCAGAGAGGAGGCCAAAGCCTGAATCGATCTCTGTTGGGCCGACAATCCACTGTGAATGCCCTCCAGGAATGTATTGCATTGCTGCATCTGGGATGCCAGCCCATGGATGGCATTCACAATCGTTGACTGCCCTACAGAGATGGATCTCAGGAAGTCAATAGCCTCCTCACTCAGGGCAGCAGGGCTCACTGGGGCAGGGCCTGAGGTGCCTGGGGCAAAGGAGATGCCCACCCTCCTGGGTGAGCAGGCACGGGCTACTCGCTGAGGGGCTGCTGGGAGGGCGGTGCTGGTACGGGGTGGCGTCTGTACCTGCAGCTGGGGTGGTCACAGAGGTGTCCACCACCACAAGGGAGCTTCCATTAGAGGAGGTATCTGAGTCTGTATTGTCTCCTTCAGTCTCCGCCATGCTGCTCTCCTCGCCCTCCGTCCCACTTGTTCCCTTGGCATCGGTGGACTCTGCCTCCTGGGTCCTGTGTGATGCTGCTCTCTCTGTCACTGGTGCCCCTGCTCCTCCACCAGATGATGCTAATGCACACAAGGACAGGATGACAAAACAAAAAAGGGGGGAGAGAGACAAAGGATACACTGGGTCAATGACTGCACCAACACCACTATTGACATACACATCACCGTCACACACAGAAAACAGGCTTAAGCACTATGCATTGCACTACCAATGATATGGCTAGCCACTAAGGCAAAATGAGGACCACACACCGCAAACTGCAGCACTCCTGGGACCCACGATGCCCTGGCTGAAAAGGAATGCTAACAAGCTAGGTTACCTGTACATGCCATACACCCATTACCCTTCAGATGACCCACGCTGCAAGCCCACACTGCAATGTCTGGACTGGCCGTAGGGGCACCCACTAATACACATCCACCACCCAGATACCACTCCACCAGCCAAAATATGTATTGATACCCACTGTACTCACCCCTTGTGGCTGCTGTGATTCCCTCAAGTGCCCATCCAGCTTAGGGTACGCCACCGCCAGTATGCGGGCCATCAGGGGGTGTCAGGGTCCAATGGGCACCCTTTCCTCATTGGGAGGCCATCCCCAGCTGGGCCTCTGCGGTATTCCGTGCCCAGCTTTTCAGGTCCTCCCACCGTTTCCGACAGTGGGTGCTCTGCCTGCCATAGACCCCCAGGGTCTGCTCGTCCTTGGCGGTGGCATGCCATATTCCCTTCTTTTTCTGGGCACTGACCTGCAGTGGCAATACAGACAGGAGAACACCATTAAACAAACAGTCCAGTCTGTCACACAAATGGCCCACCATACCCGTTTCCATCACCATTGGCACACAAATAGGCCAGCGCACAACATGTTCACAGCCACTAGACATTTCCCCACCCCTACCCCCGATGACACGATGCTTGCACACACATCTCCATGCATCCTTCCCACATGCATCGTGCCCAAAGTGTACTCACCTGTTGGTCTGGAGGCCCATACAGATGTCCATACTGGGGTAGGACCCCCTCCACCAGTTGCTCTAACTCCTCTAAAGTGAAGGCTAGTGTCACACGGGCCATGGTATGTTCCAGACACAGGTAACAGCAGCACACACAGTATAGTGTTCTCCTGTTGAAGGTCAGGAAACAAGTGAGGAATCAGATAGAAAATGGCAGTCACAACTGTGGCAGTGTACGCCGTCACCACCGGAACAAATCCCCATTGGCCACTGTACTCCATAGAGCCCCATATTATCCAATGAGGAATTGCACGGCGGTGTAAGACCACCTTCCGCCATGACGCCCAATGTCGGCAGAGTTACCTCACTTCCACCTGTCCCTACATACAGGATAGGCGGTCGCCATTTCGGAGAGGGGGACAGGCATACCGACAATTACTGCATCACAGATTAGATTGGCACATACTTCGCCATTAACACTGTCCCAATACATAAGTGCTCCATGTCGCTTGCAGTTGTGGTTTTGTTGTTCCAATTGTGAAAGCCTACTCACTCTTGTGTCCCTTAGATACCTACCGCTGTGGATGAATAGGAGGTGGAGACATACCCCTGTGTACAAACCCCTGGAAGACTTAGCTACACTGGCGGAGAGGCACATTATGTTCATCTATAGATTGGACAGGGCCACAATCACAGAGCTGTGTGCCCAGTTGGACCCTGACCTGATCTCATCTATATGTCATCCGACTGGGATCCCCCCTCTTGTGCAAATGCTAGCAGTGCTCTATTTCCTGGCAAAATGTTCTTTCCAAGTGACAGTGGGTGTGGCAGCATAAATGTCACAGCCAATGTTCTCAATCGTGCTGGCAAGAGTGTTGTCTGCCCTGATAAAACACATGTGCAGCTCCATTGCTTTCCCCCAGGTGGAAGATTTGGTCACTGCGAAGACTGGATTCTAGTCACTGGGACACATCCCGAATATTATTGGGGTGATTGACGGGACACATATTGCATTGTCTCCCCCGCCAGAACGATCACGTGTACAGGAATCATAAGAGTTTCCACTCACTGAATGTGCAGATGGTGTGCCTAGCGGACCAGTACATCTCCCACGTCAATGCTAAGTATCCTGGGTCGCTGCATGATGCCTTTGTCCTGAGGAATAGCAGCATTCCAAATGTGATGGCCCAACTATAGAGGCACAAGGTTTGGCTAATATGTGAGCCTTGGTCCCCACCCACTGTATGATAGTGTATGCCTCTGGTGTTGACCCCATAGGATTGTGTGTGGCTAAATGTTGTCCCTCAATACCTGCAGGTGACTCTGGCTACCAAAACCTATTGTGGCTGCTGACCCCTGTGAGGAATGCCAGGACAAGGGATGAAGAATGTATAATGAGGCACATGGGCGAACCAGAAGGATCATCAAGAGGACCTTTAGCCTCCTGTAGGCCAGGTTGAGGTGCCTCCATCTGATAGGTGGATCCCTGTGCTACTCACCCAAGAAGGTCTGCTAGATAGTAGTGGCATCCTGCATGTTGCACAGCCTGGCCCTCAGACGCCATGTACCCTTTCTGCAGGAGGAGGAGACAGGACACGCCACTGTAGACCCTGATGACAGTGAGGATGAAGAGGCTGAGGATGAGGATGAAGACAACAGAACATGGGTTATCGGTCAGTACTTCCAATGACAGACAGGTGAGACAGTGCAACTTCACATTTCTATGACTATTGGTGTATTCTGTGTGGCTGTGGCATGGTGGCACTAACTTCCTTTTACCTCTACTTACTGTCACGTATGGTTTGTTATTTTACAGATGTTTGTGCTATAACAACTGTGTCCTGATGTGCTGACTACAGCCAGCTACATGTCATTATTTCTATGCTCTCACAATGTACAGTTCATTTGCAATGAATGTAACTGTTTCCATAAATACACATTTTCGGCACATGACACAAGTAGTCAAGTTCTGTTCAAGGGTGCTTATTGTAGTGCTAAGAAATTTAGGGAAAGGTGCAATGGAATGGGGTGATGATTGAGGAAAGTCCAGGGTATTGTTCCAGTCTGTTTGTAGCACAGGTCCAGTGTCCAAGGGGCCATAGAAAGGGGAGCAATGGCAGTTCAAGGTGGACAAAGGGATTGGGTGGGACACAAGGGGACAATCTGGAGAGCCTCATTTCCTGGAGGTGGTCTTGGCAAGTGTCTCTGGCTTCTGTCTGGGTGGCAGGGAACATTTGCGGGGTGGTTCACCTTCTGCAGGGGGAGGGGTGCTGATGGCCTGTGAGTCCTGTGGCAGGGCTTCCTGCCCACTAGCGGCAGCAGAAGTGGAGAGTTGGTCAATGGACTGGCTAGTGGTAGGGGCCCACAGGTGTGCCGTTGCCTCCCTCATGATGTTGGCCATGTCTGCCAGCACTTCTACTATGGAGATCAGGGTGGTGTTAATGGCCTGCAATTCCTCCCTGATCACCTAATACTGTCCCTCCTGCAGCCACCTGTTCTCCTGCACATTGTCAAGGATCTGGCCCATCATGTCCTGGGAATGTTGGTAGGTTCTCAGGATCTAGGAGAGTGCCTCCTGGAGAGTCAGTTCCCTGGTCCTGTCCTCCCCCTGGTGCACAGCAGGCCTCCCAGTGTCCCTTATGGCCTGTGCCTCTGTCCCCCTGAACTGTGTGCCCTCTGCCACTGATCCCAGGTCCATGATTGTCTTGGGGGTGAGGTGTGGCCTGGGGTCCCTGTACAGGTGGGCACACTGCTGATTGATGTGTTCTGGGGACAGAGGTGTGGGTACGCTGGGTGGGTGCTGTGGTGTTGGATCCTGATGGGGGAGGCTCTGTGGTGGTCTGTGAGTAGGCCGGGTGACCGACTGTCCGTGGTCCCTGATAGACCAGGTTGTTGGGCCAGATCCTGAAGTCCAGAGTTACTGTCATCACTGGGGGCATCTTCTGTTGGGGGACTGGATAGTTGTGGCACCTCTTCTCCACTGAGATTGGCTGGGGCACCTGTGGAGATGTAAGAGATGTATTATGCTTCACGCCTGTGACAATTTGTACATCCCTATCCTCCCCTCTATGGTTGTTTTTGCCCGGCCACCTTTGTTTGTCTATGGTGATGTATTGTGGGATTGTTAGTTTCCCTATGCTGTGCATGCTTTGATGATGGGTGCCCATGTAGGGCTGGGAGGGCTGTCCAAGTATTGGTATGGAATGTAGGGCTTGGCATTGGGCTTAGTCATCTGTATTGGTGCAGTGTGTGGGATGGAGTAAAGTGATCGGAGTGAGGGTGAGGGTGTGAGATGGCATGCAGGTATGGGGGTGATAGGTGGTAATTATTGACTTACCAGTATCCAGTCCTCCGACTACTCCAGCGAGTCCCTCAGGATGCAATATTGCGAAGACTTTCTCCTCCCATGCTGTGACCTGTGGGGGAGGAGGTGGGGGTCCACCGCCAGTCCTCTGTATGGCGAGCTGCTGCAATGGAACATACCTTCCCCCGTAGGTTGTTCCACCACTTCCTGATGTCATCCATTGTTCTTGGGTGCTGTCCCATGGCATTCACCCTGTCCATGATTCTCTGCCATAGTTCCATCTTGAAATGGATATTTGCTGTACCTGTGCTCCAAACAGCTGTGGGTCTATCCTGACAATTTCCTCCACCATGACCCTTCACTCCTCAGTGAAACAGGGGTGCCTTTGTGGGGACATGGGTGTTGTGTGGTGTGTGTTGGTGAGAGTGTGTTGAGTAATGTGGTGGGTTGTGTAATGTGGGGTGCGTGTATGGGTGTAAGTGGTGTGTGTCTAGTTGTCTAAGTGGTCTTGGTTTCAGTCTGGTAGCAATGATTTGTAATCGTAAAGGGTTGTGGTTAATGTGGGTGTGTGTTTTATAGTAGTGTGGGTGGGTGTGTGTTGTGGGTGTATGGGTGTCAGGTGTGTGTTTTTCATATTGGCCAATGTGGTGTTATTTTGTATGTGAGTGCCCATTCTGTGCACAGCTGTATGTACCGCCAATGGTTTACTGCCGTTGAATGTCTGCCGTGGTGATTCGTGGGTCATAATGTGGTGGGCGTTGTTCTGTTGGCATAACTGTATGGGTGTTGGGACCGCCTCTTTTGCAATGACCTTTGGGCTGGCGGATTTGTGTATGTGGCAGTATTCTGTTGGATTGGTGTGTGTGTGTCATAATATGGCGAACGGCAATTCGCCACCGCAGAGGTATGTTGACGGCCGTCAGCGTGGCGGTAAGCAGCATTTACCACCAATGTCATAATGAGGGCCTATATGTACACACACATATATCCCTATGACATATGTAATGATGTATGTGTTGTTTTTTCAGTAATGCTCTGTAGAATCTTGCATTTTTATTAATAATAAATAAATAAGCTATGTTTATTTGCATGAAGGAGAGTGGGTGAGCTGTGTTTTTGGTAGTACCTACATTAAGTCTGCTATCTAAAAGAATGAACAGGTCATCGTTTCAGCTGCATCTTCTAAGAATGGGCCTGACTCACTGCTTAGAAACTCCAAGATATCAGAAAGGCTCTTTCTACCTCTTTTCTTGTTGTTGTATTTTCTCATGCCCTAGCCACATTATTTTAAGACTAGGTAGGTTCCTGTTTCAGACCTGGATACTAAAAAGGTAGATTCCCCCTGTGCATCTCTGGCATGCTAGTCTATTCAAGGAAGTAGCCAGTTGGCTTAGTGATAATTTGAAATAGCTCACTTTTAGTCCATCAAATCCATGCCCAGGCACATGATGATATTATGGATGGATTAATCTAGTTAAAGGGTTTGTTTCATACCTTTAAGGCAAAGACTCACTTTTATATTTTCCTCAGTGCATACGTCAGCATGCTGCAGACGTTTACCTTCCATTTATGGCCACTGAACTGATATCTTGCTAAGACCTGGATTCTTAATCCAGGATTACTGATCAGCTTGCTACTTCATGTTAAGCTGCCTCAAAATAGATACCTGCTTTGATAAGAGCAATTCAAGAAAAATATAAGTAAGATAGTGTTCTCAAAGGAACTTAGACGTTTGAATTCTCAGACGAGTATTAATATAGGCTATGGCTTAACTGCCTACTAACAAGAATAAACCATTTTTGCAGAGCTGAGAAAAAATATGGAAAGGTGATTAGTTCTGCCATATGTGCTTTCTTTAACTATAAAATCTTTAGTTAAAAAACTGTCTGTCTTGTTTGCCAAGAAAGTTACCAAAATTAGAACTGGTGCATGTCACCGAACATATAGTAGGAGATCTATAAAGTCTGTTTTTTTGCATTATCTCAAGCTGATGTGAGCACTCACAAAAGGTATGAACAATTGGTCTGGTTTAATTACATCTCAGGTGATGAACTTATGGATACATTAGGGTAATCAAATCTTCTTCCTGCCTAAATGATAGGTGCCCAGATGCATTCTTGGAAGAATTAGCCTTTGTGCTGGCCCCTTTTGCAACCAATTTGGTCAAGGCTTATTTTAGTGAAGCTCACATTTTTGCCTTTCTCTAAAATGAGTAGATAGTATTTGTATTAACAGGAAAAAGATATTACCTTAGAACCAGTGCTGTTCTGTAGTTATTACTTTCAAGACGGCAACCAGGTTGCAGCCCCCTATACAACTTCAAGATAATTTAAATTCTGTTCAATCAGGATTCAGGTTTAAAAATGACAGTGCAGTTCAGTCTAAACTCTAAGGCCCTCATTATGACATTGGCGGTAAATCCCACTTACCGCTATGTTGACTGCCGCCAACATACCGCCACCACAGCAGACATCCGTTCCCCATATTATGACACACACACACACCAATATGCCACTATTCAGCCACAGACACAAGTCCCCACACCAAAGGTCAGTGATAAACTGGCGGTATCAAAACCAACACCGTTACGCCAACAGAACAACGCCTACCTCATTATGATCCACGACTCACCACGGCGGACATTCAATGGCGGTAAACCATTGGCGGTACATACCGCCACGCTCAAAATACACACACATAAAAAACAACACTACATGGGACAATACCAAATGCACATACCTGACACCTATACACACACCACACCCACACACCCACACCACTATAAAATACACACCCACAGTACCCGCAACCTCTTACGAATACAAAGCATTGGCACAAGACAGACACCACGACTACAGACAAAACCAGAGCCACACACCACCTACACCTATACACTACCCACACACCCCACATCACACACCCCAACACATCACCCTACACACCCTCACCTACACAACTCACACAGCACCCATGGCACCACAAAGACACCCCAGATTCTCCGGGGAGGAGCTAAGGGTCATGGTGGAGGAAATCATCAGGGTAGAGCCACAGCTATTTGGATCACAGGGGCAGCAGATATCCATTGCTAGGAAGATGGAGTTATGGTGGAGGATCGTGGACAGGGTCAATGCAGTGGGACAGCACCCCAGAACAAGGGACGACATCAGGAAGAGGTGGAATGACCTAAGGGGGAAGGTATGTTCCATAGCAGCAAGACACCCTCTCACTGTACAGAGGACTGGCGGTGGACCCCAACCCCCTCCCCCACAACTAACAACATGGGAGGAGCAAGTCTGGGCAATCATGCATCCTGAGAGCCTAGCCGGAGTAGCAGGAGGACTGGACTCTGTTAAGTCAACTCCATACTACTATTACCCCCCTACCTGCATGCTATCACATATCCCCACCCTCACTCCACCACCTCCCACACACCCCCCATTACATCTCACTCATCCCAATGCCAAGCCCTGCATGCTGTATCAATGCATGGACACCACTCACAGACCTGCAAGGACACCTATCCCTAAAGCATGCACACTAGCGAGAACTAATCATCCCACCATACACCAACGTACACAAGTGAAAGCTGCCAGGGTAAATACAAACAAAGAGGGCATCCCACCGAAGCACAATATGTCACACACAGAAACAATAACACTGCATTTACATCCCCACAGGTATCCTCGCCAATGTCAGTGGCGAAGAGGTGCCAGCAATAATCAGTCCCCCCACAGAAGAGGCCCACAGTGATGACAGCAACTCTGGTCGCCTGCATCTGGATGACCAACCTGGCCCATCAGAGACCTCTGGACAGTCGGTTACCCAGACACAGTCACACACCACCACAGAGCCTCTCCCATCAGGAAACACCACCACAGCACCCACCCAGCGTACCTATACCTCTGTCCCCAGCACACGTCAATCAGCAGTGTGTCCACCACTAAAGGGACCCCAGGGCACACCTCACACCCAAGACAATCAGGGACCTGGGGTCAGTGGTAATGGGCACACGGTTCAGGGGACAGAGGCACAGGACAAGAGGAAAACTGGGAGGAGTGCTGTGCGCCAGGTGGAGGACAGGCCCAGGGAACCGATTCTCCAGGAGGCACTTGCAGAGATCCTGGGAGCATACCAACATCCCCAGGATACGATGGGCCAGATCCTTGACAACGTGCATAACAGGCGGCTGCAGGAGGGACAGTACCAGGGGATCAGGGAAGACTTGCAGGGCATCAACACCACCCTGATCTCCATAGCAGGGGTGCTGGCAGACATGGCCAACATTATGAGGGAGGCAGTCTCACAACAGCAGGACCCTGCTAGCCAGACATCTGAACTGCCTTCCAACTCAGCTGCCTCTAGTGGACAGGAGGCCCCTCCACAGGACCAAAAGGCCACCAGCACCTCTCCCCCTGCAGAAGGTGAACCACCCCGCAAACGTTCCCTGTGATCCAGGCAGGAGCCAGAGACTATTGCCAAGACCTCCACAAGGAAATGAGACTCTCCTGATTGTCACCCTTGTGTCCCACACAGTCACCCTGTCCACTATGAACTGCCATTGCTCCCCTTCCTATGTCCCATTTGGACAATGCACCTGTGCTACAAATAGACTGGAACAATACCCGGGACTTTCCTCCATCATCAGCCCATCCCAATGCACTTGCCCCTCTACTTCTTAGCACTTAAATAAAACCCTTTGAAAAAATACAAGTAGGGAGTATGTCAATCTTATTTAAGGATGTATTTGTTTAACTTTAACCAGGTTTAAACATTGCACTTCAAATGTACAGTTATGTTCAAACAGGAAAGACCTGTAGTTGGCTGCAGTGATCACACCAGGAGCAATAGTGGGCACCAACATCTGCAAAATGAGTTGCCAAATGGTACAGTGAGTGGACATAGAAGTGGGAAATAACAGCATGCCAGTGCCAAAGAAAATCTAACTAATGACAATGAAATGTGAAGTAACACTGTCTTATCAGTGTGTCATTGGAAGTATTGTCGAAACACTGCTGTTCTGTTGTCCTCATCCTCTGCCTCCTCATCCTCACTGTCCACAGGGTCCACTGCTGCCACATGGCCACCTCCAGCCTCCTCCTCCTGCAGAAAAGGCACATGGCGTCTCAAGGCAAGGTTGTGCAATATGCAGCATGCCACGATTATCTGGCAGACCTTCTTGAGTGAGTAGCACTGGGATCCCCCAGTTAGATGGAGGCACCTGAATTTGGCCTTCAGGAGGCCAAAGGTCCATTCAAGTAGCCTTCTTGTTCGCCTATGTGCTTCATTGTAACATTCTTCTGCCCTTATCCTGGCATTCCTCCCAGGGGTCAGTAGCCATGATAGGTTGGGGTAACCTGAGTCACCTGCAAATATCGAGGGACAACATTTAGCCACACACTATCCTATATGGCCCACGCCATACTCATACAAAAACATCTACTGGGTGTGAACCAGCGCTCCCCTATTAGCCACACACAGTGCCTCTGTAGTTGGGCCATCACATTTTGGATGCTGCTATTCCTCACGCACCGACCCAGGATACTTAGCATTGACATGGGAGATGTACTGGTCCGCCAATCTGTACTTTCATGGAGTGAAAACTCTTTTGATTTCTTAACACCTGTTCATTTTGCCGGGGGGGGAATGCAATATGTGTTCCATCAATTGCCCCAATCATGTTGGGGATATGTCCCATTGCATAGAAGATAGCCTTCACTGTGGCCAAACCCTCCACCTGGGGGAACACAATGTAGCTGCACGTGTGTTTAATCAGGGCAGACAACACTCTTGTCAGCACTATTGAGAACATTGGCTGTGACATTCCAGCTGCCAACGCCACTGTCACTTGGCAAGAACCAGTTGCCAAGAAATGGAGCACAGATAGGACTTGCACAAGAGGGGGGATCCCAGTGGGGTGATGGATAGCAGATATCAGGTCAGGCTCCAGTTGGGCACACAGCCCTGTCAAGTCTATAGGTGAGGATAATGTGCCTGTCCTCCATTGTTGCCAAGTCCGCCAGGGATCTGTACATGTACATGTCTCCATCTCCTATTCATCCGCAGCGGTTGCAGTATAAGGGACAAAAGAGTGAGGAGCCGGTCACAAACTAAACATCGGAGCCACTAAAGTACAATGCATGATGTTAATTTGTAATGGGTAAGTGGTATTTGTCCTGTATGTCCAATTTTTTACTGTGACGACGTTATAATCCAGGGCCTGCCCCCCTCCCTCCTGAAATGGCGTCTGCCTGTCCTGTGTGGAGGGACAGGTGGAAGAGAAGTAATTCCACCGACGTTGTGTGCCGTTGCAGTAGTGGGTCAGGAACCGCCATGCAACTCCTCATTGGTTAACATTGGGCCCTATGGGGTACAGTGGCCAATGGTGATGTACGCCGGAGGTGACGGTATGCACCACCGCGGATGTGACTGCCATTTTCTATCTGATCACTCACTTGCTACCTGACCTTCCATGGGAGAGGACCTATACTGCATGTGCGGCTGTGACCTGTGTCTGGAACCTACCATGGCTCGTGTGCCTGGGGAAAGGGCCCCTGCCTTCACCTCCGCAGAGTTGGAGCGACTGGTGGATGTGGTCCTACCCCAGTACAGGCTGCTGTGTGGGCCTCCAGACCAACAGGTGAGTACACTGTGAGCACAATGCATGTGGCATGAATGTACGGAGTGGTAAGTGCGAAGGCCTCATGTAGGGGGGATGGGTGGATGTCCCCTGGGCGGTGTACAGCTTGTGTACTGGGCCATGTGTGTGTAAATGGTGATGTGAAGGGGTATGGTGGGCCATAAGTGTAACAGGCAGGACTGTCTGGCTGATACTATTTTCCTGTGTGTATTACCTCTTCAGGTCAGCGCCCATCAAAAGAAGGGTATATGGCGTGCCATCGCCAAAGACGTGTGGACCCTAGGGATTTATGGCAGATGGAGCACCCACTGTCGGAAATGGTGGGAGAACCTGAGACGCTGGGCACGGAAGACGGAGGAGGCCCAGCAAGGGATGGCCTCCCAACGAGGAAGGGGTGCCAGTCGAACCCAGACCCCCCTGATGGCCCGCATACTGCTGGTGGCTTATCCAGACTTGGATGGGCACTTGAGTGCATCACAGCAGCCACAAGGGGGTGAGTACAGTGCCCATAATTACAACTTACGCATGGTAGGGTGGTACCCGGGTGGGGGATGTGTGTCAGTGGGTGCCCCTAGTCTAGGCCTTACATTGCAGAGTAGGTCCCATGTTGGCCAGAGTTCTGAAGTGATAATCCTGCTACCTAGCTCTTAGTCATCCACAACTGGTCAGGGCTGGGTGGGTCCCAGGTGTGCTGCATTTGGCAGTATGTGCCTCTCCCCATGCCTTGGTGGCTAGCATTATAACTGGTAGTGCAATGCATAGTGCGTAAGGCTGTTCCCTGTGTGTGACGGTGGTGTTGGTGCAGCCATTGACCCAGTGTATCTTTTGTCTCTTACCTCCCTTTTTGTTTTGTCACCCTGTCCTTATGTGCATTAGGGTCCAGGGGCTGGCAGCCCAGATGCAACAGACTAATGCATTCCTGGAGGGCATTCACACTGGCTTGGCGGCCCAACAGAGATCAATCCAGGCTCTGGCCTCCTCTCTGATGGCAGCCATTGTCCCTGTTTCAACCCTCCCCCCTCCAACTTCCTCTTCCAAATCCCATTCCCCTCAACCCCAACCTATCCCAAGCACCCAGGCAGACGAGCATGCACACAAGACAACACACAAGAAAGGCACAGGCAAACACAAGCACCACACTTCATCCCACAGGCACTCACACAAACACCAACCAGATGCAGACATACCAACATCTACTATTTCCACTGTGTCCCTCTCCTCCTCCACCTCCCACCCAGTTGCATCTACACCCTCACCTGCATGCACTACATCCTCATCGACTACCAGCATCTCCACTACACCAAGCAGAACACACACCTCACTGGCAGACACCTCCACAACAGCCCTGCACACGACCCCTGTGTCCTCTCCCACTGTGTCTGTCACCCCCCCCAAGGTACACAAGCACTTAGACACCCAACAGCCGTCCACCTCACAACAGTATCCAGCCGATGCACCTGTACCCAAACACAGCAGACAGACACCTCCTACAACCACTCCCAGACGTTCTACCTCTTCCCACCCCAATGTCCTTAAGAAGTTTTTCCTCTCCACCATTGATCTCTTCCTTACCCCTCCCCGTCTGGCCAGGCTGGCAAAAACCCAGGCAAGCACCTCAGCTACCCACTCCACGGGCCCAGTAGTCTCCACACCCACTAGTGGTGGGAAAGGATCCAGGGCACCAGGCAGCCTCAAGGAAAGGGTGCCTGCCCAGCTGCTGCCCGGGAGGGCAAAGAGCCATCCCCAACTGCTGCCAGGAAGGGCAAGGAGCCATCCCCAGCTGCTGCCAGGAAGGGCAAGGAGCCATCCCCAGCTGCTGCCAGGAACGGCAAGGAGCCTACCCCAGCTGCCGCCTGGAAGGGCAAGGTGCCTGCCCAGCTGCTGCCAGGAAGGGCAAGGAGCCATCCCCAGCTGCTGCCAGGAAGGGCAAGGAGCCAGCACCAGCAGGCAGAAAGGACAAGGGGCCTGTGCAGGGTCTCAGACGGAGCCCCACCTTCAAATATGGTTGTGCAGCCATCTGAGGCTGCAGAAGATGGGCTGGAGCTTCCCCCCACCACCACCAGCAGCAGAAGACCACCACCACCACCAGAGGGCAGCCGTCCGAGGCTGCCGGGGATGGGCTGGAGCTTCCCCCCACCACCACCTGCAGCACCACCACCACCAGTGGGCAGCCATATCCGAGGCTGCAGGGGATGGGCTGGAGCCTCCCCCCACCACCACCAGCAGCAGCAGAACTACCATCACTGAGCAGCCGTCACCGCCGGCGGACAGTATGTAGTCCTGCCTCCTTGGGTTGCTGTGAGGCCAGCCCCCTGCAAATCCAGTGGGCATGACACCCAGCTGAGAGACTGTGACCTTGCACTCCCCAGTATGAAGAGCACAGGGCACGAGGCCCCCTCCAGAGCCAGTGGGTAAGACACCCACCTACCCCAGCCTCCCCAGGATCAGAAACACAGGGCACAATGCCCCCTCCAGAACCAGTGGGTAAGACACCCACCTACCCCAGCCTCCCCAGGATCAAAAGCACAGGGCACGATGCTCCTTCCAGAACCAGTGGGGAAGACACTCACCTGAGAGACTGTGGCCTTGCATTCCCCAGGATCAAGCACAGGGCATGCTGCCCCCTTCAGAACCAGTGGGGAAGACACCCACTTGAGAGACTGTGGCCTTGCACTCCCCAGGACTAAGCACAGGGCATGTTGCCACCTCCAGAGCAGTTGGGCAAGTCACCCACTTGAGAGACTGTGACCTTGCACTCCCCAGGACAGAGCACAGGGCATGTTGCCACCTCCAGAGCAGTTGGGCAAGTCACCCAATTGAGAGACTGTGGCCTTGCACTCCCCAGGATAGAGCACAGGGCATGTTGCCCCCTCCAGAGCATGTGGGCAAGTCACCCACTTGAGAGACTGTGGCCTTGCACTCCCCAGGACAAAGCACAGGACATATTGCCCCCTCCAGAGCATGTGGGTAAGTCACCCACTTGAGAGACTGTGGCCTTGCACTCCCCAGGACAGAGCACAGGGCACAATGCCCCGCCAGAGCATGTGGGCAAGGCATCCACTTGAGATACTGTGGCCTTGCACTCCCGAGGACCGAGCACATGGCATGCTGCCCCCACCAGAGCATGTGGGCAAGGCACCCACTTGAGATACTGTGGCCTTGCACTCCTGAGGACCGAACACATGGCATGTTGCCCCCTCCAGACCATGTGGGCAAGTCACCCACTTGAAAGACTGTGGCCTTGCACTCCCCAGGACAGAGCAAAGGGTATGTTGCCCCCTCCAGAACCAGTGGTCTTGGTCCAACTGCCGGCTGAGGTGCCCCCCATTCCCCGTACCCCTGAGGTGCCTTCCTGTTTTCCAGCAGATGCCCCTGCAGTGTTCTCTCCGTGTTGGTGCAGGTGACAAGTGGGGCCTTGGACTTTGGCCTGTGGCCCATGTACAATATGGACTGGGCAGTGTCCCTTGAACTGTACATATGTATATACCATTACATTGCATTTTCGTATTTCTACTGTGTTGTTATTATTACACTCACTTTTGCACAATCCTGTTGTCCTTGCATTATTCCTCAGAGGTACGGGGTAAATCTGTTTTATTACTGCTGCTGATTGTGTGTATGGTGTTGGGGGTGGGGGTTTGTGTTGTGCGTGTGTGTGTGTCACTCTCTTTATCCTCCCTCCCTCCCCTGTGTGCTAGGCGGTTGTACTCACCGTGGTCGTCTTCGCTGTTGTTTGTGTTCGTGGTGGAGCAGGACGTAGAAAATCATTGGGAATATTTGAAGTTCGGACTCCATGACGGCGTGGTTGTTCCCTGTGTCTCCAACAGTGAGTCCTTTCCCTTTTGAGAACTGTTTCCGCCAGGCTTTTGATATCGTTGGTACCGCCCCGGAAAAGGTGGCGGTTTCCAGAGTCTTAATACGGTAGGCGGAACATATTCCACCTTGCTGTAGGTGGCTACCGCTATGGTGGGTGTTGTATCCACCCAGGCGGTCGGTGTGGTAGAGTGGTTGTCTATCTGAGTTCTCACCGCTGTGGTCATAATTTGGCAGTAGTTACCGCCAACCTGTTGGCGATATTACTGACACTTTATCACCGACCGGCAAGGTTGTAATGAGGGCCTAAGTGTTGAAAGACTTTCTGACACCCCAGTGGCAGATGGCAGTGATTACCCCCATTCTGCCCCCCCCCCCCGGGTGCGGGCAGAAACCTCACCAGACACCAGGAAGAATAAAAAAAAATATATATATATATATATATATATATATATATATATGTGTGTGTATATATATATATATATATATATGAATATATATATATATATATATATATATATATATATATATATATATATATATATATATATATATATATATATAAAGAAGGCAGACAGTCTTTCTGCCTCCCTGGTGGGGAGGGGATTACCCCCAATCTGCCTCCTGGAGGCCAGGAAGCCCATTAGATACCACAGCTACCCCTACAGCTTATCCGTCAATAGAGCGCTTTAGGGTCTTTTTTGTTGTGGTGTCCTACATCACCCGCACAAGTGGGGTACTGTTCTTATCAAGGGACATGTGGGAACTCAGAGTGCTAGGTAATTTGTGGCTTCCAGCAGATTTCAGAACTTTTGCTCATTGAAATGTTAATAAAATGTTTTTTTGTTGTTGTTTTTTTTACCAAAGTTTGATGTTTGCAAGGATTCTGCGTAAAATGACCTAGTGATGTCATGCACCATTGGACTCCCCTAGTTGTCTAGCTTTCGAAATAGGTTTGCTAGGTTTCCCTTGCTGCCAGCTGATCTAGGGCTTAAAATTCACAGTACGCACTTAGAAAAAAAGAGTCATTTTTTGGAGTAGGAAAATATGATGTGTCCATGTTGCACATAGGCATTAGGCCTACCCACACAAGTGATGTACCATTTTTATTGGGCAACTCAAGATAATTCTGGCTTGGAGGAATTGTGTGGCTCTTTGCAGATTTCAGAACTTTCCATCACTGAAATGTGAGGAAAATGTGTTTTCCTAATTAAAGTGTGAGGGTTGCAGGGGATTCTGGGTAAAAAAAAACTTTGGGAGAATCATGCTAATCACCCCATTTTGGATTCCCCCATTTGCCTAGTTTTTATATATTTGCAGGTTTGCTAGGTTTCCCTTGTTGTCAGATGAGCTTGGGCCCAAAATCCAGTTATCCACTTTGCAAAAAAGGCTCTGTTTGGAGTGGAAACATGTGATGTATCTATGTTGCTTTTTGGGACATTTCTTATCACGACCACTAGGCCTGTCCACACTAGTGAGGTACCATTTTTATCCGGAGACTTGGAGGAATGTTAGAAGGAAGGTTGTGCCTCCATACAGATTTCAGAATCTTTTGGCACAGAAATGAGAGGAAAATATTTTTTTAGTCAAAGTTTGAAATTTGTAAGCTATTCTTGTTACAAAAAGCTGGTAGGAGCCATGGAAGTCACCTACCCTGGATTGGTTGTGTCTACAATTAAAAAATGCACAAGTTTGCTAGGGTTCGATTTGTGCCGGTTGAGCTAGGGCCCAATTTCCACAGCTACCAACATTGCAAAACAAGGGTAATTTTTCAGTGGAAAAATGTAGGCCCATATTTATACTTTTTGACGCAAAACTGCGCCAACGCAGTTTTGCGTCAAAAAAATTTGTGCCGGCTAACGCCATTCTGAAGCGCCATGCGGGCGCCGTATTTATTGAATGACGTTAGCCGGCGTTAACCCCCATAGAAATGACTCCTGTCTTAGCAAAGACAGGAGTCATGCCCCCTTGCCCAATGGCCATGCCCAGGGGACTTCTGTCCCCTGGGCATGGTCATTGGGCATAGTGGCATGTAGGGGGGCACAAATCAGGCCCCCCTATGCCACAAAAAAAAAAAAAAAAAAAACACTTACCTGAACTTACCTTAATGTCCCTGGGATGGGTCCCTCCAGCCTTGGGTGTCCTCCTGGGGTGGGCATGGGTGACAGGGGGTGTCCCTGGGGGCATGGGGGGGCACCTCTGGGCTCCTTCAGAGCCCACAGGTCCCTTAACGCCTGCCTTTTGCAGGCGCTAAAAAACGGCGCAAAAGCGGCCGTACGTCATTTTTTTTGACCCGCCCACTCCCGGGCGTGATTTTTGCCTGGGAGTATAAATCCCACGCACATGCCTCGGAGTCGATTTTTTAGACGGGAACGCCTACCTTGCATATAATTAACGCAAAGTAGGTGTCCACGCTAAAAAATGACGCTAACTCCATGGACTTTGGCGCTAGACGCGTCTAACGCCAAAGTATAAATATGGAGTTAGTTTTGCGTCTAAATTGCGTCAAAAAAACGACGCAATTTCGGCGCAAACGGAGTATAAATATGCCCCGTAATGTGTCCATGTTGCATTTTGGACCTTTTCCTGTCACAGGCACTAGGCCTACCAACGCAAGTTAGGTACCATTTTTATCAGGACATTTGGGGAAATACTAAGTGGATGGAAGTTTGTGGATCCCTGCAGGTTTGAGAACTTTCCATCACAGAAATATGAGGCAAATGTGTTTTTTAGTCAACGTTTGAGGTTTGCATGGAATTCTTGGGTAAAGAAATCTGTGAGAAATACGCAAGTCACCAAACACTGGATTTCCCTAGATTTAAAAAAAAACTGTACTGGTTTGCTAGGTTTCCCTAGGTGTCTCCTGAGCTGAGGCCTAAAATCCAGAGTTTCCCAAATTGGGAAATATGTGTCAGTGCTAAGTGAAAAAATGTGATGTGTCCAAGTTGCATTTTGGTCCATTTCCTGTCGTGGGCACTATGCCTACCCACACAAGTGAGGTACCATTTTATCGGAGGACATGTAGGAACATAGAATAGTAGAACATTTGTTATCAGCAATTAGATTTCACTGTATTTGTGCCTTCCAAATGTAAGCCATTGGATTATTTGATTTACCCTACTTTTGACATTTCTTTAAAACAATGTAATTCAAATCTAGTATCAAGTCAGATCGTTATTTGCCCCTCACTGTTATGCTGTAGGTCTTTTAGTTGTATTACTCCACTTCCTAGGTATTAGCACTTGGGAGGGACAATTTGTTGATTGACAAAGCCATCTAGAAACAAGGCTTCTTCTTGTAAATTTAACACATTCAAAGTGATGAATACATCATACATGTTTTAAATGAATTAGTATGTAAGTACACTACAATATTTGTCAGGTATAGATCAAATTAGTTTATTCTAATGTAAGACCTTGCAGGAATTGGGGTGTAGTTACATTCTTATTTATATTGTAAGAATTTTCTTTTTCATCTTGTGTTACTGAGGAAAGTTGTTTTTACAAACAGAGGTCCCTAACATTTTGTAAGCAGTGGGCAACATATCTTTGTCAATCGAAATTGTAAACATCCAAACCATAATGAATCACCTGAGCATAGATGTGCTGGTAAAAAGATTGAAATATGAACGAGCATGTCAATGAACATAAGATACAAAATTAACATCTTTAAATGAGAAGTAATTAACAGTATTTGGAGGGACATTTAGAGTAGAGATAACCTGTATATTTTAGAGACCAAAATAAGACATTGGCTGAACTAAAATATGAATGAATTTAAAGATCAAGGTACAGTGAGTATAAATTCTCCCCAAAGAACATTTGGGAAATTAGTGACAAAAGGTGCATTATTATAAATATAAACGTTCATGAAATTAAATATCATTTTGCAAGGAGGTTTGGTAATTGCATATTTTAAACAAATTATGCACCAACATTGGTGAAATCTTGTTAGATCACTTAACATGGAGGTGGTTGATGATTTGTCTTAAGAAATGCCTCTTATTTGTTATGTATTTATTTATATATTTATATACTTATATATATTATATTTTTTACTCTAGTAACACTGGTCATAATGTGGTCTATGTAAAGACAACTTTACAGGGGTTTGGGATTGTCTTCAAAGATTTCTATGACAGTTCTTCAATAAAAGGGTGAATTGTGTAGGTCATTAGGAAATAACAAAAAACTTCAAAAGGAAAATTAAACAGGAGGAAAATAGAAATGAACATGAAATTAGCTATTGTATCAGTTATCACTTTGAAAATTTTCATTATGTCTCAATTAGCACAAGTACATGTGTAAATTTGTCTAGCTAGCTCTTCAATTTCCCGTAATATCCAGATAGCACACTTTCCAATTTTCCAAAATGCCCAAGTTATCACCCTGCATTTCCCTAGTTTTCCAATTCTTTTTGCAAGCTTCCACAAAGCCCACTGTATACTCTGGCTGCCACGGCGAATCCCACATTGCCCTTTTAGATCACTTTAACATCCATTAATAAAATAGCAATCATGTTTACATTTTTATAATGCATTTCTGGCACACTTGTGCTGTTTTCCATAAATCTCCTAGAATGTGCAGTTTGTGAACTTCAAAATGTGGACTTTTACATCATTTGTAAAGCCGACTGACATTTCACCTAATTAAACGGCACTGCAGTTTGAGGTAGTGAAATATCAGTGGACAGGGTGAGGATTGGAGCGTGGTGTAATAAAAACATAAATAAAGGCATTCACCTCAACGTAGGACAAACACCAGCTTTGAGAGTGACTCGATGTTTCTCCTGCAGTGAAAAGTCTGAAATCATTTATCACAATGCTTGGTGTTTTCTTGACTCTGGCTAGTTGGGTCCTGGGTTCAGTTGTGTAATGGTCTTTACTGAGGTCAATCTACTTGCGGAGATGGTATATCTTTCAGGCTATGGATACCATGCTTGATCTGCTGGGAGGCAGCAGCACTGGTGCCAGAGTCTGGTCAATTCCAGGTGCCAAGGGGCAGAGTAGAGGTATTCTGCCTCTGTTTTGCCCTCACACAGATAGCCTTCTCATCAACAGCCACTTAAATGTCTTGACTCCATCTGGACTTCAGCAGGAAGCTTACAGCTTCCTTTCCAAAACTGAACCTGCCATAATGTATCAGGCTTGAGAGACAAGTGTCAGAGAAAAAGCAGCAATTAGGGCAACCAATCAGGAGCGCCTTCTAACTCTCCATTCAAAAGAAAAGGAATACCTATCCCACTGCAAGAACAATAGAGGTTTAGATCATGTGTTGAGCAACATTTTAGTGTCCAGTGAGCAACATGTTGTTAGCAAGCTAGCCGTTGGGTACAGTTAGCGCATCTGACCTTATTTGGTTTGTTATCCATAACTTATAAGGGGACCTGTTAGAGGTTTGATGGACCTTTTGACTGCGCTTAGAGTAAAACACGCCATAGGACTCAATTTCAATAAAAATCATCAACAATATCAATCTACAGTATCAATGATCTTTGGAGTCAGTAATTTCACGCACCATGACCCCCTAACAACACCTTTCTTGTAAAAGTTACAATGTTTTTTCCCTGCATTAGCACTGCTAATAGCACGTAACCAGGGCCCTCATTTGGACTTTGGCAGTCAATTTCCCTGACCGCCAAAGCCCAACCTGCCAGGTGATCGCCATATTACGAGTGCTGGCTGCTTTCCGCCATCATTGAGGTGGAAAGCAGCCAGCAGTTGTGCTGGCGGTCGGCGCTGCAGAGGCAGGTCCCTCGCCACCACCGCCAACGCCAGCAGGTCTCCATCTGCCGTATTACAAGCCATAATACAGCTTGGCGGAGTCCTGCTGGCGTGGTGGTGGCAGCGAGGGAAGACCGCCAGGACCCATCACCTCCCGGATGTCACCCTCGACTAAGGAGGTAATTGGGCGTCTGGAGGGAGGGGTTTGTGTGTTTGGGTGCATGTGTGCATGTTTGCGGACAGGGGAGGGGGTGCTGAATGCGTGCGTGTATGTGTGCGTGAATGGAGGTGTCAGTGTTGATGAATGTGAGCTAGAGGGTGTGCCTGAGTGCATGTATGTGTATGCTGAATGGGTATGTATGTGTATGCATGCATGACTGAAGGGGTGTGGTGGGGTGTGTGTGAGTGTGTGGATGGGTGGGGGGATGTGTGCATGTGTGCGGACATGTGTGTATGTGTGTGCCGGCGACAGGAATGAAGATTCCTGTCGCCAGGTGCATGAATGCAAGGGTTTTCGTGACCGCCACGGGAAGCCTGGTGGTTTGCAGACTCGTAATCCAGACGGCAGGCCCCAGCCAGATTAGAGGTGCGACCACACTGGCGGGCCAGGCGGAGTTGTGGAGGCTTGGCATCTGCCAAGCCTCACAACTCGTAATGTGGCGGTCCTTATCGCCAGCTCCGCAGCGGTAGGACCGCCACGGTGAGGCTGGCAGTCTTGTAATGAGGGCCTAAGTCTCAAAATCAAATGGTATACATACAGAAATAGCACTGGTTGACTAAATCTTCTAAAGAACCTCAATTTAACCAAAGCATGAATTATTGCGCACTCTAGAGTTACAGTACAAATCAATAACAAGAACAACTGCAGAATAGAAATAGCATACATTAGATGCAGCAACTAACATCAAATTTTTATTAATAGCAACCTACTAACATTTAGGGTCATCCCTCACTAACCTTCTGATTAGAATAGCATTTTTGGACTTCATGCAAAACAATTTAGTCAACATAAATTTGGAAACATTTCTAGGTTTGGCTCTATCAAAATAGGGGTTGGTACTTAGGAACAAAAGACAAATTACTTCAAAACAATAACTTTTAGTATACCTCAGTATAGATCAGCAAGCTGTGACTGTCTTCGTCAACTGGACATCTGTTCAGTCAGCATCGACATCAGACCATGAAAAGGAATGGATCAGAATCAGTGGACTGTAAACTATCTGAACCATTTGTAAAACAAAGTCTAAGGATCAGCATTCAGCATCAAAAGTTTACGCAATAAATTTAAAGACAGCATTCTCTAAGTAAGAGAATCAAAGTAAGAATAAGCACGCCTCTCTGGCAGAAACTGAAAAATGGAATGAGCATGGCAGATGAGAATAATCTGAATGGGGCGTTTCTCTCTCTGCAGTTAAATCATCTAAAATACTTCCCACATTGCCATTGGGTGAAGAGTCGTACGTTTACATTTAGTCCAATGAAAGTAGAATTTCAAATGTCGCTGATTGGCTCCTCTTCTCCTGTTCCCATCATCGGACTCGTCAGGTAACAAATTTGTATCTCTCTGTCCTTTAGTCAGTGCACCCATTGTTAGCTCCAGGGAACACTGCTTTCTCACACGCTAAACTATTACATGATTTTCTAACAAGCAGTTCTCATGGGAAAAGAAAAACATTTGCTAGTGTTTGGTCAACTCAGTAAATAAAGAACAATTCAGGTATTAATTTTTTCAAGTGAACATTTTCTCACAGATTTATCTTAACAGTACATTTTTAACATGAGGCTGTGCAACTAGGACCAAGACCTCGCAAACTTAAGGCCTACAATTAATAAAGGAAATACATGATGCAAAATCATCAATATAACATACCACTACATTAATCTAAACATGAACACATCAGTTTATTTTAATAAGCAGGATACTTTGTGATTCCTATCAGCCACTCAAGTATGCACTTTTTCCAAGTCGCGCATTATTTTCTATATTAAGTCAGATTCTATGCATATTCAGAATTCAGAATGCATGAATATTCATTAGTAAAAATTCAGCGTTCACCGTACCACTGTTTTACAAGATAGATTTCCCTACCACTGAAATACTTTAGGGACTCCCCTTTTACTCGCCATGTATTTTCAGAAGTTTTTAGTCAGGTCAGCCTCCTTCAGCCTTGGAGCGTCATTCACATTTTGTATCAGCAGACAGGACTGTTAGGTGACTGGGCATGAGTCATCATAGGAAAATCTATGAATATATCTGGCAATGATTATTGACAAGCAAGACAGCTGAATCAGCTCTTATCTTAATGAAGGGAATTACCTGTTCAGAAATTAGAACATGCACCATTATCTGACTTTTAGGCCCCCCTCATTAAACACCTCCCACATTTAAAGGCCTCTAAATAGTGCTTGTCATGTTTTGTTTTGTCTCTGGCCAGGCTGTACATGGAGTCTTTTTTACCATTTCCTGCTGGGTCTATCAATGAAAGGATCATGTGCCAGATAAGGTTGTTCTACAGGATTTATTCAGTGTGAATCTGTACAGGGAGGTGTCCGAGTGGCTTCACCCAGTCCTGTTTGCTAGGCACTTCTGACCACTTGACAAAACAGAGATTGGTGCCAGTGATATGCACTGCAGCTCCAGGAATCAGCAGGGCGCTCCTCCCTCCAAAGATGCTGTACCAGGTGGCATGATAGAATAGGATATCATCCTGTTGTCAGCGTTCTGCTGCATCATGTGACTGTGCCCCTTGACCCACAGCAATTGAGTCAGACAGGAAAGTGGGGTCTTCTTCTTCAGTTCACCTGGGCCCAACCTTGTCCAAGATGATTGCTGCCTGCCTCAGGTCAAGAGTGGCACAGGATCCACTGTTTCAATGAAATCAGGACAGTACCACTTAGTTTAAGAGCCCCATTGCTCCCTGTCTACAGACACAAGAGCATCCATGCTGATGAAGGTAAGTTCCAGACAATAAATTCCAAATAGGAATGCTAAAAATACATTTGTTCCATCATAGATAATGACACATCTATCTTGAGACGCAAGGGTAGTGACTTTTCCTTATGAGAAATCATAATAGACAAAATCAAGACAGTGATAGGAAGCATGAATGCCACTAACTGCCCCTAGAATCCCTGCTCTCCAAGCTTGATTAAGACACGTACTTTTGTTTTTGCTCTAATATTAACACAAATTGTGAAATAATCTTCTTACTCAGGTGGCATCCACAATAAATTAAACTAGGCATGGATACTTCCACTAACCAAAGAATGGTATACCTCTAGCTAGCAATCCTGATAAACTGGAGACTTATATCAAAAGAACTGTATATTAAAATTATTGAACAAGCTGCAACAATACAACTACCGCCACATCTAGAAAGAAAATATGAACTAGGTGACTGGAAGCTAGGTTTCCACCCAAATGGAGGAACAGGGACAGCGCGATTAGTTACTGTTAGAATGCCTTTTAAAGGGCCACAGGGCATGCAGGGGCTATTGGGCCCAACTGTGGTGGTTTAGGCCTTTTACTACTGATGTACAGGTGCCCAACCTACCATTGACCCCACTCAACTGGGCCAAGTATCTCTTCTGCACTTGACTCAATGTTAGCTGTGGTTGAGCAGTCAAGGGTCCTTCAGGGAGGGTTGTACAAACAGGCTAACTTGACTATGTTCAATGGGATTCGGGAATCCTTTCTTGGGCACCCAACTGGAGCCAGCAAGGATGTGATATCAACCATGGCATATCAGGTAGTTCTCTGTAGTGAGTCAGGGCAGTTCCCTCGCAACGCGTTTCCAACCTGCAAGTCATAGCTTCAGTCTCTCCTTCAGGCAACGACCTGAATCCTTTGGCAACATTGCTAACGGCAGCCCCTCCTAGCATATGAGGTTGCCACAATTGGTGATACGGGCCCAGGCTCTTCCAACCACAGCCCTCTGTCCCAGACAGTCTCAAATCTTGGCACTCCTTGAAATGTTACTTTACCATCAGACATACGGGGTAACTGTAGGGAAGCGGTACAGGTGTAGCAGGAACCATATAGCACTCAATATATGGCTCAGTCTACAGCAGCCCTCCCCTGGCATACAGGGGTCATTAAAAACAATCCTGCACAAGGGCGACAGGCCCAACTGATTCACAATCAAATACTCACACCTTGCACAGGAAGTCCTCATGACAGGGCTCCTCCCGCCAACGCTCTCCTCTTTCTCACTGGGCACACTAGTCTTGGCAAGCAGGGAGGAGCTGGTGCTCCAGGGCAGGTGATCCTGATTACGTGGGTGATGTCCCCTCACCAATCAAGGAGACTAGCAAGCCTTGGCCCCCGTCCTAGCCGCACAGGCAGAAGTCTTGCTGAGCTTCCACTTCTCACACAGCCCGTTTGGCTGCTCGGCAGGTGACACATTTTTGGGGACTCAACCTCCACTTCTTAAAGACAAATGGAATTTAGGAAATGGGTCCTTGAAGTTTTATGTTGGGGGTTCTGATTTTTTTTAAGTGGCCACTTTTCCTTTTCATCTTCCTTCATGAAAGAGGTCTGCCACAGCAGGCATGACTCCAAAGCTGATTGTCTATCATACAATTCATAGGAGTGACCGCAGTTCACACCTGGATGTCTGCCTCTTAGATATGTGCATCAAAAGGTTAATCCCAAATTCCCAACCCTACTCTTTATGATTCTCTTATCAGCCCCATCTCCCTTCCTCAGATGTGTCCAGACACCTTCATTGTGATTTATCCCTAAATCAAACAGGAGGATTTTGAAATTTAAAGGGAGTTTCTTGTTTTTCTCCCAAGTGTGTCCCACCCAGCTCACAGGAATGCAGCAATACACAAATCTGTCTGGGGAGATTCCTCTCCTCCTCATGTCTTTAGCACGCAGGTCCGGGCTTCCCAAAATGGAACCCAGGGTCCTCCAAACAATGTGCCATTTGAGTCACACTTACTCAGTATAAATTCACAGGACACATTTAGTCCAGCACTGTTCCTCCATGCATTGTACCTTGACTATTACATGTACTCATGCATCCAGCACACATACTCAGCCTGTATGCACTGCTCAGCACTGACGCTTTTCTATATTTAACCAGGATGTGATCTTCACAAACACACACACTCACTAAGTACACACTGCACAACACTTCACCATTCATATTGTACTTCATGCAAGCACACCTACACCCAGCACATTCTGTCCCTGCTCACGCACTTCCTAAGAATGCAGCTCCCACGTAATATATTCCTCTCAGGCATACATACACACAATATAAGTACTAAGCACATATGTACTGCTCCATCCTTGTACTGGACAGTTCCGAGACACACATACAAGCAATGCAGTGACTACTCCCGCGTTATACAGCACTCCACAGCTAACTGATGTAGGCCAAGGATGAGTTAAACACACAGCAGCAGAACGTTTAAAAAGGTGACTGAGCTCAGAGGCCTCACTTTAGAGACATCGGGTAAAAAGGTAGGGTTCACTAATACTAAACCTTAACACTGTAAGCTGCCACACTATGCTCATGCTGCTTAGCACCCAATGAGCCTTCTAACACTATGAGGGTACATTTTGGTTATCCCTCTCGGTCCAACAAGGCCTCAATCCCTCAGACAGGCATATGTAATGGTCTATGTCATGGCTCAATCACATGATCCATGTTCGCCTATGATGACAAATCACATTTAGACATCCAGACAACAGTACAGTTTGGCACTCAGACCAGGGGTACACGTCATTTCCATGCAGAGGTCTTTTTCTTCCCAACAGATGTGCAATTCCACTTGCTGAAAAGCATCGATAAGGGATATACAGCTGCAGTAATAATGTTATATTGTCTGCAGGTTATGACATACTCAACCACTGATTACAAGACTATTAGTGGTGGTGTAGTTGTGCTGCAGGAAACTGATATATGGTTTACCACGTTTGTAGACCTGTTCTTCCCTGAAGTAAGCCCAGTGGAAAACATGCTGCGGCATTGGGCTCCGCTTCACATGTCCAATGCCATTGCACAGGGGGCCCCTCTAGCACCCTCGGAATGCGCACTTTCTGATTAGCAGACAGTGCGCATTCCGATGGTGCTGGGGAGATGGGCCCCTTCACTGGCAGAAAAAATCTGGCGGAGAATATGGTTGTAATCAGCACGGCAGCGCTGACTTCAGCACCACTGTGGCTGATTACAACCACAACCGCCATCATCCCGTTGGGATCAAAGATCCTGGTGAAGACGGCGGTCTTTTGGCAGTCTTTACACCGCCAGACTTATATTAGGGCCCATTGTCTTTAAACTTACGCAAGACCGAATGGAAAATGAAAATCAAATTGACAGTTTTTCAGAGTGTCAAGAAATGAATGCACAAGAACTGCCTTAGCTTGAACTTGGGCAAGATGAAATTTCAACTTGTCAGGGCAGATATCATGTTAAATAAAATAAAAGGTGCCAACAAAACATCAGAGTTGATAAAAAAGACATATCAAGCATAAAGTGAAAATCTCTGGAGTAATCTTTTTTGCACGTAAGGCTGTGGATGGTGAAATTGATCTTATTGCATCCACCTACAAGTCAAATGTCATGTAATTAAACCTCTTATTGATAAACCAGATAAGTTTAAACTATTCTAGTCTATTTGATTTTGTGTGAAAAGTGTTAGACTATGGTAAAGTGACAAAGGCAGGAAATAGCCACAATAAAGTCTTTTGAAAGACATCCCTTATAGAGACCACATTTCAAAGACCGGCTGTGATTTGGACTGGCTACCAGTCCAAGCAAGAGTTAATTTGGTTAAGCTATTTTGTGGGGAATTTCAACAACATCTGAAAAAAATTAACAACCTGTGGGAACATACATTGCATTGGCAAGCAGCTGATAACACTGCCTATGTTAAACCATGCAAGGATGAGAGAAAGGATTTTCCCCACAAAATCTGGCATCATGTGGAACAATATTATGGATCACTTATGAATAAATGACCAACTGACCCTGTTTAGCAAAGTCTTGAAAATGTCTCTGTTGATCTAACTTTAGGTAAAGGAAGCCACAACTCATGTTTGATATCTCTAGTTATGTGTGTTTTGTTTTTATGGGTTGTGGACCACATGCTTAGTTAACCAAGGGTCTTAAGGTCTCATTACGAGTTTGGCAGTCCACAGACCGCCAAACTCACTACTGCAGTCAGACCGCCACACTCATGTCGGAACGACAGCCAGATTTAATTCTCAGGGATCCTGCGGGGTTGGAGCGTTTGAAATTGTGGTCAGCCACGGCAGTGCCCTCACTTCACTTTCAGTCAGCCTTTCCATGGCTTTTGCACCACCATGGAAAGGCTGGTGGAAAGCCAGTACTGGAGGCTGAGGTGGGGCCGCCTGCACTGCTCACAACTATGCTCAGGGCCCCCCGCCAACACCCTCAGAATGCACACTGTCTGCTATGGAGACAGTGCGCATTTCGAGGCTGCTGGTGTGCGATGGCATTGGCATCACACCCTAAGCTAGCCAAGGCCAATGCTACTGCACTCTTTCCACCTGGCTCACCAGCAGAAATGTTATAATATGTAGTTTCCGCCGCTCAGCCCAGTGGAAACATCGTAATACAATGGGGTGAGGTCACTACCTGGACGGCAGCCTACTCTCTGCCGTATTGATGGTCTCGTCAGCAATGACACCAAGATCGTAATTATAGTCTTAGGGCCTTATTTATACTTTTTGGTGCAAAACTGCACTAAGGCAGTTTTGCCCCAAAAAGTTTTGCACCGGCTTGCACCATTTTTTAGCACCAGCTGGGCACCATATTTATGGAATGGTGCAAGCCGGTGCAAAGGGTAGGCTAGCTTAAAAAAAAATGACGTTAGGCAGTTTTGAGTCAAAATAAATTATTCTGACCAGATTAACATCATTTTTGGACGCTAAGGGGCATATGTATACTCTGTTTGCACTGAATTAGCGTCATTTTTTAAAACTCTAATTCAGTGCAAAACTAACTCCATATTTATACTTTGGTGCTAGATCCGTCTAGCACCAAATTTATGGAGTTAAAGTAATTTTTTGGAAGTGGAAACCTACCTTGCCTTAATGAGATGCAAGATAGGCGTTCCAGTGCAAAAAAATGACTCTATGGCCTTAACACCATATTTATACTCCCATGTAAAAATGGTGCAAGGGAGGGAGGAGGGGTCAAAAAATGGGGCAAAGCTTGCTTTGCCCCATTTTTTAAGACCTGGGTCAGGGCAGGTGTTAGGGGACCTGTGGCCCTATTTCCATGGTGGAACACCATGGAATAAGCCCAGAGGTGCCCTCCCTAGGCCCTAGGGGCACCCCCAACCACACTAGTGGGACTGCGAGGATGGGGGACCCCATCCCAGGTAAGTACAGGTAAGTGCATTTTATTTTTGAAAGTGCCATAGGGGGCCCTGAAATGGGCCCCCATACATGGCACCGGGTGCAATGGCCATGCCCAGGGGAACCCTGTCCTCTGTGCTGGCCACTGGGGTGGTGGGCATGACTCCTGCCTTTTCTAAGGCAGGAGTCATGTGGCATGGTAGGTTTAGCACCATAAAATGACGCTAATCTGGTTAGAGTCATTTTTTTTTACTCTAACCTGCCTAAAGCCATTGTTTGGTGCTAAACCCTCTTCTTCCATACTGCCAGCCCCACCCGACTAAAGTCATTTTTTAAAACTCTAGCCTACCCTTTGCACCGGCTTGCACCATTCCATAAATATGGTGCCCGGCTGGTGCACAGAAATGGTGCAAGCCGGTGCTAAACTTTTTGGTGCAAAACTGAGTTAGTGCAGTTTTGCAGCAAAAAGTATAAATAAGGGCCAATATTTTGTAAGTTTGCGCCACTTTTGTGTCATAAAATGACGTTAATGTGGTGCAAAAAAAGTTTAAATCAGGGCCTTGGTGCTAGATGGGTCTAGCACCAAAGTATAAATATGGAGTTAGTTTTGCACCGAATTAGAGTTAAAAAAAACGACACTAATTCGGTGCAAACAGAGTATAAATATGCCGCAGAGTATAAATATGCCCCTAAATATGGCGTTAAGGCCATAGAGTCATTTTTTGCACGGGAATGCCTACCTTGCATCTCATTAAGGCAAAGTAGGTCTCCACTTTCAAAAAATGACTTTAACTCCATAAATTTGGTGCTAGAGGGGTCTAGCACCAAAGTATAAATATGGAGTTAGTTTTGCACCGAATTAGAGTAAAAAAAAAATGACACTAATCGGTGCAAACAGAGTATAAATATGCCCCTTAGTGCTATACGAAAAAAATGATGAATGATAGTTGCTTGATTCTCGACACATTCAGATTTGTTGGCTGCAATGGGATATGGAAGCCCATTTTTCCAAATGGTTAATTTATTGTCTTATGGCAACTTAGTCACATGCTCCGAGCCACTTTCTTGTTTTTCTTGTATTTTTTTTATTTATTTTACATTGGTTTTTGCATAGCATAGGCCTTGCCCCCACTGAGTGATTTAAAGGGTGGCTTCACACGGTTGTGCCTCAAAAGGTGTAGGCACATTCTGGCTGCATTGGCGTGCACTCTCTGAAGTTCAGCAATGTGCGTTTCGACAAGCCAGCATGGGCTATATTACATTACACCAGACATGCCATCAACAAAGCTAATCTAACCACAATTTTGTGATAAGTTTGCAGGAGCAAAAATATTTTCAGTAAACGATTCAGTTACACTACTGTTCTTTTGAATACTACATTGATTTGATATGGATGTCTGACAGAATATCGGAAAAACAAATATCAAGACACACAAATATTGAGTCAAAAATATCTATTGCAAAAGTGTTGTTAAAAAATAGAAATATCAATTTTCATGATATATATCGTACAAAACAGTAAATCTTAAATATTTTAAAAATGTAACAGTAACGTAATGTAAACTAATTTATTTTAAATATTTACAAATATATAATAATATAAAAACACATATATATTTTATATGTACATTTATGATGTAGCACTATTAACAAAAATGTATATTTTAATTTATATTAATTTTTTTAATTATTTTTTATTCAGTACTATAAAAAGCAGAATTAAATAAATATATGAATATATATATATATATATATATATATATATATATATATATATATATATATATATATATATATATATTAAAATAAATCACCAAATTGATTACATGTAAAAACTATAAATTAAAAATATATATATTACAAAAAATCTATATAAAAACAAATAGTATTAAATTAAACAAACAAATAACAATATAAATATATTTAAACAATATTAAAAATAAGCATTGAAGTCAGAATATGACAGATACACCATTCCACTCCAGTGTGTGCAACAGTAAGGAAAGCATTGGACTTCGGAGGAATAATATTTACTAATCCCACTCCAATCTGTGCAACAGTATGAAAAATGTTGTATTTTGGAAGGGTTCAATTTACCAGTGTGTGCAACACCAGGGAAAGTGTTGGATTTCGAAGGGTAACATTTACTATTCCCACTCCAGCCTATATAACAGTAGGAAACATGTTGGAATTCAAAGGGGTAAAATTTACTATCTCTACTCCAGTCTGTGCATTAGTAGGGAAGGTGTTGGAATTAGGAGGGCTAAAATGTACTATTCCCACTTCATTCTTTGCAACAGTAGAGAAAGGATTAGACTTTGGAGCTGTAAAGTTTACTATTCACACTCCAGTCTGTGCAACAGTAGGGAAAGAGTTGGAATTCAGAAGGGCAAAAATGACTATTTCCCCTCCAGTCTGTGCAACAGTAGGGAACGCACTGGACTTTGGAGGGGTAAAATTCCCTATTCCTGCTCCAGTCTATTCAACAGTAGGGACAGTGTTAGAAGTCGGATGTATAAAAATTACTATTCCCACTCCAGTCTGTGCAAAATTAGGGAAACCTATGGACTTTGGAGGAGTAAAATTTACTATTCTCACTCCAGTCTGTTCAGCAGTAGGGAAAGTATTGGAATTCAGAGGAATAAAATTTACTATTCCCACTCCAGTTGCCCATAAGTAGGAAAAGGGTTGGGATTCAGAGGGGTAAAATTTACTATTCCCACTCCAGTCTGCGCAACAGGAGTGAAAGTGTTGGAATCCGGAGGGGTCAAATTTACTATTCCAACTCCAGTCTGAGCAACAGTAGGAAAAGCATAGGACTTCAGTGGGGTTACTTTTAGTTGCCCCACTCCAGCCTGCTGTACAGTAGGGAAAGTGTTTGACTTCGTACAGGTAAAATTTACTATTCCCACACCATTGTGTGCAGCAGTAGAAAAAGCATTGGGCTTCGAAGGAGTAAAAGTTACTATTCCAACTTCAGTCTGTGCAACAGTATGTAAAGTGATGGAGTTCTGAGGGGGTTACATTTACTAGTCCCACTCCAGTCAGTGCAACAGTAGGGAAAGCGCTGGACTTCAGAACGGTTAAAGTTACTATTTCCACTCTAGTTTGTGCAACAGTAGGGAAAATGTTGAACTTCAGAGGGGCTAAATTTACTGTTCCCAGTCCAGTCTATGCAACTGTAAGGAAGGCATTAGAATTTGAAGGGGTTACATTTACTATTCCTACTGCAGTCTATATAACAGCAGGAAAAGCGTAGGACTTTGGAGGGGCTAAATTTACTATTCCCACTCCAGATTGTGCAACTGTAGGGAAAGTGTTGGACTCCAGAGGGATAACATTTACTATTCCCACTCCAGTCTGTGAAGTAGTAGGGAAAGTACTTCACTTCTAAAACATATCATACTTGTTAGAAATGGGGTCTTTGGTTGACAGTCAGGTTACCTGTTCAAGCAAGGACCCTCACTCTAGTCAGGGTAAAAAATAATCACCCTCAGCTAACCCCTGCTTACTCCCTTGGTAGCTTGGCAGAGCAGTAGGCTTAACTTCAGAGTGCTAGGTGTAAGGTATTTGTACCAACACACACAGTAACTTAATGAAAACACTATAAAATGACACAACACCAGTTTAGAAAAATAGGAAATATTTATTTAAACAAAACAAGACCAAAATGAAAAAAATCCACCATACACAAGTCAAGTTATCAATAAAAATGCAAAAAGAGTCTTTAAGTAGTTTTAAATACACACTAGCGCTGCTAGCGTGAAAATGTACCTGGAGTGCATCAAGAATAACCACGCACGGGCGGGTGTGCGTCATAAATAACTGCGCATAGGCGGGTGTGTGTCAAAAATAACTCCGCACGGCAGTACGTGAGTCGGAAATCCAGCCGCACGATTATCCGAAATCCCCGCAGCACAGGTTGTGATCTCCCAGTCTCCGTCAGCAAAGCTGTGCGTCATTTCTCCTGCTCCGTGCGTCGATTCTTCGGTCGCGTTTCCTGCAAGCGTAGTTTTCTCAGCTGTGGAGCCGGCGGCGTGTCATTTTTTCAGCTGCAGATCGGAGTCGCGTCAATCTTTTCCCCGCACGTAGCTCTGTGCGTGGATTTTCTTGTCTTTAGGCTGCCAGCTTCTCCTTTCAGGGTCCCAGGAACTGGATGCGCACCACAGGGCAGAGTAGGAGTCTCTCCAGAGACTCCAGGTGCTGGCAGAGAGAAGTCTTTGCTGTCCCTGAGACTTCAAACAACAGGAAGCAAGCTCTAGATCAAGCCCTTGGAGATTTCTTCTCAAGATGGAAGGCACACAAAGTCCAGTCATTGCCCTCTTACTCTGGCAGAAGCAGCAACTGCAGGATTGCTCCACAAAGCACAGTCACAGGCAGGGCAGCTCTTCTTCCTCAGCTATTCAGCTCTTCTCCAGGCAGAGGTTCCTTTTGGTTCCAGAAGTGTTTCTCAAGTCTGTGGTTTTGGGTGCCCTTTTTATACCCAATTTCTCCTTTGAAGTAGGCCTACTTCAAAGTAAAGTCTCTTTGGAATGTGAAATCCTGCCTTGCCCAGGCCAGGCCCCAGACACTCACCAGGGGGTTGGAGACTGCATTGTGTGAGGGCAGGCACAGCCCTTTCAGGTGTGAGTGACCACTCCTCCCCTCCCTCCTAGCACAGATGGCTCATCGGGATATGCAGGCTACACCCCAGCTCTCTTTGTGTCACTGTCTAGTGTGAGGCGCAACCAGCCCAACTGTCAAACTGACCCAGACAGGGAATCTACAAACAGGCAGAGTCACAGAAATGGTATAAGCAAGAAAAAGCTCACTTTCTAAAAGTGCCATTTTCAAACACACAATCCTAAAATCAACTTTACTAAAAGATGTATTTTTAAATTGTGAGCTCAGAGACCCCAAACTCCACATGTCCATCCGCTCCCAAAGGGAATATACACTATAATCAGATTTAAAGGTAGCCCCCATGTTAACCTATGAGAGGGACAGGCCTTGCAACAGTGAAAAACGAATTTAGCAACATTTCACTGGCAAGATATATTAAACACATTACTATGGGCCTGATTACAACTTTGGAGGAGGTGTTAATCCGTCCCAAAAGTGACGGTACAGTGATGGATATACCACCAGCTGTATTACGAGTCCATTATATCCTATGGAACTCGTGATACGGCTGGTGGTATATCCGTCACATTTGGGACGGATTAACACCTCCTCCAAAGTTGTAATCAGGCCCTATATGTCCTACCTTAACCACACACTGCACCCTGCCCTTGGGGCTACCTAGGGCCTACCTTAGGGGTGTCTGAAATGTAAGAAAAGGGAAGGTTTAGGCCTGGCAAGTGGGTACACTTGCCAAGTCGAATTTACAGTTAAAACTGCACACACAGACACTGCAGTGGCAGGTCTGAGACATGATTACAGAGCTATTTATGTGGGTGGCACAACCAGTGCTGCAGGCCCACTAGTAGCATTTGATTTACAGGCCCTGGCACCTCTAGTGCACTTTACTAGGGACTTATTAGTAAATCAAATATGCCAATCATGGATAAACCAATTACATACAATTTACACAGAGAGCATATGCACTTTAGCACTGGTTAGCAGTGTTGAAGTGCTCAGAGTTCAAAAGCCAACAGCAACAGGTCAGAAAAATAGGAGGCAGGAGACAAAAAGGTTGGGGATGACCCTGCATAAGCAAAAAAGTCCAACAATACTTTAATTACGCTATTATTTGGCCAGAAACATAAAACTCTTAGTAAGAAAACTATATATATAAAAATAAAAAACAACTAATTAATTTACAAGATCATTAAAAAAAGTAATAATCATTTATGAATTAAAAAGTATTACTAATGTAATATTTAATTAAGTTTTCACACTGTACTTCCACAAATCTAGCAGCTCATTCTTAAGATATAACTAAAATAAATATTACACAATTAACATATTTAATAGTCAATTGATTTAAATGAAAAACTATATATATAATTTAAAAAATACAATTATTACACAATGTACATAATTAATAATCATTTCAATAATCAATAATACATTAATAAGTAATTATTATTTAATTAACTTCCAACCATATACCTCACAAACCCAGCAACCCACACCAATATATAGATTAAGAATACAATTAGACAATTTACATAATTAACAATCAAATGAATAATTAATAAATTAATTATTAATGAATTATTACTTAATTAACTTCCCACCCCATGCCCCTACAAATCCAGCAACCCGCACCTAATATATCACAAAAAAAGCATAGGGCCTCATTACGAGTCTGGCGGTCACACAGACTGACATGTTACGAGTAGCATAGGCAGGACCGCCAAAAGTCAGCTTACAAACCGACCCTGCCAGGACTCTGGAGGGCGGGAAACAGGCAGTCTGACCACCGGCACCGCCGGCCCGTCAACCAACCACTGACCGAATTACAAGTCAAAAGTCGCAATAGTCGGCCTGCCATGATGGTCTTCCAATGGCGGTCTAAACCACGGTGGTTGGCGGTGACCACAGTAATACACTACACCACATTGGATGCATTTGAAAACAACACAGCTGACACATTTTCACACACTCGTCACACCTGCAAAGCACACTATAAAACACACCCCTTCACACACCACATTCCTTTGCATCTACAATGCCACACACAGCAAGATAGAGCTCACAAAAAGAAAATCCAAATCATAGATTAGGCACCCCTCCAACTTTCACAACCACAAATGTCACATCCTCAACACATACCTATAACATCCAGTTGCACATCACCACTCTATACACTCCCCGTCACCTGTTTAGCAACCAGCACCCATCAATATAGGTATTCGTCCAACACCACCATGTCACCCGAGAAAAATCCCCATTTCACAGATGATGAGTTAAGAGTCACGGTGGATGAAATCTTTAGAGTAGAGCCACAAATATTCAGAGCCCAAGTCCAGCAAACTACTATTGCAAGGGAAATGGAAATGTGGCAAAAGATAGTCAACAGAGTGAATTCTGTAGGCATCTCCCACGCACAAGGGACTACATCAGGAAGTGGTGGAATGACCTCAGGGGGAAGGTCCATTCCATGGCATCCAGGCACCAGCTTGTGGTCCTGAAGACTGGCGGTGGTCCCCCACCTCCTCTCCTACAGCTCACATCATGGGAGCAGAAGGTCGTGGCCATCCTGCATCCTGTGGGCTTGACAGGAATGCCTGGGGATTGGAGTCTGGTAAGTCACAACATAAAAGACATGTCACCTAAATGTATTGTTATGCATGCACACTAATCACCGTTAGCCACCTTCACTGCCCCCCCACTCACCAGCCTAGTCACCACCTGGCCAAAGACCACTGTCTGCCATCTCACATGGGAACTAGGCTTTCCTGGGGGAACCAGATCTCGGTATACTGTGTGTAGCACAGGAATGACGGCACCACAATTCCCAGCAGGCATTGTTCTATTATTACAAAAAACAGAACAGTTTTCAAAATTACCTTGTTCTGCAAATCCCTTGTAAGAGTACTCACCTTGGAGGACAACTGTACAGTGTGTGGGAGTAGGACAGGCACTGACAGGAATGCCAAGGCAAGGGAAAAATAGTAGTGTCAATCCCCCCAGCAAGCACAGTGTACCCAGATACAAAACACCCTTCTCCCTTTACTCACCCACTGAACTGTACTTACCTGAGAGGAGGACAACTGTACAATGTACATGTGATGCGTGTCTTCTTGGGTTTTGTTAGTGCAGACATTAAGTGTGTTGAATTGTGTGAGGTTGCTTTGCATTTGAGTGTGCTTGTCTCCATTAGGTGTGTGTCCCTTGCAGCTAGTTTGTGTACGGGTATGTCCCATGGTGTAGGAGTTGTATGCGCTTTGTAGACTTTCCCTTCCCCATTGTGTGGCTGTGCATGACGATTGGATTTGGTATTGTATTTTCCTGGTATCCATGTAGGGCCATTTCCTGTGTGCATGTTGTTTGAGCTCCCTGTTCAACGTGATATGTGTCCAATGCAGCCTCCTTCCATGTATGCTCCTGATGCTCCCATCCCAACTGTGCAGGAATTGTTATTCGGGTGCTCTTTGTCTCCTCTCTATTTGTCTCTCTGTGTTTTATGCATGCCAGCGTGCTGTGTGTGTGTGATGTGTGTGTCCATTGCAGGGTTGTTCCATGTTTGTGTTGTATGTTTTCCATGCCACATTGATGAATACGTGTGTTGTATGTATGGACAGTTCCCTGCCAGTGTTGGGTGTGAGTGTGGGAGTTGTATTTGTACACGTGCAGTAGTTGTGTAGTTGTTGCTGTGTATGAGAATGTTGTGTGGCCATCACTGTCACTGTGCCTTAGCTTTGTGGCCGTGTGTATTTGTGTAGTGTTGCAGTGCAGAGTGTGTGTGCTCAACAAAATGTGCTTATTATGAATGGGTGGGCGTCAGTGTAGATGTATGTTTGTAGGTGTGTGCTGTGTGACACATGTAGCTGCTGTCCATGGGGTCCCCCCCGATGTGTTTCTGTGCGCTACATGCTGCTTTTTATTGGTTAATGATACAGGTAGGTGTTGTAGCTACGGTAGCTGACATCCACGGTGGTGTTTAGGTGGTGTTTATTTCATTGTCTTTCAACGAGCAGGATCAGTGGCATGCCATTTGCGAAGGACTCCATGGCGACTCAGGACGTGTGAGGCTGCCTGCAGGTGAGAGTCTCCCTTTATACTGTTCGTTCCTACCACCTTGTACATGGTGGTTAGACTGTCACAGTCACATTGGGGGTGTGCAACCTCATAATGGGTCCGGAGGAAACAGGCTCCGTTGGCCTGTTTGTGCTTCCAGGTGCTTGTGGAAGGTCTGTACTGCCTGGCGGCGACAGCAGACTGCTGGCGGTCTTCTGTTTCTACGACCGCCAAACTTGTAATACAGTAGTCCGCTCCATCAGACCATTGGTCCTCGGACCCCCAAACTTGTAATCAGCCCCATAATAACTACACAATTTACATAATTATCAATTCAATAATGAATAAGAAATTAATAAGAAATTGTTAATTAATTATGCTCAATTAACTTTCCACTCTTTACCCCTACTAACCTCACAACCCGTTACAACACTATAAAATACTATTGGCAATTAAATTGAACATTATAAATCACTTAAAATTACAAACTATATTTACAAATATTGTCAAAAATTATGCAAACAATATTTAACATATACAATTAATATTTAAACTGAAGCACATAGAGATCAATAAAAAACTATATTTTTTACAACTATGTTATTAAAAACGACATTAACAACCCAGATATTCTTGAAAATATCACTTACCTAAAAAATTGATATTCTTTTCAACAATATTTCTGCAATATGTTTGTATCACAATATTTTTTTCTGATATTTCTATAGCTCGATATTTAAAACTCAATATTCTATCCTAATACCTTTGAGATACTAGAACTAGCCAGACTCAAAAGGAACCTCCTGGATTTTCACTTGTATTTTGGGGTTTGATGGTGGCCTAGGTTGTGGGCAACTCACATGAGGTGAGTCAAGGCAAGCTCCTCCAGTTAAGACTTGTCTTTGCTCCAGTCAGAGAAATCTCTTCTTCATATGGATAATTCAGTAACTGCACAGTAGGGTTTCCACATGCTTCTCAGTGCTGCTCTCCAGACAGATATGAATCTGGATGCCAGCATGCATTTAAAGCTAGTCATGTGGTAAGATCAAGTGTCTACATCAGGGGTAATTGTAAACGTTTATGTGATTAGGAAGAACCCCAGTGGTACTCCGTACTTGACTAGGTGGGAGGCTGGTGCAGAAATCTTGTACATATCTGCTGGCTCAGGTTGGGGAGGAATGATTGAAACCTTTGAAGAAGAATAGAAAAGAATATAATATTGGTGAATGTGTACCATATGGACGCAACATAGATGATTCAGGTTTGGTCCTAGTATTTTTCCTCAATGGGCTCATGTTTTTTAATGTGTGGACCTACTGCTAATAGGAAGGAGGCTACATTTCTTTACTTGATGAGTAGGCCACCCAAGGTAATATGTCAGAATGTCATATTCAGAAATATTGTGTGACTGGAATATGGAGTGCTAAATATTTTTTGCAAACCTATCTTACCATTGGGGTAGATTGTCTGTGATTAACTCCAATAGGATCTTATTCTTTATTGAAATAATTTAAGATTGTGTAGGGTACAAAGCTTTCATGTTATTTGACGAACAGGGCAGATGTCACCTAATACAAGCTTGTTGTAGTGCATTATTATCAAATTGAACAATTTTCTAATTTGGGGAGCAGAACAATTTCTAAACCATATCAAGAATATCAAATATTTGTGCCAGGGTCTTTTAATTGTTGGTCATTACATTTCAGTCTACACTGTCAGATGATGATAAGAGTCCTTTCACAATTCTGGGCATCAATGATATACTTCATATTTTCCTTTTGGCACTTTATAGCAAATGTTTTCAATGGCAACCAAGTTTTCTCAATCTTGTTTAGTCTATCATTTTTAATGATGTCGATCTCAGCATTGCAAAAATGTTTTAGACCTTTGTCAACCATATCGATATTGGGGGAATGGAGTTTTCCCAAGTGTGTAACGATCCTTACAGCTAAACAAAGGTGAGACTTTATTTTCCAGGCAGGAGATGCCATATCCACTGGAGACATTAATTAAAAGGTATCGCCATCCCACTGATGGCTTACTAGCATCTAAAGTGACAAAACAAACTGTTCTGAAAACACGTGCTGTAGAGACAGGCAATCTGTCCCTATTCAAAGGAAATGAACCTAAGGAAATGAACTCCAGACAATGCAAGAAGCCTCTACAGATGTTGAAATCTCACATAATACAACCTTCCTCCTTTGAAGCAGACATGCATAGTCAAATTCATCCTGACTAGTCTAGTCTAGGGGTCACCCGGGTCCCACTAATGGCACATGGAGCTCCTGAGATGCCCCTCTCCCGACATTCAGGTGTTAGAATGAGTCGATCTCAAAAGTGGTAATATATCAAGTATACAGGCTCTCACAAGACTGGTGGTACGTGAACTTTTCAGGGCCGATGTGTCTTTTATTTTACTGGGAATGCAATGTGCACAAATCTATTTCTCTAAGATACTCGTACAGAACACTCACAGTGTCTCTCACACAGAACATACATATATATAAACATGTAGACTGGTGATTGACTATCACAATCCAATCAAATATCAAGTCACCTCCAATAAACACACATTGAACATCTATTCAGGGAGTATTTATGGCTTATCACACCTGCAAAAAATCTACCTACCTTCTAAATCCAGAGTAGCTCATGACATCACAGTTTTTCCCTCTAGCATTTGCCTACTCAATCTTCATTCACTATGTGATGCTTCAAGCCGAATCCATAGGTTTTAGTGGCTTTCTAAGTATCATCAAAGTCATATTGCTCAGATAGTGTGTCATAATCCTAAAAAATCAGAAGAGCAGCACATTTGGTTACTTTGATTTGTTTTAATCTTACCCTCCAGTTTACTTTGGCAACACTAGAATCAAACCTCAGAATAAATAGAAATGTTGCAGTTCCAGCTGTTCAACAAATGAAAGGTGGGACCGAAAGATGAAGGTAAACGTACAGACCACCAACGAGGGTTCTAGTGGGAACTCTTTATATACAATACCCCTGTGATTCATTGAGTACTGTCCCAAATGTATGTGAACCATTTGCCTTTGGGCTCAATTATGAGTCTGGTGGTGCGATTGCCACATTACAAGATTGTACAACAGTGCACATTCCTAGGGCACTAGGGAGGACCCTTGTGAGACGGCATTGGACTCTGGCAAGTCCAATGCCACTGCACATTTTCCACTGTGCTGACTGGGCTGACTTCCGCCGGTCATACCAGTGGAAAACTCGTAATGGGGCCGGTGGGGACCATCAGTTCCGCTGCAGTCTCCTCACCACCAGTCTTGCAGTCGGGTTTTCTGACAACCAAACTCATAATCAGACCCTTAGTAATTGCAGGAAAACACCTTCAGCAAACCTAAATCCAGTTCTTTACATTCCTTCAATTCTAAAACATGTATATGCCACAGAGACAAAATCATGTGTTGTTTCAGTCCCAAACTGAGACAACAGAAATGTTATAAACTATCATGCCCTTTTTACATCAATACATAAATAATAAGCAAAACCTTAAAAATAATAATAATTTCATTGACGACAAGTAACTTTTAAAATTGCCAAACATTTAGGAAAATATTTATAATAGTTGATAATGTATGCTTCACATGCATCACACCCCTAAGCCTAGCAGCAACAACAAGAACATTAATGTTTCTAATTAACATATCTGCTTCAGCAATCTCTCCTCTGATGACTAAATATGTCATCACACTACTTTTACCATCAACATTTTCATAATTCAATCTCTTCAGTATTTTGTCTCCTTCTTAAATCTTCTCTATAAATTCTTTCCCTGTTTCGTTCTTCCCTCCTCTGATTATTTTTAGACCTTTTCAATTCAATCTTTTGGCACAATTTACATGAACCCCATAATCCTAATATTCAAGCAATTACAATTAATATTCCCTGTATGATTGTTTATATTAACCCATTCCAAATGCTACTAAGCCAATTTCCCACTGAAGTAAATCCTTTCCCAACCTTCTCCGAAACACCTGGTTCCTTCAATTCCTCCAAATCCTTACTTGAGTTAGTCAGGTTAGTAAGTAAGTCTCTTATCCATTGTTAGGAATGTACGAACAGCAACGCCTAGAGTTAATCATTTTACAGACCCTGCCGTCCTTCGCTAGAAGGATGTCTAAAGCAAGGTGATTTTGAAGCGTCATAGCTCTATCCGCAGCTAATTCAGTATCCATCAGGAGTATTGCCCCTGTAAAATTTGTCAGCATGTTATCCACAATAGTAGACAACTTTCGTATCTTGATCGAATTCAGGATGACTCCTAGTGAAGGAATCACTGCACCAAAAATATCTCCCACTACTGCAGAAGAGGTTTCCGTCCTCTGTCGCTTATGATGTAAATCAGTCAATTTCGGAAACTTCTTTAAGTCATCTATCTGATAAATCTTTGGGAAAACTATCCCCAAATAACATGTCCCATACCATCCTCTTGGAAGACTGTAATAAGCATTAAGTCCACAAATATAATAGATACCAGGAATCGCAGGGTCCTGAACTTTCAACATAAAGGTCCATTTACTCTGGAACAAAAACACATGCCTACATTCACTCGTTCCCACAAATAAAGTGTCAGTGTGTGATTTTGGCCTATATATACGAAGCATCTCTACGTGTAATGCATCTAGTGCTAGTTTGCCTTGCGTTTTAATTGCAGTGTAAGCATAATCATTCTTATAAGTCCTTTTCTCTAAGCCTTTTTCTACTTTTTCTTTTAATGCCTTTCTTCTGTAATCAATATGCTCTATAAAGCTTTTTTCTAACGGTGTAAGCAAGTATGTGAGGTTGTTCTTGTGCGCGTATGCAGTTCCGAATGTTAGTGCAGGCTCAAAGAATCCTCTAACCAATACTATATCATGATCCTTAGTAACTCTACTCAAATACCTAATAATAGGAACAAACGAAAACACCAAACCATAGTTAGGATAAAAATATTGTATATACTCTTGATTATAGAACCTTCTTAATAGCAGACTACAGTTTATTCCGTAGCTTAGCGGAAGACTGTGGCAGGTAACTCCTTCCTCAACTGATGAAGGAATTTGCGTACACACAAGGCAATTTCTTGCATCCTTCGTCTCAACATATTCACTCAACAAGCGATAGAAGACATTAGAAGAAAGCCCTCCTTGAGCATTAGTAAAGTGATGCAAATATTTCTCATCTAACTTAAACTTCTCTAAAGCTGTTAGTGTAGGAGTCTCAAAAGCAGAAGTACGATTGGCTCCTTTTACCTCAAAAACAGACATTCCCACAATCACTACTATAAACAAAATCCCACACATAATCGCCAGTCCAACATTTATACATTTACAGCGCTTAGCATTCCTAACTTGATTATTTAACTCAGCCATTGTCTGTAAAGAATCAGAAAGCAGAGTAATTCTTATTTAAAGTGCAGTAAAAATCTAAAATATAGAAAGAATTCTTATCTCACAGTTCAGTCTCACATCCAGGAACCCTTTTCCTTTGTCAAAATCGATTAGCAGCTTCTCCATTCCGGGTTTTTAATGTCAAATCGGGTTATCAATGTCTCTTTCAGATTATTTTCAACAGTCTCTTTAAGGTTTTTTCAGATTGGTTCAACAGTTCAGCTCCTTGCCCACCTTCAGGTTACATCAAAGTCCCGGTCCCGGAACCTCTCTATCAAAACAAAAGGACATAAACTCATGTTGCCATTCATTAGTAGTTGCATATGCCCATTTATCACCTGCGTAACACCAACTTGCTTTTCTCTTTCTTTTCAACTTTCGATCCCCACTTAATTCTCCTTCACTCAATTCTTCTTTTCTCGTAGTAAATACTTCTTCCTCCATTGTTTCATTTATGAGCACTTCCTTTCTTTTCTCCACTTGCGATTCAGGCCAATTATCTCCTTTTCTTGATCCTTCTGTCAATATTCTTTTCAGAATTGGACTCTTCTCTTTCTCTTTCTGTAGGAGGCTGGACTGGCTTGTAGTGAGTACCAAGGGGTACTTACACCTTGCACCAGGCCCAGGTATCCCTTATTAGTGTAGAGGGGTGTCTAGCAGCTTAGGCTGGTAGAAAAGGTAGCTTAGCAGAGCAGCTTAGGCTGAACTAGGAGACGAGTGAAGCTCCTACAGTACCACTAGTGTCACTTGCACAATATCATAAGAAAACACAATACACAGTTATACTAAAAATAAAGGTACTTTATTTTTATGACAATATGCCAAAGTATCTCAGTGAGTACCCTCGGTATGAGGATAGCAAATATACACAAGATATATGTACACAATACCAAAATATGCAGTAATAGCAGTAGAAAACAGTGCAAACAGTGTATAGTCACAATAGAATGCAATGGGAGCACATAGGGATAGGGGCAACACAAACCATATACTCTAGAAGTGGAATGCGAACCACGAATGGACCCCAAACCTATGTGAGCTCGTAGAGGGTCGCTGGGACTGTAAGAAAACAGTGAGGGTTAGAAAAATAGCCCACCCCAAGACCCTGAAAAGTGGGTGCAAAGTGCACCTAAGTTCCCCAGAGAGCACAGAAGTCGTGATAGGGGAATTCTGCAAGAAAGACCAACACCAGCAATGCAACAACGATGGATTTCCAGACGAGAGTACCTGTGGAACAAGGGGACCAAGTCCAAGAGTCACGATCAAGTCGGGAGTGGGCAGATGCCCAGGAAATGCCAGCTGTGGGTGCAAAGAAGCTGCCACCAGATGGTAGAAGCTGTGGATTCTGCAAGAAAGACAAGGGCTAGAAACTTCCCCTTTGGAGGATGGATGTCCCAAGTCATGAAGAGTTGTGCAGAGGTGTTTTCGTGCAGAAAGACCGCAAACAAGCCTTGCTAGCTGCAAGGGTCGCGGTTAGGGTTTTTGGATGCTGCTGTGGCCCAGAAGGGACCAGGATGTTGCCAATTGCGTGAGGAGACAGAGGGGGCGTCCAGCAAGACAAGGAGCCCACTTAGAAGTAAGCAGCACCCGAAGAAGTGCCAGAACAGGCAATACAAAGTGGAGTGAATCGGAGCTCACCCGAAGTCACGAAGTAAGGTCCCACGACGCCGGAGGACAACTCAGGAGGTCGTGCACTGCAGGTTAGAGTGCCGGGGACCCAGGCTTGGCTGTGCACAAAGGAAATCCTGGAAGAGTGCACAGGAGCCGGAGCAGCTGCAAAACACGCGGTTCCCAGCAATGCAGTCTAGCGTGGGGAGGCAAGGACTTACCTCCACCAAACTTGGACTGAAGAGTCACTGGACTGTGGGAGTCACTTGGATAGAGTTGCTGAGTTCAAGGGACCTCACTCGTTGTGCTGAGAGGAGACCCAGAGGACCGGTGAAGCAGTTCTTTGGTGCCTGCGGTTGCAGGGGGAAGATTCCGTCAACCCACTGGAGATTTCTTTGGAGCTTCTAGTGCAGAGAGGAGGCAGACTACCCCCACAGCACGCACCACTAGGAAAACAGTCGAGAAGGCGGCAGGATCAGCGTTACAAGGTTGCAGTAGTCGTCTTTGCTACTTTGTTGCGGTTTTGCAGGCTTCCAGCGCGGTCAGCAGTCGATTCCTTGGCAGAAGGTGAAGAGAGAGATGCAGAGGAACTCTGATGAGCTCTTGCATTCGTTATCTAAAGAATTCCCCAAAGCAGAGACCCTAAATAGCCAGAAAAGGAGGTTTGGCTACCTAGGAGAGAGGATAGGCTAGCAACACCTGAAGGAGCCTATCAGAAGGAGTCTCTGACGTCACCTGCTGGCACTGGCCACTCAGAGCAGTCCAGTGTGCCAGCAGCACCTCTGTTTCCAAGATGGCAGAGGTCTGGAGCACACTGGAGGAGCTCTGGGCACCTCCCAGAGGAGGTGCAGGTCAGGGGAGTGGTCACTCCACTTTCCTTTGTCCAGTTTCGTGCCAGAGCAGGGCTGAGGGATCCCTGAACCGGTGCAGACTGGCTTATGCAGAGATGGGCACCATCTGTGCCCATCAAAGCATTTCCAGAGGCTGGGGGAGGCTACTCCTCCCCAGCCCTGACACCTTTTTCCAAAGGGAGAGGGTGTAACACCCTCTCTCTGAGGAAGTCCTTTGTTCTGCCTTCCTGGGCCAAGCCTGGCTGGACCCCAGGAGGGCAGAAACCTGTCTGAGGGGTTGGCAGCAGCAGCAGCTGCAGTGAAACCCCGGGAAAGGTAGTTTGGCAGTACCCGGGTCTGAGCTAGAGACTCGGGGGATCATGGAATTGTCCCCCCAATGCCAGAATGGCATTGGGGTGACAATTCCATGATCCTAGACATGTTACATGGCCATGTTTGGAGTTACCATTGTGACGCTATACATGTCGTGACATATGTATAGTGCACATGTGTAATGGTGTCCCCACACTCACAAAGTCCGGGGAATTTGCCCTGAACAATGTGGGAGCACCTTGGCTGGTGCCAGGGTGCCCACACACTAAGTAACTTAGCACCCAACCTTTACCAGGTAAAGGTTAGACATATAGGTGACTTATAAGTTACTTAAGTGCAGTGGTAAATAGCTGTAAAATAACGTGGACATTATTTCACTCAGGCTGCATTGGCAGGCCTGTGTAAGAATTGTCAGATCTCCCTATGGGTGGCACAAGAAATGCTGCAGCCCATAGGGATCTCCTGGAACCCCAATACCCTGGGTACCTCAGTACCATATACTAGGGAATTATAAGGGTGTTCCAGTATGCCAATATGAATTGGTGAAATTGGTCACTAGCCTGTTAGTGACAATTTGTACAGAGAGAGCATAACCACTGAGGTTCTGGTTAGCAGAGCCTCAGTGAGACAGTTAGGCATCACACAGGGAACACATACATATAGGTCACAAACTTATGAGCACTGGGGTCCTGACTAGCAGGGTCCCAGTGACACATAACAAACAGACTGAAAACATAGGGTTTTCACTATGAGCCCTGGGCCCTGGCTAGCAGGATCCCAGTGAGACAGTGAAAACACCCTGACATACACTCACAAACAGGCCAAAAGTGGAGGTAACAAGGCTAGAAAGAGGCTACTTTCTCACACTTTCTCTATGGTGTTTTCTCTTGCTGGACCTGCAACAGGCTCAGGAGGAGTAGGATCACCTTGACTTTGACACGTCTCAACTCTTTCCCCCTCGTGGTCTGGCACTTGCTCTGTTTGCTTCTCAGCACTGTCTGCTTCCAGGAGAACCCCTACTGAGCTAGGCTTTCCTGCTGTCTCCGTTGAGATGGATTCTTCTGCACCCTTCTGTAATTCTTCACTTTCGTCTCCTACAGGAGTAATAGAACCATCTTCCACAAGCTCTTGTTAAATTTCAGGCTCTCTTGATTCCTTTTCTGTTTCAGGTGCGGCAACCTAGTTCACTGTTGTTGGTGCTCTCAACAACACTTCTTCATGATCTGATGGACATGCCACTTTCTTCATATGACTCGCGTGAATCCAGTTCGGGAGTCCTGCACACTTCACAGCTATCATAGTCGTTAGGACCACCTAGTAAGGAGTCGCTGGCTCTCAGATTGTGCCCTGGATCGTGCATTGGTGGCAGGGTAGTGGCCTCCATCTGCTGAGAGAAAGAGCGAACCACATCAGCCAGACCCTTGCAGTAGTCCAAAACCATATCATCTGTAATATTTACAAGTGCATTGGCTGGAACTGCTGGTAATCTCATTGCTCTGCCCATGAGGATCTCGTTGGGTGACAGCCCTGTCTTCCTGTCAGGTGTATTTCTCATCGACATCAACACCAAAGGCAACACATTGGCCATTTCAAATTCGTAGCTGCACACATCTTAGCAATTCTTGATTTCAAGGTACCATTCAGCTGTTCCACTAGTCCTGATGCTTCAAGGTGATAGCTACAATGCACCTTCTGCTCAATGTTCAGTGCTGCACACAAAAGTTTAATCACCACGTTACTGAAGTGAGTCCCCCTATCTGATTCTAAAGAGATCGGAAACCTGAAACATACTTCAAACCTTCACACGCAGGCATCTCACTGAAATGGACCTCCTGCTCTTCCAATGTGGCTCAAATTTACCACTGTTCGTTTTCCCACATTTAGCTGCCAACAGATTATGCAGTGATGACATACTGCCTCTGCTGCCTGCCTAAACTTGGGATTGAACCAGTCAATCTTGAACAATCAAAACATGCCATCCCTCCCAATGTGTGCCTGGCCATGATAATACCTAGCCATTTGTGACAACAAACTATTTGGCAGGACCATCTGACCTTCCTCAGAAACCCATATCTCATCAGGCCTTTGAACACATTTTAATTTGGACCAAAGTCATTTCTCTTCCTTGTTAACATTACTCTGCAGCATTTTCAAACTTTCTAAAGTATCTATTACGTTCAATGCAAAACTTGTACAAGTGTTATCTTCTTCTGACATCAATTCCTACTTGTCTTTGAATGATATACAGTTCAATGCGCAAAACCTTGCGACTTGATCTGCATATCCATTTCCTAGTGAAATGTAGTCCTGTGACTTTAGATGTGCACTGCATTTCACCACAGCAATTTCTTCAGGTAACTGTATTGCATGCAGCAATTCTTTTATTTTGTCGCCATTTCTTACAGGTGTACCAGTAGAGGTCAGGAAACCCCTTTGCGACCACAATTGACCAAAATCATGAACAATTCCAAATCCATATTGGCTATCTGTATAGATAGTAACTCTCAATCTAGCAAGATACATGGCACGGTCTAGTAAGAGCTACCAATTCTGCTACTTGTGCAGAATATACACCTCGAAGGCAAGAAGCTTCTAAAGTACCTGTAATTGTGCACACAGCATATCCTGCTCTCAATGTTCCTGTACCATCCCTGAGACATGAGCCACCAACAAAGACAATTTGGTCATTTTCTTCCAATCGTGTATCTCTGATATCAGGTCTGGGTTTTGTGCCCAACTCGGTTACCTCAAGAAAATCATGCTCAATTTGTTCCTCTTTTTCAATTTCAACAGTATCACTTGGAAGTAATGTTGCCAGGTTCAGCACTGTACATATTTACAATGTTACATTTGGTGCACCTAAAATGCTTGCCTCATAGCTTGTCAGCCTGGCACCAGTCAAAAACTGTGTTTTTGTCCTTGTCAGTAAGATCTGAACTGAGTGAGGTACCATTACCGTCAGATGATATACCATCACTACTCCTTCACATTGAAAAAGGCTTCGGCCAACTGCGGCAACTGCATGCAAACAACCTGGTAAGGGTGCTGCATCTGGGTCCAAGGTAGCTGAAAAATAGGCTACTGGGCGATAAGTACCTCCATGGACCTGTGTCAAAGCAGACAAAGAACAAGCATCATGTTCATAACAAAACAATATGAATGGCTTCATGTAATCATGCATTCCCAGTGCTGGAGCTCTACACAAACTCTCTCTCAACTCAGTGAATGCCTTCATCTGATCCTGATCTAAGGTAATGGGATCTGTAACATCCGTATGTGTCAACTGCTGCAATAGTTTGGCAATCTCAGCAAAATTTGCAATCCACTGATGACAATATCCCACCATTCCCAGAAACATTCTGACATCTCTCTGTAAAGTCGCGGGACTTCTCTGCAATATCATTGTAATCCTTTCTCTGGAAATCCTCCTTGACCCTTTCTCAATTTGGTGTCCCAAATATTTCACTGACTTCTGACAATACTGCAATTTCAAAGGTGACACTTTATGTCAGAATTTTCCCAAATGATTCAACAGGGCAATCAAGTTGTACTTACACTCGTCCCTCGTCTTGGATGCGATCAGTAAGTCATCAATGTACTGCACTAGAGTTGATTGGTACGGTAGTTCCAATGACTCCAGATTCTTTTTCAAGATCTGATTGAACAGAGACGGTGACTTCGTGTACCCTTGGGGAAGCCTGCACCAGCTGTAGACTCTGTCTAGGAATATGAAACTAAAGAGAAACTGACTATCCTCATGAAGAGGCACAGAAAAGAAAGCTTGTGGCAAGTCAACAACTGTGAACCATTCTACATCTCAAGGATTCTGAAACAATATTACCGCTGGATTTGGCACTACGGGACAACACTTGACCACCATATCATTCACTTTTTGCATTTCTTGCACAATGCGTACTTTCCCACAAAGATTCTTCAAGCCCATTATCGGTAAATTACATGGACTGCTCAACACTTCTTTCAAAACTCCTTGTTTCAGAAAATCTGCAATTATCTGCGCCACTTTCTTCAGAACATCTTCTGCCATGTTATACTGTGGAAGTTGCAGGAACACTACATTCGGCTTCAAAGTGATCTTAATCGACTCCACTCCCTTGATCAAACCCACTTCTTTACCTGTCAGGTCGCACACATTTTCCTCCACTGTTCCCTGCAAATCTGCATGCAAATCTTTCACAGTAAACATCGGGAAAAACTCAATCAAAGGGTATTCTTCGTTAGTGATTTCATTCTCAATATCAGGAGTTTGTTCTTCCTCATCATCAATATTCGTCTGGACCTCTATTGCAGCAGTTGAACAATTAATTGAGCATCTGGTCTTGCACAATAAGTCCGCTCCCAGTAGGGATACTGGACTTGAATCACAGACTACAAACTTATGCAGTCCCTGAAAGTTGCCAATCTCAACCTGTACTGGATCTGTGATCGGATTTATCAACTGTCAATTTGATACTCCTACAACCTGAACTGTTCTGCCTGAAAGAGGTAAGTTCTGAACTTCTGCACTTCTAACTGTAGAGCGCGTAGCTCCTGTGTCCACTAGGAATGAAACCCTATGACCCATCACTTTTCCTTTCACAAAGGGTCCTCTCTGATCTACTTCTAAGGATGCCGCAAGCATGCATGGCTCCTCATCCGAACTATCACACATCCATTTGTCGATTATTTCATTCTCGCTATGTAATGGGAATTGGTGCACTGTGTCACTACTTCTGTCTTACCTCTGACCTGTGACCTGCTGAGTAAGCATCATCTGCTGCTGTTCCATAGGGCCTTGAGGTATCTGCCTTTGCTGTCTAGGTACCATAAGAACCTGCTGCTGCATATGGTTGCAACTGTGTCATTTGTGCACGAGGTATTTGCACCTGCTGCAGGGGTTGAAAGTTCTGCACTTGATTCATGTTATTCTGGAAATTTGGATTAAATCCTCTCATTCTAGGGACTTTCACAGTTTGCAATGTATTGACACCACCACTTTGCTGAACAACACCGTCCTGAACCATCATCAGACACTCCTGCTTCCAGTGTCCCACATTTCCACAAAGATGACACACTAACATCTTTTTCATCCCTTGCACATCATTCTGAAGCACTACCGTACTCAAATCTGCTCCATCATATAAATTCCACGACCCCTACCTCTCACCTGGGGTTGGAACATAACAGTTCCCTGCTGCTGCAGTTTCTGCTAAACAAAAGCTCCCTGCACTCCCGTTTGAGCTGCCTTAATCTGCATCACCATTGCCTTCTCTTTTAACTTCGTCTGCTTCAACTCAATCTCGTCACTACAGTATTTTGCATACTGCAACACTTCATCAATCGGCTTCGCTTGCCAACAAATCAAATGACTCTTAATCATCTGACCTCAATCCTTCCACAAACCTGAACACAAAGTGCAACATGTCTTTTGGCTCGATTGTTTCCTTACCACTGTACTCCTTGAACGCCTTCAACAATATCTCATAGTAGGTAGCTATCGACTCCTTTACTTCCTGCACTGTCCTGTCAATTCTCTGCCAATCAATATTTTTAGGCGAGATTCTCGTGTTCAAGAACTCAATGACCTTATAATAATGTTTCATCACTTCGGATTATGGTGCACCTGTAACTATCTCTTTCTGGTTCATTTGTCAGCCAATCCACTGCTCTCTTACACTCAATCCACAAATCATCTGGCACCACTATCTCCAACAGAGTATTCAGGTCTTCCCACAGACATTTCGAAAGCATCACAAATCTATCTGTCTGCTGGTACTGTCGCGTAGGCTCTCATTACCCTAATGAGACTACTGGATTTTGGGTGGCAAGATCATTTGCAGTGTGGGGGAATAAGTCTGACCCACGGTGAAGGACCCTTGTCACTCTAAATCCGGGTTTTGCTCCGGCTAACTAGCAGTGCCTCATCTCTCCCAAAAGGAAGAGACAATTGGGCAGCTGAGCGCATGACATCTTTAGTACTTCCCAGGGAAGTCGTGGTCACTCAGGTCACAACCGGTTCTCTCATACACAGTACGGTCTCATATAGAAATGACAAAGGCAGTTTAAGTTTTAAAGATTGGTTTAATAAAACAACTGCATTTCAGATAGCAAAGCGTGAGCTGCAATAACCAGAACTACACAACACAGTAGGATTGAAATAGTAATGATGAGAGTGAAGCACAAGAATAAGGCTATCATAGTGCAACCAGATTATGTTCTCTCTAAGTTATTTTCTGAGCACAGCATGTGAAGCTCTAAGCCTGCCTTTCAGGTTCCCCCGAGAGGACATCAACCCTCATACCTGAGCAAAGGCCTGTAATCTGCATCAGCATCTGAAACGGGGCAGTCAGCATCTAGTTGTAGGTTCCTGGTCAGAATCTCCCTCTGACGTGTACTAGGACTAGAAAGTGTTTTTATAACTAACACGCAGATGTTCTAAGAAAATGTCCCTACGTAAGGATGTGTATTTTCTACGAATACTAGGGACTAAACTTCTACCACGTTTACCGGCAATGTACCAGACTGTAGCCTTGACTGAAGCACAGGGCGATCAAGAATGCATTGTTTGAGAACACAGTGCTAAACTAAGCTAAACAGTGTGATAGAAGGAAATTAAAACAAGACCGTAAAACTGGTTATTGTAAAATAACAGTGCGAGGCTGAATTAAATGTATCTAGGGCAAAGTGCACAGTGGCCTAGTATGTTAAACTAACGTTCATGAAGCTATATTAGAAATGGCTACACTACAGTACCACTCAACCAGTTTCTCCCTCAGCTATAGATAATCATTTGTGAATGACAGAATATCGCTCCTCTGCCAGGGAACATGAACAAACTGCCTTCCTGGAATTTCCCTCATTGGTAGAATGTTTACTGGATCCTTTTCTTTCTGCCCACTTTCATACCCTTCTTGTGAATCTCGTTTCCGTTTGTCCTTCTTCTTTGCCCATCTGCCTTCGCACTTCTCTAATGATCCCCAGATATGAGCATTCTGCAAAAATTCTTTGAGATGTGCTTTCATCCATGGTGATCTCATGTGTTCAAAATCTTTTGCCTCAAAATCTAACCTGTAACTTCTTTTCAAGAGCTTTGTTTTCTCAATCTCTATGTCATGTTTTTCTGACAAATCTGACAATTTCTGATGTATCCTGCCCACTTCTTTCGTAATTCTCGGACACAAGTATCTCAGCTCTTTTTCAGTATAGGATTCTAACCTATTCACTCCAATCGATCCCTCAACTAGTTCAGTTATTTCGGTAGCCAGTCTTATGCGATCAATCTGCTCTTCACTTTTGGATGTGTTTCGTGGGGTATTCAGACTATCTAACCACTCATTTAACTGCTGTGCTGTCAATCCCTGTAATGAAACATTACTTGCGTTCGGCAATGGCACCTGTTGTATCACTTCACCTGGGGTTTGTGGCGTCAAAAGCTTCAGGCTCTGACTTACACTCGGGCCATTTACGGCATCTGGAAGTGCAACAAGTGGACTAAGGTCCATTAATGGTCTAGATCCATCAAGGATCTGACCCATAGAAGATATTACCTGCACATGGTCTCTCACCCCCTCCTCATGAGGCTCTGTGACATTTCACCCTGTTCTCCTGAAATCTGCTTCTTTTGCGCAAACAAAAGTACCGCTGGACCAACAGTAATTGGCAACGACATTGCACCTGGTGCTTCTGTGACAACCGCATTTTGTGAAAGAGCTACTGCCATGCTCTGACTCATCACTGGTGTTACATCTGACTGTGTCCCTGTCATTGGTGTGAACTTCGGCAAACCCTGTGGCTGTGCCTGAGTTAAAAACATTGAAGTTGGCTCGGTTTGAACTAGCATCGGTCTCGGAACCACTTGCTCCGTAGGAACCACTAAGTTTGAGGTTGTCTCAGGAATCGGTATTTCTGGATAAATTCTCTGTACCGATGGTGGGTGCATCTGTGCTTGGACTACTGAAGTAGTCACTACATTTGGAGTATTCTGCACTACCCCTTATACCTGTCCATTATCTGTTTGTGCTGGTCCCGCTGTCCCCGCCAATTTAGCTGAGGCAGCTGGAGCAGAACTTGCACTCGGACCCCCCTCATGCACCGCATATGGTGTAGATCGATCTCTCAGCATCTGAGTAGTAAGATCCTCAACATTCGAGTCTTCTTCCAATATGTGAGACTTTTTCTTCTTTTTACCCTCTGACGACCTCTTGTCACTTTGCTAGTCTCCTCTATCTCTTCTGACTCATCTGCCTATGTGATAGTAGGAAACAACTTAACATCCTGCAATGTCGCTGGTCTCCACCTCTTCTGTTCCCAATCCCATCTTGTTTCTGCTAGGGACTTCTCTACCTTCCTTATTCTCCTCTGGAATTTGACTTCTTGTTGCTGTCTCACTATGAGCTCCCAAACTGCTAATGTCTCTAACTGTGCTGGTCTCCGAAGAGGCTTTGTCTCATACAGCATCATCCGCAACTGATCAAAAATTCTCAAATTAAATGTTGCATGCTCTGGAAACACTAAAGCTCCCTGTTTCTCTGTCCATTTGCAACACTGCTTTAACCAAAGACATGGCGCGACACCTCGCTCCTCCATCACAATATATGCCAGAGAATTTTCCGGTGGGGTAGGCTTCCCCACTGTCGCCTTAATGTATGTATCACCCTTCATGGCACTCCTAAATACTTTGAAAAACGTCATCTTTCTTCTATTTCATTGTGTATTCGATTCAATAAGAAATTACTTTTACTCCCAAGATTCCCCTCACCCGCTTTCTCAACCTATTGGCTCTCAAGGGTGGCTGCCAATCTGCTCACGGCTCTTCTCACTAACCAACCTATCCCAGCACTGCTCACTCTGACGTCACACTCACACACAGCAGCTGACAAAGTCTTGCGGCTTGTCCTCCTAACTCCAATTCACACAAAACTAATGCAATTTATTGCGAGCACTAACCAAAAAACAATAACCAAAACAAATCAGCTGGTTTACCACAGGAAGGTACACAATTGCTTCAGAGACCTTACAGATTTTCACTGATGGCCCTTTTCCTCATGCAGCTATTCCTCTTTCTCAGTCTCCCTCAGTCGCAAGCAAAATTCGACCCGCAAATTTCACTCTCAACTGATCGATGGGTCTGTCCTGGTGCACATTGGACTGGCCAAATCTCAGTAGTAAAATTTCTCTTATTCTCTTAAGTCATACACCGACTTGTTGACCACGCCCAATCAACCTACTTAGCCAGACAGATTACAACATATAACCAAGTGTCTCCTACACTTAGATCATGCAGGGTCCATACATCACCAAACCACGTGGACAATTTTTTAGCACAAAGCGCTACACACATATGAAGTTCAACGACTTCCCTACTCTCATACTGCGGAGCACACACACTTCTACTAAACCTCAACTGGATTATGCAGACTCCCTACTTCCCTCACATATGTCATACTTCACCTGCGATCTGCATAAGCCTTTGCAAGCGCAACCTACCACTTTCATACTATCACTAGGACGCCGAGAGCTTACCCAACTTTACAAGCGGGATCCAGGATCTGGGAAAGTCGTTTCTGGGCTTAAGGGGACATCATTCTTGCTACAATTGCCATTTCAGAAAACAAAAATCCAAATCACAATAATAATCAACAACTAACCCTGACTCAAACTACCACCATAGCCATCAATCACCACATAACTAGTTCTCCAAGGAAACTAACCATCAAGCTGCTACCAAAAACTGCCAGCGCGCCCGGTCCTTAGTAAGTAAATTTACAAAGGGACGTGTATAGGCAGATGAACCTTTTGATTCGCATGGAGTATCCTAGCTATGCAGTAACCAATGTTTATCAATAACCAATACACAAATCAATAACCATTAAGCAAATCATTAATAGCCTCAACATTTTATGAATAACCACAACTCAATATACGTTTAGAAATTTTATTTCCCTATTAGTTACAATACTAATTCATAAGATTACTTCAAACTTTTATTCAATCAACTCAAGATTATTTCATTAGTGACCACCAATAACATATTCTAATCAGAACTTGAGAAAACATACATACTAATGCTTCAACATAAGCCAACAAAGAGGAATATGTCAACATCAGTAGCAGAGTTCAGCAAATCAGTCCGTCAATCATTTGTCACTGTATATGTCAGCGTTTTAGCATAGGACCCTCACCTAACCCAGATTAGCATCAGCATGTGAGACTTCATGCAAAAACAGTTTAGAACGTGAATTTGGAAAAACATCTAGCTAATGGAAAACTATATAAAGCAGTGCAGTTGGTACCTAGAAAGAAAAGGCACAAAAGTTAATTCAGTCACATTGTCATAGCTACCTATCTACGATATGGATCATCAAAAAAGTCAGTCTTCGTCTTCAGGTAATTAGTAGATCAGCAGCGCATCAGGCTCTCAAGAGCATGAGCACAATGACACAATCTCGCATCTCTTCTCCCCAATATTGCATCCATTTCAGAAAGAGGTCTCTTCTCTGACATCTGCCCCTAACATCTCTCCTGCCTCCATCAGTTCTGAAGTTTTCTCCCCTTCTCACAACATTATATTAAAGTCACCCAGACTATCCCCCAATTCCTAATTGGTCTGTTAACCACCAGTTATGACTCTATGCAATAATTCTAGGTTTTCAAATCTATGAATTCTAGTATTATACAGTTCTAAAGGTTTCGATTGTTTCGCTGTACGATGTCTTCATCATCCAGCTCATCAGGTATCGAAAATGTTGCATCTTCTTTCCCAGTCAGTGTCTCCATTGTTCAAGTCCTGGGAAAGTACATCCCGTCTGCTTTACACAGTCCTTGATACATTTTTGATTCCATCATCTCCTGTCTGTCGGATCATCGCAGAGAAATTCTAGCTAAGCAGACTTTATTAAACAACGAGCGATTCATGGTCAGTTCAGCACATTAGCTTCTCTACATTGAATTATTATTCAGTTTCTGCATGAGGCCTGGCAAAACTAGGCCACGACTTCGGCTAAGTTAACTCTACAATATAATGTAAAACGTACATTATATATCTCAATATGGCATATTACTACATAATTATTATGCATTTTCAACATTTCACATATTTTTTGTCATTTTTAAAATATAATTCATGAATCATGGTGCCCACTCTCCGTGGGCACATTTATAAGCGTGCACATTAGTTTTTCTATGTTAGTTATTTCCACATCTTTCTTCTTATTCAAAATGCATACACACTCTTTAATATTTCTAATTAACATATCTGCTTCGACAAAGTCTAAAAAGGAACATCAAGTGCAAAACTTTATGTTCTATATTCCATTTCAGATAAGGTTACATTCTTTTCATGCTACAGTAAGAATGTACTATATGATATCTGCCATTTGGTCGACAGGAGGACAAATCTAGATCCATGCTCAATACAGGACATGTGTTTTTAAGGAAAACCGTGAGCTCTGACATGGACATAGATTCAAGTACCTCTTGGTTTATTTTTTAATCATCTTAAGGCTGTGTAAAAATTCCTCCTAATATTACTATCCTCCCTTTGCTCAATAAATATGACCCTCCAGAGTAACCTCCTTAGGGAATTGGCTCAGATTGGATAAATCTGAGCCACCATCATAGGACAGCTGCCAGACTCAGGACAAAAGCCCTTAGGAGACTTAGGCCCATATTTATACTTATTGCGCAAATGTAGTTTTGCGTCAAAAAGTATAGTGCCGGCTTGCGTCATTCCAGAGGGCCAGCCAGGCCCCAAATTTAAGGAATCTCACAAGCCGGCGCAAAGGGTGTGCTAGCATTTGGGAAAATGACGTTAGCCAGGTGGGGGTGCTGGTATTGGGGAAGGGAGGTTTGCACCAAAAATTACATTAGGCTGGTTAGAGGCGACAAATGCCCTTAACCAGACTAGCATCATTTTCTGATGCAAAACCATCATACCACATGACTCCTGCCTTATAAAAGACAGGAGTCATGCCCACCACCCCAATGGCCAGCACAGGGAACAAGGGTCCCCTAGGCATGGCCATTGCACCCTATGCCATGTAGGGGGGCCCATGTCAGGGCCCCCAATGGCACCTTAAAAACATTTTAAAAATACTTATCTCTACTTACCCTACTTACCTACGATGGGGTTCCCAATCCTCAGATGTCCCTCTGGTGGGGGTGTTCCTGGGGCTTGGGGAGGGCACCTGTGGTCCCATTCCATTGTGTCTTCCCATGGAAATGGGTCCACAGGTCTCCAAACAAATGGTCTTACCCTCCCTCCCACCCATGCGTCATTTTAGAATGGGGCATAAATATGGGGCTATAGGGATAGCATCATTTTTTAGATGGGAACGCCTACCTTTCATCTCATTGACGCAAGGTAGGTGCACCCATCTAGAAAATGGTGCAACCTCCGATATTTTGACGTTAGACGTGTCTAACGTCAAAATATAAATATGTTTGTGCCGCATTTGCATAAAAAATGACGCAAATGAAGGGCAAAAAAAGTAGAAATATGGGCCCTAGTTCTAGCCCAAGGGCAGCAATGGAGGCGTAAGAATTCAAGTTACATAATCTCCATAGGATTTTACCCTCCACAGAGTCCATAATCAGTCAATTGGCTGGACCTCCATCACCTATAACCGGGATGGTGAGAGTTTCAGACAATATAACTGAATTAAAAAAGGAAAGTGTCTACCCCAGTGGATGTTAAAGAAAGCTCTCAGCCCATCTGTATGTTCTATTGCTTTAGTATGAAAGTGGGCTATATGGGGTCTATCTGATAAGTTGGAACTAAAGGTTTTCCCTAGATACACAAGGGACTTGATTACCCTAAAAATGTCCATCCCCAAATACCATTAATATTTTTTTCTTTAGTTGTTGTTTGCCTTTAATTAATAGTATTTTACTTTTGGATAGGTTAATTTTTTTGTAAATGGTTTTTGGCAAAAGATTTGTGGGGGTCCAGCTTTTTGTAATTGTAGGTGTGCCCCCCAGGAAGTCACGGTGTGCCAGGCAATGGTTCAACCGCAGGGTGGTGACTCTGGGTTGGATGATCAGGTTTAGGGAGTTAACTCTGACCTGATGGGGAGTAGGTGTGCTCCCGAGAAAGTCCTGGTGTGCCAGGCAGTGGTTCAACCACAGTGTGGTAACTCTGGGTTGGATTGCCAGATTCAGGGGGTAAGGTCTGATCTGTTACGGGGTAGGAAGTCCTGGTTCGCTGTGCAATGGTCCAGCCTAAGGGTGTCGTCCCTGGACTGGATGGACAGGTTCAGGGGGTAAACTCTGACCTGGTTGGGAGGGCGGTTAGAACTGGAACATGCCCCTGCTGTTGTGGGCCTGGGTCCTTGTTCTATCGCCCCAATCAGGGAAGTACATCAAGGTATTGATTGCTCTCCCCTGGCTTTAGGCTGGTAGGGGGTCGTGTTGGACTTTTTTCCTTACGCAGGGTCATCCCCAGTCTTTTTGCCTCCTTCCTCCTGTTTTTTCTGACCTCTCGCTGTTGGCTCTCGGACTCTGAGCACTTTATCACTGCTGGCCAGTGCTAAAGTGCAGGTGCTCTCCCATCTAAAGTTGGTATGATTGGCTTATATGTATTTGGCATATTTAATTTACCTATAAGTCCCTTGTACAGTGGTATCTCTATACCCAGGGCCTGTAAATTAAATACTACTAGTGGGCCTGCAGCGCTGCTTGTGCCACCCACTGAAGTAGACTTTCACACCTTTCTCAGGCCTGCTAGCGCAGGGCCTGTGTGTGCAGTTTTCTGCCACAGGGACCTGGCATCTAAATTTACTTGCCAGGCCCTGAACTTCCCTTTTACTACATGTAAGTCACCCCTAAGGTATGCCCTAGCTAGCCCTATGGGCAGGGTGTCATTTATGTAGAAGGCAGGACATGTGCTAGGTTGTGTGGCCTGTCCTGGTAGTGACAAACAGCCTAACATGGTGTGTCACTGCTGTGAGTGCTGCCTTCTCATAGGATTGCATTAGAAATGTCCTGCCTTATGTGTAAGGGGTATTGTCTGATTTATGAGGGGTAGCGTAGGCGTGTTTGGTATGGTTGTGATGGTGATAATAAATGCTGCTTACTGGTGTAGGTGTATTTTTTATTACTATCACGAAATGCCACATCTAGAAAGTGTGCATTTATCTGTGCTTCTGACTCTAGTGTTTCGCAGCTTTACTCCAATCCACATCTGGGCAGAGTGACAGTTGGGGCTTTGTGCATACTTTTCAGACAGCCTGTACACAGGGAGGGTGGAGGTGTCACAGAGGTGCATCTGCATACTGAATAGTCTTCCTGGGCTGAGAGAAGGGAGAGACGGGGCACACCTACATTTGTAAAGGCTGTGCCCTGGCCTCACACAATAGGGTTGTTAACCCCCCCACTGATGTTTGGAGCCTGTGCTGAAAGGAGAGAGGGGGCACTCCCCGAACCAGTTGTAACTGTCTGTAACCTCCTCTCCCTGCCTTTGCCAAAAATTGTAAAGACTGAGTATAAGTACAGTGGAATTTTCCCCACATTGGGGCGGCTCTTGAAATCATCTTGGAACTGGATACCAAAGGCTGAAAGGACTCACCAGGAACCACCATGGACAGCTGCTGCTGTGATGACCTGTGACATGCTTGGTCACTGTGAGGTACTTGCCACTTGCTGCCTTTCCATTGTGCTGGCCTGTTGCTGGGCCCCTCCACCTGTGGACCTTTTCTTAAAACTCTGTTCCCCAGGGGCAGGGTGCTGTAGCCCCTGACCCCTGCAGTGACCCTGAAGCACGAGGGGTGCTTCACTGGGTGCCTAAGCTAGCGCTCAGGAAAGCGCTCCTTTGGGGATTTCCCTAGCGCTTGGAAGCGCTCCCCCTTACAGGTACCTGGCGCTTTCAGAAGCGCTTCTTTGTTGCTGCATATAGAAAACACAGCCGCGACCCGGGCTTCAGTGGTGGCTTGAGTGCTTTGTCCTGGTGTCCGAGATCACCGCCGGAGCCCGGAGAAGCTGTGCCTATGAAGCACGAGGGAACGCGCTGCCTAGTGCCCTTGGGGCACGAAGAAAATCCTTTACGGTGATCGCTGAGCAAGTGTGCTCTTATGGGTGCTCCCCGGCCGAGGTCTGCTCTTTAGAGCTCCCCGGGGGCACTGGAAGGCCCTGCCTTGGCCCAGAGCATCATCGGTGAGCAGGGAGGAGAGGAGGATGCCTCTCCCTCTCCTGCTGAAGCCTCGGAAGGCTTCGGTTATACCTCGGGTAAGACAGCAGCCTCATCGGAGGCTCGCACATGCCACAGATTCTTCGGGGCCCCTTCGAGGGCCAGCATTCACGGTAGAGGTCTCTCCCCCACAGCGGAGGACCAGGATAGGCCCAGGGGAGACCCTCAGAAATCATGGGTCCCTGGAGGGGCCCGTTACAAAGCCAAAGGGGGTGCGTGGCACCCCCTTTCTCCCCCATTATCTTGAGGACGTGGGCCCCCCTCATGAGGGACGGTTGAGGCCCGGGGGGCCCCTAGTGATCACGGGTACCCAGAGGGGCCCGTCCACAAAAGAGAGGAGGTGCGTGCCGCCCTCCACTGGTCTAACAGATAAGGGAGGCCCCCGTTTTGCGCAGAGGAGCGCTGGGGGCCCATTTTTCACCTTCTTCGTTGTTGGGCACTGGAGGTGCCTTTATCATCAACCAGGTACTCCTAGGTGACAATATATATATACCAAAAGTTCTTGTTAGAGACTTAATTGCATTATATGTTGCCTACCTGTTTTATGATGCTTTTATGTGCATACGCAAATGTTCCTTTTATGGACATGACTTGCTGATATGTATTTTTATGACTTGCCATGTGTTTTCTAATGTTCCTACTGTGGGCATTTTATGATATTCTTATGACACGTGCTTTGGTGTAATAACGTGTTTTCCTGACTACTGCTTATGTTGCAGAATACTGAGTAAGCTGTGTGTTAGGTGTGACTACTGCTAGTTTGCAGAGTAACTAATGTGTAATGTTTGGACAACTGCTAAGGTAGCAGGATAGTACTGATATGTGACGTTTGGGCTAATAATTGTGTTGTGTACAATACAGTATATTTGCTTATAATCTGGTGTTGTGTTTCCTTTGTGGTGGGGATATTGCGTCACATGTGTTGTGTGTGTTGTGCAAACGCTTTACACATTGCCTCTGGGATAGGCCTGACTGCTCGTGCCAAGCTACCAAGAGGATGAGCAGGGGTCATCTTGGACGTGTAACTCCCTTGCCCTCACTAGAGTGGGTAGGTTCTGCCTGGCTGAGGTGCATACCCTAGCCAACCAGAAACCCCATTTCTAACAGTAATGTTTAAGGCAACAAATCTAATATTACCATAATATCTGCATGCAAGAGGCAGGTTATGTCCTTACTGCCTACCTCAGGGGGGTCCCCTATCTGCTCCAAATAGGTAGGACAGCGAGTTACCTAAGAGACAACCTTGGTTTAAACCGTTATTAGTTAATATCCTACCTGAGAGGCCTTGATTTCCTCCCAAGAGCACTTGACTCCACGTGGTGAAGTGCAAAGCCGCTATTTGGCGGAGCAGAGAACGTGGTGTTCGTAGGATAGAGAGTTTCTTCAACAGCGTGGGTCTATCGACTCAATAAAAGTGGTTGAGCACTCAGCAAACGCCACATAAGCGGAATGACCTCTTGTCTTTACTACTTTCCTGTGATAGCCTGGATAATTGAAATATTATCCAGGGTAGCACAGTTTCCCCCAAAGCCGTTACAGTTGAAAGTGCTGTGTGATAATAACTACTGAGGGAGGCTGTATTGCCTTTTTGTATAAAGGAGTGCAATAATAATGCGTTTCCAAGAAAGAGCAGCCACAGCTTGCATGTAGCCGTCTTTAAAGAATGAAGTGAAAAACAGTAACCAGAGCGGGCCTCTTTTTTCATAACCAAGATCGGAATCTCATCTGACCCCACTGCGCTTGAGTAGCGAGATGTCAGTATAACAGTTTTTATCAAGGCTGCTGAGTGGGGAACATATTCGCAGGTATAGCTGCCTTTGTGCGCTTTCAACAAGCCAACTGCATCAGCAGTATTGTCATTAACTGCGCACAGTTGTTTAAATAGGCACCCATGTCGAACTGCCAATGGGAGACGGAGAGGAAGCTTTCCTATTTCCTTAGGCTTCCACTACCAAGGACAAGAACGTCCTAGTATCTTTAGTGACCACTGCCTCACTGCACTTCATGGTGGTATATGCCACACAGTTTCTTGTAGTTGAAGAACTGTGGCATCCTAGTCAGTGTGAATTAGTAATTAGTTATATTATTTCTGTACAGCTTGTAAGTGAAAGTATTCCAACGTGTTTCAACTGAGTCTGGTTATGTCCGAGGTTACATATGTTCCAGTCTGGATGGGCCCCTGGTCTGGCGATTTGATCTGAACTGCTCCCATTCGGGCAGAACCAACACTGATTTGCATGTAACTGGCCTCTGCCTAGAGTGGAATATTGAACAAGAAATTATGAACAGGATTAGGTGGCCTACGAGAGATCACCAGTGGCAGGGATTAATTGAGGCATTTTTTGCATCATGTTTTTGTTTGTTACAACCTGATATAAAGGAATTATCAGTCACCACTACACCTACCGTATGCCCACCACATATATTCACACTAACACCAGTATTTACCTTTCCATCTAAAAACATATTAATAGAAAGTCACACAGCTCAGGGCAGCAAGTCACCTTGGTGCGCTGCACTACGTTAAAGGTAAAGTGCAGGAATGTGTTGTATTTAAAATAATACAGCACATTCCTGCCTTTTTAGGGTTGAGCCTGCGCTGCAGTAGTTAGAAAAGGGCTGGGAGCCCCGTCCATGTCACGTCAGTGTTTTTCATTGGCTCGTGGGCTTGCCTTTTAAAATCTCCTTCCTTTCATTAGTGGAAGTCATGCAAACGTCATGTCTTTTCCGGTGGTTAGCCCTCCTAGAGCGCAGCGACCAAGTACTGAAAACATACAAGGCTTGCTATTTTCTGTCCAGTTTGTGGACTACTTTCTTTTCCCGCAGCGCGACCTTGCTTGGCAGAAGTCGAGCGCTTTGTAGGACATCGACCCTGTTACACAGATAATTGCAGTTTTGCCGGTAATGTAGATAATTACACTTTTGCCAATAGGTTTCACTACAAGTGAACTATAGCAGCACAATAGCGCTCTTTTTTCCATTTAATGAGTCAAGAAAAGTCCGGTTGGGAGTTTACACCTGCTAATAGCTCTAACTCAGAGAATTGCAAGACCCGTTGCATTACAAATGCTTGTCCCCCTTGCTGCCACATTTTTGGCTGCTAATACAGGCAAGAGCACCATGCTGCACAGGTACATGCGATGTAAGGAGAATTGTTTCTGTGCTTGAAGGGGCACCTTCTTAGAGAAAGAGATCCTCTCTGGCATTTTCGTCTTTCTACGTGTGGTGCAGAAGCACCACACATAGGAAGAGGAAAAAACAAGGAGAAATAATAATATTTCTGCTTGTTACACAACACCTGGGGAAGCTCAGCATTTTGGTGCATTCCCAGGTCTACCACTTTTGGTGAATCTGAAATGGTAAATACCCATTCAACACCCATGGAGCTCCTCCCTGAGGCAGAGTATCGCAGCACAGCTATTTTCACTGTGTTGCATTACTCTGGAATTATCAAGCCACTTAGGGCCTCATAAGGTGGCCTTGCATGGCTTGATAAATAGCTTACTTTGGAGTTGTGTCACACATGCACCACATTGCATGGGGAAAGAGCAATGCAACTCCCTCATAAATATGGCCCATAGTTCATATAAAGTTATGGTTAGCCTTTGTGACTACATAATAATGTATGTTTAGTAGCTCGCACTCCTGCCAAGGAAAACCATACCATGCACATGCATGACCTCACAATAAATAAGAGGACTTCACACTACAGGCCATATTTATACTTTTTGACGCACAACTGCGCCAACGCAGTTGTGCGTCAAAAATTTTAACGCCGGCTAACGCCATTCCAAAGCGCCATGCGGGCGCCTTATTTATGGAATGACGTTAGCCGGCGCAGCTGACTGGTGTGCGTAAAAAAAAATGACCCACACCAGGCAGCGCCGGCGTAGGGGAAAATGGAGCTTGGGCGTCAAAAAATGGGGCAAGTCAGGTCTGAGGCAAAATATTGGCCTAAACCCGTTTTGCGCCATTTTTTTGACTCCCAACCCCCATTGAAATGACTCCTGTCTTAGCACAGACGGAAGTCATGCCCCCTTGCCCAATGGCCATGCCCAGGGGACTTATGTCCCCTGGGCATGGTCATTGGGCATAGTGGCATGTAGGGGGGCACAAATCAGGCCCCCCAATGCCACAAAAAAATTAAAAAATACTTACCTGAACTTACCTTAAGTTCCCTGGGATGGGTCCCTCCATCCTTGGGCGTCCTCCTGGGGTCGGCAAGGGTGGCAGGGGGTGTCCCTGGGGGCATGGGAGGGCACCTCTGGGCTCCTTCCGAGCCCACAGGTCACTTAACGCCTGCCCTGACCAGGCCTTAAAAAATGACGCAAAAGCATCTGGACGTCATTTTTTTTGACCTGCCCACTCCCGTGCGTCATGATGACGCACGGGAGTTTAAATAAGGCGCACATGCCTTGGAGTCATTTTTTAGACGGGAACGCCTACCTTGCATATCATTAACGCAAGGTAGGTGTCCACGCTAAAAAATGATGCAAACTCCAAGATCTTTGGCGCTAGACAGGTCTAACGCCAAAGTATAAATATGGAGTTAGCTTTGCGTCGGATTTGCGTAAAAAAAAACGACGCAATTCCGGCGCAAACAGAGTATAAATATGCCCCTACATATTTAAATTTTAACACATTCACAAAGATATCACACAGTATCCATAGTTGTGTCATTCATAACATGGATGGTAAGGTTACATGGCTTGTCACCAGTGACATAGGGGGTCATTACAACATTGCCGGTATAAGGCGCTTACCGCCGTGCAGAAGACCGCCAATACACCGCCGCGGCTGCGGTAGACCGCCACAGCTATTATGACACACATCACGGAATCAGCCGAAATTCAGACACCCACACAACACCGCCACACCAAAGGTCAGCGATAAACTGGCGGAGACAAATCCTCCACCTCCACGCCAACAGAAATATGCCCATGCTATTACGACCCACGAATCCACGCGGCGGTCTTTCAACCGCGGTATTCCATTGGCGGTACACACCGCCGCGCTCAAAATACACACACATATACAAAACACCGCCACATTGGACAATTCAAAATACACACACCTGATACACATACACACACCACTCCCACACACCCAACACAATATAAAATACACACCCACATCACACACAAACCCCTACAACCAGAAATTCTGAGAGAAGGCCAGAGAGACAGCACAGCTATTGACAACCCCATCACACAGAGGCACACAACACCATCACCCACACAACATCCACGCACAAAACACCACATACCACTACATTCAGTACACACTCATCAACACATACACCACCCCACACATCACACATAACACCCCATGTCACACCAAAGACACCCCCGCTTCTCCGAGTAGGAGCTCAGGGTCATGGTGGAGGAAATCGTACGGGTAGAGCCACAGCTATTTGGCTCACAGGTACAGCACACATCAAAAGCCAGGAAGATGGAGCTATGGCGCAGAATAGTGGACAGGGTCAACGCCATGGGACAGCACCCAAGAAATAGGGAGGACATCAGGAAGAGGTGGAATGACCTACGGGGGAAGGTGCGTTCAACGGTTTCCAGGCACAACATCGCAGTGCAGCGGACTGGCGGCGGACCCCCACCTCCTCCCCCACAACTAATAACATGGGAGGAGCAAGTCCTGACCATCTTGCATCCTGAGGGCCTCGGAGGAGTCGGTGGAGGATGGGACACTGGTAAGTCAAATCTTAACTATCACATCCCCCACCCTACCTGCATGCTATCACACCCCCCCATCCTCACACCCTCCCCTATCACTCCAAATCCTCACTAATCTACCCATGACACCAAGCACCCATCCCAACACCAAGCCCTGCATGACACAACTAAGCATGGGCACCCCTCACTAAAGCATGCCCACTGCACATACCCAGAACACCCCCCCAACCATCACCACTCAAGCCCCCACACAGGAATGCCTGCACTGGGGATCACGCACACCCAACCATTGCACACCATTACACACACAGATGCAATAATCATGTTCTTATACCCCTGCAGGAACCCGAAGGAACGTCACCACACCAGAGGGTCCAGACAACACCACTCCACCCCCAGAAGAGGCCCACAGTGACGACAGCAGCTCTGCCCCACTGGATCCTGATGACCAGCCCGGACCATCGTGGGCCTCAGGACAGTCGGTTCCCCTTGCCCAGCCACAGCCCAACACCGAGCTGCCACCCTCTGGTAACACCAGCACAGCACCCACCCAGCAGGCCCAAACCTCCCTACCCAGGACAGGTCAATCAGCGGTGTGTCCACCACTGCAGGGCACCCAGGCTAACCCACCACCCCAACAACAACAGGGACCTGGGGGCAGTGGTAGTGGGCACACGGTCCAGGGGACGGAGGCACAGGAACACTGGGGAACTGGGAGGGCTGCTGTGCGACAGAGGGAGGACAGGCCAAGGGAACCAACTCTCCACGAGGCCCTATCCTCCATCATGGGAGCATACCACCACTCCCAGGAGACGATGGCGATGGTCCTGGACAAGTTGCAGGAGACCCTGCGTCTGCAGGACGAACTGTATTTGGGGTTCAGGGAGGAGCTCAGGACCATCAGCTCCACCCTGGGCACCATCGCAGGGGTGCTGACGGACATTCAAAAGACCTTGAGGGACACCGTGGCACTCCAAGGGGCCCCTGACACTAGCCAGGACGACGAACTGCCCACCACCTCCGCCGGCGCTAGTGGACAGGATGCCCCGCCACAGGACCACCACACCAGCACCCCATCCCCTGCAGATGGACAACCACCATGCAAGCGGGCCCTGAGATCCAGGAACAGGACAGAGCAGGATGGCAAGACCCCCGCCAGGAAATAAGACCACCCTGATTGTCCCCCCACTGTCCCACTTTGTCACCCTGTCCAGATTGGAACTGCCCTAGCTCCACTTCCAATGCCCAGATGGGCAGTGCACCTGTGAGACGAATAGACTGGACTCTGCCATGGATATTCCTCCACCATCACCCATCCCCATTTTACAACCTTCCTTGATTTTTTTAGCACTTAAATAAACACCCTTGAAAGCCAAAAAAATCTTGAGTCAGTCTATGATTTGGAACTTTGTATTATCAATTACAGTGTCATAATGGGTTACCCAATGTAAGAGTAACATACCATTGTCACACATCACAACCCCTTGAAGGATGCAAGCAGTTGACACATAGGTTACCACACTTGTGAAACTGAAAGGGAAGGGTACAACTCAATTAACAAATAGTGAGTGAAATGTAGGTACAGGATAGAGGTAGACGTGTGAAAGTGAATGTAATGTTAAACCAGAAAATGTTCTCACCTGTAAATATTGCTGTATGACTGACTCCCTGTTGTCGTTTTCTTCATCCTCAGCTTCATCCTCATCACTGTCCACTGGCTCCACAGGCTCCACAGCTGCCACAACACCGTCATCTGGATCATCCTTCTGCAGAAAAGGCACCTGGCGTCGCAATGCCAAATTATGGAGCATGGAGCAGGCGATGATGATGTCGCACACCTTCTTCGGTGAGTAGAATAGGGATCCACCTGTCATATGGAGGCACCTGAACCTGGCCTTAAGAAGGCCGAAGGTGCGTTCGATTACCCTCCTAGTCCGCCCATGGGCATCATTGTACCGTTCCTCTGCCCTGGTCCTGGGATTCCTCACTGGGGTCAATGGCAGGGAAAGGTTGGGGTAACCAGAGTCCCCCAATAGCCATACACGGTGCCTCTGGAGTTGACCCATCATATCAGGGATGCTGCTATTCCGCAGGATGTAGGCGTCATGCACAGAGCCACGGAACATTGCATTTACCTGCGAGATGTACTGGTCTGCCAAACAGACCATCTGGACATTCATGGAATGATAACTCTTCCGGTTTCTGTACACCTGTTCACTCCTGCGGGGGGGGGACCAGAACTACATGGGTCCCATTAATGGCACCTATGATGTTGGGGATATGTCCAAGGGCATAGAAGTCACCTTTCACTGTAGGCAAATCCTCCACCTCAGGGAAAATGATGTATCTCCTTACGTGTTTCACCAGGGCAGACAACACTCTGGACAGCACGTTGGAAAACATAGGCTGGGACATCCCTGATGCCATGGCCACTGTTGTCTGAAATGACCCACTTGCAAGGAAATGGAGCACTGACAGCACCTGCACGTCAGGGGGGATTCCAGTCGGATGGCGGATTGGTGACATCAGGTCTGGCTCCAACTGGGTACATAGTTCCTGGATTGTGGCACGGTCAAACCGGTAGGTGACGATGATATGTCTTTCTTCCATTGTCAACAGGTCCACCAGCGATCGGTACACCGGAGGATTCCGCCATCTTCTCATATGTCCCAGCTGACGGTGCCTAAGAAGGACAACAGCGAAGAACCAGTCACTATTCCTCCAGGTATGTACCCACAGTTACACACAAGACTACACCAGACAAAAAAGCCTTCCTGTATGTGTGTTGAGTATAGGCCTAGCTATGCGTGACGCAGTAGTAAATGAAGCCATGTGGGCCCCTGAAATGGCGGCTGCCTGACCTCTAAACTGGGACAATGGGATTGTGGGGTAACTGCGCTGGCGTTGCACACCGTCGCGGTAGGCGGTCATAGACCGCGGCGCAATGCTGCATTGGTTAACATTGGACCCTATGGGTGTGCCGGCGGAGATGATGGGCACCGCCGCGGACGTCACCGCTGCGGACATCACCGCCATTTTCTATCTGTTCACTCACTAGATTCCTGACCTTCGACAGGAGAGGACCTACACTGCTAGTGCTGCTGTGACCTCGGTCTGGAAGCGACGATGGCTGCTGCGTCTGGGGAAAGGGCCCCTGCCTTCACTGCACAGGAGTTGGAGAAACTTGTGGATGGGGTCCTCCCCCAGTACACGCTACTCTACGGTCCTCCAGACCAACAGGTTAGTACACAGGGAGCACGTTGTATGGGCTAGGCCTGGGTGGAGAGGGCTGGGTGGAAGAGGGAAAGGGGCAGAGTACATAGAACAGTTATGAATGGGAATGAATGGGCCACATGGCCAGAGTAGGGAGGGGGCCACTCACATTGCCGGTGCAGTTGGTAATGACTGTTCCTCTTTCCTTGTGCATGTCATGTAGGTCAGCGCCCACCAGAAGAGGGACATTTGGCGTGCCATCGCCAAGGAGGTCCAGACCCTGGGGGCCCACCAGAGACGGGGCACCCACTGCCGTAAAAGATGGGAGGACATTCGCCGCTGCAGCAAGAAGACGGCGGAGGCTCAGCTGGGGATGGCCTCCCAACGTGGGAGGGGTGCCCGTCGCACCATGACCCCCCTGATGTTCCGGATCCTGGCGGTGGCCTACCCGGAGTTGGATGGGCACTTGAGGACATCACAGCAGACACAAGGGGGTGAGTACAACCTCATTCGGTGGACTTTGCGTGCAGTGGAGGGGTCTGGGTGGGGGAGGTGGGCTGTGGGTGTCCCTAGGCCAGGGCGAGTTAGGTAGGCAAGGCCCCTCCGTAATGTAGGCCATGTGGCACTCAACCCCACCTCAGCAGAGTGCCAAGTTGAGGTATAGTTGCCCCTGTGGCATCCATGTGCGCAGATTCCCACCATTGCCATGTAGGCCATGTCCCAGAAATTGCATGTGCAGAGGTCAGGAGCACGGCGTAATGCAGGGGGCTTCTGCGTCTGTCTTGTCCGCCAACGGTAGCGGCAAGCCATGCACTAAAACTCTCTTTGTTCTGTCTCTCCCCCCTTTTCCTGCTCTCCCTGTCCTTTTGTACATCAGCATCATCATGCAGAGGTACAGTGGCACCATAGCACGAGGGAGCTGCATCCCACATGGCCATGGAGGGTCACACCACAGACTCTGAATGCACCAGTGGGACGGAGGGCGAGGGGATCTTCACGTCGGCCACCGGATCACCAACCAGCGACACAGACTCGTCCGCCAATGGGAGCTCCCCTGTGGTGGCGGCACCACATGTGCACCCCACTTCTACAGGTACAGCCGCCACCTCCCCTACCAGCACCGCCCTCCCAGCAGCCCCTCAGCGTTCGCCCCGTGCCCGCTCACCCAGGAGGGTGGGCATCACCTTCGCCCCAGGCACCTCAGGCCCTACCCCAGTCACCCCTGCTGCCCTCAGTGAGGAGGCCATTGACCTCCTCAGGTCACTCACTGTTGGGCAGTCTACCATTGTGAATGCCATCCAGGGTGTAGAAAGGGAGTTGCAACACAGTAATGCATTCCTGGAGGGCAATCATTCTGGTCAGGCTGTCCTTCAGCGAACCCTGCAATCTCTGGCCTCAGCACTGATGGCAGCCATTGTCCCTGTGTCTAGCCTCCCCCCTCCAACTTCCTCCACCCAGACCCAATCTCCTGTACCCCAGCCCATCCCAAGCACACCTACAGACCAGCATGCACACAAGTCAACACACACAAGTAGCTCAAGCAAACATAGGCACCACACACACCACAGGCACTCACGCAAGCCTCACCCACATACAGACACAGCAACATCCACTGTCTCCACTGTGTCCCCCTCCTCCTCTTCTCCCTCCTCCCTCCCAGTCTCGTCTACACACACACCTGCATGCACCACATCTACAGGCACTAGGACTCGCACCAGGACACCCAGCACCACAAGCCGCTCACCTGCACTCACCTCCTCCACTGCCATTTACACGTCCCCTGTGTCCTCTCCCAATGTGTCTGTGGCGCCCCCTCCCAAAGTACACAAACGCCGGCAATCACTCACCCAACATCCATCCACCTCACGACAGCCTACAGTACCTGCACCTGCACCCAAAACACCTAAAGTGACACCTCCTACATCCACCTCCTCTTCCTCCACTCCCAGACCCCCTCCAGCTACCCATCCCAGTGTTCGTCAGAAACTGTCCCTCTGTCAAATTTAACTTTTTGCCCCCACCCCCCCCCCCCCTCCAATTCAACAGTCCCGTCGTAGCGCCTCAGCCAAAAAGCCTCCAGTACCAGTGGTGCGTGTTCCAGGTTTTTGGAGTGCACTGGCCACCAGGGCAGGCAGTAGGACCCGGAGCCAAGGCACTGGCAGCCCACCCCCTGTAAAGGCTCTGAAAATGGAGAGTGGACGACTGGACCGTCTTAAGACTCCTGGTGGGATAACAAGTGACATGGGATCGAAGGCGATTGGTGAGTCAGCTGTAACTCCAACAAAGGTGGGGAGGGTCCAGAGGAAGTCTGCCCAGCCTGTTGAGAGTGTCACGGCGGAGAAGTGCGCCATCATATCCGGCGGTCCAGACACAACTGCCAGCACCGTCGTCACTGGTCCAGAGACCACCGCCAGAGTCACAGCCTAGGAGGGCACAAGTATCGTCACTGGTCCAGAGACCACCGCCAGAGTCACAGCCCAGGAGAGCACAAGTATTGTCACTGGTCCAGAGACCACCGCCAGAGTCACAGCCCAGGAGGGCACAAGTATCGTCACTGGTCAGGTGACCACCGCCGGAGTCACAGCCCATGAGGGGCCAGGATGCCACAGCCCCGCTGGGCAATGATGGAACGTCATGCCACACACCAATGCCCATTGTAGAGATTGTCATGCCACACACCAATGCCCAGTGTAGAGATCGTCATGCCACACACCAATGTCCGTATCAGAACCGCCATGTCAAAGCACCGCTGAACAGGGCAAAGACCGCCATGTCAAAGCACCGCTGAACAGGGCAAAGACCGCCATGGCAAAGCACCGCTGAACAGTCCTGAAACGCCATGTTAAAGCACCGCTGAACAGGGCAAAGACCGCCATGTCAAAGCACCGCTGAACAGGGCAAAGACCGCCATGGCAAAGCACTGCTGAACAGTCCTGAAACGCCATGTCAAAGCACCGCTGAACAGGGCAAAGACCGCCATGTCAAAACACCGCTGAACAGGGCAAAGACCGCCATGGCAAAGCACTGCTGAACAGTCCTGAAACGCCATGTCAAAGCACCGCTGAACAGGGCAAAGACCGCCAGGTGAAAACACAGCTGAACAGGGCAAAGACCGCCATGGCAAAGCACCGCTGAACAGGGCATGCACCGTGTAGGAATGAATGGACCGCCACATCAGGCATCCTTATCCCATGTGCAGCTGGGACAGTGACAGGACAGATACTTTCATGTGGAGACTCATCCAGTCTGGGCACCAGTCCCCCTCCACAACCAGTGGAGACCTGCATCTACTTGAGAGACTGTGGCTTTGCACTCCCCAGGATGGCACAGTGGGAAAACCACCCACTGTAGTGACTTGAGAGACTGTGGCTTTGCACTCCCCAGGATGGCACAGTGGGAAAACCACCCACTGTAGTGACTTGAGAGACTGTGGCTTTGCACTCCCCAGGATACATCAATGGGCATGGAGCCCCGTCGTGGATCTGGCTTCGCATTCATCTGGCTGAGGTGCCCCCCCTTCCCTTCCCCCTGAGGTGCCTGTAGTGTTTCTATCTGATGCCCCGGCAGTGTTCTCTCCGATTTTGGTCAGGTATCTATTGTGGGCCTCGCCCATGCATTTTTGGACTGTTGGTGCACAGACATTGTTGTGTACATATCTGCACTACTTCTCGGATTGTATGTGTAAATAAGAGGGATTTTGAGATATGTATATCTGCATATTTTTGTATGACATGTATATTGGCACATTACAATGTTTGCCCGAATTTCGCAATGTCTTTGCATTCTTCCGGGGGGATTGTGGATTGTTACTGTGATTTTTGTGACTGCATTGGTGTGTATGTTGTGATATGCGAGGGTAGGGGTGTTTGGTGGGTGTCCCCCTAACTTTTGCCTCCCCCCTCCCCCGTGTCATAGGTGCAGTACTCACCGGTATCTTCTGCGCCTACGTAGCTGTTGGTCGTAAAGGAGCAGAAAAACAAGGGCAGGTAGGATTTGTAATTCGGGCTCCATGGTGTCCTCCTTCCTCATGGGATGTGTTCAGGTGAGCGTTTTCCCATAGCAAAAGCTGTTTCTGCCGTGTTTTTATCCACGGTGCATCCACCCCGGAAAAGGTGGCGGCTTGGCGGCTTGTAATAGTGTGGGCGGTACATTGTCTCCCGCCTGTCTGTTGGCGGCAACCGCCGCGCTGCTGGTCTGTACCGCCGTGGCGGGCAGTGTGTTAAAGTGGCTGTCTTTGTTGGTGGTTTCCGCCAGGGTCATGATTCCCTTTTTTTGTCCGCCGGCCTGTTTGCGGTATTACCGCACCTTTAACACCGTCCGCCAGGGTTGTAATGACCCCCATAATGTACTCCATTTGTGAAGTCATCTTTAAAATCAAGGGTGTGGTCAACATCATTGCATGGTGTGTGTGAGTTGTGGTTTGCATGGCAGGTGTGCAGGCCGATCATCCATGCCATGATGTGGAGTGCTCTGAATGACAAGGTGATGTGATTCTACCCACCAATTCATCAGAATGCTCCAATCACGCTGGAGAAGCATTGGAGACTCCCAAGAAAGTCCCAGAAGAACCGAGAACCAAACTTGCCCTCTCTAAAGGGTGGGCGGTCACCAAAATTCTGCCAACTGCCTCCCTTGGGCCTCTGTTCTCATTACCACAGCAGAGGAAGGAGACAAGCAATTGCTTGTCCTCCCCCAGTCTTGAAGTGAAGAGTCCACCCCCCACCTGTCCATATGTCACAAGATGGGGCATGACAACTTCCAATCACTTGCTTCCTGCAGATATCTTCCAGTCTGCCACCACATTAGAATAGCCAAGAAAATGATCCACTTTCAGAGATATCTGATTGGCAAAACAGAAATGCCTAAAGTCATTGGCTAACTCTGACAGCTGCGTGAACCCTGTTCTGACCAGCCTGTTGATGCTTTGGACCATAGAAGTATTGCCACCTGCAAAAGAATGCAAAAGAGGGGCTGTCTTTTTCCAGTGCCTTTACTACAAAAGAGCCTGCCAACAATTCAAGGCAGCAGATATGGATGTAAAACTCTCCTGGTCACTAGTAACCACCTGTGACAGCATTGGCACAGCGTGCACCTCAGCCAAAACAGCGGGCATCAGACTATATATGACCAGGTCTGATGCATTACCAAAAATTACCCAGCCATTACAGCCCTCAGTGTGTGTTCCCACCAATAGGTCTCAGTTTTGGCTTCATCTCCAAAGGGGACCTAGTCACAGTATGTCATGCCCTTCTGAAGATAAACAACTTTTAGCCTTTGAAAGGCAAAGTAATAGAGTCATCCTGTGGCCCTGTCCCCCTTTGCCTACTCTTCGTTGTCTAAATATGTCCTTCTATCTCCTCCCTCCTCCTCTCCATGGTCCACTGTCATGCTCCTGCCCCCTCCTTCCTGACATCCATGGTCTGTTGTGCTGCACTTTCCCGTTTGCCTGCCCTACACAGCCAGCTTGCTGCACTTACCTCCCGCCCCTCTGCTCTCTATTGCCTATGTGCATGACTCTTCCCCCTTACCTCCTGCTCTCCATGATCTGTTTCATTGCCAGTGTGCCTCCACCTGCCTTGTGGGTCCAATTGCTGCCTAGCACCCTCCTTCTGCCCTTCGTTGTCTGTGTCACCTACTCCTTGCCCTCCATGGTCCCTTGTGCTACCACTGGCCTTCCACATGATCTGTGTGGGCTACTGTGCTGCCACTACTCCTGCCACCTGCCCCGTATAGTCATCTTGCTGCCCTTGCCTTCATGGTCCGTTGTGCAACCAGTACTATTCCCTCTTGTCCACCATGGTTCAGTGTGCTTCCACTGGCCCACTAGCCTGTCCTGCATGGTTGACTTGCTGTTCCTGACATTCCTCCCCTCCATTGTCTGTGGTTTTACAGCTGCCTCTCGTGCCTGCCCTGCAGAGTCAGCTTGCTGACCATGCACCACTCCCTCCTGCTCTCCATTGTTTTTTGTTCTGCCACAGGCCCTTCCAACTGCCCTGCTTTGTGTTTGCTGTCCCTCCACCCCTCCCTCTGACCCTCTGTTGGTGTGCATGTTCCCTCCCACTATCACCTGCCCTCTCCAAGGCCCTCTGTGGCCTGTTGTGCTGTCACTACTGCTGCTGCCTGCTCAGCTTGATTAGATTACTACCACCTCAATCCAGTCCTCTATTGTCCAAGTCCGTGCCACTACACTATCCTTCTGGTCTACTGTGCTGCAACTGCCCTCTCTCCTCCCTCCACATTCCACTGTGCTTCTGCAGCCTGTCTTGCCTGTCCTGCATGATTGACTTGCTGGCTCGGTCACCACCCCTTGCCCTCCATTATCCAAATCCATGCCCCCTCCCTCCATCCTACCCTCCTCCATTGTTCTGCCACTGCCTCTCTTGCCTGCCCTGCATGGTTCATTGTACTGCCACTGCACCTCCTGCTTTGCCAGCATGGTCAGTTTGTTGCCTCTACCCCTGCTCCCTCCTTCCTGCTCTCCATTGTCGGAGTCCATGCCACTGTCTCCTTCATCCCCACACTGTTCTAATGAACAACTAGAGCGCTAACATTCTGTATTCATGACAAAATTGTGGCACAGCTGAAGCCTTGTTGAGCAAATCACAGCTGTAATACTTAACCCATTTCATTTTGAAATTAACAAAAGGAGGGAGTTTATTTTGTCACAGCTTGATCATTTTAGAAAAGGAATGTAAGTAATAAAGAACCCACAAACATATACAGCATACATTGAGTGTATGAACATGTGTGCAACTACAAAAAAATATATATATATATATATTGTAGCCCTGGAGACACATCTGACTCAGTATGGTAAACTTTATTTGGTTCACAATTTAACTACTAACAACATTTTAAATGCGTACAGTACTTCCTTTAAACCATGTAGGAACCGAGCGTGTGAGTTATAGACATACATTACAAATAGGTTGTGGCTTAAATCAAAGTCCTGTTGCCAAAATATGTGCGAAAAACCAAAACATATGTTCATAATACATTATTCAATTGTGGATTTCTGTGCACAGGCTGACAATTTTTCATATAAACTGGTGATTTATATGATACAGATATTTATTTCCAGAAGTTCAATGAAAATTCGGAGACATTACACATTGTTGACGAATGTATAATCTATGGGTTCTCACTTCCAAAAGGCTCAAGACAGAATGATTGTAAGCGTTGTTGTAATGGTATACACCATTATGCTCATTTCAAGAATATGCGTAAGGTATTTTTATAAACATGCTTTATCAGTAGCTAAAGCATAGATGTGAAGACGTTGATCTAAAATTATATGTCAGATTATGTGTTAAACAGACAGCTCTCATTATGGTCAATAATGGCCAAACATTCTTTTGAACAGTATTTAAGGTTTGACACATTGCTGATTATATTAATATCCAGAAGTGACATGTTTCTCATGCACTTGAATACTAGTAAAACATATTATAATCTCTATATGTGTTCACAGATATGCTTTTTGTCCTGCATGTTGAAGGTGTTGTAGAAATTTGGAGCTAGGTGTAACTCAGTGATGCCTTCCAGAATGAAAAGTGCATGGTAATCTGTCACATTCATTGGATGATGTCATTAATGATGTCATTCAAGGTGTCATGAATGATGTAATATATGATGTCATAAGCAGTGCTTGCTGGGAGTGCAAGTTCTAGTTAGCACTATAATTGTTGAATGTCAGTGCCTTTTTGTTTTTTAAGTGTTAGTTTTTAAATCATTACACCACCTATATTTAACATTACTTTAACCAATGTTTTTTACAGCATGTATATATATATATATATATATATAGAGAGAGAGAGAGAGAGAGGGAGATAGATAGATAGATAGATAGATAGATAGATAGATAGATAGATAGATAGATAGATAGATAGATAGATAGATATGCTTACATATCTACTTTAAAAACCACAAAACATTCACATATATATTAACATTTTTAAAGGATGAAAAAAATGCACTTTCGTGCCTACAGGTCTTTGTGCAGTGCACGTCCTCAGAAGTACTACAGTCCTGAGATAAAGAATCCTTGTGACTCAGAAAATATATCCATTCGGAGAGTTTTTTCGTTTTTTGTCTCTTTTATCTCTTACTTGTGAGGACTTCTTTTTCAAAAGGTGCAGCCCCCTCTCCCACCGTAGGTGACATGTTTCATTATTGGGGTGCTCCTTCAAATGTAGTTTATGCTGTGCAGGTGGGCTCACCTTGAACTCTTTATAGAAAAGTATTTTGAGTGGTAGGTTAATGATACTGGGTTTCAAGCAAGTGGAACAAAAGTGTGTCCCTAGGTAGGTTAGTGCCTTCTCTATTTTTCTGCCCCCTGGCCTCAAAACTTAAAATAGAGTGAAGGTAAAGATTATTATCTTATCTATCTCCTAAGAGTGTATTGGTCAACACATTTTAGCCCTAGCCTGTCACCCCTCTGGGTAGAGGGCTTTCAGCACATAGCTGACCTACTATTTCCCTAACTAATGTATAATATTTAGTGCATATAGAAATGAATGAGTCAAAATAAAAATGTGTTGGTCAGTATCTCACAGTTTAAGCATCTGTGTCTTACAACCAAATTGCTCATAGGTTGATAGACACCATGCAATACCTTCCTTTCATTGACCAGCAGACTCTCCTTAGAACCCGCCAGTTTCTGCTGCTCCAACAAAGCAATCAACACAATTAGCTGACCAATGTTTACTTACTGAATAAACAATGATAAAGTAGCACTTCTTTATTCAGTGAGACACAAAATCCATTGTGCCATCCCCCTTAGGGATAGTGACAATAGGGTAATTAACTGTCTTCTTTAATTGTTCATTGCAAGTTATTAATAGCCATCTCTATTAGATAAATACAATTTACTAGTGTCCTCTTTTGTGCAACAGAACACTCCAATATTCATCATAAAATATTAGATTGAACATTTTGGACCCATCCAACGTAGGTCAAATATTGTCACTTATCTTGAAGCTACTATACAGAAAACATTGAACTGAACATATTAGACAATTAGACAGAATATTCTGAATATGTCCAACAAAGCACAGAGAGCCATGTAGATGACTGCCTTTCCTTTGTGTTATAATATCCACTACCATCCATCAGAACATGTTAGAATTTGCACAACATAGATTAAACCTATCCCAAAGTGCAAAAGCACTTGCCACATCTCCATTCACCAGGCGGAATGACTGTCCACTAACTTTTAAGTTGCATGCACACAAGCTATAAAGCCATGTGGACTCTATCCTTATGCACCACAATCACAGACCCACACCTTGGTCCATAAGCTATATACTCCTAACTAAAAACAAGACCACAGCACAATACCATCAAAAATCTTTCACATTTTGGTTGAATTAACTCATTTCTTCAGAAGCCTTCACCCACCAAAAACATACAACCTCTCACTCTTCCATACATTCTGCACATATTACTGGTCTCTCACAATATTCTTTGTTCCTCTGACACTATAACCAACCAGGCCACCAAAGCAGATCATATACCTTCTCATCCACACGTCACAATACCAGCACCATCAGTCCAGCTGCACTTCCTAACTCATCACCTTCTCATACACAAGAGGAACAGATCTCTTCCAACATTATTAAGGTATTTACAAAGAACTCAATGGATGAGACCAGCAACAATCACAAACCCTTCCTTCTATCAAAGAATACTACTGCATCTGAATTGTGTGATGATGAACACCAGTTTAGTGAGCAAAAACAAATACATTGTTTTTGATCTACTGGCTGATATTGAGCCAGACATATTATTTATCACATAACCCATAAACCTGGTTTGAAGAGGATATGACTCCTGTACTTAATGAAGCTACCTCACGAGGTAAGCAGGCCATCACACACAACTGTAAACTGTAACTGTAACAAGGAAAGAACACTAGGTAAGCTCAAATCTTGTTAGATTAACCAAATATGCCTAAAACCAATACAATTATACCAGGACTAAACACACACAATTTACAACAGATCTTTTTTGGACCCAACCGCAAAGCAATAATCAAGGTAGAACCACAGCACTCAGTACAGTTTCAATGTAGTACAATTAACAATGGTAAAGTCATGAAAATTCCAGTCTGAACCTGTCTCTTTAATTGATGAATGACATTTTCTTCTTATAAATTTGATTAGTACCACTAGTTTCAATCAGGTGAAACCAGTCCCTCATATGTCAAGTAACTCATCGACAGCCAACTCGTGTTTCATCATGACTTGTGACTTTTTCAAGGATGCAAAGTACAGTGTATACATGAAATACACATCAAGATAATCACACAATATCCTACCACCAAAGTAAAAGATTAGGGTAAGTAAAACCCAATGGCACCAAAACTCACTGAAACAGTGCACCCAAATATGATGCATAAGACTAGTGACCAGAAAAGATGAAAGTCCGGAGTTCACCAGTCACATAAATTGGTCATCATGTTCTTACTCAAGATCCCAAATGAAATATCAACTGAATGTCAACACCTAACAACAACTTACACATAGTGGAAACATTTACCATAAAGTTGGAATCCCATGTTACCAGAAATACTAAATTGGTGATATGAGCCACACAATGTGCAAGTCCAAATGCCAATAATATGAAAATATTGCAAGGCCCTTAAATACACATTGTGATCCAATTTTATAGCTCAATAATACTATGCAACTTACCATGTGCTCATTTTGAAGTATTGAATATCATATTAAGATTATTTGTTAGCACATTTTACAATGCTATTTAACAAAATGTTCAAGAAAATAATATCACATTCTAAACATTGGTAATAAATACTGTTAATGTTTGACTATATTTTCCATATTCTCAAAAGCAACCTTCTTGACAGCTGTGTGTTCTTAAGTGATTCAGTCCACTTATATGAACTGTATATAATAATTTGTGATACTTTTTTAAAGGGTCTGTCCAAAGAAATATTCTACATCAGAGAAAGCCTGGTAAATAAAAGGTGAGTCTCCCATTTTTAGGATTTTATATACAATTAAGTTGCTGAATTTGGGAAAAATTGAGAGTTGAGCAAGTCTGTACCACAATGCTTGGTCACCAAAGCATATACACAATATGTTTATATTTATGTATTTCCAAGCACTGTCTTCCCTTACGTTTGCCATTCAGACTGTTCATTTGTTCTTTTTTCTAGCTTTTTATGTGGCCAGTTCATAGATGGTATGCTCTCCTTACTGTACTTCCCTAACTATGGGCCTGATTTAGATCTTGGTAATTGAATATTCCCTCACAAACACGGGGATATCCTGTCTGCCGTATTACGATCTCCTTAGAAGATAATGGGCTCATAATCGGGTGCTCAACGTTTTATTTCATAGTTAAAAATTAAATGATTTGATGTCATTCTAAGGAAACCACCAGATGCTTTATATTAGTGGAGAACAACATTAGATAGTTTGGAGAGGATGACCATTTTTTGATATGAAGATATACAATTAGCAATTCCGATGGCTGTTAGCCACCGTTGAGTAAGATGTATTTTTCATTTTAACATTTATGGAGTGAAACAGCTGCCTCCTTTCTGTTGTTTCTATTTTCTTTGATGGGCCAGACTTTGTCAATGAATGCCAAAGAGCATTGCCTATGAGCCCATTTGGCTTCTGCCTGACACTTACAAGCACCACATGATGAAGAAAGAGTGCCCCTGTAGATGGGTTATGTAGGATTGAGTTTGGTATGAGTTATCATTTGTATTTGTGACTCAGAAGTAAATAGATTGGCTGAAGATCTGTGTAACCCTCCATTGCCACATATTAGCTTGAATTAATGAGGTTGTCTGGATTGATTTGTAGTTAGATTGGTGAAAGAGTCTCTGCATGCCTGGTTTATATGCTCTAAGAGCAGGCATTAAAACGGGGCTTCCATTATTTATAATGGGCTCTAATGTACTCTGCAGGAGTAGCGCCAATACTCCTGCAGAGTACATCAATAGCATCATGAAAAATTATGCTATTGCCCCCTACCCTGCGCTACTGTGCACCGTATTTTAAATACGGCAGACACAGGGTGGCGGTAGGGGAAATGTAAAGGGTGCAAAAAAAGTGGCGCTGCGCACAGTGCAGAGTCACTTTTCTTAAACATGCCCCTAAATCTTCCTGCACAAGTGATCACTGCCCAAATACAGTCTTGGAAGATTTATACCGTGTGCTGGCTCCTATTAAAACCAATTTCGTCAACACCTATTTTAATGATATTCCTTTTTGTGGTTTTCTTTAAAAAGGTTGAACATATCTCTAATAGAGGAAGAAAGCACTATTTTGGAATGACTGCAGTTTTCTAGTTATTAACTTTTTTACCATTATTCCTTTCACGCTCGTGATTTTTCAGAGGATGACTGCATACAATTTGCAGACCCCTACAGAGTCTCAGGACATTTTACGTACTGTTTATTCAGGATTTGGGTCAAAGAAATAGACAACAGCAGCTCTGCTATATGTACAGAATTATTTACTTTAAATGTTTGACTGGCCAAATTTTACGATCCTTAACTGATTTGTGAGTTATCTTCCTTCCCCTGACCCAAGCAGTGCTAGTAGGCTGCTCAGTGTTAGTGGCAGGGTGTCACAATGGAAGGTGATGGCTTGAGCAACTTCTGTCATCCAGAATGAGTTGAGTTGTGCTGGATGATATTTAGTATAGGTGGTTGACGTTCACTTACAGCCTTGCCCCCTTGCATTTTCATATGTATTGCTAGCCTCTTTATGAATTACAACATTTTCAGCAAGGACCGTAGCTTCACACATACATAGTCAGGCGATGTTCAGAGTTACACTCTATGGCCCTCATTACGAGGCTGGTGGTCATGAGACCGCCAGCCTCGCTGTGGCTGTGCTACCACCGCGGAGCCGACAGTAAGGACTGGAACATTTAAGAGTTTTGGGGCTTAGCAGATGCCAAGCCTCTACAACCATACCTGGGCCGCCGGTGCGGTCGCACAACCGTGGCCAGCGGTTTGCACCTCCAAACCGGCGGCAGGCCTCAGCCTGCCGTCTGGATTACAAGGTGAAAACCACCAAGATTTCCGTGGCGGTCAACCCACCAGGAATACCCTGGCGGTCACGCACCGGGCGAGAGAAATATTTGTTCCTGTCGTGGCACACACAAGCACACATGTCTGCACACATGCACACATCCCCCACCTATCCACACACTCACAAACATCCCCCCACCCCTTCACGCACGCATGCATTCACATACATACCCATTCAGCATACGCATACATGCACTCAGACACCCCCACTCACTCGCAAACATGCACACAGTCAGTCACATTCGTCCACACAGACAAGCCCATACACACGCACATACACGCTCACACACATTCACATTTACTTGCATACACGCACGCATTCACCGCCCCCTCTGAAAAAACACGCACGCACCACACACACAGGCACCCTCTCCATCCCTTTTAGATGCCCACTTACCTTCTCCGTTGAGGAGGATGTCCGGGAGTGGATGGCTCCTGGCAGTCTTGCATCGCCAGCAGGAATTCACCAAGCCTTATTACGGCTTGTAATATGGCAGGTAGAGTCCTGCTGCCGTGGTGGTGCTGGCGATGCACCCACCTCTGCACCGCCAACCGCCAGCACGAGTGCTGGTGACTTTTCACTACAAATATGGCGGACGGCTGCCAGCACTCGAAGTATGGTGGTCTAGTGGTGGATTTGGCTTTGGAAGTCAGGGAAATTGCCAAAGTCAAAATGAGGGCCTACGTGTTGAGACAGACTTGGACCACCTATATTCAATTCATGACAATATTCAAATGTTGATAAGAACAAAGTGGCCGAGGTAGAATGATGCCAAGGCTGAAGTACTTCTCCATACATTACAGTAATGGTTGCCTTCTTTTACCCACTCATATCCTTTTTTCAAGTTTGATGAACTTGCTGTTCTGACAGCACCTAAGGTCAAGATGCTGAGAAATTACCTGAATGTCACTGCATCCATGCAAGCACATGTGAATATGGTGGGTAGTTCCTCTTCATGTGGTCTTGCATGGATCCACAAGGTGACAAATGTTTTTTTTATTATCATAATGTCACGTTTTACGCTAGTTTGTTCCTGGGTTTGCCCCAAAGGTTGCAAGCATTTCGAAACCATGCAAGGGAGAGTGGATTGTGAAAAATATTCTGTGTGAGTCTCAGATGACCAATGTTTTCCAAAACTGCTCTGGTTACTGCCTAATGCCTAAATAGTTTTTAAAATCATACACATTATTCATCAATGTTTGTGTGGGATTTCACCAGTATGAAGAAATATTTAAATATCTACTCCACTGCCAGAGATTTGAGGTTACACAACATAGCGCTTCTACACAATTTCTAACAGCGCATGGAAGAAATTTGTATTTCACGAGGCCATGCATCTTCTGTAACAAGGGGTGGGCGGGTGAGGTGCACAGGGGTGGGGGAGCGTGGGTTGGAGGGTCTAAAATGTATTGAGAATATTTTTTAAAGAATGAAAATGTATCTGCTCCGCTTCTGCGCCACACCTCTTGCTCCCATCGCTGCAGGCAGGCACAGGCTGCCAGCCTGCCCTGTGGCCAATCCTGACGCTGCTCAGAGCAGCGTCAGGACTGCCTGGGAGCACCCAGCCAGGGTGCTCTCATGCAGACTGGGAGCCTGTGCAGGCTCTCTCCAGCCCAGCAACTGTGTTGCTGGGCTGGAGAGAGCATACTGCGCATGTGTGTTTGGCCGCCCGAGACTGCCAGCCAAACATACATACGCACACGCCCCTCACTGCTCGTCACCTCCTTGGCCCCGTTCCTTTAACAAACAAATCGATAATAAACACCGTTTTTTATCGTTTTGTTTGTTAAAGGTTTTGCAGCTTCTGCTGCTGGTGGGGGGGCGTTCCTACGCCCCAACGGCGGAGCTGTCCCTACATGTATTGTAATTGCTTCCCACAAAAAGAGAGTAGGGCTTCTATAAATGTAAACTTGAAGACAATTGTAGGGTTTATTTGCTGGAATGGTCCTTGTTGAAATAGAACTATAGGTTAGTGATGTAATGGGACCATAAACTGAATTAGCAATTTCATCCCCTCTTATTTCCCTGCATGTGCTTTGCTGCTTCTATTGAGCCATACTAATCCAAATTGCATAACACCGTTTCAGGACCAGTTAGAAAAGATTTTATTGACTTTATTCCAAAGCTGCCCCATCTGGAGAAATCAAAGACATTTTGGGCCTGATTCTAACTTTGGAGGACGGTGTTAAACCGTCCCAAAAGTGGCGGATATACCACCTACCGTATTACGAGTTCCATAGGATATAATGGACTCGTAATACGGTAGGTGGTATATCCGCCACTTTTGGGACGGTTTAACACTGTCCTCCAAAGTTAGAATCAGGCCCTTAGTCTATAACGCACAGTGGGCCTCACGTCACTCTGTTTCAGCCATTGCTTTGATTGGGTCAGCCCCCATAAAACAATGTCATAGACGTCTTTCTTAAGGGCAGAGTATTATTTGTCTCTCACTATCATGCTATTGTTCTTTTAGATGTATTATTCCGCCTCTTTGGAAGCAGCAGCTGAGAAGACTATTGAGTGAACTTTAAAGCTATTTTGGAAAGAAAGCTTCTCCAATCAAATGATATATGTGCAAAATAATAAACAAATGCTTTATGTATGATGTAAACAAGTATGTAAATATACTGTAATAATCAACTGGTATGGTTTTGATGAAGATCATTTTTTGTGTAAAAATAACGTTACATCAAAAATAAAATGTAATATTTTCATTCTAAAAGAAGACTGCAAAAGTATTGGATTGTGCTTGTATTACTCTTTACATCAAATTTCAAGTATGTGTTTTCTTTTTTTTTATTGTGTGTTACTAAGGGAAGTGGCCTTTACAAGATGATTTCCCTGACTCTTGACCTACTTCTAGGCTCCTCCTACTTCACCGTTTGTTTTTAGAGGTTTTAACCAAGTCATCTTTCTTCAGCCATTCAAGTGCCATTCACAATTGGATCAGCCCATGAGACGGACATCTGGTGACAGGGTGTCGGGTCATCATGGAAATCCCATTGCTGTATCTGACAATGATTAGTGATCAGCAACACACCTGAAGTGTCCCTCCTCATAAAAGCAGGGGATTACTGGCTCAGGAACGCAGACAGGTACCTTTATCAGGCTTTCAGGGTTCCCTTGTTGAACACCTCCCATGTGTTTCTGGCCAGAGTATTCATAGAGAGTCTCTTATCCAGTGGAAACTGGTGAACTTTCAAACAGGTGGGGTGTAAATGCCTATACTGGATGGTCCGGAATGAACATAGTGAGCGAGCCCAGAGTCCCTGAGGTGAGTTTGGAGGTTCTCCCCTTTACCAAAAAATGTTAGCAACAAAAGTAGATGCAAACCACATCATTTATGGCATTTTCATAAATTATCTAACACCCTAATAGTTTAACAAGTTGATTTGAGGAGGAACCATTGAAATATAGTAAAAGTTCAGACTCTGCAACAGCGGAAACTATGTACTTCACTGGCTTTGTCCAACAGAAAATACTAATAACAGAGGTAATTTAATTGCCAGTGAGGAGAGGACAGTGCTGGTATTTACTGCTTTTTGATATGCCCATGCTGCGTCAGTAGTGACTGACTGATCTTTGACAGTGCACAAAGAGAAGAGACAGAGAATATTACAACTGCATCCAGAACATGCCCTGTGCAGATAGGACCATAGTGTTTCCTTAATTTACAAAATACAGAACAACAGTGGTGCTGGAGCTTTTTCATCCTTAACAGTAATCATGGAGTGTAGTAGAACCATTAATCAAATGTAAATTACTATGCAATAATCTTAAACAGTGTGACCCATTTGGCCACACAAGGAAAATTCCAGTCAGGAATTACGTTAGGGAAATGTATTACAGGCTCAGGAATAAAGTCATGTAGATTATTCTCAATACAAAATTATAGATATATGATATCCCATGTTGCCCATGGTGAGGAAAGAAATTTAGTCAAACTAACATTGAGAAAACTAAGCATTAAATAACCAAAATGCAAGACTCTAACAAAATCAATTGTGGCAAAGATAATAAGGTTTGCTCATGGTGGGCATAAATGAATCAATTTCAGTGGACATTAACAATTTCCAAATGAGCAAAGTTATAACCCTAACGTAGCTGAATTAGGGATTGGCATGTGTGGGTCTGAACATATGTGGACAAAAACAAAAAGGACAAAAAGGATAATAAGAATTGGGAAAAAGGAAAACTCTGACAACCATTTTCTAACTAAGGTGGGCAAAAGCTAAAAAGGGAAAGGGTGAACATATCAGGGGCTCAATTAAGAGTCTCCTGAAAGGGCTTAGGGAAGAAAATTCTAAGTCTCAATAGGACATCTCAAAAGAATAAGGGCCAAGGCAGAGATAAGTATACCTCTCCAAGTGATTCAGCATACAAGCATTCTTCTTCAGCTAAAGTTCAGGTGGAAAGACTTCTGGAGATGTCAGCATCAAGTCTGTCTCCAAATCAGACCAAAGTCCAAAAGAATATTATAATATCAAAGTTCCTGAAATGATTTGATTTGCCTGGGGAATCAGTCCACAATACGTTAAATGGGCACCATCCAATAATAATCAATCACACAACTCCAAACTACAACATGGGAATTAATTTCCAGAATCATCATGAGAACATCTTCCATCAGTGTGACTCCATGCAGGTTTGAAACAATTGTATTATTTGTCTTTCCATGTTCCACAATATTCTGATACTAAGGCCACTGAAATACAACCTATGAAAAACTCTGTGTTTAAGCAATGGGGTCTATTCCCATAAGCTAGGCTTCTCACGGGAACAAAATCTTAAAGAAGACTCATGTTATGAAAAAATGCATCAGCATTCCTGCACAGTCATGAAATACAACTTACAGGCCTCACTTGAGCTAACGCAAGAACATTTCATCAATCCATATAATTGATATGATTTAATAAAGCACAATTAATACACAAGCTTAAAGGTTCATCATTAATAATGCTTCACTAATATGCATATCATATTCAATTCAAATGCGCACAAATTCTGTTAATGTATTTCAATAGATATGGCAGGGTACTACATTTCTTCTATTTTTGCACACGTATTTTAATCATTGATCATTTGAAATTCAATATTCATTCAATACATTCTACTAATCTAGAGTCTAAATACCATTTTGATACCATTTTAATTCTGCTAACATTTAATTTAAATTAAATACCACCTAAATCAAACTCTGCATTATAAAGCATTATAAAGAAAAGCACACTCATAAACGTTAAATTTTCTACATTTTAAACTGTTATTACTCTGAACATAATAAGGCATAACTGTCACATTCTGGTGACTTCTATGACATGAGGGATACCACTAAATTTCTGTCTCTACCAGTCCCTCCTTTGAAGGCGAACTACGCCATCACAAATGGTCATAATTCTCATTTCAATGAGACAGCTCAAAGTTTCAAAGACTTGTACCAGTATGGTCTGCTGTAATCTTCTAACCTCTAAAGGTTATAATAATAGATGCTTCTCCTAGTCTCCATTTCTATTTCTCCCCTCCTCTATGCAGTCTTTGCTCTTTTCTCTTTCAGTCTCTTAATTAGTTTGCAAGTTTCAAATGTAACTAAGGCAAATAAAGCTATTATCAACAGAGGGCCTCAAGATGGTTCCCTATTCCTCTTCCCACGTTTCCAAACCATTTAACAATAGCTAAAAAAACAATATCTATAGCCTACCATGCACCGGTTGCCGTCAGATTCTTCAGGTCGTTTTTCAGATCAGTCATGTTTCAAATGTATTTATTTATCTCTTTACTATTTTTAGGTACCTAAGTGCAGCTCTGTTGTACACGTAACATTTTACAGACTCTGCCTTCTTTTGTAAGAAGAATTTCTAACAGAGAAGATTTTGTAAAACCATTGATTTCACAGCAACCATTTCTGTGTCCATTAACATGGCACCTGCAGTATCAGTAGATAACTTATCTACTATTGTTGACCACTTCCTAATCATCATAATCATTCAAGATAACACCTGCTGATGGAATTATGGCTCCACTAATATCTCCGATAATCTCTGAGGAACTTGCTTGTCTCATAACTCTGGCGTTTGATTTCTTTCTCCAGACCGGATCATTAAAATGGTCGACATGATACATTTTTTGGAAATACTACTCCCAGGTAACATGTACCATACCAACCTTTTGGCAGCTTGTAATTGGCATTTTCCCACATGTGAAATAAACACCTGGGCCCAGATTTATACTTTTTGACGCAAAACTGCGCAAACACAGTTTTGCGTCAAAAATTATAGCGCCGGCTTGTGCCATTCCTGAGTGCCAGCTGAGTGCCAAATCTATGGAATGCTGCAAGCCGGCGCAGAGGGTGGGTTAACGTCATGGAAAATGACGTTAGCCGGGTGGGGGTGGCAATATAGGAGAATGGTGTTTTGCACCAAAAAATGACATTAGGCTGGTTAGAGTAAAAAAAGAGGACTCTAACCAGCCTAGTGTAATTTCTTTACGCAAAGCCATCGATACCACATGACTCCTGTATTAGAAAAGACAGGTGTCATGCCGACCACCACAATTGCCAGCACAGGGGACTAGGGTGTTGCACCCAGTGCCATGTAGGGGGGCCCATTTCATGGCCCCCAATGGCACTTTACACATTTTAAAAAATTACTTACCTCTACTTACCTATACTTACGTGGGATGGGGTCCCCCATCCCCAGGTGTCCCTCTGGTGTGGGTGAGGGTGTATATGGGGCTGGGGGAGACCACTTGTGGGCTCTTTCCATGATGTTTCACCATGGAAATGGGTCCACAGGTTCCCTAACACCTGCCTTTACCCATACATTAAATAATGGCGTAAGCAGGCTTAGGCCCACCTTCCTCCATGCACCATTTGTGCACAGGATGATAAATAAGGCGCTAGGGCCTTAGAGTAATTTTTGGGACGGAACACCTACCTTGCATCTCATTGATGCCAGGTAGGTTCACGCATCCAAAAAATGACTTTAACTCCAATATTTTGGCACTAGACTTGTCTAGCACCAAAATATAAATATGGAGTTACGTTTGTGCTGAATTAGCGTAAAGCAAAACTACCCTAATTCAGCGCAAACAGAGTATTAATCTGGGCCCTGGTATGGCGGGATCCTATCCATTCAACATGAATGCCCAAACACTTTTAAACACAAATACATGTCTACATTCACTAATACCTACAAAATGTGTGTCAGTCTTTGATCCTGGTCTATGTACAAATACATAATGCCAACCTAAGATCAAGAATCATTGATTACCAGCTACTGAATGTGTGGTGTCTTTTTCCCAAATTTGCAAAGCTACTTCCTTTTCAATTTTTTATTTCATCGCCCTTCTTCTTTCCACAACTTGTCCAACGAACACCTTTATCTTCAGGTTTAAAAATGTAGGTCAGATTATTTGTGTGAGCAGATACTGTTCCAAATGTCAATGTTGGTTCAAAGAACCCTCCCACTGCATCAAAGTTTTTCGCTTTTGCAATGCTAGTCAGGTGCTTCAAGATGGGCACAATTGAAATACTACATCATAATTTGAATAGAATTATTGAAAATGCTTCTGCTGGTCGCACAGGTTACCTGTTAGCTTTTACAAAACTTCCGCATGATCGGATAAGTGAGCAACTATACGTCAAATGTCTATTACTTCTGCTTTAAGTGTCTTATCCAGTAAGACTTAGGTGGTCATTCTGACCTCGGCGGTAAAAGGCGCCTACCGCCGGTCAGAAATCCTCCATAATTCCGCCGCGGTCGCGGTAACCCGCCACGGTCATTCTGACCCGCAGCAGCCAAACCTCTGAAAATCCAACAGCCACAACAGACCGCCAGACCAGCGGTCGGCGGAAAAAAAACCTCCACCGTCACGCCAACAGAAATACGCCCATGCCATTACGACCCACGAATCCACGCGGCGGTCTTTCAAACGCGGTTTTCCATTGGCGGTACACACCGCCGCGGTCAGAATACACACAAACGAACAAAACTCAGCCACATTGGACGATTTGAATTCCACACACCTGATACACATACACACACCACTCCCACACACACAATACAACATACAACACACACCCACATCACCCACAAACCCCTTCGACCAAAATCCAAAAAGAAGCACTGAGAGACACAGCAGCGATCACAGAACACCATCACACAGAGGCACACTACACCATCACCCACACAATATCCACACACAAAACAACACACACCACCACACTCAACACACTTAACTACACATACTCCACCCCACACATCATACACACCACTCCATGGCACCCCAAAGACACCCCCGCTTCTCAGACGAAGAACTCAGGGTCATGGTGGAGGAAATCGTTCGGGTAGAGCCCCAGCTCTTCGGCACACAGATCCAATACACCAGCATTGCCCGGAGGACGGAGCTATGGCAGAGGATTGTCGACAGGGTCAACGCTGTGGGACAGCACCCCAGAAATCGGGAAGACATCAGGAAGCGATGGAACGACCTACGGGGGAAGGTGCGTTCCATGGTATCCATGCACAACATCGCCGTGCAGAAGACTGGCGGAGGACCTCCACCTCAACCCCCACAATTTACAACATGGGAGGAGGAAGTCATGAACATCCTGCATCCTGACGGCCTCGCAGGAGTCGGCGGAGGAATGGATTCTGGTAAGTTGAAGCTTCAATACTGCTTCCCCCCCACCTGCATGCCAAATCATACCCCAATCCTCACCCCCATCCTCGAACCCCACCCTCACCCCCACCCCCATCCTCACCCCCACCCTCACCCCCACCACCATCCTCACCCCCACCACCATCCTCACCCCCACCACCATCCTCACCCCCACCCCCAGCACACCTATTCCCTGCCAATGTCTCACCATCACAACCCACACATCCCAAAACCTAGGCCTGCATGCGTCCACTAAGCATGGACACCCATCACCAAAGCATGCCCAATGCATATACACATCCCCCCCACAAGCCACCCTCACCAAAGCCCCCACACACGAATGCCAGCACTTGGGGACACGGGAACCCACAGATACACCCATATGGCACACATTGAAACTATAACCATACCTCTATACCCCTGCAGGACCCGACCGCCAACACACCGCCACGGAGGGCCCAGAATTCTCCACACCCCCCACCCAAGAGGCCGTCAGCGATGACAGCAGCTCTGTCGACCTGGACACTGATGACCAGCCCGGACCATCGGGGACCTCTGGACAGTCGGTTCCCCTCACACAGGCACAGGCCACTACAGATCCAAACCCCTCTGGGAACACCAGCACAGCTCCCACCCAGCGGGCCCATGCCTCTGTCTCCAGGGCGCGTCAATCTGCGGTGTGTCTACCACTACAGGGCACCCAGGATAACCCACCACCCCAACAACAACAGGGACCTGGGGGCAGTGGTAGTGGGCACACCGGCCAGGGGGCAGAGGCCCAGGGAAACAGGGCAACTCGGAGGGCAGCTGTGCGACAGAGGGGGGGACGGGCCCAGGGAACCCACTCTCCACGAGGCCCTCACCACCATCATGGGAGCATACAACCGCTCCCAGGAGACGATGGCGACGGTACTGGCCCGGTTCCAGGAGATCCAGGTACTGCAGGAGGAACACTATCGGGGGTACAGGGAGGACATCAGAGCCCTCACCTCCACCCTGGTTACCATGGTAGGGCTGCTGCAGGAACTCATCAACACCAGGACGGACACTCAACAACAACAAAGGGCCCCTGCCACTAGCCTGGACCAAGAACAGCCAACCACCTCCGCCGGCGCTAGAGGACAGGAGGCCCCCGCACAACAGCAGCCCACCAGACCCCCACCTCCTGCAGGAGAAGAACCACCCCGCAAGAGGGCCCTGAGATCTCGCAAGAAGACAGAGTAGGATGTCAAGACCCCCGCCAGCAAAGGATACCACCTGATGTCATCCCACTGTCCCACATTGTCACCCTGTCCATCCTTGAACTGCCCATGCTCCATCTCTCCACAGGCCTATGGACAATGCACCTGTGTGACTGTTACTCTGGAATCTGCCATGGACATTCCTTCACCATAGCCCCCGCCCACTTGAAACCACCCATCCCATTTTGAGCACTGAAATAAACACCTATTTTGCACAAAACTATCTGGAGTCTGGCTGTGAATTCAAAATATTGTAATTGACATGACAGTGCAAATATGTCCTTGTACATAGTGAAGTCAACAAACAGCTGCCACAGAGCTGTAGTCCATGGGGAAACGAAGCACAGGACTCGTAGTGGGGACCCCAGATCTGAAATAGGGAGGGAAAAGCCACAACTCAGTCATCATACACTGGGGCAAATAGACAGGCAGCAGAGATGCAGGAGAGTAGTTTACATTAACACAATTATGTTTGAATTGTTACCTGTGTCCTATTGGAAGTACTGTGCAATGATTCTGTCCCTGTTGTCTGTTTCATCCCCGTCGTCTTCCTCCTCTTCACTCTCCACAGGTTCCACAGCTGCCACAACACCACCATCTGGACCATCCTCCTGCAGGAAAGGCACCTGGCGGCGCAAAGCCAGGTTGTGAAGCATGCAGCAGGCCACGATGATGTGACACACCTTCTTAGGTGAGTACATTAGGGATCCACCTGTCATATGCAGGCACCGAAACCTGGCCTTTAGGAGGCCGAAGGTGCGTTCGATCACCCTCCTAGTACGCCCATGGGCCTCATTGTACCGTTCCTCTGCCCTGGTCCGGGGATTCCTTACTGGGGTCAGTAGCCACGACAGGTTGGGGTACCCAGAGTCCCCCAATAGCCATACACGGTGTCTCTCTAGCTGTTCCATCACGTAAGGGATGCTGCTATTCGTTAGGATGTAGGCGTCATGCACTGACCCAGGGAATTTGGCATTTACATGCGAGATGTACTGGTCAGCCAAACACACCACCTGGATGTTCATGGAATGGTAACTTTTTCTGTTCCTGTACACCTGCTCCCTGTCTCTTGGGGGAACCAAAGCCACATGGGTCCCATCAATGGCACCAATGACGTTGGGAATATGTCCAAGGGCATAGAAATCACCCTTCACTGCAGCCAATTCGCCCACCTCAGGGAAAAGGATGTAGCTCCTCATGTATTTCATCAGGGCCGACAACACTCTGGATAACACCTTCGAAAACATGGGCTGAGACATCCCAGAAGCAATTCCCACAGTTGTCTGAAATGACCCACTTGCCAAGAAGTGGAGTACTGACAGGACCTGCACCAGAGGGGGAATCCCTGTGGGTTGGCGGATGGGGGACATCAGGTCGGGCTCCAGCTGGCCACACAGTTCATGTATAGTGGCACGGTCAAGCCGGTAGGTCAGGATAATGTGGCGTGCTTCCATTGTCGACAGGTCCACCAGCGGCCTGTACACGGGAGGATTCATCCGTCTCCTCGCCAAACCCAGCGGACGGTGCCTAGGAAGGACAACATGGAGCACACAGTCAAGCAACCCACAGGTACGTACTCACAGCTTGCACAGTAAACGATTCTCTATGCAGTGAATGGCGCGTCTGAGTGGCTATGCAAGGCCTAGGCCTGTGTGACGCAGTTGAAATTGAGCCATGTGGACCCTCGAAATGGCGGCTGCCTGACCTGTGAAGTGTGACAATGGGATGTGAGGTCAATGCGCTGGCGTGGCACACCGTGGCGGTAGGCGGTCGAAGACCGCGGCGCAAAGCCGCATTGGTTAACATTGAAGCCTATGGGTTTCAGGAGCCAATGGCGAAGGGCGCCGGCGGTGGCGGTACGCACCGCCGCGGTACGCACCGCCGCGGACGTGACCGCCATTTTCTATCTACTTATTCACTTGCGACTTGAACTTTCACAGGAGAGGACCTATACTGCAAGTGTTGCTGTGACCTCGGTCTGGAAGGGACAATGGCTGCTGCGCCTGGGGAAAGGGCCCCTGCCTTCACTGGAGAAGAGTTGGAGAAACTTGTGGATGGGGTCCTCCCCCAGTATGCGCTACTCTACGGTCCTCCAGACCAACAAGTGAGTTTAATTCAATATGGATTTGGGGCCGCTGGCTGGCTTGGGGGCCTGGCGGGGGGCCTGGTGGGGATGGGGGGCATGTTGGGCCTGGCGGGGGGCCTGGCGGTGGGCCTGGCGGGGATGGGGGGCATGTTGGGCCTGGCGGGGGGCATGGCGGGGGGCCTGGCGGGGATGGGGGGCATGTTGGGCCTGGCGGGGGGCATGGCGGGGGGCCTGGCGGGGATGGGGGGCATGTTGGGCCTGGCGGGGGCATGGCGGGGGGCCTGGCGGGGATGGGGAGCATGTTGGGCCTGGCGGGGGGCCTGGCGGGGATGGGGGGCATGTTGGGCCTGGCGGGGGGCCTGGCGGGGGGCCTGGCGGGGGGCCTGGCGGGGGGCCTGGCGGGGATGGGGGGCGTTGGGCCACTGGCAACGATAATGCAGACAAACTTGAACGTGGTATTTCTCCCTCCCTGTACGTGTCACATAGGTCCGCGCCCATGAGAAGATCGGGATTTGGCGTGCCATCGCCAAGGAAGTCCGGACCCTGGGGGTCCACCATCGACGGGGCACCCACTGCCGCAAGAGGTGGGAGGACATCCGCCGCGGGACCAAGAAGACCGTCGAGTCTCTGCTGGGGATGGCCTCCCAACGTAGGCGGGGTGCCTGCCGTCAACTGACCCCCCTGATGTTCCGGATCCTGGCGGTGGCCTACCCTGATTTGGATGGGCGCGTGAGGGCAGCACAGCAGACACAAGGGGGTGAGTACAAGCATAATCTACTCTGTTGTCGCGCAGTGGAGGTGTCTGGGTGGGGGAGGAGGGCTGTGGGTCCCCCTAGGCCAGGGCGATATCTGTAGGCTGGGCACCCCCGTAAGCCCCTGTGTCCCCAGCCACCACCCTCAGTAGTGTGCCAGTACAGCCATCCCTGGGCCGTGTCATCCATGGGTGCAGTTGTCAACTCTAGGCGTGTAGGGCATGTTCCACGGAATGCGTAGGGGACCCCAAGTGCGCAACTTAGTGCAGGGGGCATCTGTGTCTGTCATGTCCGCTAACTGTACCGGTGATCCATGTACTCAAAATCTCTTTATTTCTCTCTCCCCCCCCTTTTTGTTTGTATTTCTGTGCTTGTGTGCATCAGCATCATCAGGCGGAGGAGAAGTGGCATCGGGGCAGGAGGGAGCTGCATCTCACATGGCCCAGGGGGGCCATGCCACAGAGTCTGACTGGACCACTGAGACGGAGGGCGAGGGGAGCTCCACAACGGGGACGACTGGATCCTGCAGCGACACGGACACGTCCTCGGAAGGGAGCTCCCTTGCGGGGGTGGCACCATCCGTGCCCCCCGCCATTACAGGTACAGCCGCCACCAAGCACACCATCTCCGCCCTCCCAGCAGCCCCTCAGCGTTCGCCCCGTGCCCGCTCTGCCAGGAAGCCGGGCATCTCCTTCGCCCCAGGCACCTCAGGCCCTGCCCCTGTTACCCCCGCTGCCCTCAGTGAGGAGGTCATTGACCTCCTCCGAACGCTCATTGTTGGGCAGACTACCCTTTTGAATGCCATCCAGGGGGTGGAGAGGGAGGTTCATCGCAGCAATGCGTACCTGGAGGGCATTCATTCGGGTCAGGCTGCCCATCAGCGATCGTTCCAGGCTCTGGCCTCAGCACTGACGGCAGCCATTGTCCCTGTCTCCTGCCTCCCTCTACTAACTCCCTCCTCCCAGTCTCCTGTTCCTCTGCCTGTCCCACCCACACCATCAGACCAGCCTGCACACACCTCAACACCCAAGAGCAGCTCATCCAAACATAAGCACCACAGATCACGCAGACATTCACACAAGCAACATTACGATGCAGACATGCCAACAGTCACTACCACCTCTGTGACCCCCACCTCCTCGTCTCCCTCCTCCCTCCCTGTGACGTCTACACTCACACCTTCATTCACCTCACCATCAGCCAGTGTTACCATCACCAGCACACCCTCCAGTACAGTCCGCACACGTGCAGTCACCACCCCCACTGCCATTTACACGTCCCCCTGTGTCCTCTCCCACTGTGTCTGTCACCCCCTCTTCCACACCACACAAACGCAGCCACCCACCCACCCAACAGCCATCCACCTCACGACAGCCTCCCGCTCCTGCACCTGCACCCAAAGACAGCAAACTTGTCTCGCCTACAACCACATCCTCTCCCTCCACTCCCATACCCACTGTACCTACCACTATCCATTGTCCCAGGAAAATCTATCTCTCTACTGCTACCTTCTTTCCTGACCCTGAGCCCCCCCCCTCCTTCTCGTCGGGGTAAGAAGAGCACCTCAGCCACCACCAGCCCTGCAGCCCCCTTGACAAGGGTGCAGGGGTATTGGAGCCCACCAGCCCGCAGGTCTGGATCTTCGCCCAGCAGCAAGGGGACAGCCAGCCCACCCCCTGGGAAGAGGAGCAGAAGGCGGAAGGGGCGCCGCAGGAGCCCGGGTTCTATATCCCCCCAGGACACTAGCCAGCCACCGTCAACAGCCACAGCTCCAAAGGGAGGAAAGGGCCACAGACTCCGACTAAGGAGGGCAAGGGCAGCAAGGCGGAGAAGTCAGGCAGCAGGCCTGCTGCCCATGGAGGACCCGTCACAGCTGCCCAGGAGGAGCCCGCAACCCCCATAGCCGCTGCCCAGGGAGGAACCGGCACAGCTGCCCCGGGAGAGCCCACCACCCCCATAGCCGCTGCCCAGGGAGGACCCAGCCCAGCTGGCCAGGAGGGCCCCACCACCCACAGCCCAGGTGGGCATTGAAGAAGCACCATCCCCGCTGCCCGGGAGGGCACCACCAGGCAATGAGCAGTTGGCCATAGAATGGCCGCCGTCTCCAGCACCGCTCCGCTGGGGACCGCCGTCTCAAGAACCGCTGAACTGGGCCCCGCCGTCTCCAGCACCGCTCCGCTGGGGACCGCCGTTTCAGGAACCGCTGAACTGGGCCCTTCAAGGCAAGAACCGCTGAACTGGGCCCTTCAAGGCAAGAACGCTGAACTGGGCCCTTCCAGGCAAGAACCGCTGAACTGGGCCCCGCCGTCTCCAGCACCGCTCCGCTGGGGACCTCCGTCTCAGGAACCGCTGAACTGGGCCCTTCAAGGCAAGAACCGCTGAACTGGGCCCTTCAAGGCAAGAACCGCTGAACTGGGCCCCGCCGTCTCCAGCACCGCTCCGCTGGGGACCGCCGTCTCAGGAACCGCTGAACTGGGCCCCGCCGTCTCCAGCACCGCTCCGCTGGGGACCGCCGTCTCAAGAACCGCTGAACTGGGCCCTTCAAGGCAAGAACCGCTGAACTGGGCCCTTCAAGGCAAGAACCGCTGAACTGGGCCCCGCCGTCTCCAGCACCGCTCCGCTGGGGACCGCCGTCTCAGGAACCGCTGAACTGGGCCCCGCCGTTTCCAGCACCGCTCCGCTGGGGACCGCTGTCTCAGGAACCGCTGAACTGGGCCCTTCAAGGCAAGAACCGCTGAACTGGGCCCTTCAAGGCAAGAACCGCTGAACTGGGCCCCGCCGTCTCCAGCACCGCTCCGCTGGGGACCGCCGTCTCAGGAACCGCTGAACTGGGCCCCGCCGTCTCCAGCACCGCTCCGCTGGGGACCGCCGTCTCAAGAACCGCTGAACTGGGCCCTTCAAGGCAAGAACCGCTGAACTGGGCCCTTCAAGGCAAGAACCGCTGAACTGGGCCCTTCAAGGCAGGAACCGCTGAACTGGGCCCTTCCAGGCAAGAACCGCTGAACTGGGCCCCGCCGTCTCCAGCACCGCTCCGCTGGGGACCGCCGTCTCAAGAACCGCTGAACTGGGCCCTTCCAGGCAAGAACCGATGGCCCTTTGGCAGACGTGGCAGGGCAGGATCTGTCTCGGGCAGGGCTGCAGGATGTCCTCTGGCCAACATGCCTCCTCCAGTGGCAGTGGAGTCTGTTATGGACTGTTTGGACTGTGGCTTTGCACTCCCCAGGATGGCCCAGTGGGCAGGCCAACCACTGTATGGACTGTATGGACTGTGGCTTTGCTCTCCCCAGGATGGCCCAGTGGGCAGGCCACCCACTGTATGGACTGTATGGACTGTGGCTTTGCTCTCCCCAGGATGGCCCAGTGGGCAGGCCACCCACTGTATGGACTGTATGGACTGTGGCTTTGCTCTCCCCAGGATGGCCCAGTGGGCAGGCCACCCACTGTATGGACTGTATGGACTGTGGCTTTGCTCTCCCCAGGATGGCCCAGTGGGTAGGCCACCCACTGTATGGACTGTATGGGCTGTGGCTTTGCTCTCCCCAGGATGGGCCAGTGGTCATGGAGTCCCCTCGTGGATCTGGCGTCCCTTCCCCCTGAGGTGCCTGTCCTTTTTTCTTTCTGATGCCCCTGCAGTGTTCTCTCCGTGGAGTTCTTGTCGTGGGACTGGGCCTTGCCCCTTTGCTCAGGACCCCTGTGGTCCACGGACAGTGGTTGGACTACATATAGTAGATGTATATATTTTGTACATAGTTTATTTATTTATTTGGATTACTGCTGTCCATTTTTCAATATATCTGCCCGTTTAAGATCTCTTATTTTGGTCTTTGCATTATTTCGGAGGGGGGGGTTTGTGGGTTGTGACAGTGATCTGTGGGAATGCATTGATGTGTGTGTTGTAGTGGGTGTGGGTGGGTGGGTGTGTGCCGGTAATCTTTTCCCTCCCCTGTGTCGTAGGTGCAGTACTCAACGATGTCTTCCGCGCCGCCGGGCGTGCTCCTGGTACAGGAGCAGGTATAGGAGTGCGGGGATGACCTGTAACTCGGGTTCCATACTGCCGGAATCTCGCGTGGAGTATGTGGAGGTGAGCGTTTTCCCGTTCGTAGACTGTTTCCGCCGTGTTTTTATCGGCGGTGCTCCCGCCCCGGAAAAGGTGGCGGATTGGTGGGTCGTGATAGGGTGGGCGGTACATTGTCTGCCGCCTGGCTGTTGGCGGGGACCGCCGCGCTGTTTGTTTGTTCCGCCGTGGCGGGCGGAGTGTTAATGCGGCGGGCTGTGTTGGCGGTTCCCGCCAGGGTCAGAATTGCATATTTTGGACCGCCGGCCTGTTGGCGGGTTGGCCGCCGCTTTATCACCGACCGCCAGGGTCAGAATGAGGGCCATAATCTATTCTTGACTGATGTTTATACTTTTTATTATGAAACGTATAGCCTCGCTCTGAGCCATGTTTCTCTTGCCAAATATCCAGGAGTGTGAACTGCTTCATTAATGATTTAACTTATATCTGTGATTTCAAACAAGTTAAGGCTCTACTCTTATGCGATTAATCCAGAGAATTATTATAGGATGGACAGTGTCTGATAGATCACAGAATAGTTCTTGCAAAGACTCTATTTTGGGCCCGTAGTATCCTGCTAACGTATAACCCATTTCGTAAATTTTGATATTTACCATAAACCACCTATCTTTATTGTCTGATTTATAGTTAACTATAGAAGCATTAACGTCATTCCTAATCAAGACCAAGACACCCCTCGTATGGCCAGTATGGTCTGTTCAGACCATCTGCTGAACCCATCTCTGAGATTTAAAGATAGCAACGGATTCCTTACTTGTAAGGTGTGTCTCTTGTAACACAATTACCTGTGCTGAGGCATCCCTTAAATAATGAAGAATATGATCTCTCCTGGTTCGTACTCGCAGACCATTTACATTTCAAGAAAGAATCTGAGATTCTCTTCTATTATCCATTCCAACAGGCCGGCGGAATTTTTTTTTAATTATGACCATGGTGGAAACCGCCAACATAGACAACCACTTTAACACTCCAACCGCCAAGGCGGTACAAACAAACAGCATGGCGGTCACCGCCAACAGACAGGCAGAAGACAATGTACCGCCCACACTATTATGACAGGCCAATCCGCCACCTTTTCCCGGGCGGATTTAACGCGAACAAAAACACGGCAGGAACAGGACTTGGAAGGGAAAACACTCACCTCTACACAACCCACCAGGCACCAGGACTCCATGGAGCCTGAACTCCAAATACTCCCTGCAATAGTCTTCCTGCTCCTCTACCAGGAACACGAACGACGGCGGCGGTGACCACAGTGAGTACTGCACCTACAACACAGGGGAGGGGGAGGGAAAAGAGAGTGACACACACACGCAAAACACGCAACACCCCCACTCTCACCCTCACCCACAACAACACACACACCAATACATGCTGAAACATTACATTTACACCCCCCAACCCCCCCTGGAAGAACGCAATGACAAAAGGAAATGATTTGAACGATTGTAATCATATAAAATCATTATTCAAAACTTTATATACACTATAAACAAATATGTACACCAAGAATTCAAGTCCAGGTACTACACCAATATAGTCCGTGGACCACTGGGCCCAAAATGTATGGGCGAGGCCCACACTCGATACCCGATCGAAACGGAGAGAACACTGCAGGGGTATCAGATCGAAATAAAACAGGCACCTCAGGGGGAAGGGAAGGGGGGGCACCTCAGCCGGATGAGTGCACGACGCCAGCACCAAGAGGTGGCTCCATGCCTATTGGTGTATCCTGAGGAGTGCAAACCCACAGTCTCTCAAGTCTCTCCAGTGGGTGGTTTGCCCACTGCTTTATCCTGGTTTCCCCACTGCTCTATCCTGGGGAGTGCAAGTCCACAATCTCTCAAGTCTCTCCAGTGGGTGGTTTGCCCACTGCCTTATTCTGGGGAGTGCAAAGCCGCGGTCTCTCAAGTCTCTCCAGTGGGTGGTTTACCCACTGCTTTATCCTGGGGAGTGCTAAGCCGTAGTCTCTCAAGTCTCTCCAGTGGGTGGTTTGCCCACTGCTTTATCCTGGGGAGTGCAAAGCCGCAGTCTCTCAAGTCTCTCCAGTGGGTGGTTTGCCCACTTCCTTATCCTGGGGAGTGCAAGTCCGCAGTCTCTCAAGTCTCTCCAGTGGGTGGTTTGCCCACTGCCTTATCCTGGGGAGTTCAAAGCCGCAGTCTCTCAAGTCTCTCCAGTGGGTGGTTTACCCACTGCTTTATCCTGGGGAGTGCAAAGTCGCAGTCTCTCAAGTCTCTCCAGTGGGTGGTTTGCCCACTTCCTAATCCTGGGGAGTGCAAAGCCGCAGTCTCCCAAGTCTCTCCAGTGGGTGGTTTGCCCACTTCCTTATCCTGGGGAGTGCAAAGCCGCAGTCTCTCAAGTCTCTCCAGTGGGTGGTTTACCCACTGCTTTATCCTGGGGAGTGCAAAGCCGCAGTCTCTCAAGTCTATTCAGTGGGTGGTTTGCCCACTGCCTTATCCTGGGGAGTGCAAAGCCACAGTCTCTCAAGTCTCTCCAGTGGGTGGTTTGCCCACTGCCTTATCCTGGGGAGTGCAAAGCCACCGTCTCTCAAGTCTCTCCAGTGGGTAGTTTGTCCACTGCTTTATCCTGGGGAGTGCAAAGCCACGGTCTTTCAGGTGGATGCCTTTCTCCACTGGTTCTGGAGGGGGCTTTGTGCCCAGAGTGCTTCATCCTGCCAAGGACTGAGGTAGGGGATGTGATACTCCACTTGTTCTGGAGGGGGCTTGTTCCCAGAATGCTTCATCCTGCCAAGGACTGAGGTGGTGGATGTGATACTCCACTGGTTCTGGAGGGGGCTTGGTGCCCAGAGTGCTTCATCCTGCCAAGGACTGAGGTAGTGCATGTGATACTCCACTGGTTCTGGAGGGGGCTTTGTGCCCAGAGTGCTTCATCCTGCCAAGGACTGAGGTAGTGGATGCCTTTCTCCACTGGTTCTGGAGGAGGCTTGGTGCCCAGAGTGCTTCATCCTGCCAAGGAATGAGGTAGTGGATGTGATACTCCACTGGTTCTGGAGGGGGCTTGGTGCCCAGAGTGCTTCATCCTGCCAAGGACTGAGGTAGTGGATGCCTTTCTCCACTGGTTCTGGAGGGGGCTTGGTGCCCAGAGTGCTTCATCCTGCCAAGGACTGAGGTAGTGGATGTGATACTCCACTGGTTCTGGAGGGGGCTTGGTGCCTAGAGTGCTTCATCCTGCCAAGGCATGAGGTAGTGGATGTGACACTCCACTGTTTCTGGAGGGGGCTCTGTGCCCAGAGTGCTTCAGACTGCCAAGGACTGAGGTAGTGGATATGATACTCCACTGGTTCTGGAGGGGGCTTGGTACCCAGAGTGCTTCATCCTGCCAAGGACTGAGGTAGTGGATGTGATACTCCACTGGTTCTGGAGGGGGCTTTATGCCCAGAGTGCCTCATCCTGCCAAGGACTGAGGTAGTGGATGCCCTTCTCCACTGGTTCTGGAGGGGGCTTGGTACCCAGAGTGCTTCATCCTACCAAGGACTCAGGTAGTGGATGTGATACTCCACTGGTTCTGGAGGGGGCTTGGTGCCCAGAATGCTTCATCCTGCCAAGGACTGAGGTAGTGGATGTGATACTCCACTGGTTCTGGAGGGGGCTTGGTGCCCGAGTGCTTCATCCTACCAAGGACTGAGGTAGTGGATGTAATACTCCACTGGTTCTGGAGGGGGCGTTGTGCCCAGAGTGCTTCATCCTGCCAAGGACTGAGGTAGTGGATGTGATACTCCACTGGTTCTGGAGGGGGCTTTGTGCCCAGAGTTCTTCATCCTGCCAATGACTGAGGTAGTGGATGTGATACTCCACTGGTTCTGGAGGGGGCTTGGTGCCCGAGTGCTTCATCCTGCCAAGGACTGAGGTAATGGATGTGATACTCAACTGGTTCTGGAGGGGGATTTGTGCCCAGAGTGCTTCATCCTGCCAAGGACTGAGGTAGTGGATGCCTTTCTCCACTGGTTCTGGAGGGGGCTTTGTGCCCAGAGTGCTTCATCCTGCCAAGGACTGAGGTAGTGGATGTGATACTCCACTGGTTCTGGAGGGGGCTTTGTGCCCAGAGTGCTTCATCCTGCCAAGGACTAAGGTAGTGGATGTGATACTCCACTGGTTCTGGAGGGGGCTTTGTGCCCAGAGTGCTTCATCCTGCCAAGGACTGAGGTAGTGGATGCCTTTCTCCACTGGTTCTGGAGGGGGCTTGGTGCCCAGAGTACTTCATCCTGCCAAGGACTGAGGTAGTGGATGTGATACTCCACTGGTTCTGGAGGGGGCTTGGTGCCCGAGTGCTTCATCCTGCCAAGGACTGAGGTAGTGGATGTGATACTCCACTGGTTCTGGAGGGGGCTTTGTGCCCAGAGTTCTTCATCCTGCCAAGGACTGAGGTAGTGGATGCCTTTCTCCGCTAGTTCTGGAGGGGGCTTTGTGCCCAGAGTTTTTCATCCTGCCAAGGACTGAGGTAGTGGATGTGATACTCCACTTGTTCTGGATGGGGCTTGGTGCCCAGAGTGCTTCATCCTGCCAAGGACTGAGGTAGTCGATGTGATACTCCACTGGTTCCAGAGGGGGCTTTGTGCCCAGAGTGCTTCATCCTGCCAAGGACTGAGGTAGTGGATGCCTTTCTCCACTGGTTCTGGAGGGGGCTTTGTGCCCAGAGTGCTTCATCCTGCCAAGGACTGAGGTAGTGGATGTGATACTCCACTGGCTCTGGAGGGGGCTTGGTGCCCAGAGTGCTTCATCCTGCCAAGGACTGAGGTAGTGGATGTGATACTCCACAGGTTCTGGAGTAGGACTTTGTGCCCAGAGTGCTTCATCCTGCCAAGGACTGAGGTAGTGGATGCCTTTCTCCACTGGTTCTGGAGGGGGCTTGGTGCCCAGAGTGCTTCATCCTGCCAAGGACTGAGGTAGTGGATGTGATACTCCACTGGTTCTGGAGGGGGCTTGGTGCCCGAGTGCTTCATCCTGCCAAGGACTGAGGTAGTGGATCTGATACTCCACTGGTTCTGGAGGGGGCTTTGAGCCAAGAGTGCTTCATCCTGCCAAGGACTGACGTAGTGGATGTGATACTCCACTAGTTCTGGAAGGGGCTTGGTTCCCAGAGTGCTTCATCCTGCCAAGCCCTGAGGTAGTGGATGTGACACTCCACTGTTTCTGGAGGGGGCTTTGTGCCCAGAGTGATTCATACTGCCAAGGACTGAGGTAGTGGATGTGATACTCCACTGGTTCTGGAGGGGGCTTGGTACCCAGAGTGCTTCATCCTGCGAAGGACTGAGGTAGTGGATGTGATACTCCACTGGTTCTGGAGGGGGCTTTATGCCCAGAGTGCCTCATCATGTCAAGAACTGAGGTAGTGGATGCCCTTCTCCACTGGTTCTGGAGGGGGCTTGGTGCCCATAGTGCTTCATCCAGCCAAGGACTGATGTAGTGGATGTGATACTTCACTCGTTCTGGAGGGGGCTTGGTGCCCAGAGTGCTTTTTGAGGGGCTTGGTGCCCAGAGTGCTTCATCCTGCCAAGGACTGAGGTAGTGGATGCCTTTCTCCACTGGTTCTGGAGGGGGCTTGGTGCCCAGAGTGCTTCATCCTGCCAAGGACTGAGGTAGTGGATGTGATACTCCACTGGTTCTGGAGGGGGCTTGGTGCCCGAGTGCTTCATCCTGCCAAGGACTGAGGTAGTGGATGTGATACTCCACTGGTTCTGGAGGGGGCTTTGAGCCAAGAGTGCTTCATCCTGCCAAGGACTGACGTAGTGGATGTGATACTCCACTAGTTCTGGAGGGGGCTTGGTTCCCAGAGTGCTTCATCCTGCCAAGGCCTGAGGTAGTAGATGTGACACTCCACTGTTTCTGGAGGGGGCTTTGTGCCCAGAGTGATTCATACTGCCAAGGACTGAGGTAGTGGATGTGATACTCCACTGGTTCTGGAGGGGGCTTGGTACCCACAGTGCTTCATCCTGCGAAGGACTGAGGTAGTGGATGTGATACTCCACTGGTTCTGGAGGGGGCTTTATGCCCAGAGTGCCTCATCATGTCAAGAACTGAGGTAGTGGATGCCCTTCTCCACTGGTTCTGGAGGGGGCTTAGTGCCCATAGTGCTTCATCCTGCCAAGGACTGATGTAGTGGATTTGATACTTCACTCGTTCTGGAGGGGGCTTGGTGCCCAGAGTGCTTTATCCCACCAAGGACTGAGGTAGTGGATGTGATACTCCACTGGTTCTGGAGGGGCTTGGTGCCCAGAGTGCTTCATCCTGCCAAGGACTGAGGTAGTGGATGTGATACTCCGCTGGTTCTGGAGGGGGCTTGGTGCCCAGAGTGCTCCATCCTGCCAAGGACTGAGGTAGTGGATGCCTTTCTCCACTGGTTCTGGAGGGGGCTTGGTGCCCAGAGTACTTCATCCTGCCAAGGACTGAGGAAGTGGATGTGATACTCCACTGGTTCTGGAGGGGGCTTTGTGCCCAGAGTGCTCCATCCTGCCAAGGACTAAGGTAGTGGATGTGATACTCCACTGATTCTGGAGGGGGCTTTGTGCCCAGAGTGCTTCATCCTGCCAAGGACTGAGGTAGTGGATGCCTTTCTCCACTGGTTCTGGAGGGGGCTTGGTGCCCAGAGTGCTTCATCCTGCCAAGGACTGAGGTAGTGGATGTGATACTCCGCTGGTTCTGGAGGGGGCTTGGTGCCCAGAGTGCTTCATCCTGCCAAGGACTGAGGTAGTGGATGCCTTTCTCCACTGGTTCTGGAGGGGGCTTGGTGCCCAGAGTACTTCATCCTGCCAAGGACTGAGGTAGTGGATGTGATACTCCACTGGTTCTGGAGGGGGCTTGGTGCCCGAGTGCTTCATCCTGCCAAGGACTGAGGTAGTGGATGTGATACTCCGCTGGTTCTGGAGGGGGCTTGGTGCCCAGAGTGCTTCATCCTGCCAAGGACTGAGGTAGTGGATGCCTCTCTCCACTGGTTCTGGAGGGGGCTTGGTGCCCAGAGTACTTCATCCTGCCAAGGACTGAGGTAGTGGATGTGATACTCCACTGGTTCTGGAGGGGGCTTGGTGCCCGAGTGCTTCATCCTGCCAAGGACTAAGGTAGTGGATGTGATACTCCACTGGTTCTGGAGGGGGCTTTGTGCCCAGAGTGCTTCATCCTGCCAAGGACTGAGGTAGTGGATGCCTTTCTCCACTGGTTCTGGAGGGGGCTTGGTGCCCAGAGTGCTTCATCCTGCCAAGGACTGAGGTAGTGGATGTGATACTCCGCTGGTTCTGGAGGGGGCTTGGTGCCCAGAGTGCTTCATCCTGCCAAGGACTGAGGTAGTGGATGCCTTTCTCAACTGGTTCTGGAGGGGGCTTGGTGCCCAGAGTACTTCATCCTGCCAAGGACTGAGGTAGTGGATGTGATACTCCACTGGTTCTGGAGGGGGCTTGGTGCCCAGAGTGCTCCATCCTGCCAAGGACTGAGGTAGTGGATGCCTTTCTCCACTGGTTCTGGAGGGGGCTTGGTGCCCAGAGTACTTCATCCTGCCAAGAACTGAGGAAGTGGATGTGATACTCCACTGGTTCTGGAGGGGGCTTTGTGCCCAGAGTGCTTCATCCTGCCAAGGACTAAGGTAGTGGATGTGATACTCCACTGGTTCTGGAGGGGGCTTTGTGCCCAGAGTGCTTCATCCTGCCAAGGACTGAGGTAGTGGATGCCTTTCTCCACTGGTTCTAGAGGGGGCTTGGTCCCCAGAGAGCTTCATCCTGCCAAGGACTGAGGTAGTGGATGTGATACTCCGCTGGTTCTGGAGGGGGCTTGGTGCCCAGAGTGCTTCATCCTGCCAAGGACTGAGGTAGTGGATGCCTTTCTCCACTGGTTCTGGAGGGGGCTTGGTGCCCAGAGTACTTCATCCTGCCAAGGACTGAGGTAATGGATGTGATACTCCACTGGTTCTGGAGGGGGCTTGGTGCCCGAGTGCTTCATCCTGCCAAGGACTGAGGTAGTGGATGTGATACTCCACTGGTTCTGGAGGGGGCTTGGTGCCCGAGTGCTTCATCCTGCCAATGACTGAGGTAGTGGATGTGATACTCCACTGGTTCTGGAGGGGGCTTGGTGCCCGAGTGCTTCATCCTGCCAAGGACAGAGGTAGTGGATGTGATACTCCACTGGTTCTGGAGGGGGCTTTGTGCCCAGAGTTCTTCATCCTGCCAAGGACTGAGGTAGTGGATGTGATACTCCACTGGTTCTGGATGGGGCTTGGTGCCCAGAGTGCTTCATCCTGCCAAGGACTGAGGTAGTCGATGTGATACTCCACTGGTTCCAGAGGGGGCTTTGTGCCCAGAGTGCTTCATCCTGCCAAGGACTGAGGTAGTGGATGCCTTTCTCCACTGGTTCTGGAGGGGGCTTTGTGCCCAGAGTGCTTCATCCTGCCAAGGACTGAGGTAGTGGATGTGATACTCCACTGGTTCTGGAGGGGGCTTGGTGCCCAGAGTGCTTCATCCTGCCAAGGACTGAGGTAGTGGATGTGATACTCAACTGGTTCTGGAGTGGGCTTTGTGCCCAGAGTGCTTCATCCTGCCAAGGACTGAGGTAGTGGATGTGATACTCCACTGGTTCTGGAGTAGGGCTTTGTGCCCAGAGTGCTTCATCCTGCCAAGGACTGAGGTAGTGGATGCCTTTCTCCACTGGTTCTGGAGGGGGCTTGGTGCCCAGAGTGCTTCATCCTGCCAAGGAGTGAGGTAGTGGATGTGATACTCCACTGGTTCTGGAGGGGGCTTGGTGCCCGAGTGCTTCATCCTGCCAAGGACTGAGGTAGTGGATGTGATACTCCACTGGTTCTGGAGGGGGCTTTGAGCCCAGAGTGCTCCATCCTGCCAAGGACTGATGTAGTGGATGTGATACTCCACTAGTTCTGGAGGGGGCTTGGTGCCCAGAGTGCTTCATCCTGCCAAGGCCTGAGGTAGTGGATGTGACACTCCACTGTTTCTGGAGGGGGCTTTGTGCCCAGAGTGCTTCATACTGCCAAGGACTGAGGTAGTGGATGTGATACTCCACTGGTTCTGGAGGGGGCTTGGTACCCAGAGTGCTTCATCCTGCGAAGGACTGAGGTAGTGGATGTGATACTCCACTGGTTCTGGAGGGGGCTTTATGCCCAGAGTGCCTCATCATGTCAAGAACTGAGGTAGTGGATGCCCTTCTCCACTGGTTCTGGAGGGGGTTTGGTGCCCATAGTGCTTCATCCTGCCAAGGACTGAGGTAGTGGATGTGATACTTCACTCGTTCTGGAGGGGGCTTGGTGCCCAGAGTGCTTTATCCCACCAAGGACTGAGGTAGTGGATGTGATACTCCACTGGTTCTGGGGGGGGGTGTGCTTTGTGCCCAGAGTGCTTCATCCTGCCAAGGACTGAGGTAGTGGATGCCTTTCTCCACTGGTTCTGGAGGGGGCTTGGTGCCCAGAGTGCTTCATCCTGCCAAGGACTGAGGTAGTGGATGTGATACTCCACTGGTTCTGGAGGGGGGTTGGTGCCCGAGTGCTTCATCCTGCCAAGGACTGAGCTAGTGGATGTGATACTCCACTGGTTCTGGAGGGGGCTTTGAGCCAAGAGTGCTTCATCCTGCCAAGGACTGACGTAGTGGATGTGATACTCCACTAGTTCTGGAGGGGGCTTGGTTCCCAGAGTGCTTCATCCTGCCAAGGCCTGAGGTAGTGGATGTGACACTCCACTGTTTCTGGAGGGGGCTTTGTGCCCAGAGTGATTCATACTGCCAAGGACTGAGGTAGTGGATGTGATACTCCACTGGTTCTGGAGGGGGCTTGGTACCCAGAGTGCTTCATCCTGCGAAGGACTGAGGTAGTGGATGTGATACTCCACTGGTTCTGGAGGGGGCTTTATGCCCAGAGTGCCTCATCATGTCAAGAACTGAGGTAGTGGATGCCCTTCTCCACTGGTTCTGGAGGGGGTTTGGTGCCCATAGTGCTTCATCCTGCCAAGGACTGATGTAGTGGATTTGATACTTCACTCGTTCTGGAGGGGGCTTGGTGCCCAGAGTGCTTTATCCCACCAAGGACTGAGGTAGTGGATGTGATACTCCACTGGTTCTGGAGGGGCTTGGTGCCCAGAGTGCTTCATCCTGCCAAGGACTGAGGTAGTGGATGTGATACTCCGCTGGTTCTGGAGGGGGCTTGGTGCCCAGAGTGCTCCATCCTGCCAAGGACTGAGGTAGTGGATGCCTTTCTCCACTGGTTCTGGAGGGGGCTTGGTGCCCAGAGTACTTCATCCTGCCAAGGACTGAGGAAGTGGATGTGATACTCCACTGGTTCTGGAGGGGGCTTTGTGCCCAGAGTGCTTCATCCTGCCAAGGACTAAGGTAGTGGATGTGATACTCCACTGATTCTGGAGGGGGCTTTGTGCCCAGAGTGCTTCATCCTGCCAAGGACTGAGGTAGTGGATGCCTTTCTCCACTGGTTCTGGAGGGGGCTTGGTGCCCAGAGTGCTTCATCCTGCCAAGGACTGAGGTAGTGGATGTGATACTCCGCTGGTTCTGGAGGGGGCTTGGTGCCCAGAGTGCTTCATCCTGCCAAGGACTGAGGTAGTGGATGCCTTTCTCCACTGGTTCTGGAGGGGGCTTGGTGCCCAGAGTACTTCATCCTGCCAAGGACTGAGGTAGTGGATGTGATACTCCACTGGTTCTGGAGGGGGCTTGGTGCCCGAGTGCTTCATCCTGCCAAGGACTGAGGTAGTGGATGTGATACTCCGCTGGTTCTGGAGGGGGCTTGGTGCCCAGAGTGCTTCATCCTGCCAAGGACTGAGGTAGTGGATGCCTTTCTCCACTGGTTCTGGAGGGGGCTTGGTGCCCAGAGTACTTCATCCTGCCAAGGACTGAGGTAGTGGATGTGATACTCCACTGGTTCTGGAGGGGGCTTGGTGCCCGAGTGCTTCATCCTGCCAAGGACTAAGGTAGTGGATGTGATACTCCACTGGTTCTGGAGGGGGCTTTGTGCCCAGAGTGCTTCATCCTGCCAAGGACTGAGGTAGTGGATGCCTTTCTCCACTGGTTCTGGAGGGGGCTTGGTGCCCAGAGTGCTTCATCCTGCCAAGGACTGAGGTAGTGGATGTGATACTCCGCTGGTTCTGGAGGGGGCTTGGTGCCCAGAGTGCTTCATCCTGCCAAGGACTGAGGTAGTGGATGCCTTTCTCCACTGGTTCTGGAGGGGGCTTGGTGCCCAGAGTACTTCATCCTGCCAAGGACTGAGGTAGTGGATGTGATACTCCACTGGTTCTGGAGGGGGCTTGGTGCCCAGAGTGCTCCATCCTGCCAAGGACTGAGGTAGTGGATGCCTTTCTCCACTGGTTCTGGAGGGGGCTTGGTGCCCAGAGTACTTCATCCTGCCAAGAACTGAGGAAGTGGATGTGATACTCCACTGGTTCTGGAGGGGGCTTTGTGCCCAGAGTGCTTCATCCTGCCAAGGACTAAGGTAGTGGATGTGATACTCCACTGGTTCTGGAGGGGGCTTTGTGCCCAGAGTGCTTCATCCTGCCAAGGACTGAGGTAGTGGATGCCTTTCTCCACTGGTTCTGGAGGGGGCTTGGTCCCCAGAGAGCTTCATCCTGCCAAGGACTGAGGTAGTGGATGTGATACTCCACTGGTTCTGGAGGGGGCTTGGTGCCCAGAGTGCTTCATCCTGCCAAGGACTGAGGTAGTGGATGCCTTTCTCCACTGGTTCTGGAGGGGGCTTGGTGCCCAGAGTACTTCATCCTGCCAAGGACTGAGGTAGTGGATGTGATACTCCACTGGTTCTGGAGGGGGCTTGGTGCCCGAGTGCTTCATCCTGCCAAGGACTGAGGTAGTGGATGTGATACTCCACTGGTTCTGGAGGGGGCTTGGTGCCCGAGTGCTTCATCCTGCCAATGACTGAGGTAGTGGATGTGATCCTCCACTGGTTCTGGAGGGGGCTTGGTGCCCGAGTGCTTCATCCTGCCAAGGACAGAGGTAGTGGATGTGATACTCCACTGGTTCTGGAGGGGGCTTTGTGCCCAGAGTTCTTCATCCTGCCAAGGACTGAGGTAGTGGATGTGATACTCCACTGGTTCTGGATGGGGCTTGGTGCCCAGAGTGCTTCATCCTGCCAAGGACTGAGGTAGTCGATGTGATACTCCACTGGTTCCAGAGGGGGCTTTGTGCCCAGAGTGCTTCATCCTGCCAAGGACTGAGGTAGTGGATGCCTTTCTCCACTGGTTCTGGAGGGGGCTTTGTGCCCAGAGTGCTTCATCCTGCCAAGGACTGAGGGAGTGGATGTGATACTCCACTGGTTCTGGAGGGGGCTTGGTGCCCAGAGTGCTTCATCCTGCCAAGGACTGAGGTAGTGGATGTGATACTCAACTGGTTCTGGAGTGGGCTTTGTACCCAGAGTGCTTCATCCTGCCAAGGACTGAGGTAGTGGATGTGATACTCCACTGGTTCTGGAGTAGGGCTTTGTGCCCAGAGTGCTTCATCCTGCCAAGGACTGAGGTAGTGGATGCCTTTCTCCACTGGTTCTGGAGGGGGCTTGGTGCCCAGAGTGCTTCATCCTGCCAAGGAGTGAGGTAGTGGATGTGATACTCCACTGGTTCTGGAGGGGGCTTGGTGCCCGAGTGCTTCATCCTGCCAAGGACTGAGGTAGTGGATGTGATACTCCACTGGTTCTGGAGGGGGCTTTGAGCCCAGAGTGCTCCATCCTGCCAAGGACTGATGTAGTGGATGTGATACTCCACTAGTTCTGGAGGGGGCTTGGTGCCCAGAGTGCTTCATCCTGCCAAGGCCTGAGGTAGTGGATGTGACACTCCACTGTTTCTGGAGGGGGCTTTGTGCCCAGAGTGCTTCATACTGCCAAGGACTGAGGTAGTGGATGTGATACTCCACTGGTTCTGGAGGGGGCTTGGTACCCAGAGTGCTTCATCCTGCGAAGGACTGAGGTAGTGGATGTGATACTCCACTGGTTCTGGAGGGGGCTTTATGCCCAGAGTGCCTCATCATGTCAAGAACTGAGGTAGTGGATGCCCTTCTCCACTGGTTCTGGAGGGGGCTTGGTGCCCATAGTGCTTCATCCTGCCAAGGACTGAGGTAGTGGATGTGATACTTCACTCGTTCTGGAGGGGGCTTGGTGCCCAGAGTGCTTTATCCCACCAAGGACTGAGGTAGTGGATGTGATACTCCACTGGTTCTGGGGGGGGTGCTTTGTGCCCAGAGTGCTTCATCCTGCCAAGGACTGAGGTAGTGGATGCCTTTCTCCACTGGTTCTGGAGGGGGCTTGGTGCCCAGAGTGCTTCATCCTGCCAAGGACTGAGGTAGTGGATGTGATACTCCACTGGTTCTGGAGGGGGGTTGGTGCCCGAGTGCTTCATCCTGCCAAGGACTGAGGTAGTGGATGTGATACTCCACTGGTTCTGGAGGGGGCTTTGAGCCAAGAGTGCTTCATCCTGCCAAGGACTGACGTAGTGGATGTGATACTCCACTAGTTCTGGAGGGGGCTTGGTTCCCAGAGTGCTTCATCCTGCCAAGGCCTGAGGTAGTGGATGTGACACTCCACTGTTTCTGGAGGGGGCTTTGTGCCCAGAGTGATTCATACTGCCAAGGACTGAGGTAGTGGATGTGATACTCCACTGGTTCTGGAGGGGGCTTGGTACCCAGAGTGCTTCATCCTGCGAAGGACTGAGGTAGTGGATGTGATACTCCACTGGTTCTGGAGGGGGCTTTATGCCCAGAGTGCCTCATCATGTCAAGAACTGAGGTAGTGGATGCCCTTCTCCACTGGTTCTGGAGGGGGCTTGGTGCCCATAGTGCTTAATCCTGCCAAGGACTGATGTAGTGGATTTGATACTTCACTCGTTCTGGAGGGGGCTTGGTGCCCAGAGTGCTTTATCCCACCAAGGACTGAGGTAGTGGATGTGATACTCCACTGGTTCTGGAGGGGCTTGGTGCCCAGAGTGCTTCATCCTGCCAAGGACTGAGGTAGTGGATGTGATACTCCGCTGGTTCTGGAGGGGGCTTGGTGCCCAGAGTGCTCCATCCTGCCAAGGACTGAGGTAGTGGATGCCTTTCTCCACTGGTTCTGGAGGGGGCTTGGTGCCCAGAGTACTTCATCCTGCCAAGGACTGAGGAAGTGGATGTGATACTCCACTGGTTCTGGAGGGGGCTTTGTGCCCAGAGTGCTTCATCCTGCCAAGGACTAAGGTAGTGGATGTGATACTCCACTGATTCTGGAGGGGGCTTTGTGCCCAGAGTGCTTCATCCTGCCAAGGACTGAGGTAGTGGATGCCTTTCTCCACTGGTTCTGGAGGGGGCTTGGTGCCCAGAGTGCTTCATCCTGCCAAGGACTGAGGTAGTGGATGTGATACTCCGCTGGTTCTGGAGGGGGCTTGGTGCCCAGAGTGCTTCATCCTGCCAAGGACTGAGGTAGTGGATGCCTTTCTCCACTGGTTCTGGAGGGGGCTTGGTGCCCAGAGTACTTCATCCTGCCAAGGACTGAGGTAGTGGATGTGATACTCCACTGGTTCTGGAGGGGGCTTGGTGCCCGAGTGCTTCATCCTGCCAAGGACTGAGGTAGTGGATGTGATACTCCGCTGGTTCTGGAGGGGGCTTGGTGCCCAGAGTGCTTCATCCTGCCAAGGACTGAGGTAGTGGATGCCTTTCTCCACTGGTTCTGGAGGGGGCTTGGTGCCCAGAGTACTTCATCCTGCCAAGGACTGAGGTAGTGGATGTGATACTCCACTGGTTCTGGAGGGGGCTTGGTGCCCGAGTGCTTCATCCTGCCAAGGACTAAGGTATTGGATGTGATACTCCACTGGTTCTGGAGGGGGCTTTGTGCCCAGAGTGCTTCATCCTGCCAAGGACTGAGGTAGTGGATGCCTTTCTCCACTGGTTCTGGAGGGGGCTTTGTGCCCAGAGTGCTTCATCCTGCCAAGGACTGAGGTAGTGGATGTGATACTCCGCTGGTTCTGGAGGGGACTTGGTGCCCAGAGTGCTTCATCCTGCCAAGGACTGAGGTAGTGGATGCCTTTCTCCACTGGTTCTGGAGGGGGCTTGGTGCCCAGAGTACTTCATCCTGCCAAGGACTGAGGTAGTGGATGTGATACTCCACTGGTTCTGGAGGGGGCTTGGTGCCCAGAGCGCTCCATCCTGCCAAGGACTGAGGTAGTGGATGCCTTTCTCCACTGGTTCTGGAGGGGGCTTGGTGCCCAGAGTACTTCATCCTGCCAAGAACTGAGGAAGTGGATGTGATACTCCACTGGTTCTGGAGGGGGCTTTGTGCCCAGAGTGCTTCATCCTGCCAAGGACTAAGGTAGTGGATGTGATACTCCACTGGTTCTGGAGGGGGCTTTGTGCCCAGAGTGCTTCATCCTGCCAAGGACTAAGGTAGTGGATGCCTTTCTCCACTGGTTCTGGAGGGGGCTTGGTGCCCAGAGTGCTTCATCCTGCCAAGGACTGAGGAAGTGGATGTGATACTCTGCTGGTTCTGGAGGGGGCTTGGTGCCCAGAGTGCTTCATCCTGCCAAGGACTGAGGTAGTGGATGCCTTTCTCCACTGGTTCTGGAGGGGGCTTGGTGCCCAGAGTACTTCATCCTGCCAAGGACTGAGGTAGTGGATGTGATACTCCACTGGTTCTGGAGGGGGCTTGGTGCCCGAGTGCTTCATCCTGCCAAGGACTGAGGTAGTGGATGTGATACTCCACTGGTTCTGGAGGGGGCTTGGTGCCCGAGTGCTTCATCCTGCCAAGGACAGAGGTAGTGGATGTGATACTCCACTGGTTCTGGAGGGGGCTTTGTGCCCAGAGTTCTTCATCCTGCCAAGGACTGAGGTAGTGGATGTGATACTCCACTGGTTCTGGATGGGGCTTGGTGCCCAGAGTGCTTCATCCTGCCAAGGACTGAGGTAGTCGATGTGATACTCCACTGGTTCCAGAGGGGGCTTTGTGCCCAGAGTGCTTCATCCTGCCAAGGACTGAGGTAGTGGATGCCTTTCTCCACTGGTTCTGGAGGGGGCTTTGTGCCCAGAGTGCTTCATCCTGCCAAGGACTGAGGTAGTGGATGTGATACTCCACTGGTTCTGGAGGGGGCTTGGTGCCCAGAGTGCTTCATCCTGCCAAGTACTGAGGTAGTGGATGTGATACTCAACTGGTTCTGGAGTGGGCTTTGTGCCCAGAGTGCTTCATCCTGCCAAGGACTGAGGTAGTGGATGTGATACTCCACTGGTTCTGGAGTAGGGCTTTGTGCCCAGAGTGCTTCATCCTGCCAAGGACTGAGGTAGTGGATGTGATACTCCACTGATTCTGGAGGGGGCTTTGTGCCCAGAGTGCTTCATCCTGCCAAGGACTGAGGTAGTGGATGCCTTTCTCCACTGGTTCTGGAGGGGGCTTGGTGCCCAGAGTGCTTCATCCTGCCAAGGACTGAGGTAGTGGATGTGATACTCCGCTGGTTCTGGAGGGGGCTTGGTGCCCAGAGTGCTTCATCCTGCCAAGGACTGAGGTAGTGGATGCCTTTCTCCACTGGTTCTGGAGGGGGCTTGGTGCCCAGAGTACTTCATCCTGCCAAGGACTGAGGTAGTGGATGTGATACTCCACTGGTTCTGGAGGGGGCTTGGTGCCCGAGTGCTTCATCCTGCCAAGGACTGAGGTAGTGGATGTGATACTCCGCTGGTTCTGGAGGGGGCTTGGTGCCCAGAGTGCTTCATCCTGCCAAGGACTGAGGTAGTGGATGCCTTTCTCCACTGGTTCTGGAGGGGGCTTGGTGCCCAGAGTACTTCATCCTGCCAAGGACTGAGGTAGTGGATGTGATACTCCACTGGTTCTGGAGGGGGCTTGGTGCCCGAGTGCTTCATCCTGCCAAGGACTAAGGTATTGGATGTGATACTCCACTGGTTCTGGAGGGGGCTTTGTGCCCAGAGTGCTTCATCCTGCCAAGGACTGAGGTAGTGGATGCCTTTCTCCACTGGTTCTGGAGGGGGCTTTGTGCCCAGAGTGCTTCATCCTGCCAAGGACTGAGGTAGTGGATGTGATACTCCACTGGTTCTGGAGGGGGCTTTGAGCCCAGAGTGCTCCATCCTGCCAAGGACTGATGTAGTGGATGTGATACTCCACTAGTTCTGGAGGGGGCTTGGTGCCCAGAGTGCTTCATCCTGCCAAGGCCTGAGGTAGTGGATGTGACACTCCACTGTTTCTGGAGGGGGCTTTGTGCCCAGAGTGCTTCATACTGCCAAGGACTGAGGTAGTGGATGTGATACTCCACTGGTTCTGGAGGGGGCTTGGTACCCAGAGTGCTTCATCCTGCGAAGGACTGAGGTAGTGGATGTGATACTCCACTGGTTCTGGAGGGGGCTTTATGCCCAGAGTGCCTCATCATGTCAAGAACTGAGGTAGTGGATGCCCTTCTCCACTGGTTCTGGAGGGGGCTTGGTGCCCATAGTGCTTCATCCTGCCAAGGACTGAGGTAGTGGATGTGATACTTCACTCGTTCTGGAGGGGGCTTGGTGCCCAGAGTGCTTTATCCCACCAAGGACTGAGGTAGTGGATGTGATACTCCACTGGTTCTGGGGGGGGTGCTTTGTGCCCAGAGTGCTTCATCCTGCCAAGGACTGAGGTAGTGGATGCCTTTCTCCACTGGTTCTGGAGGGGGCTTGGTGCCCAGAGTGCTTCATCCTGCCAAAGACTGAGGTAGTGGATGTGATACTCCACTGGTTCTGGAGGGGGGTTGGTGCCCGAGTGCTTCATCCTGCCAAGGACTGAGGTAGTGGATGTGATACTCCACTGGTTCTGGAGGGGGCTTTGAGCCAAGAGTGCTTCATCCTGCCAAGGACTGACGTAGTGGATGTGATACTCCACTAGTTCTGAAGGGGGCTTGGTTCCCAGAGTGCTTCATCCTGCCAAGGCCTGAGGTAGTGGATGTGACACTCCACTGTTTCTGGAGGGGGCTTTGTGCCCAGAGTGATTCATACTGCCAAGGACTGAGGTAGTGGATGTGATACTCCACTGGTTCTGGAGGGGGCTTGGTACCCAGAGTGCTTCATCCTGCGAAGGACTGAGGTAGTGGATGTGATACTCCACTGGTTCTGGAGGGGGCTTTATGCCCAGAGTGCCTCATCATGTCAAGAACTGAGGTAGTGGATGCCCTTCTCCACTGGTTCTGGAGGGGGCTTGGTGCCCATAGTGCTTAATCCTGCCAAGGACTGATGTAGTGGATTTGATACTTCACTCGTTCTGGAGGGGGCTTGGTGCCCAGAGTGCTTTATCCCACCAAGGACTGAGGTAGTGGATGTGATACTCCACTGGTTCTGGAGGGGCTTGGTGCCCAGAGTGCTTCATCCTGCCAAGGACTGAGGTAGTGGATGTGATACTCCGCTGGTTCTGGAGGGGGCTTGGTGCCCAGAGTGCTCCATCCTGCCAAGGACTGAGGTAGTGGATTCCTTTCTCCACTGGTTCTGGAGGGGGCTTGGTGCCCAGAGTACTTCATCCTGCCAAGGACTGAGGAAGTGGATGTGATACTCCACTGGTTCTGGAGGGGGCTTTGTGCCCAGAGTGCTTCATCCTGCCAAGGACTAAGGTAGTGGATGTGATACTCCACTGATTCTGGAGGGGGCTTTGTGCCCAGAGTGCTTCATCCTGCCAAGGACTGAGGTAGTGGATGCCTTTCTCCACTGGTTCTGGAGGGGGCTTGGTGCCCAGAGTGCTTCATCCTGCCAAGGACTGAGGTAGTGGATGTGATACTCCGCTGGTTCTGGAGGGGGCTTGGTGCCCAGAGTGCTTCATCCTGCCAAGGACTGAGGTAGTGGATGCCTTTCTCCACTGGTTCTGGAGGGGGCTTGGTGCCCAGAGTACTTCATCCTGCCAAGGACTGAGGTAGTGGATGTGATACTCCACTGGTTCTGGAGGGGGCTTGGTGCCCAGAGTGCTTCAACCTGCCAAGGACTGAGGTAGTTGATGCCTTTCTCCACTGGTTCTGGAGGGAGCTTGGTGCCCAGAGTGCTTCATCCTGCCAAGGACTAAGGTAGTGGATGTGATACTCCACTGGTTCTGGAGGGGGCTTTGTGCCCAGAGTGCTTCATCCTGCCAAGGACTGAGGTAGTGGATGCCTTTCTCCACTGGTTCTGGAGGGGGCTTTGTGCCCAGAGTGCTTCATCCTGCCAAGGACTGAGGTAGTGGATGCCTTTCTCCACTGGTTCTGGAGGGGGCTTGGTGCCCAGAGTGCTTCATCCTGCCAAGGACTGAGGTAGTGGATGTGATACTCCGCTGGTTCTGGAGGGGGCTTGGTGCCCAGAGTGCTTCATCCTGCCAAGGACTGAGGTAGTGGATGCCTTTCTCCACTGGTTCTGGAGGGGGCTTGGTGCCCAGAGTACTTCATCCTGCCAAGGACTGAGGGAGTGGATGTGATACTCCACTGGTTCTGGAGGGGGCTTGGTGCCCGAGTGCTTCATCCTGCCAAGGACTAAGGTATTGGATGTGATACTCCACTGGTTCTGGAGGGGGCTTTGTGCCCAGAGTGCTTCATCCTGCCAAGGACTGAGGTAGTGGATGCCTTTCTCCACTGGTTCTGGAGGGGGCTTTGTGCCCAGAGTGCTTCATCCTGCCAAGGACTGAGGTAGTGGATGTGATACTCCGCTGGTTCTGGAGGGGGCTTGGTGCCCAGAGTGCTTCATCCTGCCAAGGACTGAGGTAGTGGATGCCTTTCTCCACTGGTTCTTTAGGGGGCTTGGTGCCCAGAGTACTTCATCCTGCCAAGGACTGAGGTAGTGGATGTGATACTCCACTGGTTCTGGAGGGGGCTTGGTGCCCGAGTGCTTCATCCTGCCAAGGACTGAGGTAGTGGATGTGATACTCCACTGGTTCTGGAGGGGGCTTGGTGCCCGAGTGCTTCATCCTGCCAAGGACAGAGGTAGTGGATGTGATACTCCACTGGTTCTGGAGGGGGCTTTGTGCCCAGAGTTCTTCATCCTGCCAAGGACTGAGGTAGTGGATGTGATACTCCACTGGTTCTGGATGGGGCTTGGTGCCCAGAGTGCTTCATCCTGCCAAGGACTGAGGTAGTCGATGTGATACTCCACTGGTTCCAGAGGGGGCTTTGTGCCCAGAGTGCTTCATCCTGCCAAGGACTGAGGTAGTGGATGCCTTTCTCCACTGGTTCTGGAGGGGGCTTTGTGCCCAGAGTGCTTCATCCTGCCAAGGACTGAGGTAGTGGATGTGATACTCCACTGGTTCTGGAGGGGGCTTGGTGCCCAGAGTGCTTCATCCTGCCAAGGACTGAGGTAGTGGATGTGATACTCAACTGGTTCTGGAGTGGGCTTTGTGCCCAGAGTGCTTCATCCTGCCAAGGACTGAGGTAGTGGATGTGATACTCCACTGGTTCTGGAGTAGGGCTTTGTGCCCAGAGTGCTTCATCCTGCCAAGGACTGAGGTAGTGGATGTGATACTCCACTGATTCTGGAGGGGGCTTTGTGCCCAGAGTGCTTCATCCTGCCAAGGACTGAGGTAGTGGATGCCTTTCTCCACTGGTTCTGGAGGGGGCTTGGTGCCCAGAGTGCTTCATCCTGCCAAGGACTGAGGTAGTGGATGTGATACTCCGCTGGTTCTGGAGGGGGCTTGGTGCCCAGAGTGCTTCATCCTGCCAAGGACTGAGGTAGTGGATGCCTTTCTCCACTGGTTCTGGAGGGGGCTTGGTGCCCAGAGTACTTCATCCTGCCAAGGACTGAGGTAGTGGATGTGATACTCCACTGGTTCTGGAGGGGGCTTGGTGCCCGAGTGCTTCATCCTGCCAAGGACTGAGGTAGTGGATGTGATACTCCGCTGGTTCTGGAGGGGGCTTGGTGCCCAGAGTGCTTCATCCTGCCAAGGACTGAGGTAGTGGATGCCTTTCTCCACTGGTTCTGGAGGGGGCTTGGTGCCCAGAGTACTTCATCCTGCCAAGGACTGAGGTAGTGGATGTGATACTCCACTGGTTCTGGAGGGGGCTTGGTGCCCGAGTGCTTCATCCTGCCAAGGACTAAGGTATTGGATGTGATACTCCACTGATTCTGGAGGGGGCTTTGTGCCCAGAGTGCTTCATCCTGCCAAGGACTGAGGTAGTGGATGCCTTTCTCCACTGGTTCTGGAGGGGGCTTTGTGCCCAGAGTGCTTCATCCTGCCAAGGACTGAGGTAGTGGATGTGATACTCCGCTGGTTCTGGAGGGGGCTTGGTGCCCAGAGTGCTTCATCCTGCCAAGGACTGAGGTAGTGGATGCCTTTCTCCACTGGTTCTGGAGGGGGCTTGGTGCCCAGAGTACTTCATCCTGCCAAGGACTGAGGTAGTGGATGTGATACTCCACTGGTTCTGGAGGGGGCTTGGTGCCCAGAGTGCTCCATCCTGCCAAGGACTGAGGTAGTGGATGCCTTTCTCCACTGGTTCTGGAGGGGGCTTGGTGCCCAGAGTACTTCATCCTGCCAAGAACTGAGGAAGTGGATGTGATACTCCACTGGTTCTGGAGGGGGCTTTGTGCCTAGAGTGCTTCATCCTGCCAAGGACTAAGGTAGTGGATGTGATACTCCACTGGTTCTGGAGGGGGCTTTGTGCCCAGAGTGCTTCATCCTGCCAAGGACTGAGGTAGTGGATGCCTTTCTCCACTGGTTCTGGAGGGGGCTTGGTGCCCAGAGTGCTTCATCCTGCCAAGGACTGAGGTAGTGGATGTGATACTCCGCTGGTTCTGGAGGGGGCTTGGTGCCCAGAGTGCTTCATCCTGCCAAGGACTGAGGTAGTGGATGCCTTTCTCCACTGGTTCTGGAGGGGGCTTGGTGCCCAGAGTACTTCATCCTGCCAAGGACTGAGGTAGTGGATGTGATACTCCACTGGTTCTGGAGGGGGCTTGGTGCCCGAGTGCTTCATCCTGCCAAGGACTGAGATAGTGGATGTGATACTCCGCTGGTCCTGGAGGGGGCTTGGTGCCCAGAGTGCTTCATCCTGCCAAGGACTGAGGTAGTGGATGCCTTTCTCCACTGGTTCTGGAGGGGGCTTGGTGCCCAGAGTACTTCATCCTGCCAAGGACTGAGGTAGTGGATGTGATACTCCACTGGTTCTGGAGGGGGCTTGGTGCCCGAGTGCTTCATCCTGCCAAGGACTAAGGTATTGGATGTGATACTCCACTGGTTCTGGAGGGGGCTTTGTGCCCAGAGTGCTTCATCCTGCCAAGGACTGAGGTAGTGGATGCCTTTCTCCACTGGTTCTGGAGGGGGCTTTGTGCCCAGAGTGCTTCATCCTGCCAAGGACTGAGGTAGTGGATGTGATACTCCGCTGGTTCTGGAGGGGGCTTGGTGCCCAGAGTGCTTCATCCTGCCAAGGACTGAGGTAGTGGATGCCTTTCTCCACTGGTTCTGGAGGGGGCTTGGTGCCCAGAGTACTTCATCCTGCCAAGGACTGAGGTAGTGGATGTGATACTCCACTGGTTCTGGAGGGGGCTTGGTGCCCAGAGTGCTCCATCCTGCCAAGGACTGAGGTAGTGGATGCCTTTCTCCACTGGTTCTGGAGGGGGCTTGGTGCCCAGAGTACTTCATCCTGCCAAGAACTGAGGAAGTGGATGTGATACTCCACTGGTTCTGGAGGGGGCTTGGTGCCCAGAGTACTTCATCCTGCCAAGAACTGAGGAAGTGGATGTGATACTCCACTGGTTCTGGAGGGGGCTTTGTGCCCAGAGTGCTTCATCCTGCCAAGGACTAAGGTAGTGGATGTGATACTCCACTGGTTCTGGAGGGGGCTTTGTGCCCAGAGTGCTTCATCCTGCCAAGGACTTAGGTAGTGGATGCCTTTCTCCACTGGTTCTGGAGGGGGCTTGGTGCCCAGAGTGCTTCATCCTGCCAAGGACTGAGGAAGTGGATGTGATACTCTGCTGGTTCTGGAGGGGGCTTGGTGCCCAGAGTGCTTCATCCTGCCAAGGACTGAGGTAGTGGATGCCTTTCTCCACTGGTTCTGGAGGGGGCTTGGTGCCCAGAGTACTTCATCCTGCCAAGGACTGAGGTAGTGGATGTGATACTCCACTGGTTCTGGAGGGGGCTTGGTGCCCGAGTGCTTCATCCTGCCAAGGACAGAGGTAGTGGATGTGATACTCCACTGGTTCTGGAGGGGGCTTTGTGCCCAGAGTTCTTCATCCTGCCAAGGACTGAGGTAGTGGATGTGATACTCCACTGGTTCTGGATGGGGCTTGGTGCCCAGAGTGCTTCATCCTGCCAAGGACTGAGGTAGTCGATGTGATACTCCACTGGTTCCAGAGGGGGCTTTGTGCCCAGAGTGCTTCATCCTGCCAAGGACTGAGGTAGTGGATGCCTTTCTCCACTGGTTCTGGAGGGGGCTTTGTGCCCAGAGTGCTTCATCCTGCCAAGGACTGAGGTAGTGGATGTGATACTCCACTGGTTCTGGAGGGGGCTTGGTGCCCAGAGTGCTTCATCCTGCCAAGGACTGAGGTAGTGGATGTGATACTCAACTGGTTCTGGAGTGGGCTTTGTGCCCAGAGTGCTTCATCCTGCCAAGGACAGAGGTAGTGGATGTGATACTCCACTGGTTCTGGAGTAGGGCTTTGTGCCCAGAGTGCTTCATCCTGCCAAGGACTGAGGTAGTGGATGCCTTTCTCCACTGGTTCTGGAGGGGGCTTGGTGCCCAGAGTGCTTCATCCTGCCAAGGAGTGAGGTAGTGGATGTGATACTCCACTGGTTCTGGAAGGGGCTTGGTGCCCGAGTGCTTCATCCTGCCAAGGACTGAGGTAGTGGATGTGATACTCCACTGGTTCTGGAGGGGGCTTTGAGCCCAGAGTGCTCCATCCTGCCAAGGACTGATGTAGTGGATGTGATACTCCACTAGTTCTGGAGGGGGCTTGGTGCCCAGAGTGCTTCATCCTGCCAAGGCCTGAGGTAGTGGATGTGACACTCCACTGTTTCTGGAGGGGGCTTTGTGCCCAGAGTGCTTCATACTGCCAAGGACTGAGGTAGTGGATGTGATACTCCACTGGTTCTGGAGGGGGCTTGGTACCCAGAGTGCTTCATCCTGCGAAGGACTGAGGTAGTGGATGTGATACTCCACTGGTTCTGGAGGGGGCTTTATGCCCAGAGTGCCTCATCATGTCAAGAACTGAGGTAGTGGATGCCCTTCTCCACTGGTTCTGGAGGGGGCTTGGTGCCCATAGTGCTTCATCCTGCCAAGGACTGAGGTAGTGGATGTGATACTTCACTCGTTCTGGAGGGGGCTTGGTGCCCAGAGTGCTTTATCCCACCAAGGACTGAGGTAGTGGATGTGATACTCCACTGGTTCTGGGGGGGGTGCTTTGTGCCCAGAGTGCTTCATCCTGCCAAGGACTGAGGTAGTGGATGCCTTTCTCCACTGGTTCTGGAGGGGGCTTGGTGCCCAGAGTGCTTCATCCTGCCAAGGACTGAGGTAGTGGATGTGATACTCCACTGGTTCTGGAGGAGGCTTTGTGTCTAGAGTGCTTCATCCTCCCAAGGACTGAGGTAGTGGATGTGATTCTCCACTGGTTCTGGAGGGGGCTTTGTGCCCAGAGTGCTTCATCCTGCCAAGGACTGAGGTAGTGGATGTGATACTTCACTGGTTCTGGAGGGGGCTTTGTGCCCAGAGTGCTTCATCCTGCCAAGGACTGAGGTAGTGGATGTGATACTCCACTGGTTCTGGGGGGGTGCTTTGTGCCCAGAGTGCTTCATCCTGCCAAGGAATGAGGTAGTGGATGCCTTTCTCCACTGGTTCTGGAGGGGGCTTGGTGCCCAGAGTGCTTCATCCTGCCACGGACTGAGGTAGTGGATGTGATACTCCACTGGTTCTGGAGGGGGCTTTGTGCCCAGAGTGCTTCATCCTGCCAAGGACTGAGGTAGTGGATGTGATACTCCACTGGTTCTGGGAGGGGGGGGGGCTTTGTGCCCAGAGTGCTTCATCCTGCCATGGACTGAGGTAGTGGATGCCTTTCTCCACTGGTTCTGGAGGGGGCTTTGTGTCTAGAGTGCTTCATCCTGCCAAGGACTGAGGTAGTGGATGTGATACTCCACTGGTTCTGGAGGGGGCTTGGTGCCCAGAGTGTGAGGAAATTCGATTTTTAATACGATCGTATCGACCCGCCATATTGTGGCCCGCCGCCATTTTATGTTGCCTTCACTCAGGCAGCACAGCGAACGAAGTCCATTCTGCCTTTTCTGCTTATTCTGCAACATGGTGTTCAAAACAGCCTTCTGCCTCTATCTTTACAAGGCTGGTATTAAGGTCTGACCGAGTACACTAATCCCTGTCTGGTTTTCTAATCCTTGTTTCAACTATCTGTAGGCTCACACTATTCTCCGCCGATCTTATCTTATCGTCTGGCCTTCGCTGTCCTTTGCTAGTATTCTCTCATTTCACAACTGTCCTCCAAACGCACACAAACTTATCACACCACATGCAACTTCGTTGTGGATCGGTTAATGAATTAGTTCAAGGGAGGGGTGACAAACACAGCTGGAGGGGAGGCAACCTTAAGTCACTTGATACTTTGTTTTCCAATTCCTTCTATTTGTGCTGTCTTGTTTTCCGACATTTCTATTGGCTCTGTTCTATCTTTACATTATTCTTACTGGCTCCTTTCTATGTGTTCTGGGAGTGTATGTAGTTAATAAATGGTTTTTATACGGTATATAAGATTGTGCGCCACAAAGTAAAGTGGCAGTCTCCTGAGAACATACCTTGTGTACTTCTTGGACAACTGTACTAGCTGCAGCTAATAAAATCTGATCTTTTACGCCTGACAGAGTGTCCCGTGTCTCTGTTAGTTGAGGCAGGTGAATCCAAGGAGATTTCAGGCGTACCCTGCGCCGCCAGGCCCATAATGTTCTGGTTCTTCTACTGGCGCCCAACGTGGGGCGGCTTCAGCGGTACCGGTTCTGCCTGAAGGTCGTGAGGAACCCCGCAAGAAAATTCTGGAGGAATCGCGAGCCACGTCAAGCGACCCCTGTATGTCGAAGTGGTCCGAAGGTCTTTTTCAGCGCGGTTACTCCTTCCTGACGGCTACTGACGACTGCTGCCCTGACTGCCGCCCTGCCTTGGCCCTTTCTTTGATGATGTATGGTAAAGCGAGACGATAGACGGGCCTCTGTTGGTGTAAGAAGACATCCTTAGTTAAGTATTTGGTGGGTCGCGCCCACAAATTTTGGTCTTTGTTTTGTCCTTAGATTTGGCCATTGCAGTGGCCAAAGCCGAGGGGTAAGTGCATTTGTGCTGTGTAAACTGAAAGTTTTACCCCCTTGATGTTTGTGAACAGCCAGTAAAAATCGTGAGATGTCTGGTCTGACTAAGTTTGGAAAACTTTGTTGCTTTGGTTGTAATAGGGACTCCCAGCTTGAGGACTCCTGTCCGATTCCTTCGGTTGGAACTCCCACATATGAGCTCTATTCTAAACATGGTGTTGGTCCTATTGCCTTTAATAAAACATGGACCCGATATACAAAGAAAGATGGTGTTTTAAAATGGCCAGAAAATGGTAGTTTCGAAACTGATGTGCTAGATAATTTAGAAGCAACGTTATTTAAAAGAAAAGCCCGGCCGGCAATGTTTGACTCTTTTCGCCTTTGGCGTAAGGAAGCCAAACAGAGAGAAATTAAACAAGCGAAACGAGATAGGAAAACACAGGGAATGACGATTATACAGGCTGCTCAGCAATTCAAAGATGATGAAATAGATAATGCAATGGAAATTTCAGACAGACAGCATCGAATGGCAATAGATAAATGCTATCCGACGTTGCCTATCTCTTCCCTTGATAAGAGAAAAGATTTTGAGGAAGATTCCTTAATGTCCCACTTATTGAAATTGCCTCCGCCCTATGTACAAGGTGCTAATGCACCCCCGATGTTACAGCCTGTTCAGCCGCCAGTTGTGCTTCCGCCTGCTCCAGCTTTTCCACATTTGCCTCCTCAAGTATTGCCTATGCCAGCTTTGCCTTTAACTCCTTTGCCTTCTGCTCCTTTGGCAATTCCTAATGCTCCTTTAGTTAATTCACCTAATACCTTGTCCCCTATCCTTATGTCAAATTCTCCATCTATGCGTAAGCGATTTGCCGATACTGTCTCTGGTCTCTTATCACCTTTCTTTGAAGCTTTAAATGTGTCTCCAGCTTTTTCTCGAAGACAGTCTCGTAGTCAATTCCCAGACTCCGAAGAGCGAGAAAAATTGGACTCACTTGCTTGTAGATGGATCAAGAAGGGTCCCCAATATAGTACGTCTGATATTATGTCCACCTTTCTGCAATGGAATGCACCTACGCAGAGATATGTTTTTAAAGTTATGTGCGATACTCTCGCTAAAGAATGGGAGGATATGAATTTGGGTTCGGTCCCACAGGATCTATTAGATGTTCAGGCTGACTTTGACAAAGGACTTATTGTGGGTCCTAAGGTTGAAAACGCTGTCAGAACACTTATTTCTTTCAGATCCCTATTGTTCTCACAGACTTTTCCTGATTCTGATCCTTCAGTTAGGACAGCACTGAAAAACTATCCCATGAGAGAGGTTTCTCCAATATGGAAGGAAGAAGTTGCAGCAGCAGGTGCTAATCCAGCTATTCCTGCGCATTTTCAGCGCATATGGATACATGTCCCCTGGAAAAGGTCTGAAGTTTTAGCACTTAAACAGTCACTACCAGATCCACGCAAAAATCCTGCTGGTTACTATAAAGAGTTGTTGCAAACAGTTGATGCATGTACTATGAATCTAGCAGATATTGACATGTTGATGGGAAATGTAGTTCCACAGACAATATGGGCTAAAATTCGTAGAGAGGATCACGCTCAAGAATTAGGCGGCGATTGGAACGCTATTATTGCCGCAGATAGAGGTCAAGTAGGTGGTGCAAAGCCCGACGCTTTGATCTCAGAACTCCCTGGTAGGATTATTACATTAATGAAAACAATGATGCCTGCTTTGAGAGTTAATTGGGATAAGGTAGCAGCATGTAAACAAAAGAAAGATGAAAGTGTTTCCGATTTCTTTACCCGATTCGAGGAGACATTCATTGATCACAGTGGTCAAGATATGGCTACAGAAGGGGGACAGCGATTATTTGTGGATAAGTTCGTATATAACTTGCTTCCTGAACTATCACACAAGCTAAAAGACTCCGAGAGTTCATGGGCAGTTTCTTCTTCCGCCCAGATATTGGCTACTGCACAATATTATGAAAATAGAGACAAAGAAGAAAGGGAAAAACAAGAGAAAAAGACGAAAGAATTAAAAACTAAAGTTCTCTTGCAACAGGCTTATCCTCCTCGTTATGTTCAGCCTCAGTTTCAACAGCCTCCGCAGTTTCAGAGGTTGTATCAAAAGCCTGAACCATTCATTCCAAGACCTTTGCTAGGTCCCAATCAATGTGCTTATTGTAGGGAGGAAGGTCATTTTAAGAACAATTGTCCGGCATTGTTGCAGCGTAATGGAGCAACATCTGCTTCACGAGGTCGTGGTGGTCTTCAGTCAGCAAATAGAGGTAGAGGTCGAGGTGTGTTAACCCAAGAGCAGCGTTCTTTTGTTCCTCCAAATTCCGGAAATTACTTTGACCAGCAAAATGTTAGGTCTACACAGTATTACAGTGAGGATCAGTATATTGAAGGAGGGAATGAAAGTCTTCATTTTGAATAGGACAGCAATGGACAAAGTAAGGGGGTTACGTCAATTCCAGTGGATCAGAATGGACCTTATGTTAATGTCACTACAATGGGTGTTTCAGAGCCATTTCTTTTAGATACTGGTGCCATGAGAAGCTCTATCATTCATTCTAAACTCCCTGGCGCACCTTTGTCTGGCTTAACAAATGTATCTGTAGGATTTTCTGGCGCCCCTGTTCGCAATCCAGTTTCTTGCCCTTTGCCTGTTTCAATAGGCCCTTATGATTTAGAAGCTCTGCTTCTTCTGACGAATGGTTGTGGTGAAAATCTGTTGGGTTTAGATCTATTAAAAAGAATGCATGCTACGATATATTGTTCACCTTCTGGTGTATACCTCACTCTAGGACAGAAAATGACTAGTCCAATGTACTTATCAAAAGATCAATTCCCATCTGAATTGCTTTCTCTTCCCGAAACGCTTTGGGCTATGGGTCCGAATGACGTTGGTTGTCTTGAGATCCCACCTTATGTTGTTACTCTTAAGCCCAATGCTGAAATGCCACGTATTCCGCAATACAGAATCTCTACTGAAGGTGAGAAAGCACTTCTGGAAATTGTCCATGATTTGATTCAGAAGGGTGTGGTTGAGGAAACGAGAGGAAATACATGTAACAGTCCTGTTCTTCCGGTTCTTAAACGCACTGATCCTTCACAGCATCCTGTTTATCTTTTTGTAATTGATCTTCGGGAGGTAAACAAGATTGTCGTACCGCAGTTTCCTGTAGTCCCAGATATCACTGCTCTGTTGACGATGATACCTTCTACAGCGACTTGGTTTTCAGTTATTGATTTAAAGAATGCTTTCTTTAGTATTCCCATCGCCGAAGAGAGTAGAGATATTTTTGGTTTTTCCCTCGGAGGCCGAAGCTTCCGGTTTAAACGCGCACCTCAAGGTTATTGTGAAAGTCCCTCTATTTACAGTCAAGCTCTAAAATGTCATCTTGATGCCTTTTCCTTACCGTCCGGTGCCGCTCTCATTCAGTACATGGATGACTTATTAGTTGCCGCTGATTCAGAGGAGATTTGCAAAAACGTGACCGTTGCACTGTTGCGTCATTTGTTTGATCTAAATCACAAGGTTTCTCCTTCTAAATTACAATATGTCTGTCGCGATGTGACTTATTTGGGTCATCTCTTGTCAAAGGAGGGACGACGATTGACCCCCGAACGAATTCAGGCAATTGCACAAATGTCAGTGCCATCCACACAAAGAGAGGTACGTGCCTTTTTGGGCATTACTTCTTATTGTAGACAGTGGATTCCGAGTTTCTCTTTATTGGCTAAACCGCTGTTGGCGCTAACTTTAAAAGATACGCCTCAGCCTCTTCCGTGGACTGACGAATGTCAGAAGAGTTTTACTGATTTGCGTATTGCTTTGTGTTCTGCTCCTGTATTGGGTACTCCTGATTACAGTAAGCCCTTTACGCTCTATGTCCACGAAAGAGAGGGTTGTGCATTGTCAGTCTTAACGCAGCGTTTTGGAGATCAACAGCGACCATGCGCATATTTCTCAGCTACGTTAGATCCAGTAGCTAAAGCATTGCCTAGTTGTCTTAAGGCGACAGCGGCAGCAGCAATTTCTATTCGACAGTCTGCTGGAGTAGTGCTAGATAATACTCTCATTGTTATGGTGCCACATGCAGTGGATACTTTACTAAATAGGACAAAAACGCAGCATCTTACGAGTGCTCGGTTGTCCGGATATGAGCTGACGCTTTTGGCTAGTCACATACACATCAAACGATGTAATACCCTGAATCCAGCTACTTTGTTGCCTCTTCCAGAAGAGAGAGATGTCTCTGAACAGCATGAAAATTGCTAAGGTGCAAGCTAGCACAGGACTTAATTGGCCTGATGCTTTACCATTGGCTCTTCTGTCCACCAGAACAGCAGTACACTCTCGTTTGGGGCTTAGCCCTTACGAAGTGATATTTGGTCGCCCAGCTAATGTATGGGGAGTTCCTCGCCCTAAGAAATACTCAGACTTGCCATACCCGATGTTGATTGACTACTTGCATTACCTTACAACTAAATTGCGTGTTCTTCATCAACAGGTTCAGAGTGCTCTACCAGAGGCTTCCACAGACCCAGGTCATTCCATCCGACCAGGTGACTGGGTCTGCACGAAAAATTTCCAACGACAGAGAAATTTGGAGCCCAGATGGAGAGAGCCACGCCTGGTTCTTTTGACCACAAGAACAGCAGTTAAAGTCGAAGGAAAGAAAAACTGGGTGCATGCCGTGCACTGCAAGAAAGTGCCTTTGCCCTTGCCTTTCGATCAGTGGGTCCGTAGAGGCATCAGTGACTCTGAAAGTGAGAAAGTTCCGCAATTTGTACCATTCAGTGATGCGCGTCTAATTGGAACACTTTCTGAGAAAGAGGACGACGACATCCTTCAAGAAGCAATACCATCGCATCGTCGCTTGAACACGACAAATCCAGGAACATTGTTTCAAAACCAGACTGCCTCTGGACAGGAACGCTATAATTTGAGACCAAGACCAAAGAACTTGTAAATTTCTCTCCTATGTAGTACTCTATCCCGGTTGCAGGGTCACGGTAGGAGTCTTAGTTACGACCTGAGTAAGTGGCAATAGGCCTGCAGGACCTCACAGTGTCATAGGACGGTAGATAATCGTGACTACAGTGATTGAGGAAGATTGCCGTGAGCATCCACTTAGAAAGATGGAGGCTACATTAGATAAAAGAGAAAGTAAAAATGTAAAGAATAATTGTAAAGAAATATATAGTCGTTGTAGTATTGCTCTATGCGTCATTATATTGTTGTGTATTCTTTTGGCATCTGTAAACTGGATCATTATTACTCTGCAGCAAAAAGTTGTCTCTTCTCCTACCTCTACATCTTCTTCTACTATCTCTCCGCACCTATTTCACACTCTTCCCCAGCATGAACTCATCAGAAGAACTGAATACTTTAACAATTCCTTCGTCCAGTTGTTACATCAACATCAGTTAGTGATCAATACAACTGACTGTTGGGTGTGTGGACTCATACCACATACGGTAGAAAAAGGAATGCCATATTTAGTTCTTCCATTCTCCTATGAAGGTTCCGCTTGGGCTTATTTTGTCATTTTCAATAATGCATATCAAAGTAAAATTAAACAACCTGTCAGTTCACATAGTGTTGGTTCAGATTTCAGTCATAGTTTATTGATAAAGGGAATGGTAGCTATGGCTAAAATCATGGAAAAAAGTGAAGCTTCCATAGATGAAAGAAAAGCATATACCAATTGGAACATAACTAATTACATTTCCAGCCTCAATGATAAGGTTAAGCAAGGAAAATCTCCTCCGATACGGGTCATACCCCAACAAGGAAATTTCTGTCTGCAAATAAATGGTAGAACTCCAAACACCGGACAAAGAGAAGGTTTATGTTCCCATACATATGTTTATTCAGCCCTGAATTCACCGCCGTTAGTACCATCTCAAGGTACATACTTCGTTTGCCACGATAGGGCTTATACATGGTTGCCAGCTGATTTCTCTGGTACTTGTTATATAGCCTTTCTTCTTCCCCCTACATACACCGCTCCTGCGAACCATCATAAAAATAGATATGGCAGAGGGATTGTGGATTCGAAAGACACAGCAGGACAAGAGGGAGGAGATTTCCTCAAAGGATTTCTTCCCTTCTGGGGTCCAATGGCCAACAGCAGAAATATAAGGCAATTGGTTCGTGTCGTAGAAACCACCATAGACATCACTGTAGGAGCTTTAAGTAACATTACAGCTGAACTACAGGCTGATCGTCTTATGACCTTGCAGAACCGTGTGCCTTATACTTTGTTCTTGCGGACCGTGGTGGAGTATGCAAATTGATCGGATCAAGTTGCTGTATTTTCATACCTAATGACGCTCCGACAGTATACCAAGCTATCTCTAAGTTACACATAATCTCCGAGTCGATTCATCAGGACGAAGGAGATTGGTCCTTTTCAGAGTGGTTTTGGGGATTACTGTCCAAATGGGGTTGGAAGGTATTGACATTCTTTGGAGTAATTTTAGCTTTTATATTCTCTTGTTGTCTTTGTATGCACTGCGGTCCTGCCATCTGCAACCTATGTGCTACTGCATGTATTCCCAAACCCAAGTCACAAAGAGCAGAGAATATCAAAATGATGGTACAGCAACAGCTTGATGACCTCATGGCCATAGACATCGACTCAGATTAACATGAATTTGTGTATCTTGCCTGAGTTCTGGCAAAAGGAGGGTCTGAGGAAATTCGATTTTTAATACGATCGTATCGACCCGCCATTTTGTGGCCCGCCGCCATTTTATGTTGCCTTCACTCAGGCAGCACAGCGAACGAAGTCCATTCTGCCTTTTCTGCTTATTCTGCAACATGGTGTTCAAAACAGCCTTCTGCCTCTATCTTTACAAGGCTGGTATTAAGGTCTGACCGAGTACACTAATCCCTGTCTGGTTTTCTAATCCTTGTTTCAACTATCTGTAGGCTCACACTATTCTCCGCCGATCTTATCTTATCGTCTGGCCTTCGCTGTCCTTTGCTAGTATTCTCTCATTTCACAACTGTCCTCCAAACGCACACAAACTTATCACACCACATGCAACTTCGTTGTGGATCGGTTAATGAATTAGTTCAAGGGAGGGGTGACAAACACAGCTGGAGGGGAGGCAACCTTAAGTCACTTGATACTTTGTTTTCCAATTCCTTCTATTTGTGCTGTCTTGTTTTCCGACATTTCTATTGGCTCTGTTCTATCTTTACATTATTCTTACTGGCTCCTTTCTATGTGTTCTGGGAGTGTATGTAGTTAATAAATGGTTTTTATACGGTATATAAGATTGTGCGCCACAAAGTAAAGTGTCAGTCTCCTGAGAACATACCTTGTGTACTTCTTGGACAACTGTACTAGCTGCAGCTAATAAAATCTGATCTTTTACGCCTGACAGAGTGTCCCGTGTCTCTGTTATTTGAGGCAGGTGAATCCAAGGAGATTTCAGGCGTACCCTGCGCCGCCAGGCCCATAAGGTTCTGGTTCTTCAAGTGCTTCATCCTGCCAAGAACTGAGGTAGTGGATATGATACTCCACTGGTTCTGGAGGGGGCTTTGTGCCCAGAGTGCTTCATCCTGCCAAGGACTGAGGTAGTGGATGCCCTTCTCCACTGGTTCTGGAGGGGGATTGGTGCCCAGAGTGCTTCATCCTACCAAGGACTGAGGTAGTGGATGTGATACTCCACTGGTTCTGGAGGGGGCTTGGTGCCCAGAGTGCTTCATCCTGCCAAGGACCGAGGTAGTGTATGCTTTTCTCCACTGGTTCTGGAGGGGGCTTGGTGCCCGAGTGCTTCATCCTGCCAAGGACTGAGGTAGTGGATGTGATACTCCACTGGTTCTGGAGGGGGCTTTGAGCCCAGAGTGCTTCATCCTGCCAAGGACTGAGGTAGTGGATGTGATTCTCCACTAGTTCTGGAGGGGGCTTGGTGCCCAGAGTGCTTCATCCTGCCAAAGCCTGAGGTAGTGGATGTGACACTCCACTGTTTCTGGAGGGGGCTTTGTGCCCAGAGTGCTTCATACTGCCAAGGACTGAGGTAGTGGATGTGATACTCCACTGGTTCTGGAGGGGGCTTGGTACCCAGAGTGCTTCATCCTGCGAAGGACTGAGGTAGTGGATGTGATACTCCACTGGTTCTGGATGGGGGCTTTATGCCCAGAGTGCCTCATCCTGCCAAGGACTGAGGTAGTGGATGCTCTTCTCCACTGGTTCTGGAGGGGGCTTGGTGCCCAGAGTGCTTCATCCTGCCAAGGACTGAGGTAGTGGATTTGATACTCCACTGGTTCTGGAGGGGGTTGGTGCCCAGAGTGCTTTATCCCGCCAAGGACTGAGGTAGTGGATGTGATACTCCACTGGTTCTGGGGGGGGTGCTTTGTGCCCAGAGTGCTTCATCCTGCCAAGGACTGAGGTAGTGGATGTGATACTCCACTGGTTCTGGAGGGGGCTTGGTGCCCAGAGTGCTTCATCCTGCCAAGGACTGAGGTAGTGGATGTGATACTCCACTTGTTCTGGAGGGGGCTTTGTGCCCAGAGTGCTTCATCCTGCCAAGGACCAAGGTATTGGATGCCTTTCTCCACTGGTTCTGGAGGGGGCTTGGTGCCCGAGTGCTTCATCCTGCCAAGGACTGAGGTAGTGGATGTGATACTCCACTGGTTCTGGAGGGGGCTTTGAGCCCAGAGTGCTTCATCCTGCCAAGGACTGAGGTAGTGGATGTGATACTCCACTAGTTCTGGAGGGGGCTAGGTGTCCAGAGTGCTTCATCCTGCCAAGGCCTGAGGTAGTGGATGTGACACTCCACTGTTTCTGGAGGGGGCTTTGTGCCCAGAGTGCTTCATACTGCCAAGGACTGAGGTAGTGGGTGTGATACTCCACTGGTTCTGGAGGGGGCTTGGTACCCAGAGTGCTTCATCCTGCGAAGGACTGAGGTAGTGGATGTGATTCTGGAGGGGGCTTTATGCCCAGAGTGACTCATCCTGTCAAGGACTGAGGTAGTGGATGCCCTTCTCCACTGGTTCTGGAGGGGGCTTGGTGCCCATAATGCTTCATCCTGCCAAGGACTGAGGTAGTGAATGTGATACTTCACTGGTTCTGGAGGGGGCTTGGTGCCCAGAGTGCTTTATCCCGCCAAGGACTGAGGTAGTGGATGTGATACTCCACTGGTTCTGGGGGGGTGCTTTGTGCCCAGAGTGCTTCATCCTGCCAAGGACTGAGGTAGTGGATGCCTTTCTCCACTGGTTCTGGAGGGGGCCTGGTGCCCAGAGTGCTTCATCCTGCCAAGGACTGAGGTAGTGGATGTGATACTCCACTGGTTCTGGAGGAGGCTTTGTGTCTAGAGTGCTTTATCCTCCCAAGGACTGAGGTAGTGGATTTGATACTCCACTGGTTCTGGAGGGGGCTTGGTGCCCAGAGTGCTTCATCCTGCCAAGGACTGAGGTAGTGGATGTGATACTCCACTGGTTCTGGAGGGGGCTTTGTGCCCAGAGTGCTTCATCCTGCCAAAGACTGAGGTAGTGGATGTGATACTCCTCTGGTTCTGGGGGGTGCTTTGTGCCCAGAGTGCTTCATCCTGCCAAGGACTGAGGTAGTGGATGCCTTTCTCCACTGGTTCTGGAGGGGGCTTGGTGCCCACAGTGCTTCATCCTGCCAAGGACTGAGGTAGTGGATGTGATACTCCACTGGTTATGGAGGGGGCTTTGTGCCCAGAGTGCTTCATCCTGCCAAGGACTGAGGTAGTGGATGTGATACTCCACTGGTTCTGGGGGGGGGGGGGGGAGGGCTTTGTGCCCAGAGTGCTTCATCCTGCCAAGGACTGAGGTAGTGGATGCCTTTCTCCACTGGTTCTGGAGGGGGCTTTGTGCCTAGAGTGCTTCATCCTGCCAAGGACTGAGGTAGTGGATGTGATACTCCACTGGTTCTGGAGGGGTCTTGGTGCCCAGAGTGCTTCATCCTGCCAAGGACTGAGGTAGTGGATGTGATACTCCACTGGTTCTGGAGGGGGCTTTGTGCCCAGAGTGCTTCATCCTGCCTAGGACCGAGGTAGTGGATGCCTTTCTCCACTGGTTCTGGAGGGGGCTTGGTGCCCGAGTGCTTCATCCTGCCAAGGACTGAGGTAATGGATGTGATACTCCACTGGTTCTGGAGGGGGATTTGTGCCCAGAGTGCTTCATCCTGCCAAGGACTGAGGTAGTGGATGCCTTTCTCCACTGGTTCTGGAGGGGGCTTTGTGCCCAGAGTGCTTCATCCTGCCAAGGACTGAGGTAGTAGATGTGATACTCCACTGGTTCTGGAGGGGGCTTGGTGCCCAGAGTGCTTCATCCTGCCAAGGACTGAGGTAGTGGATGTGATACTCCACTGGTTCTGGAGGGGGCTTTGTGCCCAGAGTTCTTCATCCTGCCAAGGACTGAGGTAGTGGATGTGATACTCCACTGGTTCTGGAGGGGGCTTGGTGCCCGAGTGCTTCATCCTGCCAAGGACTGAGGTAATGGATGTGATACTCCACTGGTTCTGGAGGGGGATTTGTGCCCAGAGTGCTTCATCCTGCCAAGGACTGAGGTATTGGATGCCTTTCTCCACTGGTTCTGGAGGGGGCTTTGTGCCCAGAGTGCTTCATCCTGCCAAGGACTAAGGTAGTGGATGTGATACTCCACTGGTTCTGGAGGGGGCTTTGTGCCCAGAGTGCTTCATCCTGCCAAGGACTGAGGTAGTGGATGCCTTTCTCCACTGGTTCTGGAGGGGGCTTGGTGCCCAGAGTGCTTCATCCTGCCAAGGACTGAGGTAGTGGATGTGATACTCCGCTGGTTCTGGAGGGGGCTTGGTGCCCAGAGTGCTTCATCCTGCCAAGGACTGAGGTAGTGGATGCCTTTCTCCACTGGTTCTGGAGGGGGCTTTGTGCCCACTGTGCTTCATCCTGCCAAGGACTGAGGTAGTGGATGTGATACTCCACTGGTTCTGGAGGGGGCTTTGTGCCCAGAGAGCTTTATCCCGCCAAGGACTGAGGTAGTGGATGTCATACTCCACTGGTTCTGGGGGGTGCTTTTTGCCCAGAGTGTTTTATCCTGCCAAGGACTGAGGTAGTGGATGCCTTTCTCAACTGGTTCTGGAGGGGGCTTGGTGCCCAGAGTGCTTCATCCTGCCAAGGACTGAGGTAGTGGATGTGATACTCCACTGGTTCTGGAGGGGGCTTTGTGCCCAGAGTTCTTCATCCTGCCAAGGACTGAGGTAGTGGATGCCTTTCTCCACTAGTTCTGGAGGGGGCTTGGTGCCCAGAGTGCTTCATCCTGCCAAGGACAGAGGTAGTGGATGTGATACTCCACTGGTTCTGGAGGGGGCTTTGTGCCCAGAGTTCTTCATCCTGCCAAGGACTGAGGTAGTCGATGTGATACTCCACTGGTTCCAGAGGGGGCTTTGTGCCCAGAGTGCTTCATCCTGCCAAGGACTGAGGTAGTGGATGCCTTTCTCCACTGGTTCTGGAGGGGGCTTTGTGCCCAGAGTGCTTCATCCTGCCAAGGACTGAGGTAGTGGATGTGATACTCCACTGGTTCTGGAGGGGGCTTGGTGCCCAGAGTGATTCATCCTGCCAAGGACTGAGGTAGTGGATGTGATACTCCACTGGTTCTGGAGGGGGCTTTGAGCCCAGAGTGCTTCATCCTGCCAAGGACTGAGGTAGTGGATGTGATACTCCACTAGTTCTGGAGGGGGCTTGGTGCCCAGAGTGCTTCATCCTGCCAAGGACTGAGGTAGTGGATGTGATACTCCACTGGTTCTGGAGGGGGCTTGGTGCCCTAGTGCTTCATCCTGCCAAGGACTGAGGTAGTGGATGTGATACTGCACTGGTTCTGGAGGGGGCTTTGAGCCCCGAGTGCTTCATCCTGCCAAGGACTGACGTAGTGGATGTGATACTCCACTAGTTCTGGAGGGGGCTTGGTGCCCAGAGTGCTTCATCCTGCCAAGGCCTGAGGTAGTGGATGTGACACTCCACTGTTTATGGAGGGGGCTTTGTGCCCAGAGTGCTTCATACTGCAAGGACTGAGGTAGTGGATGTGATACTCCACAGGTTCTGGAGGGGGCTTGGTACCCAGAGTGCTTCATCCTGCGAAGGACTGAGGTAGTGGATGTGATACTCCACTGGTTCTGGAGGGGGCTTTATGCCCAGAGTGCCTCATCATGTCAAGGACTGAGGTAGTGGATGCCCTTCTCCACTGGTTCTGGAGGGGGCTAGGTGCCCATAGTGCTTCATCCTGCCAAGGACTGAGGTAGTGGATGTGATACTTCACTCGTTCTGGAGGGGGCTTGGTGCCCAGAGTGCTTTATCCCGCCAAGGACTGAGGTAGTGGATGTGATACTCCACTGGTTCTGGGGGGGTGCTTTGTGCCCAGAGTGCTTCATCCTGCCAAGGACTGAGGTAGTGGATGCCTTTCTCCACTGGTTCTGGAGGGGGCTTGGTGCCCAGAGTGCTTCATCCTGCAAAGGACTGAGGTAGTGGATGTGATACTCCACTCGTTCTGGAGGAGGCTTTTTGTCTAGAGTGCTTCATCCTCCCAAGGACTGAGGTAGTGGATGTGATACTCTACTGGTTCTGGAGGGGGCTTGGTGCCCAGAGTGCTTCATCCTGCCAAACACTGAGGTAGTGGATGTGATACTCCACTGGTTCTGGAGGGGGCTTTGTGCCCAGAGTGCTTCATCCTGCCAAGGACTGAGGTAGTGGATTTGATACTCCACTGGTTCTGGGGGGGTGCTTTGTGCCCAGAGTGCTTCATCCTGCCAAGGACTGAGGTAGTGGATGCCTTTCTCCACTGGTTCTGGAGGGGGCTTGGTGCCCAGAGTGCTTCATCCTGCCAAGGACTGAGGTAGTGGATGTGATACTCCACTGGTTCTGGAGGGGGCTTTGTGCCCAGAGTGCTTCATCCTGCCAAGGACTGAGGTAGTGGATGTGATACTCCACTGGTTCTGGGAGGGGGGGGCTTTGGGCCCAGAGTGCTTCATCCTGCCATGGACTGAGGTAGTGGATGCCTTTCTCCACTGGTTCTGGAGGGGGCTTTGTGTCTAGAGTGCTTTATCCTGCCAAGGACTGAGGTAGTGGATGTGATACTCCACTGGTTCTGGAGGGGGCTTGGTGCCCAGAGTGCTTCATCCTGCAAAGGACTGAGGTAGTGGATATGATACTCCACTGGTTCTGGAGGGGGCTTTGTGCCCAGAGTGCTTCATCCTGCCAAGGACTGAGGTAGTGGATGCCCTTCTCCACTGGTTCTGGAGGGGGCTTGGTGCCCAGAGTGCTTCATCCTACCAAGGACTGAGGTAGTGGATGTGATACTCCACTGGTTCTGGAGGGGGCTTGGTGCCCAGAGTGCTTCATCCTGCCAAGGACCGAAGTAGTGGATGCCTTTCTCCACTGGTTCTGGAGGGGGCTTGGTGCCCGAGTGCTTCTTCCTGCCAAGGACTGAGGTAGTGGATGTGATACTCCACTGGTTCTGGAGGGGGCTTTGAGCCCAGAGTGCTTCATCCTGCCAAGGACTGAGGTAGTGGATGTGATTCTCCACTAGTTCTGGAGGGGGCTTGGTGCCCAGAGTGCTTCATCCTGCCAAGGCCTGAGGTAGTGGATGTGACACTCCACTGTTTCTGGAGGGGGCTTTGTGCCCAGAGTGCTTCATACTGCCAAGGACTGAGGTAGTGGATGTGATACTCCACTGGTTCTGGAGGGGGCTTGGTACCCAGAGTGCTTCATCCTGCGAAGGACTGAGGTAGTGGATGTGATACTCCACTGGTTCTGGATGGGGGCTTTATGCCCAGAGTGCCTCATCCTGCCAAGGACTGAGGTAGTGGATGCCCTTCTCCACTGGTTCTGGAGGGGGCTTGGTGCCCAGAGTGCTTCATCCTGCCAAGGACTGAGGTAGTGGGTGTGATACTCCACTGGTTCTGGAGGGGGTTGGTGCCCAGAGTGCTTTATCCCGCCAAGAACTGAGGTAGTGGATGTGATACTCCACTGGTTCTGGGGGGGTGCTTTGTGCCCAGAGTGCTTCATCCTGCCAAGGACTGAGGTAGTGGATGTGATACTCCACTGGTTCTGGAGGGGGCTTGGTGCCCAGAGTGCTTCATCCTGAAAAGGACTGAGGTAGTGGATGTGCTACTCCACTGGTTCTGGAGGGGGCTTTGTGCCCAGAGTGCTTCATCCTGCCAAGGACCGAGGTATTGGATGCCTTTCTCCACTGGTTCTGGAGGGGGCTTGGTGCCCGAGTGCTTCATCCTGCCAAGGACTGAGGTAGTGGATGTGATACTCCACTGGTTCTGGAGGGGGCTTTGAGCCCAGAGTGCTTCATCCTGCCAAGGACTGAGGTAGTGGATGTGATACTCCACTAGTTCTGGAGGGGGCTTGGTGCCCAGAGTGCTTCATCCTGCCAAGGCCTGAGGTAGTGGATGTGACACTCCACTGTTTCTGGAGGGGGCTTTGTGCCCAGAGTGCTTCATACTGCCAAGGACTGAGGTAGTGGATGTGATACTCCACTGGTTCTGGAGGGGGCTTGGTACCCAGAGTGCTTCATCCTGCGAAGGACTGAGGTAGTGGATGTGATTCTGGAGGGGGCTTTATGCCCAGAGTGCCTCATCCTGTCAAGGACTGAGGTAGTGGATGCCCTTCTCCACTGGTTCTGGAGGGGGCTAGGAGCCTATAATGCTTCATCCGGCCAAGGACTGAGGTAGTGGATGTGATACTTCACTGGTTCTGGAGGGGGCTTGGAGCCCAGAGTGCTTTATCCCGCCAAGGACTGAGGTAGTGGATGTGATACTCCACTGGCTCTGGGGGGGTGCTTTGTGCCCAGAGTGCTTCATCCTGCCAAGGACTGAGGTAGTGGATGCCTTTCTCCACTGGTTCTGGAGGGGGCCTGGTGCCCAGAGTGCTTCATCCTGCCAAGGACTGAGGTAGTGGATGTGATACTCCACTGGTTCTGGAGGAGGCTTTGTGTCTAGGGTGCTTCATACTCCCAAGGACTGAGGTAGTGGATGTGATACTCCACTGGTTCTGGAGGGGGCTTGGTGCCCAGAGTGCTTCATCCTGCCAAGGACTGAGGTGGTGGATTTGATACTCCACTGGTTCTGGAGGGGGCTTTGTGCCCAGAGTGCTTCATCCTGCCAAAGACTGAGGTAGTGGATGTGATACTCCTCTGGTTCTGGGGGGTGCTTTGTGCCCAGAGTGCTTCATCCTGCCAAGGACTGAGGTAGTGGATGCCTTTCTCCACTGGTTCTGGAGGGGGCTTGGTGCCCAGAGTGCTTCATCCTGCCAAGGACTGAGGTAGTAGATGTGATACTCCACTGGTACTGGAGGGGGCTTTGTGCCCAGAGTGCTTCATCCTGCCAAGGACTGAGGTAGTGGATGTGATACTCCACTGGTTCTGGGGGGGGGGGGGCTTTGTGCCCAGAGTGCTTCATCCTGCCAAGGACTGAGGTAGTGGATGCCTTTCTCCACTGGTTCTGGAGGGGGCTTTGTGTCTAGAGTGCTTCATCCTGCCAAGGACTGGGGTAGTGGATGTGATACTCCACTGGTTCTGGAGGGGTCTTGGTGCCCAGAGTGCTTCATCCTGCCAAGGACTGAGGTAGTGGATGTGATACTCCACTGGTTCTGGAGGGGGCTTTGTGCCCAGAGTGCTTCATCCTGCCAAGGACCAAGGTAGTGGATGCCTTTCTCCACTGGTTCTGGAGGGGGCTTGGTGTCCGAGTGCTTCATCCTGCCAAGGACTGAGGTATTGGATGTGATACTCCACTGGTTCTGGAGGGGGCTTTGAGCCCAGAGTGCTTCATTGTGCCAAGGACTGATGTAGTGGATGTGATACTCCACTAGTTCTGGAGGGGGCTTGGTGCCCAGAGTGCTTCATCCTGCCAAGGCCTGAGATAGTGGATGTGACACTCCACTGTTTCTGGAGGGGGCTTTGTGCCCAGAGTGCTTCATACTGCCAAGGACTGAGGTAGTGGATGTGATACTCCACTGGTTCTGGAGGGGGCTTGGTACCCAGAGTGCTTCATCCTGCGAAGGACTGAGGTAGTGGAGGTGATACTCCACTAGTTCTGGATGGGGGCTTTATGCCCAGAGTGCCTCATCCTGCCAAGGACTGAGGTAGTGGATGCCCTTCTCCACTGGTTCTGGAGGGGGCTTGGTGCCCAGAGTGCTTCATCCTGCCAAGGACTGAGGTAGTGGGTGTGATACTCCACTGGTTCTGGAGGGGGCTTGGTGCCCAGAGTGCTTTATCCCGCCAAGGACTGAGGTAGTGGATGTGATACTCCACTTGTTCTGGGGGGGTGCTTTGTGCCCAGAGTGCTTCATCCTTCCAAGGACTGAGGTAGTGGATGTGATACTCTACTGGTTCTGGAGGGGGCTTGGTGCCCAGAGTGCTTCATCCTGCCAAGGACTGAGGTAGTGGATTCCTTTCTCCACTGGTTCTGGAGGGGACTTTGTGCCCAGAGTTCTTCATCCTGCCAAGAACTGAGGTAGTGGATGTGATACTGTACTGGTTCTGGAGGGGGCTTGGTGCCCAGAGTTCTTAATCCTGCCAAGTACTGAGGTAGTGGATGTGATACTCCACTGGTTCTGGAGGGGGCTTTGTGCCCAGAGTGCTTCATCCTGCCAAGGACTGAGTTAGTGGATGCCTTTCTCCACTGGTTCTGGAGGGGGCTTTGTGCCTAGAGTGCTTCATCCTGCCAAGGACTGAGGTAGTGGATGTGTTACTCCACTGGTTCTGGATGGGGCTTGGTGCCCAGAGTGCTTCATCCTGCCAAGGACTGAGGTAGTGGATGTGATACTCCACTAGTTCTGGAGGGGGCTTGGTGCCCAGAGTGCTTCATCCTGCCAAGGCCTGAGATAGTGGATGTGACACTCCACTGTTTCTGGAGGGGGCTTTGTGCCCAGAGTGCTTCATACTGCCAAGGACTGAGGTAGTGGATGTGATACTCCACTGGTTCTGGAGGGGGCTTGGTACCCAGAGTGCTTCATCCTGCGAAGGACTGAGGTAGTGGAGGTGATACTCCACTGGTTCAGGATGGGGGCTTTATGCCCAGAGTGCCTCATCCTGCCAAGGACTGAGGTAGTGGATGCCCTTCTCCACTGGTTCTGGAGGGGGCTTGGTGCCCAGAGTGCTTCATCCTGCCAAGGACTGAGGTAGTGGGTGTGATACTCCACAGGTTCTGGAGGGGGCTTGGTGCCCAGAGTGCTTTATCCCGCCAAGGACTGAGGTAGTGGATGTGATACTCCACTTGTTCTGGGGGGGTGCTTTGTGCCCAGAGTGCTTCATCCTTCCAAGGACTGAGGTAGTGGATGTGATACTCTACTGGTTCTGGAGGGGGCTTGGTGCCCAGAGTGCTTCATCCTGCCAAGGACTGAGGTAGTGGATGCCTTTCTCCACTGGTTCTGGAGGGGACTTTGTGCCCAGAGTTCTTCATCCTGCCAAGAACTGAGGTAGTGGATGTGATACTCCACTGGTTCTGGAGGGGGCTTGGTGCCCAGAGTTCTTCATCCTGCCAAGGACTGAGGTAGTGGATGTGATACTCCACTGGTTCTGGAGGGGGCTTTGTGCCCAGAGTGCTTCATCCTGCCAAGGACTGAGGTAGTGGATGCCTTTCTCCACTGGTTCTGGAGGGGGCTTTGTGCCTAGAGTGCTTCATCCTGCCAAGGACTGAGGTAGTGGATATGATACTCCACTGGTTCTGGATGGGGGCTTTATGCCCAGAGTGCCTCATCCTGCCAAGGACTGAGGTAGTGGATGCCCTTCTCCACTGGTTCTGGAGGGGGCTTGGTGCCCAGAGTGCTTCATCCTGCCAAGGACTGAGGTAGTGGGTGTGATACTCCACTGGTTCTGGAGGGGGTTGGTGCCCAGAGTGCTTTATCCCGCCAAGAACTGAGGTAGTGGATGTGATACTCCACTGGTTCTGGGGGGGTGCTTTGTGCCCAGAGTGCTTCATCCTGCCAAGGACTGAGGTAGTGGATGTGATACTCCACTGGTTCTGGAGGGGGCTTGGTGCCCAGAGTGCTTCATCCTGCCAAGGACTGAGGTAGTGGATGTGCTACTCCACTGGTTCTGGAGGGGGCTTTGTGCCCAGAGTGCTTCATCCTGCCAAGGACCGAGGTATTGGATGCCTTTCTCCACTGGTTCTGGAGGGGGCTTGGTGCCCGAGTGCTTCATCCTGCCAAGGACTGAGGTAGTGGATGTGATACTCCACTGGTTCTGGAGGGGGCTTTGAGCCCAGAGTGCTTCATCCTGCCAAGGACTGAGGTAGTGGATGTGATACTCCACTAGTTCTGGAGGGGGCTTGGTGCCCAGAGTGCTTCATCCTGCCAAGGCCTGAGGTAGTGGATGTGATACTCCACTGGTTCTGGAGGGGGCTTGGTGCCCTAGTGCTTCATCCTGCCAAGGACTGAGGTAGTGGATGTGATACTGCACTGGTTCTGGAGGGGGCTTTGAGCCCCGAGTGCTTCATCCTGCCAAGGACTGACGTAGTGGATGTGATACTCCACTAGTTCTGGAGGGGGCTTGGTGCCCAGAGTGCTTCATCCTGCCAAGGCCTGAGGTAGTGGATGTGACACTCCACTGTTTATGGAGGGGGCTTTGTGCCCAGAGTGCTTCATACTGCAAGGACTGAGGTAGTGGATGTGATACTCCACAGGTTCTGGAGGGGGCTTGGTACCCAGAGTGCTTCATCCTGCGAAGGACTGAGGTAGTGGATGTGATACTCCACTGGTTCTGGAGGGGGCTTTATGCCCAGAGTGCCTCATCATGTCAAGGACTGAGGTAGTGGATGCCCTTCTCCACTGGTTCTGGAGGGGGCTAGGTGCCCATAGTGCTTCATCCTGCCAAGGACTGAGGTAGTGGATGTGATACTTCACTCGTTCTGGAGGGGGCTTGGTGCCCAGAGTGCTTTATCCCGCCAAGGACTGAGGTAGTGGATGTGATACTCCACTGGTTCTGGGGGGGTGCTTTGTGCCCAGAGTGCTTCATCCTGCCAAGGACTGAGGTAGTGGATGCCTTTCTCCACTGGTTCTGGAGGGGGCTTGGTGCCCAGAGTGCTTCATCCTGCAAAGGACTGAGGTAGTGGATGTGATACTCCACTCGTTCTGGAGGAGGCTTTTTGTCTAGAGTGCTTCATCCTCCCAAGGACTGAGGTAGTGGATGTGATACTCTACTGGTTCTGGAGGGGGCTTGGTGCCCAGAGTGCTTCATCCTGCCAAACACTGAGGTAGTGGATGTGATACTCCACTGGTTCTGGAGGGGGCTTTGTGCCCAGAGTGCTTCATCCTGCCAAGGACTGAGGTAGTGGATTTGATACTCCACTGGTTCTGGGGGGGTGCTTTGTGCCCAGAGTGCTTCATCCTGCCAAGGACTGAGGTAGTGGATGCCTTTCTCCACTGGTTCTGGAGGGGGCTTGGTGCCCAGAGTGCTTCATCCTGCCAAGGACTGAGGTAGTGGATGTGATACTCCACTGGTTCTGGAGGGGGCTTTGTGCCCAGAGTGCTTCATCCTGCCAAGGACTGAGGTAGTGGATGTGATACTCCACTGGTTCTGGGAGGGGGGGGCTTTGGGCCCAGAGTGCTTCATCCTGCCATGGACTGAGGTAGTGGATGCCTTTCTCCACTGGTTCTGGAGGGGGCTTTGTGTCTAGAGTGCTTTATCCTGCCAAGGACTGAGGTAGTGGATGTGATACTCCACTGGTTCTGGAGGGGGCTTGGTGCCCAGAGTGCTTCATCCTGCAAAGGACTGAGGTAGTGGATATGATACTCCACTGGTTCTGGAGGGGGCTTTGTGCCCAGAGTGCTTCATCCTGCCAAGGACTGAGGTAGTGGATGCCCTTCTCCACTGGTTCTGGAGGGGGCTTGGTGCCCAGAGTGCTTCATCCTACCAAGGACTGAGGTAGTGGATGTGATACTCCACTGGTTCTGGAGGGGGCTTGGTGCCCAGAGTGCTTCATCCTGCCAAGGACCGAAGTAGTGGATGCCTTTCTCCACTGGTTCTGGAGGGGGCTTGGTGCCCGAGTGCTTCTTCCTGCCAAGGACTGAGGTAGTGGATGTGATACTCCACTGGTTCTGGAGGGGGCTTTGAGCCCAGAGTGCTTCATCCTGCCAAGGACTGAGGTAGTGGATGTGATTCTCCACTAGTTCTGGAGGGGGCTTGGTGCCCAGAGTGCTTCATCCTGCCAAGGCCTGAGGTAGTGGATGTGACACTCCACTGTTTCTGGAGGGGGCTTTGTGCCCAGAGTGCTTCATACTGCCAAGGACTGAGGTAGTGGATGTGATACTCCACTGGTTCTGGAGGGGGCTTGGTACCCAGAGTGCTTCATCCTGCGAAGGACTGAGGTAGTGGATGTGATACTCCACTGGTTCTGGATGGGGGCTTTATGCCCAGAGTGCCTCATCCTGCCAAGGACTGAGGTAGTGGATGCCCTTCTCCACTGGTTCTGGAGGGGGCTTGGTGCCCAGAGTGCTTCATCCTGCCAAGGACTGAGGTAGTGGGTGTGATACTCCACTGGTTCTGGAGGGGGTTGGTGCCCAGAGTGCTTTATCCCGCCAAGAACTGAGGTAGTGGATGTGATACTCCACTGGTTCTGGGGGGGTGCTTTGTGCCCAGAGTGCTTCATCCTGCCAAGGACTGAGGTAGTGGATGTGATACTCCACTGGTTCTGGAGGGGGCTTGGTGCCCAGAGTGCTTCATCCTGCCAAGGACTGAGGTAGTGGATGTGCTACTCCACTGGTTCTGGAGGGGGCTTTGTGCCCAGAGTGCTTCATCCTGCCAAGGACCGAGGTATTGGATGCCTTTCTCCACTGGTTCTGGAGGGGGCTTGGTGCCCGAGTGCTTCATCCTGCCAAGGACTGAGGTAGTGGATGTGATACTCCACTGGTTCTGGAGGGGGCTTTGAGCCCAGAGTGCTTCATCCTGCCAAGGACTGAGGTAGTGGATGTGATACTCCACTAGTTCTGGAGGGGGCTTGGTGCCCAGAGTGCTTCATCCTGCCAAGGCCTGAGGTAGTGGATGTGACACTCCACTGTTTCTGGAGGGGGCTTTGTGCCCAGAGTGCTTCATACTGCCAAGGACTGAGGTAGTGGATGTGATACTCCACTGGTTCTGGAGGGGGCTTGGTACCCAGAGTGCTTCATCCTGCGAAGGACTGAGGTAGTGGATGTGATTCTGGAGGGGGCTTTATGCCCAGAGTGCCTCATCCTGTCAAGGACTGAGGTAGTGGATGCCCTTCTCCACTGGTTCTGGAGGGGGCTAGGAGCCTATAATGCTTCATCCGGCCAAGGACTGAGGTAGTGGATGTGATACTTCACTGGTTCTGGAGGGGGCTTGGAGCCCAGAGTGCTTTATCCCGCCAAGGACTGAGGTAGTGGATGTGATACTCCACTGGCTCTGGGGGGGTGCTTTGTGCCCAGAGTGCTTCATCCTGCCAAGGACTGAGGTAGTGGATGCCTTTCTCCACTGGTTCTGGAGGGGGCCTGGTGCCCAGAGTGCTTCATCCTGCCAAGGACTGAGGTAGTGGATGTGATACTCCACTGGTTCTGGAGGAGGCTTTGTGTCTAGGGTGCTTCATACTCCCAAGGACTGAGGTAGTGGATGTGATACTCCACTGGTTCTGGAGGGGGCTTGGTGCCCAGAGTGCTTCATCCTGCCAAGGACTGAGGTGGTGGATTTGATACTCCACTGGTTCTGGAGGGGGCTTTGTGCCCAGAGTGCTTCATCCTGCCAAAGACTGAGGTAGTGGATGTGATACTCCTCTGGTTCTGGGGGGTGCTTTGTGCCCAGAGTGCTTCATCCTGCCAAGGACTGAGGTAGTGGATGCCTTTCTCCACTGGTTCTGGAGGGGGCTTGGTGCCCAGAGTGCTTCATCCTGCCAAGGACTGAGGTAGTAGATGTGATACTCCACTGGTACTGGAGGGGGCTTTGTGCCCAGAGTGCTTCATCCTGCCAAGGACTGAGGTAGTGGATGTGATACTCCACTGGTTCTGGGGGGGGGGGGGCTTTGTGCCCAGAGTGCTTCATCCTGCCAAGGACTGAGGTAGTGGATGCCTTTCTCCACTGGTTCTGGAGGGGGCTTTGTGTCTAGAGTGCTTCATCCTGCCAAGGACTGGGGTAGTGGATGTGATACTCCACTGGTTCTGGAGGGGTCTTGGTGCCCAGAGTGCTTCATCCTGCCAAGGACTGAGGTAGTGGATGTGATACTCCACTGGTTCTGGAGGGGGCTTTGTGCCCAGAGTGCTTCATCCTGCCAAGGACCAAGGTAGTGGATGCCTTTCTCCACTGGTTCTGGAGGGGGCTTGGTGTCCGAGTGCTTCATCCTGCCAAGGACTGAGGTATTGGATGTGATACTCCACTGGTTCTGGAGGGGGCTTTGAGCCCAGAGTGCTTCATTGTGCCAAGGACTGATGTAGTGGATGTGATACTCCACTAGTTCTGGAGGGGGCTTGGTGCCCAGAGTGCTTCATCCTGCCAAGGCCTGAGATAGTGGATGTGACACTCCACTGTTTCTGGAGGGGGCTTTGTGCCCAGAGTGCTTCATACTGCCAAGGACTGAGGTAGTGGATGTGATACTCCACTGGTTCTGGAGGGGGCTTGGTACCCAGAGTGCTTCATCCTGCGAAGGACTGAGGTAGTGGAGGTGATACTCCACTAGTTCTGGATGGGGGCTTTATGCCCAGAGTGCCTCATCCTGCCAAGGACTGAGGTAGTGGATGCCCTTCTCCACTGGTTCTGGAGGGGGCTTGGTGCCCAGAGTGCTTCATCCTGCCAAGGACTGAGGTAGTGGGTGTGATACTCCACTGGTTCTGGAGGGGGCTTGGTGCCCAGAGTGCTTTATCCCGCCAAGGACTGAGGTAGTGGATGTGATACTCCACTTGTTCTGGGGGGGTGCTTTGTGCCCAGAGTGCTTCATCCTTCCAAGGACTGAGGTAGTGGATGTGATACTCTACTGGTTCTGGAGGGGGCTTGGTGCCCAGAGTGCTTCATCCTGCCAAGGACTGAGGTAGTGGATTCCTTTCTCCACTGGTTCTGGAGGGGACTTTGTGCCCAGAGTTCTTCATCCTGCCAAGAACTGAGGTAGTGGATGTGATACTGTACTGGTTCTGGAGGGGGCTTGGTGCCCAGAGTTCTTAATCCTGCCAAGTACTGAGGTAGTGGATGTGATACTCCACTGGTTCTGGAGGGGGCTTTGTGCCCAGAGTGCTTCATCCTGCCAAGGACTGAGTTAGTGGATGCCTTTCTCCACTGGTTCTGGAGGGGGCTTTGTGCCTAGAGTGCTTCATCCTGCCAAGGACTGAGGTAGTGGATGTGTTACTCCACTGGTTCTGGATGGGGCTTGGTGCCCAGAGTGCTTCATCCTGCCAAGGACTGAGGTAGTGGATGTGATACTCCACTAGTTCTGGAGGGGGCTTGGTGCCCAGAGTGCTTCATCCTGCCAAGGCCTGAGATAGTGGATGTGACACTCCACTGTTTCTGGAGGGGGCTTTGTGCCCAGAGTGCTTCATACTGCCAAGGACTGAGGTAGTGGATGTGATACTCCACTGGTTCTGGAGGGGGCTTGGTACCCAGAGTGCTTCATCCTGCGAAGGACTGAGGTAGTGGAGGTGATACTCCACTGGTTCAGGATGGGGGCTTTATGCCCAGAGTGCCTCATCCTGCCAAGGACTGAGGTAGTGGATGCCCTTCTCCACTGGTTCTGGAGGGGGCTTGGTGCCCAGAGTGCTTCATCCTGCCAAGGACTGAGGTAGTGGGTGTGATACTCCACAGGTTCTGGAGGGGGCTTGGTGCCCAGAGTGCTTTATCCCGCCAAGGACTGAGGTAGTGGATGTGATACTCCACTTGTTCTGGGGGGGTGTTTTGTGCCCAGAGTGCTTCATCCTTCCAAGGACTGAGGTAGTGGATGTGATACTCTACTGGTTCTGGAGGGGGCTTGGTGCCCAGAGTGCTTCATCCTGCCAAGGACTGAGGTAGTGGATGCCTTTCTCCACTGGTTCTGGAGGGGACTTTGTGCCCAGAGTTCTTCATCCTGCCAAGAACTGAGGTAGTGGATGTGATACTCCACTGGTTCTGGAGGGGGCTTGGTGCCCAGAGTTCTTCATCCTGCCAAGGACTGAGGTAGTGGATGTGATACTCCACTGGTTCTGGAGGGGGCTTTGTGCCCAGAGTGCTTCATCCTGCCAAGGACTGAGGTAGTGGATGCCTTTCTCCACTGGTTCTGGAGGGGGCTTTGTGCCTAGAGTGCTTCATCCTGCCAAGGACTGAGGTAGTGGATATGATACTCCACTGGTTCTGGATGGGGGCTTTATGCCCAGAGTGCCTCATCCTGCCAAGGACTGAGGTAGTGGATGCCCTTCTCCACTGGTTCTGGAGGGGGCTTGGTGCCCAGAGTGCTTCATCCTGCCAAGGACTGAGGTAGTGGGTGTGATACTCCACTGGTTCTGGAGGGGGTTGGTGCCCAGAGTGCTTTATCCCGCCAAGAACTGAGGTAGTGGATGTGATACTCCACTGGTTCTGGGGGGGTGCTTTGTGCCCAGAGTGCTTCATCCTGCCAAGGACTGAGGTAGTGGATGTGATACTCCACTGGTTCTGGAGGGGGCTTGGTGCCCAGAGTGCTTCATCCTGCCAAGGACTGAGGTAGTGGATGTGCTACTCCACTGGTTCTGGAGGGGGCTTTGTGCCCAGAGTGCTTCATCCTGCCAAGGACCGAGGTATTGGATGCCTTTCTCCACTGGTTCTGGAGGGGGCTTGGTGCCCGAGTGCTTCATCCTGCCAAGGACTGAGGTAGTGGATGTGATACTCCACTGGTTCTGGAGGGGGCTTTGAGCCCAGAGTGCTTCATCCTGCCAAGGACTGAGGTAGTGGATGTGATACTCCACTAGTTCTGGAGGGGGCTTGGTGCCCAGAGTGCTTCATCCTGCCAAGGCCTGAGGTAGTGGATGTGACACTCCACTGTTTCTGGAGGGGGCTTTGTGCCCAGAGTGCTTCATACTGCCAAGGACTGAGGTAGTGGATGTGATACTCCACTGGTTCTGGAGGGGGCTTGGTACCCAGAGTGCTTCATCCTGCGAAGGACTGAGGTAGTGGATGTGATTCTGGAGGGGGCTTTATGCCCAGAGTGCCTCATCCTGTCAAGGACTGAGGTAGTGGATGCCCTTCTCCACTGGTTCTGGAGGGGGCTAGGAGCCTATAATGCTTCATCCGGCCAAGGACTGAGGTAGTGGATGTGATACTTCACTGGTTCTGGAGGGGGCTTGGAGCCCAGAGTGCTTTATCCCGCCAAGGACTGAGGTAGTGGATGTGATACTCCACTGGCTCTGGGGGGGTGCTTTGTGCCCAGAGTGCTTCATCCTGCCAAGGACTGAGGTAGTGGATGCCTTTCTCCACTGGTTCTGGAGGGGGCCTGGTGCCCAGAGTGCTTCATCCTGCCAAGGACTGAGGTAGTGGATGTGATACTCCACTGGTTCTGGAGGAGGCTTTGTGTCTAGGGTGCTTCATACTCCCAAGGACTGAGGTAGTGGATGTGATACTCCACTGGTTCTGGAGGGGGCTTGGTGCCCAGAGTGCTTCATCCTGCCAAGGACTGAGGTGGTGGATTTGATACTCCACTGGTTCTGGAGGGGGCTTTGTGCCCAGAGTGCTTCATCCTGCCAAAGACTGAGGTAGTGGATGTGATACTCCTCTGGTTCTGGGGGGTGCTTTGTGCCCAGAGTGCTTCATCCTGCCAAGGACTGAGGTAGTGGATGCCTTTCTCCACTGGTTCTGGAGGGGGCTTGGTGCCCAGAGTGCTTCATCCTGCCAAGGACTGAGGTAGTAGATGTGATACTCCACTGGTACTGGAGGGGGCTTTGTGCCCAGAGTGCTTCATCCTGCCAAGGACTGAGGTAGTGGATGTGATACTCCACTGGTTCTGGGGGGGGGGGGGGGCTTTGTGCCCAGAGTGCTTCATCCTGCCAAGGACTGAGGTAGTGGATGCCTTTCTCCACTGGTTCTGGAGGGGGCTTTGTGTCTAGAGTGCTTCATCCTGCCAAGGACTGGGGTAGTGGATGTGATACTCCACTGGTTCTGGAGGGGTCTTGGTGCCCAGAGTGCTTCATCCTGCCAAGGACTGAGGTAGTGGATGTGATACTCCACTGGTTCTGGAGGGGGCTTTGTGCCCAGAGTGCTTCATCCTGCCAAGGACCAAGGTAGTGGATGCCTTTCTCCACTGGTTCTGGAGGGGGCTTGGTGTCCGAGTGCTTCATCCTGCCAAGGACTGAGGTATTGGATGTGATACTCCACTGGTTCTGGAGGGGGCTTTGAGCCCAGAGTGCTTCATTGTGCCAAGGACTGATGTAGTGGATGTGATACTCCACTAGTTCTGGAGGGGGCTTGGTGCCCAGAGTGCTTCATCCTGCCAAGGCCTGAGATAGTGGATGTGACACTCCACTGTTTCTGGAGGGGGCTTTGTGCCCAGAGTGCTTCATACTGCCAAGGACTGAGGTAGTGGATGTGATACTCCACTGGTTCTGGAGGGGGCTTGGTACCCAGAGTGCTTCATCCTGCGAAGGACTGAGGTAGTGGAGGTGATACTCCACTAGTTCTGGATGGGGGCTTTATGCCCAGAGTGCCTCATCCTGCCAAGGACTGAGGTAGTGGATGCCCTTCTCCACTGGTTCTGGAGGGGGCTTGGTGCCCAGAGTGCTTCATCCTGCCAAGGACTGAGGTAGTGGGTGTGATACTCCACTGGTTCTGGAGGGGGCTTGGTGCCCAGAGTGCTTTATCCCGCCAAGGACTGAGGTAGTGGATGTGATACTCCACTTGTTCTGGGGGGGTGCTTTGTGCCCAGAGTGCTTCATCCTTCCAAGGACTGAGGTAGTGGATGTGATACTCTACTGGTTCTGGAGGGGGCTTGGTGCCCAGAGTGCTTCATCCTGCCAAGGACTGAGGTAGTGGATTCCTTTCTCCACTGGTTCTGGAGGGGACTTTGTGCCCAGAGTTCTTCATCCTGCCAAGAACTGAGGTAGTGGATGTGATACTGTACTGGTTCTGGAGGGGGCTTGGTGCCCAGAGTTCTTAATCCTGCCAAGTACTGAGGTAGTGGATGTGATACTCCACTGGTTCTGGAGGGGGCTTTGTGCCCAGAGTGCTTCATCCTGCCAAGGACTGAGGTAGTGGATGCCTTTCTCCACTGGTTCTGGAGGGGGCTTTGTGCCTAGAGTGCTTCATCCTGCCAAGGACTGAGGTAGTGGATGTGTTACTCCACTGGTTCTGGATGGGGCTTGGTGCCCAGAGTGCTTCATCCTGCCAAGGACTGAGGTAGTGGATGTGATACTCCACTAGTTCTGGAGGGGGCTTGGTGCCCAGAGTGCTTCATCCTGCCAAGGCCTGAGATAGTGGATGTGACACTCCACTGTTTCTGGAGGGGGCTTTGTGCCCAGAGTGCTTCATACTGCCAAGGACTGAGGTAGTGGATGTGATACTCCACTGGTTCTGGAGGGGGCTTGGTACCCAGAGTGCTTCATCCTGCGAAGGACTGAGGTAGTGGAGGTGATACTCCACTGGTTCAGGATGGGGGCTTTATGCCCAGAGTGCCTCATCCTGCCAAGGACTGAGGTAGTGGATGCCCTTCTCCACTGGTTCTGGAGGGGGCTTGGTGCCCAGAGTGCTTCATCCTGCCAAGGACTGAGGTAGTGGGTGTGATACTCCACAGGTTCTGGAGGGGGCTTGGTGCCCAGAGTGCTTTATCCCGCCAAGGACTGAGGTAGTGGATGTGATACTCCACTTGTTCTGGGGGGGTGCTTTGTGCCCAGAGTGCTTCATCCTTCCAAGGACTGAGGTAGTGGATGTGATACTCTACTGGTTCTGGAGGGGGCTTGGTGCCCAGAGTGCTTCATCCTGCCAAGGACTGAGGTAGTGGATGCCTTTCTCCACTGGTTCTGGAGGGGACTTTGTGCCCAGAGTTCTTCATCCTGCCAAGAACTGAGGTAGTGGATGTGATACTCCACTGGTTCTGGAGGGGGCTTGGTGCCCAGAGTTCTTCATCCTGCCAAGGACTGAGGTAGTGGATGTGATACTCCACTGGTTCTGGAGGGGGCTTTGTGCCCAGAGTGCTTCATCCTGCCAAGGACTGAGGTAGTGGATGCCTTTCTCCACTGGTTCTGGAGGGGGCTTTGTGCCTAGAGTGCTTCATCCTGCCAAGGACTGAGGTAGTGGATATGATACTCCACTGGTTCTGGATGGGGCTTGGTGCCCAGAGTGCTTCATCCTGCCAAGGACTGAGGTAGTGGATGTGATACTCCACTGGTTCTGGAGGGGGCTTTGTGCCCAGAGTGCTTCATCCTGCCAAGGACTGAGGTAGTGGATGTGATACTCCACTGGTTCTGGGGGGGTGCTTGGTGCCCAGAGTGCTTCATCCTGCCAAGGACTGAGGGAGTGGATGCCTTTCTCCACTGGTTCTGGAGGGGGCTTGGTGCCCAGAGTGCTTCATCCTGCCAAGGACTGAGGTAGTGGATGTGATACTCCACTGGTTCTGGAGGGGGCTTTGTGCCCAGAGTGCTTCATCCTGCCAAGGACTCAGGTAGTGGATGTGATACTCCATTGGTTCTGGAGGGGGGGCTTTGTGCCCAGAGTGCTTCATCCTGCCAAGGACTGAGGTAGTGGATGTGATACTCCACTGGTTCTGGGGGGGTGCTTGGTGCTCAGAGTGCTTCATCCTGCCAAGGACTGAGGGAGTGGATGCCTTTCTCCACTGGTTCTGGAGGGGGCTTGGTGCCCAGAGTGCTTCATCCTGCCAAGGACTGAGGTAGTGGATGTGATACTCCACTGATTCTGGAGGGGGCTTGGCGCCCAGAGTGCTTTATCCTGCCAAGGACTGAGGTAGTGGATGTGATACTCCACTGGTTCTGAAGGGGGCTTGGTGCCCAGAGTGCTTCATCCTGCCAAGAACTGAGGTAGTGGATGTGATACTCCACTGGTTCTGGAGGGGGCTTTGTGCCCAGAGTGCTTCATCCTGCCAAGGACTGAGGTAGTGGATGCCTTTCTCCACTGGTTCTGGAGGGGGCTTGGTGCCCAGAGTGCTTCATCCTGCCAAGGACTGAGGTAGTGGATGTGATACTACACTGGTTCTGGAGGGGGCTTGGTGACAGAGTGCTTCATCCTGCCAAGGACTGAGGTAGTGGATGTGATACTCCACTGGTTCTGGAGGGGGCTTTGTGCCCAGAGGGCTTCATCCTGCCAAGGACTGAGGTAGTGGATGTGATACTCCACTGGTTCTGAAGGGGGCTTGGCGCCCAGAGTGCTTTATCCTGCCAAGGACTGAGGTAGTGGATGTGATACTCCACTGGTTCTGGAGGGGGCTTGGTGCCCAGAGCGCTTCATCTTGCCAAGAACTGAGGTAGTGGATGCCTTTCTCCACTGGTTCTGGAGGGGGCTTGGCGCCCAGAGTGCTTTATCCTGCCAAGGACTGAGGTAGTGGATGTGATACTCCACTGGTTCTGAAGGGGGCTTGGTGCCCAGAGTGCTTCATCCTGCCAAGAACTGAGGTAGTGGATGTGATACTCCACTGGTTCTGGAGGGGGCTTTGTGCCCAGAGTGCTTCATCCTGCCAAGGACTGAGGTAGTGGATGCCTTTCTCCACTCGTTCTGGAGGGGGCTTGGTGCCCAGAGTGCTTCATCCTGCCAAGGACTGAGGTAGTGGATGTGATACTACACTGGTTCTGGAGGGGGCTTGGTGACAGAGTGCTTCATCCTGCCAAGGACTGAGGTAGTGGATGTGATACTCCACTGGTTCTGGAGGGGGCTTTGTGCCCAGAGGGCTTCATCCTGCCAAGGACTGAGGTAGTGGATGTGATACTCCACTGGTTCTGGAGGGGGCTTGGCGCCCAGAGTGCTTTATCCTGCCAAGGACTGAGGTAGTGGATGTGATACTCCACTGGTTCTGGAGGGGGCTTGGTGCCCAGAGTGCTTCATCTTGCCAAGAACTGAGGTAATGGATGTGATAATCCACTGTTTCTGGAGGGGGCTTTGTGGCCAGAGTGCTTCATACTGCCAAGGACTGAGGTAGTGGATGTGATCCCCACTGGTTCTGGAGGGGGCTTGGTACCCATAGTGCTTCATCCTGCCAAGGACTGAGGTAGTGGATGTGATACTCCACTGGTTCTGGAGGGGGCTTTATGCCCAGAGTGCTTCATCCTGCCAAGGACTGAAGTAGTGGAGGCCCATCTCCACTGGTTCTGGAGGGGGCTTGGTGCCCAGAGTGCTTCATCCTGCCAAGGACTGAGGTAGTGAATGTGATACTCCACTGGTTCTGGAGGGGGCTTGGTGCCCAGAGTGCTTCATCCCGTCGAGGACTGAGGTAGTGGATGTGATACTCCACTGGTTCTGGTGGGGTGTTTTGTGCCCAGAGTGCTTCATCCTGCCAAGGACTGAGGGAGTGGATGCCTTTCTCCACTGGTTCTGGAGGGGGCTTGGTGCCCAGAGTGCTTCATCCTGCCAAGGACTGAGGTAGTGGATGTGATACTCCACTGGTTCTGGAGGGGGCTTTGTGCCCAGAGTGCTTCATCCTGCCAAGGACTCAGGTAGTGGATGTGATACTCCACTTGTTCTGGAGGGGGCTTTGTACCCAGAGTGCTTCATCCTGCCAAGGACTGAGGTAGTGGATGCCCTTCTCCACTGGTTCTGGAGGGGGCTTGGTGCCCAGAGTGCTTCATCCTACCAAGGACTGAGGTAGTGGATCTGATACTCCACTGGTTCTGGAGGGGGCTTGGTGCCCAGAGTGCTTCATCCTGCCAAGGACTGAGGTAGTGGATGTGATACTCCACTGGTTCTGGAGGGGCTTTGTGCCCAGAGTGCCTCATCCTGCCAAGGACTGAGGTAGTGGATGCCTTTCTCCACTGGTTCTGGAGGGGGCTTGGTGCCCAGAGTGCTTCATCCTGCCAAGGACTGAGGTAGTGGATGTGATACTCCACTGGTTCTGGAGGGGGCTTGGTGCCCGAGTGCTTCATCCTGCCAAGGACTGAGGTAGTGGATGTGATTCTCCACTGGTTCTGGAGGGGGCTTTGTGCCCAGAGTGCTTCATCCTGCCAAGGACTGAGGTAGTGGATGTGATACTCCACTGGTTCTGGAGGGGGCTTGGTGCCCAGAGTGCTTCATCCTGCCAAGGACTGAGGTAGTGGATGTAATACTCCACTGGTTCTGGAGGGGGCTTTGTGCCCAGAGTGCTTCAACCTGCCAAGGACTGAGGTAGTTGATGCCTTTCTCCACTGGTTCTGGAGGGAGCTTGGTGCCCAGAGTGCTTCATCCTGCCAAGGACTGAGGTAGTGGATGTGATACTCCACTGGTTCTGGAGGGGGCTTTGTGCCCAGAGTGCTTCATCCTGCCAAGGACTGAGGTAGTGGATGCCTTTCTCCACTGGTTCTGGAGGGGGCTTGGCGCCCAGAGTGCTTTATCCTGCCAAGGACTGAGGTAGTGGATGTGATACTCCACTGGTTCTGAAGGGGGCTTGGTGCCCAGAGTGCTTCATCCTGCCAAGAACTGAGGTAGTGGATGTGATACTCCACTGGTTCTGGAGGGGGCTTTGTGCCCAGAGTGCTTCATCCTGCCAAGGACTGAGGTAGTGGATGCCTTTCTCCACTGGTTCTGGAGGGGGCTTGGTGCCCAGAGTGCTTCATCCTGCCAAGGACTGAGGTAGTGGATGTGATACTACACTGGTTCTGGAGGGGGCTTGGTGACAGAGTGCTTCATCCTGCCAAGGACTGAGGTAGTGGATGTGATACTCCACTGGTTCTGGAGGGGGCTTTGTGCCCAGAGGGCTTCATCCTGCCAAGGACTGAGGTAGTGGATGTGATACTCCACTGGTTCTGGAGGGGGCTTGGCGCCCAGAGTGCTTTATCCTGCCAAGGACTGAGGTAGTGGATGTGATACTCCACTGGTTCTGGAGGGGGCTTGGTGCCCAGAGTGCTTCATCTTGCCAAGAACTGAGGTACTGGATGTGATAATCCACTGTTTCTGGAGGGGGCTTTGTGGCCAGAGTGCTTCATACTGCCAAGGACTGAGGTAGTGGATGTGATCCCCACTGGTTCTGGAGGGGGCTTGGTACCCATAGTGCTTCATCCTGCCAAGGACTGAGGTAGTGGATGTGATACTCCACTGGTTCTGGAGGGGGCTTTATGCCCAGAGTGCTTCATCCTGCCAAGGACTGAAGTAGTGGAGGCCCATCTCCACTGGTTCTGGAGGGGGCTTGGTGCCCAGAGTGCTTCATCCTGCCAAGGACTGAGGTAGTGAATGTGATACTCCACTGGTTCTGGAGGGGGCTTGGTGCCCAGAGTGCTTCATCCCGTCGAGGACTGAGGTAGTGGATGTGATACTCCACTGGTTCTGGTGGGGTGTTTTGTGCCCAGAGTGCTTCATCCTGCCAAGGACTGAGGGAGTGGATGCCTTTCTCCACTGGTTCTGGAGGGGGCTTGGTGCCCAGAGTGCTTCATCCTGCCAAGGACTGAGGTAGTGGATGTGATACTCCACTGGTTCTGGAGGGGGCTTTGTGCCCAGAGTGCTTCATCCTGCCAAGGACTCAGGTAGTGGATGTGATACTCCACTTGTTCTGGAGGGGGCTTTGTACCCAGAGTGCTTCATCCTGCCAAGGACTGAGGTAGTGGATGCCCTTCTCCACTGGTTCTGGAGGGGGCTTGGTGCCCAGAGTGCTTCATCCTACCAAGGACTGAGGTAGTGGATCTGATACTCCACTGGTTCTGGAGGGGGCTTGGTGCCCAGAGTGCTTCATCCTGCCAAGGACTGAGGTAGTGGATGTGATACTCCACTGGTTCTGGAGGGGCTTTGTGCCCAGAGTGCCTCATCCTGCCAAGGACTGAGGTAGTGGATGCCTTTCTCCACTGGTTCTGGAGGGGGCTTGGTGCCCAGAGTGCTTCATCCTGCCAAGGACTGAGGTAGTGGATGTGATACTCCACTGGTTCTGGAGGGGGCTTGGTGCCCGAGTGCTTCATCCTGCCAAGGACTGAGGTAGTGGATGTGATTCTCCACTGGTTCTGGAGGGGGCTTTGTGCCCAGAGTGCTTCATCCTGCCAAGGACTGAGGTAGTGGATGTGATACTCCACTGGTTCTGGAGGGGGCTTGGTGCCCAGAGTGCTTCATCCTGCCAAGGACTGAGGTAGTGGATGTAATACTCCACTGGTTCTGGAGGGGGCTTTGTGCCCAGAGTGCTTCAACCTGCCAAGGACTGAGGTAGTTGATGCCTTTCTCCACTGGTTCTGGAGGGAGCTTGGTGCCCAGAGTGCTTCATCCTGCCAAGGACTGAGGTAGTGGATGTGATACTCCACTGGTTCTGGAGGGGGCTTTGTGCCCAGAGTGCTTCATCCTGCCAAGGACTGAGGTAGTGGATGCCTTTCTCCACTGGTTCTGGAGGGGGCTTGGCGCCCAGAGTGCTTTATCCTGCCAAGGACTGAGGTAGTGGATGTGATACTCCACTGGTTCTGAAGGGGGCTTGGTGCCCAGAGTGCTTCATCCTGCCAAGAACTGAGGTAGTGGATGTGATACTCCACTGGTTCTGGAGGGGGCTTTGTGCCCAGAGTGCTTCATCCTGCCAAGGACTGAGGTAGTGGATGCCTTTCTCCACTGGTTCTGGAGGGGGCTTGGTGCCCAGAGTGCTTCATCCTGCCAAGGACTGAGGTAGTGGATGTGATACTACACTGGTTCTGGAGGGGGCTTGGTGACAGAGTGCTTCATCCTGCCAAGGACTGAGGTAGTGGATGTGATACTCCACTGGTTCTGGAGGGGGCTTTGTGCCCAGAGGGCTTCATCCTGCCAAGGACTGAGGTAGTGGATGTGATACTCCACTGGTTCTGGAGGGGGCTTGGCGCCCAGAGTGCTTTATCCTGCCAAGGACTGAGGTAGTGGATGTGATACTCCACTGGTTCTGGAGGGGGCTTGGTGCCCAGAGTGCTTCATCTTGCCAAGAACTGAGGTAATGGATGTGATAATCCACTGTTTCTGGAGGGGGCTTTGTGGCCAGAGTGCTTCATACTGCCAAGGACTGAGGTAGTGGATGTGATCCCCACTGGTTCTGGAGGGGCTTGGTACCCATAGTGCTTCATCCTGCCAAGGACTGAGGTAGTGGATGTGATACTCCACTGGTTCTGGAGGGGGCTTTATGCCCAGAGTGCTTCATCCTGCCAAGGACTGAAGTAGTGGAGGCCCATCTCCACTGGTTCTGGTGGGGGCTTGGTGCCCAGAGTGCTTCATCCTGCCAAGGACTGAGGTAGTGAATGTGATACTCCACTGGTTCTGGAGGGGGCTTGGTGCCCAGAGTGCTTCATCCCGTCGAGGACTGAGGTAGTGGATGTGATACTCCACTGGTTCTGGTGGGGTGTTTTGTGCCCAGAGTGCTTCATCCTGCCAAGGACTGAGGGAGTGGATGCCTTTCTCCAATGGTTCTGGAGGGGGCTTGGTGCCCAGAGTGCTTCATCCTGCCAAGGACTGAGGTAGTGGATATGACACTCCACTGACGGTGGGGCAATATCGAAGCTGCCCAGGCCCCTGGAACTGACCACCAGCCTCGTACGAATTACCACTGGGGATGGCAGCCATGTCTGTGGTGGTGCCACTGGCTCAGTATGTCGCGCGGCCGCTGGCTGTCCTTGCGGCAAGGTCAGTAGCGGCGGTGCTTGCGGCGGTCATTGGTGCGGCGGTGCTTGCGGTGGTCATTGTGCTGGCGGTGCTGGTGGGGCCTCACTGACTGCGGTGCAGGTGGCTGGCTCACTGACTGCCGTGCTGGTGTCTGGCTCACTGACTGCTGTGCTGGTGGCGGTGTGAGTAGCGGCGGTGCTGGTGGTGGGCTCACTGACCGCGGTGCTGATGAAGGGCACAGTGTCTGCGGTGCTGGTGAAGGGCTCAGTATCTGGGGTTCTGGCGGCGGTGTCCGTGGCGGCGGTGCACGTGGCGGTGCCGGTGGCGTTCTTGTCCGCAGTGCAGGTTGGCGGCGACATTGGCTTGCCCTTCTTTTTCAGGCCCTTCCCCACCTTGGATGGTGGCGCAGCTGTCTTGCCACTCCCAACTATTGTCTTGGCTGAGCCCTTGGTGGCAGGTGTTTTGGCCTTCTCCCTCCGGGATGTGGGCAACTTCTTCTGTTTTGGAGGTGGGGGAATGTCCTTGGACTCAGTCCTTGGGACACTGGCAGCCCTGTTGCTTGGCGCACTCCAGAATCCGGATATTGCTGGCACCACTGTGCCCGGTGATGTGGTGGCTGAGGTGCTGGGTTGGGACCTGGAAAGGCGGGCCCTAGGGGACGGACGGGGGGAGGTGTAGGGAAGAGGTCAACATTTGAGAGGAAAAGCTTTTTTGACACACTGGGACGGGTAGATGGAGGGGGTTTGGGAGTGGAGGAAGAGGTATTATTTGTAGGAGGTGTTCGTATGCTGACTTTGGGTGAAGGTGCATGGGCTGGAGGCTGTCGTGAGGTGGATGGCTGTTGGGTGTGTGACTGCGTTTGTGTAGTTTGAGAGCAGGTCTCACAGATACACTGGGAGAGGACACAGGGGATGTGTGAATGGTAGTGGGGGTGGTGAGCGCATGTGAGTGGTGTGTGTTGATGGGCGTGCTGGTGATGGAGGTAGTGGCTGAAGGTGTAGTGCATGCAGGTGTGAGTGGAGACGTGACAGGGAGGGAGGAGGGAGACTTGGAGGAGGGGGACACAGAGGAGGCAGTGGATGTTGGTATGTGTGCATGGGTATGATGCTTGTGTGAGTGCTTGTGGGATGTGTGGTGATTATGTTTGCCAAAGCCACCCTTGTGTACTGAGATGTGTGCATGCTGGTCTGATGGTGTGCTTGGGAAAGGCTGAGGTACTGGGGATTGGGTCTGGGTGGAGGAAGTTGGAGGGGGAGGCTGGACACAGGGACAATGGCTGCCATCAGTGCAGAGGCCAGAGCCTGAAATGCTCGCTGTTGCGCTGCCTGGCCAGAATGAATGCCCTTCAGGTATGTATTTGTCTGTTGCAACTGCCTCTCTACACCCTGGATGGCATTCAGAATCGTAGAATGCCCAACAGTGAGGGATCTGAGGAGGTCAATAGCCTCCTCACTGAAGACAGCAGGGCTGACTGGGGCAGGGCCTGAGGTGCCTGGGGCGAAGGAGATGCCCACCCTCCTGGGTGAGCGGCCACGAGACACATGCTGAGGGGCTGCTGGGAGGGTGGTGCTGGTAGGGGGTGTGGCGGCTGTACCTGTAGATGCTGTGGGCACAGAGGGGCCCGCCACCGCAAGGGAGCTCCCATCAGAGGAACAGTCATTGTCGCTGGTCTCAGCTCCTGTCCCCGCAGTGGAGCTCCCCTCGCCTCCGTCCCACTGGTGACTTCAGACTCCGTTGTCTCACCCTCCAGGGCCATGTGGGATGCAGCTCCTTCCTGCTCTGGTGGCACAGCTCCTCCGCCTGATGATGCTAATGCACACAAGAACAGGGAGACCATAAAAAGGGGGGTAAGAAAAAAGAAAGACATGTTCAGTGCATACAATACCACTACTGTCGGCGGACACTACAGACACAGCAGCCCTCTGCAGTACGCCATGCACTTAGAGTTCCCTAATTAATCACAGGGACATGGGGTACATGGCCTATGCCCAATTGCTGCACACATAGAAGTCACAGGAGCCTGACTAGGTGTAGATGGCTTTTACCACTGTTGAGAATGGGGTGCCACTTAGCCTGCCTCACAAAGGGTCCTTGCCTACAAAGCTTGCCCTATCCTAGGGGAACCCACTGCCCACCTCCCCCATCCAGACACCTCCAATGCACGCAGAGTCAGATGGATGTGACGGTACTCACCCCCTTCTGGCTGCTGTGATGCCCTCAAGCGCCCATCTAACTCCGGATAGGGCACCGCCAGGATCCGGAACATCAGGGGGGGTCATGGTGCGACGGGCACCCCTCCCACGTTGGGAGGCCATCCTCAGCTGAGCCTCCAGCGTCTTCTTGCTCCAGCTGCAAAGGTCCTCCCATCTTTTACGGCATTGGGTGCTCCGTCTGTGGCGGACCACCAGGGTCCAAACGTCCTTGGTGATGGCACGCCATATATCCTTCTTCTGGTGGGCGCTGACCTAGAGGAATAGTACAGGGGAAAATGTAAAACTTTAACCGTCCGGACCATCACAGTCATTGTCCCACGTTCCCACCCTTGCCCTGACGCACATACACTCACCGTCCGATCATGCAAGCCTTATCTCCCCCCGTATCTTCCATCCACACCACTCCAAACAGGCATTGCCCATACAGCATGCTCACAGTGTACTCATATGTTTGTCTGGAGGACCATAGAGTAGCGTGTAAAAGGGGAGGACCCCATCCACTAGTTTATCCAAATCCTCCGATGTGAAGGCAGGGGCCCTTTCCCCAGACACATGAGCCATTGTCGCTTCCAGACTGAGGTCACAGCAGCACTTGCAGTGTAGGTCCTCTCCTGTCAAAGATCAGGTATCAAGTGAGTGAACAGACAGAAAATGGCGGTCACGTCTGCGGCGGTGCGTACCGTCACCGCCGGTGTACATCGTCATTGGCTCCTGGAACCCATAGGGCCCAATGTTAACCAATGCAGGATTGCACCACGGTCTTCGACCGCCTACCGCGACGGTGTAGAACGCCAGCGCAGTTACCTCATATCCCCTTGTCCCACATTACAGGTCAGGTAGCCGACATTTCAGGGGGCCACATGGCATCAATTTTTAATGCGTCGCACATATATAGGCCTTGCATATACACAGAGACAGGCACATAGCGTATTGACAAATGTGTGCAATAAAATTGTTTTTTACTTCCTCAGTGTTGGCTGACTCTGTGCTCGCTGTTCTCATCGATAGGGCACGTCAGCTGGGGCATGTGAGGAAATGGCGGCATCCTCCGGTGTACAGACCGCTGGTGGACCTGTCGACAATGGAAGAGAGACATGTAATAGTCACCTACAGACTTGATCGTGCCACAATCCAGGAACTGTGTGCCCAGTTGGAGCCAGACCTGATGTCAGCTATCCGCCATCCCACAGGAACCCCTCCTCTAATGCAGGTCCTGTCCGTACTCCATTTCCTGGCAAGTGGGTCTTTTCAAACAACAGTGGCCATAGCATCAGGGATGTCCCAGCCTATGTTCTCCAACTTGTTATCCAGAGTGTTGTCTGCCCTGCTGAAACACATGCGCAGCTACATCATGTTCCCTCAGGTGGAGGATTTGCCGACAGTGAAAGGTGACTTCTATGCCCTGGGACATATCCCCAATATCATTGGTTCCATTGATGGGACACATGTGGCCTTGGTCCCCCGCCGCCAAAGTGAACAGATGTACAGAAACCGGAAGAGCTACCATTCTATGAATGTGCAGATGGTGTGTTTGGCCGACCAGTACATCTACCATATGAACGCCAAGTTTCCTGGCTCAGTGGATGACGCTTACATTCTGAGGAATAGCAGCATCGCTTACGTGATGGGGCAAGTCCAGAAGCACTGTGTGTGGCTAATAGGTGAGGGCAAGGACCCTATACCCTGTGAATAGTTGTCTGGGTCTGGGGTTGTCCCTAAGGGTTAGTTTGTGTCTAACAGATTTCCCTCGACATTTGCAGGTGACTCTGGTTACCCCAACCTGTCATGGCTACTGACCCCAGTGAGAAATCCCAGGACAAGGGCAGAGGAATGCTACAATGAGGCACATGGGTGAACTAGGAGAGTGATAGAAAGGACCTTCAGCCTCCTGAAGGCCAAGTTCCAGTGCCTCCATGTAACAGGTGGTTTCTTCTACTACTCACCAAAGAAGGTGTGCCAGATCATCGTGGCCTGCTGTATGCTGCACAACTTGGCTTTGCGATGACAGGTGCCTTTTCTGCAGGAGGAGGGTCCAGAAGGAGGTCTTGTGGCAGCTGTGGAGCCTGTGGACAGTGAAGAAGAAGAGGCAGAAGAAGAGGACATAGACAACAGAAACAACGTGGTCCAGCAATACTTCCAGTGAGACACAGGTAAGAAGACATCACTGCCTCCTACATCTGATAAAATTGTTAGACCTATCATCTGTCTGTCACTTTCACCCAGTGTATGGACCCTGAATTGTCACTTTGCCTTTCCATTTCACAGATGTGGCTCCCACTGTGTGACCTCTGCTATGTTACCTCATGGACTAGAGCTGTGTGATATAGGCATGTTGACAATAGAATGGACATTGCTATTTTCCTCAGTTATTGCAAATACACATTTGTTAAAGCACAGACTGATTCCAGATTGTTTTGTGATTCAAGGATGTTTATTTAAGTGCTAAATAGTGGAAGGGGTTGTAAAATGGTCAGGGGTGATGGTGGAGGGATGTCCATTGCAGAGTCCAGTTATTAGTCTCACAGGTGCATTGTCCAAAGGGGCATAGAAAGTGGAGCTAAGGATGGACAGGGGGGCAAAGTGGGACAGAAGGATGACATTCAGGGTGGTGTCATTTCTTGGCGGGGTCTTGGCATTGTTCTCTGTTCTTGTCCTGGATCTCAGGGACCGCTTGCGGGGTGGTTCTCCATCTGCATCGGGTGGGGTGCTGGTGTCACGGTCCTGTGGCAGTGCCTCCTGTCCACTAGCGCCGGCGGAGGTGGTGGGCAGTTCATCGTCCAGGCTAGTGTCAGGGGCCCATTGTTGTGCCACAGTGTCCCTCCTGGTGTTCACAAGGTCCTTCAGCACCTTTACAATGGTGCTCAGGGTGGTATTGATGGACTTAAGTTCCTCCCTGAACCCCAAATACTGTTCCTCCTGCAGTCGATGGGTCTCCTGAAACTTGGCCAGTGCCATTGCCATCGCCTCCTGGGAATGATGGTACACTCCCATAATGTTGGAGAGGGCCTCGTGGAGAGTGGGTTCCCTGGGCCTGTCCTCCCCCTGTCGCACAGCAGACCTCCCAGTTCCCTGGTTTTCCTGGGCCTCTGTCCCCTGAACTGTGTGCCCACTGTCACTGGCCCCAGGTCCCTGCTGTTCTTGGGTTTGTGGGTTTGCCTGGGTTCCCTGTAGTGGTAGACACACTGCAGCTTGACGTGTCCTGGGGACAGAGGTATGGCCCGCTGGGTGGGTGCTGTGCTGGTGTTTCCTGAGGGGGGAGGCTCTGTGGTGGCCTGTGACTGTGTCAGGGGAACCGACTGTCCCGAGGTCCCACATTGGCCGGGCTGGTCATCTTCATCCAGTTGGACAGAGCTGCTGTCATCTCTGTGGGCCTCTTCTGTGGGGGGGGGGGTGTACATGCCTGGAACCTCTTGTCCGGTGACTTTGGGTAGGGGTCCTGCAGGGGTGTAAAGGCATGATTATTGCATCTGTGTGTGCCATGGTGTGCAATGGGTGGGTGACCCTGTACCCCAGTATTTACATTCTTGTGTAGGACCTTGTGTGATAATTGATTTGGGGTCTGTGTGGGGTATCTGTAGTGGACATGCTTTGGTGATGGGTTTCCATGCTTTGTTGTTGCATGCAGGGCTTGGTGTTGGGATGTGTGGGTTGTTATAATGGGACATATGTGAGGTGTTGGAGTGATGGGGGTGAGGGCGAGGGTGGGGGTATGTGATGGCATGCACGTAGGGTGGGGGATATGGTAGTTAAAGATTTGACTTACCAGAGTCCATTCCTCCAGCTACTCCTGCGAGGCCCTCAGGATGCAGTATAGCCAAGGCTTGCTCCTCCCAAGTTGTTAGTTGTGGGGGAGGAGGTGGGGGTCCGCCGCCAGTCCTCTGAACTGCAATGTGGTGTCTTGAGACCACGGAACGCACCTTCCCCCGTAGGTCGTTCCACCTCTTCCTGATGTCATCCTGTGTTCTTGGATGCTGTCCCACTGCGTTGACCCTGACCACAATTCTGAGCCATAGCTCCATCTTCCTAGCTATGGAGGTGTGCTGCACCTGTGATCCGAATAGCTGTGGCTCTACCCGGATGATTTCCTCCACTATGACCCTGGGCTCCTCCTCAGAAAACCTGGTGGGTCTTTGCGGTGCCATGGGGTGGTGTGGTTGATGTGTGAGGTAGTATGTGTTGTGATGTGTGAGGGGATGTGTTTGTGTGTGTTGTGTGAGGTGCGTGGATATTGTGTGAGTGATGGTGTTGAGTGCCTGCGGATGCTAGTTTGTTGATGGTGGTGTCTATCTCTGGCCTTCTGTCGCAATTCTGGTCATAAGGGATTGTGGGTGATGTGGGTGTGTGTTTTATATTGTATTCAGTGTGTGGGAGTGGTGTGTGTATGAGTATCAGGTGTGTGTATTTCGAATTGTCCAGTGTGGTTGTGTTTGGAAAATGTGTGTGTATTTTGAGCGTGGCGGTGTGTACCGCCAATGGTTTACTGCAATTGAAAAACCGCCACGTGGATTTGTGGGTCGTGATAGTGTGGGCGTATTCCTGTTGGCGTGATGGTGGAGGTTTTGTTATCACCAGTTTATCACTGACCTCTGGTGAGGCAGACTTGTGTAGGTGTCTGGATTTTGGCGGATTCCGAGCTGTGGGTCGTAAAAGCTGTAGTGGAATTCCGTGCCTGCCACGGTGTGTTGGCGGTCTTCTGCACGGCGGTAAGCGGGATTTACCGCCAATGTTGTAATGAGAGCCATAGTCTTCATCTCTCTTAACACAACCGCCTCTAACCCAACTCTACTATTCTTTCTCTGTCAGTTCCTCCTGCAATCTCTTAACTTCTTCCCAGGTACAATAGCAGTTAATAGTTAATATTAACTAGTAACAGTTAATAGGTGTTTTTATTGCTCCACTCCTCATTAAAAGAAGTGCAACTCAGAGCACAGAACCTTGCTTCTTCATCGGCATATGTATTACCCAAAGATATCATTTGATTTTCGATGTGCAGCACACAACTCCAATTTTTACAGACAACTGTAATGCTTTCAACAACTTGTTAACTTTGTCACCGTTTCTGATAGGGGATCCAAAATCGTGAACAATACCAAATTCATACTGAATTTCAGTGAAAATTGTCACTTTAAGCTGTTCAGAAACACAGCAGCCTCTAGTAAGAGCAATTAGTTCAGTTAATTGGGCAGAAAAGACTCCTTGGAGCCAGGAAGCTTCTATCACACCTGAGACTGTGCAACTTGCATTACCAGTTCTCAGATTCCCCTCTTTCTCTCTTAACCAGGAGCATCAATAAATATGGCATGGTCATTTTAATCTCAGGGGATATCTTGAAAGTCCGGTCTAGGCTTGGTGCACAATTCAGTCACATCAAGCGTCATCCTCGCGATCATCAACATTTTCAACAGGATTGGGCAAAAGTGTTGCCCGGTTCAGTACATTGCAATGCGTTATATTAATGCTAGGCGAACCAATAATGACCTGCTCATAACGGGTTAATCGTGCATTTGTCAGGTGTTGGGTCTTTGTATGGGTCAACAATAGCTCCACTGAGTGGGGAATGAAAACATTCAGGGGGTGGCACGTAACAATGCCTTCTCACTGTTCTGGTGCTAAGGGCTGCAACAGCCTTTAAAGAACCAGGCAGCACTGATGCTACAGCATCAAGTGTAGCAGAAAAATAAGCCACAGGCTTGTTTGCATTTCCATGCAACTGTGTCAAAACTGAGAGAGCACACCCATCCCTCTCACAAGCAAACAAAACGAAGAAAAACATTTTTTAATGTCAGCCATTTCCATAGCTGGGGCTCGGCATAAGCTTTCCTTCAGCTCTGTGAAGGCACACATGGAGCTGTCATCAATTGAAACCGGATCAGACAAATCCTTGTGTGTCGGTCTCTGTAAAGGCTTGGACAAAAAGGAAAAGTTTGAAATTGGCAGCAGTAGCCAACCACTTTCAGAAACATTCAGACGTCCTTCTGTGTAACAGTGAGATTCGTCTGCATAATAATTTAAATTCTCTCTTGAAACACCTTCCTCATCCCTTTTTCAATGTGATAACCTAAGTACAGGACTTCTTTCTTGCAATACTGTAACCTGGCTTGGGAAACCTTATGTCAATTTTCTCCTAAATGATTCAAGAGAGCTATGGTAGCGCTCCTGCATAAATCACAAGTATTTAAACAACCAAAAGGTCATCTATATATTGGATCAAAATTGAAAGACAGGGATGCCAGGTTCTTTTTTCAAAATCTGATAAACATTCATGGTGACTCCATATACCCTTGAGAAGTTCAGCACCATGCCAAAACACAACTGATGAATTTAAATGCAAAAAGAAATTGGCTAGCCTCCTGAAGGGGAATGGAAAAGAATGCCTGACATAAGTCAATGACTGTAAACCATTCCGCCTCACAGGGTATCTGGAATAAAATCACTGCAGGATTCGGTACTACTGGACAACATGGAACGTCAATCTACTTCACTTTTCTCAGATCCTGAACTATGCAGTACTTTACATTGGACTTCCACAATCCTAAAATAGGAGAGTTGGAGGGATTCCTAAAATTTCTTTCAATACACCTTGTTCAATCAGGCTATGTTTTGATGAGATGATTCCTGCTATTGTTTCAGGAGACATATTGTATGGAGGTATCTTTGGATATATTGCATTTAGCTTTACTATTATTTTCTTAGGCTCAACTTCTTTAATGAGTCCTATCTCCTCCCCTGAAAAATCCCACACCTCGGATGTCACTGTATCTTACAATTCTTCGGGCAAATTACTACATGTCATTACTGGGTACAGTGAGACACAGGTACTCTTCTACAATTTTACAGGGCACATCTTCTTCCTCATTTGTTTGGATTTCAATTCCTCAGGATGTGCAGCTAATGGGACAGTTTAGCTTACCCAACAGATTACATCCTAGCAAGTTTACAGGACTTGAATCGCAAACCACAAATTGTTGCTCATCTTCAAATGAACCTATTTTCACAGGCACATGCTCTGTTACAGGATTTGTTAACTGCTTATTTGCAACTCCTAATTCCTGAATTATTTTTCCTGAGACGGGCAAGTTTGGCACTTCTGTGGTTATGACAATAGAACATGTAGCTCCAGTGTCCATCAAGAGAGACGCATAGTGTCCCATAATGCTGGTATTTACATAGGGACCACGTTGATCTACTTCTTAGGATGCAGCTAGCATCCAGTCTTCATCATCAGAGCTATCTAGCTGGATCATCTGAAAGCTTGCCCTCACTCAAATCTAGCAAGGGCTATTGTGATGTTATCTGATTCATGTTTGTGTTTATGATGATTCACCTGTGGCTGCGGAACAACCATCTGCTGTTGCTGCTCCATACGGGCTTGTGGCACCTGTATCTGCTCTCCTGAGGACACATTCACATTTTGTACTCAGGGTCTTTGGGCTCTCTGTATTTGAACTTGATTACTGCCTTGAGTCTGAGTAACTCCAGCATTCTGTACCAAATTATTCACATTATTATAGGGATATTCCTTCCGCAAATGTCCCAAATTTCTGCATGCATGACAAGGATTTGTTTTCTTCAGCGTATGAATGTCAACAGCATTTCCACCTTGATCTACCTGAATACCACATCCCTCTAGGCTGAACAACATTACTCACTTGCTGTGGCACACCTTGCATTCCACCTGTATTCACCATAATCTGTGAGTTCTGATTCACTTCAGATGCAGCCTTCAAATGCATTACCTTTTCTTCCAGCTTTTTCTGATTCAAATCAAATTCATCGCTGCAGTGCTTTGCATACCGCAGATTCCCGTCAATCAGTTTGTTCTGCCAACAAATCAGGAGCTGTTGAATCCTCTCACTAATGTCTGACTTCAATCATCCTTGCACAAACTTAAACACAAAATGACCGGTATTTTTGGTTCTATTGTCTCTGTACCACTATGTTGTTTGAAAGTTTTTAACAGTCTCTCATAGTATGCATGAATCGACTCCCTCAATTCCTGGGCTGTTCTGTAAATGTTCTGCCAATCAATATCATTAAGGGACACTTGTTTTTTTAAAAACTCAATTACCTTGTAAAGACATTGCACCTGTAACTGGATCTCTCTGAAGCTCACAATCAAGCCAATCAACACTCTTTTTACAATCAATCCACAAATCTGCTGGAGCCACAATGTCAAACAATGTATTTAAATCTTCCCACAGGCACTTTGAAAGTTTCATGAATCTCTCTGTTTGTATCACTCTCAGTCTAGGGTAATGCTTTGTTAATGTCAATATGTCACTTCTACTCCAAGGGACATGTACATAACCTCCTCCAGGTATTTCTCTCATGGCCATCATTTTCACATTGTCCTCAGCTTGATTTGCTCCTGCCAAAAGCAAATTTAGCTTTGCATTCTTCTGATCTCTTTTCTTCATTTATCTTCCTTCCCACTCATCTATCACTCCCCATGCCTGCATGTGAGTATTCAATTACTTAATGTGCAATTTCAGTCTGGGCGATCTCATGTTAATTTTATTTTTTGTACTGAACTCTAATCTGTACTTTCTGTTTAAATCCACATCATATTTCTCAGCCACTTCAGCTAATCTCTCATAAGCCTGTCTGTATGCTAGATAACATCTTTGCACATAAACCAAAGTACGTCTTCTATGTAAGTTTCAAATTCAGCTGTGTCTAACATTTCTAAAATCATTTGATTTAATTCCAATTTTAATCTGGACACATTCACTGTTTTGTCTCTCTCCGTGTTTATTCAGTTCTGGCATTGCCATTTGTCGCACCTGTTGCACCTCGAGGACTCAAACTGCTTAAACAATCTGTCAGGTGTTGTGCTGTGAAACCTTGCAAACTGGTATTATTACTCTGGAGCACTTCTGTTTGCAGACTTATGCAATGTACATTTGGGATGTGATCAGGTCTGGGCATGTAAGGAAGTGGGGTTCCCTGTGGAAACCTTGCATCAGGAATAAGTCCTGCTTGATTTAACATCAGGTTAGATTCTGCAACTCGTGTAGGGGTCAATGGTGCAACAAGAGAAGCTGTTCTCTCCATCGCTGAATTGTTTGAATAAACTGACCTTTGCATACCAATTGGTGTTATCTCAGCAGATGTAACTGGTGTTTCAGGAATGGTCTGAAAATGTATTGAATGGGTTGCCTGAAGCATACAAGGGAACGACTAGACCTATAGTCACAGGGACTGTTAATGCATTGGGACCCATTAGATTTGTTTGATTAATTGCCATTCCAGTCCTTCTTCCTGTGAACTTGGGCACAGGCTAATTGTGAGTACAGCTTTGCACAGGTGGATTCACAACAGGTGTCTGCACTGTTTGATTCACATTAGGACTTTGTACGACTTGACTTCACAACTGGACTTGGTTTGCTTGGACTGTGTTAGCAGTCGGGACTGGTGGATACTCCAAGGGCACTTGGGTCACTGAATTTACAGATACTATTCTATTCAGGGTCTGTTAATCGGGAGCTGTTGGCACACTTGGGGTTGCATTTTGTACTGCTTCACTTTTTGCTCCTACCTCAACTGAATGATACAGAAGCGGGCAATTAATCAAGACCTGATTAATGAACTCATCATCTGAATCACTCTCATATGTTACTGTCTTTTTGTTCTCCACTTCTGCTGTCTGCTCTGCCTTTTCTGTCTGTTCCTTTCTTGTATTAGGATTAGTGCTTTCACCTTCTCCGTTTGAAGTAGCTGGAAACATTCTTACTCCATCTAATTTATCTGCTCTCCACATTTTCTGCTCTGCATCCCATGTGGCTTCTGATAGTGTCTTAATTGCTTTCTGCATTCAATTCTCATACTTGTTGTCACTCTATCTCTTGTAATGAGTTCTCAGACACTAAGGGTTCAAACTGCACGGGGCTTGGGGGTGGTTTAGATTCATACATAACATGTCTCAAATTGTCAAAAAACCTCAAATTAAAAGTTCCATAGCGAGGAAAGGCTAATGCACCTTTTTCTCTATCATCTTACTCCATTGTTCAAGCCACACACATGCAGAAAATCCTTTTAAAGATCACATATAGGCCATCATTATGACCCTGGAGGTCAGGGTTAATATTGCGGTAGCACCACCAACAGGCTGGCAGTACATACCGCCATATTATGAGATTATGGTTTCCACGGCATTAGCAACACCACGAAAACGATGGCCGTAGGCCCTACCGGTGATAGGGAGTTCCATCCCTGTCACCGGTAGGCGGCTCCCCCAGCCCCTAAAACTCACCCCCTCCGATCCACTCCCTCACCCTCCGTCCCCTCTGATACACAAACACCCCCCACCCGATACGCAAACACCACCACCTCCGATACAAAAAACACACACCCCTACCCCATACACGCACACACCCACATACACACACAGACACCCACACGCACCACGCATACACCCATTCACTAACACTGCCATACACACATTCATACACACACTGCATACACGCATTCATACACACACTGCATACATGCATTCACACACTTATACTTCCAGACATACTCACACACATTCTTACACACAATCACACTGAAATGCATTGACGTTCTCACTTCACCATTCTTACACGCATTCACTCACCACGCAACCACGCAAACAACCACGCAAACAACACAACACATACTGACACATTCACACACACTCACACATTCATGCACACACTTAGAACATCCCCACCCTCCCACACCCCTGCCCTGTCGGACGCCCGAATTACCTTGTCCGGCGAGGAGGTCATCCGGCACTGCTACCGCCAGCAGCGTCCCGTCAGCAGAACACCCCCAGGCCATATCACTGGTCATAATACGGCTGATGGCATTCTACTGGCAGGGCTGTGCTGATGTTAGCAGTGCCAGCTTACCACTGTCTGCCAGCATGAGCACTGCCGGATTTCCACCCTTATTGTGGGGGAAGTCAGGCAGTGCTCATGAGATGGCGGACGAATGGTAGCTGCCGTAGCAGTCTGTTGGTAGCCATCACCGCGGCGGTAGGTGTTTTTTACTGCCACTGTCATAATGAGGGCCATAATAAGCTGGAGTTCCTCCGGGTGGTGCATCTATACCCTTCTTAACTGGAATACACACATCTCCTCTCAATACACTCTTTAATACCTGGAAGTATTTCATCGTTTTACTCAAATTCTATTAATCACAAGAACTTTCGCTCGAATCAAGAAGTAATTTCAATCCCACAACCCTTTTCACAAGCTTTTCTCAACCAATAGTAACGCAATACTGTCTACCAATACCTTAAAGAATTTCATCGTTTTACTCAAATTCTATTAATCACAAGAACTTTTGAGCGAATCAAGAAGTAATTTCAATCCCACAACCCTTTTCACAAGCTTTTCTCAACCAATAGTAACGCAATACTGTCTACCAATACCAGCGCAGCTTCACACCAACCGACCAATACTAGTGAGGCACAAAATTATGTCATACTCACTTCTCTCAACAGCTGCAGTCACTTGTCTATCACACAATTGCTCACACACACCTAATACAAAATATTGTGAGTAAAAAAACTAAATTCTGTCTGCACACTATGGATAGGAACTCAAACACTTCAAAGTTGTATGGGTTTACATTTTCTGACTGTAACTTTCACAATTATACAATAAGTGAAACTTTACCAGCAATTCTCACTCTGGTTGGTACTGATCCTGCATGTGCACTCAGGATTCACTCAATACCAACCAATAAGTCAGATTCACTCAGAGAAAGCTATTGGCACTGTCAAGACAACTCATAACAAGTACCACACTACAGACAATAAATTAACTAAGTGTCTTCTACCCTTGTTCCTTATCTCGGGATCTTAGGCCACGACAGAACCATCAAAAACAACAACTACTGTGGACATTTTTTGCAATATGCGCCACAATCACTGTGAGCACAATGACTCTGCAAAACACTTAACAACATCACAGTTCACCACAATTTGCAAGCCAAAAGCAATGCAAGGGCAAAACCCTATTAATTCTCACACATTCGTCACTTGTAGGCACAGCTCTGGAACTTCATCAGTCTTCGGAACGAACCATGGAGCACAATGTGGGGTGGACAATATTTGGACTGTGCAATTGCATGGGTCAATCCTACCTCCCTAACACTATTCAAGAACTGGTTCTCCCCTTTAGTGAGACGAAACTGTCCATCTGCTACCAGATCTGCTGGAGCATTTTCATCCTTTGCAGGAATCAATGCTCATTAAACTCAACAGACCTTTTGACTGAGCAATAGAGTGTTGTAGAACTATTAAACAAATGTCAATTACTATGCTATAATCTTAAACAGTATGACCCATTTGGCCACACAGTGAAAACTCCAGTCAGGAATAAAGTTAAGGAAATATATTACAAGCTCTGGATTAAAGTCATGGAGATTAATGTCAAAACAAAATTATAGATATACATTATCACCAGTGATTGCCCAAAGTAACGAAAGACGTTTAGTCAAACTAACATTAATAAAACTAAACATTTAATAACCAAAATACAAAACACTAACAGAATCAATTGTGGCAAATATAAAAAGTGTTGCTCAAAAAGCTGGGCATACATGAATCGAACTATTAAACAAATGTCAATTACTATGCTATAATCTTAAACAGTATGACCCATTTGGCCACACAGTGAAAACTCCAGTCAGGAATAAATTTAAGGAAATATATTACCAGCTCAGGATTAAAGTCATGGAGATTATTTTCAAAACGAAATTATAGATATACAGTATCACCAGTGGTTGCCCAAAGTAACAAAAGACCTTTAGTCAAACTAACATTAATAAAACAAAACATTTAATAACCAAAATACAAAACACTAACAGAATCAATTGTGGCAAATATAAAAAGTGTTGCTCAAAAAGCTGCACATACATGAATCAATTTCAATGGATATTAACAATTTTCAAATGAGCAAAGGGGCAACCCTAACATAGCTGGATTAGGGATTGGTATGTGTGGGGCTGAACACATGCGGACAAAAAAATAAAACGATAAAAAGAATTTGGAAAAAGAAAAACTTGGATAATCAAGTTCTAACTAAGGTGGGCAAAAGATAGGCAAAATGAGAAAGCATCAGCATGTCAGGGACTCTAAGAGTCAACTTAAAGGACTTGGGGAAGAAAATTTGAAGTCTCAATAAGACATTTCAAAAGGACAAAGAGCAAGGCAGAGAAAAATATACTTCTCCAAGACATTCTGCATACAAGGATTCTTGTTCAGCAAAAAGTCAGGTCTAAAGGCATCAGGAGATCTATCAGTATCAAGTCTGTCACCAAATCTGACCAAAGTCCAAAAGAACATTATAATATCAAAAATGATTGATTTGCCAGGGGAATCAGTCCATGTCACGTAAAAGGGGCATCCTCCAATTATAATCACTCATACGACTCCAAACTGCAACATGTGCATTCATTCCCAGGATCTTCATGAGAACATTTTCCATCCTTGTGACTCCAGGCAGGTTTGAAACAATTGTATAAATTGCCAGTTCATGTTACACAATATTTTGATTCCAAGGCCACTAAAATACAACCTATCTATGTTTAAACATTGGGGTCTATTACCATAAGCTAGGCTTCCGATGGGAGCAAAATCTGAAAGAAGACTCACATTTTGAAAAAATAAATCAGCATTTCTGGACCATCATGAAATACAATTTACAGACCTCACTTAAGCTAATTCAAGAAAATGTCATCAATGCATATAATTAATATGATTTAATATAGCACAATTAATACACACACGTATAAGTTCATAATTAATAATGCTTCAATAATATGCATATCATGTTCAGTTTAAATGCAACCAAATTGTGTTAATGCATTTCAATAGGTATGGCAGAATACTATATTTCTTCTATTTTTGCACACATATTTTAAACAATGATCTTTAGAATTTCAACATTGTTTCAATACAGTCTATTAGTCTAGAGTCTAAATAACATTTTAATACCACTTTAATCCTGCTAACATTTAACTTAATACCACCTAAGTTGAACTCTTCAATATAAAGAAAATCACAGTCATAAATGTGCCAGTGCAATTTTCTGTCTTAAACTGTCAGTACTCTGAACATAACAAGATATAATTGTCACATTCTGATGACTTTAGTGGCATGGACACAATTACATTTCAGGATCTATCAGTGATAATACGGCCACCTCGAGCCCTAATGCAAGCAAAAAGATTGGGCCTCCCTTCCCGGGTTTGGCTGTGAGAACAGTAACAATTTGGGTTGAAGAGGGCCCCCCCTACACCTGTTGTACCTGCTGCACTTTGGTAGCTCCACCCAGATGTAGAAGAAGAGCACTCAAATTTAGGGGCATATTTATACTCTGTTTGCGTCAAACATTTTGACACACATCCAGGGTAAACCTTGCCCCATATTTATACTATGACGCCCGACCCAGCGGACGTCAAAATTCCTCTGTGTGCGTCATTTTTTGGGTGCGGGAAACCGCCTTGCATTAATGACATGCAAGGTAGGCGTTCCCGTCCCAAAAATGACTTTAAGGCATGTGCACCTTATTTATACTCCTGTGTCATTTTGACACACAGGAGGGGGTGGGCCTTAAAAAACGGCGCGCAGCCTCATATGCGCCGTTTTTTAACACCCGGGTGAGAGCAGGCGTTAAGGGACCTGTGGGCTCATTTCCATGGTCTCTGACCATGGAAGCAGTCCAGAGGTGCCCTTCCCTGCCCCCAGGGACACCCCCTGCCACCCTTGCCCACCCCTGGAGGACACCCATGGATGGTGGGACCCATCCCAGGTAAGCACAGGTAAGTTGGGGTAAGTATCATTTTTTTATTTTTTTTAAAGTGGCATGGGGGGCCTAATTTGGGGCCCAAGGTGGCATGACTCCTGTCTTTGCTAAGACAGGAGTCATTTCAAAGGGGGGTTGTGTGTCAAAAAATGGCGCAAGTCCGGTTTGAGCCATGATTTTTTACTCAAACCGGACTTGCACCATTTTTTGACGCACAACCCCAATTTTCCCCTATGCCGGCGCTGCCTGTTTTGAGTCATTTTTTTTTACTCTGACCAGCCCGCAGCGCTGGCTAATGTCAGTCCTTAAATAAGGCACCCGCCTGGCGCGTAGGAATGGCGTTAGCCGGCAGTTAATTTTTTGACGCAAACCAGCGCTGGTGCTAGTTTGCGTCAAAAAGTATAAATATGGGCCTTAATCTCAAGTGCTAGCAGCTTTGTATCGCATTTTCTTCTTTGCATTTTTCAAATTTTTTTTCTTTGCATTCTGGATTGAATGGTGGGGATGTCATAAGGAAATAACCAGCATTATCAACAAAGCAAACAGCAGGCCTGATTCACAAAGGAAAATTTACAGACAGTTTTGTGTATATTTACGATTCTTTAATATTCACAAAGGTACTTTACAAGTAGTATCTTTAAAACCGCGGAGCCTCCATACTTAAAAAGACAGGACTGTCCTATCTTTATCCTTGTGAATCTGGCCCAGCCAGTTGCAATGAATTGGAAATATTAAAGCTCTGTAAATGCTACAGTCAGATTATTTCTTTAATTTAGTAGACCATTTTTCACAGGTCTTTTATTATACGGCCTGGATTATTTCACTAGTTTAACGGCAAGTGCTCAAGCATATAAACATTCGTATTCTCCCACGCACGCATACAGTGACAGACACACTGACATACATACACACTCCCTAGTATGCAGACAAACACACACAGACACATGCTCCTCCAAACTGAAACTGTGAAAGAAAAATGGTACCTGGGGCAGGCCTATTCAGCTTGAGCTGGCACGCGCTTTCAGCAGGGCACATGATTTATGAATCGTGTAACTCCGGCAAGCAGCTCATCAGAGCCAGGTCCATAATTTCTAACCCAATCAGAAGCCAGGATAGGGTTGAGACTGCACCCATGTCCGGCTTGTACCACCTGCAGCAACGGAGCACTTATACCGGAATCGCAAGCACATGCATTCCATTAATGTGCAGGGCATAGTGAACCGCCGGGGACTATTCATAAATATTTTAGCCAAGTATCCTGGGAGTGTCCATGACACCCTCATATTCCGGCACAACAGGATCAATGAACAATTCCAGGATGGACAATATGGAAATGGCCTAATTGTAAGTAAGCCAATAAACCTAGCAATATACACACAGCACACCAACCCTGTAGACACATAAGAGATACACCACTACATTAACACATGGCCAGGGTAACACAGATGTGCAGGTAACAACACATACGCACCATGCTGTAGTACAGCACAATCAGTGCACATCATAAACACATACACCCACATGTACGTAACACACCCACAACTTGACAGGCACACCACGTGAAGGACAGGTGCAGATATGTACACTTTGCTAACAGAAGAACTACACAGACCACTACAAGTGCCCACAGGTTGCCTGCTACGTACACTTCACACACAGTACACCAAACAAAGAATAGTACAGCCATGTCCATTGCATACACCATGCTCACGTTACGTAAGTCTCATATAGGCACAGAACCCTCAAATCATGCCGTGCAAGGCACGGCCAGAACAAACATAAAATGCCAGACAATTGCTGCAAACACCAACTACATCTCATCAACACCTACCTGATTTACCTTTAGTGTGCATAGACATCTGCCTGACGCATTGATTCACACACATAGGAATACAAGGTGAATGCCCATCACATACCATGTGCTAGATTTGTGAGAAGTGGCACCACACCTACTGTAGTACCACCTCATATGCACCACTTACTGACCCACAACACCATCATGTCTGTACCATAAACAATAAATGGCCCACCATGGGGCAGAGTCACTGTCTGACAGTGCAGATCATGGATGCACATTTGCAAAGTAACTAAGCGCCATCCCACAGCCTGCACTGTGCATGTGTTGACAGTATAAATGCTGAATCATGTGTTGGAAGATAGGAGAGACACTGGTAGTTGTGTTGATCACCCTGAAACAATGGGATACACACCCTTGGACACCTGATGGCTACCACAAACATTAGCTGCCACTCAGGATCACCAAGGGACCTATGTAAAAGCCCACAGTGTGATTGTCATGGCCTGTACTGTATGTACAACTTGGCAGATGACCATTTTTTAATGACTTGAAGTCACATTGTAAATCGGCCACCCTCCCATGCAGTATGTAGTGTGGAAGGGGTGTGCAATGTGTGTTGCTGCAGGTGAGTCACCGCAAAATACATAGCATGATGATGATGACTCATATGTAGGTGTCACCTAAAACCTCAAACACAACCCCAGGGGTGCCATTTGCAGGTTGCAATAAGGAAGTAGACTGTGCTTTGAAGTCATATGAATGTGCCACCAATGCATGCTACATGCTGCTGCACACACAAAAAGAGCCAATTGTTCATCAAAACAGCATATGTATAGAGTGGTGTCCCTTCCTGCACAGATACATCCACCTCCATAGGGCAGCTAGCCAGGTACCGTGATGCAAGGTTGGTGCTGTAGCTGCATATGAGCTACTGGCGCAGGGGACCACAAAGGGTTGCCTAGTAACATGCCACCCATGGGGCATTCTTGCATAGTCAAAATGTTGCAGAACAGTGCTGCCAATGTTGGAGACGTGTTGTGCATTGTCACTTACTCATTTCAATGGGCCTAAGTGTTACACATCATCTGTAATTACACATGTCAAAATGGATGGGATGTCCAGGCTCTGTAGTGCTACCATGTTGCCACCACATCTGACCCCAATGTGTTGTAAAGATGTGTCATGTCCCCTCTAGTGATAGCACACTGATACAAAGGTGCACTACACAAAGCATGGTACATACATACTGACCATCAGTTAGGAATCCAAATCATATGTCCCAGGTCCTTGAGTCAAACTCAGGATTGTTATGTTCAACAACCCAGTGCTGAGAAGACCTTACACAAGGCCATGAACTCACACCATACCACAAACACATGTGAGTCACAAGCAACTCAAAATATCAACTACCATGCTACATGACAAACATGTTGCAAGCCTTAACAATAACTTACTCCTTTTATCTTTTGTAGCGGATCAGGGTTATGGCATACAGCTATGGATAATGACCCCATTTCCCATTACCCAACCCAAGCACAGCAGCAAAGTGTGCATATAATGAGGGACATCGGAAGACCCAAAATATCGTGGTGAGGACATTTGGCATCCTGAAGTCAAGATTCAGGTGCCTGGACATCACAGGAGGCAGCCTCCTATATGCCCCATAAATTGTCTGCAAGATCATAATGACATGTGCTATCCTGCACAACATATGTGTGCAGATGAACATCCCATTGTATGTGCAGGTTGATGACATGCCTGAGGAGGAGGAGGAGGATGGTGGTGAAGAAAATAAGGGAGAACACCACACACTGCTGCTAGAATATACGCCGCAGACAGCACATAGATGATAACTTATTCACTTAAAAATCACTTAACTCACCTTATACATTTTGTAAACAAACACGTCACTTATTCAAACAATCCTGCATTGGTTTCTTCAGTCTCTACAACATATACCTTAGGATTGTGAGTCTAACCACCGGGAGCATGTTACAAATACTAATCTGAAAAGTATTATTGCATCATCACATGTGATGCGTAAGATTGTACTGCTACCTCACACACATCATTAATAGCCTCATAACTTGAATGTGACAACAAAAGGACACAATCTATGGACCACAACATATGAATTACACCCAAGTTGCAAACTTGTTCATCAATAGCTCATTACACACAACTACAACTTGTCGATTAGGAGGTAAACAAGGGGCCCACACATGAGGCAGTGGATGTAAAACATTAGAAAGACAGTAATGTTGGAACAGAACACTGTCACAACTCAGTGTGAGAATTATAATGGATGCATGGACCATGTGTGACAAGGGGGGGACATCATTGGTAACAATGGCCATCATGATTAACCCAGGATGACAATCAATGGAAGAATTTGGGCCTGCGCATTACATCCATGGTAATCAGTCCTGCCACTGCCATGGGGCTGAATCCTGACACAGGGTACACATGACCTCACACTTTGCACTGACACATCTGTGGAATGCACATCAGTATGGATGAGAACATATGCAGCTAGGGCTGAAGGTCCACAACACAATACCAACAACCATTGCTAAATGTAATGAGTTTAATCAAACACTTGTGGTCAAAACATTATCTGGGTGGAATGTAGGCAGAGTGTGTCAATCACAGTATGTATCAAAGATGTACACATGTCAGACATATGTGTAGTCTACACACAAGCCATCATAAACTCCAAATCTACATATGGAGACAGTTGTCAGGTAACATTTCTTAGGTAGCATTGTGCAGCCATCAACAACAATATCTGAGATGTGTATGTCATCTTAAATGTTATGCTCTGTAAGACAACTTCACACATCACATAAGTAAATACAATTTACAATCACAAACCAGAGTTATTGCATTGTACTGACTGCCATTCATATGTGGATACACCGTTGTCACACATGCATACATATGCACAACATGCAACTACTTACATGCTGTTGACTCTGTAACACACACATCAGTGAAACAGACCAATCATACCTTCATTAAAAACGACACACATACATCGTGTGTCTAAAATACCCACGTAAATATCACATGTGTCATATAAATCTACACATAACAGAAAACATGACGCACGGGTACAGGAAGTGATTTAATAGAAAATCCTGTTTACAAGCATGGTACGGTGGGTGTACTTTCACTTTCTCTTTACAGTCTGTGCCTCTTTTGACTGTGTGGTTGTGTTCTGGAGTTTGTGGTGCGATTTTCCTGTGTTTTGTGGTGTCCCTCCTGTCGTGGTTTTTCAATTTTTTGTCTGTACTTTTTCCCAGTGTCTGTAAATTTGTGTGTTTTTTGTGTACTTGTACTTGTACTGTGGGGTGTGTATCCAGGATAGTTGTTAAGTTGGGTTAGTTGGGATTAGTTATTGGGCCTTAAGTCTCCTTTATATTCATTTTATTTTTTTACTTCATTACTTGTGGTCAATCTGTATTATGATAATATGTCTGGTAGGGAGATGTTGACCAGGATGGGAGAGGAGGAGTTGGGTGGCTTTGTGTGGCTGGTAGCCCACTACCTGCCGTTGATGTTGAAGATGGGGCCGGGTAATACAAGGTTACTGGACCGAGGTGAGGTGGTTGCGTTGGGGCAAGGTGCTTCACCACTTGAAGAGGGTATTTCGGAGCACCAGGAGTGAGCACCAGCTGAAGCATCACTGGGCAGATCTGGTGGCCAGGGAGCAGGATCTGCTTGATTCTCTTGGTATGGAGATCGGTGGCCCTGTTGGTGAGTCTCCCATTGGCATACTATTTACTGTTCACTGCTCTTGAATGACAGTAGCAGATGTGTTGGAGTGCTGCATGCAATGCTTGTAGCAGGTTGCATGCAACCAGAATGAAGTGTAACTGTGCCAGTCTAGACATGGAGTTCACATGTCCTAACATTATACCAATGCAGGTCAGATGTCTGATGAGTCATGCACAACCATCACTAAGTCACATATTTCAGGGGCCATAGTGACACCAGTGCCCCAGCATAGTGTCATGTATGGTATGCCAAGACACCACCTGCTACCATATTTACCTGGATTGTGTCAACAAAGTAGGTCAATGCATGTATGGCGCTACATTGTAATCATTTCACACACATGATCCCTGCCATCATGTCAGCAAAGGGGGCTTACCTGCCTTAGAGGGCAATGTAAATGAGGCATTTGATACCATCAGACAACTTTGCCACATCAATCATGTATTACTCAACGCATGATCATTGCAGACTAATAATTGAGTAGCATGTCCATCACAAAGTGCCTCTGGGTGCCTTGCAGGACAAGCTTGAATACCTGAGTCAGTTGTCTTGCAAAGCACCAGGGTAGTGTCATGTATTTGTCACCCAACTCCCCCTCATACCATGGAGTTCCATTTTCTATAGAATGGCCACATATGGTTGTTGCAGGGTGTAGCACAACATGAGTCTTAGGCCCAGTGTAAGTGTGCAGATGTGTGGCTCTCACTCACCCCAATGTCAGTGTCATCGTGAGTTTGTAATGGTGTGTTTGTTGCACTGTTTTACACCAGGATAAGTAGCTCACTCCTCTAAAATCGTACACACTGTAATTTGTTGTCCACTAGTAGTGACAGTGATGTGACACTAAGCATGGTTTTACATCCATATCTTACAGGTAGACCTGCCCCCTACACCATCGGCGAAGTGCCAAGATTTGAGGACCTAGGTTTATCCAGTAAGTGTGCTAATGTGTGTCCCATGAAGTATTCCAGGGTTTGGTTTGAGTGAGTCATGTGGTTGCACACAATGTTAGATGTGATAAGCTGTCAAATGATCAGATATCAAAGTAGGCTGGATGGTAACATTGTGTCCCATTTAAAGGTTCCCCATGCACAAGCAGAGGCGCATACCTTGTGAGGCTTGTAGTGCTCAATGGGTAGCATTGTGTAAATAAGGAGATGGCAAACCACATTTAGGGCCATATGTGACTAAGAAGTGCAATGCTGTGAGAATATTGCCACTGGGGCACTCTGTCATTCTCACAACACAGTGATGCACCATTTTGAATCCAATTTAGTGCATCCCTGTATTGTAAATGCATATGTAGGACTCAGTGGGCAATTGTCCCCCAGCATGGCGCTCCATATTTTGCACTCCATTTATGTAACACTTATGTGGAATGTAATAGGCGTGCATGCAGGTCAAGGCCAGACGTGCATGAATATGGGTGTGTAAGGAATGGTATTGGCAGATCAGGTATTGATGGGTGTCTACACCTGGACACATGAATGTAGATGTGATAGACCTATGGATATCAACTTCCTAGTTGGCAGCCCTCCTAACATATGGTCCACTCCCTGACTCCATGTATAAGTGGGCATGTCTTGGTGGATGACCAGGACAGTTGAGATGATGGATTGCATGGCCATCCCCCCTTAGGCACAGGGGTAGAGGAATACCAAATTTGTAGGTAGATGTGATGCTCACAGTGTAGGTGACAGTCATATTTATCAGTCTTGCATATGTACCTATCAGCACTGACCCCTTATGGTTACCAATTGCATCCCATACTCACAATAAGTTACTGGTGATGTATGGTTGAAAAATGACACAGATCATGAGGAAATTTGGGCCTGATCTATGTGAAGCTTATGCTGCCTTTGCATTATTACATTTAGCACAAAATCAATGGACAGCTAATTTGGTTTGGTTCCTACTCTTGTTGTGCATTGCTTTGGTGTCAATGAAATGATGTTAAGGCAGGGTTGTCATTGCATTTATCAGGGCCATTGTCTTTTCCGGAATGTGAGTTGGAGTGCATGTGCAATTAGATGTAGAGTGTAAGCCACTAATCTGTACATACTCCACACATGCTGACACTGATGGTTGCCTGTCTCAATTTAAGAGCTGCCAACATGAGCAATGAGGAACTGCGGGCATTCCAGAAGAGGGCAGTCCGCTATAGATATCCTGGCAGTGGAATCTGGGTTCCGGATGATGGCACACCGCTTTTGCACAGAGAGATCCACCGGGGAATGGCGGGAATTCACCCAAGGGGGCCCCACACTGGCAGTGGCCACACAGAGGAGACCAAGCTCCACAGCTGTGCAGGGGGGCACAGCTGCCACCACATCTACAGCCCCAGCTGCAGCACCGTCCACATCTGTTTCACAGCCCACACCACCTGCTGCCATGGACCAGAAAATGATCCAAGATCTTCAGAGGGACGTGACACTGGTCCTCAAAAGGTTGGACAGTTTGGAGAAGGAGGTGGCAGCAAATACCAAGGCCCATATTTAAACTTTTTGACGCAAACCAGCGCCGGCGCTGTCAAACAATTTACCGCCGGGTAACGCCATTCCAACGCACCAGGATGAATTGATGTTAGCCGGCACTGAGGGCTGGTTAGAGTAAAAAAAAATTACTCTAACCGGGCAGTGCAAGCATAGGGAAGAATGGGGGTTATGCGTCAAAAAATGGAGCAAGCCAGGTTAGAGTAAAAAATCATGGCTCAAACCGGACTTGCGCCATTTTTTGACACACAACCTCCATGGAAATGTCTCCTGTCTTAGAAAAGACAAGAGTCATGCCCCCCTGCCCAATGGCCATGCCCAGAGGACTTCTGTCCCTGGGCATGGTCATTGGGCACAGTGGCATGTAGGGGGGCCCAAGTTAGGTCCCCCATGCCACTTAAAAATAAAATAAAAAATTACTTACCTCAACTTCCCTGTACTTACCTGGGATGGGTCATCCCCCATCCATGGGTTTCCTCCAGAGGTGGTCGAGGGTGGCAGGGGTGTCCCTGGGGGCAGGGAAGGGCGTCTGTGGACTGCTTCCATGGTCAGAGACCATGGAAATGAGCCCACAGGTCCCTTAACGCCTGCCCTCACCCAGGCGTTAAAAACGTCACAAATCAGGCTGTGCGCCATTTTTTTAAGGCACGCCCCCTCCTGTGCGTCAAAATGACGCAGGAGTATAAATAAGGCGCACATGCCTTAAAGTCATTTTTTGGCCGGGAACGCCTACCTTGCATGTCATTAACGCAAGGCGGTTTCACGCATCCAGAAAATGACGCACACTGCTGAATTTTGATGTTCGTGGGGTCGGGCGTCAAAGTATAAATATGGTGTTAGGTTTGCGCAGAATTTGCGTCAACAATTTTGATGCAAATTTGGCGCAAACAGAGTATAAATATGCCCCTAAAAGACTGAAGTTGATAGAGGGCAAAGCTTTGATTGGCTTTGTAACTCTCACCCCCAGTTCTGTCCCCTTCCTCATTTGTTTTAATGTTTTGTAGTAGGTTTTAGGGGGTTAGTGTCAGGTTAGATTAGGTTAGTAGTTTAGTAGTTTAGTTAGGATAAGTAGGCTTGGGGGTAGGTTTTCTACTTTTTACATTTTACTTTGTTGGGTAATGTTGGGGCATTTATGTGTTGTATTAAAAACATTTTTTTTTTTTAAATACCCAAAAATAAATATTTGTTCAGATATAGATAATATATGTTTAATTTAGTTTATGTTGTCCTGCATGTGTCTCATAACATAAGGGTGAGTGGTGGGGCCAATGTTTAGAGTGTGTTGTTAAATGTGTTAGGTCAGTTTAGCATAGGGTAGTTAGGGTCAGTTGTTAGTTAAGTATAGTTAGGATATGTTAGGAAAGGTTTTGTTTGTTCTTATTAGTTTAGTTTCATTCTTATTAAAAATCTTTGGGTACTTCATTACTTCATGTGTCATATGCTTGTGTCTCAGGGTCTTCCCATGAGTGAACAGTGAAAACTCTGTGTTGGCCTAGGGATTCTGTCCTGTCTCCAATTCCCTCTCTTGACATGTTCATCACCTGTTTACAACTGAGCTGTCACATTGGCAGCTACAGCACATCTACTTATCTATGCATCTGTCATCCAGTGTACCCACCACTCAAGGTGACTATTTTAACTTTGTATTGGACAGGTAGGTGTGTTAATTCAGCTGTCATTGTTTGGGTCATGTTTAGGAATGATGGGCACTGTGGGACATCTGACAACAGCCTACATTTCATATCTATCATGCTAAACTGACCAGTGGCAATTACAGATGAGGTTAAGTACCTCTGTTTCACACCAATGTGTTGTACTGGTACTCCCAGCTGACGATATTTCCTGAGAACTGTTTCACAGCCATTCCTGCCGTATGTAGTGGGTGAAGCTTACATGTGTTCAACATTTTTGACATACTCAGTGAATTGCTTGTAGGAGATGAGACCAGCATTGTCGTTCAACATGTAGGAACCTTGTACATAGATATGTGCCCCCATATTCCTGCACTCTTGTAATGACACTGTGACTAAAGACATGTTACACACATCACAATTCCTAAGCGTAGTAGATGTGTCACAATAAACAAAGTCATGCTGGTTGTGTAGGTGGTGTTTATTTACAAGTGTCATTGTGCAATATTTACACTGTCCAGGTCTGTGACCCCATTAGTGAAATCCATACACTTGTGACACAACACAAGTCCGGGGTTGAGGGACATGGCATAGGACATGCTTGGGTAAAGTGGTTTTCAGTGCAGGGGAACATGAATTGCCAATTGAAAAGTGAGAGACAATTGCACTCCATAGTAGAAAGTTCAACAGTCTGTCGGTGAAGAGTGCATATCTCCAACTGTGCTAACACTGGATAGATGTTAAGCACAGGACAAAGGAAAACAATGCCCAGGTGGCATGGGCTGGTGCTACCGGGAACTCCTACTGGTGAAGATGATCTGTTCTACATCTTCATCCTCCAATGTGTGTGGTATCTCCTCTGTCCTTGATGGTGGTGGTGGGGAGGTAGAGGGGGCCACACACACTTCAGTGGTTGGAGATGTGGACTCCCAATTCCCGGCAGCTGCCATCTGTGGAACTAAATATGGCATCACTGCAGCAAGGAGTCGCTGCTGATTTTTGAGGATAGCAGCAACATCTCTGTGGTAAGCAGCCATGTCTACCCTGAGGGAGGCCACTTCCAGGTGCACAGTGTCCACTTGTCCTCAATCCTGCTGCTGCAAGTTTGGGAGAGGAGTTGTTGTGGCCTCTCCTTCATGTCAGCAGCTATGTCCCTCAGACACTGCTGGACTCCATGCACTGGGGAGTGTGTGCCTCATTTGGCTGGAGTCTGTTCAGTGGCTGTAACGATGCACATGCGCATATCCTCTAGGCTGGCTGCCATAGTTTGCATCCCCACTTACACCACCTTGGCCAGCTCTGCTGGACTCCTACCACTGTCCTCTCAAAGCTGGCCCCTGTGTCCTTGGAGTCCTTAGCTGTGTCGGTGCTGGCAGGTCATACTATTGGGGTGTTGGGGGGGGGGCCTCTAGGATGGCTGCTACATTAATACTCCTCCTTGCAACTGGAGGTGGTGTCTGGAGGGATACGAGGACTTCTTGGAGAGTCTCTTGGCTTATCGTTGTCAGCTGATCATCCAGGTCATCGGGGTACTCCAGGACAGGTAGATCAGCAGGAGAGCCATCATCCTCTGCAATGAAATGGTGTAAAATCAATCTGTGTTGTGGCAGTTGATATGTCATGTCACTGACTTCCTATTGGAGGCTCTTTGTCATCTTAGTTCCCAAACATTGTTCTTGTACATCATGGTTCCAGTCTATCAGCCCTATGCCCCACCTCCGTGTCACATGAAGGGAAGCCCAGTTGACGCAATTGGCTGTGTCATATCTTCTAGATGTGATGTCTATCCTTTTTGTGGCTTTATACCATCTTGTCATTGTCAACCCTCCCTATGTATCCATTTGCATGGTGAGGCCTTGCAATGAGTGTTGCTGTACTCATGCCACAACACTACACATGGCAATTTTCCCCTGTTCCAGTCTTACATGTTTCATATAAACCCATCCGGTGCTGAGACCTTGCACCACCCCAGGGAAGGCATTGCCAGGACACAATGCTCTTGTTACCATTGATAGCTCCTCATGTTGATGTATGTGTATGTGTGCTACATTTCATAGCACTCATGAACCTAGCAGAGTTAAATTTCATCTTCTGTCTGTGCAGGTGGGTTCACCTTCCTACACACTTATGTCCTCCCCCTCAATGCAGCCCTCCTTGCATTATGGTACATGAGATGCAGCATGGTGGCAGTGCAGCTAATTTGACACAAGCACAGGGGTAGACCGAGGGATGGCCAGCATGGGTATAACATTTCTGCTGTGTACATCATTATGTATGTGACAGTGCCTGATGGTAAATGAGGCTATGGACACAGTTAACAGGAGTTGAACTTAGGTCAGCGCCTGAAGCTAGTTTGATGGTGATTCTGCAGGTAGTCATACTGGACCCTCATTTCAAGTGCGTTAGTCCTATGAGCACCTGACTGCCATTGTCTATTTGACCACCCCAACAGCACAGGTGGTAGTGGAAACTGTTGTCAATGGGGAATGTCCCATGGGCCAATGGCCTACCACTGGCAGGTTTCCAGCAGCTTACAGACTGGCAATGCCAGCTGTCCTGTGAAACCAGACCAGTATTACGTTCAGCGCTACCCTCCAGGTCTGTTTCCACATGATGGTGAAGCACACATGCAAAGGTTGATGGTGATGTGGTGTGGTGGGCCCCTGGGTGCCCCTGCTCAGCACATGCACTTGACATGGGCAGTGCAGGGGGTCCCATGCCCTGGCCCTTTGCCCTTTCTACTGCCTGATTTGCAGGGCTAAGTGCAGCATGTCCGGTCACACCCAATGCAGCCCAAAACTGGCACTGACTCTATTTGATCCATCAACAATGTTGTACGAAGTGTCTCACAGACCTACCATAAGCAGACAGATTTCCACCCACCATCCCAACATGTGATTCATACTGCCAACCGCAAAGGGTACACTGCACTGGCAATCTTACCAACACCGGACTTGTCCATGCACCAACCCCCACCGGTCAATGTGGAATTATACACCATTATGTTCACAGTCATACCCCATGTGTTGTATGTGTGGGTTTATTTCCCCATTCCTATATGTCTGACATGGATGTGTCAGAGTAGTTGTGGGCTCAGCCTGTGACTGTTGTGACCTACTGTTTGCTGTCTGTGGTACATATTTCCTGTAGTGGCACATTTCTGTTCAGCATCAAGACGTGTGGTTCAACACTACACCAGTTTAGTTGTTCTGGGTAGTGGCATGTTACCAATGATACAGGACCAGCCTGCTATTCCCCCAGCACCTGTTCAGTTCATTGTTCCCTGCACCCAGGGGGCATCCTGACCGCCTGATGGAGTGAGGGCTGCCTTATGTGGATGTGTTGTCATGTGGGTAGTGGTGCTACTGGCACATGTCTGGGTACTGTTGGGACAGTTGCAATGACTTGTGTGCGGTCAGATGTAGCACAAATGTTTGGCCAATGAGGCAAGGCAGTAGCAAGGTGTTACTGCAAGGGACACCACCATGGCGTTACCACAGGAATGGTTTTGACTGACTACCTAGTCTCTGAAGTCTTGGTCGTGTTGGTAGGGTTGATATGACTATATACAGGGGTGTTGTGATGACACAAACAGAGGCACAGTGATTATACATGCCATCCATCCCTTGTGCTGCATAAGTACATGTAGGTATTTAGACCAGGTAATCGACATATGTCCAGGTTATGTATGTGTTAGGGTGCATGGCGCTACCAAGGCGTAGGTACATGTGTAGCTTACATCAGCACGGTGCAACTTGATTAATGTGCAATGTGTCCCTCTGCGCTCCTTTGACATGCATTATGTGAATCCTATGTGCCTTCCTCTTTTTGCACCTGACATTTTAGCATTCATTTCCCACATGCAACTTACCCTGCATTTGTGGTGTTTCCTGGTAGTCTGTTCTGTCCTGTCCTGTGATTCCTGTGATGAGTTCCTTCAGGATGACCACTGCAACCATCTCTTCCATCTCGTCCAAGCCCTCTTGTGGTGCTGGACTCCCAGCTCCAGTTTGCAGGGCTGCCTTCCTGTTCCTTGCCATTTTTTCCTTTGTCCTTCGCTTACAGTCATGCCAGTGATTCTTGCACTGAGTTACTGTTCTCCTGACCGCTTCCGCACTGTTAATCTTGTCTACTATCTGCTGCCAATTTGCCTCTCTCATTCCACTTGGCAATTTTGAGGTGATGAAGAGTTGATGTTGCTCTGTCACCTCTCTCACCACTATTTCATGCTCCGCCACACTGAAACAACACTTTCTCTTTTTCTTCTCCCTCCCCTGGGTCTTGTCTGTGTCCTTCTGGCTGGTTCCTGGTTGATTGGGGTCACCCTGGGTTCCCTCCTGGCTTCATTTTGCCTCTAATTTGGACTTTCTTCTCCGTTAGCATCTGTATTTGATGCTATTGCGGGCAAAAATTATGCATTTCCGTTTTGCAACATGTTTACTTGTCGTAAAACGGGTTAGAGTTATTTTTCCGGGGTTTACGTCATTTTGCCTTACGACAAGGCGCAATGGTTAACGTCGAGAAAAATGACTCTAAACTATGTTTAGCGCCACCCAGCATCATAGTATAAATATGGCACCCGGGTGGCATTAAATGATGGCACTAGTCAGCGCTAAACCTTTTACCGTTAAACTGTGTTAGCGCAGTTTTGCGTCAAAAAGTATAACTCAGGGCCCATGTGCATTATCTATTGCAGATCCTTAGACAGCCGGCTGCCTTCTGTGTTTACCTAAACCAGTAAGACGTTCCTTTTAAGGTGGAGTTTTCTCTTTCCAAAGTAACAGAGGCAACCAGTTGGGGCAGACATAAAGCAAATCTTTACTAAGGACCTAAACATACTTTTGAGTAATAGACCATAACAGTTGATTTGTAAATTTTTACTCCTTAGATATTGAGGGGCATATTTATACTCCATTTGCGCAGAATTTCTTTGATGCAAATTCAGTGCAAAACTAACTCCATATTTATATTTTGACGTTAGACATGTGTAATGTCAAAATATTGGAGCCTGCACCATTTTTTAGATGTGTGAACCTACTTTGCGTCAATGAGATGCAAGGAAGGCGTTCCCATCTAAAAAAATGGTGCTAATCCCATAGCCCCAAATTTATACCCTGTGCTTAAATGACACACGAATAAGAGGAGGGGCTAAATATTGGTGCAAAGCTTGCTTTGCACCATTATTTAACGCCTGGGTCAGACCAGGCGTTAGGGGACCTGTGGACCCATTCAATTGTTGAACACCATGGAATGGGTCAACAGAATCCTCCTCAAGCCCCAGGAACACCCCCACCCACACCAGAGTGACACCTGAGGATGGGGGACCCCATCCCAGGTAAGTAGGGTAAGTATAGGTAAGTATTGTTTTTTTTAATTAAAATGCCATTGGGGGCCCAACTTGGGGCCCCCTGCATGGCACAGGGTGCAATGGCCATGCCCAGGGGACACTGGTCCCCTGTGATGGCCATTGGGGTGGTGGGCATGAATCCTGTCCTTTTTAAAACAGGAGTCATGTGGTATGAATGGTTTTGTGTCAGAAAATGATGCTAGGCTGGTTAGAGGCCTTTTTTTTACCTCTAACCAGCCTAACGTCATTTTTTGGTGCAAAACCTCCTTCTCCCATACTGCCACTGCCACCCGGCTAACCTAATTTTTTAAAACTTAGCCCACCCTTTACACCAGGTTGCACCACTCCATAAATATGGCACCCGGCTGGCGCTCAGGAATTGTGCAAGCTGGTGCTAAACGTTTTGATGCACAACTGCGTTAGTGCAGTTTTGCATCAAAAAGTATAAATATGCCCTTGAGTGCCAAGTATTAAGTCATCAAACTAATGCCACATATGCATGTGAATTAAAGTAAAATGGGTTGGAAGGTAATAAGCAATATTATTTTTGATACATACTTCTCCCTGCAGATTACTATCCTCTCGAATCTTTGCATCGCCATAGACTGGATCTGCCCGCCGCCTCAGTGACTGATTGAGGCCACCAATCAAACACTGCAGTGAGTGTGTTTAATTTTTATATCACCCTCACCTCTAATAAAGTGCTGCAAAACTACATGCTAAAGAGACACTTGGAGGCCAGTTCATTTTGATTAAAGTGAGCCCTGGCCTGTGCTGCACCTTAGGTGTAATAAATAGCACTAGATCATCAATAACTTTCTAAAACAACAGAGATGCCAGTCTCAGATGACACTGTAGGCTCCTCTCTGGAAAGCTCAGCGCTACAAACAGTGTACGCTGTCTCCTTAAATACAATGCTGCACTCCCGTATGTATTTTATTTATTAAAATCAGTGAATGCAGACCTGACTCGTGGCCAGTAGTTACTTTGCAGCACTGTCTGTACAGTGAGACACACAGGCACAGCAAATGAGGAGACAGAGTGGCAGGGTGTAAACGTGCATCCTTTAGAAGCCTGTTGTAGTTTAGGTGCCTGCGATCTTGTGAGATCAGATCACCGGGCCCACTCAGCTCCTCTTCATAATATTCCCTAGAATCGTGACCGTTAAAACTGGAAGCGCCACTCTTGGGAGTCCGACATGGCATGAATCACAGCAGGTAAGCCCCGGGGGGCTGATTCTAGGGCTAACCATGCTCCTGTCTTATCGTGAGAGCTGCCCTGCTGCAGGACAGCCCTGCCACAGCACAACTGCCACTTATTCAGCACTCGGGTCCCTCGCTGTTAAAATTAAATGCAGCTTTGACAGTCGCTTCCATTCTGCTTCACCCCTCACAGCCTGCAAGTGATTAAGGAGCTGAAAATGCTTGATTATTGCATTTTAATGTGGGGATGCGGACCACCACTTTAAAGTGTGTTAGTCTAATGTCTGATGCGTGGTACTTGGCAAAGATGAACATACAATGCTAGTTTGTTTATATCAGTGATGGACAGCATTGAGAGGACCATTTTCTCTGTCAGACTTTAATATTGTTCATTGTATCTACTCTCTGCTGTGTGTAATGCATATAATCTGTTCTCTTCTGCATTGAATGTAGCCCAGTTTGCGGTTATTTTCTTTTGCCCACTCGCTTCGCCAAGTTAAATATTGAGGCACGGTCTATGTAAACGCAGTGTTATAAAATTTAAAGCTCGTGGCACTGAGATGTCAAATGTTTTTGTGACTCATTAAACTTTAAGCAATATTTAAAGTGAACCAGCACCAGAAGTGACATGAGAACCTGAACAATGGGCCAGAAGAACAAACATTGTAACACAAAAAAATGGTGTTGACAACTTTGAAATTCTTTTTGAAAGCCACTGCACTTATAAAAAGTGTAAAGTGCTCCCTGTGTAAATTATGATTACGATTGGTTATCTCTTATTTGGCATATTTGCTTTTCTAGTAAGTCCCTAGTAAAGTGCACTAGAGGTGCTAAGGGCCTGTAAATCAAATGCTACTAGTGGGCCTGCAGCACTGATTGTTCCACCCACAAGTAGCCCTGTAAACATGTCTCAGACCTGGCACTGCAGTGTCTGTGTGTGCAGTTGTGTACTACCGATTCGAACTGGCAAGTGTACCCATTTGCCAGGCCCAAACCTTCTCTTTGACTACATATAAGACAGCCCTTAGGTATGCCCTGGGTAGCCCCATGGGCCGGGTGTAGTGTATTTAAAAGGTAGGATGAGTTTTACATGTCCTGGTAGTGAAATACTACCAAATCAGTTTTCACTATTGCAAGGCCTATGTCTCCCATAGGTTAACATGGGGATTTCCTTTAAATATCTTTTAAGTGTAGTTTCCCATTGGGAGTAGGTAGAGATTTGGAGTTTGGGGTCTCTGAACTCACAATTTAATAATACATCTTTTGGTAAAGTTGTTTTTTTAGATTGTCTGTTTGAAAATGGTACTTTTAGAAAGTAGGCGTTTTATTGCTTAACCATTCTGTGCCTCTGCTTGGCTGCTAAATCCATGTCTGGGTCAGACTGACAGTTGGGCTGTTTTTGAATTCACTCTAGACAATAGCACAAAGGGAGCTGAGGTGTGTCCTGCATATCCTGATGAGTCTTCCTGGGCTGGAGTGAGAGGGAGGAGCTGTGACCTGCACTTGAAAGGGCTGTCTCTGTCCCCTCACAATACAGTCTCCAACCCCCTAGAGTGTGGCTGGGGAAGAGGCAGGGTCTTGTGCACTACAAAAGACTTTCCTTTGAAGTTTGCCTACTTCAAAGGCAGAAATTAGTATAAGTACTGGACCTGAAACCCCAGACTTTTGGAACACTTCTGGTTTAAGAGGAATCTGTGCTAAGGAGAAGAGCTGAAGACCTGTGAGGAGGAGTACTGCCCATTTGCTGTGTGTGCTTGCTGAATTGGCCTGCAGTTGCTGCTTCTGCCTCAAAGAGTACAAAGACTGGATGTTGCTATGTATCCTGCTTGTGAAATTTCTCCAGGCGCTTGGACTGAGCTTGCTCCCTGTTAAGAATTCTCAGCGACATCAAAGACTTCACCTGCCAGCACCTGGGCTCACTTGCTGAGAGCCCCTGACTTGCCAAATGGTGCCACATCCAGTCACTGGAAGGAGAAGCTGGCAGAACCTGAGAGAAAATCCACGCACTGGAGCTCAGTGGCAGAAAAATCACTGCAGCGCCTTCACCGCAGCTGAAAAATAAATGCAGTGACCTCGCCACATTGCCAGCTCAGCACGGATTCATCATTGCTGTGCGTCCAGATTTTCCATGCATCGTCCGTAGGCAATAGAATCTTCAGCATCAGTGCACTGACCCGAGTCTGCTTGTCTGAAAACCGACGCACCCCTTCCCTGTGAGGAAAGAATCAAAGCATTGCTTACCCGGCAGAGAAAGAAATCGACGCATGGCCTCACTTGCAAGTAAGGAACTGACGCATTGCTTGCTTTCCTGACGCACGCTCTGCGACTTTATTTTTGACACATACCAAGTACTTTGTGATAAAACAACGCATCCATTGATTCTTATTGGTTAAGACTCATTTTACTTTAAACAATGATATCTTTTCCTGTGTATGTTGGATTTTTGTAGTTTTGGTCTTGTTTACTTTAGATAAATAGTGGCTATTTTTCTGAACTGGTGTAGAGTCCTTTTGTGGTGTTTTCACTGTGTTACTGTATGTGTTTGTGCAAATACTTTACACCTTGCCTCTGAGATAAGCCTGGCAGCTTGTGCCAAGATACCAAGGGCCTTATTTATACTTTTTGGTGCAAAACTGCACTAATGAAGTTTTGCACCAAAAAGTTTGCACCGGCTTGCACCATTTTTTAGTACCAGCTGGGCACCATTTTTATGGAATGGTGCAAGCCGATGCAAAGGGTAGGCTAGCGTAAAAAAAAAAAATGACGTTAGGCAGGTTAGAGTCAAAATAAATGACTCTAACCAGATTAGCGTCCTTTTTTTTACGCTAAGGGGCATATTTATACTCTGTTTGTACTGAATTAGTGTCATTTTTTTACTCTAATTCAGTGCAAAACTAACTCCATATTTATACTTTGGTGCTAGACCCGTCTAGAGCCAAATATATGGAATTAAAGTCATTTTTTGGAAGTAGAAACCTACCTTGCATTAATGAGATGCAAGGTAGGCGTTCCTGTGCAAAAAATGACTCTAGTGCCTTAACGTCATATTTATACTCCCATGCAAAAATGGTGCAAGGGAGGGAGGAGGGGTCAAAAAATGGGGCAAAGCTTGCTTTGCCCCATTTTTTAAAGCCTGGGTCTGGGCAGGTGTTAGGAGACCTGTGGGCCTATTTCCATGGTGGAACACCATGGAATAAGCCCACAGGTGCCCTCCCAGGCCCCAGGGGCACCCCCACCCACACCAGAGGGCCTGCAGAGGATGGGGGACCTCATCCCAGGTAAGTACAGGTAAGATTGAATTTTATTTTTGAAAGTGCCATAGGGGGCCCTGAAATGGGCCCCCATACATGGCACAAGGTGCAATAGCCATGCCCAGGGACCCTTGTCCGCTGTGCTGGCTATTGGGGTGGTGGGCATGACTCCTGCCTTTTCTAAGGCAGGAGTCATGTGGCATGGTAGGTTTAGCACCATAAAATGACGCTAATCTGGTTAGAGTAATTTTTTTTTTACTCTAACCTGTCTAAAGTAATTTTTGGTGCTAAACCCTCTTCTTCTATACCACCAGCCCCACCCAACTAAAGTATTTTTTTTTTTTATTCTAGTCTACCCTTTGCACCTGTTTCACCATTCCATAAATATGGTGCTCGGCTGGTGCACAGAAATGGTGCAAGCCAGTGCTAAACTTTTTGGTGCAAAACTGAGTTAGTGCAGTTTTGCAGCAAAAAGTATAAATAAGCGCCAATATTTTGTAAGTCTGCGCCACTTTTGCATAAAAAAATGACATAAATGTGGCGCAAAAAAAGTATAAATCTGGGCCTTTGTGCTAGACGGGTCTAACACCAAAGTATAAATATGGAGTTAGTTTTGCACCGAATTAGAGTTAAAAAAATTATTCTAATTCGGTGCAAGCAGAGTATAAATATGGCCCAGAGTATAAATATGCCCTTAAATATGGTGTTAAGGCCATAGAGTAATTTTTTGCACTGGAACGCCTACCTTGCATCTCATTAAGGCAAGGTAGGTCTCCATTTCCAAAAAATGACTTTCACTCCATTAATTTGGCGCTAGACGGGTCTAGCACCAAAGTATAAATATGGAGGTAGTTTTGCACCGAATTAGAGTTAAAAAAAATGACGCTAATTCGGTGCAAACAGAGTATAAATATGCCCCCAAGGGGGTGAACAGGGGTTTTCTGAGCGGTGTAATTTCCCTTGCCCTGACTAGAGCGAGGGTCCCTACTTAGACAGGGTGTAAACTGACTGCCAACTAGAGACCCCATTACTAACAGATATATTAAATTCTGATGCCATAGTTTCGTGTGAAAACCACAAAGGTAAAAAAAATATGTATTTTGTTTTTTAAATCAGATTGGCATTACGCAGTTAAATATTTTACCTATATGCAATTTTGGGTGACAAATTATTTGTGCGACTTAGCAATTTTAGGGATGCTTGTGACGGTAACTGATGAACTAACAAGTTTTAATATACTTAGACTTAAGCCACATTTTAATGTGAGACACCGTTTAATAAAAATGGATGCAGTTTCTAGTGTAATTAATGCTCATTTTGCTCCTGCTCATTCCTTCTCCCAGTCTGCTACCTGCTCCAAGGCTTCCCCCCCCACTGTTTCCACAGAACACGGGCACAATGATGCAAATAGATTGTATTATTAGAAAGCATGTATTGTTAATGAAACTTTCCAATGTGTTTCTGATGTATCATTTTGAAGGATTTCCGCTGGAGGTTCTGGTGCAGGCGTGCCGAAGAACATGTTTATATGGGCTATTGTTAAGGAATATTTCAAATTTGGTTGTACATCTCCAGAGTGCAGTTGCTGAAAAAGCAAGAAGAAAATTTCTCTTGCCTTATGAAATGGGTTAGTTTTAAGAAACTTTCAGTTTTACGATTTTTTTTTTGATTTGCCAATGTAACCTAACCGTGATTATACCATGCTAAATTTGCAGTTTTATTAATTAATATGCATCAATTGTGAATAAAAAACCCTTGTGGAATCGGAGGGACTTTCCATATTCCTACTAAGACCCTGGACGATTATTCTGAGATTCTCGCTAGTATTCTGTCAGTACTCTTCATGAGCTTGGCACATAGAAGTTAGAGCCATTTTATTAACTGACTAGGGTTCCGTTATGACCTATCACTCTGTATTTCTGTATTCTGAGTCTTCATGACAAAATTATGCATTCAACTGTAATGTTTTATTAATGACTCTGTATTAAACCTTTAAAATGTAATTTTGATTTAGAACTGAGGGCCTGATTTATGAAAAGTTAGCGCCGCCTGTGTGTCATTTTGTGACGCAAAAGGGCATAAGCTTACGCCGCTTCTGCGTCAAAAAATGATGCACAGACGGCGCTAACGTTTCATAAATCAGGCCCTTAGTTGTTGAGTGGACTCAGTTTCTGATTATGATTTTAACGTGCTGAGTTTGAGTTATTGATGGGGAGGATAGTCTCTTATCACTGGATCAATAAGAAGAATCACTAAGCTGAATTGCCTAGAGTGAAATGTGGGGTTAATTCAATATTGTGGTTCAGGAGAATAATGGGGTCCAGTTCCCACAAATATTGGTAACAGAGGATGGTTACCATAAGAACATTTCCTTTTAAGGGGGTACCAAAATATTTTTGTAGCTTTTGAACCATTTATGCTTAAAACATAGAAGAAAAGAGCTTTTGGAAACTTGCCATTTTTCCAGTGTTAGATCCTCCTGGGAAGTGACTGCAGTAGAAAAAAAGCTGAACACATTCCAAGAAAGAGAACCTGTAAACCAAAGAACTGTGAGCCAGAAAGAGACTTTGATGAAATTAAGGAGGATTACATCAGAATGAGCAAAAGTCAATATTGTTTTAAGAGTGGTTCATAAACATACAACAGGTTGCTAGAATTATTGAAATAGGAACTTTTACAAAGAATGAAATGCTGATTTGTTTCCTTTACCTTTGTTTTATTACTTTCTTTTGGTCTTAATTGAGAAATAGGAAACAGAAGATGCTTTAAAACTGTAGGGATATTGCTGCTGATGATAACCTTATTAGTATTAGTTGGCCTGTTGGTGTGCTACTGCGCATTCTCAAATAACTAGAAAATATGTATATATAATAAAGATTATTAGATGTTACTTATGTACTTACCTTCCCACTTCTGCTGGGCGGGGTTTCACATGTGTACAATTACAGATTTCATGCTCACTGTCCTGTAACATTTTTGCAACAATTTTTAATCATGAGGAATTCCTTTCTCCTTATCTGACAGATTTTAACTTGTCTTTAAAGAATTTGTTTATTGATAGGAATGATACAAGAATTAAATACAGTGAATATCTGGAAGTGATTATAAAAAAATGATGAAATGCGAACAAAGATTATGTATGTTTTTGAGCTTTTCCCATACCATCTGCCCCCTGTCTCTTGTCCTTCTACATCTGGACCAAGTACACTACTGACAACAGCCAGTGTCCGCGGGGCACAGAACGTACTTGTGTGTGTCACAGAGGCACGCTGGGTGTGCCGCGGTAGAGCTCCTGCGGCCTCTGTCTCTATTGTTATATCGCTCCTTCCCGGGTGGAGCACCGGCACAGCGGGCTGCTGCAGCAGAACCTGCAACCGGGGGAGGCACTGAGGCTTCTGCTGCTTATTGTTGTGCTAATTAAGGTTGCGCTCTCGTGTCCCAATTTCAGCTCAACTACCTGTGATTCTGGGCAAATCACATTTGATGACGATCGCCAGGTTCCAGGCACTAGCCACCTCAGCTGACCCCAGATGCTGTGCTTCGTTTGGATCTCCTTGCTGCACTGCCACTTCTCCCAGTGGCCTCTGCGTCCTGCGCTGTCCAGATGCCAGGGTCTAATTTTCACAGATCCTCCGTCTATCCAGTTTCATATCCATTGTACGTCGCTGTTCAACGCCACACTCCAGGGCTCAGCTACCCTCCCACCGACGTCACAGAACGCAGTCCTCTGAACAAGTACACCACTGCCAGCCACAGACAGGGAGGCCCTGCCACAGAAGGAGCCTTTTCCTCCCCCCCAGTCCCTGCATCTGAGCCCCCTCCTCCCCGGAGGGGACGGTCATCCGGACCACCAGGAGAGCATGGTAATGCCTCCTCCACCACCTTCAAGAGAGGCAGATCCTAGTTTTCTCCAGTGTGAGCCTTGCATTCACTATGTGGACTATTTCAGGGACATGTTTACTTTTTTGTTAGGACAGTTGTATTTTGTACATTAGTCTCCATATTGTTTTGCCTCATTAGTAGGTTTTCATCCACCATGATAGACTTTTTTAATTCATTTTCTCATTGTTTGAAACACTTTTCAATTCCTTTGTGTCATGCAAATAAATGATATGAACACAAACTACAAAACTGTTGTTGCATTTATTGTGGCATTTCATTTGTCATGTCTGTCTTCCACCATCATTTTGTCAAATTTATTGAACCATTAGTTGCAAAGGAAAATTAGAAATGACAAAGAGATAATGTGTTACCCTTTTTATTACAAACAAATAAAACAATATCCCAATGTATTAGTAGCATGTATATGTAGGTAACAAGTCTTAGACAAAATCAGAGCTGAGTTTTACAAACCATGCATAACCCCAATAGTCTGTGCCATTTAAGGGTAGACACTCCACAACCTTGACACCATGGAAGACAGGGAATATTACATGTGATCAAATTAAACAGGCAAGTTATCATTGATGCATGACCTCAGCTGGAACCATACATCTGGCCCTAACAAATGGAATCCTACATCAATAACACCAATAGTCTGCAACATGATAGAAAAACAATTTGAGGCCACATGACCATTACAGGACACTGTGGCAGTGTCACAGTCACCATTCAGTGATGCAATGTCACAATCACCATTCAGTGGTGTGCTAAAAAATGTTCTATCAACTATGAGGAGACACATCAGCAGTTACCTCCACTGAACACAATTTGAAGATTTAGCCAGTATGATGGAAGAGCAGTATGCTATGGCTTGATATACACATGGGATTTGTGCAAGTTAAGTTGCACATATTGTCTTGATGGCAACATTCCACAGACACAGGTCTGATACAATCTCAAGAACTTCAGCTCAATCACAGTGCAAGTTGTCTCTGTACAAGATCTGTCTATCCCAAGCGGGTGTCCTATGATCAACACATGTGCACTTTGTACTTTCCAACAGTGAATATCACTGCAAATATCACAACTTTAAAATGTCCACATGATGACATGGTGAAGGACCCTGAAACAGAATACCAAGGGATAAAAAATAATTTCACATATACAGTTTGCCTCAAATGATAAGTTAGGAGGACACATATACTTAGCACAAGTAAAGTCAATCCATGTCAATTACCACAGTAGTCAATGTAGGGAAACTCTGATCCATTGAAATCTTTGCCTTGAACTTCCCTTAACTGAGCATTCCTACAAAATTACCATTGCAGACTAGTATGTTCCCTATGTCACAGGTTGTTCTGACACTGGACATTACAATATGTAAAGGTAAACTTACACTCAGGTGAAGGAGTGGTCATTAATATCTTGACATAGGTCAAGTCCTTCTTCTTCACCACTGTCATCTTCATTGGGCATTTCAACATCCTCATCCAGTGCTCTTCACGGTCTCCATCTTCTGCGATGAGTGGGATGTTCCATCGCAGGGCTATGTTGTGGGGATGCAGCAACTATGATTTGGCACACCTTATCAGGTGAGTAAGGAAGGCTCCACTGGTCTTGTTCAGGTACCTAAACCTGGCCTGTAGAGCCCAAAAACCTGTTCCACTGGCCTCCTTGTTCTTCATGGGTCCCTTGAAGAAGACTTCCCTTAGCATTGTTGGATTCCTCAGTGGTGCTCACAACCATGGTCTGTGAGGATAAGCTGAGTCTCCTACATGGAATCAACATATCAATAGATTAATATCATATCAAGTCATTGTACCTTCCTAAACTAGTATTCAATCAAATGATCCTCAAGTCATATTGTACTTACAAACAAGCCAGGCCCTCTCAGGTCCAAGCTGTGACATTTGCAGAGGTATGGTGCTGTTACATAGTACAAATGAATTCTGTGCTGACCCAGGAAAGTGGGTACACACTTGAGATGTACAGATCCGCTAAGCAGACAACTTACAAATCTATGGAATGGAAGTACTTCCGATTGCGGTAGACCTGTTCGCTTGCGTGTGGCCACACCAAGGCAATTTGCGTGCCATCTAATGATACAACCACATGTGGTAGTCCATCCAATGGATAAAATTCTCCCTTCACAGTGGCCGCATCCTGTTATCATGGGAACTGGATGTAGCTGTTGATGTGTCTTAGCATTGAAGAAAGGACTTCTTGTAGCACCCCACTGAAGGTTGGTTGGGACATGCCCCCAGATACGTCCACAGTGTATTGAAAAGAGCCAGTGGCCACAAGATGAAGTACAGCCATGAGTTTCACTATTGGTGTTACTGATGTTATTTTCCTATTATGAGGCAGGAGATCAGGCTCCAGCTGGTGACACACACCCAGGATAGTTTTCCTATTTAACCAAAACGTCTTAATAAAATCCCTTTCCTCTATGGTGGAAAGGTCTGGAAATGGCCTGAAGACCTGTGGCCGTCGTCTCCTACTTGTATCTGGGTTCAAAACTTGGCAAGTACGGAAAAGAAATATTAGCTTAAATGGTCACACCATACTTTGATAACCAACACACATCTTAAGTCTTGGCTTCATTAGGAATCTCAATTGAGCCATACATGTACACACATTTTAATCATTTTTTTTTTACTTCAAAACTTACTTTTTTTCTATGTCTATTGTTTAATTATATGTGCAAATAATACATTTGAAATGCATTACTTGCACTTATTTATTTTTTTAAATACCATGAACAGAAGTATTAATCACCCAGTGGCACTATTGATGTCAAACACAGTCACATTCTGTTTTCAATATGTTATATCTAGCTAAAAACAGTGTTGTTCTTATCTTACATTTGTATAGACACTAGCCTCCATTTTGAGTGCTAGTGATGCACTAACAATTAGAAAATACACCACTTCACACCCTAAAAGGGTGGCTGTGTGACCTTGCCATCAGGACATTGGCTACCCAATGGCCGTCAGCGGAAGTTGACAGCATAGTAGGTGGAACAGTCTGCGATGGACCCTAACATAGGCTAACCTGTGTGACAGCTATGCATGAAAGCCAATAGCTATGTCTATTGCTGTGTTGGCTCTCACTGTACCAATGAGGCTGCTGGATTTGGGCTGCTGCATTACCTGAATTGTGGTGAACTGAGTTAGATCCCCCACCATGTGGCAACTGTCAGCCTAATCCAGTGCCAGCCAGCTAGCAGCCCCTCATATATGCCCAACAGCAGGGGTGATTTGGGGCAGCCGGGTGAATGACAGTGTGACCTCTCAGGGAAATATTTGTGTATCAGATCTTATCCCTTTCTCCCAGTTACATTCGTCTTACACATGCAAAGGCAAACAGACGCATAAAATGGTTCAGTATGTTTTATTGTAACAGCTGCGTTCTAGATAAAAAGATATGGACTGCAATCATTTGGATGATAAAACATACTAAAATCAGAATGATGACAAGAAAAGTGAAACACAAGAAAAGTCCCACCATACTGTCACTATGCGAGATGTATGATTCCTACCTACACCACTATTGTTCTGTGTTAGAGCACAGCAGAATAAGCCCTAATCTGCCCTTCAGGACCCCCAAGGAAGACACCATCCCCTATACCTGAGTATGATAGTAGTGAAGAAGCTTGTTGTCTATTGTGATACATTTCCCATATAGGTCAGAGAACCAGCAGTCTCAGCAACCAGCTGTAGCAAAGTCAAATAGCATGCTGTGGCAGTAATCTGGCTGGAACCTCCATCTAAAATACAGGGGGCAGAGAGATGTTTTATAATAAAACAGCCAGTGTTCTGAGAAAAGTGTCCCCATGTAAAAATATATATGTTCATGTGAAATGTTAGAGACGTAATGTACCACTTTGTATCTGAAAACCTATCTTGTTGCAGCATTCAGCAAAGCATAGAGGGAATGAATGTTGTGCTAAGAAATGTAAATGCATTCCTAGGCAAAAGAACAGCAAGATAGAGGAAAACAAATCATCACCACAAATGTGATCGTTTCAAAAAGAATAAAATAAAATGAAATGCAACTAGGCTAAAGACCACAAGCAATAGGCCTATTTGCTAAAATAGCGTGCCCAAAAACACAACTAAAATGGCCTCACTACACCCTCCCCTCGTCAGTTTCAAAATGGGCAAAACAGCATAGTTCCTAAGTTAAAAACAACTAACATACTTCACTTAAAACATATATACATATATGTCAACCGTGAAAAGTTAAAACATACAAATTAGAAAAAATTGAAATGGACAACTTAGGCCCATATTTATACTCTATTTGCGCCACATTTTTATCATTTCTTTTGACGCAAATCCAGCGCAAACCTAACTCCATATTTATACTTTGGCGCTAGACCTGTCTATCGCCAGATTTATGGAGTTAGAGTCATTTTGTTACAGTGGAAACCTACCTTGCGTCAATGAGATTCATGGTAGGCATTCCCGGGCAAACAATGAATCAAAGACATATGCACCTTATTTATACTCCTGTGCAAAAATGATTCACAGGAGGAGGGCCTTAAAATATTTCTCTAAGTATGTTTAGAGTCATTTCTTAACGCCTAGGTCAGGACAGGCGTTAGAGGACCTGTGGGCTAATTTCATGGTCTCTGACCACGGAAGCGGTCTACAGGTGCCCTTCCCTGCACCAAGGGACACCACCCTCCCTCACCCCTGGAGGACACCCATGGATGGGGGGACCCATCTATGGTAAGTAGAGGTAAGTAATTTTTTTCTATCTAACTTGGGTCCCCCTACATGCCACTGTGCCCAATGGCCAAGCCCAGGCGACAGAAAAGCCCTGGGCATGGCCATTGGGCAGGGGGGGCATGACTCCTGTCTTTGCTAAGACAGGAGTCATTTCCATGGGGGTTGTGCATCAAAGAATGACGCTAGTCAGGTTAGAGTCAATATTTTTGACTCTAACCTGACTTGCACCATTGTTTGACACACAACACCCAGTCCTCCCTACGCCTCCGCTGCCAAGCTAACATCAATTATTTTGATGCTAACCAGGCCGCAGAATGTGACGCATTAAATATGACGCCCAGCTGGCTCGTTGGAATGGCAGTAGCTGGCGTTAAACTTTTTGACGCAAACCTGCGCTAGCGCTGGTTTGCTTCAAAAAGTATAAATATGGGCCTTAATGTTTTAGCAAGGGCATCTATAAAGCAGATTTTAAAACTCAGCCTAATTTTGGAAATCTCCAATCACAGCTGGGACAATTGAATCAAAGAAGTATTCCACTTTGGCAGGTGGTAATGTGATCAAATCAGTGCCAACGAAAACTAAAGAGCACTCATGTTTCAAAGCCTGAGCTCCAGCAGAGGCAGCAGAATTCTGTGTTGTGCCAGATGTTAAAGAAAAAGCCACATGATCCACGACGGGCAGCTCATAAATGGCTTCCTGTAGCAAATGCACCCTCACTGCGCATGTCTGGTAATGAGCCCTCTGTGAGAACATCAACAGATCCAATAAAAATGAGAGTTCAATGAAAGTAAGAGCTGCATGGAAACACAAACTTCCAGTGCACATTTGAAAAAGCACCACAGGCACAGAAACACAGGCTGTACACAATCCAAAACTGGTCTAAGTGACAGAGACCAGTTACAATCCAGTTCTTCCAGGAGTGGTGCTCACAAATACTGCATCATGTGTTCACGACACAGGTGAGCTGGTGAAAGTGTCATCAGTCCTCCTTGTTATGATAGAACAGCCATTGCAAATAAAAAATAACAACAGCAAGATGCCACCTGTTATAGCCAAAGTAATGGGAAATCCCCCAAAAACATTGAGTGTACAGCTGAAGATATTATGCCAAATATAGAGAATAAGGTGCTGAAGAAACAAGAACCAACAGCCTTAAAGAAATGTACAATCCCTGTAGTACTGGACGCGGTAGAAATCTGTCTTGCGAGTTCACCAAAGTGTGTTGGAAAGTTCGTATTTAAAAGGGACTGTATCTCTACAGATGATCTTGCTACTTTGAGCACATAGGACTCACATGCAGATGTCAGCGCCACATGTTTTTGGAACAATAGAGCTCTTAGCCTGCTTAACTTGTTAAAATGCACATTTGAAGTAGCAGTGTGAGGCTAAATATCTGCTACTTTCGCCTTTCCCCAACAGGTGATAATTTGGGAGATCAAAACTGCATAAACTATTCCGGTTCGCATCCCACAACAGCTCTCACTATTAAGAAGCACATAACTTTCATTAGAGAGCACCTGGAACGCTGGTCAAATCAAAGGGACTGGAACTCCCTTCAGATAGCAAGCTAAATTCGCTGCTGAAGCGTTGCAGGCCCCATGCAAGGACAGCTGCTTACAAACCATTGAATGGCTCACAGAAGTCTCTCATTTGCTGCCTCTAAGACCTCTTTTATGCCATTGAGGCATTTGTGTGAAAAGGGTAGCTCCCACACCTCATGAATGTAACTATCCACTAGCCTTTCATGTCTGCCCACTGGAATGTGTTTTAAGCAAGTTGTGAATTGCAGTGTTGAAATATGCAGATTGATAACCCCATGTATTAACCATTCGGCAGATGGTATTTCAGCCACAGTAAAAGGCAACTTTTCTAATTTTTCGATGTTTAACATAGCATAAGTTGCTTCTTTCTTAGCCATTATTTGTTACTGTCGCGTCAGATTAAATACTGAAAAAATTGCCCTTATGCTAACGTATTGCCAGTGAACGCGACCAGACTTCAATGTTTCTAGTGTCCAACCTAACTGCATAATAGACTTAAGCTGGTTCTTCCCCTGTTGTAAAAATTATATGTCACTTTGTACAATGTACATTGCAGATGAAGCAAAACAGAAAACCACAGCACATCCTAGAGAGTTGAAAAGTTCCACTTTATTCCATTGTAATGTCTTTAGGTGAACAGATGACGTCTGGCCCAATCAGACATCCTGGGCACAGAGTCAGACGGTGACAACAGAATTCATGTTCAAATGGACAACAGCCGACACGTGTTTCGTCAGGTTAGACTTTTTCAAGGCTAAAGCTAGAAGTTTCATATGATGTTTCAAAATGCCCGAAATCGCTAATATCTTAGGAGATTATATAATGGTTGATAAACGAAGTGTCTGAGGACCCGGATAAGCCTCCGATACCTGTCGCAGTGCTTGCTGAATCTGCTACCGGCGTCGCAGATGAAACAGTATTATTTAAGGTGTATATGTAGACAAGGTGTTAATCCCATTATCCACAATGGCTAATGTTTTCTGTAAATTCTTCTGATCTATTTGCCTTAACTGGGCAACAGCTTCTTGTAGGGAAAGTTTCAAAATTTCATTGTGAATTGCATATAAGAAACGCTTTTTACATTGTCTTCTGGGGCCTAACAGGAACTCCTGGAAGTCTGTGTTGTTTGACAGGAGACTGAGGTGTTCTTTAACAGCATCGTTTGAGGAACTTGTTAACCATTGCTGGCATAATTTCCCTACAATGTATGTTGTTACCCTACCAGAATGTTCTGATGACACATAGGGAGGGTCTGGTCTACTAGTTCTAAAACCCCCTGTGGAGTTTACAAAATGTGCATGACAGCCACTTGTATCCACTGGCCACCATATCTACCAGCCATGACGTGAAAGAGATATGTTAAATGTTGCATTCTGGACCCAACCATTGAGCTGTTCTTCGGTTGCATTACTGTATTTTTGTCTATTTAGCAGAGGCAGCGATACTGGGTACATTCAGCGCCAAATTTGCATAATTTGTTTTACTCAAATTCAGCGCAAGCCTAACTCTATATTAATACTTTGGCACTAGACCTGTCTAGCGCCAACGTTTTGGAGTTAACGTCATTTTCTGTTTGCGGGAAACTACCTTGCGTCAATGAGATGCAAGGTAGGCGTTCCAGTGCAAAAAATGACGATATGGCCTTAGCGCCATATTTATCCCTTTGCTACAATCACTCACAGGGGAAAGGGGGCCTCAAGTAATGGTGCTAAGCTTGCTTAGCTCCATTATTTAACTCCTGGGTCAGGGCATGCATTAGGGGACCTGTGGGCCTATTTCCATGGTCAGAGACCATGGAATGATGGTCAGAGACCATGGAATGGGCCCACAGGTGTCCTTCCCTAGCCCCAGGGACACCCTCACCCACACCAGAGGGACAGCAGAGGATGGGGGGACCCCATCCCAGGTAAGTAAAGTAAGTACAGGTAGGTATATTCGAATTCGAAAGTGCCGTGGGGGGGACTAACTTGAGCCCCCCTACATGGCACTGGGCCCAGTGGCCATGCCCAGGGGACATATGCCCCCTGGGCATGGCCATTGGGGTGGTGGGCATGACTCCTGTCTTTACTAAGAAAGGAGTCATGTCCATAGGGGTTTACGTCAAAAAAGGACTTAGACATTTTTATACCTTGGACCAGACTAGTGTCATCCTTTGACGCACAACCTCCTGTTCCCCCTACGCATCCCCCACTTGGCTAGCATCCTTTTACATGACGCTAGCCGGGCCTTACCCCTAAATACTGTCATTCCATAAATATGATGCCCGACCGGCGTCTTGGAATGGCACTAGTCGGCGGTATACTTTTTCACGCAAAACTGCGCTAGCGCAGTTTTGCATGAGAAAGTATAAATCTGGGCCTCAATTCCTCAATTCCTTACTTTTTGCCAAGCCTTACCTACTTGTCTCTTGTCCAGGTTCGTTTAAAAATATAATTTAAAGAGGTATCAGGCATGCTCTAAATAAAGCTTCCTTTCCCCTTATTTGCCAATTTCTAGTTCCCCAAACACTCTCTAAGTCGATCAACCTCAGTCAATATTCATAGGCTTCTATGTCCAACCGGGAAACAAAGGAATCAGTATAAATTCATTTTGTGTCCGTTAACAAAAGCTTGTGTGTTTCCATTTTAGGCAATTTAAAATAATACAACTCAGCCTTGTTAACACTATGCCCAGAAAAATATACAAACTTTTCACAGTATGTTTTTGAACTCCCCACTGGCGGAGTCGGACAATGTTCCCATTGTGTGTTATTAAAAATAATCTTCAGGCTGCTTGTTCTGTGAAGAAAATGGTGTCCATAATAATTGCAACAGAACATATCTTCATAATTTTCTTTTGCTTGATAAACCTTTTCACTTTCATATACAGTAAAATATTAAAGCTCAGAGAGCACAGAATCTACTGTTTTTACATCCCAATCATCAGAAACAACTCTAGGTGTTATTACATAATTCATGGAAAGTTTAAATACATATGGAATTTGAATAACCTCCGTTGGGATATATACATCAAAATACATTTTATCCTAAAAAATCCCATCAGGAATTGATATGGTTGAAATGCCCACTAGGGACAAATCATGACGGACCTTATGGGAGGAAATTGTGGTTTTAAGACCTTATCCACCAGTTCAACTGTATCAATAAGAAAAAGCCAATGACAAACCCAATCCTTAGAAAGAAGGCAAGTACAGTTGGTAAAACCCAAAGATGGGCAAATTAAATAGTTAGGGGCATATTAGGGGCATATTTATACTCCGTTTGCGCCGGAATTGCGTCGTTTTTTTTTACGCAATTTCGATGCAAAACTAACTCCATATTTATACTTTGGCGTTAGACGCGTCTAGCGCCAAAGTCCATGGAGTTTGCGTCATTTTTTAGCGTGGACACCTACTTTGTGTTAATGAGATGCAAGGTAGGCGTTCACGTCTAAAAAATCGACTCCGAGGCATGTGCGTCGGATTTATACTCCCGGGCGTGGGCGGGTCAAAAAAAATGACGTACGGCCGCTTTAGCGCCTGCAAAAGGCAGGCGTTAAGGGACCTGTGGGCTCTGAAGGAGCCCAGAGGTGCCCTCCCATGCTCCCAGGGACACCCCCTGTCACCCTTGCCCACCCCAGGAGGACACCCAAGGCTGGAGGGACCCATCCCAGGGACATTAAGGTAAATTCAGGTAAGTGTTTTTTTTTTTTTGTGGCATAGGGGGGCCTGATTTGTGCCCCCCTACATGCCACTATGCCCAATGACCATGCCCAGGGGACAGAAGTCCCCTGGGCATGGCCATTGGGCAAGGGGGCATGACTCCTGTCTTTGCTAAGACAGGAGTCATTTCTATGGGGGTTGGGAGTGAAAAAAAATGGCGCAAATCGGGTTGAGGCGAAAAAATTGCCTCAACATGACTTGCCCCATTTCTTGACACCCAAGCCCCATATCCCCCTACGCCGGCGCTGCCTGGTGTACGTCGTTTTTTTTAACGCACACCAGACGGCTCCGGCGGCTAACGCTGGCTAACGTCATTCAATAAATACGGCGCCCGCATGGCGCTTCAGAATGGCGTTAGCCGGCGCTAATTTTTTTGACGCAAAACTGCGTTACCGCAGTTTTGCGTCAAAAAGTATAAATATGGGCCTTAATTTTGAGCCAATATATCAGCTCATGTGCTCTTAACAGTGTTGTTGCAGAAGAAGCAGATGAGTCTGTGAAAGAGTTGTTGACGTCGGCAAAATATCCAGAAGCAGTGCGTACAAAAACTGGAGCCGTGTCCATTGGTGGTTCATAGTAAACGATTCCATCATTTGCCATTGAATATGAGAACAATTGCTCATTGTTTTAGACGTTTCTTGTCACAGAAGAAGATAGTGGTACTAATGAAAAGTCATCTACCATCCTCCCCAAGCTCAGGGAAGTGTCAGCATTGCTGTTCAAAACCTGTAGAGGAACATCCTGGTCTGTATTGAGAGGGAGCCGGGAACTATCCAGGAGTCCTCTAGGTCTGCTGTGTAGGATTGTCCATATGATGTAACTTGACATTGTCGATGGAGACAAAGCAGTTTTCTTTAGAACCAGGCAGAATAGGAGTTCCGGTACCCTGTATTCCCAGGACTGGAACCGGTGCACTATAAGAAGGATCGAACTCCTTTTTCACAGCAATCTTTTCACACACTGAGGCCCATATTTATACTCCCTTTGCGCCGGATTAGCGTCATTTTTTTAATGTTAATTCAGCGCAAACTTAACACCATATTTATACTTTGACGCTAAACCGTCTAATGTCAAAATAACCCAGTGTGCGCCATTTTCTGGATGCGTGAAACGGACTTGCGTCAATGAGAGGCAAGGTAGGCGTTCCTGTGTAAAAAATGACTTAAACACCAGTGCGTCATATTTATCCCACTGTGCAAAAATGGCGCACGTCTGGTAGGCGGAGCCAGAAAATGGCGCAAATCCCGATTTGCGCCAAAATTTAACACCTGGGTCAGGGCAGCCGATAAATGGGGCAAACACACCAATACTTAAGGAAAATTCACAGAAGCAACATGATAGCTCAAAAAGGAAGACATGGAGGTGATACTCATGCAGCATGCACGAAGACGCAGAACACAGGTGCAACAGCAGCAGCTACCACCACACCAACATGGACCCCAAAGGCAACGCAGAAGGCAGGAGAGGATATCCAGGACCAGGACAACCGTTCAGGGCCTCAGGGAACATGACATCATCCAGAGGAACATACTAATCTGGCAAGCCATACAGCATTTGCTGCGCCACATTGAGCCACAGTTGGCACCCAGCTTGCAGACACCCCACATCATTCCACCGGAGACCAAGCTGCTAGCTGTCCTGCACATGTTGGCAAGTGGCTCTTTTCAAACCATTGGTGCCCTGGTTGCCGGGATCTCACAGCTCTCATTCTCTGTCTTCCTTTCCAAGGTACTTGATGCCATCATCTCCCTCACACCCGCCACATCAGCTCCTCAACACACAGCAGAAGCAGCAGGAGACCAAACAGGGGTTCCATCAAATTCATGGCTTCCTGTACGTGCTTGGTGCCATTGACTGCACACATGTTTGGATTGTGCCACCTGCTGCAACCAAGCACCTATTCCGCAACAGGAAGCGCACACACTCCATCAATGTGCAGGCCATTGTGGATCACCGTGGATTGTTCACCAACATCTTGGCAAAGTATCCTAGAAGTGTACATGATTCATTCATCTTCCGCCACAGCACCATAATTCGGCACTTCCAGGATGGACGATATGGCAATGGCCTACCTGTTGGCAAGTACTGAAACCTAGTTATTTACACACAGCACAGCAACCCTCTAGGACACCCAACACATACACCACTACATTGACACGTGGCCAGGAAGACACTGAGGTGTGATACTGGTAGTCATGTTTGATATCCTGACCCAATGGGATACACACCTATGGACAAATGACAGATGCAAATAACAAGAGATGCCATTCTAGAGCCACACGGGACCAATTTAAAACCACACAGTGACAATGGCATGGCCTTAACTGGCAGTACAACTTGAGATATCAAACTTTCAATATCACATCAATAACACTCACCCAAGCAAGCAATACATCCTATGTAAGGGGTGTGTAATGTGTGTTTCTGCAGGTCAAACACCATGAAACACATAGCATGATGACGCTGACTCTAATGAAGGTGACATTGAATCATTGAGGCAGTACCAACATCTCACATCACTCCTGGGGTGACATTGCCAGCTAGCAATAAGGAAGTGGACTGTGCTATGAAAACATGTGGATGTGACACTAATGCAAAGCGCACACTGCTACACATACGGATTGAGACAATTCCCCAAATACATAACAGATGTCCAGGCAGATGGGCCTTCCGACACTAAAACCCTCACCCGCACAACCAAGTTAGCCAGCTTACCTAGAGCAAGTTCAGTAGTGTAGGTACACGTTTGCACATGAGCCAACTCGGTGAGGGCACAAAAATAGGTTTGCATAGAACTTGTCAGACATGGGATAATTGTGCATTGTCAATTGTGAACACTGCAGTGCTGCCAACTTATGGAGATGTGTTGTGCATTGTCAACTAGCCAAATCAAAGGGCCTCACTGTTGCATTTCACCTGCAATTATATATGTCGAATTGGATGGGATGTTCTGGCCATATAGTGCAACCATGTTACCACCACAGTGGAATCGATTGTGTGTGTGGAAGTATCATGTCCCCTCCAGTGAAGGCACACGGATGCTTCTTTCACATTACATAACGCATGGGAGATACACACTTAACTGCAAGTTTCTACATATACCAATGATATCATGCCAATCAGCCAAACACCAGTTTTGATAGTTAAACAAGCCAATGTAGAAATAACATCACAGAAGCCTAGGACCCCACACAATACCACAAACACAGATGAGTCACAGACGACACAAGATAACAACTGCCATGCAAAGTGACAATCACGGTGCAAACAACAACCAAATACGTACCCTCATTTTCTCTTTCAGCTGATAAGGGTTACAGGATCCAGCCATGGATCATGATCCCAATTGTCAACCCAAGCACAGCAGCAGAGCGTGCCTATAATGAGGTACATTGTAGGACACACACCATAGTTTAGAGGACTTTTGGCATCCTGAAGTCCAGATTCAGGAGCCTGGACATCACCAGAGGCAGCCTCCTATATTCCCCTGAAATGATCCGCAAGATCATTTTGACCAGTGCCATTCTGCACAACATTTGTGTGAAGAGGAACATTCCCCTCTATGAACCAGATCAACAAATGCCTGAAGAGTAGTATGCTGTCTGTGAAAATGAGGGGGAACATCCAAACACAACTGCAGGATTGCATCGGAGACAACACATCGTACAAAACTTCTTCTGACTATACTCACCATCACCACTCATATGTAATTAAACACCTCACTTCATCACTCAATCATGCTCTGGAAAGTTATTTATGCATCACGTGATCTGTAGGAATCATAATCAGAGTTTTGCCTCATGGAGCATTGCAGAAATATAAATTTGCATATTGAAAAAGCCACATCACATTTGATGGGTATGAATGCACGGCAAACATCACACACAGTGTTAATGACATATATCCTGTCTATTTCACATTTGAAGGGGAATATCAGACGACCACAGCTATGAGACACATCCATGTTGCCAACATGGTCCATTGCAGCATATGACACACAACTAAGACACCATCAATCATAAGGTAAAAAGTGCTTCATACACGAGGCAGCGGATGTGCTTTGCATTGGTAACAGGAATGTATGACCAGACCCTTGACAGCAGTAAGTGTGACATCAGCTATCTCTGCAGGGAGCATGTGTGACAAGAAGTGCATCAAACCTGGAAATGGATAGCACAAGTGCCCCAGGTATGACAAGCATTGCTCACAAGACATGGCCTGCGCAGTCCATCCCAGGTAATAAGTCCTGCCACTGCCATGTTTTAAGTCTCTGCCAACCCTTCTCTAGGGGGCCCTGTAAATGGACTATCTGTACCCTGAGAATCTTCATCTACACACACCCAGACTCCCATTCTGACTCCTGTGTGGTTTCCTCTTCAGTATGGCATGCCATAGTCATAGTTCATCAGTCTGCATAGACTTCAGGTCCGATAATGAACTGCTTGGTAGTCGGTAGGACCTGTAATCAGCTGTCCATTGCTTCCCATGTGAAAGGTCCAGTTGGCCCTTTGAACTTGATTCTCAACTGCAGGACTTGTCAGAGACTGAAGGCGCACACACCTGTGAGCACTTCCATGCAGACCAACTATTTGAACTTGCCCTGCCCTTGCTGCTGCCTGGAACTGCTTAGAAGCTGCCATTATCTGAATCACCTTGTTGTGCATTGGCGTACAAATCCCTTGTGTACCAGAGCCCTGGGGGATTGTGTAACGTTGCCAACCACAGAACAAACAGTTTTTAGTTCCCACAGTGTTGTTCCTACTTGTCCCAGTCAGAGTCTGCTCACCATTTGCCTTGTTCATGTTTGTTCCTGACAGAGACTGCATCCTGTTAGCCAGACTGGTTCTAGTCTTTGCGTTAACCACAGAGGTTCCCTATGGCTACATTTGTCGCATAGTTGCTTTCCATGCCCTCTGTTTCCTCCTGGGGTATTGTGTCTGGTAGGTCTGCGATGAATCCTCAAATGTATAGTATAGTTTAATCAGTTTACTTATCGCATCCTGTTCTGAGACATGTATTTGAATGGCCTAATCCAGCCCCCATCCCTTGTCTGGTTTTGCATGTATTCGTTAGTGCCAAACAGTGACAGTGTGCTATGGCTGCATGCATGGATTCGGTACGGTGCCCACAGAACAACAAACAAGGGTTGCTTATGTGTATGTAAGGACAAAACATGTTTGTGCCCTGACGGTCCACACACAGGTTCACTTCTGCCGCCACCTTTTGATGGGGCTTGCATGGTGATTAGCTGTGAGATCAATCAGCACAGAGGCACTGATGTTCCCTGTTGCAGTGGGAATTTTAGAGCCCACCCTGTGTACAAATGTTGGGATGAAACCTGCCTGTTTCCTATTACTCATCCATAACGTATTTGAGCACACAAGGTTGCTCTGTCATCAGCCTTATAAAAGTTCTGCTGTGCCATAGCTGGACTATCCCCAGGTGTGTCATGAGTTGATCTTTGGCTTTTGGTCAATTCTGCTTTGAAAGATACTCTGTTAATTCAAGGATTGGCTCCACAGACTCATGAGTAGACCTGCACGTAACTGTGACAACATGGAGGCCAATACTGACACAGGGTACACATGGCCACACACTTGAACTGGACACATTTGTGCAAAGAACCACTGGAAATATATGAACACATGCAGCATGGTCTGCTGCTCCTCCACAGCCACAGGAGAAACATAGGTCATTTAAATGACTCAAACTGTGGTGTACATAACAATTTTAGGATTGGATTTGAGTCTCTGTGTCACAAACACTATACCTACCTAGCATGTTCAAATGATGGACTCATGGGTAGTATACACACAAGTGACCATGAAGTGGTATCCAACGTTTCATTACATGTGATGGGTAACATATCTGACATAGCCATTATCAACCATCCTCTATCTATCCTGTGTAGAGTTCGTTATGGAAAATGTTTTGTCCCCAAAGTCAAGGAAGTACATACAGCATGAGACGCAACAGATATAACAATCACTTACCATGACTGATGTACCTCGATGAATGGCATCTGATGGTTATACACAATTATAACACATTCATAGATGCACATTATGCCAAAATGTTCTCATGACGTTCCCACAGAGGCACAACAACAATTTGAAGAGCCAATTCACAGACATAAACACACTGACCATGAGTCTGTTTTTTAAGTTGCGTAGCCTTTCTGTCCTCTATTGATGCAACACCTGTTCAAACTAGGAAATACCAATTTTATTCCAAAAGTTTGTGCTGCTGTTGCGTCAGTTAAGAGAGCTAATCCGGCACAACAACATGAGTATTATGGGGCCGCAGTAGTATGGTCTGCCACATGTGCCCAAACACTAGAACACACACTGCAGGTCATACCATCCTATCTTTGTATAGTTATAGGCTGCATGCATGTAAAAAATTGAAACATCACACAAACACAGTTTAAGACAGATTATTTGACGTAAATGGGTCAAAAAAGACGCATATGCATCAAAATATACGCATATTTTATTTATAATCATTCGGTCTAAAAATTTAGACCATTAAAATTCAAAATGACATTCTTACATAATCAAATTTGAGCCCTTAAAATTCATAATCATACATAGTACTGATAAAACCCCGTGGCCGGCAATCAGATAAATATCGATAATGTATTCCTTAGCACTAAGGCTTTGAGCATACTTAAAATACAAACAGAGTCTTGCAATAAAACATTGAATAAAAGGCTTGTGTCCATCATGCAGATATGTATAAAATGTCATGGCAATTAGACTAAAAATACATCTCTCTAAACTTATAGGGTCTCGGCTTCTCGTATAAGAGACCGCAAACTCCTAAAAAGGTTCCTAAAGAAACCACATGCAAGTTAAATAAAATTAATTTCAGTCCATAACACATCTAAAAGTTAAGAGTTAAAAAGCAAGAAAAAATATATCTTATTAGAACCTCCTTCTATAGACAAGAGGAGTGCCTAGCCAACTCGGGGACCCATGGCTAGGATATACCTACGACGGATAGACCAGGCTTCAGATAGATATTTGGTAACTGAACTGACTACCAGTATGGATGTATCATATTTGCATATTCTGATGGCGCTAGCTCGGTCCTGCAGTGATAAATTTTTGCAGAGAGGGATAATCCACCTCCCTCTAGGGCTCTTGTATAGGGGGCAGAAAAACAACATGTGCTCAATTGTTTCCTTGCAGTGGTGGCAGAGTATACATCTGTCAGTCAGAGAGTTACTTGATGACCAACGAGCCGTGTAGCTATTAATAGGCAGGGTGCCACATCTTAACTGGAGAAATAAGGCACGGGCATATGCAGGCATAGGGAGATCCATGAAGATCTCGGGCTGGGGTTCGTGTTTAAGCTGGAGGAATTCTACAGTTATCATTACACATGGAGAGAGGAGGAGGGAGGAGGGGGGATAAATGTGGAGGAACACTCCGTACTTAGCTCCCTATAACTCAAAATACACAAGAAAGTACGGGGTTCTCTAAAAGAGGACGTCGCGGATATCAGCGTAGCCCTGGGTTGTATGTATTCCTATTTGGAAGGGTAATGTCAGTGAAATGTCAGTTGGTAACTGCAGAGTACATGTATGGGGAGGAACAACGGGGGAGGGGATTCCTTTTACGGACTAGGTGGTCTCACACACTATATAGTGTCATGCTTCATCATTTGACCACCTAGACCCACCCAGGTAGGACAGTGCCCCCTGGGCGGACTCAACCTCACTGTTAAAGGAACAGGAGGGAGTGCGTAAATAAACTTGTTTCTGGAAAGATCGGGATCCAGCTAATCTACTGAAAAGACTAAAAACACCTAAGCAGACACCTGTGAGGAGTAACAAATTTAATAGTGGTGTCTGACTGGTGTAGTTAAAACGGGGGTTGGGACACCTCTGTGAGGACAAGGACTCACAGGGTCACCTAACTAATAGCCAACATGTTTCTGCCCTCAGAAGTGAGCCAATGAAGGTCTTGGGGCATTCGTCAGGTCCTAGGATCCCTACGTCTCACGTTGGAGGAAATTACTCTGTGTGAAAGTCAACGAGTGAGAAAATAAAAGGTCTACCTTACCCAAGGAATTACCTTGAGGCGGCCTATGGGGGATAAACAAACAATTAGAACACTAGTGGCACACAGCACTGCAAAACCAACCAACTGCACACGTGTCAAGGGGATGCATTCATGCACGACACACATATGTTCAAAAAGGTAAAATACATGCGTGGAGTGACCGAGTGGGTATATCTATACAAGTGGACAGTCCTACCACTGCAGGGAATTACAGTTCTTACCCTTTTTCTAGAGGCTACTGGCCTCTGGTATCCAGGAGGGGGAGTGTCCCCTTATAGTCACACACTAAGGGAAAAAGGAGGGAGACGAACACAAAGACAAAGTGAGGAAAGGGAGGGAACAGGAGTAGTCAGAATAGATACAGGTGGAGAAAGTTCCCATTAGGAACCCACTATTATTGTTAAAAAAGATACTGCTTAGGAGAAACAATTCAGAAACCGAAGTGGCTATAGATAATAGACATAAAAAGTAAGATTAAAATCAATGAGGGAAGGCTTATCTGTGCTGCCTGTGATCCGGTAAGCCACTCACTACATCAAAGGGGACGCTCGCCGTGCGCCTATTTCGTCCTCTCCCTTGGACCGCTTGTGACAAGTGGCTGAGGGAGAACGATCTATTTATGGCTGTAAGATGTTCCAGGTGCGCCCTGTTGGCGCGGTAATTAAAGTACAATTGAGGTTAATCACCGCCGCGGGCCTCTTTGTGTTTCTGACCTCGATATGATTGCCGTAATGGCGGGCGCCCCGGCTGAGCCGGGGCTCCGGCATGAATGCGAGCGAGTGCAAGGGCGGGCCTCTTTGCGTTTCTGGCCTCGATTTGATTGCCGTAATCGCGGGCGCCCCAGCTGAGCCGGGGCGCCGGCATGAATGCGGGCGAGTGCAAGGGTGGAGCCCGGGCCGGAAGATTCCGGCCCGAGCGCCACAAGCGGAAGCCTCGCATTCCCGGTGGCCGCTGGGAAACGTAGTTCCCAGCGGTCCCGTGGCCCTAATGGCCGAAAAAGAAAGGAAGAAGGAAGGAAAGAAAGGGGGGGGATTGGGGTTGGGGGGGGCGGAGGAAGAAAAAGGAAGGGGGGGGAAAAAACGAAGGGGGGGGGTGGGGTTGTTTGGTTAAAGAGATGCAAACAGGGGAGGAGACTAGAAGGAAAAGCGAGGGAGAGAAACGAGAGGGAGGGAGGGGGTGACAACCGAGGGAGGAGGTGAGGGGGGGGAAAGGGGGGAAAAAAAAGGAGAGAGGGGGGGGAAGTAGGGGGGGAAAAGGAAGGGGGGGGTTTGTTAGGGTAAGAAAACGGGAGAAGAAAATGGAAAACAAGGAGGGGGAGACGAACGAGAGGGAAAGAAAATGATGCGGAGTACAAGGAAGGGAAAGTAAAAAGGGCAAGACACAGGGGGTGAGGGGAACAGAGACAAAGTAGGGGGTAAAAGAACAGAGGGGTTCCAGGGCAAGGGACCCGAGAAGGATAAGGGGAGGGTTTTTGGGGGGGGGGAGGAGGAAAAAAGATAGGGCAGAGGCGGACAGCATGGAGGACTCATAGATTAGTCGGAGAACTCATTTATTGAGTGTGAACCAGGGGATCTCATCATTAAGACCATTGGTGTCCGTGTGTAATCTCCAGACCTAACGTTGTTCGGTCTGGAGCAGTCTCTGTGTCATATTGGAGGTCGATGGAGGTAATTGCTCAATGACCGTCCAGTTTAAGTCATCTGCAGATTGTTTTTCCAAAAGGAAGTGGTTAGTCAATTTAGTAGCCTCTCGTTTACAACGGATCGTACTCCTATGTTCACAGATTCTTGTGGCGACCTTTCTAGAGGTCATTCCCACGTATTTGAGGTTACAGGGGCATCTAATCAAATAGATCACGTTTTTGCTGTTACTGTTGGTTAGTGATCTTTGAGCCCATGGAGTCTTAAGGTCTAGGTCTATTGTGGTTGATTTTTGAGTAAAACAACAGACACTACAGTTGCCACATGGGTAGTGTCCTCTAGGTGGTGGAAGGCCCCATAGTGTGGTTTGTGTCGTGAGGGAAAAGTTTTTTTCTTTGGGTCTTGTGTGGACGACCAAATCCCGTATGTTTGCGGCTCTTTTAAACGCATGTAGTGGCTACTGAAAAGGTAAACCCACAGATATAAGGATTCTCCACTCCTCTTTGATGATTTTCTAAATCTTATTGGATAGTGGGTTAAAAGTAGTCACACACACTATTTGTTCAGTGTCTGACGTCCTAGTGCGTGGTTGCAGTAGTTGATCCCTGTTATTATTACACGCTCTTTTGTATGCTCTCTTCACCAGATGTGTAGGATAGTCCTTGGTTTGTAGCTTAATAGCCAATTTATCAGCATGTTTGCGGTAGTCTGTGAGGGTGGAACAATTCCGTCGCAGACGTAAAAATTGACCAACAGGGAGATTCTCCCTCAGGGACCTTGGGTGGAAGCTCTGAAACTGGAGCAGGTTATTCCGGTCTGTGGGTTTATAATAGACCTCTGTGGCTAGGGCCCCATTGCTTTCATAGATTGATAAGTCAAGAAATGCTAGTTGGTTGTCACCTATGGTCATGGTGAAGTTCAGGAAAGGGTTAGCTGTATTCAACCAATTTACAAAATTCATAGCCTCATCTCTAGTTCCTGTCCAGACCAATAGAATATCATCTATATATCGTTTCCAGAGTTTAATCTGCTGGAAGAACGGGTTGTCATCGTGGTTGACTACCTGTCTCTCAAAGTGGTCAACGTAAAGGCAAGCCAGGCTAGGTGCAAAAGTGCTACCCATAGATGTACCCTGTATTTGCAAGAAAAAGTTATCCTCAAACTTGAAATAGTTCCTTGTGAGAGCCAAATGTGCCAGGTCCAGTATGAAGTCAGGGGGCGTACGTGACTCTCCTCTATTGGCTTCCAAGAGGTCGCTAATGACCTGCAGAGTGGCCTCCTGGGGAATGTTGGTGTACAGGGATTCCACATCCAGGGTGATCAACAATTCTCTAGTTGTGTCAAAAGACACAGAGTCTAATAAGACTAACACATCCATCGTATCTTTTAGGTAAGTTGGAATTCTTCTGACCAGTGGCTGAAGGAAGAAATCCACGAATTGAGAAAGGGGTTCTAGAACCGATCCGATCCCGGATACAATGGGCCTCCCTGGAGGGGGGATTTTCCCTTTGTGCACTTTAGGAAGAATATAAAAATAGGGAATCCTAGGGTTAGCCTGTATCAGGAAGTCTGCCTCATGTCGAGTAATCCAGTCGTTCTCCATGCCTTTCATCACGAAAAAGGAAATTTCGTCTTGAATATCAGGTGTGGGGTCTCGAGATAAGCGTTTATAATGGTGGGTATTACCCAATAGACGTTCGCACTCATCTCTATACATTTTAAGTGGAGAAATTACCGTTGCTCCCCCTTTGTCTGCTGGTTTAATGATTATCGTGGGGTCAGATGTTAGGCCTTTCAGAGCTGAAAGCTCGGCCGTACTCATATTATGGTATGTCTTGTTGGTGATCCCAGTAAGTGCGTTGACCTTTAAGGATACTGATTTCTCAAAAGCCAGGACCTCGGGGGGCATCTGTCCCGTGGTTGGGCAGAAAGTGGACTTGGGGCGTAGACCAGTGTTTTCTTCGGAGGCCTCGTAATATTTACCCAAAAAGAACGTTTTCAAGCGTATTTTTCAGAACAAACCCGCTAGTTCTGTTCGGGTTTTAAATAAGTCAATTTTGGGCGTGGGCACAAAGTTTAAGCCCTTGTTTAGTGCCTTAGTTTCAATTTCACTCAGAACCCGGTTGCTCAGATTGATAATGTTGTCTGTTTGATTATCCGTCAGGCTGGTTAAAGTGTTTTGCTTGTCCCTGGGAGGGGTTCCCTTTGTGCAGTATTCTCTGGGGTGTCCTCTCTTGGCCTCCAATGTACCTCTTTCCTTTTTCCTTTTCCCCTCCCGTTGCCTCTGTCTAAAAAAGGCTGCGGTGGCTCAGGAAATGACCATTGTGCAGGGTGCTGGAAAAAGGGCGCCTGGTATTGAGGTGGGAGTCCATATTGGGAAGGCCAACCCCATTGTTGATTATGGTATGGGGGAAGCATTGGTGGGTGATTCCACCTTCCCCGGCGTTGCCCACGTCATCCACGACGTTGCCGCATATTATCTGATGATGTACTATCATTATCTGAACTGGTATTCCCACCAGATGAAGTGTCGGATATGTTGTTAGTTTTTGCTATATAATCGGATTTGGTGTAAGGGTATATTTTCTCGTGGGAGAACCGATCGAGGTATTTTTGGAATTTAGAGATCTTTCGCTGAGTGAGATATTCCTTATGCTCGTTCATATTTTTGTTTACCTCCTCTAGTTTCTTTTTAAAGGAGAGAATGCTCAGCCCTGTTTTTAGGTTATTCTCACTCGTTTTGATCTGAATTAGAAGTGCCTCGGATAACCTTGTCGCTGTTTTTATGATCAGGATGAGCCAATCTCTGGTACACTTCCATGCTATCAAAGCCCAATCCTTTCTAAATTCTAGATCTTCAAGGAATATGCGTGGGGCATTGGTGACCAAAAGTCCATTGGGTGCTGTATTGCTACGGAGGTATTCAGTTAGAACAGCCCCGTGGAGAATAGTTTTGACATGAGATCGTTTTAGTTCTACTAGTGTGTCCCAGTCGCCCAACTGGGACAAACTCTTGGAGAGGGTTGTGTCACCAAGAAGTGAGGGGGCCGACAAAATGGCTGTCAGATCCTCATCGTTGAAGGAGAGTCCTTCCGCCATACTGGGGAAGAAAGAACACTGGTATGAGGCAGTGGGGGGGGGGGGGGAAAGAAGGAGACAAACAACCTTAGTGTTGGTGTGTGGTCCTGGACAAAGGAGCAAAAATTACTCACTAGAAGGGACTCTCGCAGCTAGCAGCTGCTCAACTGTCATTACACATGGAGAGAGGAGGAGGGAGGAGGGGGGATAAATGTGGAGGAACACTCCGTACTTAGCTCCCTATAACTCAAAATACACAAGAAAGTACGGGGTTCTCTAAAAGAGGACGTCGCGGATATCAGCGTAGCCCTGGGTTGTATGTATTCCTATTTGGAAGGGTAATGTCAGTGAAATGTCAGTTGGTAACTGCAGAGTACATGTATGGGGAGGAACAACGGGGGGAGCGGATTCCTTTTACGGACTAGGTGGTCTCACACACTATATAGTGTCATGCTTCATCATTTGACCACCTAGACCCACCCAGGTAGGACAATGCCACCTGGGCGGACTCAACCTCACTGTTAAAGGAACAGGAGGGAGTGCGTAAATAAACTTGTTTCTGGAAAGATCGGGATCCAGCTAATCTACTGAAAAGACTAAAAACACCTAAGCAGACACCTGTGAGGAGTAACAAATTTAATAGTGGTGTCTGACTGGTGTAGTTAAAACTGGGGTTGGGACACCTCTGTGAGGACAAGGACTCACAGGGTCACCTAACTAATAGCCAACATGTTTCTGCCCTCAGAAGTGAGCCAATGAAGGTCTCGGGGCATTCGTCAGGGCCTAGGATCCCTACGTCTCACGTTGGAGGAAATTACTCTGTATGAAAGTCAACGAGTGAGAAAATAAAAGGTCTACCTTACCCAAGGAATTACCTTGAGGCGGCCTATGGGGGATAAACAAATAATTAGAACACTAGTGGCACACAGCACTGCAAAACCAACCAACTGCACACGTGTCAAGGGGATGCATTCATGCACGACACACATATGTTCAAAAAGGTCAAATACATGCGTGGAGTGACCGAGTGGGTATATCTATACAAGTGGACAGTCCTACCACTGCAGGGAATTACAGTTCTTACCCTTTTTCTAGAGGCTACTGGCCTCTGGTATCCAGGAGGGGGAGTGTCCCCTTATAGTCACACACTAAGGGAAAAAGGAGGGAGACGAACACAAAGACAAAGTGAGGAAAGGGAGGGAACAGGAGTAGTCAGAATAGATACAGGGGGAGAAAGTTCCCATTAGGAACCCACTATTATTGTTAAAAAAGATACTGCTTAGGAGAAACAATTCGGAAACCGAAGTGGCTATAGATAATAGACATAAAAAGTAAGATTAAAATCAATGAGGGAAGGCTTATCTGTGCTGCCTGTGATCCGGTAAGCCACTCACTACATCAAAGGGGACGCTCGCCGTTCGCCTATTTCGTCCTCTCCCTTGGACCGCTTGTGACAAGTGGCTGAGGGAGAACGATCTATTTATGGCTGTAAGATGTTCCAGGTGCGCCCTGTTGGCGCGGTAATTAAAGTACAATTGAGGTTCATCACCGCCGCGGGCCTCTTTGTGTTTCTGACCTCGATATGATTGCCGTAATGGCGGGCGCCCCGGCTGAGCCGGGGCTCCGGCATGAATGCGAGCGAGTGCAAGGGCGGGCCTCTCTGCGTTTCTGGCCTCGATTTGATTGCCGTAATCGCGGGCGCTCCAGCTGAGCCGGGGCGCCGGCATGAATGCGGGCGAGTGCAAGGGTGGAGCCCGGGCCGGAAGATTCCGGCCCGTGCGCCACAAGCGGAAGCCTCGCATTCCCGGTGGCCGCTGGGAAACGTAGTTCCCAGCGGTCCCGTGGCCCTAATGGCCGAAAAAGAAAGGAAGAAGGAAGGAAAGAAAAGGGGGGGGGGGGGGGTTGGGGGCAGGGGGGAGGAAAGGAAGAAAAAGGAAGGGGGGGAAAAAAACGAAGGGGGGGTGGGGTTGTTTGGTTAAAGAGATGCAAACAGGGGAGGAGACAAGAAGGAAAAGCGAAGGAGAGAAACGAGAGGGAGGGAGGGGGGTGACAACCGAGGGAGGAGGTGAGGGGGGGGGAAAGGGGGGAAAAGAAAGGAGAGAGGGGGTGAAAAGGAAGGGGGGGGTTTGTTAGGGGAAGAAAACGGGAGAAGAAAATGGAAAACAAGGAGGGGAGACGAACGAGAGGGAAAGAAAATGATGCGGAGTACAAGGAAGGGAAAGTAAAAAGGGCAAGACACAGGGGGTGAGGGGAACAGAGACAAAGTAGGGGGTAAAAGAACAGAGGGGTTCCAGGGCAAGGGACCCGAGAAAGATCAGGGGAGGGTTTTGGGGGGGGGGAAGGGGGAAAAAAGATAAGGCAGAGGCGGACAGCATGGAGGACTCATAGATTAGTCGGAGAACTCATTTATTGAGTGTGAACCAGGGGATCTCATCATTAAGACCATTGGTGTCCGTGTGTAATCTCCAGACCCAACGTTGTTCGGTCTGGAGCAGTCTCTGTGTCATATTGGAAGTCGATGGAGGTAATTGCTCAATGACCGTCCAGTTTAAGTCATCTGCAGAATGTTTTTCCAAAAGGAAGTGGTTAGTCAATTTAGTAGCCTCTCGTTTACAACGGATCGTACTCCTATGTTCACAGATTCTTGTGGCGACCTTTCTAGAGGTCATTCCCACGTATTTGAGGTTACAGGGGCATCTAATCAAATAGATCACGTTTTTGCTGTTACAGTTGGTTAGTGATCTTTGAGCCCATGGAGTCTTAAGGTCTAGGTCTATTGTGGTTGATTTTTGAGTAAAACAACAGACGCTACAGTTGCCACATGGGTAGTGTCCTCTAGGTGGTGGAAGGCCCCATAGTGTGGTTTGTGTCGTGAGGGAATTGTTTTTTTCTTTGGGTCTTGTGTGGACAACCATATCCCGTATGTTTGCGGCTCTTTTAAATGCATGTAGTGGCTGCTGAAAAGGTAAACCCCCAGATATAAGGATTCTCCACTCCTCTTTGATGATTTTCTGAATCTTATTGGATAGTGGGTTAAAAGTAGTCACACACACTATTTGTTCAGTGTCTGACGTCCTAGTGCGTGGTTGCAGTAGTTGATCCCTGTTATTATTACACGCTCTTTTGTATGATCTCTTCACCAGATGTGTAGGATAGTCCTTGGTTTGTAGCTTAATAGCCAATTTATCAGCGTGTTTGCGGTAGTCTGTGAGGGTGGAACAATTCCGTCGCAGACGTAAAAATTGACCAACAGGGAGATTCTCCCTCAGGGACCTTGGGTGGAAGCTCTGAAACTGGAGCAGGTTATTCCGGTCTGTGGGTTTATAATAGACCTCTGTGGCTAGGGCCCCATTGCTTTCATAGATTGATAAGTCAAGAAATGCTAGTTGGTTGTCACCTATGGTCATGGTGAAGTTCAGGAAAGGGTTAGCTGTATTCAACCAATTTACAAAATTCATAGCCTCATCTCTAGTTGCTGTCCAGACCAATAGAATATCATCTATATATCGTTTCCAGAGTTTAATCTGCTGGGAGAACGGGTTGTCATTGTGGTTGACTACCTGTCTCTCAAAGTGGTCAACGTAAAGGCAAGCCAGGCTAGGTGCGAAAGTGCTACCCATAGATGTACCCTGTATTTGCAAGAAAAAGTTATCCTCAAACTTGAAATAGTTCCTTGTGAGAGCCAAATGTGCCAGGTCCAGTATGAAGTCAGGGGGCGTACGTGACTCTCCTCTATTGGCTTCCAAGAGGTCGCTAATGACCTGCAGAGTGGCCTCCTGGGGAATGTTGGTGTACAGGGATTCCACATCCAGGGTGATCAACAATTCTCTAGTTGTGTCAAAAGACACAGAGTCTAATAAGACTAACACATCCGTCGTATCTTTTAGGTAAGTTGGAATTCTTCTGACCAGTGGCTGAAGGAAGAAATCCACGAATTGAGAAAGGGGTTCTAGAACCGATCCGATCCCGGATACAATGGGCATCCCTGGAGGGGGGATTTTCCCTTTGTGCACTTTAGGAAGAATATAAAAATAGGGAATCCTAGGGTTAGCCTGTATCAGGAAGTCTGCCTCATGTCGAGTAATCCAGTCGTTCTCCATGCCTTTCATCACGAAAAAAGAAATTTCGTCTTGAATATCAGGTGTGGGGTCTCGAGATAAGCGTTTATAATGGTGGGTATTACCCAATAGACGTTCGCACTCATCTCTATACATTTTAAGTGGAGAAATTACCGTTGCTCCCCCATTGTCTGCTGGTTTAATGATTATCGTGGGGTCAGATGTTAGGCCTTTCAGAGCTGAAAGCTCGGCCGTACTCATATTATGGTATGTCTTGTTGGTGATCCCAGTAAGTGCGTTGACCTTTAAGGATACTGATTTCTCAAAAGCCAGGACCTCGGGGGGCATCTGTCCCGTGGTTGGGCAGAAAGTGGACTTGGGGCGTAGACCAGTGTTTTCTTCGGAGGCCTCGTAATGTTTACCCAAAAAGAACGTTTTCAAGCGTATTTTTCGGAACAAACCCGCTAGTTCTGTTCGGGTTTTAAATAAGTCAATTTTGGGCGTGGGCACAAAGTTTAAGACCTTGTTTAGTGCCTTAGTTTCAATTTCACTCAGAACCCGGTTGCTCAGATTGATAATGTTATCTGTTTGATTATCCGTCAGGCTGGTTAAAGTGTTTTGCTTGTCCCTGGGAGGGGTTCCCTTTGTGCAGTATTCTCTGGGGTGTCCTCTCTTGGCCTCCAATGTACCTCTTTCCTTTTTCCTTTTCCCCTCCCGTTGCCTCTGTCTAAAAAAGGCTGCGGTGGCTCAGGAAATGACCATTGTGCAGGGTGCTGGAAAAACGGCGCCTGGTATTGAGGTGGGAGTCCATATTGGGAAGGCCAACCCCATTGTTGATTATGGTATGGGGGGGTATGGGGGAAGCATTGGTGGGTGATTTCCACCTTCCCCGGCGTTGCCCACGTCGTCCACGACGTTGCCGCATATTATCTGATGATGTACTATCATTATCTGAACTGGTATTCCCACCAGATGAAGTGTCGGATATGTTGTTAGTTTTTGCTATAGAATCGGATTTGGTGTAAGGGTATATTTTCTCGTGGGAGAACCGATCGAGGTCTTTTTGGAATTTAGAGATCTTTCGCTGAGTGAGATATTCCTTATGCTCGTTCATATTTTTGTTTACCTCCTCTAGTTTCTTTTTAAAGGAGAGAATGCTCAGCCCTGTTTTTAGGTTATTCTCACTCGTTTTGATCTGAATTAGAAGTGCCTCGGATAACCTTGTCGCTGTTTTTATGATCAGGATGAGCCAATCTCTGGTACACTTCCATGCTATCAAAGCCCAATCCTTTCTAAATTCTAGATCTTCAAGGAATATGCGTTGGGCATTGGTGACCAAAAGTCCATTGGGTGCTGTATTGCTACGGAGGTATTCAGTTAGAACGGCCCCGTGGAGAATAGTTTTGACATGAGATCGTTTTAGTTCTACTAGTGTGTCCCAGTCGCCCAACTGGGACAAACTCTTGGAGAGGGTTGTGTCACCAAGAAGTGAGGGGGCCGACAAAATGGCTGTCAGATCCTCATCGTTGAAGGAGAGTCCTTCCGCCATACTGGGGAAGAAAGAACACTGATATGAGGCAGTAGGGGGGGGGAAAGAAGGAGACAAACAACCTTAGTGTTGGTGTGTGGTCCTGGACAAAGGAGCAAAAATTACTCACTAGAAGGGACTCTCGCAGCTAGCAGCTGCTCAACTATCATTACACATGGAGAGAGGAGGAGGGAGGAGGGGGGATAAATGTGGAGGAACACTCCGTACTTAGCTCCCTATAACTCAAAATACACAAGAAAGTACGGGGTTCTCTAAAAGAGGACGTCGCGGATATCAGCGTAGCCCTGGGTTGTGGGTTGTATGTATTCCTATTTGGAAGGGTAATGTCAGTGAAATGTCAGTTGGTAACTGCAGAGTACATGTATGGGGAGGAACAACGGGGGGAGCGGATTCCTTTTACGGACTAGGTGGTCTCACACACTATATAGTGTCATGCTTCATCATTTGACCACCTAGACCCACCCAGGTAGGACAGTGCCACCTGGGCGGACTCAACCTCACTGTTAAAGGAACAGGAGGGAGTGCGTAAATAAACTGTTTCTGGAAGATCGGGATCCAGCTAATCTACTGAAAAGACAAAAACACCTAAGCAGACACCTGTGAGGAGTAACAAATTTAATAGTGGTGTCTGACTGGTGTAGTTAAAACGGGGGTTGGGACACCTCTGTGAGGACAAGGACTCACAGGGTCACCTAACTAATAGCCAACATGTTTCTGCCCACAGAAGTGAGCCAATGAAGGTCTCAGGGCATTCGTCAGGGCCTAGGATCCCTACGTCTCACGTTGGAGGAAATTACTCTGTGTGAAAGTAAACGAGTGAGAAAATAAAAGGTCTACCTACCCAAGGAATTACCTTGAGGCGGCCTATGGGGGATAAACAAACATTTCCCCCCCCCCTCACCTCCTCCCCTCGGTTGTCACCCCCTCCATCCCTCTCGTTTCTCTCCTTCGCTTTTCCTTCTTGTCTCCTCCCCTGTTTGCATCTCTTTACCAAACAACCCCACCCCCCCTTCGTTCTTTTCCCCCACTTCCTTTTCTTCCTTCCCCCCCCCCCTGCCCCCAACCCCCCCCCATTTTCTTTCCTTCCTTCTTCCTTTCTTTTTCGGCCATTAGGGCCACGGGACCGCTGGGAACTACGTTTCCCAGCGGCCACCGGGAATGCGAGGCTTCCGCTTGTGGCGCTCGGGCCGGAATCTTCCGGCCCGGGCTCCACCCTTGCACTCGCCCGCATTCATGCCGGCGCCCCGGCTCAGCTGGGGCGCCCGCGATTACGGCAATCAAATCGAGGCCAGAAACGCAAAGAGGCCCGTCCTTGCACTCGCACGCATTCATGCCGGAGCCCCGGCTCAGCCGGGGCGCCCGCCATTACGGCAATCATATCGAGGTCAGAAACACAAAGAGGCCCGCGGCGGTGATTAACCTCAATTGTACTTTAATTACCGCGCCAACAGGGCGCACCTGGAACATCTTACAGCATAAATAGATCGTTCTCCCTCAGCCACTTGTCACAAGCGGTCCAAGGGAGAGGACGAAATAGGCGCACGGCGAGCGTCCCCTTTGATGTAGTGAGTGGCTTACCGGATCACAGGCAGCACAGAAAGCCTTCCCTCATTGATTTTAATCTTACTTTTTATGTCTATTTTCTATAGCCACTTCGGTTTCCGAATTGTTTCTCCTAAGCAGTATCTTTTTTAACAATAATAGTGGGTTCCTAATGGGAACTTTCTCCCCCTGTATCTATTCTGACTACTCCTGTTCCCTCCCTTTCCTCACTTTGTCTTTGTGTTCGTCTCCCTCCTTTTTCCCTTAGTGTGTGACTATAAGGGGACACTCCCCCTCCTGGATACCAGAGGCCAGTAGCCTCTAGAAAAAGGGTAAGAACTGTAATTCCCTGCAGTGGTAGGACTGCCCACTTGTATAGATATACCCACTCGGTCACTCCACGCATGTATTTTACCTTTTTGAACATATGTGTGTCGTGCATGAATGCATCCCCTTGACACGTGTGCAGTAGGTTGGTTTTGCAGTGCTGTGTGCCACTAGTGTTCTAATTATTTGTTTATCCCCCATTGGCCGCCTCAAGGTAATTCCTTGGGTAAGGTAGACCTTTTATTTTCTCACTCGTTGACTTTCACACAGAGTAATTTCCTCCAACGTGAGACGTAGGGATCCTAGGCCCTGACGAATGCCCCGAGACCTTCATTGGCTCACTTCTGAGGGCAGAAACATGTTGGCTATTAGTTAGGTGACCCTGTGAATCCTTGTCCTCACAGAGGTGTCCCAACCCCCGTTTTAACTACACGAGTCAGACACCACTATTAAATTTGTTACTCCTCACAGGTGTCTGCTTAGGTGTTTTTAGTCTTTTCAGTAGATTAGCTGGATCCCGATCTTTCCAGAAACAAGTTTATTTACGCACTCCCTCCTGTTCCTTTAACAGTGAGGTTGAGTCCGCACAGGTGGCAATGTCCTACCTGGGTGGGTCTAGGCGGTCAAATGATGAAGCATGACACTATATAGTGTGTGAGACCACCTAGTCCGTAAAAGGAATCCGCTCCCCCCGTTGTTCCTCCCCATACATGTACTCTGCAGTTACCAACTGACATTTCACTGACATTACCCTTCCAAATAGGAATACATACAACCCAGGGCTACGCTGATATCCGCGACATCCTCTTTTAGAGAACCCCGTACTTTCTTGAGTATTTTGAGTTATAGGGAGCTAAGTACGGAGTGTTCCTCCACATTTATCCCCCCTCCTCCCTCCTCCTCTCTCCATGTGTAATGATAGTTGAGCAGCTGCTAGCTGCGAGAGTCCCTTCTATTGAGTAATTTTTGCTCCTTTGTCCAGGACCACACACCAACACTAAGGTTGTTTGTCTCCTTCTTTCCCCCCCCCCTACTGCCTCATACCAGTGTTCTTTCTTCCCCAGTATGGCGGAAGGACTCTCCTTCAACGATGAGGATCTGACAGCCATTTTGTCGGCCCCCTCACTTCTTGGTGACACAACCCTCTCCAAGAGTTTGTCCCAGTTGGGCGACTGGGACACACTAGTAGAACTAAAACGATCTCATGTCAAAACTATTCTCCACGGGGCCGTTCTAACTGAATACCTCCGTAGCAATACAGCACCCAATGGACTTTTGGTCACCAATGCCCCACACATATTCCTTGAAGATCTAGAATTTAGAAAGGATTGGGCTTTGATAGCATGGAAGTGTACCAGAGATTGGCTCATCCTGATCATAAAAACAGCGACAAGGTTATCCGAGGCACTTCTAATTCAGATCAAAACGAGTGAGAATAACCTAAAAACAGGGCTGAGCATTCTCTCCTTTAAAAAGAAACTAGAGGAGGTAAACAAAAATATGAACGAGCATAAGGAATATCTCACTCAGCGAAAGATCTCTAAATTCCAAAAAGACCTCGATCGGTTCTCCCACGAGAAAATATACCCTTACACCAAATCCGATTATATAGCAAACACTAACAACATATCCGACACTTCATCTGGTGGGAATACCAGTTCAGATAATGATAGTACATCATCAGATAATATGCGGCAACGTCGTGGACGACGTGGGCAACGCCGGGGAAGGTGGAATCACCCACCAATGCTTCCCCCATACCCCCCATACCATAATCAACAATGGGGTTGGCCTTCCCAGTATGGACTCCCACCTCAATACCAGGCGCCCTTTTTCCAGCACCCTGCACAATGGTCATTTCCTGAGCCACCGCAGCCTTTTTTAGACAGAGGCAACGGGAGGGGAAAAGGAAAAAGGAAAGAGGTACATTGGAGGCCAAGAGAGGACACCCCAGAGAATTCTGCACAAAGGGAACCCCTCCCAGGGACAAGCAAAACACTTTAACCAGCCTGACGGATAATCAAACAGATAACATTATCAATCTGAGCAACCGGGTTCTGAGTGAAATTGAAACTAAGGCACTTAACAAGGGCTTAAACTTTATGCCCACGCCCAAAATTGACTTATTTAAAACCCGAACAGAACTAGCGGGTTTGTTCCGAAAAATACGCTTGAAAACGTTCTTTTTGGGTAAACATTACGAGGCCTCCGAAGAAAACACTGGTCAACGCCCCAAGTCCACTTTCTGCCCAACCACGGGACAGATGCCCCCCGAGGTCCTGGCTTTTGAGAAATCAGTATCCTTAAAGGTCAACGCACTTACTGGGATCACCAACAAGACATACCATAATATGAGTACGGCCGAGCTTTCAGCTCTGAAAGGCCTAACATCTGACCCCACGATAATCATTAAACCAGCAGACAAAGGGGGAGCAATGGTAATTTCTCCACTTAAAATGTATAGAGATGAGTGCGAACGTCTATTGGGTAATACCCACCATTATAAACGCTTATCTCGAGACCCCACACCTGATATTCAAGACGAAATTTCCTTTTTCGTGATGATAGGCATGGAGAACGACTGGATTACTCGACATGAGGCAGACTTCCTGATACAGGCTAACCCTAGGATTCCCTATTTTTATATTCTTCCTAAAGTGCACAAAGGGAAAATCCCCCCTCCAGGGAGGCCCATTGTATCCGGGATCGGATCGGTTCTAGAACCCCTTTCTCAATTCGTGGATTTCTTCCTTCAGCCACTGGTCAGAAGAATTCCAACTTACCTAAAAGATACGACGGATGTGTTAGTCTTATTAGACTCTGTGTCTTTTGACACAACTAGAGAATTGTTGATCACCCTGGATGTGGAATCCCTGTACACCAACATTCCCCAGGAGGCCACTCTGCAGGTCATTAGCGACCTCTTGGAAGCCAATAGAGGAGAGTCACGTACGCCCCCTGACTTCATACTGGACCTGCCACATTTGGCTCTCACAAGGAACTATTTCAAGTTTGAGGATAACTTTTTCTTGCAAATACAGGGTACATCTATGGGTAGCACTTTCGCACCTAGCCTGGCTTGCCTTTACGTTGACCACTTTGAGAGACAGGTAGTCAACCACGATGACAACCCGTTCTTCCAGCAGATTAAACTCTGGAAACGATATAGATGATATTGTATTTGTCTGGACAGGAACTAGAGATGTGGCTATGAATTTTGTAAATTGGTTGAATACAGCTAACCCTTTCCTGAACTTCACCATGACCATAGGTGACAACCAACTAGCATTTCTTGACTTATCAATCTATGAAAGCAATGGGGCCCTAGCCACAGAGGTCTATTATAAACCCACAGACCGGAATAACTTGCTCCAGTTTCAGAGCTTCCACCCAAGGTCCCTGAGGGAGAATCTCCCTGTTGGTCAATTTTTACGTCTGCAACGGAATTGTTCCACCCTCACAGACTACCGCAAACACGCTGATAAATTGGCTATTAAGCTACAAACCAAGGACTATCCTACACATCTGGTGAAGAGAGCATACAAAAGAGCGTATAATAATAACAGGGATCAACTACTGCAACCACGCACTAGGACGTCAGACACTGAACAAATAGTGTGTGTGACTACTTTTAACCCACTATCCAATAAGATTCAGAAAATCATCAAAGAGGAGTGGAGAATCCTTATATCTGGGGGTTTACCTTTTCAGCAGCCACTACATGCGTTTAAAAGAGCCGCAAACATACGGGATATGGTTGTCCACACAAGACCCAAAGAAAAAAACAATTCCCTCACGACACAAACCACACTATGGGGACTTCCACCACCTAGAGGACACTACCCATGTGGCAACTGTAGTGTCTGTTGTTTTACTCAAAAATCAACCACAATAGACCTAGACCTTAAGACTCCATGGGCTCAAAGATCACTAACCAACTGTAACAGCAAAAACGTGATCTATTTGATTAGATGCCCCTGTAACCTCAAATACGTGGGAATGACCTCTAGAAAGGTCGCCACAAGAATCTGTGAACATAGGAGTACGATCCGTTGTAAACGAGAGGCTACTAAATTGACTAACCACTTCCTTTTGGAAAAACATTCTGCAGATGACTTAAACTGGACGGTCATTGAGCAATTACCTCCATCGACCTCCAATATGACACAGAGACTGATCCAGACCGAACAACGTTGGGTCTGGAGATTACACACGGACACCAATGGTCTTAATGATGAGATCCCCTGGTTCACACTCAATAAATGAGTTCTCCGACTAATCTATGAGTCCTCCATGCTGTCCGCCTCTGCCCTATCTTTTTTCCCCCTTTCCCCCCCCCAAAACCCTCCCCTGATCCTTCTTGGGTCCCTTGCCCTGGGACCCCTCTGTTCTTTTACCCCCTACTTTGTCTGTTCCCCTCACCCCCTGTGTCTTGCCCTTTTTACTTTCCCTTCCTTGTACTCCGCATCATTTTCTTTCCCTCTCGTTCGTTTCCCCCTCCTTGTTTTCCATTTTCTTCTCCCATTTTCTTCCCCTAACAAACCCCCCCCCTTCCTTTTCACCCCCTTTCTTCCCCCCCTCTCCTTTTTTTCCCCCCTTCCCCCCCCCTCACCTCCTCCCTCGGTTGTCACCCCCTCCCTCCCTCTCGTTTCTCTCCTTCGCTTTTCCTTCTTCTCTCCTCCCCTGTTTGCATCTCTTTAACCAAACAACCCCACCCCCCTCTTCGTTTTTTCCCCCCCCCTTCCTTTTTCTTCCTTTCCCCCCCCCCCCTGCCCCAACCCCCCCCTTTTCTTTCCTTCCTTCTTCCTTTCTTTTTCGGCCATTAGGGCCACGGGACCGCTGGGAACTACGTTTCCCAGCGGCCACCGGGAAAGCGATGCTTCCGCTTGTGGCGCTCGGGCCGGAATCTTCCGCCCCGGGCTCCACCCTTGCACTCGCCCGCATTCATGCCGGCGCCCCGGCTCAGCTGGGGCGCCCACGATTACGGCAATCAAATCGAGGCCAGAAACGCAAAGAGGCCCGCCCTTGCACTCGCTCGCATTCATGCCGGAGCCCCGGCTCAGCCGGGGCGCCCGCCATTACGGCAATCATATCGAGGTCAGAAACACAAAGAGGCCCGCGGCGGTGATTAACCTCAATTGTACTTTAATTACCGCGCCAACAGGGCGCACCTGGAACATCTTACAGCCATAAATAGATCGTTCTCCCTCAGCCACTTGTCACAAGCGGTCCAAGGGAGAGGACGAAATAGGCGCACGGCGAGCGTCCCCTTTGATGTAGTGAGTGGCTTACCAGATCACAGGCAGCACAGATAAGCCTTCCCTCATTGATTTTAATCTTACTTTTTATGTCTATTATCTATAGCCACTTCGGTTTCCGAATTGTTTCTCCTAAGCAGTATCTTTTTTAACAATAATAGTGGGTTCCTAATGGGAACTTTCTCCCCCTGTATCTATTCTGACTACTCCTGTTCCCTCCCTTTCCTCACTTTGTCTTTGTGTTCGTCTCCCTCCTTTTTCCCTTAGTGTGTGACTATAAGGGGACACTCCCCCTCCTGGATACCAGAGGCCAGTAGCCTCTAGAAAAAGGGTAAGAACTGTAATTCCCTGCAGTGGTAGGACTGTCCACTTGTATAGATATACCCACTCGGTCACTCCACGCATGTATTTTACCTTTTTGAACATATGTGTGTCGTGCATGAATGCATCCCCTTGACACGTGTGCAGTTGGTTGGTTTTGCAGTGCTGTGTGCCACTAGTGTTCTAATTATTTGTTTATCCCCCATAGGCCGCCTCAAGGTAATTCCTTGGGTAAGGTAGACCTTTTATTTTCTCACTCGTTGACTTTCACACAGAGTAATTTCCTCCAACGTGAGACGTAGGGATTCTAGGCCCTGACGAATGCCCCGAGACCTTCATTGGCTCACTTCTGAGGGCAGAAACATGTTGGCTATTAGTTAGGTGACCCTGTGAGTCCTTGTCCTCACAGAGGTGTCCCAACCCCCATTTTAACTACACCAGTCAGACACCACTATTAAATTTGTTACTCCTCACAGGTGTCTGCTTAGGTGTTTTTAGTCTTTTCAGTAAATTAGCTGGATCACGATCTTTCCAGAAACAAGTTTATTTACGCACTCCCTCCTGTTCCTTTAACAGTGAGGTTGAGTCCGCCCAGGTGGCACTGTCCTACCTGGGTGGGTCTAGGTGGTCAAATGATGAAGCATGACACTATATAGTGTGTGAGACCACCTAGTCCGTAAAAGGAATCCCTTCCCCCCGTTGTTCCTCCCCATACATGTACTCTGCAGTTACCAACTGACATTTCACTGACATTACCCTTCCAAATAGGAATACATACAACCCAGGGCTACGCTGATATCCGCGACGTCCTCTTTTAGAGAACCCCGTACTTTCTTGTGTATTTTGAGTTATAGGGAGCTAAGTACGGAGTGTTCCTCCACATTTATCCCCCCTCCTCCCTCCTCCTCTCTCCATGTGTAATGATAGTTGAGCAGCTGCTAGCTGCGAGAGTCCCTTCTAGTGAGTAATTTTTGCTCCTTTGTCCAGGACCACACACCAACACTAAGGTTGTTTGTCTCCTTCTTTCCCCCCCCCCCTATTGCCTCATACCAGTGTTCTTTCTTCCCCAGTATGGCGGAAGGACTCTCCTTCAACGATGAGGATCTGACAGCCATTTTGTCGGCCCCCTCACTTCTTGGTGACACAACCCTCTCCAAGCGTTTGTCCCAGTTGGGCGACTGGGACACACTAGTAGAACTAAAACGATCTCATGTCAAAACTATTCTCCACGGGGCCGTTCTAACTGAATACCTCCGTAGCAATACAGCACCCAATGGACTTTTGGTCACCAATGCCCCACGCATATTCCTTGAAGATCTAGAATTTAGAAAGGATTGGGCTTTGATAGCATGGAAGTGTACCAGAGATTGGCTCATCCTGATCATAAAAACAGCGACAAGGTTATCCGAGGCACTTCTAATTCAGATCAAAACGAGTGAGAATAACCTAAAAACAGGGCTGAGCATTCTCTCCTTTAAAAAGAAACTAGAGGAGGTAAACAAAAATATGAACGAGCATAAGGAATATCTCACTCAGCGAAAGATCTCTAAATTCCAAAAAGACCTTGATCGGTTCTCCCACGAGAAAATATACCCTTACACCAAATCCGATTATATAGCAAAAACTAACAACATATCCGACACTTCATCTGGTGGGAATACCAGTTCAGATAATGATAGTACATCATCAGATAATATGCGGCAACGTCGTGGACGACGTGGGCAACGCCGGGGAAGGTGGAATCACCCACCAATGCTTCCCCCATACCCCCCATACCATAATCAACAATGGGGTTGGCCTTCCCAATATGGACTCCCACCTCAATACCAGGCGCCCTTTTTCCAGCACCCTGCACAATGGTCATTTCCTGAGCCACCGCAGCCTTTTTTAGACAGAGGCAACGGGAGGGGAAAAGGAAAAAGGAAAGAGGTACATTGGAGGCCAAGAGAGGACAACCCAGAGAATACTGCACAAAGGGAACCCCTCCCAGGGACAAGCAAAACACTTTAACCAGCCTGACGGATAATCAAACAGATAACATTATCAATCTGAGCAACCGGGTTCTGAGTGAAATTGAAACTAAGGCACTAAACAAGGGCTTAAACTTTGTGCCCACGCCCAAAATTGACTTATTTAAAACCCGAACAGAACTAGCGGGTTTGTTCCGAAAAATACGCTTGAAAATGTTCTTTTTGGGTAAACATTACGAGGCCTCCGAAGAAAACACTGGTCTACGCCCCAAGTCCACTTTCTGCCCAACCACGGGACAGATGCCCCCCGAGGTCCTGGCTTTTGAGAAATCAGTATCCTTAAAGGTCAACGCACTTACTGGGATCACCAACAAGACATACCATAATATGAGTACGGCCGAGCTTTCAGCTCTGAAAGGCCTAACATCTGACCCCACGATAATCATTAAACCAGCAGACAAAGGGGGAGCAACGGTAATTTCTCCACTTAAAATGTATAGAGATGAGTGCGAACGTCTATTGGGTAATACCCACCATTATAAACGCTTATCTCGAGACCCCACACCTGATATTCAAGACGAAATTTCCTTTTTCGTGATGAAAGGCATGGAGAACGACTGGATTACTCGACATGAGGCAGACTTCCTGATATAGGCTAACCCTAGGATTCCCTATTTTTATATTCTTCCTAAAGTGCACAAAGGGAAAATCCCCCCTCCAGGGAGGCCCATTGTATCCCGGATCGGATCGGTTCTAGAACCCCTTTCTCAATTTGTGGATTTCTTCCTTCAGCCACTGGTCAGAAGAATTCCAACTTACCTAAAAGATACGACGGATGTGTTAGTCTTATTAGACTCTGTGTCTTTTGACACAACTAGAGAATTGTTGATCACCCTGGATGTGGAATCCCTGTACACCAACATTCCCCAGGAGGCCACTCTGCAGGTCATTAGCGACCTCTTGGAAGCCAATAGAGGAGAGTCACGTACGCCCCCTGACTTCATACTGGACCTGCCACATTTGGCTCTCACAAGGAACTATTTCAAGTTTGAGGATAACTTTTTCTTGCAAATACAGGGTACATCTATGGGTAGCACTTTCGCACCTAGCCTGGCTTGCCTTTACGTTGACCACTTTGAGAGACAGGTAGTCAACCACGATGACAACCCGTTCTTCCAGCAGATTAAACTCTGGAAACGATATATAGATGATATTCTATTGGTCTGGACAGGAACTAGAGATGAGGCTATGAATTTTGTAAATTGGTTGAATACAGCTAACCCTTTCCTGAACTTCACCATGACCATAGGTGACAACCAACTAGCATTTCTTGACTTATCAATCTATGAAAGCAATGGGGCCCTAGCCACAGAGGTCTATTATAAACCCACAGACCGGAATAACCTGCTCCAGTTTCAGAGCTTCCACCCAAGGTCCCTGAGGGAGAATCTCCCTGTTGGTCAATTTTTACGTCTGCGACGGAATTGTTCCACCCTCACAGACTACCGCAAACACGCTGATAAATTGGCTATTAAGCTACAAACCAAGGACTATCCTACACATCTGGTGAAGAGAGCATACAAAAGAGCGTATAATAATAACAGGGATCAACTACTGCAACCACGCACTAGGACGTCAGACACTGAACAAATAGTGTGTGTGACTACTTTTAACCCACTATCCAATAAGATTCAGAAAATCATCAAAGAGGAGTGGAGAATCCTTATATCTGGGGGTTTACCTTTTCAGCAGCCACTACATGCGTTTAAAAGAGCCGCAAACATACGGGATATGGTTGTCCACACAAGACCCAAAGAAAAAAACAATTCCCTCACGACACAAACCACACTATGGGGCCTTCCACCACCTAGAGGACACTACCCATGTGGCAACTGTAGTGTCTGTTGTTTTACTCAAAAATCAACCACAATAGACTTAGACCTTAAGACTCCATGGGCTCAAAGATCACTAACCAACTGTAACAGCAAAAACGTGATCTATTTGATTAGATGCCATTGTAACCTCAAATACGTGGGAATGACCTCTAGAAAGGTCGCCACAAGAATCTGTGAACATAGGAGTACGATCCGTTGTAAACGAGAGGCTACTAAATTGACTAACCACTTCCTTTTGGAAAAACATTCTGCAGATGACTTAAACTGGACGGTCATTGAGCAATTACCTCCATCGACCTCCAATATGACACAGAGACTGCTCCAGACCGAACAACGTTGGGTCTGGAGATTACACACGGACACCAATGGTCTTAATGATGAGATCCCCTGGTTCACACTCAATAAATGAGTTCTCCGACTAATCTATGAGTCCTCCATGCTGTCCGCCTCTGCCCTATCTTTTTTCCCCCTTTCCACCCCCCCAAAACCCTCCCCTGATCCTTCTCGGGTCCCTTGCCCTGGGACCCCTCTGTTCTTTTACCCCCTACTTTGTCTCTGTTCCCTCACCCCCTGTGTCTTGCCCTTTTTACTTTCCCTTCCTTGTACTCCGCATCATTTTCTTTCCCTCTCGTTCGTCTCCCCCTCCTTGTTTTCCATTTTCTTCTCCCGTTTTCTTCCCCTAACAAACCCCCCCCCTTCCTTTTCACCCCCTTTCTTCCCCCCCTCTCTCCTTTTTTTCCCCCCTTTTCCCCCCCCCTCACCTCCTCCCTCGGTTGTCACCCCCTCCCTCCCTCTAGTTTCTCTCCTTCGCTTTTCCTTCTTGTCTCCTCCCCTGTTTGCATCTCTTTAACCAAACAACCCCACCCCCCCCTTCGTTTTTTTCCCCCCTTCCTTTTTCTTCCTTTCCCCCCCTGCCCCCAAACCCCCCCCCCCTTTTCTTTCCTTCCTTCTCCCTTTCTTTTTCGGCCATTAGGGCCACGGGACCGCTGGGAACTACGTTTCCCAGCGGCCACCGGGAATGCGAGGCTTCCGCTTGTGGCGCTCGGGCCGGAATCTTCCGGCCCGGGCTCCACCCTTGCACTCGCCCGCATTCATGCCTGCGCCCCGGCTCAGCTGGGGCGCCCGCGATTACGGCAATCAAATCGAGGCCAGAAACGCAAAGAGGCCCGCCCTTGCACTCGCTCGCATTCATGCCGGAGCCCCGGCTCAGCCGGGGCGCCCGCCATTACGGCAATCATATCGAGGTCAGAAACACAAAGAGGCCCGCGGCGGTGATTAACCTCAATTGTACTTTAATTACCGCGCCAACAGGGCGCACCTGGAACATCTTACAGCCATAAATAGATCGTTCTCCCTCAGCCACTTGTCACAAGCGGTCCAAGGGAGAGGACGAAATAGGCGCACGGCGAGCGTCCCCTTTGATGTAGTGAGTGGCTTACCGGATCACAGGCAGCACAGATAAGCCTTCCCTCATTGATTTTAATCTTACTTTTTATGTCTATTATCTATTGCCACTTCGGTTTCCGAATTGTTTCTCCTAAGCAGTATCTTTTTTAACAATAATAGTGGGTTCCTAATGGGAACTTTCTCCCCCTGTATCTATTCTGACTACTCCTGTTCCCTCCCTTTCCTCACTTTGTCTTTGTGTTCGTCTCCCTCCTTTTTCCCTTAGTGTGTGACTATAAGGGGACACTCCCCCTCCTGGATACCAGAGGCCAGTAGCCTCTAGAAAAAGGGTAAGAACTGTAATTCCCTGCAGTGGTAGGACTGTCCACTTGTATAGATATACCCACTCGGTCACTCCACGCATGTATTTTACCTTTTTGAACATATGTGTGTCGTGCATGAATGCATCCCCTTGACACGTGTGCAGTTTGTTGGTTTTGCAGTGCTGTGTGCCACTAGTGTTCTAATTATTTGTTTATCCCCCATAGGCCGCCTCAAGGTAATTCCTTGGGTAAGGTAGACCTTTTATTTTCTCATTCGTTGACTTTCTCACAGAGTAATTTCCTCCAACGTGAGACGTAGGGATCCTAGGCCCTGATGAATGCCCCGAGACCTTCATAGGCTCACTTCTGAGGGCAGAAACATGTTGGCTATTAGTTAGGTGACCCTGTGAGTCCTTGTCCTCACAGAGGTGTCCCAACCCCCGTTTTAACTACACCAGTCAGACACCACTATTAAATTTGTTACTCCTCACAGGTGTCTGCTTAGGTGTTTTTAGTCTTTTCAGTAGATTAGCTGGATCCCGATCTTTCCAGAAACAAGTTTATTTACGCACTCCCTCCTGTTCCTTTAACAGTGAGGTTGAGTCCGCCCAGGTGGCACTGTCCTACCTGGGTGGGTCTAGGTGGTCAAATGATGAAGCATGACACTATATAGTGTGTGAAACCACCTAGTCCGTAAAAGGAATCCCCTCCCCCCGTTGTTCCTCCCCATACATGTACTCTGCAGTTACCAACTGACATTTCACTGACATTACCCTTCCAAATAGGAATACATACAACCCAGGGCTACGCTGATATCCGCGACGTCCTCTTTTAGAGAACCCCGTACTTTCTTGTGTATTTTGAATTCTATAGTTAGCCTGCCCGCCCTGTTTCGATGCAAAGAATCTTCATTGGTTTTCTCCCAAAATCTCCTTTTGACAAGTTGCCTTGCGTTAGTAGGGATCAGTTCTGGGTGATTCCAATAGTGGGGAAATCCTAATTTGTCCCAAGCAGATTTCATCTCCTTCAACCAAGGGATTTTTTTCAAACCCTGGGGAGATGCAATAAGTTCTCTTATCGCCACCCTGAATGGTTCAAGATCGTCAGTTTTCCATAGACGGATCCAGTAAGAGAGTGGTCTCAGACATGCTGTAGTTTTAATACTATTTAGTCCTAGGTCGAGCCTGAGAGGGGTCATTGGTGTGCCCTTCCCTAACCTGGAAACCTGTCTGAGGAAATGGTTTTCTTTAGTTTGTAGAATGTCTAATTTTCTATGCGTACCCCAAAGTTCCGCTCCATACAGGGCTGCCGCACGGATCTGGACATTATAACTCTCCGCAATTGTATTCAGGGGGGGACTTGGTGCCTTTCTAGATCTGCGTACTAGAGCCCCACCTCTTTGGCTTATAATAAGTGCCCCTTTATCAATAGCTGCCTCCCAGTTACCTGTGTTTGTTAGCCTGATTCCTAGGTAATCGAACTCTTCCACTTTTTCCAACGGGATTGAGTTCATTACTATTCTTGCACGAGATTGTTTCCTTGAGGTGCTGTATATCATAAGTTTTGTTTTCTTGACGTTGACATCCAGCCCATAGTCTCTGCAAAAGACATAAAATTGGTTGACCAGATTTTGAATTCCCATTGGTGATTTGGCTAGCAAAATTGTGTTATCCGCATATAACAGACACAGGATTTTCTTTCCAGCCAGTTTGGGCGAGTCGTTCATACAATTCTCTACATAGTGAATACAGTTGTTTATGTAAAGCAGGAAAAGAGTGGGGGCCAGGACACAACCCTGTCTGACTACTCTTTTGATATCTACAGGGTCTGTCAGTTCACCCTCCTTGCCGCATCTGATTTGTGCATAGGTATTATTATGCAGTCGGGTAATGAGATTCAAGAGGCCGGGTGGGACCCCCATATTGGAAAGTGTTAACCATAGCTTATTCCTGGGAATCAAGTCAAATGTAACTCTAAGGTCAATGAAGACCACATACAGATTTCCCCCCCCAAGGTCTACGTTCTTCCATTTCATTGCCAGGAATCTCAGGGCTTGGTCTATGGTGCTAACTGCAGGTCTAAACCCCGCTTGTAGATCAGAAAAGGCTTCGGACTCCGAGATCCATTCATCGAGATGAAACAAAAGTTGCTTTGCATACATTTTTTGGGAGTTATCAAGTAAACATATTGGTCGATAATTGGCAGGATTATTGGGACTACCTTTTTTGAAGATGGGAACTATCTCGGCCTCTTTCCAAGAAGATGGGGCAGGAGCTCCTGCTGCAACTGCATTGCAGATTAGGTTAAAATAAGGTGCCCATATATCAGGTCTTGTCTTCTACAGATCGGCCCGGGATCTTGTCAGGGCCAGGGGCCTTTCCCCAATTCAGTGAATCGATTGCAGCTCTTGTTTCGGCTAAAGTAAATTTAAACGGGGTGGCCCCATGGATTATGGAATCATCGGGGTCCTAAAGGATACTTCAGATGGACCGTCGTATAACTGACCAAAATGCTCAGCCCATACTGCTGAAAGAATTGAAGTGCAGGGTAAGGAAGCGGGATCTCTACAGTTGTCTGCTATCAGTTTCCAGAACCTGGAAGTATCGTTTGTTTTGGCAGTCTCCAAGATAGCTACCCATCTAGCCTCTTCCCAGCTTCTACGCGCCTTAAAGCATTCCTGTTTATAATCCTTCCTTGCTTTTCTTATGAGCTCAGCGTGGCCTTCTTTTAATGATCTCAATAGGTTATGCTGTGCTTCCCTGCATGAGTTACTGAACCACCGTGCACAGGACTTTTTCTTGGATTTTCTGATAATCTCTTTTGTAAAGAGATACTTCAAAGAGTTAACGCATATGCGTTTAAAAAATGATGCTCACACACATAATACATCGATTGGTCCATAGCGTGAATTCCAACACCGCACCCCAGGAAATCGGTTATCCATTTAAAATGTATTGATCCTTGAATGCAGGGGAATTTTCATGCATATGCGTAAAAAAATATTGACGCAAACCCCGTAAGCGTCATAAAATTACACGTAATATAAAAAAAATGCCCTGCAATTGAGACAAGAAGTGATGTAATAGGATATCCTGTTTACAGAAATGGTACAGTGGGTGTACTTTCACTTTCACTTTGCAGTCTGTGATTATTCTAGACTGTGTTTTGTGTCATTTATTGTGATTAGATTTGTCTTTGTACTGTTGGGTGTGTGTTTGTGGGTATTGTTAGTTTGGGTATTGTTGGGCTGTCTGTGGGTTAGTTAAGTTTCCTTTTCATACTTCCTTTCCCTGTTTTTCCCTCTTTACCCTTTTCTATCCTATTTTGTTTGCGATGTTGGGAAGGCCAAGTCTGGGGAGAATAGGTGAGGAGGAGCTAGGGGCTTTTGTGTGGCTGGTGTGCAACTTCCTCCCCCTGATGTTGGAGTCTGGAGGCCGGGTGATACAGGGGTATCACACGGAGGCAAGGAGCCTCAGGTGGGCAAAGGTGCTGTTCCACCTAAGAAGAATCTTCAACAGCCAGCGCAACGACCACCAGTTGAAGCATCGCTGGGCTGACCTGGTGGCCCGAGATCAGGACCTGCTGGACCACCTGGGTGTGGTGATTGGTGGCCCTGTTGGTGAGTACAAATTTGACTAATGTGTACAGTACAATGCTCTGGAGTGACAGTAGCAGATTTTGAGACATGCTGCATGCAATGTTTGTGGACATGTGGAATGCAAGTTGAACAAACTGTGGCCCTGATTTATACAAATTTTGCAACGCATAACCGTCATTTGTTGACGCAAAAGCTGCACAAACTTACAAAAGACAACTTAATCTTGTACATTAGTGCTGCTTTGGCATCAGTAGATGTTGGTAATGCGGCACAAACAAAAGTATGATTCAGGGCCCAGGAATGGGATGTATTTCACATGCTAATACAAGGAACCAATGTAGTCCCCAGTTTTTTTAAACCATGTCTGAACAGTACTCATGGCCATTCGTACAAAGCTCTTCCTAACCTCTGCTAATATCTTAGGCAAATATTTCTACTTTGTTTGTGCAGCATTTGCATTATTTCTGGATGCACAAGTATAGCACACTTGCTACAATCAAATTTTTTGTGCCAATTTCCATAGTTGTAACGTAAACAAATGAAGCAAATGCAACACAAAAAAAGAAAACACATCTGGCCCAAAGATCATTGTTTTTGTGTGTTTACGTCTGGACACATGATCTTTCACATGGCCAAACCCAATTGTGCAGGATGCTACCAGATTGCAGTAGCACAAAACAGGTTCATCTTGTGGCTTTTCGGAGTAGGCGTTGAAATCCTATCATTGAATAGCATGGCCCAACAACATTTTTGCCTTGGGCGCAATTGTTGGTACTGAGCTAGTGCAGTTACCATCTGTGTCACTTTATAGCCAAACAATTGTGTAAAGTGAATGGCTCATCATGGGATCCCTGCTCTTTGTGAATGCATGGTCACAAACTATTTATTACCATGATGTTGTGCAAGGGACCACTGACTGCTTCCATTATAACATTTAAGTGAAGAAATAGATTGTTATTTTACTTTTGGTACACCCCTGCTTATATAGTGCAGCATATGTACAATTATTAACTTCTCAGTCTGAAGGCTATCACAGACATAGTGGTATGTTAAGAGCAATAGAGACCTACCTCATCAAGATTACAGAAGTAGGACATTTGCTAACCCAAGTTTTAATTAGCAGACAGTGCCAGTTTGGTTGTATTACCACAGATCACCCAACTTGGCAATTTTAAGTTAATGAATGTGGCAACGTGTGATTTACAATACCTGATATAGGTACACAGGGCCCAAAATAACACATTTCGGCCCATAATTATACTTTATAATTGTATATTGTAAGTTTGCACTGCTTTTATGCAAAAAAATGACTCAAATACGGTGCCAAAAAAGTTTAAATGTGGGCCTTCATGGGCAATGACTACACCTGTGCCCATGCATTCTGTCACGGATGATTAAATTAGATACTGTCAGCATACATTTTTGTTGTTGTTTTGAATCGGATAAATGGCCAATCTATGTTAAGCGTAACATTGTCATCAAGTAACACACAGAATCCTGGCCATCATGTTGTCATAGGGGGAATATACGGCTCTGGGTACACTGCCAATGTGGCATATGTAACCTACATACAACACTGGCACACATATAATGGGCCATTGAAAGCACAATAATTCCTGAACGCAAATCAACCCACATGAGCATCACACAGTAACTCATTGTCTCTTGATGCACAAGCAGCAATACCTGAGTCACTGGTATTGCAGTGCACCAGGAATGTGGCATTGCATGTCTCTCATAATTACAAATGATGAAATGGAGTACCCTCTAGAATTAATTAAGCACAAAATTGAGTAATCATGTTTGGCACCACATGATTGTTAGGGCCAGTGCATATGTGTGTCTATCACTCACTGGCGTGACAGTGTCAATGCATGTTTGCAGTAGTATGACTGTTGGTGTCTCTACATGCCTGATGTGCAGCTCTATCATATAAAATGTCACACACAGTAATTTGTTGTTCCAAGTTTTGTACAGTGAGCAGACATTGAGCACATGTCACCCTTCCATGTTTTAAGGTGGACCCGCCCCTCTACAATTGGTAAAGTGGCTCGATTTGCGGACCCAGACGTATCCAGTAAATGTTAATATGTTTGTCCTGTGTTGTGTTTGCAGCTGTTGTGAGATTGACTCTTGTGTGTTGGACTCATTGCAAGGTATGATGTGCTGGCACGTGATCTGATATGTGACTTGACTGGAGGTTGACATTTTGTTTCATATTAGAGTTAGACATTCTGCGGCGGAGAGTCATATATTGGGAGTCGAGTGCTGCGCTATAGGCATCAGCAGGTGAACTAGGCGATTTGTTACTACATGTATGCCAATAATTAATTAAGAGGTAGCCAGTGTCATAATTTAGTCAGCAAGTCATACCCTGATTCACACAGACCAGTGATGCATAAGTTTTACACACATACTTGAGCATCCCTGTTAAGTAATGAACATGTAGGACTGTATGGGTGACTTTCCGGCAGCATCTAGCCCCAAATGTTGTACTCCATTTATGTGTCACTTGAGTGAAATGTCATAAGTGTGCATGCAGGTCAAGGCCAGATGGGTGCTTGCATCAATGTGCTTGATTTTTGGAAATGTGTCAGTGAGATCTAATGATGTTGACAATTGTCTGCAATTAGAAAAATAAATGTAGATGTGATTGACCAATTGTCGACTCAATCCTAGTTGGCATTCCTCCTTGCCTGTGGTGGACTGACTAAACCCATGGACAGCTGTCCAAAGCTTCGTGGTTGTCCTTGATGTTTGAAAGTATGTGTTGCATGTCCATCCCCCCTGAGGCACAGGGTTAGGTCTAGAAAATATGTGTACCTAGGTGTGATGATCTCAGTGTAGATGACAGACATGTAATTCAAGCATTCATGTGTTTCAAACTACAATGCCCCCTTATGATTACCAACTGCATACCGTCCTGGCAGTTCATATACAAATCACAGGTCTTGTGTGCCTTGATTGTGATCCTGAAGATAGCTATTAGTCGGCCTGGCACATGTGGAGTGCTTGCAGCATTTGTTATGTGACTAATAGCAGTACAAAGATGCACAGATCATTTAATTAAGTACACACCTCGCTGTGCATTGCTGTGCTGTTAGATAGTTGATGGGTAGGCTGCGTTGGCATGGCATTCCTCAGGGACATTCTATCATCTGAACTGTGATTTGGATTGTAAGTGCTATTTTTGGTGAAGTGTTAGAATATCATCTGTAAAAGTATCACACAATGATGTCACTAATGTTTGGCTTTCTCAATTTTTACAGCCGCCAACATGAATGCCCAGGAGATACAGGAATTTCAGAGGGGGGCAGTGCGTTACCGCCACATACTCAATGTGGAGGCTGGGTTCCGCAATACGGCACGTAGATATCGCCATGAGAGAGCCACAGGGGTATGGAGGGCATTTGCCCAAGGGGGGGCCAGCGTTGCACACAACTGCCACCACCACCACAGCTCAGACCAAAGTGGCCCCAGGGATGACAGTCACTGTAGCAGGCCCCTTGACTTCGTCAGCCCAGGGCCCACAAGCAGCACCTCCTGTACCTCCCCCTCCAACCACAGCACCGGCACCAAGAACAGCTTCTACAAGTGATACCCAGACAACCCCAGCTGCTGTAGTGGACAATCAAGATTTACAGACACTAAAACGTGACATGGAATGAATGTTGCACAGGATGGACAGGCTGCAGCAGGAGGTGTCTCGCAATATCAGGAGACTGCAGGGTATTAAGAAGATCCTGCAGAGGGCCAATTTATGACTTTTGGATCCTCACCCATGATTCCCTCCCCTCCCTTCTCTTTCCTCGTTCTTTTCTTTAATGGGTTTAGGGGGCTTAGTGTTAGGTTAGATTAGGCTGTTAGTTTAGTTAGTATAAGTGGGTTCGGGGGTATTATATTATTACATGTTTTTTGTGGGTGGGTGGGGGATGATGTTGGGGTTTATGTGTATTAACAAAAAGAAATACTAAAATAATAAAAAAAATACAAAAAAATATATTTTTGTTTAGGATACGTTAGTATGTGTTTAGGTTAGTATATGTTGTCCTACATGTGCCCTATCATATAAGGGGGTGGGAGGGTTGATGTTTATAGTGTTTAGTTAAATGTGGTAAGTAAGTTTAGCTTAGGGTAGTTAGGGTCAGTTGTGGGTAATGTATAATTAGAATAGGTTAGGTTAGTATAGGTGTTTCCCCTAGTTTAAGTTTCCTTTATTACTGTAAAATAAAGTTTTAGGTACTCCTTAACAGTATGTGTCATATGCTTGGGGATCAGGGCCTTTGCATGGGTGTACAGTGTCAATTTAGTATTTGCATTTGTGTTCCATCCTGCATCAGAATCCCATTACTGACATGGTTATTCCCAATTCCAAATGAGCTGTCACATTGGCAGCAACAACAAAGCTACTTCTCTATGCATCTGCTATCCATTGCACCCACCACTCAAGGTAACTATGGTTCCCAGTGTGTTGTAAAGGTTGGTGTGTTATTAAATCTGTCATCGTTTGAGTACTATATTGGATTCTTGGCCACTGTGGGACGTCTGCCTGCAGCCTGATGTTCATGTGAACCCTGATAAGCTGAGTAATGTTATAATCTTATGAAGTTTTGTATACATAACTCACACCTATCATTTATTACATTGTACTCCCAGGTTACATAATTGTCCATACACTCGTACACATCCATTCCTGCTGTATGGTGTGTGTGTGATTAAAGTTTATAGTCAGATATCACATACATAAAGATTGTCTTGAAGGGAATGTTGGCCACATTGACTTTTATTTTATACATACTTTGGAGCTGACTTTTTCAGTTCTACACAGCATTATACTGATTGTTATCTTTTAACTTCGGAAATAAGGAAGTACAGATAATGATCAAATCTAGACCCCAGTGCATGGTTATCAGCCCACATTCTTTCAGCACTGTTGTATTGACATTCTATGGCCATTGACAAGTTACACACAAAACAAATCTCCTACACAGTTGATGTGTCACATTACACAGAGACAAAGGCCCTCATTATGAACATGGCAGTCCGTTCCACACCGCCGGCGGTGGCGGTAGAAACCGCCAACAGAGGAGCGGCCCGGACCGCCAAATAATGAACCAAACGAAACACACGCATCCTGCGCACCACCCACCGCCAGGGAAGGAGTCCTGCTGACGACGGCAGAGTCCGCCCACAGCCCGTCAGAAAGACCCAACCCGCCCATCAAATTATGAACTACCATTCCGCCGCCGGATCCGGGGCGGGAACCACCGCCACACAAAGCCAGGGGGGAAAAGAAACAAAAAGAAGCAAACATTCACCGGAGTTCTACAAAATGTGCAGCGGCAGCCATGGACAGAGAGCTGCAGGTCATGCCAGCCTTGCTCCTAGCCATATATCTACACAACCGAGACCGCTGACGAAGATGGCGAAGGTAAGTACCGCAACCTACGACACAAGGGAGGAAAGGGCAAAGTTACATACCCACCCACTCCACCCACCCTGCAACGCCCCCCCAAACCTTCCCAACAGCACAAGTCAGACACCCCACACCAAGAGGGACGCATCCGACCGAGGCCACTGCAACTTGGCCATAGTACATACAATAGCTCCATATCCATAAATAACTGAAACAATCAACCAGAGTGGAACTGCGTGCAGCCCAAACACAGGCCACACTGAAACTTTATTATGTAGCTCAGTGAGCTAAATGGTTCCAGCAGGGCCAATGGCCAGTTCAACAAAAGTAATTAGTCCTTGGCCACACCTGACTCCCACAAGTGCTGGGCACTCCACTGAACGGGGCACCATATGGGGATCCAGGCACCTCATGGAAGGGGGGCAGGGGAGATAGGGGTAGGGGTGGGGATTTACGATGGGGGTGAGGTTTAGACTTGCGTGAGGAGGTTGGAGGGGGGTGGGCTTCTCCTTTGAAGGGAGTGGGGGCTGTTTGGCTCAGGGTGAGCAGGATGCCTTAGGCTCTGAGCGGGCCTTCTTCTTCACCGGAGAAGGGGCACAGGAGTGGGAAGGCTGGACCAGGTTGGGCTGCGATGTGGAAGGAGCGGAAAGGGCAAGGAGGTGGGCACGTTTAGGGACAAGACGGGGTGGGCCAGTGGGTTTAAACAGGTCTGCACGGGAGAGGAAAAGTTTTTGGGGAGCAATTGGGTTGGGCGTGGATGAGGGTGTGGGAGTGGAGGCAGAGGGAGTTGATGTATGGGGTGTAGGTGTGCGTGTAGTGGGTGCAGGTGACTGCTCAGTATGCTGTGGTGTGGTGGTTATCTGATGGGTGGGTGTCTTGGTGCGTTTGAGTGTTTTGGGAGGTTGGGGTGGACACAGTGGGAGAACACAGACAGCTAGTGTTGATGTATGTTGGGTGGGTGTCTGCAAGTCAGGTGAGTGTGCTGCATGTGTCAACTACAGTGGAGGTGGTGAGTGCAGGTGTGGTGTATGGGGTGTATGTACGGCTGTCTGCTATTGTGGTGAGTGTAGGAAGAGGAGCAGTAACAGTGAGTGAAGGTGCAGTGCATGATGGTGTGGATGTGGAGGGGACAGACAGGTAGGCGGAAGAGGCAGGCTCACTGGGGGAAGTGGACATTGTTGTGTGTGCAGGTGTCTGTTGGCTGTGTGAATGCTTGTGGTGGGAGGTGTGGTGCTTGTGTTTGGAAGTGTGCTTCTTGTGTGTTGATGTGCCTGTCAGCGGGTCTGATTGTGTGCTTTGGACGGGTGAAGGGAGTTGGGTGCTGGAAGGGGTAGAGGAGGTTGGAGGGGGGACGGAATGGCCAGGGAAACTGGCTGCCGTCTAAGAGGAGGCCAGAGCCTGAAAAGATCTCTGTAGGGCAGACACGACACCGTGAATGCCATCCAGATAGGCATTGGTCTGCTGCACCTCAGAAGCCAGACCCTGGATGGCATTGACGATGGTTGTCTGCCCTACAGAGATGGTTCTCAGGAGGTCAATAGCCTCCTCTGTGAGGGCAGCAGGGCTCACTGGGGCAGGGGAGGAGGTGCCTGGGGTGAAGGAGACATGCTTTCAGTTAACATTTAGGCATTTTTGTCCCCATGCAACTTACCCTGCATCTCTGTTGTTTCCTGGTAGTCTGCGCTGTCCTGTCCTTGAATTCCTGTGACGATCTCCTCAGTGATGACGGCTGCCACCATCTCCTCCATCTGGTCCAGGCTTGCAGTCATGTCAGCGTTTCTTGCACTCAGTGACTGTTCTCCGTACTTCTGCCACACTGTTTATCTTATCCACAATTTGTTGCCAAATTACCTCTCTCCTCCCAATTGGCAATTTTCAGGTGACAAAAAGTTGATGCTGGTGTTCTGTCACCTCTTTCACCAGTATTTCCTTCTCCTCTGCACTGAAGCAACACTTCCTTTTCTTCTTCTCCCTCTCCTGGGTCTTGTCTTGGTCCTCCTGGCTGGTTCCTGGTTGATTGGGGTCTCCCTGGGATCTCTCCTGGCTTCTGGGATCCATTTTTGGTCTCCTTAGCACATTTTGCTGTGTTTGCGCTGCTTTTTGACGCTATTGCGACATCGTTAACCAGATTAAAGTCATTTTTGCTGGGTTAACGACGTTTTGCTTTACGACGTGGTGCAATGGTTAGAGTAAAAACAAATGACTCTAACCCGTGGTTTGCGCCACTGAGCATCAAAGTATAAATTTGACACCCGGGTGGCACAAAGAAATGGAGTTAGTTGGCGCTAAACTTTTTGATGCAAAACTGCGTTGGCGCAGTTTTGCATCAAAAAGTATAAATATGGCCCAAAATCTCCAACTTTTGGAATCCAGCCAGTAGGTGTTATTGTGCATCACTTATTCCTAGGGAGGCAGCACTGGCAAATGCATTGTCATCACAGAACTGTTGTAAGTCCAGAAAGACAGTGACACGTTAATTTATGCCAAAAGGTGTATCTGCCACCCTGTATTCCGAGGATTTCATATGGGGTGTGCCCTCCCAGGGACCATCTGGGAAGTTTATTAAGGGCTCTCTGGACTCCAATTAGATGATTAAGCCAACCACGACCGGCCCTAATACTCTTGCTGTTAAGGATTGTTTTAAGTCTCAGTTTCTTCGCTCCACAACACTATTTCCCTCAGGAAGATATGGAGACGAATAGTACAGTTGGACCCCTAATGAAGCCATGGTGTCCCTAAATGCCCTTGAGGCACAAGCAGGGCCCTTGTCTGAGTAGAAAGCCGCAACTGCATATATACCGATAATGACTTGCAAATCTTTAATAACAGTTTGAGTGTCCAGCTGAGTATTGTGGCCATAGCCATAGAAATCTGGTGCATGGGTCTGCAGTTAATAAGATGTATTTGTATGCACAATCAGGTGTCAAAGGACCACAATAGTCCAGGTACACACACTATAGTGGTTTGTTGGAAATTAAGATGGGTGTCTGCAGTGGGCGTATGATGGTGGACCCTTTTATTTGCTGACAGATGTGACAGCAAAGGACATACTGTTTGGTCTGTTTGTATAGACCTGGCCCCCAGTAACATGCTCGTAGTAGAGAAATAGTAGCCGGCACACCAGCGTGGGCAGAAGCCACTCCCTCATGCACTGCTTTAATCAACTCAGGTCTTTGGCCTTGGTTGGGGATCACACGATCATCCACCCCTGGTATTGTTTCTAGGGCAGTATTTAGGCTAGATATGTGGTAGGAATATTTGGCCAGATATGCCTTTGGTATGGGCTTGCTTTTAGCCGAAGCTTTCACAGCAGACAAAGTTTCATCATCCAATTTCGTCCATGAAAGGGTTATTGCAGCAACAGAAGCCATAGCTACTGCTGACTTGGCCACTTCATCAGCCAAGATATTGCCTGTAACGCTTATTCCAAAAATAATGTGTTTGATGGTGTTTCCTTTAGAATCTCTGAACCCATTCTGGCGCCAGTAATGCAGGTATTCATTGAAGGACTGGACACAAAGTATGAATCACAGACAATTAATGTTAATTGTCCTGGATCCGTGTGTTCCAGTGCCATCGACAGAACCTTAAGCTCTGCTAGTTGTGCAGTGCAGCCCCTAAGGTCTACGTGTAAGCATGCTGTGGATGGAATTCACCCTCCTTCTTGTAGCCAGTCACAACCTCACAGGCAGTGGAGTATTGATGTTTAGTGCCTATTGCTGGTTGGGTTGAACCATCAGTGTAAATAATTGTGTGATATTGGTCAGTCAGCAGTAGTTTTTGCTGGAACTGAATATTCTAGTTCATATTGAAGAAATTTGAGTTTGTAATTTAGGGTCAAAAACATAATCAACATCAGTGGCCATCAGAGGCGTTGCCCATTGAATCCAACGTGGATGTAGTACCTTTGCTTTTGGAACACTGGCTTTTGTGACAGCATTGAGGGCTGGAATCGGAGATACGATAATAATGTGTTTACCCTGGGCCAGAGGTCTCTCTTTAATGATATCCATCTGAACAGCAGTCAGAATTTTTTCTGTGGGAGCAAAGCGTTGTTCAGCTGTGGAATACAGATGTGATTTGTATGCTATAGGAACGTTATCACCCTCATTGAATGTTACATAGGTGAAACCAATGGCACCAGCAATTACTCTGATGACCAAATGTGTTTTGTTATCCCTTGTATGTCAGTGTTTTGCTGCAAGTATGTCTTGTAATACTCTAAGAATACATGTGTGTTCAACTGTCCAATATTTACTTGAAAAGTCACGACATATTAGATCGTATAATGGTTTAATGTGTTGTGCATAATCTGAAATGTAAGTTCTGCCAAAGTTTTATAAGCCCAACAATGAAAGTGTTTGGTGGCTGAAATTGTGAACACTTTTCTAAAAAAGTGGGGAGCTAGACTTTTGTTTTCATCTGGTAGTTTGTACCCCAAAAATAGGGCACTAAGAAATGCTTTTTTGTTTTTTGAAATTGAGAGGCATGTATATACTTGTTTTGCTCCGACTTTGCGTCATTTTTCGACGCAAATTCAGTGCAAATCGAACTCCAAATTTATACTTTGGCGCTAGACCCGTCTAGCGCCAAATTTATGGAGTTAAAGTCACTTTTGGGACGTGGAAACCTACTTTACGTTAATGAGATGCAACGCAGGCGTTGTTGTGCAAAAAATGACTCTATTGCCTTAGTGCCCTGTTTACCCCTATGTTAAAATCACGCACAGGAGGAAGAAGGGGTTAAAAAATGGTGCAAAGCTTGCTTTGCACCTTTTTCTAATGCCTGGGTCAGGACAGGCGCTAGGGGACCTGTGGGCCTATTTCCATGGTGGAACACCATGGAATAAGCCCACAAGTGCCCTTCCAGGCTTCAGGGACACCCCCACCCACACCAGAGGGACAGCGGAGCATGGGGACCCCATCTCAGGTAAGTATAGATAAGTACGGGTAAGTATTTTATTTTCGTAAGTGCCATTGGGGGACCTGAAATGGGCCCCCTACCTGGCACTGGGTGCAGTGGCCATTACCAGGTGACCCTGGTCCCCTGTGCTGGCAATTGGTGTGGTGGGCATGATTCCTGTCTTTTCTAAGACCGGACTCATGTGGTATGGATGGTTTTGCATCAGAAAATGACTCTAGGCAGGTTAGAGTATTTTTTTTTTACTCTAGCTTGCCTAACATTATTTTTTGGTGCAAACCCCCCTTTTTCCATACCGCCAGACCCACCTGACTAACGTCATGTTTCTTTACGCTGGCCTACCCTTTGCACCGGCTTGCACCATTCCATAAATATGCTGCCCGGATGGTGCAAGCCGATGCTAAACTTTTTGGTGCAAAACTACGTTAGCACCAAAAAGTATAAATCAGGGCCTAAGTTTGTAGCCTAATTCAGCAAATCCTACAATGTGGTTCACCCGTCTTATATGGTGTACGAGATCATCATCTACAAAGAACGCATAGACAACAACAAACACAACAGCAAGGCCATCGTCAAAGAACTCGCCAAACCCAAATCTAGCATCATCAACCCTCCACACTCCCAAAACCTCTGCAACTCCCTCTCCAACTACTTTCACAGCAAAATCACAGACATACACAACAGCTTCACAGACTCAGCACCCACCATCACCACCACCGACACAACCATCAACACAACACCCTCCCGCACCAACCAATCACACACCTAGACCCCCACCAACGAAGAAGAAATAGGCAAAACCATGAACTCCATCCACTCAGGCTCCCCAACAGACCCTTGCCCCCATCACATTTTCAACAAGGCCAGCCAAATCATCGCCCCCCAGCTCCGTGCCGTCATCAACAGTTCCTTCATCACCGCAACATTCCCAGATGTTTCGAAGCACACCGAAGTCAACGCTCTTCTAAAAAAAACAAACGCAGACCCGGAAGACCTCACAAACTACCGTCCCATTTCCCTTCTCCCTTTCCCCGCAAAGGTCGCTGAGAAGATAGTGAATGCTCAACTGTCTCACTTCTTAGAAGAAAACAACATACTCGGCGCCTCCCAGTCTGGGTTCTGCAAGAACCACAGCACTGAGACCGCCCTCCTCGCCTGCACAGACGACATCAGGACCAGAGAGGATAAGGGCGAGACTGTCGCCCTCATCCTCCTAGACCTCTCTGCCGCATTCAACACTGTATGCCACCAAAAACTCCGCGCACGCCTTTTTGACACCAGAATTTGACACAAGGCCCTAGACTGGCTCACCTCCTTCCTCGCGGAAAGAACCCAAAGAGTTCGCCTCCCTCCTTTCATGTCTCCAGCCACCAAGATCATCTGCGGGGTCCCCCAAGGATCCTCCCTCGGCCCCATCCTCTTCAACATCTGCATGGTCCCTCTCGCCAACATCCTCCGCCCCCAAGGAATCACCATCATCTCTTACGCCGATGACACCCAGCTCATCATCTCCCTCACCAGGAACCCAGTCACCGCAAAGATAAACCTTCACACCAGACTCTTAGACGTCGCCAAATGGATGACAGCAAGCCACCTCAAACTAAACTCAAACAAAACAGAAATCATTATCTTCGGCCCCAACAAGATGGCATGGAACGACTCCTGGTGGCCCACCACCCTCAGACCACCCCCATCATCCACCACCCACCACCCAAGCACGCAACCTTGGCATCGTTCTAGACTCATCTCTCTCCATGACCCAGCAAATCAATGCCATATCATCCTCCTGCTTCAACACCCTCCACATGCTACACAAGGCATTCAAATGGATTCCTTTAGAAACAAGAACAGTCACCCACGCCCTCATCAGCAGCAGACTAGACTACAGCAACGCCCTCTACAAAGGGACCACAGCCAAGCTTCAAAGAAAACTCCAGTGAATTCAGAACGCAGCCGCACATCTCATCCTCAACCTCCCTCGCCACGAACACATATCCACCCACCTCAGATCCCTACACTGACTGCCCATCAACAAAAGGATCATTTTCAAAGTCCTCTTCCACGCTCAAAAAGCCCTCCACGACACTGGACCGGCCTACCTCAACAAACGAGTAAACTTCCACATACCATCTCGACAGCTCCGCTCTGCCGACCTCACCCTTGTTACAGCCCCCCTGCATCCAACGCACCACCTCCAGCGGCAGATCCTTCTCCCACCTAGCCGCCAAGACCTGGAACTCCCTCCCCACCAACCTACGCAAGACCCAGGACCTCCTTTCAGAAAGCACCTTAAAACATGGCTTTTTGAGCAGTAACCGGCAAACCCCCACCCTCCCCACAGCGCCTTGAGACCCTAACAGGTGATTAGTGCGCTTAAAAAATTATTTGATTGATTGATTGATTGATCATCCATAAGGTAGATATCTTCTACATAGAACAATGGTTCAGGGTCAATGTTGTGTAAAATTGAAGTAACACGAGCTGAAAACAATCCTGAACTATTTTTATACCTTTGTGGGAGTCTGCAAAACTTTATTTGCAGCCTAAAGCGCTAAAGCTTCTTAAATCCCTACTTTCAGGCACTATAGTGGTCATTATGAACATGGCGGTAAATGCCACCCTGCCGGCGGTAACTACCACCAACATGCTGACGGTCCCGACTGCCAAATAATGAAGCACATGAGAAACAAGTAGCGGTCCAACCACTCACCACCATCTTTGTAGTCCCGATGAGGACGGAGGAGGCTGCCCACAAGCCGGCAGAAAGGACCTACCACCCACCAAATAATGAAGCACAAGACCGCCGGCAGTTCCAGGGTGGAACCACCGCCACGCAAAGCGTGGGGGAAATAAACAAAATAAAAGGAAACACTCACCGGAGGCACACATAACACGCTGACGCAGACATGGAGAGAGAGTTGGAAATAATGCCAGTGCTGCTCCTTGCCATATACTTCCACGACCGTGACCACCGACGAAGACGACAACGGTAAGTACCGCAACCTAGTACCCATGGGAAGAAAGGGCACAGTTACACACCCACCGCACCCACCCTGCAACGCACTCCCAACCCCTTCCACCATTCCACACCATACACACCAGAACAAGATGTACTTACCCGACACAAGCCAACAAAGACCTGCACCAAAGTACACACATGTGCACACCACACCCCTATAGTGAAACGATGAACAACGTCACTATATTGTGCCAACAGCACTACTGGGCACTCAAAGTTTATTAGCAACAAAGAACGATACTGTCTGAATAAGGCCATTAGCCAGTTCATGTGGAAATGCTGAAGTCCCAGTACAGGCCGAACTTGACTCCCACATGTGCACAGGGAACTCCACTGTAAAGAGGCATCAATGTGGCAGGCAGGCACCTCAGGGAAGAGGGGCAGGGGGTGACGGGGTGGGGACTTACATCTGGAAGGGTGGTTGGGCTTAGGTTTGGGAGGTGGAGGGGGCTTTGGCTTGCCCTTGGAAGGTAAGGGAGAGGGCTTGGACCGAGAGGTGGCAGATGGACACGGGCTTCTTCCTCCCTGGGGAAGGGGCACAGGAATGGGAAGGGTGGACTGGGGTGGGCTTGGACGTGGAAGGAGTGTACTGGCAAGGAGATGAGCATGTTTAGGGACAAGACGGGGTGGGCCAGTGGGTTCGAACAGCTCAATATGGGAGATGAAAAGCTTCTTAGGGGCAGTTGGGGGGGATTTGGAGGCAGGTCTCGGAGAGAAAGTTGAGGGAGTGCTTGTACCAGGTGTAGGTGTGCCAGACGTGGATGCAGGTGCCTGTAAAGTATGCTGATGTGTGTGGTGTGGATGTCTGCGAATGTTTGAGTGTTTTGGGAGGAGGGGGGTGGTGGAAACAATGGGATAAGACAGGCTACCAGTGTACATGGATGGTGTCTGGGTGTCTGCAGGTCTGGTGAGTGTGCTGCAAATGTCTGTCAAAGTAGTTGTGGTGAGTGCAGATGTGGTGTCTGGGGTGCATGTCTGGATGTCGGAAGTTGTGGTGACTGTGAGAATGGGGGCAGCAGCAGTGACTGAGTGTGCAGTGCTTGTGGGTGTGCATGGTGAGGTGACAAACAGGGAGGCGGGGGAGGTTGACACAGTGGGGGAGATGGATGTTATTGTGTGTGCTTTGGTATGTTCGGTGTGTGCCTGCCTGTGGTGGGAAGTGTGGTGCCTGTTTTTTTCTGTGTGCCACTTGTGTGTTGATCTGTGTGCATGGCTGTCTGTATGTGTGCTTGGGATGGGTGAAGGGAGTGGGGTGCTGGAAGGGGTAGAGATGATGGGAGGGGGTACGGAAAGACCAAGGACACTGGCTGCCATCAAAGAGGAGGCCCGAGCCTGAAAAGATCTCTGAAGGCCAGACATGGCACCGTGAATGCCTTCCAGGTATGCATTGCATTGCTGCATCTGGGATGCTAGCCCCTGGATGGCATTCACAATGGTTGTCTGACCTACAGAGATGATCCTCAGGAGATGAATACCCTCCTCCGTGAGGGCAGCAGGGCTGACTGGGGCAGGGGATGAGGTGCCTGGGGCGAAGGAGACGCCCACCCTCCTGGGTGAGCGAGCAGGGGCAACTCGGTAGGGAGCAACTGGGAGGGCGGTGATGGCATGGGGGTGGCGGAAGATGACATAGAATGGGTGCGCCCAATAGGGTCCGCCACCACCAGGGAGCTGCCATCGGAGGAGGTATCAGAGTCACTACCGCCAATGGTAGTTGTCTCCCCCATGGTACTCCCATTGCCCTCCAAACGACTGGTCCCCTTGACATCCGCCGACTCTGCCTCCTTGGAACCGTGGGCTGCTACATGCCCACGCATCAGTGCCACTGCTCCCTCGCCTGAAGATGCTGATGTACACAAAGGACACAAGAGCACAGGGGTGGAGAGACGAAAAATGGCAGAACTTTGTAAATACCTGAATATATGGACATCCCTGGCTCATACACACTCCCATCCAGGTCACACACCTACAAGCAGCACCTACAACATTAGTCATGATTATGCCCCTGACTAGTGTTCATTACCCCAGAACACAACACATTACACACAGGAAACACTGACCTAATAAACTGTGTGGAGTACACCCATGGAAGACCATGGCCAGCCAATGCACCTACTGGTCAATAAGCCCACAAAGCATCCCAGACTACAGAAAGGGGACCCCCCCAGGGGCCTATTGGGACCGCCCAAACATGCCCTCACACCATTCCAGGGCCTTTGAAGGGGCAGGACTGCAGGAACACACCTGTCCAAGTGCCTGGCACTAGACAGCATGCATACCACAGCACCCAAACACATCCATCAAAGCGGTATCACAACAGTGTTGCTACTCACCCCCTTGTGGCTGCTGTGATGCCTTCAAGCACCCATCCAAATCCGGATAGGCCACCGCCAGAATGCGGGCCATTAGGGGAGTCAGGGTCCGACGGGCACCCCTTCCACGTTGGGAGGCCTTCTCCAGATGGGCCTCTCCGGTCTTCCTGGCCCAGCGCCTCAGGTCCTCCCACCGCTTCCTGCAGTGCGTGCTCCGCCGGTTGTAGACCCCCAGGGTCCGCACTTCCTTGGTGATAGCTTGCCACAGTTCCCTCTTCTGATGGGCGCTGACCTTCATGAGACACGCAGACCAAAGAAACAGATGCCAGTATGTGTGCTTTGAATACAGATGACATGTTGTTCCCTATGTAACGGCCATTATTGAAAGTCATGTCATCAACTCACATAAAGTACATGCCAGACAGTCTACGGCTGGGCACAAATCGAACCCACATGCATACAGGTACCTGCCACAATCACACACATCCAAGGATGACAGACGCCAACTCAGCTGCACCTCTGGTCGCCCATACAACTTGGCATACAGGGGTAGGACCCCGTCCACCAGCTTCTCCAGCTCCTCCGTGGTGAAGGCCAGGGCCCATTCCCCTGTGACCTGCGCTATCTCAGGGACCAGAGTCAGGACACAGCAGCACACGCAGTGGAGTACTGCCCTGAACGGGAATCAGTAGTAAAGTATCAAGGGCCTGACGACATGGCGTACGTTCCACTGCGATCATGATAGGCCCTGGTTCCCCATTGACAACCATGTAATCCAATGATTGGGTGCGCGGCGGTGAACACCGCCTTCCGCCATGACATCTACCACCAGGGAAATTATGTCACTTCCTCTCCCGCATAGTTGGATGGCAGGAGGCTGTCATCTTGCTACCACCACGTCATCATAGCCTGGTCAAGGGCCTCATCCAGGGCCTCGTAATCTCCGACCTTAGTCGCTTGCTGACATGAGTTTCTGATCCTCACATGCACTCACCTTTGGGAATGTGTCCACACTGGGATGCCATTACAACAGAGTTGACCCTGCACACATATGCCTGATGGTGTACTGAATACTTAGGGCCATATTTATACTCCGTTTGCGCCGAAATTGCGTCGTTTTTTTTGACGCAATTTTGACGCAAAACTAACGCCAACTAACGCCATATTTATACTATGGCGTTAGAGGCGAATAGCGCCAAAGTTCCCGGAATGTGCGTCATTTTTTAGCGTGAACCCCTTCCTTGCGTTAATGATATGCAAGGGAGGCGTTCCCGTCTAAAAAATGACTCCCAGGACTTTACGTGGTATTTATACTCCCGGGCAAAAGAGACGCCCGGGAGTTGGCGTGGCTAAAAACGGCGCATTTGCGCCACTTTTTAACGCCTGCTCAGGGCAGGCGTTAAGGGGCCTGTGGGCTCAAAATGAGCCCACAGGTGCCCTCCCATGCCCCCAGGGACCCCCCCTGCCACCCTTGCCCACCCCAGGAGGACCCCCAAGGATGGAGGGACCCACCCCAGGGACATTCAGGTAAGTTCAGGTAAGTTTTATTTTTTATTTTTTATATTTTTTTTGGGTGGCATAGGGGGGCCTTATTTGTGCCCCCCTACATGCCACTATGCCCAATGACCATGCCCAGGGGACATAAGTCCCCTGGGCATGGCCATTGGGCAAGGGGGCATGACTCCTATCTTTACAATGATAGGAGTCATGTTGATGGGGGATGGGCGTCGTTAAAAAATGGCGCAAGTCGGGTTAAGACAATTTTTTCGACGTAACCTGACTTGCCCCATTTTAAGACGCCCATGCGCCATTTTCCCCCTACGCCGGCGCTGTCTGGTCTACGTGGTTTTTTCCCACGCAAACCAGGCAGCGCCGGTCTGATTGCGCCGTCTAACGCCATTCCATAAATACGGCGCCCGCATGGCGCTTCAGAATGGCGTTAGACGGCGCAAAACTTTTTGACGCTAAACTGCGTTAGCGCAGTTTAGCGTCAAAAAGTATAAATATGGGCCTTAGCGTCTGTGTGTGTAACCTAAGTGTCGCACATTAATTGATACAGTATCATCATGTGTTGCAGGTGTATGTGTGCCCTTAATATGTGTTCTTTCCTCCCCCATAGGTACAGACCCATATGGCGAGGGAGGGCCCCATCTGTGTACAGACCTCTGGTTGATTTGGAAACTATGGTGGAACGTCACATCATTGTCACCCACAGACTCAATCGTGCTACAATCCATGACCTCTGTGCTTTACTGGATCCTGTACTGAAACCGGCTAATCGGAATCTGCATGCATCCCTACTGAAGTGCAAGTGCTATCTGTACTCCATTTTTTGGCTACGGGCTCATTTCAGGTGACAGTGGGCATGGGTGCACGGGTCTCACAGCCAATGTTTTGCCTCATCCTGTCAAAATTCCTGGATGCATTTGTCCAACACATGAAGACATATGTCCAGTTCCCCCAAAGGGCTGAACTTCCTGCCATTAAATCTGGATTTTATGCCTCTGCCAACATACCCCATGTGATAGGTGCCATTGATGGAACCCACATAGCTCTCATACCCCCAAGAGTGAATGAACAGGCGGACAGCAATCGGAAGAACTTCCACTCCATGAATATACAATTATTATGTACTGCTGGGCAGTACATATCACATGTAAATGCCAGGTTCCCAGGCTCAGTCCATGATTCCTTTGTCCTGAGAAACAGCAGTGTACCACGCTTGATGGGACAACTACAAGGGGAGAGAGGATGGTTCATAGGTGAGTGTGTATGACAATGGTTCTGTACATAGGTGACAGCCAGCCAATCTGCATGTGAAGTCAGTTCATTATGGTCCTGTTTCTCCCACTTTTGCAGGTGATTCTGGCTACCCCAACTTTCAATGGCTCCTGACACCAGTGAGGAATCTCAGGACAGATGCAGAGAGGAATTATAATGAGGCCCATGGACGTACTAGGGGGGTGATTGAGCACACAATAGGTCTCCTGAAGGCTAGATTTCATTGCCTCCATCTCTCTGGGGGATCCCTGTGCTATGTCTCTGACAAGGTGTGTAAGATAGTGGTGGCCTGCTGCATGTTGCACAACTTGGCTGTAAGGAAAGCTATCCCCCTTCTGGAAGAGGAGGGTGCTGTTCAACCAGCCCAGCAACCTGAGAGAGTGGATGAGAGTGATGGTAAACAAGAAGAGGGGTAAGATCTTAACTCCAGGACCCAGCTGATCCACCTATACTTCCAGTGACCCTAAGGTACTGTTCAATGATGCTGTTGTCTTCTCTGCATAGTTTTAGTCTGACTCATGTAATTGATACTGTGGTGTCTATAGTCATTGACACTGTAAACTGAAGACTGAAGTGGCATGTGCCAGGGAACTCAATATTGTGTACAGTGTGACTTACTATAGACACTACAGTGTGTGGGATCCCCTCCTGCAATAAAGGTATGAAAATGAAATTGACTGGCTGATGCATACACACTCACAATTGATATCTCATAATGACGAGGAACATATGATTGGAGTGCATAGGTGTTTTTATTAAGTGACACAAATAACGTATTTCGTTGGACAGTGATAGGGAGTGGCCTCATGGTGCATATCCATACTCAGGTCCATATGCTCAGCTGTTGGTGGCACTGGGTTTTGTTTTATGTGTCCATTGGTAGAAGGTGTGATGGTAGTGGCAAGTTTTCAAGGGAGCACAGTGGCACACAAGGGAGACAGTTCAGGGCAGAGTCACTTCTTAGCGGTGGCCATGGTCCTGGCTGGTGTTCCAGTGGCATGTCTGGGTCTTAGGGCACGTTTGAGTGACTGGAGCTGGGCTGCAGGGCTACGGGTGCTGGACTCCTGTGTGTCCTCTGGCAGTGCCACCAGCCCAGTATCTGCTGCAGATGTAGATGGCAGGGCAGTGTTCTGGCTAGTGGTAGGGGTTTGCAGGTGGATGGAGGCCTCAGGCTGTGTAGGGTAGTGGTGCTGCAGCACCCCTGCAAAGGTGGCCATGGTGGCATTGAGCTGTTTCCATTGCTCCATGGCCTCTTGGTGGTGTGCTATCAGTAGCTTCTGATTGTGCTCCAAGGTGGCCAGGATCTGGCCCATTCTGTCCTGAGTATGGTGGTATGCTCCCAGGACCTCAGAAATCACCTCCTGGGATGCAGCATCCATCCTTCGGCTTCCCACCGGGCCACTGATGCCCTCCCATTGGCTCTTGCCCCCTGTGTATGTGTCCCCTGCACAGGTCTGGCAGTCCCACTTGCACTCGGGCCTTCATCATCCGGCCTGTTGGTGGGTGGAGACTCTGGCCTCTGTACGTGTGGGATGCCAGTCTGTGCCCGGGAGACACTGGTGTGGGGTCATTTGGTCAGAGCTGATGTTGGTGGCTGGGTGGTAGGGTTGTCAGTGGTATCCTGGGTGGGGCTGCTGGAAGGTGACAGTCCAGGACTGTGTGATGGGCCAGGGTATTCCTCACTTTCCATTCATCCCTCTCCAGTCTCCTGAGTCGGACCTCTGTCTCTGTGTGAGGCGCTGGCATCCCTTCTCCTTTCCATTCGGGTGGCATGGGTTGTGATGCCTGTGGGGGGGGGGAAGGACATGTATGTGTCATGTACTATTTCAGAAATTGATGCACAGCTCTGCCCTATTTTGTGCTTTCATTCCCCTGTCGTGGCATGCAGGGTCCTTTTGTGTACTTATCTTTGCATTTTGTGTGGGGGTGGAGGTGCATTGTGGGTGCAGTAGTGCCACTGGGAAGCCATGCAAGAGTAGATGACTGTGCACAGGGGGCAGAATGGGGGCCTGTTTGTGGGATTGTGGGCATGCACGGTAATTGGATGTGGGTGTTGTGGACTGGGTGGGGATGGTGTCCAGCTGGTAGTGAGTGGAGTGGGGGGTTGCATGCATTATAGGTGTGGTGACTGTTAAGGTACTGTAGTTGACTTACCCGAGTCAAGTCCTCCTGTAAGTTCAGTGAGGCCCTCCGGGTTCAGGATAGCCAGTAGCTTCTCCTCCCAGTCGGTGTAGTCTGGGGTGTAGGTGGGGGTCCTCCACCAGTCTTTTGTATGGCGATGTTGCGCCTGGATGCCATAGACCTTACCTTCCCGCGCAGGGCGTTCCATCTCTTCTGGATGTCCTCCCTTGTGCGTGAATGGTTTCCCACTGTGTTTACCTTGTTGACTATTGTCTGCCATAGTGCCATCTTCCTGGCGACTGGTGTCTGCTGCACCTGTGCCCCGAATAGTTGTGGCTTGACCCTGAGTATTTCATCCACAATGGTCCTTAGGTCCCTATCAGTGAAGCGGGGGTGCTTAGGCGGTGCCATGGTGTGTGTTGTGGATGGTTTGTTGTGGGTGTATTGGTGAGGGTGCTGTTGTATAGTTATGTGGGTTGCTTATGAGGGTGTTTGAGGTTTGTGTGTGTTTTGGTGGTGTATTTGTGCGTGTGACTTTATGTTGTGTTCTATGATTGCGTGTTGTGTTGTCAATCTCATTCGTGCTATTGGCAATGCAAAGGATTGTGGGGTATGTATGTGAGTGTTTTATAGTGTTGTGGATGTGTGTCAGGTGTGTGGGTTTCAAAGTTGCCAATGTGTGCATTTGTTGTTGTTGGGTCCCATTGCTGGCCGTGGTGGTCCGTGCCGCCAATGGTAGCGTGGCATCCACTATCCGCCACGCCGATTTGTGCATCATTATTTGGTGAGCGCAGGATTTGTCTGCATGGCGGTGGTGGGGTAGGGTGTACTGCCTTTCCGCCATCGTAGGCCCTGGCGGTGAGTGGTGGTTGCAGGATTTTTGGAGGTTTGTCTTTTTGGCATCATAAGGCAGCAGTGTCCAGTCTAACACCACTGCCGGTCTTCTGTTCACTGTCGCCACAGCGGTCGACGGTATTTGCTGCCATGTTCATAATGAGGGCCTATGTTTAAGCTTAAAAAAAGTTGGAAATATCCAAGGTTGTTTTGTATTTTTTGCACACTCCATTGGTAATAAGTGCTGTACGGTACACATTTTTAATGGCATATGTGCATGTATGACTATTTAAATTCTTATGAGACTATTCTATAGTAATGTTCTGGTTTAGCTACGGGCAATAACATATTTTTCATTGGCGAGACAAAGTGTTCAATTGCCCCCGATACTCTAGATGTGTGAGGAATTCCTTCATGGGTGCTTTAGCTTCATGTTTAATAGGATATTGAGGCTGAGGTTGTGGTTGGGACCTAATTTGTATTATATGGTAGGGAGAATCTTTATCTCACCCTACATGGTTGCGATACAGTGTGGGTGCCTGTGCCAACACCCAATCAATAGCGCAAGTCTTCCTGAGCTTACGGACAAATTCTGGTTGCCAGTCTTTTTCAGCCAATAAGATATTATAAATGGTAGTTATGCAATCCCAAAAGATAGCATCAATTGTGCGCTCATTGTCAGTTTATACACCGTGTTGGGTGGAGAGAAGGCACATGTCCGTAGTCTCTGCTTCTAAAAAGTCATTAGTTGCTTTCACCTCCAGATGCTCTTGAAGATTCCGGCGAAGTATTGTGACCTCTGCCGCGCTGTCTAGAGGGGTCAGTGCCTACTTCCTGTTCTTCAGTAAAGCTCTCATCCTGAGTGGCATTTCATACAGAAACCGCTGCCACCTTCTTTTTAAAATGAGGTTTTTGGTGGGAACGTTTCTCTTCTTTTTAAACAGAAACTTCTGATGAGTGTTGTGACTCCTTTCTCAGTTTCCCGTACTCAGTTTGCTGCTCTGACCACCCACTTCTTTCACCGCGTTTATCCGGTGAGTCCTGGAGGTAACAAGATTGGCATGTATCAGTATATTGATATAGATCAGGAGATTTTATATTATCTCTATTTCTAAGGATATAGTGGTTTTGAGGGGTCTCTAAATGCAGAGATTCGCCCCTTTCTTTTTTTGGTATTTGTTTTTGTTTACCTTAGCATTTTTTAGAACCCTCAGGTGCTTGCTTGGTAGAATCCTTATTGGATTTACCCTGTAATTGTGGTTTACTAGGTCTGGCTCCCAGACTATCCCGACCAATAATAGAGTAGGTCTTGATGATAATCTTGGGCAGCTCACATTCTTGATCCTGTTAAGGAACGTCCCAGAGCCACTGGCATACAGCCAAAGCTACTGCTTCCCCTTTAAGATTACTTAATATGATTTAAGACACAATAGCAAAATTGCCCAATAATTGCATCCCCAAATCAAGGGCTGGGACAGCCCCATATTCATCTTGTATTTGTCTTAACACTTCCAGAAGATTGAGAAGTGTTGGAGTATCATGTGGGGTGGTATAGAGCATGGCAAATACTGCACCCCAGTTGTTGCTATCATCCACCGAGGGAACCATCCCAAATGGTAAGCACATAGTGAGAATTATATGTTTATCTAGAGGTCCTGTATGGGGAAACACTGCCTCCAAAGCATGTATCTTTTGAGCTAACCAAAATGGAATTTATTCCCATTTGGCGGGTACTTTACCCATAATTGAACCAACAGTCGCAGGGTGTGACTGCATGCTGTTGTGCTGGCACAGCCCGTGTTGGATTGGTATTTAGGCCCATATTTATACTTTTTTAGCACCGCATATGCGTTGTTTTTTTAATGCAAAATCGGTGCTAAATCAGCGCAAACGTACAAAATACAATTGTATTTTGTAAGTTTGCGCTGCTTTTTCGTTAAAAAATGAAGTTTGCGCTGCTTTTGCGTTATTAAATGACAAAAATGCGGCGCTAAAAAAGTATAAATATGGGCCTTAATGTTTGCATTACAAACCGTACTAATAGTCTATATATTCTAACTAGATCATCATACATGCGGTGAACCTCTGCTACTGCCAAGGTGCCTATATCAGGATGTGGTGTGTATGTGGCCAACTGTGGCTAGGTAGGGCCTTCACTACTTAAAGGACCAAGCCTAATGTGTAGTGGTGTATGGCACCATCACGCGAGTTATAGTTGTCTTGAAAAGATAGAGGTCTCTAAATAAGTGTATGCTCTGTATTTTGCAGGGGGAAACGCTCTGAATGCCGACTCCGGAACAACGAAGTCGTGTGCAACGAAAGCGGAACAACGCTTTCGTTAACCACGACTTCGTTGGTTTGTGCCTTAACCACGCATGTGCTGAACAACGCACATGCGTGGTTAAGGCACAAAACAATGGAGTCGGCTGAGGAGGACGACGCGATGAGTCAGGTAAGTGGGGCGGGGGTGGGGGGTTGGGGTTTTAGTTTTAGGGGCGGGGTGGGGGGGTCGGGGTATTTTTAGTTTTAGGGGTGGGGTGGGGGTGGGGCGTTGGGGTATTCGTTTTAGGGGCGGGTTGGGGTATTTTTAGTTTTAGGGGCGGGGCGGGGTGGGGGAGTTGGGTTTTAGTTTTAGGGGCGGGTGGAGGGTTGGGGTATTTTTAGTTTTAGGGGCGGGTGTGGGGGTTGGGGTTTTAGTTTTAAGGGAGGGGCGTCGGGCGGTTTAGGGACGGGGTGGGGGGTCGGGGTATTTTTAGTTTTAGGGGTGGGGGGTTGGGGTTTTAGTTTTAGGGGTGGGGGGTCGGGGTATTTTTAGTTTTAGGGGTGAGGTGGGGGTCGCGGGGTTTTAGTTTTAGGGGCGGGGATGGGGGGTCGGTATTTTTAATTTTTAGTTTTTGGGGCGGGGTGGGGGCTGGGAGGTTTTAGTTGAAGAGGCGGGGTGGAGGGTCGGGGTATTTTTAGTTTTAGGGGCAGGGTGGGGGGTTGGGGTTTTAGCTTTAGGGGAGGGGACATCGGGGCGGTTTAGGGCGGGGAGGGAGGGGTATTTTTAGTTTTAGGGGTGGTGGTCAGGCGGTTTAGGTTTGGGGGAGGGCTATTTATAGTTTTAGGGGCGGGGGGCTCGGGTATTTTTAGTATGTGGGGGTAGGGGGTCGGGGTGGTTTAGGTTTTTAGGGGTGGGGTGGGGGATTGGGTTGGTTTAGGTTTTAGGGGTGGGGGTTGGGGTGGTTTTAGGGACGGGGTGAGGAGTTGCGGTAATTTTAGGGGTGGGGTTGGGGTGGTTTTAGGTTTTAGGGGTGGGTTGGGGGGTCGGGTAATTTTAGGAGCGGGGTTGGGAGGGTTTTAGGTTTTGGGGTGGGGTGGGGAGCTCGGGGTAGTTTTAGGGGCGGGCGTGTTGGGGTGGGTTTAGGGGTGGGGGTTGGGGTAGTTTAGGTTTTAGGGATGGGGTGGGGGTTGGGGTTGTTTTAGGGGTGGGGGTTGGCGTGGTTTTAGGTTTTAGGGGTGGGTTGGGTTGGGGGTCGGGTCATTTTTGGGGTGGGGGTTGGGGGGGTTTAGGGGTGGGGGTTGGGGTACTTTAGGTTTATGGGATGGGGTGGGGGTTGGGGTTGTTTTAGGTTTTGGGGGTAGGGTGGGGGTTGCAGTAATTTTAGGGACGAGGTGGGGGTTGGGGTAGTTTTAGGGACAAGGGTGGGGGTTGGTGTGGTTTTAGGGGAGGGGCTTGGGGAGTCGCTGTAATTTTTAGGGATGGGGGTGGGGAGGCCAGGGGGGACACATGCTGGAACCATGCATGCCTATCACTAATGCATTAACCAGGAATGCCTTTACAACGAAAAATCTTTGTTAAGGCATTCGTGGTAAAGGCATTAGTGGTAACAACGCGGTCGTTGTTCTGACCTCGTTGTTCAGGCATGCGTTGTTCCAGCATGCGTTGTTCCGTCATACATTCTTTTGCAGGTACAATAGCTATAGTGAAATTATGAAATGTGTTGCTGTTCCCATCAAATGCTGGAAAATTGACCTAAGAATAAAAAATGTCTGTTCTATAGGCTGGATGAACCTCATCCTCAAAAGCAACTTGCCCCCCCTGAGCCGTGAGGCCATGTTGTAGTAAATTATTAGTAAGTGGGGCCTTCATGTTTACTGCAATTGCCACCCAGTTTAAGTTGGCCATATTGAGTGTATTTTTGTTTCCAGAGATATAGACCGCAAATGGGGATTGATCCTTTTAAGGTTCAAGCTTGAACAACCTACAGCCTCAAATAGGTACTACATTCTAGCTGTGGAGGAAATCCTCAGCACCACGGACATCTCCTTTATATAGTATTGAGGTGACTTTAGCAGATAGTGAGACAGAGATACTCAGGAAGATCTGAAAATCAGTGCCTGACCAAACATTGTGCGCCATGTTGCATTGGCTCTTATTGTACCAAAGAGGCTGCTAGATTAGTGTAGCAGCATCACCTGAATTGTGGGGAACTGCATCCGATCCAAAACCATGGGGCAGCTGTTAGCCCAATCAGTTTCCGGCCAGCTAGCAGTGCCACACCTATGCCCAGAAGCAGGGATGATTTGTGGCAGCTGGGCGCTTGACATTATGATTTCTCAGGGAAATAGGGCATTTCTCCCAGTTACATTCGTCTCACACATGCAAAGACAACCAAAAGCAGAAAATGTTTCAATACGTTTTATTGAATCAGCTGTGCTCTAGAGAAACAAAACAATGACTGCAATAATTAGGATGATAAAACCTACTAAAACAGCATATTGACAAGTAAAACACAAAAAAAGTCCCAACATACTGTCAATTCGAGATGTATGATTCCTACCTACGCCGCTAATGCTTTATATTAGAGCACAGCAGGATAAGCCCTAATCAGCACTTCAGGACCCCCCCAGGGAAGACACCATCCCCCATATATGAGTATGGAAGTAGTGAAGAAGCCTGCTGTCTATTGAGACATATTCCCCATAAATGCCAGGGAACGGGCAGTCTCAGCAAGCAGCTTTTAGGAAAGTCAAACAGCATGTGGTGGCAGCCATCTGGGGAAGAGGGATGTTTTATAATAAAACAGCTAGAGTTCTGAGAAAAGTGTCCTTGCGTAAAAATACGTATGTTTCGGTGAAATGTTAGAGACCCGATGTGCCACTTTGTACCGGCAACCCTATCTTGTTGCAGCCTTGAACAAAGCACAGAGTGAAAGAATGTCATGCTAAAAAATGTAAATGCATTCATAGGCAAAAGAACAGCAAGATAGAGGAAAATAAAACATTACCACAAATGTGATCGTTTCTAATGGAATAAAATGAAATGTAACTAGGCTAAACGGCACAAGCAACAGGCCTATTTGCTACAATATGTGCCGAAAACACAACTAAAATGGCTTCACTACACTGTCTCTGCCATGGATCACGTCCGCCATGTAGTTGAACATTGCGTATTGAAATAAATCTCACTTGCCTCCTGACACTACAGCCAACAGCACCTCCTCATTTTTTGCTGCTTTACGGAACTCTGGGATTCCAGGCTAGGCAGGTAACAGGGCCACTGACCTAAATGATATTTATTGATACAGGGTGTCATTTAAGGATGTTAGAAATGTCTGTGCATTGAAATGAAAAGTCACCTGAGAGAATTAGCTGAGTTTTCAGTGCATTGTGCTCCCAATTGCAGGTTTATTGAGACAAAATGCAGACCTCTTACCTCCAGTGGTTAGTACGCACTGTACCACTAGTTTAAGGGGAAACATACAGCCTAGGTCGAAATGCTAGAAATCTAAATTCCAAGTAGAATTTTCAGAGTTATGGAGGTGTCTGATGTTGTTCTGTCAATACAATGTACAGGCCATAATTGGGAACTGGAGTAACTTTTTGTTGTAAACATGTCATGCTGCCACATATGGAGAACAGTATTGCCTGTGCTGCCAATCTAAATGGCACAGGCTCACAATCAACCGTACAAGTATGTCCCATTACTACACACACATGTTCATAAATCACCCACAACCAAGCTCTTACTGATAAATGGCAGCCCTCCCATACTGCCCTTAATCACAAATGAGGGGCATATTTATTCTCAGTTTGCGCTGAACTAGCGTCATTTTTTTTAACCCTAATACAGCGCAAACTCAACATTATATTTATGTTTTATATAAAAATATTGGTGTTGACGTCACTTTTCGGATGCATGAATCCTTCTTGCATCAATGAGATGCAAGGTAGGCATTCCAATCCAAAAAATGACTCTAACCCCCTACCGCCATATTTATCTACCCGGGCAAAAAAGAAGAATGAGTGGGAGGCGGACCCAACACCGATTTGCATGAAAATTTAACGCCTGAGTCAGGGCAGGTGTTAAAAGGAGGCAAACTCATCACTATTTAAGAAGAACACACGAAAGCAACATTACCAACCCACAGGAGAAGATGGGGGAGATACTGATCCAGCTTGCAAGGCGACGCAGATGACAGCAACAACTACAGCAATCACCACCACTACAACGCGGCCCACAAGGCAATTCAGAAGGCAGGAGAGGGTCTTCAGAACCAGGACAACGCTCCTTGGCCTCAGGACATCATTAGGACCTACAGACTGAACTGGCAAGCCATACTAACCCTGCTGCGCCACATTGAACCACAAATCACAGCTAGCCTGCAGACCCCACACAACATGCCATCTGTGACAAAGCTGCTAGCTGTCCTGCACATGCTGGCAAGTGGCTCATTCCTAACAACGGGTGCCCTGGTTGCTGGTGTCTCACAGCTGTCGTTCTCTGCATTCCTGCCAAAGGTGTTAGACACTATTATCTCCCTAAAACCCCACCACATCAGCTTCCCCAACACCCAGCAAAAGCAGCAGGAGAACAAGCAGGGGTTCTGTCAAATCCATGGCTTCCCACATGTGCTAGGTGCAATGGACTGCATCCTTTCCGGCTCGTACCACCTCCAGCAACCAAGCACTTATACCGGAATCGCAAGCACACACATTCCATTAATGTCCAGGCCATAGTTGACCACCGAGGACTGTTCATTAACATTTTGGCCAAGTATCCTGGAAGCGCCCATGATGCCTTCATATTCCGGCACAGCAGGATCAATGAACAATTCCAAGATGGACAATATGGAAATGGCTTACTTGTGGGTAAGTCAACAAACCGAGCACTATACACACAACACACCAACCCTGTAGGACACACAAGACATACACCACTACATTAACACATGGCCAGGGTAACACAGATGTACAGGTAACAACACACATGAACCATGCTGTAGTACAGCACAATCAGTGCACATTACAAACATATACACCCATACGTACGTAAAATACACCACATGAAGAACAGGTGCAGACATGTACCCTTTGCTAACAGAAGAACAACACAGACCACTACAAGTGCCCACAGGTTGCCTACTACGTACACTTCACACACATTACACCAAAAATGAATAGCTCAGTCATGTCAATGGCATACACCATGCACATGTCATGTAATTGCTATATAGGCACAGATCCCTCAAGTCATGCAGTGCAAAATATTGCCAGAACAGACATCAAATACCAGACAACTGCTGCCTGTTCCAACTACATCTCATCAAAACATACCTGACTTACCTGTAATGTGCAGAGGCATCTGCCTGACACATTGGCTCACACACATAGGAATACAAGATCAATGCCCATCGCATACCATGTGACAGATGTGTGATAAGTGGTACCACACCTACTGTAGTGCCACCTCACATGCAACACTTACTGACCCACAACACCATCATGTCTGTACCAGATACAATAAATGGCCCAGCATGGGGCATAGTCACTGTCAGACATTTGCAGATCTTGGATGCCATAGTGGGACCTTGTAGGAGAAAACATGACATCACTGACCCCACAATCACTGTGTCAAGGGACACATTTGCTAGTAGCTGAGCTCCATCCCATATCATGCACTGTGCATGTGTTGACAGAATAAATGCTGATTCACGTGTTGGAAGGTAGGAAGGACACTGGTAGGTATGTTGTTCATCCTGTAACAATGGGATATACACCCTTGGACACCTCATGGGTGCCACAAACATTAGCTGCCACTCTGGATCACCAAGGGACCTATGCAAAAGCCCACAGTGCCATTGTCATTTCCTGCACTGTATGTACAACTTGGCAGATGACCATTTCATAATGACTTGAAGCCACATTGTAAATCAGTCACCCTCCCATGCTGTATGTAGTGTGGAAGGGGTGTGCTATGTGTATTGCTGCAGGTATCTCACCACAAGATACATGGCATGATGATGCACACTCAAATGTAGGGGTCACCTAAAACCTGAGGCAGTGCCAACAACAAACACCTTCCCAGGGGTGCTGTTTGCAGGTTGCAATAAGGAAGTAGACTGTGCTTTGTACTCAAATAATTGTGCCAACAATGCATGCTGCATACTGCTGCACACACAGAAAGAGCCAATTGGCCATCAAAACAGCGTATGTATAGGGTGGTGTCCCTTCCTGCACAGATACATCCACCTCCACAAGGCAGCTAGCCAGTACCCTGATGTAGGATAGGCAGTGTAGGTGCACGGCTGCATATGAGCAACTGGTGCAGGGGACAAAAAAGGGTTGCCTAGTAACATGTCACACATGGGGCATCCTTCCATAGTCTAAAAGTTTCAGGACAGTGCAACCAATTTTGAAGACCTGTTGTGCATTGTCGCTTACCAATTTCAAAAGCCCTAAGTGTCGCACATCATCTGCAATGACACATGTCAAAATGGATAGGATGTCCAGGCTCTGTAGTGCTACCATGTTGCCACCATATCTGACCCCATTGTGTTGTGAGGATGTGTCATGTCCCCTCTAGTGATACCACACTGATACAAAGGTGCACTACACAACACATGGTGCATACATACTGACCATCAGTTTGTAATCCAAATCATGAGTCCCTGGTCCCTGAGACAAACACAAGATTGCCATGTCCATCAACCCAGTGCTGAGGAGACATTACACAAGGATAGGAGCTCACAGCATACCACAAACACATATGAGTCACAACCAACTCAAAATATTAACTGCCATGGTATGTGACAAACTTGTTGCAAGCCTTAACAACAAATTACTCATTTAGACTCTCATTATGACTTACCGCCACGCTGACGGCCGCCAACTTACCACCGCGGCAGCGGAAATCTGTTCACCATAGTATCACACACGCACACCAATCCGACAGAATTCAGCCACACACACAAATCCGCCAGCCCAAAGGTCAGTGATAAAGTGGCGGTATCAAAACCCACACCGTTAAGCCAACAGAAAAATGCCCACCACATTATGATCCACAAATCACCACTACATACATTCAATGGCGATAAACCATTGGCGGTACATACCACCGCGCTCACAAGGGGCACCCACAGACAAAACAACACCACATTGGACAATTCAAATAACACACACCTGACACCCAGGCACACACCACACCCACACACCCACACCCACAGCACTATAAAATACCCACCCACAGTACCCACAACCCTTTACGACTACAAACCATTGCCACCAGTGAGATACCAAGGCCCATATTTATACTCTGTTTGCGCCGGATTTGCGTAATTTTTTTTTACACAAATTTGGTGTAACTTAACTTAACTCCATATTTATACTTTGGCGCTAGACCAGTCCAGCGCCAAAGTTATGGAATTTGAGTCATTTTTTAGAGGTGAAAACCTACCTTGCACTAATGACATGCAAGGTAGGCGTTCCCGTGCAAAAAATGGCTCTAAGGCATGTGCCCCTTATTTATCCTCCGGCGTCAAAATGATGCACAGGAGGAGGCGGGTCTTTAAACTTGGCGCCCAGCCGGATTTGCGTTGTTTCAGTTCTTCTGACAGAGGTTGAGTTCCAGGTCAAGAAGTGTCTGATTTAAGGGGGTCAGAGACCCAGTACTTATACTCACATGTGCCTTTGAAGTGGGGTTAGTTTTCAAAGAGAAGTTCTGAAGTGCACCAGTTCCCCTATCAGCCCAGTCTGTCTACCAGGAGATCAGTGGGGGGGGTTATCAGTTCTTTGTATGGGATTAGGCCACTACCCTTTGAATTGTAAGTGAGAGCCCCTCCACCCTTCCTGCCCAGGGAGACCCATGAGTACGCAGATAAGTGCAGATGCAGTTGAGCGCCCTGTGTTTATTGCTGTCTGAATGGAATGCACAAGTGGGGCTGTCACCCAGCACAGACCAGATGTGGATTGGAGACAGGCTGTAAGGCACATAGAGCAGTAAGACAGGGTAAATTGCTACTTTCTAAAAGTGGCATTTCTAAAATAGTATTGTAAACTCCAACTCCTTTCTGATCAGGAATGACAGTTTAAATGTATATTAAGGAATTCCCAATGCTGGCCTATGATAGGAGCAGGCTTCACAATAGTGAAAAACAACTTTGGGAGTTTTTTTCACTACCAGGACATGTAAAGCTTAATAGTATATGTCTTGCCTTTTAAGTACACTTCACCCTGCCCTGTGGGTCACATAGGGCCTACCTTAAGGGTGATGTCAATGTAATAAAAGCGGAGTTTAAGGCTTGGCAATGGGTTTTAAATGCTAAGTTGAGGTGGCAGTAAAACTGCACACAGAGTCCTTGCAATGGCAGGCCTGAGATACGGTGAAGGGGTTACTTATGTGGGTTGCACAATCAGTGCTGCAGGCCGATTAGTAGCATTTAATTTACAGGCCCTGGGCTCATATACTTCTCTTTACTTATAGGTAACTTAAATATGCCAATTAGGTAGCAGCCAGTGTTACCATGGTTAGGGGAGAGAGCACAAGCACTTTAGCACTGGTCAGCAGTGGTAAAGTGTGCAGTGTCCTAAAACCAGCAAAAATGAGATCAGAAAAAAGGAGGGCGCAAGCAAATAGTTGGGGGAAGATGGTTCTAAGGCTGTCAGGCCTAACACCTGCATTGCAAAAACAAAAGGTCAGTTTTGAGTGGGAAAATGTGATTTGTCTGTGTTGTGATTTGGGCCCTTTCCTGTTGCAGTCACTAGGCCTACCCAAAGTGAGGTACCATTTTATGTGGAGACTTAGGGGAATGCTGGGTGGAAGGAATTTTGTGACTTTCCACAGATTCCAGAAATTTCCATCATAGAAATTTGAGGAAAATTTGTTTTTGGCAAAGTTTGAGGTTTGTAAGGGATTCCAGGTAGGAAAACCTTGTGAGAGCCATGCAAGTCACCACACCCAAATTTCTCCACGTGTTTTGTTCTCAAAACTTTGCAGGTTTGCTAGGTTTTCCTTGGTGCCAGCTGAGTTAGGGCACAAATTCCACAGATACACACTTGTTATACCACGGATCAGTTTTGTGTCCATGTTGCATTTTGGACCATTTCCTGTCACAGCCACTAGGTCTACCATCACATTGGAGGAACCTTTGTTATCGTAAGACATGTAGGAGCATAGGATAGTTAAATATTTATTACTAATTGGACTTTGCTGCATTTTTGCATTCCAAATGTAAGTCAGTGTGTAAGAATGAAAGATTTTGAAAAGTACCCTCTAAATCATATGTTAGTATGGGTACCTACAAATCCAGAGATGTACATGTAACCAATGCCCCTAAAATCCAAATCTTGTGCCCATTTCAGAAATACATAGGGGCATATTTATACTCCATTTGCGCCGAATTTCCGTCGTTTTTTTCGACGCAAATTCGACGCAAAACTAACTCCATATTTATACTTTGGCGTTAGACGCGTCTAGCGCCAAAGTTCATGGAGTTAGCGTCATTTTTTTGCGTGAACACCTTCCTTGCGTTAATGATATGCAAGGTAGGCGTTCCCGTCTTAAAAAATGACTCCGATGCATATGCGTCGTATTTATACTCCCGGGCAAAAATGACGCCCGGGAGTGGGCGGGTCTAAAAAACCCGCATTAGCGCCGGAATTTAGCGCCTGGGTCAGGGCAGGCGTTAAGGGACCTGTGGGCTCAGAATGAGCCCAGAGGTGCCCTCCCCTGCCCCCAGGGACACCCCCTGCCACCCTTGCCCACCCCAGGAGGACACCCAAGGATGGAGGGACCCACCCCAGGGACATTAAGGTAAGTCCAGGTAAGTATTTTTTTTTTTAAAAATTGTGGCATAGGGGGGGCCTGATTTGTGCCCCCCTACATGCCACTATGCCCAATGACCATGCCCAGGGGACAGAAGTCCCCTGGGCATGGCCATTGGGCAAGGGGGCATGACTCCTGTCTTTGCTAAGACAGGAGTCATTTCAATGGGGGATGGGCGTCGTAAAATTGGCGCAAATCGGGTTGTTGCGATTTTTTTGCCTCAGCCTGACTTGCACCATTTGTGGACGCCCATACGCCATTTTCACCCTACGCCGGCGCTGCCTGGTGTACGTCGTTTTTTTCAACGCACACCAGACAGCGCCGGCGGCTAACGCCGGCTAACGTCATTGAATAAATACGGCGCCCGCATGGTGCTTCAGAATGGCGTTAGCCGGCGCTAATTTTTTTGGCGCAAAACTGCGTTGGCGCAGTTTTGCGTCAAAAAGTATAAATATGGCCCATAGGGGCATATTTATGCTCCATTTGCGCCGAATTTGCGTCGTTTTTTTTAACGCAAATTCAACGCAAAACTAACTCCATATTTATACTTTGGCGTTAGACGCGTCTAGCGCCAAAGTTCATGGAGTTAGCGTAATTTTTTTGCGTGAACACCTTCCTTGCGTTAATGATATGCAAGGTAGGCGTTCCCGTCTTAAAAAATGACTCCGATGCATATGCGTCGTATTTATACTCCCGGGCAAAAATGACGCCTGGGAGTGGGCGGGTCTAAAAAACCCGCATTAGCGCTGGAATTTAGCGCCTGGATCAGGGCAGGCGTTAAGGGACCTGTGGGCTCAGAATGAGCCCAGAGGTGCCCTCCCCTGCCCCCAGGGACACCCCCTGCCACCCTTGCCCACCCCAGGAGGACACCCAAGGATGGAGGGACCCACCCCAGGGACATTAAGGTAAGTCCAGGTAAGTATTTTTTTTTATTTTTTTTGTGGCATAGGGGGGGCCTGATTTGTGCCCCCCTACATGCCACTATGCCCAATGACCATGCCCAGGGGACAGAAGTCCCCTGGGCATGGCCATTGGGCAAGGGGGCATGACTCCTGTCTTTGCTAAGACAGGAGTCATTTCAATGGGGGATGGGCATCGTAAAAAAATGGCGCAAATCGGGTTGTGGCGATTTTTTTGCCTCAGCCTGACTTTCACCATTTCATTTCCCCCCTACGCCGGCGCTGCCTGGTGTACGTCGTTTTTTTCAACGCACACCAGACAGCGCCGGCGGCTAACGCCGGCTAACGTCATTGAATAAATACGGCGCCCGCATGGCGCTTCAGAATGGCGTTAGCCGGCGCTAATTTTTTGGGCGCAAAACTGCGTTGGCGCAGTTTTGCGTCAAAAAGTATAAATATGGCCCATAGATTTCCTCTATACCCATCATCTTTTATTCTCCATATTTCAACATATAAACAGGTCTGTACTCGGTACACAATTAAAAAACATTACACGATGCAGCTCAGTTGTTGGCTCTCTGTGCCTTGGATTCTTGGATAACCCACAAACAATGTATATCCCCGCAACCATATACGTTTAGCGGAGGTAATTGTATTTTGCTTTTGTAAATCAGCAATCATGAGAAAAAATTACAGATGAAAACATTGCCACAAATGGAAGCTAAATCGTTCACAGATATATAAAAAACAACATTAGACATCCACATACATTTCACTATGCACACATCACACACCTGCACAACATACACAACACACACTTTACTACCACACACAATCCACAACAACCAACATTCATTCACATCACAGCACCTACACCTCACCACTTAACTTTTACTGCTGCCATTTTTTTAACACTACCACACTGTCTTCACCACCACTACCATGTCCCCACAAAAGCAGCCACATTTCACGTATGAGGAGTAGAGGGGTCATGGTGCACGAAATTGTCAGGGTAGAGCCACACCTGTTTGGAGCACAGATCTAGCTAACATCAATTGCCAAGAAAAAGGAGTTGTGGCAAAGACTAGCCGACAGGGTCAATTCTATGGGCAGCTATCTCCGCACAAGGGAGGACATCAGGAAGAGGTGGAACGACCTCCGTGGGAAGGTACGTTCCATGGCATCCTGGCACCAGCTGGCTCCCGCCTCCTCCCGCTACTTTCACATTTTGGGAGCAGAAGGTCTTGGATATACTGCATCCTGAGGGATTGACAGGAATACCTGGGGGAGTGGAGTCTGGTAAGTCCCCACAAAATCCATGTCAGCCAACTGCCATGTCCTCCATGCTTCATCACCACCTTAACCCACCCAATTCACATACCACCCACTATACCGCTTTCCAAATGTTCTTTTCCCAGAATGCAATATCCCACCATTGTGAAAATCAGAACAGTGCACTAAATGTGAGATGTCATGCCTGTGAAACTAACAACCAAGATAAGCCATCTTGATTGTGCAGTTGTGAAACAGTGAATGGCAATGACAGCAATGCAATGGCCCACTCTCACTATCATCACAAGCAAAACACAGCTACAGCTGAGTGCCCAATCATAATGCCCTTAGAATAAAAATCCATAAGATTGAAATATACCCACCTGGGTTTGAAATCTAGATGCCAAAGTGGATGCACATGCAGTACATCCAGTTACAGGTAAATGTCTATTGCTTACTCCCATACTGTGTTACTACTCTGACTATTGTGCATTGTACAACTCTTTTTTGTGCCATGTAATGTGTCAGACACTTCAGTAGGCAATAAAGATGAATACCCATGTCAATAATCAGACAACATCAGATAGTATCGGCAGTCCAATCACAACCAACATTGTTTAACAGCAACAAGCATGGTGTATGGTATTGAAATTACAGAGACTCATGTTGTACAAAGCAAGATTGTGCAGCAACTGTCATTGTCATTTCTGGTGATCATGTAAAGGCACTGTCTGCATCTCACACAGCATCAATAATACCAGAAATGTAACTGCAACTCAATGTTCCACTTCTGCCACAGGTAACCTTGCCAATGTCACCATGGACAGGACGCCAGAGACTGCCAACACCCCTCTGGATGAAGGCACCAGTGAGGACAACACCCCTGGATGTGTGGACACTGAAGCGGATGCTGGCCCATCAGGGACACCTGGTCAGTCAACAACTGTCAGCCTCGCCCTGTCCATATCGACTCCTCCCAGCCCTGTTGGGCATCTACATCATGGGCAACAGTTCACCCCCAGAACTGTGTCCCAAGGACTATATCATCTGTTGTGGGCCCCACAATACAAGTACTAGAGTACCCTCATGTGACCCCTGACAATGATTGTCCTGTCATGACTGGGAGTGGGCACACTGTGCAAGGCGCACAGGCATGTGGGTGTAGGGTGCATGGGAGGGATGGTGTGAACCAGCGGATGGGAGCTCAAAGGGACAATACTGACCAAGAAACCATTTCCCAAGTCTTGGGAGCACACCAAAATTCTCAAGGCATGATGGGCCAGGTAATCCCCATGATGGGGGAACTCCACCTGCTGCAGCGGAACCAGGAAGACATGCAGCTGTGGCAGGCACAAAATGCCTGCCTGGCTTCCTTTGTTGGGGTGCCTAGGGACATCAACACTACCCTGAGTAGGACTGCAGCACAACATCATGCCTCTTCCACTAGTAATGAATCTTCAGGACCTTCAACATCTGCGGCTGCTAGTGGAATTGAGGCCCTGCCAGGTGAAGGACATGCCTCAGACACCCCACCCTCCGTAGCAGAGGACCCCCCGCAAACATGGACACCCACCCAGACATCCAGAAGGAGCAGATGCCAAGACCAAACCCACTACCAGGAAGTGAACCTCTCCTGACGTGTTCCCCTAATGTGCCACAGATACACCCTGATGGCTGTTCTTAAACCAAACTCAATTTTCCATGGTACAGGGACATTGAACTTGTGTATCCAAATGGTGTAGCAGCTACCCTCTTGCTTCCAGCCACTATGACCGAACCCTTCACTGATTATATTGTGTTTTTGTTACTTATAGTCACACATAGGGGGTGATTCTGACCGCGGCGGACGGCGGTCGCCGCCCGCCAAGCGGTTCCCGCCGAAAGACCGCGGCGGTCATTCTGGCTTTCCCACTGGGCCGGCGGGCGACCGCCGAAAGTCCACCCGCCAGCCCAGCGGGAAACACCCATCCCACGAGGACGCCGGCTCAGAATGGAGCCGGCGGAGTGGGAAGGTGCGACGGGTGCAGTTGCACCCGTCACGAATTTCAGTGTCTGCAAAGCAGACACTGAAATTCTTCGTGGGGCCCTCTTACGGGGGCCCCGCGGCACCCCCTACTGCCATCCTGTTCCTGGCGGGAGAACCGCCAGGAACCTGATGGCGGTAGGGGGTGTCAGAATCCCCATGGCAGCGGAGCGCGCTCCGCCGCCATGGAGGATTCTCAAGGGCAGCGGGAAGTCGGCGGTACACCGCCGACTTTCCGTTTCTGGCCGCGGCTGAACCGCCACGGTCAGAATGCCCAGCGGTGCACCGCCAGCCTGTTGGCGGTGCTACCGCCGACCTCCGCATGGCGGTAATTACCGCCAGGGTCAGAATGACCCCCATATTGTTTTACTGTTCACAATAAATCACACTTGAACACAGGTCCTGTGTATATGTCATTTATCAACCCTGTACAACTGTTATGCATGGCAACTCTGCTACCAATATTCCCTCTGTTTTGTACAACCTATGTTATGGACAACACAAATGGACTCTATCTGCAGGAGACTCATTATATTAGGATTCCAACATGGACAGATTCAAAAACTGTTGTATGCTACTTTCACACACATGTATTTGTAGACATGCAAACAGCACATAGAGTATAATTGATAGTAACATCAGGATGTTTGTTAAGGTGTCAGACACTGCTAATCCTCAGGATACAGACGTTAGGGACTTGTCAGTCTTCCTACAAGCCAGAAGGCATACAGAGTGGTCCTTTGTATCTCCTGGTAAAGCCTTATCAGATAACCATGCCTTAGCTTCCTGATATACATACCACATGGTACATACAGATATCAGTATTGATGTCCCCAATTCAGGGATCTTTCACTTACATTGGTCACATACCTGTAGGCTTGCCACTCACCTATGCCAGTCCACAGAGACATGCACATTGGTCTGCAAAGTAGGACACTGACAGCTAGGTCCAAGGTAGGTTACATACAACAAAAAATATTGTGATGGTAGAGGCTATGGTTCTACATTTTCACATGTGCCAGACACATATGGACACACAAATTACACCATATGAGCACCTCCAGTATACTACAGGTTATTTTTATGGGTAACCACAATTCCACCCTGGTGTCCTGACAGTCTGGCTATGTTACGTACACTCTACATACTTGTTGCAAACTGGTTTCATCCATGTGTGCCTGCAATTTCCTTAAACTTTTAACACTGTCTGTGACTTGCCAAGGATGAGGAGCCATACTGGAACTCGGCAAATCTGTGACTGACATAGATAAGAGATAGGACATAGCAGAAAACATTCCTCAATTCAGACAAGTCATGTTCACAAGAGTGACTTTGCATGTGCATTAACAATATATGACACTGTAGACCACTCTGTTCTATCCACAATACCAAATCACAGTCTCCATGCACAACTCACTCATCTTCACTTGGCAAATCTGCCTTTCCACCCACAGGTTCTGCTGGCTCCCCCTCATATGGTAGGAATGGTATCTGACATCTCAGGGTAAGATTGTGGAGCATGCAGCAGGCAACGATCACTTGACACACCTTGTTGGGTGAGTAGAGGAGGGCCCCTCCTGATCTGTCCAGGCAGCGAAATCTTGCCTTCAGAAATCCAATTCCGCTCCACTACATGCCTTGTCCTTCCGTGGGCCTCACTGTAGCGGACTTCCCCTGGCATGGTTGGGTACCTCACTGGTGTCAACAACCAAGGATGGTTAGGTTAGCCACCTGTAAGCAATTAGGTAGAAATACACAAACATATAGCAAGGAGATGCATAATTGTGATAACAGGAGATAAACGTTGCAAACACATATGTCAAACCTGACTTACCCACCAGCCAAGCCCTCTCTGTGTTGATTTGTGTCATCAGCAGTGGGATATTGCTGTTGGGCATGAGGAAGAAATCATGGACTGATCTTGGAAACTTTGCATTTACTTGTGAAATGTACTGCTCTGCAAAACACACAACTTGAACGTTGATGGAGTGGTGGTTTTTCCTGTTCCTACATTCCTGTTCATTGGCACTGGGGGGGGACCAAGGCTACATAGGTGCCATCTATTGCTCCAACCACATATGAAATGTGTCCCATTGCAAAAAACTCTGCCTTTACAGAGACCAAATCCACACATTGGGGAAACCTGATGTAGTTGTCCAGGTGTTTCAGCAATGCTGACAGTAAACCTTCAAAACCAGACTGAACATCGGCTGAGACATTCCTGCAGTTAGGGCCAGTGTATTTTGAAAGGACCCAGTGGCCAGGAAGTGATTGTGAACTGCAGGCATTAGATCAGGCTCCAACTGATCACACAGATCCATGATTGTATGCCTATTCAGCCGCTATGTCTGGGTAGAAAGGGGCATATTTATAACCTGTTTGCACCTAATTAGCATCATTTTTTTACTCTAATTCGGTGCAAAACTAACTTCATATTTATACTTTGGCGCTAGACCCATCTAGCACCAAATTTATGGAGTTAAAGTCATTTTTTTGGAAGTGGAATCCTACCTTGCCTTAATGAGATGCAAGGTAGGAGTTCCTGTGCAAAAAATTACTCTAAGGCCTCAACGCCATAATTATACTCCTGTGCAAAAATGGTGCACAGGAGGGAGGAGGGGTCAAAAAATGATGCAAAGCTTGCTTTGCCCCATTGTTTAACGCCTGGGTCAGGGCAGGTGTTAGGGGACCTGTGGGCCTATTTCCATGGTGGAACACCATGGAATAAGCCCACAGGTGCCCTCCCCAGGCCCCAGGGACACCCTCATCCACACCAGAGGGACAGCAGAGGAGGACCCCATCCCAGGTAAGTACAGGTAGGTACAGGTAAGTATTTTATTTAATTTTTTAAGTGCCATAGGGAGCCCTGAAATGGGCCCCCATACATGGCACAGGGTGCAATGGCCATGCCCAGGGGACCCTTGTCCCCTGTGCTGGCCATTGGGGTAGTGGGCATGACTCCGGTCTTTTCTAAGGCAGGAGTCATGTGGCATGGTAGGTTTAGCGCTAACGCAGGTTTGCGGCAAAAAGTATAAATCAGGGCCTAAGTCTCTCTTCCATGGACTGCAGGTCTACTAGTGGGTGGTAAACTGGAGGTTGCCTTCCACTCCTCATTCCAGGGTATCTATGTGAAAACATATGAAATTTGTATGTAACATGAACAATTTACACATAATGAACATGTACATATACAATTGACACATATCTGCAATCAAGGTTGGTTTCAACATCTGACATCTACAGGCCCGTAAATTACTATGCATCCTATGACATTCCCCTTGGTGCACATTACCTCAATCATCTAATGTACTATACATGCATATTAATCTGTGACTTTCAGTGTTTGTTAGTCCAACCGACTTAACACGTGAAACACATTTTGAACACATTATCTCCATTATCAATGCACATAGTATGTTGAGAATAGGTGTACATTTACATCAGCACAAAACCCTCTGTTACACTGATTTAACTACTCACATGCACAAATAGATTAATCGATTAATCAACCTGAAGGTAGTACTTAGTGATAATTAGCATAAAATAGGGATTTGTTAATGAAGTAGATTCCAAACCTTTTCCATACATGAAATGTGCTCAAAATGGCAGCCACCTGACCTACTGTACTGGACATGTGGAAGTGACCTAACTTCGCCGGCGGATGTTGTCATGGCGGTAGGCGGTCACGACTGCCATGTAAATTGCCATTGGAGCACATTGCTGCCAGTAATGTACGTGGCAGACGTGAATGCCATCTTCTTCAGTATTGTTCACATGACTCCTGACACTACTGCCAGCAGGACTGCCACTACCTGAGCTGGTGTGTACTGGCTCTAGGAGCTATCATGCCCGACCTGCAGGTGATAGGGCCCCAGCCTTCACCCCTGAAGAGCTGGACAGGTTTGTGGGGGAGATCCTACGTCTGTATGAACAGCTATATGGTATACCAGAGGAGCAGCTGAGTCCAATGGTATACCAATGTGTGTAAGCTGGGGTGTATGATGGTATCCCTGAAATGTGAAGTTGTGTAGGTGTTGATGCATGCAGATGATAAATTGTGCATGAGTGTGAACTGAGAGGATGGTAATGTTTGCCTACTTGCTGTCACTGAAGTGTTCTGTCCACTTGTGTTGGTAAGGTGCATGTGGAACTGACTTTTTTGCTTTTGTCTGTGTCATCCATGCAGGTCAAAGCCCATCAAAAAAAGGGAATCTGTCGTGCCATCGCAAAGCAAGTGCGGACCCTAGGATTCACAGTTGGCGGAGCACCCACTGTTGGAAGTGGTGGGAGGACCTCAGATGCTGGAGCCGGAAGACTACAGGGGCCCAGCTGGGGATGTCCTTCCAACGAGGGAGGGGTGCCCGTCAGACCCTGACCCCCCCTAATGGCCCATATTTTAGCAGTGGCCTACCCTAAGGTGGATGGGCGTTTGGAGACAGCACAGTGGCCACAAGGGGGTAAGTACTGACTTAACACGTTATACCTATGCCACTTAAGTGTATGATGTCAAAGTATCTCAGTTGTGACAATGTGGTAAGTGGCACATTTAAAGGTTCTCCTAGGGAGACATAGTACTACAGTTGTCAACTTTGATACACAGATGTGGACATAGTATTGTGTATAGGGACATGTTACTCACCAATGTTAACCACAGAGTATGACAGCAAGTGATGATGCACTTGTGACAGTGCCATATGTGTACCTCTACACTTCTATACATATCTGTAACCTGCTGGGTCATCCTTTCCACCTACTGTTCCACAGTCCATATCCCCAACTAGTAAGTTCTCCAGCTCTTTGGTATCCTATTCACTGGATCTAGCTCTATGTGCAACATAGGGTCTGATAGATGAGTGACAGTGCCAAGTTATCCTGTGTCCTGATATCCTTAGGAACTTCATGTGAGGCTGTCATCCTAAACAGGAATGTAATATGGCATACTTACTACATTCCCTCTGAGGTGTAAGGAGGTGTCCCCATTGTTATGTCTGAACTATTCATTGGCAATTGTGATGTTTGATCAGGGTGGACATCCTATATCATTAAAAGCATGGTGGTAATAAAGCATTAAGGGGCATATTTATACCCCATTGGCGCCAAATTTGTGTCATTTCTTTTTTTTACGCAAATTCGGTCCAAAACTAGCTCCATATTTATATTTTGACATTAGACACATCTAACATCAAAATATTGGAGATTGCACCATTTTTCAGATCCGTGAAGCTACCTTGGGTCAATGAGATGCAAGGTAGGTGTTCCCATCTAAAAAATGGTGCTAACCCCATAGCCCCATATTTATCCCCCTGTGCTGATAGGACGCACAGGTGGGAGGAGGGGCTAAAAAATGGTGCAAAGTGTGCTTTGCACCATTATTTAACGCCTGGGTCAGACCAGGCATTATGGGACCCGGTGGACCCATTTCCATGGTTAAACACCATGGAATGGGTCCACAGGTGCCCTCCTCAAGCCCCAGGAACACCCCCACCCACACCAGAGGGACACCGGAGAATGGGGGACCACATCCTAGGTAAGTAGGGTAAGTATAGGTAAGTAATTTTCTTTGAATTAAAATTGCCATCAGGGGCCCAACTTCAGGCCCCCTGCATTGCACAGGGTGCAATGGCCATACCCAGGGGACACTGGTCCCCTGTGCTGGCCATTGGGGTGGTGGGATTGACTCCTGTCTTTTTTAAGACAGGAGCCATGTGGTATGGATGGTTTTGCACCGAAACATGACGCTAGGCTGGTTAGAGTCATCTTTTTTTACTCTAACCAGCCTAACGTAATTTTTTGGTACAAAACTCCCTTCTCCCATACATCATTTTTTTTTTACGCTAGCCCACCATTTGCACCTCCTTGGGCCATTCCATAAATATGGTGCACAGCTGGTGCTGAGGAATGGCGCAAGCCGGTGATAAACTTTTTGGGATAAAACTGTGTTAGTGCAGTTTTGCACTAAAAAGTCTAAATATGCCCCTAACAGTGTAGACATATCATTGACATGTGTTCTCAAATATTTTGTACCATGTATATGGTGTTGAGAAGGTAACTGGGTAGCCTGCTGATCCCTTAGGCCGTTTATTTTGTCCATGCTAAATAGGGCTGTACCATACCTATATGGGTGCAACATGCTCTGTTTTGTGCCTACATCCTGTGTCAATCGTTACTACGTGCCTATTGTTAAGTTGAGGTCTCTGCTTTGCTAGATTTACCTTTGCTAATCTGAGGCAGTTGAGACAGATTTTGTAATTGATCAGCTAATTTCTGCCTCACTCAATAGTGAATAGTGTAGTTGGGGTTCCATTTGACAAACACATGTTGGATGCAATGAGATATGTTGTCAGTCTATTTGCTGGAACCTAGGTGTATATGTCAATCACGGTTACATTAGTAGTGGATTATGTCAGTGTTACTTCAGTCCTAAGGTGTTAGGTTACACATGTCTGGACATTTGTTAGTGATGTAGGTATTTTGATGTATTCATGTTGAAGTTTATACTCAGCACGAATAGTGGAATAGTATGTGGCTTTTCTGCAAAATATTAGTGTTCATTGTATTGAAGGTGTTGGTTTGCTCCCTGTGGTTATCAGTGTGTGTATCCTGTGTGCTAAGTAGGCCCCTAGTGCTGGACATGTAATTTTTGTCTATGTGTCAATGAGTAAGATTAGTGTGTTGCCAAACTCTTTCTAACCCTTTTTAGATACTCTTGATAGATGTTTGTATGACATGCTATATTATTTTATGGCTAAACACATATCCACGTGAAACTCAGTTTCAATCAATTTAAATAATATAGCAGAAAAAGCTTGCTACTGGTTAACATAAATAAAAAAATCTTAAATGAAGACAAAAATCATCTGTCTAGAGTCTTTCAAAAAAGCTCCACTGAATCCAGTACCAACACAGATGTGAAAAACATGTTTTTGATATTTTGGATGCTCCATCAGCATGTAATGGATTTTGGTGGTCATTACAACCTTGGCGGACGGTGTTAAAGCAGCGGTAAAACTGCCAACAGGCCAGCGGTAAAAAATATTGAATTACGACTGCGGCGGAAACCGCCAACAAAGACAGCCACTTTAACACTACGACCGCCACGGCGGTACAGACAAACAGCTTGGCGGTCACCGCCAACAGGCAGGCGGGAGACAATGTACCGCCCACACTATTATGACAGGCCACTCTACCATCCTGGGGAGTGCAAAGCCACAGTCTCTCGAGTGGATAACAGTCTCCACTGGTTCTGGAGGGGGACTGGAGCCCAGAGTGCTTCATCCTGTGCAGGACAGACGGAGTGGATGCATGACTCCACTGGTTCTGGAGGGGGACTGGTGCCCAGAGTGCTTCATCCTGTGCAGGACAGACGGAGTGTATGCATGTCTCCACTGGTTCTGGAGGGGTTTTGTGCCCAGAGTGCTTCATCCTGTGCAGGACAGACGGAGTGGATGCATGTCTCCACTGGTTCTAGAGGGGGCTTTGTGCCCAGAGTGCTTCATCCTGTGCAGGACAGACGGAGTGGATGCATGTCTCCACTGGTTCTGGAGGGGGCTTTGTGCCCAGAGTGCTTTATCCTGTGCAGGACAGACGGAGTGGATGCATGTCTCCACTGGTTCTGGAGGGGGACTGGTGTCCAGAGTGCTTCATCCTGTGCAGGACAGACGGAGTGGATGCATATCTCCACTGGTTCTGGAGGGGGACTGGTGCCCAGAGTGCATCACTCACCCCGTGACGGTCCCTGTTGCGTCACTGACCCTGCTGCTCATGGGCTAGCGGTGCTTGAGTTGGCGGTCCTTGCCCTGTTCAGTGGTGCTTGCCCTGTTCAGCGGTGCTTGACTTGGCGGTCCTTGCCCTGTTCAGCGGTGCTTGCCCTGTTCAGCGGTGCTTGACTTGGCGGTCCTTGCCCTGTTCAGCGGTGCTTGCCCTGTTCAGCGGTGCTTGACTTGGCGGTGCTTGTCCTGTTCAGCGGTGCTTGCCCTGTTCAGCGGTGTTTGACTTGGCGGTCCTTGCCCTGTTCAGCGGTGCTTGCCCTGTTCAGCGGTGCTTGACTTGGTGGTCATTCATTGCCCAGCTGGGCTGGGGCTGGCGGTCCTTCATTGCCCAGCTTGGCTGTGGCTGGCGGGGTCTTCCTGGGCAGCTGGGCTGTGGCTGGCGGGGTCCTCCTGGGCAGCTGGGCTGTGGCTGGCGGGGTCCTCCTGGACAGCTGGGCTGTGGCTGGCGGGGTCCTCCTGCTGAGTGCATGTGAGCGGGGTGTGCTGGTGGGTGTGCTGGTGCGGGACGTAGTGGCTGTAGTGGTAGTGCATGCAGGTGTGAGTGTAGACGAGACTGGGAGGGAGGAGGGAGACGACGACAAGGGGGACACAGTGGAGGCAGTGGATGTTGGTGTGTCTGTATGTGTGTGATGCTTGCGTGAGTGCCTGTGGATGTGCGGTGCTTATGTTTGCCTGAGCTTCACTTGTGTGGTGAGGTGTGTGCAGGCTGGTCTGATGGTGTGCTTGGGATAGGCAGAGGTACAGTGGATTGAGTCTGGGTGGAGGAAGTTGGAGGGGGGAGGCTAGACACAGGGACAATGGCTGCCATCAGTGCTGAGGCCAGAGTTTGAACGGTTCGATGAAGGGCAGCCTGACCAGAATTAATGCCCTCCAGGAATGCATTTGTGTTTTGCAACTCCCTTTCTACACCCTGGATGGCATTCAAAATGGTAGACTGCTCAACAGTGAGGGACTTGAGGAGGTCAATGGCCTCCTCACTGAGGGCAGCAGAGGTGACAGGGGCAGGGCCTGAGGTGCCTGGGGCAAAGGAGATGCCCACCCTCCTGGGTGAGCGGGCACGGGGCGAAGGCTGAGGGGCTGCTGGGAGGGCGGTGGTGGTAGGGGGAGTGGCGGCTGTACCTGTTGAAGTGGGGGGCACAGATGTTGCCGCCACCACAAGGGAGCTCCCATCGGAGGACGAGTCCGTGTCGCTGGTTGCAGATCCTGTGACCGCCGTGGTGCTCCCCTCGCCCTCCGTCCCACCGGTGTATTCCGAGTCCGTAGTGTGGGCCGTAGATGCAGCTCCCTTGTGCTCCGGTGCCACTGCTCCTCCGCCTGATGATGCTAATGCACACAAGAACAGGGAGACTGCAAAAAAAGGGGGGGGAACAGAAGAAAGACAGGTTGAGTGCATGGCTTACCGCTACCGTTGGCGGACAAGACAGACACAGCAGCCCCCTGCACTACATGGCGCTGTTGGGCTCTACAGTGCAATTCCTGGGAAATGGCCTACAAGGCTATGGACGACATCTGCACACATAGATGACACAGGGGCATGAATAGCTGTACTTGGCACTCTACAGAGGTGGGTTGGGGGGCCACAGGGCCATGCCTTACGAAGGGGCCTAGCCTGTGGAACTCGCCCTGGCCTAGGGAAACCCACAGCCCTCCACCCCCACCCAGACACCTCCACTGCACGCAAAGTTAGCTGAATGAGAGTGTACTCACCCCCTTGTGTCTGCTGTGATGCCCTCAAGCGCCCATCCAACTCAGGGTAGGCCACCGCCAGGATCCGGAACATCAGGGGGGTCATGGTTAGACAGGCACCCCTCCCACGTTGGGAGGCCATCCCCAGCTGAGCCTCCGCCGTCTTCTTGCTCCAGCGGCGAATGTCCTCCCATCTCTTCCAGCAGTGGGTGCTCCGTCTGTGGTGGACCCACAGGGTCCGGACGTCCTTGGCGATGGCACTCCAAATATCCTTCTTCTGGTGGGCGCTGACCTACATGAAATGTACAGGGGAAGAAGAGAAGTCATTAACAACTGCACCGTCAAAGTGAGTGGCCCCCATCCCTACCCTTGCCATGTGGCACATGCACCCACCGTCTTTCATGCACGCAGGACTCTGCCCCCTTCCTTCTTACAACCAGCCCTCTCCACACAGGCATAGCCCATACAACATGATCCCTGTGTACTTACCTGTTGGTCTGGAGGACCGTAGAGTAGCGTGTACTGGGGGAGGACCCCGTCGACTAGCTTCTCCAACTCCTCCGATGTGAAGGCAGGGGCCCTTTCCCCAGACGCACGAGCCATTGTCTCTTCCAGACCGAGGTCACAGCAGCACTTGCAGTGTAGGTCCTCTCCTGTCGAAGATCAGGTATCGAGTGATTCAACAGATAGAAAATGGCGGTCAAGTCCGCGGCGGTGCGTACCATCACCGCCGGCGTACATCGTCATTGGCTCCTGGGACCCATAGGGTCCAATGTTAACCAATGCAGCATTGCGCCACGGTCTTCGACCGCGATGGTGTACAACGCCTGCGCAGTTACCTCACATCCCATTGTCCCGCTTTAGAGGTCAGGCAGCCTCGACTTCAGGGGCCCACATGGCCTAATTACCAACTGCGTCACACATACCTAGGCCTACTCTCAACACACATACAGGCCAGATTTTGTGTATGAATCGTGTTCTGTGTAGACTGTGGGTACATACCTCTGAGTTGTTTGACTCTGTGGTCGCTGTTGTCCTTCATAGGCACCGTCCGCTGGGACATGTGAGGAGATGGCGGAATCCACCGGTGTACCAACCGCTGGTGGACCTGTCGACAATGGAGGAAAGAAATTTGATCATCACCTACAGGTTTGACCGTGCCACAATCCAGGAACTGTGTACCCAGTTGGAGCCAGACCAGATGTCAGCAATCCGCCATCCCACAGGAATCTCCCCTCAAGTGCAGGTGCTGTCAGTGCTCCATTTCCTTGCAAGTGGGTCTTTTCAAACAACTGTGGCCATGGCATCAGGGATGTCCCAGCCTATGTTTTCCAACGTATTGTCCAGAGTGTTGTCTGCCCTGCTGAAACACATGCGCAGCTACATCGTGTTCCCTCAGGTGGAGGACTTGCCTACAGTGAAAGGTGACTTCTATGCCCTTGGACATATCCCCAACATCATAGGTGCCATTGATGGGACCCATGTGGCTTTGGTCCCCCATCACAGGAGTGAACAGGTGTACAGGAACCGGAAGAGTTATCATTCGATGAATGTACAGATGGTATTTTTGCCCGACCAGTACATCTCCCATGTGAATGCCATGTTCCCTGGCTCAGTGCATGACGCCTACATCATGCGGAATAGCAGCATCCCTTATGTGATGGGTCAACTACAGAGGCACCGGGTGTGGTTATTAGGTGACTCTGGTTACCCCAACCTGTCATGGCTACTGACTCCAGTGAGGAATCCCAGGACCAGGGCAGAGGAACGCTACAATGAGGCCCATGGGCGGACTAGGAGGGTGATCGAACGCACCTTCGGCCTCCTGAAGGCCAGGTTTAGCTGCCTCCATATGACAGGTGGATCCCTATTCTACTCACCAAAGAAGGTGTGCCAGATCATCGTGGCCTGCTGTATGCTTCATAACTTGGCTTTGCAACGACAGGTGCCTTTTCTGCAGGAGGATGGTCCAGATGGCGGTGTTGTGGCAGCTGTGGAGCCTGTGAACAGTGATGAGGAGGAAGCAGAGGAAGAAGACATTGACAACAGGGACTCAGTCATCCAGCAATATTTCCAGTGAAACACAGGTGAGAATACATTCCTGCCTACTACAAGTACTTTTACACTTCTACCTCAATCCTGTCTGTCGATTTCACCCAGTGTATGGTCACTGAGTGGTCACTTTCCCTTACGGTTTCACAGGTGTGGGTCCCAACGTGTGTCATCTGCTTAGATTCCTCATGGACTAGAGCTGTGTGACATAGGTATGTTGACATTACATATTCCTGGAAATTTTGTCACTGTAATTGCAAATACACTATTTCAAAATCACAGACAGACTCCAGATCTTTTGGTGATTTAGGTGTGTTTATTTACATACAAAATATTGGAGGGGGAAGTTAAATGAAGAGGGGTGATGGCGGAGGAGTGTCCATGGCAGAGTCCAGTCTATTTGTCTCATAGGTGCATTGCCCATATGGGCATAGGAAGTGGAGCTGGGGCAGTTCCAATATGGACAGGATGGCAAAGTGGGACAGTGGGTTGACAATCAGTGTGGTCTCATTTCTTGGTGGGGGTCTTGGCATCGTGCTCTGTCTTGTTCCTGGATCTCAGGGACCACTTGCGGGGTGGTTCTCCATCTGCAGGGGGTGGGGTGCTGGTGTGGTGGTCCTGTGGCGGTGCCTCCTGTCCACTAGCGCCGGCGGAGGTGGTGAGCAGTTCATCGTCCATGCTAGTGTCATGGGCCCCTTTTAGTGCCACAGTGTCCCTCCTGGTGTTGAGTATTTAATTCAGCACCCATACGATGGTGCCCAGGGTGGAGCTGATGGTTCTGAGTTCCTCCCTGAACCCCAAATACTGTTCCTCCTGCATGCGCTGGGTCTCCTGAAACTTGGCCAGGACCGTTGCCATCGTCTCCTGGGAGTGGTGGTATGCTCCCATGATGGAGGAGAGGGCCTCGTGGAGAGTGGGTTCCCTTGGCCTGTCCGCCCCCTGTTGCACAGCAGCCCTCCCAGTTCCCCTGTGTTCCTGGGCCTCCGTCCCCTGGACCGTGTGCCCACTACCACTGTCCCCAGGTCCCTGTTGTTGTTGGGGTGGTGGGTTATCCTGGGTCTCGTGTAGTGGTGGACACACAGCTGATTGACGTGTCCTGGGGACGGAGGTATGGGCCCGCTGGGTGGGTGCTGTGCTGGTGTTTCCAGAGGGGGGTAGGTCTGTGGTGGCCTGTGCAGTGTGAGGGGAACCGACTGTCCCGAGGCCCACGATGGTCCGGGCTGGTCATCGAGATCTAGTTGGACAGAGCTGCTGTCATCACTGTGGGCCTCTTCTGTGGGTGGGGTGGAGATGTCTGGACCCTCCTGTCTGGTGACGTTGGGTAGTGGTCCTGCAGGGGTGTAAAAGCATGATTATTGCATCTGTGTGTGTCATGGTGTGCAATGGGTGGGTGACCGTGTACCCCAGTGTTTGCATTCCTGTGTGGGGGCTTGTGTGATGCTGGTTTAGTGGGGTGTTTGGGTATGTGCAGTGGGCATGCTTTAGTGATGGGTGTCCATGTGTTGTTGTTGCATGCAGGGCTTGGTGTTGGGATGTGTGGTTTGTGATCTTGGTACATTTGTGAGGAGTTGGAGTGATAGGGGTGTGGGCGAGGGTGGGGGTATGTGATAGCATGCAGGTAGGGTGGGGGATATGCTAGTTAAAGGTTTGACTTACCGGAGTCCATTCCTCCACCGACTCCTGCTATGCCCTCAGGATGCAGAATCGCCAAGACCTGCTCCTCCCATGTTGTTAGTTGTGGGTGAGGAGGTGGGGGTCTGCCGCCAGTCCACTGAACCGCCTGGTGGTGTCTTGAGACCACGGAACGCACCTTCCCCCGTAGGTCGTTCCACCTCTTCCTGATGTCGTCCCGATTTCTTGGGTGTTGTCCCACTGTGTTGACCCTGTTGACTATTCTTCTCCAAAGCTCCATCTTCCCTGCAATTGAGGTGTGCTGCAGCTGTGCTCCAAATAGCTGTGGCTCTACCCGGACGATTTCCTGCACCATGACCCTGAGCTCCTCCTCCGAAAACCTGGGATGTCTTTGCCGTGCCATGGGGTGGTGTAGGTGATGTGTGGGGTGGTGTGTATGGTGATAAGTGTGGTGATATGTGGTGGTGTGTGGTGTTTTGTGCGTGGAAGTTGTGTGGGTGATGGTGTTGAGTGCCTGTGGCTGCTAGTTTGTGGATGGTGGTGTCTCTATCTGGCCTTCTCTCTGTAATAGTGGTCGTAGGGGTTTGTGGGTGATGTGGGTGTGTGTTTTATATTGTATTGGGTGTGTGGGAGTGGCGTGTGTATGTGTATCAGGTGTGTGTATTTCGAATTGTCCAATGTGGAGGTGTTTTGTAGAAGTGTGTGTATTTTGAGAGCGGCGGTGTGTACCGCCAATGGAATACCGCGGTTGAAAGACCGCCGCGTGGATTCGTGGGTCGTGATAGCGTGGGCGTATTTCTGTTGGCGTGATGGTGGAGGATTTGTTTTCGCCAGTTTATCACTGACCTTTGGTGTGGCGGACTTGTGTGAGTGTCTGAATTTTGTCAGATTTCGGGATGTGGGTCATAATAGCTGTGGTGAAATTCTGCGGCTGCAGCGGTGTGTTGGCAGTCTTCTGCACGGCTGTAAGCGGCTTTTACCGCCAATGTTGTAATGACCCCCTATATCTGAATAAGAGGCTGTCTTTGTGAGATACACCAAAGATCACAGAACTAAGGGGCATATTTATACTTGTTTTGTGCCAAATTTGCGTTTTTTTTTTTTTAACGCAAATTCTGTGAAAAACTAACTCCATATTTATACTTTGGCGCCAGACCCATCTAGTGCCAAAGTTATGGAGTTAAAGACATTTTTTGGATGTGTAAATCTACCTGGCGTCAATGAGATGAAAAAAATACCCTATTCCCTTAGTGCCATATTTATCCCCTTGTGCTAAAATCACGCACAGGGGGAGGAGGGATCACCTTTATTTAATGCCTGGGTCAGGGCAGGCGTTAGGGGGCCTGTGGGCATGTTTCTATGGTCAGGACCAATGAAAGAGCCCACAGGTGCCCTCCTTGGCCCCAAGGACACCCCCACCCACCTCCACCCACACCAGAGGGACACCGCAGGATGGGGACCCATCCCAGGTAGGTCCTGGTAAGTTTTTTTTTTTTTCCTCCTGGGGGCCCTAACCTGCATGGCACTGGCCCCAATGGTCATGCCCAGGGGACATTTGTCCCTTGGGCATGGCCATTGGGGTGGTGGGAATGGCTACTGTCGTTACTAAGACAGGAGCCATGTCATGGGGGTTGTGCACCAGGAATTCTGCCTAAAGGCAATTTTATTTGCCCCTAAACAGTGTAGTGCCATAATTTGGCACACAACCTCCGGTTCCCCTACACCTTCCCCACCCAGTTAGCTTAATTTACAATGTCGCTAACTGGGCATTATCTCCGGCTAGTGCTATTCCTCAAATATGGCGCCCGGCTGGTGTCCAGAAAGGGCGCTAGCTGGCACTATACTTTTACACGCAAAACGTTTTGCGTGTAAAAGTATAAATCAGGATCCATGGGCTGTATTTATAGGCCTCTAGTGCCACAGAAGCGTCACTTTTTGTGACGCTCCTGTAGCACTAAACACAGCGCCGTATTTACAAGGTGGCGTTAAGCCACTTTTTGTGGCTTAATGCCACCTTGTAATTACGGCCCCTTCCCACGCAGCACTGTGCGTGGAAGGGGCGTGAAATGGGTGTTGCTGTGGGCATGCCACAGCAACAACCATTGCATTTTGGCACTGCCTCAGATTTATGAAATTTCATAAACCTGAGGCAGCGCTAAAATCTAATGCCACCCCCAGGGGTGGCGTTAGCAGGGTGCAACGAGGAGAAATACTTTTATTCCTCCTTGCTTTTTGCTTTTTCTATGTGTGCTTCATTCTGCTGCACGCATAGAAAAAGCAAAATGCCAGAAATTATTGTTTATGTGCGGGAAGGTGTCAATTCCAGCACATAAACAATCATTTGAAAATGACATTTTGGCACTTCTGTGTGTGCTGCATTGGGCAGCACACACAGATGTGCCAAAGCACCATTAGTGGTTGTTTATGTGCAGGAAGGGACACCTTCCCACACATAAACAATCACACCCCTCAACACAGACATCCTTGCACGATGGTGCAAGGATGCCTGCGTTGGTGCTGGCAGCTAAATTTAGCACCAGCGCAGGGGGAAAGGCAGGGGTGTGCTGTATTCCCTTAAATACGACGCATCCCTGTGTTTCTAAAGTGGTGCAGCGCTGCCAATTTTGGGGCCTCATCGCACTGCACCACTTTTCTTTAAATCTGGCCCTATAAGCGATTTCTCTATTGCTTTAGGGTGTGGTGTCTCTTTTCTCTCTTGGGGATCACTTTTTTCAACTATCATTCTTTGTTTTTTCGTAAAGTATGATTATAAAAATGATTCACCATTATACGTTGATGCAGCTTCCAAAACATTAAAAACACGTTTTTAAAATATTTTTTTGTATGAGTTAACCAGTAGCAAGATTTTTCTGCTATAATATTTAAATTGATTGAAAATGAGTTTCACATGGATAGGTGTTTTGTGATAATTATTCCCAGGTTCAGGTGGACATTCTGGGTTGCTCTTGTATTTGTTTGATGTTGTTTTAGGAGGCTCACAATTTGAGTATGCCATATGTAGTGATTTCATCTGTGGTATTTGACACTGTGAATGTTAAGGACAGTGCCACATGTTAGTTATGTAATTGTAAAGCTACATGCTATGTTGTATTAGAAGTGAGATGAGTTTACCTTCATGTAACATGTCTACTGGTGATGGGCTGGGCAAGTGTGGATTAGGGTAAGGCATGATATTGTTTTTGTCATCATTTTCCAGGGGTGATTTGTTGAGACACAGTGATGATCTGTATAGGGAGAGACTTGTGGTCAGTTGGTTGCTTTATGTTGTGGTGATACTGTTGTTATATTGGATTGTTGGAAGTATGTAGTTGTGACATGATGTAAGCTCTAAATGGTTCCTAATTTTTTTAGACATAGATGTGTTGTTAATGTTGTGTATTGTGGAATGTATGTGTATGTTAAAAATGTGTTGACCTTCTCACTCCCTCTCTCTATTTCTGTGCATCAGCATTGGCAGGTGAAGGAGACGGGGCACAGCTAAGTGGGGAAACTGCTGGCCACGGGACCCAGAGTGCTGATACCACCGACACAAAGAGATCCAGTGGCCCAAAAGTAGAGGGGAGTGCCACGGGGAGACAGGATCCACGTCTTAATCTTCTGAATCCTCCTCTAGTGGATACTCCCTGGAGGCGGCAGACCCATATGGGACCACACCAGCATATCTCTGTCTGCTACCCCCTTACTACCACTTACCTTCCCATAGCTCCCCACCCAGATGGCCGTGCCCGCTCACCCAAGAGGGTGGGTGTCTCGTTTGCCACAGGCACCTCTGCCCCCTCAGCCCTGCTGCCCTCAGTGAGGAGGCTATAGACCTCCTGAGGTCAATCTCCGTCAATGCCATCCAGGGACTGGCAACTCAGATCCAACAGAGTAATACATTTCTGGAGGGTTTTTACAATCAATCAATCAAAAACATTTATAAAGCGCGCTACTCACCCGTGAGGGTCTCAAGGCGCTAGGGGGAGGGGGTTACTGCTGCTCGAAGAGCCAGGTCTTGAGTTGCCTCCGGAAAGCGAGGTGGTCCTGGGTGGTCCTGAGGTTGGTGGGGAGGGAATTCCATGTCTTGGCCGCCAGGTAGGAGAAGGATTTCCCACCTGCCGTGGTGCGGTGGATGCGAGGGACGGCGGCGAGTGCGAGGTTGGCGGAGCGAAGTTGACGGGTGAGCGTGTAGAAACTGAGGCGACGGTTGAGGTATTCGGGTCCCTTGTTGTGGAGGGCTTTGTGTGAGTGGGTGAGGAGCCGGAAGATGATCCTTTTGTTGACGGGAAGCCAGTGCAGGTGTCTCAGGTGGGCGGAGATGTGGCTGTTGCGGGGTATGTCGAGGACGAGGCGGGCGGAGGCGGTTTGTATTCGCTGCAGACGTTTCTGGAGTTTAGCGGTGGTTCCTGCGTAGAGGGTGTTTCCATAGTCCAGGCGGCTCGTGACGAGGGCGTGGGTCACAGTCTTTCTGGTGTTGACGGGGATCCAACGGAAGATCTTTCGGAGCATGCGGAGGGTGAGGAAGCAGGAAGATGATACAGCGTTGACTTGTTTGGTCATGGTGAGAAGTGGGTCCAGGATGAAACCGAGGTTGCGTGCGTGGTCTGAGGGGGTTGGTGCGGTGCCAAGGGCCGTGGGCCACCAGGAGTCGTCCCAGGCGGAAGGGGTGTTTCCGAGGATGAGGACTTCCGTTTTGTCTGAGTTCAGTTTCAGACGGCTGAGTTTCATCCATTCTGCGACGTCTTTCATTCCATCTTGCAGGTTGGTCTTGGCGCTGGTGGGGGAGAGTATCAGCTGAGTGTCGTCGGCGTAGGAGGTGATGTTGATGTTGTGTTTGCGTACGATGTCGGCGAGGGGGCTCATGTAGACATTGAAGAGAGTCGGGCTGAGCGAGGAGCCTTGTGGGACGCCGCAGATGATTTTGGTGGGGTCTGAGCGGAACGGTGGGAGGTAGACTCTTTTGGAGCGGTTGGAGAGGAAAGAGGTGATCCAGTCCAGGGCCTGTCCTTGGATACCGGTGGAGCGGAGGCGGGATATTAGGGTTCGGTGGCAGACGGTGTCGAAGGCAGCCCAGAGGTCGAGGAGGATGAGGGCGACTGTTTCTTCGTTGTCCATCAGAGTTCTGATGTCGTCTGTGACTGAGATGAGGGCGGTTTCTGTGCTGTGATTGGCTCTGAATCCGGACTGAGAGGGGTCGAGTAGGTTGTTGTCTTCAAGGAAGTTGGTAAGTTGCTTGTTGACGGTCTTCTCTATGACTTTGGCAGGGAAGGGGAGGAGCGAGGTGGGGCGGAAGTTCTTCAGGTCGCTGGGGTCCGCTGTAGCTTTCTTCAGTAGGGTGCTGACTTCTGCGTGTTTCCAGCTCTCGGGAAAGGTGGCAGAGGCAAACAAGCTGTTGATGATGGTCTGGAGATGTGGGGCGATGATGTCGTCGGCTTTGTTGAATATGAAGTGTGGGCAGGGGTCCGAGGGGCCACGGAGTGGATGGATTTCATGGTAGCTTTGGTCTCTTCCATGCTGATGTGAGTCCAGGCGTTGAGGGTGATGGCTGGGGTTGTAGGTTCAGTGGTGGTTGGCTGGGTCTGGTGTCCGAACCTGTCGTGTAGGTCGGTGATCTTACGATGGAAGAAGGTGACGAGGGAGTTGCAGAGGTCTTGTGAGGGCGTGATGGCGTTGGTGTTGGCGTTAGGATTGGAGAGCTCTTTGACAAAGTTGAAGAGTTCTTTGCTGTTGTGAGTGTTCTTGTCCAGTCTGTCTGTGAAGGAAGTTCTTTTGGTGGCACGGATCCGTTGGTGGTGTTCGCGGGTGGCGTTTTTGAGGGCAGACATGTTTTCTGCAGTGTGGTCCTTGCGCCAGGCTTTCTCGAGGGTGTGGCAGTTTTTTTAGATTCCTTGAGGGTGTCTGTGAACCAAATAGGTTTCCTGGTGTTGGTCTGTCTTGGGAGGCGTCTGAGGGGTGCGAGGTTGTACGCGCAGTTGGTGATCCAATGCGTGAGGCTGAGGGCTGCGTCGTTGGGGTCGGTGGAGAAGGAGGGTTGGTTGTCGCTGAAAGTGGAGAGAAGCTGTTCCGTGGGGATTTTGTTCCAATGTCTGCGTGGGATGGGTTGTGTGCGGAGGTGGAGAGTCTCGCTTCGGAAGGTGAAGTGGACACATCTGTGGTCGGTCCAGTGTATTACGGAGGAGTGGCTGAAGGATACGTGGTTGCTGGCGGAGAAGATGGGGTCGAGCGTGTGTCCGGCGATGTGGGTGGGGGTGTTCACCAGTTGCTTGAGACTGAGGTTGGCAAGGTTGTCGAGCAGGGCAGTGGTGTTGGGGTCGTTGTTCTGTTCCAGGTGGAAGTTGAGGTCACCGAGGAGGATATAGTCCGGCGAGGCAAGGGCGTGCGGGGAGATGAAGTCAGTGATAGATTCGATCAAGAGGGCGCGTGGTCCAGGGGGTCTGTAGATGAGAGTTCCTCTGAGGGTGGTCCTGGGGTCGGTGTGGATCTGGAAGTGCAGGTGTTCGGCGGCGAGGGGCGTGTCTTCGTTGGAGGTGGTGACGTTGATGGAGTCCTTGAAGACGATGGCGATTCCTCCACCGACTTGGTTGGTGCGGTCTCTCCTGGAGATCTTGTAGCCGTCGGGGATGGCTATGGTGATGTCGGGGGCCGAAGAGGCGTTCATCCAGGTCTCAGTGATGAAGGCGACGTCCGGTGCGGTGGAGTCCAGGAGGTCCCATAGTTCAATGGCGTGCTTGTGGACAGAGCGTGCGTTGATCAGGATGCATTTGAGGTGGTTGTTGGCGCTTGGGCTGGCGGGCGGGGTGGTTTCGCGGTGGGAGGTGAGTTTGCAGGTGAGGCATGCGAAGGGTCCATGGGTGTGTTTAGGGTTGGCTTGGAAGCAGGTTCTGGAGCACCCCGGGTTGAGGGCGTGGAAGGTGTTGGGGTCGTAGCGGTGCTGTGGGGTTTGGGAGTGCTGGGGTCGTGGCGCTGGGCGCGGTCCAGGCGCGGACGGGCGCAGACGGGCTTGCCTTTGGCATGCCCGCACAGCGGCCGCCATACGAGGGAGGAGGGGGGAGGAGGGGTCAGCTGGGGGCAGGGGGCGGGAGGGGGGGCGACAAATGGGAGCAAGGGTGGCGGGGCCGAGCAGGAGGCGGTGGCGGGAAAGCGGAGGGTGGGGGGTCAGGTAGAGGGGAGGGGGGATTACAGAGGAGGAGGGGAGTCAGGAAGAACAGAAGAGGAGGAGAGGGAAGAGTCAAGACAGAGGAGAGAAGAGTCAAGGGAGAAGAGAGAAGAGTCAAAAGAGAAGAGAGAAGAGTCAAGAGAGAAGAGAGAAGAGTCAAGAAGAAGAGTCCAGCAGAAGAGGAGAGAAGAGTCAAGAGAGAAGAGTCGCGAAGAAGAGTCCAGAAGAAGAGGAGAGAAGAGTCAAGAGAGAAGAGAGAAGAGTCAAGAAGAAGAGTCCAGAAGAAGAGGAGAGAAGAGTCAAGAGAGAAGAGAGAAGAGTCAAGAAGCAGAGTCCAGAAGAAGAGGAGAGAAGAGTCAAGAGAGAAGAGAGAGGTGTCAAGAAGAAGAGTCAGGCAGAAGAGGAGAGACCAGAGAAGCAGAGGAGGGAAGTGTCCAGAAGATGAGGAGAGGCCACAGAGGAAGAAAAAGGAACACGCAGAGGAAAGTACAGAAGAGGAGAAGAACACGCAGGTCGGGGTGCAGAGGAGAAAAGAAGAACACAGATGAAGAGCAAAGCAGGAAGAGAACGCAGTGAGGAAGAGGAGAGAAGAAGAAGAACACAGATGAAGAAAGAAGAAAGAACACGCAAGGTCGGGTGCAGAGGAGAAAAGAAGAACACAGATGAAGAAAGAAGAAAGAACACGCAGGTCGGGGTGCAGAGGAGAAAAGAAGAACACAGATGAAGAGCAAAGCAGGAAGAGAACGCAGTGAGGAAGAGGAGAAAAGAAGAAGAACACAAATGAAGAAAGAAGAAAGAACACGCAAGGTCGGGGTGCAGAGGAGAAAAGAAGAACACAGATGAAGAAAGAAGAAAGAACACGCAGGTCGGGGTGCAGAGGAGAAAAGAAGAACACAGATGAAGAAAGAAGAAAGAACACGCAGGTCGGGGTGCAGAGGAGAAAAGAAGAATACAGATGAAGAGCAAAGCAGGAAGAGAACGCGGTGAGGAAGAGGAGCGGGCCGAGGAAGAGCAGAACACGCAGCAAGTGGGCTGCAGAAGAGGAGCAGAGAGCGAAGGGAAATGGACAGCAGAGGTGCGGAGAGAGGTTGGAGGAGAGAGCGGAAGGCAGAAGACAGAGGTACAGGGAAAGAGAGGTGAGTAGCGCGGGACTGGGCGAGGGGCTGGGCGGGGGAGTACTTACGGTTTTAGCAGGTCTTGCTGGGAGGTGTCAGGAGCCTGGGCTGGTGGAGCTGCAGCGGCAGGGGGAGCGACCTACCCTCGGTCAAGGGTGCACTGACTGGCCTACAGAGATCCTTTCAGGCTCTAGCCTTCACACTGATGGCTTCCTCTTTCCAATCCCAAATCCTCTTCCCATATCCAACTAAAGCACATAGACAGACAAGCATGCATCCACCTCAAAATCAAAGGGTAGCTCTGACAAACACAAGCACCACAAGACACACCACTGGCATGAACACAAGCAATATAAACCTGCACACAAAGCAATAGTCACAACCTGCCCTGACACCCCCATGACCCAATCATCACAGACAGCACACCTGAGACAGCACACCCGAAACACCTGCACACACAACACCACATTCACATATTCAGTCACTACACCTATCCTACCCACAGACAGCACCACAGCAGACCCTCTGACGTACACCCAGCCACAACACCCACAGACACCACAATCACAGACACGCCTACATGCAGCACATCCACCATACCTCCAGTCACCACCCCAACAGACACTCACCCACCCAGCACGGCATCCCCCAGCACCTCCATCCCCATCCTCCCAAGTCACATAAATATCCTCACTCACTCACACAACACACACCCACCACTCACAAGCATACCTCGCACAAACATGCACACAAGACATCCACACCAACAACTCTTACAACCACTCCCTCCACACTCAAACACATTTGCTATGACCGTCCCAGTGTGTCTAAGAAAGTTTTCCTTTCAGAGTTTGCCCTTTTCCCTACTCCTCTGCCATCCCGTTAAACCCCTAAACATGCTGTGTCCCTCCCCGAGTCTGGCCCTTATACCTCCAAGCCCACCCCTGCCCCCCTGCAGGTTCCCATGCCCCTCCCCTGCCAAGAATTCTACCCCTCAACCTAAAATCCAACCCTCCTCTAAACCTAAGTCCAAGTCCAAACCCCTCCCCCAAGCTAGATCCCAAAGGTCCCCCTTCAAGACCTAAGCCAAAGCCCGCACTCCACACCCCCACCATATAACACCTGAGGTGCCTGACTGCCCCATAGATGCCCCTACCTGCGGGGGTACATGACAACCAGGAGTATATATGTGCACTGTGTGCATTGAGACTTTTATTGAAGGACTGGCCTATGGCCTTTGCTTTTCCAGTTTCAATGGTTAAAATAATAATTTAAACCAACCAGTTGTTGTTTCCTGATTACAACTTTGTCATGCATTTCTTTCTATAGCATGGAGTTGTTCCTGGCTGACATTAGTTGTGTGTCTCTATGTGTATGTGTTCTGATTGGTCTATGTGTGTTGTTTAGGCAGTATGAGTGGAATGGTATCTGTTGTGTGATGGACATATGTGTGTCCAAGAGGTTTTGTTGTGTTGGAATTGTGTGTTGTTTGTGTTGAGATGTGTTTGTTGGTGTGCTGTGTGGCTTTGTGAGCTTTGACTGTGCGTTTTATGTGCATGAAATTTTAGATACGGTGTTCTTGGTAAGTTGATCTGTAAGCTGTGTGATTGTGTATTTGTATGTAATTATTTGCCTGTTGCCTGTTGGTGTTACATTGTGATGTATGTGTGATGTGGCCCTGGAGAGTGTCTCCTGTGGGTTCCTGCAAAGTGATTGGAGATGGTGCTGTTGTGTTGTGTGTGTGACTTGTTGTTGTGTGGTACTGTCTGTATGTGGGCCTGTGCAGTGTTTCCAGTGGAACCTGTGTGTGTTAGTGACATTTGTATTTGTGTGGGTGTGTTTGGTGGCTGTGGCGTTTTTTTTTGTTGTGTATGTGCGAGTGGGTGTGTGGCTATATGTGAGTGTGCATGTTAGTGTGCAGTTACGTGTGTGTGTCGCCCTCGCACCCCCTTCCCGAATGTCTGTGTGAGTGTACAAAAATTGCCAATCTACAACAGTACCAGGTAAGAGTGCGTACTTATGGTTGCTGTCGTCATCACATATTCCGGAGTCTTTGGGGGAGCAGGAGTAGAGGGAAGATGTGCATTTCTAGTTCCATCGCTGCTCGGGATGAGTATGGCTTCCTGAATGTGAGTGTCGCCTTTCATGCAGTTGGTTTCCGCCTGGGTTTCCGTGGTGGTGGGACTGTGGCGGAAACCTTGGCAGCGTGCAACCTCGTAATCTGTCCAGCTGAAACATGGTCTCCGTTGACCTGCAGGTGGCAACTGTTGTCCTTGGTGGCCAGACCGCAGTGGCGGTGCCGGGGGTGCTTTGCCTGTATTCTGTTGTGAATACTGCCATGGTCATAATTTGGTGGTCTTCTCCACCAACCTGTTGTTGGTATGGCCGTCAACGCCAACATGGCTGTCCTGAAACCGCCAAACTTGTAATGAGGCCCTTAGTTTCTTCGGGAAAACCTTGAGGGATCTACACATAAGATGCCTTGCTCAATTAGGAATTGTGTCTACTTTTCAGAAAATTATAGCTTTCCTGTATCACCCCTGTGTTTCACACTGATTTCCACCACAAACTGGAAGTAGGTTGACAGCCCAACAAATAGGAGCAAGCATTTGCAATGCAATAGGTCTCAAATTAGCAAGAGTTAGAGCTGTTGGCGTTGTAAATGATAATGACAACCTCGCATTTGGGACCTTATAAATATTTAGCCATGCAGCACATTAAGGGCGATATTTATAGTCCCAAGTGCCACAGGAGCGTCACTTTTTGTGATGCTCCTGTGGCGCTAAATGGCCCCTTCCCACACAGCACTGTGCGTGGAAGGGGCGTGCAATGGGTGTTGCTGTGGGTGTGCCACAGCAACACCCATTGCATTTTGACGCTACCTCAGATTTATGAAATTTCGTAAACCTGAGGCAGCACCAAAATCTAACGCCACCCCCAGGGGTGGCGTTAGCAGGGCGCAACGAGGAGGAATACTTTTATTCCTCCTTGTTTTTTTGCTTTTTCTGTGCATGCTGCATTCTGCCGCACGCATAGAAAAAGCAAAATGCTGAAATTATGGTTTATGTGTGGGAAGGTGCCCCTTCCTCAATCATTTGAAAATGACACTTTGGCACTTTTGTGTGTGCCGCATTGTGCAGCACACACAGAAGTGCCAAAGCGCCATTAGTGATTGTTTATGGGTAGGAAGGGACACCTTCCCGCTCATAAACAATCACGCCCCTCAACACAGACATCCTTGCACGATGGTGCAAGGATGCCTGCATTGACGCTGGCAGCTAAATATAGCACCAGCGATGCGGGAAAAGCAGGGGTGCGATGTATCCCCTTAAATACTGCACATCCCTGCGTTTCTAAAGTGACGCAGCACGGCGCTGCCAATTTTCCTTAAATCTGGCCCATAGCCTTTATCAGAAATAAACTGCATTTGTGCATTCCTTCATACAATTGGTGTTAGACTGTAATGGTCTGAACAGCCCCTAAAGAGCACCACAGTTAAAATAGCATGAGGAAACATGGTCATATAAACATATATTCAGCCCCTAGAGACCATAATCACTTTAAAAAAAAATAAAGATTATTGCTGTGTAATCATACAATCAGCCCCATAAGGGCATAGTGCAGTGGTTCCCAAACATTTTCGACCCACGGCTCCCTTGATCTATTGGCCACTGGCTGCGGCTACCCATTATGTTACTTTTTGTTGGCGGGTGGGGGATGTAAGCCTGGCCTAGGGAGTACATCCATTTTTCTCCCTGAAAAGAATTGGGATGACGCCAATGAAGGTATTGTAATTCTATATATAACTGTAAAAAAAAAAAAATGTAACAGTTGTTTAATTACAGCATGCATAGGGTTTTTTAGTAAGGGGAAAATATTGGTTGACGGTAACCCTAGTAAAATGGGCAGGTCTAATTTTTATGTAGTTATAACGTAACTGTTTAAATAGTGTGAAATGTAGAATCACTTTAGTTGTGTTTAACCACCTGAGGGCGCTCAAGGACAAAATTAAAAAAGAGCTGCTACAACTGAGTAGTTTTATTTTGTACGAACTGGCCCAAGGGCTATAAATAGCTCAGTGGTTCCCAAACTGTGTGCGGCGCCCCTGGCTAGTTTTGATGGCGCACCAGCGAGCCGCGGCGCACAGATTGGGAACCACTGGCATAGTGGTTTACACATTTTAAGACCTAGCATTTAAGTGTGGAGTCAGTGGCACAAGGGTGCAGTGCTATAGTCATTACTAGATGTCCCTGCAAGACCACAGGCTGAGTTATGGGCAGAAATGTGTTGTAAATCGAATGCCTGCAAAGCATTATGGGCTGAGTTTCTGTGAATACAGTAAACATTTATCAGACATAAAAGATCTGATTTATGAAAAATTTGAGTCACACGCAAAAGCAGAGCAAACTTACAAAACACAATTATATTGAACCAACAGAATTAATATACCTCGGGAACAATTATCTTTTTGAGTAATGCATAACACATCTGCAGTCAAAGAGAACTATCAGAATACTATTAGCATCAAAACCCTTATACCACAAACTTCTCTCAGCTGTAAAAATAAAAGTTTCAGCTATAAAATAATTTAAAATACACTGAGTGGTGGAAAAGGTTATGATATTTGGGCCCCCTCTCACCTACTGTGACCCACAAGATTGCCTGAACAGAAAGAGCACACCATTCTGAATATTTAAGGGGTGGTTCCATTGCCCTAGGACCAGCACAGGCTGAGTTATAGGCATAAATGTGTTTTAAATCGAATGCCTGCAAAGCTTTATGGGCTGAATTTCCATGAATACATTAAATCTTTATCAGATATAGAGGGCCTGATTTATGGAAAGTTAGCGCCGTCTTTATGTAATTTTGTGACCCAAAAGTGGTGCAAACTTACAATAATTTGTAAATTTGCGCCCCTTTTGCGTCAAAAAATGACATAAAGGCGGCGCTAACTCTTCATAAATCAGGCCCAAAGTGTGTTTGTTCATTAACAGAAGGTGCAGTACCACTGGTGGTGGCTAGTTGTCCCATTAGCAGACGGTGAAGTACCACTGTGGTGGCTAGATGTCCCTGTTGAGCCAGTGAAATCAGTAGTGCCTTAGAGAAATTATTTTTAGGGTTGAGCATGCAAGTGCTCTAGCCTGCTGTAATCTCTCTGTGGGCTTTTAACCATGCCCACCACACGCCCATCAGTTTAGTTGGTTTGTGGGTTTGCCTTTTAAAAATTGCTTTATTTTATGTGTGAAAGCCATGCATACATTATGCCTTTTTCCAGTGTTTAGCCCTCCTCAAGCGCAATAGCCAACTACTGAAAACCTATGAGGCTCCATGTTTTCAGCATGGTTTCTGGACTACTTTTTATTTTTATTTCCTATGCAGCGCGATCTCGCTGCACATTTGCTGATACATTTGAATGCTAGCCAACTTCTGTTTCATTTTGTGTGCTCCTTCATGCTCATGGGGTGGGGATTTAAATCAGGTCCCTTATGTATAACTGTATTACATTTCATTTAATGTGGCAAAAGTCCAGGTAGGACTTTACAAGGCTAATAGCTCTAAGTTGAGCAAAGGTAAGACCCATTGCTTTACAAATGCTTGTTTTGTATTGGAGTACTGTGTAACCAGCATAATGCATTACAAATCTACAAGCTAAGCATAATTGTCAGAATACTAACAAGGACCTTATAACACAAACTCCTCTCATCTGTAAAAACAAATGTTTCAGTTACAAGACAATTTAAAGATGCATTGAGTGGTGGAAGAGGTTATGATTTTTAGGCCCCTCTCACCTAGTGTGACCCACAAGATTGCATGAACAGAAGAGCACACCATTCTAAGGGCCGTATTTATAGGCCCCTAGCGCCACAGGAGGGTCACTTTTTGTGGCACTCCTGTGGCCCTAAGCACTGTGCAGTATTTACAAGGTGACGTTAAGTCACTTTTTGTGGCTTAACGCCATCTTGTAAATATGGTCCCTTCCTATGCAGCACTGTGCGTGGAAGGGGCGTCCAATGGGAGTTGCTGTGGGCGTGCCCGCACATAAACAATCATACCCCTCAACGCAGACCTCCTTGCACAATGGTGCAAGGATGCCTGTGTTGGAGCTGGCAGCTAAATTTAGCACCAGCGCAGGGGGTGGGGGGAAACGCCGGGGTAGGCTGTATTCCCTTAAATACAGCACATCCCTGCATTTATAAAGTGACGCAGCATGGCGCTGCCAATTGTGGTGCAGCACCGCGCTGCACCACTTTTTCTTAAATCTGGCCCTAAATGTTTTGAAGGTGGTCCCTTTGCCCTAGGACCACCACAGGCTGAGTTATGGGCATAACCATGTTGTAAAACAAATAACTGCAAAGCATTATGGGCTTAGTTTTCATGAATACATTAAACCTTTATGCGAAATGAAGTGTGTTCACTCATTAGCAGAAGGTGCAATACCACTAGTGGTGGCTAAATGTCCCTGTGGAACCAACAGTGCTTTGAAACAACTATTCTTTCAATATTGAGAGCACATAGCACAACACATTAAGGCCCTCATTACAACTTTGGTGGGTGGCAAGTGCCGCCCTCCAAGTTCGCACTCCCACGGTGGCCATTTCGAGATCCCCGCTGGGCCGGCGGGCGGAAACCTAGTTTCCACCCGCCGGCCCACCGGGGATGTCGGCTGCAACAATGGAGCCGGACGTGTTGCGGCGTTGCGACGGGTGCAGTTGCACCCATCGTTCTTTTCACTGTCTGCTATGCCAGAGGCATGGGCAGTGCAGGGGCCCCGCGACTCCCCTTGGTTCATACCGCCATGAAAAGGCTGGCGGGAGGGGGACTCGTAATGCCCTGGGCAGCGCAGCGCTGCCCTGGGGGATTACAACCGCCGGGACCAAAGTGGCGGGAAACCGCCGGTACCAGCGGTGCGACCGCGGCGCTTCCGCCGCAGTTGTAATTCCAAGGAAAGCACCGCCAGCCTGTTGGCGGTGCTTCCGACGAAACAGCCCTGGCGGTCTTTGACCGCCAGGGTTGTAATGAGAGCCTAAATGTCTGCAGACCAAATAAATTTGTCAGAATACTAACAAGGCCCTTATTACACCAAAACTTTTAAGCTGCAAAAAAATAATAACAACAATAAATAAATCAATTAATTTAAAACTTTTTTTTTTTTTTAAAGCAGCTAGGAGAGTTTAAAAATGCATTGAATGGTGGAAGAGGTTATAATATTTGGCCCCTCTCTCACCTAGGCCCATATTTATACTTTTCTAGCGCCGCTTTTTGATGCAAAAATGGCGCAAATTTACAAAATACAATTGTATTTTGTGAGTTTACGCCGTTTTGGCGTAAAAAAATGACGCAAATGTGACGCTAAAAAAAGTATAAATATGGGCCCTAGTGTGACCCACAATATTCCCTGAACAGAAAGAACACATTTTTCTTAATGTTTTGGGAGTGGTCCCATTGCCCTAGGACCACCACATTCTGAATTATGGGCACAAATGTGTTGTAAAACAAATGCCTGCAAAGCATTATGGGCTAAGTTTCCAAGAATACATTAAACCTTTATCTGAAATAAAGTGTGTTGGTTCATTAGAAGAACGTGCAGTACCACTGGTGGTGGCTAGATGTCCCTGTCGAGCAAACTAAGTCAGTAGTACCTTGAAACAATTAGGCCCACATTTATACTTTTTTAGCACCGTATGTGCATCATTTATTTTAACCAAAATCGGCGCAAACGTACAAACTACAATTGTATTTTGTAAGTTTGCGCCGCTTTTGCGTAAAAAAGCAGCGCAAATGTGGCGCTAAAAAAGTATAAATATGGGCCTTAGTCCCAGATGTATGCTTTCTGATGCAAAACGGCACAAACGCAGTTTTACGTCAAAAAGCTTAGCGCCACTTTTTAGCGCTGTCTGGGCGTTATATTTATACCATGAAGCAAGACAGTGCTAAAAATGGTTAGAGTAAAATTTTTGGACGCTAACCTTGTCATAAGGCAAAATGACGTTAATGCTGCAAAAATGACTCTGGCCACGTAAACTTGTCGCAAAACGGAAATGCACAATTTTTAAGCGCATTAGCATCAACTCCAGACGCTAATGCAAAAAAGAGTGCAAAGGAGAGGCAAAATGGACCCAGAAAGCCAGGAGAGGCCCAAAGGTGACCCCAATCAACCAGGAACCAGCCAGGATGACACACACAAGTCACAGGGGAGGGAGAAGGAAAAGAGAAAGTGTTGTATCAGTGCGGAGGAGCATGAAATACTTGTGAGAGAGGTGACGGAGCATCAACATCAACTCTTCATCACCTCAAAATTGCCAATTGGCAGGAGAGAGGCAATCAGGCAGCAGATAGTTGACAAGATTAACTGTTTGGCAGAGGTGAGGAGAACCGTAACCAAGTGCAAGGAACGCTGGCATGATTGCAAACGAAGGACAAAGGAAAAAAATGGCAAGAAACAGGAAGGCAGCACTGCAAACTGGAGGTGGTAGTCCAGCACCACAAGAGGACCTGGATGAGATGGAAGAGATGGTTGCAGCGGTCATCCCAGAGGAACTGGTAACTGGAATCGCAGGACAAGACAGCACAGACTACCAGGAAACACCACAAATGCAGTGTGAATTGCATGCAGGGAAATTAATGCTAAATTGTCAAGTGCAAGAAGGAGGAGGCACATAGGACACACTCAATGCATGTCAAAGGAGCGCAGAGGGACACATTGCACATGAAGCAAGTTGCACCATACAGACATAAGCTGCACATGCACCTATGCCTTGGTAGTGTCATGCACCACAACACATACTTAACCTGGACATATGTCAATCACTAGGCCTAAATACCTACATGTCCACATGCAGCACATAGGATGAAAGGCTTGTCTAATGACTGTGCCTCTAGTTGTGTCATCACAACATCTCTTGCATTTAGTCAAATAAAACCCACCAACACGACCAAGACATCAGAGACTAGGAAGTCAGTCAATACCATTCCTGGGGTTACGTCATGGTGGTGTCCCTTGCAGTTACACCTTGCAACTGCCTTGCCTCATTGCCCAAATACTTGTGTGCTGCATCACAATTCATTGCAACTGTTCCTAGAAGTACCCAGACATGTGCCGATAGCACCACCAACCCGCACATGAACAACACATCCACATAAGGCAGACACCACTCCATCATGCAGTAGGATGCCCCCTGGGTGCAGGGAAAAATAATCTGAGCAGACGCTGGGGGAATATCAGGGTGGTCCTGTATCACTGGAAACATGCCAATACCCAGAACAGCTAAACTGGTGTAGTGTGCAGCCACACATTTTGATGCTGATCAGAACTGTGCCACTACAGAAAATATGTACCACAGATTGCAAACTGTAGGTCACAACAAATATAGGCTGAGCCCACAACTACTCTAACACAACCAGGTGAGACACATAGAAATGGGGAAAGAACCACACACATACAACACATGGTGTATGACTGTGAACATGATGGTGTACAATTTCACATTAATGGGGGGATGGTGCATGGGCAAGTCTGGTGTTGGTAAAACTGCCAGTGAGTGTACCTTTTGCGGTTGGCAGTATGAGTCACAAACTGGGATGGCAGGTGGAAATCTGTCTGCTCATGGTAGCTCTGTGGGGTACTTAGCAGAACATTGTTGATGGATCAAATAGAGTCAGTGCCAGTCCTGGGGTGCATTGGGTGTGACAGGACATGCTGCTTTTAGCCCAGCAAATCAAGCAGTGGAAAGGGAAAAGGGGCAGGGCATGGATCCCACTGCACTGGTCATGCCAGGTGCATGGGCTGTGCAGGGGCACCCATGGGCACACCACACCACATCACCACCAACCTTTGCATGCAGGTTTCACCGCTATGCAAAGGCTGGTGGAAAAGTGGGAACAAACTTGGAGGGTAGCGCTGATCCTAATACTGGTTTGGTGTCACAAGACAGGTGGCATTGTCAGTCTGTAAGCTGCTGGCAACCTGCCAGTGCCAGGTCATTGGCCCATGGAGCATTCGAAATTGACAACATGTGCCACTACCAGCTGCACTGTTGGGGGTGGTCATATAGACAATGGCAGTCAGGTGATCATAGGACTGCCGGACCTGTAATGAGGGTCAATGTATGCACCAGTATGACGACCTGCGAAATCACCATCAAACTAGCTTAAGGCCTTGACCTAAGTTTAAATCCAGTTAACTGGCTATTTCCATAAACTAATGTACCTTCAGGTACTGTCATATAGAAAATGATGTACACAGCAACAAATTATATCCATGCTGGCCATCCCTGGGTCCACCCCTTTGCCTGTGTTAATTTAGCTGCACTTCCACTATGCTGCACTATGCGGCATCTCTTGCATCATAGTGCAAGGAGGGCTGCCTTGAGGGGGAGATCATAGTTATGTAGGAAGGTGCACCTTCCAGCACAGACAGAAGATGAAATGTTTTGTGTTTTGGCAATGCCATCCCCGGGGTGGAGCAAGGTTTCAGTAGCGCCCGGGTGCATGTGCAACATGTATGACTGAGACAGGGGCATATTGCCAGGTGCGTTGCTGTGGCTTGACCACTGCAACACGCATTGCAAGGCCCTATCATGCAAATGGATGCATAGGAAGGGTTGACAATAACAAGATGGTGTCAGGGCACAAAAAGCATATACATCACATCTAGTAGATATGATGCAGCCAATTGCGTCACCTGAGCTTCCCCTCATGTGACACTCAGTTGGGGCAAAGGGCTGATAGACTACAACCATGAGGTACAGGAACAATGTTTGGGAAGTAAGATGACAATAAGCCTCCAATACCAAGTCAGTGATGTGACATTTCAACTGCCACAACACATAAAGATTGATTTTACACCATCTCCTTGCAGAGGATGATGACTCTCCTGCTGATTTGCCTGTCCTGGAGTACCCTGATGACCTGGACGACCAGCTGACAACCATCAGCCAAGAGACCTTCCAAGAAGTGCTGGTATCCCTCCTGACACCACCTCCAGTTGCAAGGAGGACAAATAATGCAGCAGCCATCCCAGATGTCCCATCCAACACCCCAATAGTACGAACTGCCAGCACCGACACAGCTGAGGACTCCGAGGACCCAGGGACCAGCTTTGAGAGGACAGTGGTAGGGTCCAGCGAGAGCTTGCCAAGCAGGTGTGGGTGGGGATGGAGACTGTGGCAGCCAGCGTAGAGCGTTTGCGCACGTGCCTCGTTACGGCCAATTAACATACTGCAGCCAAACAAGGCACACACTCCCCACTGCACGGAGCCCAGCAGTGTCTGAGCGACATAGCTGCTGCCATGAGGGAGAGGCCACAACAACTGGCCTCACAAACTGGCAGCAGCGTGATTGAGAACAAGCTAGACTCCATGCACCAGGAAGTGGCCTCCCTCAGGGCAGACATGGCTGCCTACCCCCGGGATGTTGCTGCTATCCTGAAAAACCAGCACCTCCTCATTGCTGCAGTGATGCCATATGTATGTCCCCCCCCATGCCTTCCCCTTTGTGCCTCCTAATGACATAGTCGTACGCTCTCCAGTGCTGCCTCTGTGACAGGTGGAGGGGAGGGGCTCCTGCCTGTGACTCAACTAGGGGTGCCCGTCATCGAAGCGGGGGTGGCGCCTGCACAATTCCTGTATTGGAGTGAAGAGAGTGGGGAGTTGGAGTCTGTTACGAATAGTGACCCATACTGTTTGGGTGTACTCCACCATGTCAATCTCAGTGCATCCACATATTGGCTGGTGGTTGACCAGTACAACCAGAGGGTGGGTCATGCAGTGTCATGCAGTGTCATGCTCAATTGCTACGTTCACCATATGAAGTGAATGGTGCGTCCAATAATTGGCATAATGGACCTGGGCGCAGGTGTAGTAATGCTCAAAATCCGGTGCCACGAGGCTGACTCATCTGTAGGGTAGCAAGACTATCTGTGTAATCCTCAGTTTTTTATCTGCTCATGCCCAGGGCATTATATGGGAGCTCAATGTTTTAAAGAATTGTTTTTTTTAGGCAAAGGGGAATTGTAAAAAAGACACAATAGCCAACGCATTATGACCATTTTCATCAGTGCCAGTCACACCATCAGAGAGAGAAAGGCAGCCGTTGCCATCTTTCAACTTGGTCCTCAGCTTTGGATATGTTGTCTCATACTTTTCAGCTAGAATAGTAATTTTGTCTAGCCGGATCCAGACACACAGCTATTTCACTAGTGATGTGCAAGAGGGAAAAGGAAATGCCAGCACCGCCGCAGGGGTTAAGAGGAAGAGTGTTGATTTGTCCCAGTTAATGGTGATGCCCAGTAGAGCAGTACATAGCCTGAACTCTCTAATATCTGGGCTTAAGTTGTGAATTTGATTTGCGCAGGTATAGAGTGATATCTTTTGCATATAATGATATGAGAAGGTTACGAGGAGTGAAATTTAGGCCCCTTTGTGCATGCAGTTGTCACACTGTGCATTGCAAGGCTTCAGAAGCAAGGGTGTAAAGCAGTGGGGAGTGAGGGAAACCCTATTGAGGGCCTGTGCTCAGTGGTATGGGGTCAGTGCAGTCAGACCCATTTGTAGTGACTTAATCTAGCGGATATACCTATCAGGTAAGCACATTCTATTGAGGACAGCAATCAGGAAGGTCATTCCAAAGAGTCAAATGCCTTCGGGCATCTAGAAAGACCACCACAGCATTTAGTTGCAGATTTATGTGATTAATTGGAGTGAATAAAGTATAGAGGTTGTGCAATGTGCATCTGCTGGAGATGAATCCAGCCTGGTTTGGAAGGATGAGGTCCGGCAGCAGGAGCATTAGTCAATTTGCCAAGAGCTTGGCAACAGTCTTAGCATCAATGTTAGACCTGACAGCCTTAGGGTGGTCACCCCTAACTTTTGCCTGCCTGCCTCCCTCCACTTTTTGACACTGTTTTTGCCGGTTTTAGGACTCTGCGCACTTTACCACTGCTAACCAGTGCTAAAGTGCATATGCTCCTTAAATCATGGTAACATTGGCTCATACCCAATTGGCATATTTGATCTACTGGTAAGTCCCTAGTAAAGTACATTACAGGTGCACAGTGCCTGTAGATTGAATGCTACTAGTGGGCCTGCAGCACTGGTTGTGCCACCCACATAAGTAGCCCCTTAACCATATCTCAGGCCTGCCATTGCAAGGCCTGTGTGTGCAGTTTCACTGTCACCTCGACTTCTCATTTGAAAGTACTTGCCAAGCCTTTAACTCCCCTTTTCTACATATAAGTCACCCCTAAGGTAGGCCCTAGGTAACCCAGAGGGCAGGATGCTGTGTGGGTAAAAGGCAGGCCATATATCTGTGTGTTTTAAATGTCCTGGTAGTGGAAAACTCCTAAGTTTATTTTCCACTGCTGTGAGGCCTGCTCCTTTAAAAGGCTAACATTAAGGCTTCCCTCATAAACTGATTGAGTGGTAGACTATGATTAGAAAGTGGTAAACAGGGCATATTTAGTATGGCCAGAATGGTAGTACAAGATCCTTCTCTTGCACCTCATTATATAGCCTCAGACATTGGGGAGCGAGCAGAAGTGAGTAAGCTTTATAGAATTGCACTGGGAATCCATCACTGATGGCAGCCTTGCAAGTTAGGACGCCCACGATTGTAGCAGTGATCTCGTTGAGATTGAGCAGTGAGGGGTGCATCTAAGAATTGTCGGCTTGGGCCTTCGAGCCATGCTAAAGTAATGCGTTTGAAATAATTTTGATTAGACTCTGCCTCATACAGGGTCTGTCCACAATACTTTGTAGATGGGTGACTGCTGGGCTTTCATGATGCTCGCGTCAAAGTACTCCCAGGTCACTCTGCTTCACCGCAAGTTCTGGCCCAGGAATATTTGTGCACATGTTTTTACTCTTGGTTGGCTAGTGTTAGATATTAATCTAGTTTGTGTGTAATTGTCAGAGCTGATGGTTCAGCGGGAGCAGTACCCTCAATTTGCCTACCTTCTCGCAGCACCGATCCTGTGATAGGTATAACGGAAGTATGGAGTGGCCAGATGAAGGGAAGGGCTTTAGGCAGGGGCGGCTCCTCCGTTAGGGCAGAGGAGCATTGCCCCTGTGCCAGCAGCGGCAGCTGCAAAACCTTTACTAGAAAACGATAATAAACTGAGTTTGTAAAGGGGCGGGTCCAAGCGGGTGACGAGCAGTGAGGGGGAGTGCACAGCACTCCTCCTCAGAGTGCATGCGTGTTTGGCTGGCCGTCTCGGACCGGTCAAACACACATGCGCAGCAGGGTCTCTCCAGCACAACAACACAGTTGCCAGGCTGGAGAGAGCATGCACAGGCTCCCAGCCTTCCTGGGAGTACCCTGGCAGGGCGCTCCCAGCCAATCCTGACGCTGCTCTAAGCAGCGTCAGTATTAGCCACAGGGCAGGCTGGGAGCCTGTGCCTGCAGCCTGCAACAGAGGAGACGGAGGAGCAGAGCGGCACGGCTGCATGGAGGTAAGTGTTTTCTTTTTTTAAATTAACTTAATGTTTATTCCCCTCTATCCCCCATTCCGCACACCGCCCCACCCGTTCTGCACCCAGCGAGCCGCGACTGGCTTTAGGGAGGGTACTGCTGCGAGGGAGACCTGGAGCAAGATGATCATCCGTTGTAATTAGGTTTAATCCTTACACCACACTGTGATTAGTATTTGGTATGAATATATCCGTAGACAAACAATCTCTTCCTGTGGGAAAATATGTAAATACTTCTGTTGTGTTAACCATCAATATTCAACAGGCTGTGGTCATGACTGTGATTGGTATCTATGAATCAGCATTATCGAACATACCCTCAGGTATTCAAATTTCCGTGCATAGGTCAGTGTCTTAACTTAGAACTGTGACATACAACTTACACCAAGGCCCTCATTACGACTTTGGCGGTCTTTAAAAAAGACCGCTGAAGCTGCGGGAACCAACATACCGCCTGTGCTGGTGGTATGTCTGGCCCCCTATTATGACTTTTCCGCTGGGCCAGCGGACGGAAACAGCGTTTCCGTCCACTGGCCCAGCATAAAAGTCACATCAACATTGAAGCCGGCTCATAATACAGCCGGCGGCAATGTTGATGTGCAGCGGGTGCAGCAGCACCCATCACGCATTTCACTGCCCAAAATTCGGGCAGTGAAATGCGCGATGGGGCTGTGCCTGGGGGCCCCTGCACTGCCCATGCCAAGTGCATGGGCAGTGCAGGGGCCCCCAGGGCACCCCGAGTCCCCCTTACCGTCAGCCTTTCCAATATGGACATGCTGACGGTTGGGGATTATGACTGCCCGGCAGAAGCCTGGCGGTATAGTGGAGGGGCCGGCGGTATGGACGTGGCTAATGTGCCACAGTCATAATACACTGGTGGAACACTGCCAGCCTGTTGACAGTGTTACCGCCAGTGTTCCGCCAGCCGCCAGGGTCGTAATGACCCCCCCAAGTCTTTAAACCTGTATTACCTTAAACAATTCTTACCTTGAATGTTTATTTAACTTTGGTCATGAAGCACTGTCAAATTAACAAGCTTTTATTCTCACTGCACATTCCAGCGTTGTTAAAGTTCACAACTGCTTTTTACTCAGTGCTATTAATCCTCAGAAGTGTAACGAGTTCTGAATGTTATTAGTTTCTGGTGTGAGCACAGTTAAGTTAATTCTACAACTCTGTAATACACAAGGCACACTTGAGTGCTTATTAGTGTTTGTTAGAAGTCTTTCTCAAATCAATGCACCAAGTTCATTGTTTTGCTTGATGAGCTCTGCAATCCGAAATGCACACTCGAGCGTGATTAAAATATCTTACTTCATGCGTTGCACTAAGTAGTTGCAGAAAAAAACAAATAAAGCAGGTTCCTTTGTGTGATTCCAGAAGGTTTTGCTCACTGCAAGGACGGCTACTGGGGAGAGCTCTGAGTTCTGTGTTCTCCGTTGGCTGTCTGCAATCATGAGGGGTTAGCATCGTGTGGGACTGGTATCTATAATACCACTATACCGCCAGGCTTAAGACCTTGAGAATGATCTCAGTGCAGTTTCAGTCTAGGTATGAGAGTACCTGTTCAATTTCCTGGGGTTGACATTCCAGGTCAGGAAATTAAGATGTGTCAATGCACATTTAGTCATTGGGCTTGCATTCTGCTAACAAGCAGTCCTGGTCGGGCGGTGGTTATGTAAGGGCACATCCAGATCCCTCGCCCTCCTGACAGTCTGTATGGTTATGTTGTCTGAGCTATTTGGAAAATGTTGGTTCCTGCCTGTGGATGTTGTGTATTCTAATGAGCCTCCCAATCGCTGCCACTCCAGGACTCCCAACCAGCTAGTGAATCCCTTAATTTCCCACCCTACATCCCACGCCAACTTAGTGCAAATTCAAGGATCACATTCAAAACAGTTGGGGAGGCATGGCCTGGGAGCCAATGGACTAGCTCGCACCATCTGAGTGTTCCCGGGGCCACGTCACAGCTCAGATCCATTACCACTATTTATTGCCAGAAAGGGGGCCCCTTAGTAAGGGGGGTGCCCCATGAACTCATCTGGATGCTTGGAGACAGGCGCTGGAGATGTGAGGAGCGAGAACCAACCCAGAAGGCAACAAATGGTGCCTTAGCCCTGCAGCCGGAAAAGATGGCAACGAAAGCTGCAAGGGCCTGATGACGGCCTTCAAGGACTGGTGGAGTCTGGCGAGGGCTGGTGAGGTAGGTTGTTGTGCAGGGGAGAACTCTCGCCCCAATTCTACTGATTTGTGTGCCCCTGAGAGCTGTGGCCGGCGGTCCTGTGAAGGATGCGTGCACAGCTTTGAGGAGTCGGCTGGAGTAGCCTGCTACAGCCCCGGTGCGAGCGGCCTTGCGTTGGGCAGCTCTGACCGGGGGGCGCGGCGACCTGTGGGGCCATGCATCAAGTAGAGGGTACTACACACAGACTTTGGAGTGTGGAGTCCGGCTGAATGAAGAGGCACAGCCCGATAGGGCTGCTGGGCCAAGGATACTGGAGGATGGCCCTCCTTTTCTCCTCCACCCTCCGAGCATGGCAAGCATGAACTGGGGGCATTATTGAGGGACCCCACAGGGCAAGTGCTAACCGGCCCGGGCCGTAGTGACTGTGGCAGAGCTTTCCCCACCACCCCCTAGACCTGATTAGTTGGTGCCGCTGATCCATTACTTTATCTGGGGAGGGGACAGTGCTGCCATTGAAGACTTGGTTGACACTTTGCCTGGAGCGCCTAGTGCACTATCATCTGGTTCTTGGGTAGCTGGGACCTTGGGAGCTTGCCCATCTGCTCCCCTCTCTCTTCCGCCTGCTGAAGGGACTATAACTTGTGATTGCCAATCTGTGTGGAGTTGGAGCCATATCACCATCAGTGCCTGCCTCATAAACACCGGCTGGGGTGCTGATCCCCAGAGAAGCGTTACACATTTGGTTGTATCTGGGCCTGATTGCACCAGCCAGAATCTTATTTCCCTCTACTTGGCATTGCTGAACTTAGCAACATAGGTCGCACCTCTAAATGCAAGGGCCCTGTAGGCGCTGGTCCTTCACCATCGGGCCCTGCTGGCACTGCCACCACTAATGCTGGCCCGACTTATGCTACACACCTGGGCATTCTGGGGAATGATCATCGAAAGTTGCCTGAGCGCTTGACATCAACAGAGCGCGTTCTAGCAGATATACAACCGGCTGTGGGGGGCCTTGCTACACTAATGCTAGTGTGCAGGAGAACATCTGCAATTTAGGAGAGAAGGATGCAGAGGGTAGAGCTCAACGTAAAAATATTCGCCCACGAGGGCTACCCGAGAGGACGAAGGATGAGTCATGGTCACCTTTCTGGAGAGCTGGCTCCACTAGGAGGTGGAGCCTGAGGGCCTGCCACCCTTCTTCACGCTAGACAGGGAGTATAGGGTGCTGACGAAAGCCCCTACCACTGGGAGTTCCACTCTGAACGGTTGTGGCCCTGTTGCTACATTACCAGGATTGGGACCATATTCTCCAAATGACTAGAACCAAAGTGGATATATTTGTGGACAAACATAAGGTTATGATATTCATGGACTTCACACTTGTGGTCCAATGACAACAGTCCCTATTCTTAACTGCCAAAATGAGACTGGGACTGCTGAGGGTGCCTGATTTTTCCTGCTAAGCTGTAGGTTATGTGGGATAAAGGAACACAATTCTTCTCTGATACAAAAGAGATGTGGGCATGGATCAAAGCTCACCTGTGAAATTCTGAAGTACCTGGCGCACCTGGGTATTTCCCTCGATGTCAGTGAAATGGAACTCGATCCAGCCCTGCATCTCACAGTACACACCTCCTGAGAACAGGCTCTGGAGGGTCATCTGAATGTTGTGGTGGCGATAACAAATCTTGGGGGAACTGGCTCTAGCATCAGTTTGATGGGTGGTGGGGCGGAAGCCCAGGGCTTAGAGTCAGATACACCTCTGAGACCATTTTGAGCCCACCTTCACAGCTGGAGATGCTGAAGCTTACCCCACAAGCAGCAGATGATCTGGGTTGATGATGCCCTGCTAACCATGGACATTGTTTTTGGTAACTGTAGGGGTGCATAGGATTGCATTGCTTTGCCTGACTCTGTCTTGCTTAGTTTCCCTTATTTTATAAGCTTGACTTGGCTCCTAGATGTATATTTGATGGACAGGATATCTCCTCATATGACCAGAGTGGCATGTGGTGACCCAGAGGAGGTGTGGGGTGGGAGCATTCCATTCCTCAGAGACCACCATAGCCTCCCAATACTTGTTCACTGTGTAATTGGCACACTGTTTCTTTGATCTTTGGTTGTGTTCGTTTTTAGAGTTTGGATGGTAGGGCTGCTTCTTGTTGGTCCTGGGGGAGAGAATATAGTTGCTTGTGTCAGAAGGGTCATTTGCATGGATGTCGTGGTGGGATAATGTGGTCGGGAGAGGCCCATGCCCTGGGCGGGCCACCTGGGTGTATAGATTGCAATGTCTTGCACCTTGGCTCACTGTAAGGTCCTCACCTGGAATGTCTGGGGACTCTACAGATGACCAAAAGTTACAAAGTCCAGGACTACCTTAAGGAAAGGTGTGGCCACATAGCTCTCCTGCAGGAAACACATCTGACTGACACAGGGGGCATGGCTCTGCAGAAACGTTGGAGGGGTCATTTGATGTACACTACATATTCAGCATTTGCTTGGGGGGGAGTGATATGGGTCCACCTAAGGGTGCAGCTCCAGGTGCTGGAGGAGAAGGTAGACAGGGAGGGGCACTATGTAGTGGTGAGTGGGAGGTTAGGAGGGATACTGCTCAAATTGGTTAATATTTACTCTGACTTTGAACAAATGACATTATTGGATGAGATGTTGAGGGTTCTGCCCCCTTCATAAGCAGCTTTATCCTTATCAGGGGCACCTTTAACTGTGTGGCAGACCCCTCCTTAGACAGGTCCCATGTGCCTTTGAGTGATATCCCTGGTCCTACTGACTGCTAAGAAGGTAGATGATTTGGCATAGAGAGGGGTGGATACCGAGCAGCAGCACAATCCGGATGTGCAGGACTACTCCTTTTATTCATCCATGCACAACCTCCATGTGCAGCTAGATACATTTCTTTGTTCCCCGAGTTTCTATGCCCAGGTGAGGCACTCAGAATACCTGGCCCGACCATTGTCTGACCATAACCTTCTTATGTTTGTATTGGCCTGGATACCGGCCCGCACTTGCATACCCAGCTGTTGCCTCTGCTGTAAAATCTTGGAGGATCAAGTGTTCCAGGAGAGCCTAAGGAAGAATATCAGTAACTACTATGCCCAAAATGAGGGGTCCACAAATTTGGCCTCACTTTAATGGGAGGTGTTTAAAATTTTGATCCACGGAAGCTGTATTGCTTGGGCAGGGTGTGTGTAGGGTACCTCTGGGGTATGTGAACACAGGAGGAGCTGCTGCATGCATTAGAACACCACCGCCATGCTGAACTCTCAGTACATGACACACTATTATGGGAGAAGGGGACCATAGTGGAATTAGTGGAGTGCTTACCTTGCTTTGACTATAAAGAATATACGGTCGGGCCAGTTCGGGTAAGGACAAAGCAGAGGTGTTGCTTACTTGGCTGGCAAACCCCACCAAATGAGGGTTGCCCATCTCAGATGTTACGGATGATGGTGACGTGCGGATCTACAACCCAGTCCATATTAACGCTGTTTTCTGCAGGTTTCACACAGCATTGTACGCAGGTCACCCCTGGACAACCCCACATGCCCTGAACGCAGTCCTTGGCTCTAGTTCCCGTACCAGTATTCGAGTGGGGGTTGCGGAGGGGCTGAATGTGGATACTCTGACTGAGGAGGTCAATGCAGCAGTTCTGGCATTGGCACGGGGCAAAGTGCTGGGATCCGCCGGGTTGCCAGTCAGGTTTTATGCTACTTACCTCACTCAACTGGCCCCTTGCTTAGTTGAACTGTATAAATCAGTAAAAGATGCACAGGTGTTGCCCCCAGTGACCAGAGAGGCATTAATATTTCCCATGTTCAAACAAGGTCGCACTCCACATGCGACGGCGTCATACCAACCTTTTTCCATGCTTAATGTGGACTATAAGGTGCTGAGTAGGGTGCTGGCTAGGCGACTTTTACCCCTTATGCCGGCACTCATCTATAATTACCAAACAGGCTTTATTCTAGGGAGGCGTACAGCATTTAATATCCGCTGGGTAGTAATGTTACTGTTTGCAGCCGCCATCTTGATAAGCAAATGCTGGTCCTGACAGTGGACATAGAGAAGACAATCAATGGCCGGGGATTGGACTGTCTCACAGGCCTAAGAGATGGGTTCCTGTCATGGACAAGCCTGATATGTGTGTTGCCTAGTGTGCGGGTCAGGACAATAGGGGTGATTTCTGACATATGCCATGGAACAGAGAACACGGCAGGGCTGTCCTCTGTCCTTGTTGTTATTCGCCCTGGCAGTGGAGCCGCTGACATGCAGAGCATGTGAGGGAGTATCATGTAATGGAGTTATGCATAAGGGTGTTATGCACCTTATTGCATTATTCCAGAACCCATCGCCCCACTGTTGGTTGGGGAACTGCAATGGGAAGATGCCACCTTTTGGTACCTGATGGTGTAGCTCTACCGAACAGTGTCTGCCTTGCTGGATTGCAATATTGGAAGGTCATTGTCGGCACTCAGTGGGTCAATCCACTTTTGGAGAGCTCTTTCTCTGTCAGTGGTGGAATGAATAGTGAGTGGCAAAACGAATACACTATCCCAGCTCTTGTACTACTTTGCAATGCTCCCTGTTGTGAACCCCAATACCAGGTTTCAGGACATGCCTTTCTTGCTGGAGGACCTCATTTAGGGATCTGGCCGTCGTCTACCAGCCCTAATGAAACAGCAGTGCCCAGTGCAGAATGGGGAACTAGCTGCTCCTGATTTTGAGGCATATAATCTAGCAGCCCAACTGCAATCAATGGGTAGCCAGATGGGTAAATGCTGGGTTGCAGGTGGGACTGTTTGTGGAGGGGGATGCAACAGCCCTGCCTTGAATATCGTAGCTCCTGCTGGAGAATAGGAAGGCCGGGCAGAGCCCTTCACGCTTCAGCCAGTGGCCAAAAATTGTTGGATTTGATACCTACATAGATTGGAAGAATGGGTGCAGTTGGGACTTACAGACATCAGGGATATGTATGATTCCGGGTTTCTGTGATGCTTCGAGGACCTGCAGACAACACATGGTCTGCCAGCGGGCCATTTACTCCTCCATAGCGAAATACCTGCACTGATCTGGCAGCAATGGGGGTGAGGCAAGGCAGAGCCACTGGCTCTCCAGGGCTGCAGTGTCCCGTGTAAATCCTTTGGCAGACACAAGGCTATCACAGGTCTATAGGCAGCCTTTCAAACTGACACATCCACTCCCCTTGCCACCCTAAGGGATGCTTGGGCAGCCAACATCAGCACTCCTATAACTGATGCATGCTGGGTTGAAATACTGGCTGGGGTGCCCTGGGTTTCTCGTAATGCTTGCTTTAAGCTGATTCATTTTTATTATTTCCATACAGCATACCTTACCCCTGCAAGGATCAACAATTTTTTCCCAGGAGCTGGCTCGCAATGCCCTAGATATGATCTAATAGATGCCAACATGTACCACGTGATATGGAGTTGTCCACAGATAGTGGAGTTTTGGGTGAGAGTGATGGCTCTGATAACAGATGTTGCAGAGCAGGCGTTGCTGGTTGAACCTGTGGTCTGCCTGCTGGGAATGTTTCCAAACATAAGGTCACCACGCAGTTTGAGGACCTAGAGCAGAATACAATCAATTGGAAACGCACAGAGCCCACAAATTCTGAGGTGGACAAGGGAGTTACGACAATGGATAGAATATAAGGGTACCACCTTGCTCTGGGAGGCCGAGAGGTTGGGGCTCATGGAGGTGGCTTGAGCCTGGGATGTATTAACTGAGGCTTTGTGTCCTGGGGAGTGGACTCGGAGACCGATATAGTGGCCCGTGGCCCAAGAGCGCATGGGGCACACTGCCCTCACAGCCTCTCCCTGTTCACGCTCCCTGAGGATTCAGACCCTGGGGTCATAGGCCCTTGAGGACATGTATTCAGATGAAAATTGTTGGGACTGCTACCTCCAGATCAACAGTTGGGGTGGAGGGAAGGGGTTTGATTATGATTCATAGTTCTGTGAGGGTGAAATTCTGCGGACTTCTTCACAGCATAAATAGTTTTAGTGCTGTGGTTAATCTCTCCTGTAGAATCGTAATGTTTTATCAGTCCATGGTTAACTGGCTACGTAAAGTGAATGGGATGAAAATGTCAATAAACTATGTTTTTAAAAGAACACCGTTGAAACTATGAGCACTTACACCTGGGGGAAACTAGAGGACTGGCGAGCCAATGCCTCATATGCCGGGCGTTAGCCAATGAAATGAATTGCTGATCCAAACGCTGAGGCATGGCTTATATGAAAGACCATTGTTGGTCAGCGACATGCGGAGTATTGTTGTAAAATTTTGTATAAATTCCATAGAGTGTGGGCTCTGTGGCTCATTCATTATCGATTTGCATAGTTAGTCAGTTCAAATAGTAGTAGGTGAACTTTCCACACATCTGCTCAGTGTCTTATTCGACCTTACTCAGATGTTCATCCGGTCCAGATGTTTGTGGCACTGGACACTGAGCTGCTTTCGGAAAGGACTAATTTTATAAATGGGGCTTCACTATGTGGATCTTGGAGGATGTACAATTTGTTGCGGTGTGTTATCTTCAATCATGCAGGGTAGAGAACTGTAATGGGGATGCCCGCTCATTCTAGTTTATGATTCAATGGCAGGTATTCTCATCACACTGCCTGGACGACCAGGGTGAAGTTTGGAAATGTGGAGAGGGCATTGACCTCATGTACAAGGTCTCACTTCTTCCTTGCAAGCTGCAATATGGTGTCCTTGTGCTTGATATTAAGGCGGCTTGCTATTATGTGTCTCAGGGGTACACCCGGGTGGGGGCACAGTCCCAAAGAGTGATATGCCCTCTCCACCACAAAAAGGGGGGAGTGGTGCTCCATACCAAACAGCGACTTGTGGAGAGTCTCTCTGTAGTCCGTCATGTTACCAGTATTGGTGGTCTCCGGCAAGCCTATTAGTCAGAGGTTGTTTCGAAATGGTCTGGTTTCCAGGTCTTCATTCTTGACTTGAATTACTTTCAGGACCTTCTCCATGCCAACGTGTCAAGCAGTGTATTGCTGGATTTAGCATCCAAGATACTCTTTTCTTGCATGTCCATCTTGGGAGTTACCTTATCCACCCTGACCGTGAGCATATCTAGTTTGTCATCTATGGAGGAGAGGCTCTTTTGCATAAGCAGCCGGGGTGATTTGGTATGTGGGTCCTCCCCATATCCCCCATCTGCCTGTGAAATGTCCATGTCTACTGAAGGATCTTTACTTTTCTTTGTTGTGAATTGTCATTTAGCCTGCTTATGTTCTCATGCATCTATCTTTCCCCCAAAGATGACCGCACTGTCAGTAGGCGTACCAGTAGTGTTCTCAGGTAGTGTAACTCCTACTTGGTGGAGATCTGGTCTCCAGGCACCTCCACAGTTTGAGGATACCTTCACCAGTAGCAGTTCTTTCAGTGCAGGCAGTTTCCCAGCAGAGGCAAAGAGCCTGGGTGGTGGTAGTTTGGCAATGTAAGGTTCAGGTATATCTGAAGGCCTTGTTGCCCGCAGGCCAGTGCCGCACCACTGGTCCCCATCCATTGCATGCACCCCGCATGGCTGATTTACCCTGCACGTCCGTTTGCCAAGAGGTCTCGATTCACCATTGCTGGGTGGCGTTGTGACAGCACTTCGGACCTCTGCAGAGCAGACTCAGGACCACTTGTCCAGGTGTCATGGTGGTCATCCCAGTCCCAGCAGTTAGTTGTTGTGCCACTGACCTACAGCCCATGATTGGCAATTCTCACCTTGCTGTCCTGAGGGACTGACCAGTCCAAGTGGTAGCCCAGTTAGCCCTATCACATGGCCTCCGCAAGTCGATCAAGCTAGTGGAGCCACCATTTCCAAGCAGCAAATATCGAGCTGAGCACCCACGCTCCTGTCTCTGCAGCAGATCAGTCAGCGCTGAACTTCATCCTGATGAGGCTGTCTGTCTTTGCTGCTCTCTGGAAGTTGTGTCTTGCTCAGAATGGCGTCAGATTTAGTTCCTGAAACAAGGAGCCTCATTCGAGTGTGGCTTTCATGGGCCAAGGCAGTCTAGCCCCCACCCCCATCATCCAGTCAACGCTAGAACTTGCCAGGATGGGCCTGGTTCATAAGAGTTCTTTGTAGAGATCTTTTCCAGCAGAAAACCCAGTGACATGAAAAGGGATTCCACCACTTGAAAATGAAATTACCTTAAGGTCAACTAACTGCATTTTAATGAGATTGCCTACTGTCTAGTAAAGTTTGTGAGCATGGGTTGTTCAGGTTTGAGAATCGATCTCCACATCCACTGCTCAGCACATTTCGGCCAAATTCAACCACCCCCTATGAGGTTTAAGGATTTTTTAAGGACCTGTGGATCCATAGTGACACTAAACCTACCCGAGTTATAAAAACATTGCATGTGAGGTGTAGGATGTATCAATCTGTCTAATAGTGCACAAATATTAAAATAGGGACTTAGTAGTATATACTTGGTGTAATAATGGACTGATCAGCAGTTGTCACATATAAAAATTGATGAAAATCTAACCAAAAAAATAATCATTTCTCTCTCTGGTATGAGCACTCTAATTTGAGTCCTATGAGTCCTGTGATTGTAACTGTTAAAAAATGGTAAAACATTGCACTTTATGCTTTTGGTCTGCATCTACTTTGCATCAAGGCACAATAGGTGAAGATGTTAAATACAGCATTGTCATACTCTAAAGAAAAAGGGGTGTGACCCCAAAGGGAAGAGAGATACAGAAAGCGATTTTTGTAGGTTCCTTTCAGTATAGTATATCAGCATGCCTGATTATTAAAAAACAATATTTATGATTGGAAAAATATCCACAGTACCTTTTTAATCAAGAGGAATTACCATTTGTTGAAGAAACAGAGATATCTTCTCGGCCTTCCACCCGTGAATATCACCCACCATTTGGTTGCTGCTTTTAAAGTGATCACTATGTTCCACATCTGCAGGCGGGTGTGCAGTGACACACAAAATGTCGAATATATTCAGGCACAATGCGTGAAGTCGACTCAGCTGCTTTTTCTAACCCCTCACCCTTGAGTGAAATTAAGCAAGAATATGTGTACTCTGCAAAATTCCATTCATTCAGATATTAGGAAGAAGTTGATTTGTTAACCATGTATAAATGTATTTTTATATAATTGAGCTCATTACCACTGGTCTTACTGTCGGGTACATTTGTTGTGTCTATGTTCTCCTGTTCTAATGTGCACATTGCCCGTTGTCATCAAGGTATATTAGAGGTGAGGAATGACAATGTATAGTTCATTTTCCTTGCTGCAGTTGTCTGTTCATAAAGTTACTAAGGGGTGTTTTAATTCATATTTCCATACGTTGTTCTGTGCAGCATTTGCCACATGGAAACAGACCAGTCAGTTGAGGAATACACAAAAGGGTTTATTGTATGCATTGTGAAGGAGTCTCAGGTAGTTTGGTATGCATCAAGAAGTCACTGATTTGTATGCCTTTTAAAGGAATCGAGATATTTTAAGGGTCATTGGGCTGTTGTTGAGAATGTGCAGACATGTTAATAACGGCTTTCACATGATTGGACATTGTAGAGAATGTTGTGAAACAGGCTAATCTGTCACTTGAAGGTTGGCTATGGTCCCCTAATAGAGTTTCCAGGTTGTTACTACATGTCCTTCTCTTTTTTGTGTTGACTACTCTTAAGGAATAATTTCTATCCGTAGGTGTTTTAGAAAAAATTCTTGGCTAGGTGTCAAAACATGCCATATCTGTACAGTTAAGTCTCAGACTGAGAAACTGGTTAAAAGGTAAATCATCCCTTAAAGCCAGTGTGTGAAACTCGTTACAGTTGGTGGACTCCTGGTACACACCAGTGATCAAATCTCCGTCTTTTTATAAGATTTGCAGGTCTAAGGAATCTAATTAATGTCTGCTAATTGTGTGTGTGAATGTAAGGTGTGTTTTCTGAGCAGTCATCCATAGAATTATATTCAAGGATTGGCCTTCACTGCCTGTTCAAATGATAAGGATATCATCTAAGGACTTGCAGCATTTGCCAGTTGGTTTTGAAGTGATTTCTGCCTGAATTGATGAATTCAGTCTCAAAGCTATTGACATACAGTCGTGCTAGGTTTGGGACAAATATGGCACCAGAAATGTTGTCTTCAAAATTCCTTGGTAGTTCTAGCTTAGCACAATCCATCACAAAATGATCCAGTGTCATAAAGTCCCAAGTTGTGTTCAAACGGATAACCTTTATTACCAACCATGGGTCGTATTCACAAACATATGTATGGATGTGTAGATTTACTCACTGGTTTATTTACTACTACACATACACTTTTCCCTTTTCATTAATTACAAGAGTAAAGTTACTCCTAGGTGTAGACATACATGTTTACAGCATTGGCAGAGCCTTCTACACAGAATGTTTCACATGTAGGAGGAGACTTTCGCCACCAGGGCGGTGGCCTCCCTATAGGAACGTGCAGCTAAAATTTAAAACGCTTGTTAAACTTTCGAAAATTATTGAAAATATTTTAATGTAAAATAATTTTAAATATCTATTGTAAACCTAGAACTACCAAAATGGTGTTGCAGGACATTAACCTAAACGTTTATATTTAATTTATGTGTTCTAAAAAGTAATTTTAAAAAATCCCAGCTAAAGTAAAAAAAAAAAATTAAATGTGTTAAATGTATAAAAAGATCAGTATGGATTTAAGTTACATTATTTTAAATCGTTAACAAACGTTTAATTTTTAATCTAAAATACGTTTATAATTAAATTGTATTACATTTATATTAACATAATATATCTAAATTTAAAACACGAAATAATGTATATTTATGACACCACTGTTTAGAGATAGTTGGGTCCAACTTCAGATAGGAAGAACGTTTTTCATTTTGCTAAGAACTTTTGAATGCTTGACTAATCTTAAAACTTTAAAAAAAACAAGTTTGTCCACCTCAATTCCTTCCTGCAAAGTTTTGCTGTGAACCATCAAGTGGGAGGGCGAATAAAAAGAGTGGGGTCCCAAACACGTTTTTCCATGCAATTTCCCATAGGAATTATGGATAGTGATTCAGATAAAACAGCTGAAAAGAATTTCACCAAATTTGGCACAAAGCTAGACCTTTACACGGAAAGCGTGCTTTTTGTGGATTGCTGTAAATCCTCTCACATTTTCTGAGAAATTAAGGTTTAAAAGTTAGTGAATTATTCACACTTGGTCAAGTGAATTCCAAAAATTGGCAAGTGGGCTTTTTTCCTCATTGGCTGCCTTGGTCCCCTGGGACCAAGTGTTCTGATCAGCTGACCACAACATTGAGAGCAATGTTGCAGCCACCACCTCATGATATGGAGACATTGTCCCTATTCCTGAGTTTGTATAAAAATTGGACGTAACAGGGGCAGGGCAGGATTACCCTGACCCCATTGTCCTTGTGGAGGTTCAATTTAAAAATAAATGGGGCTGCCACTCCCGTGGTACTCGTGGCTGACGGGTGAGGCCTCCCGTGAGGTACCGCAGGACTGTTATGGGACTTGGAGCAGACCCCTGTGTGGTCCAGTGGTACCCTGAAAATGTTTTATTTTTTTTTAAAAAAGGAAAATGTGGGGTGAGGGTCAGTGAGGGTGGTGACCTCTGGTGTAAGTAAAAGGATATGCGCATCATAGTTGTGGCTGCTTGCGGGGCGTGGGGCGCATTTGAGATGCCATCAGTGGTGTCATCAGTTATGTTATTGAACATGTCATGAGACATGTAACATGTGAGGCCATAAGCAGTCCATGGGGGTGCTCAGCAAAGTAAAACTGGTAGGTTTTAAAGCCTTGCCCTAAGTGGGAAGGGTATGCTCAGACGTAGGTCCCTTGCTCACTGTGCCACTGGATTCAAGCTAGCCTAGCTGATGAAGGGTGATACCCTGAAACCGGTCCCAGGATGCTTGTTTCCAGTCCAGGGAGGACCTTCATTGGCAGTTCGGGCTGGACTATAAAACCATGGGGAACAGGGTCAAGACTGATTTGCATATGGCTGGGTCCAAACTGTGGTGGCATAGTGAGCAAAAGAACGATGGATTAAAACCAGATCTGTGACTGGGGGTGAGTGTTTGAAACGTTTCAACACTCCGTCCATCATCCTTTTGTGTTGCTAAACCACATGCTGAAGCCCAGCCACAGTTTCCGATTTGGTGGAGGACTGTTTGAGTGGAATACACAATCTGAATTTGGAGAATGTGTGCCATCACCATGGAATCAAATGCTGAGATCAGAATGGAATGTTCATTTCTATAGAGGCTGGAATGTTTCTGTACAAATATGCGCTTGATCCAGGTTAGTTGCCAAAACATTTCTCAAATGAGGGCAATGTTTTTAGTGGCTAGTAGGGCTGTGCTTAACTTTCGCTATTTGTAAACGTAAGTGTACCCTTTATGCCACATATGGCTTGACTTCAAGTGGGAGCTTTGCACATCAATTATAGGAAAGATTGAACGAAGGCCTAGGAATTTGTTCAACAATGGTTTTGTCCAGATTAGACAGACAGGGGAAAAGACCTGAATGCTGTTATCTCAAGAAGAAGTTTGAAATCTACACTTTGTGCCCTAAATCATCTCAAGAACTATAAGGCCCAGCTTTTCAATTGCTGTTGTAAGGAACCCTGACTGAGAAAAATGTTGCTTCGGACTAGCAGCCTCCTACGCACTGCCCAGCTTGAACCCAAAAACAACCCTTGTGCCAATCATGAGTAGGGTAAGAAAAAACCTCTGTCACCTCTGCAGTGAACTGATATTGTAGTATGACTTGCCTGGCGTGTTTGTCCTATCTATGAGATTGCCTTCCTCTTTTTGTGTGCAGACCTTGATGTTGCAGACCTTAAGAGAAAAAACCTTGTGGCCGACATACTCACCCTTGAAGCTCAAATCATTCTTGAGGCAGTTACAGGCATTTTTTGCTTTGAGTTGCTTTGTGGTTCAGAAGCTGAAGATGCTGGTTCTGTTTGTACTGGATTGACAAGGGCTCTCCGTTGTCACGCTGCAAACCACTGTACTAGAATTAAACGGTTAAGAGCTAATTGGATTTTGTCAGTTCATTCAAAGTTCAAAGTAAAGGTTTCACAGAAGTTTGATTTTTGCGAAGTTATGTTTTTTTAAATGTGTACATAATAACGCCCGCAGCTGACACAGTTCCCTTTTCTAGGCAAAAGGTCCTTATGCTTTTGAAAAGCAAAACAAGATAATTATGTAGCTGTACATGATATAAAGTCCACATATAGGCAGTTCAATATATCCTGGTTAGGTCTAGCACCGTCGCGTTAGTCTCAACTCCAAGAAAGTCGTTCTTACTGTACTGGAGCAGTTCTGTGAGAGCCAATGCAAGGGTCAATTTGAAGAAAATAATTAAAACCAGCTAACCCTCAACCATTGTATGCAGTTGCCCTTTCATTTCTACTACTGTTGGAAGAATGAGCAAAGACGTCATTCCAAGAGGATACTGTATTAATATACTTACCTACCACTTTTGAGACTTTGTTTCCAGTCCTCAACACTCCTTGAAATCAACACACTATTCCATGACCACTAGTGAAGGATTATCAGGGTGTGTGCCCAGGTTCTATGGTCATATCAACAACACCGACGCCCAGAGACACATGCATGGTATGCCTGAAAACACCTAACCAGAACCCTCTAACTCCTTCTTGCAGACCAGACACTGCATCTGCTCTACGACGTCCATTTGAGGTAGGCAGATTGACAGCATCACTTGTGTTGACTATAAACTACTATAAAGCTAAAGAGGTAATGTTTAAGTAAGCTTAAACCTTTTAACCTGAGTACAGCTCCAATATTTTCGGACTCCATGTATGGCATTCTAACGTTACCTGTATCTCAGCTTCATCCCACACCACCAGTCAAGTGCAAGCCTTTTATGCTTACTCTCACTAGCCTCTGAGTCTCAAAGCCTAAAAAGGAATTGGAATTTGTTTGTCTCACAGTAGGATTAGATCCTTGGGTGGGTTCTAAGGTGAAACGGCCATAGCTGTAAAAAGAATAGCCCAGTAATCTTTTAGTTCCCAGTAACTGGAGAACTTCTTTATAGCATCCACATGTCATTAAATGTTTGCAGTCCCTTCTATATTTGTGAGTTCTGTAGTTCACTGGTTCCTCAGATGCAACTAATTGGGCCAGCAGAAGTGCAAGTGGTGGCGTCCAGGAGGCCACATAAAGAAACTAGGTATACAATATCAGGGATGACGTCAAGTCAAAGGAACACAGATGTCTGATTTTCCATTTCTGACCTTTGATGATCATTAACTTTGGATGCACAATTGTTTCTCCTTTAGCATCTCCTGATCCCTCATTAATACTTTGTGCTAAATTATCTTAGCCTACCTTTGGTACCAACAATCCAAGATAATTACAATGTCTCCTTCACTTTGCTTGTCCAGTCAAGCAAAAATCCACTTGAAGACTCTATACTCTTTCCTTCTGGATGATTCATTCTCAAGTATTCCTATTCTTTCCCTCTTTCCCAAGCAATCTTTGGAGTGAATGAATAGAAAGTATTAACTTCTTTACTTTAGGGCCAATCTCTCTTTGTCATGCTGCATATCTACAGATCTCAGTACACTTGTGTACTCCTCTAGCGAGCCAACAACTTTGCCCCAGCACAATACTGTTCTTTTGGACATCAATTTCATATCCACGAAGAGGATTAAACTTTTTTGTTGATCTTAGGGCATGTATTAAATGTTGTATATATTTAGGCCGTCTAGACTTTCCAAAACCTATTGAACTTGCAGTTTTATTTTTTTCAGTAACTCTTGGTAGACAAATATTTTTCTTAAAAGCCTTGCTATATTTTACTTCTTTAAGAGATGCTCCACACAGTGGTCTCCCTAGTTTTCTTAAGATTCTGCTTTATGTACATTATTTATTGCAGCTGCTGAGACATCTCACTGCCTTCTTTGCTCACCTAAAACAATAAGAGATTCCTTTTAAGGAGGACTTGGCTCTTTCCCAAACATCAGATTTCACAATTGTGATGGACATAAAACAAATCCTTACAAGAGGTCTAGGTATCCTTTGGGGGTAATGGAACATAACAGTTGATTTGTAATTCTTGACACTGGGCTGTTGTTCCTCTGACATCAAGTGCCAGCAATGAGTCATCATTCAGCTGTCAACCATGTATCTGACTTCAACTGAAAAGGTTTGGAAGGTCAAAAGTAATGCTATTTCTGATGGATTATTGCACCTGTAGATTCCCCACCTCTTAAATATCTTCCAGTCGTGAGAATGGATCTGAAGAGTTAAACTAGCTATCCTGTGCTGAGAGTGGCACCCTTGATTCACTTTGACTGCAGGAACTACTGCAGTGAACTCATGCCTTTTCATTTGTTCCTGCACCCGGCGATGTGGCTCCAGAGTCACTTTTCCTCCAACCATTTTCCTCTCAATTATTTTTGGGGATTTTTTTGATCAGAATATCTCCCCCCAGAATTTCAGTGTTTGAATCTTGCTATTCCTGTCACAAACAGTTGTTGCTTTTGATCCCACATGAGGTATGTCTTTGGTGCCTAGGACCCAAACAAAGCTTCAGGTAGTGTGGCCTCATCCGTGCCAAGAACATCAAGGGGCAGGAGACAAAGCAGTATATGGTGCGGGCCCAAGACTGAAATAAGCATGGGACCTGATGTCGCACCAGATACAGGTCCTGGGACGCTTCCCACACCAGCTCACGTTTACCCAGGAAGTCTTTGAAGCAGGCCACTCCCAAGCACAAGGTCTCCAGTAGAAATTACAAATATCACCACAAGAGGGACTCTTTGGCATTGTAGTGCAATGTCAGATTGAAAGGTAAGTCATCTAGTCAGTAGATTCAGACCCTTGCTCTGGCTCATCCTCAGAGCCAGGTTTGGTGGATATGCAGGTTCAGCTCCATTTCCAGAGTAGCCAGCCCCTGGCATCACAGATTGTAGCCTTCATCGAGGCTATGCTGGGCATTTTATGGTCCACCTGGTTTTCTCTGGTGGGACCATGAAGCCATTACAGGCCTCTGGATTGCCTTTTACAGTTGACTCCCTCTCCAGTTCACCCCATTCTGCGTGCTCCTCAACTCGTTCTAGTGCTAGGCCAAATCTTTTCTTCCCCAATGGCCTTGACATTTGCCCTGGTGCTGTTACCATCTCTGACACCAATGGACTGACTTGGATCCGTTACAGAAACTGACACATTTTTGGAAGACAAAGGCAATCTTGTCAGTTCCCAACACAAAACCAATCAGCTGTTTAAAAGGAGCCCCCGACAAGATTTGCCTCACAGTGCCGCTTTTTGGCTCTGTGGCAGAATTCATCAAATGCCTCATAATGCCTGTCTTGACAGCAGTGAGTTGGGCAATCTTACCTTCTAGGCAGAAATAGTTGTGACTGTTGAGCCTGCTGAAGGACATTGCCTTAGATACCGTGCCTGTGGTGTATCTGGAGTGTCGTTGGGCCTTCCAAGGAGGAATTAGCCTCATTTACAGCTGTCCTATGCAAGAGCATGGAGGTTTTTGAATTCACGTTGTCTGTTGAAGAGAACATGACTAACCAACTCACCAAATTCCTGCATCCAGCATCCTTTGCAGTGGGGCCATTGATATGCTTCAATGAAGTTTTGATGGATCTGATATTGGCTGCCTGCATTAAACTAGCTTCTGTTTCTACAGATAACTGCCAGGTCACATGCTACCATCAATGGGTTACTAGGGACCAAACATTTTTTGACGGCTCATCCAACTCTAGAGAGGCTTGTTGTTTGGGCTTCCTCTTTCTCTGAACACAACCCTGAATCTTTTCTCTTCATTTCTACAGATAGGGTGTTGAAACGGATTGAAGCAATAGGAGAGAAGGTCTTCTTTGGTATACTTTCCCTTGATACCACAATGTGACGTTACTTCTGGCCATTACTCCGTTGGCCTCTAGCAAATGTCCCAAACAGTCACCCCAAGCCTTTCCACCACATTTGTGACCACTTTACAGAGGTTGTGTGTGAAGGCAGGACACGGCCAACCATCCTGGGGTTTGGCATGGAGACGCTGAGTTTGGGGGCATGATACTGTCGTAGTGGGACTCTCACTCCTAGGTGAGACTGCTGGTTTTGGGATGACTGCATTTTTGTTTGTAAACGACTAAGTCTCTCCTACAACACGTCGCAACTGTCAGCCCAACCCTCCCGACTCACAAGCAGTACCTCACCAAAAACCCAAACAGTAAAAGGTGATTTCTGGCAGCCTTATGCAAGGACTCTAGGTTGCAACATCTCAGAGGTGTTGTGGTGGAACAGAAGTTACCCTTTTCTCACGTCAGCAACAAATCTCAGTCACACACAGGCAATGAAGGAGATGCAGGAGAGTTTTCAATAGGTTTATTAAAAAGACTGCAATCTTTTAGGATAACAAATAATAAATGAAGCATAATTGTGAAGATGAGAGTCATGAAAACAAAGACCCCCACCATCTTGCAATAAACATGGGATGTAAAATCCATAGCATAGAGAACCTCATCCCTACTCCAATAAGAGATAGGTATGATAAACCTAATCTGCCAGTACCATGTCCATGAGAAGCGCACCCCCAACCCTTGTTACCTTGGAATGAGGTCTCTAAGTCAGACTCCGTGGTGACACAAAGGCTGATTTCTGCATCAAGGTAACGTGCAGTGTAGATGACATCTGGAAGGAATCCCTCTGATAACTTTGTCTGCAAAAGATGTATTTATACAGATCAGGTAGGACCCCTGGCGCAGGTATGTTCCCAAACAATTGATAAGGAGCCAAACTTGTCGTGGTAATTATGTAAACAATCCCCAACAAGTGTACATTCTGTTCCTGTCACATGTAAGTGAGAAAGAGATATGATGTGAATACCTATGTACATCACTTGATTATGACGCTGATAGGGACGCCTTCACAGAGTAGCACTGATAAATAATGGCAGCCAATTTAAAATAAATAATTAAATAAATGGACTAAAACAGAGCACACTAAGCAGGTTAAAAGTCACTAGATGATGTGGTCACATGCCTGCAAGTCAAAGGGCTAAGCTAATCTCCTGACTCCGATTAAAAACTAAATTGGATTCACTACAATCCAGGGGCTCTACTGTCACAATACCTCCCCATGCTTAGATGCTTTCCAATGGCTTTTCAGTTGATGTCTAGGCCAACCTTATAGTCATGCTTCCTATACTGAGCTTGTCTCTTTGGAGATAAGAGTGACCTGCTACTGGAGCACTTAATAAAAGGTTGGGCTATTCCTTTGCTAGACATTTTTGCCAACACTACCACAAGTGCAAAGGATATTCCTGGGACCGCCTTTTGGCACTGCCAGGCCTCACAGTACATGCTGAAGCCCAACAAGATATTTCACAGCTACAGGGAGACCCAGGCTCCAAAGGTTGTTAAGGGCAGCAGCAATGTCCTCTCCCTCCTCCTCCTTGTTTTACCATATTTACAGTCCATCACCATATACCACTTGAGTCTCCTTCTCCAGACTATGAAACAAGGATATGCCATTCCCTTCCAGGGCTTGCCTCCTCCTGTCTCAACTCTTCCCTCAGATGGCCAGGACCGCATTCTGCAGCTGGAGGTTGTCACTCTGGTGATCAAAGGGGCCATGGTATTTCATCCCTGCAATAAGATGGGCAAAGATGCTGCTTCTGTTATTTTCGTGTTCGCAGGAAAAACGTTGGTCTCTATTCCATTCTGGACATTTGCATTCTGAAAATCTTTCTGTGTAAGGAGATGTTCAAGCACCTTTCCCTTGCGCAAGTCATTTTGGCTCTGGAGCTGGAAAACTGGATGATGTCTTTCATTCTGCAGACATGCATTTTCATGTACTGATCCTGCATTACACACAAGGTTCCTGCTTTTTGTGGTGGTTTCCACTCATTATCAATTTGGGTTTTTTGAGTTTGATTTAACATTAGCATCTCAAGTCTTCACTAAGTTTATGGTAGTGCATCTTCACAGGCCAGGGTTCTCTGTATTCTCATATGGCTACAACTGGCAGCTCAGGATGGGTTAGTCAGAACTTGTGACGTCCCACCTGCAGACCTAGTTCTCTTTGCTCTTTGTTCTGTGTTTTTTAATCAACCTCTCCACATCTCACATTCAGCACTCCTAATGTCCTCACTTCATAAGGGTAGTGCTGAACATTGTTTTACTCCAGGCCTTCCTGTCATCTCTGTTAGATCAGGATATACAAGGTAAGATCTGGATATTTCAGGAAGGAGCTTGTAGCCGGGTGAGGGACTTCCCGCCTACATCCAGCGCTGATTCCCGATCGGAACAGTGCTCCGGAGGTCTTGCAGAAACCGAAACCACTGAAGCTGGGAATCCGGACATCCGGATTCCCGGAAACATACCTGTAAGAGGACGGAGAGCGGAGGAGGGCTCTCTCTCTCTCTCTCTCTCTAAACACGCTCCCCACACGATAAAGAATACCAACTAGCTCACAAAGACACTACTTACCTGCCTTTCGTTCCTCTATTTCCGGTCTTCCTGACAATACCACCACCGGGGAACCATCTTCAGTCACCAGGAATCCTGAGGGAGAAGAGAACAGAGGAGATCACCAACTAGACAGACCACAGATACTGACTATTATAAAGACATGAGTGAATCACAATAAAATCACGTATATTCACCCACCCTACTGAGTGTTGTTTCACTCCCTATCGCTATACCCACTGCCACAGAGCTATTCTTCCAACTTTGACAGTCATCCACGATGTGGCCCTGCTGGCGGCCTTACATCTTGGTGGCTCCCCACCATCCATGGAACATGCATGCACTCCTGTGGTGTCTCCATTTTCAGTGGGCTACTGGAGGTGGCTTAAAAATGATGGACTGGCTGGTGACAGATCAGCTTGGGCGTGTGAAGACTTTCTGCCTCCTCATCACACCACCACAGTTACTGATTGCTCCTCCCTCAGTTGGGGCGGTCAACTGGAACCCCTTGAAATCTTCCATGGAGCAGAAATCACATATCAAGCTGTTCAATTTACAATTGACCTGCATGGCCCCCAAGGAATTCCTGCTTTTGATCCTTGGTTAGTCATTTCAGCTCCTGATTGATGCCATGCCTATGTGTTAATACACAAACAAGCAAAAGACACTGAAGCTATGGTCTTGGGCTTAAGCTCCCAGTGTCTGGCTGCTCATGATTCACCTGGCAGACCTCCTGAAGGGAGAGGCCGATGACCTTGGACGGCGCTATCTTGACGATCACAACTGGAACCTCAACTTTGATGTTTTTCAGTCCATCTTCACCCTTTAGGGTAACCCTCTGGTGGACCATTTTGCCACTTACAAAAACTCACACTGTCTGCAGTTCTGCATTCTATAGTTTCTGCTGCAAGGACCCCTGGAAGACCCATTCTGTATGAGGTGGGACTTCTATCTTCAATACGTATTTCATCCCATCCAATTCCTCCAGTTCTAAGGAAGCTGCATCAGGACTGTGTGCAGATGATTGCACCTGAGTGGCTGTATGGATTGTGATGCTCAGATCTTTTCCCTCTACCTTCCTCTGCCTTTCATGGTGGACATCATCTTGCAATAGGTGAGGCTGATTCTGATTCCGAACCTCCAGAGCCTATTCCTTAATGCCTGGAGATTGAAAAGGGCAGTCTGAGCTCCTATGACCTAAATTCAGAGATAGTGAACATCATCTTGTGAGCTCCTTTCTCCTCAATCAAATCTGTTTAATCTGGACATTAAACCCATTTTGTTTTTGGGTTCGCTGATGAGGAAGTAGACACCTCGCAAAAGGAGGGCTTTTCTGATGTCATAATTTGCACTTTCCTTTGCCCCGCAAGGCTTTGCTGTGAGCTTCCTTAAACATTATCTGTCAGTCTTTTCAGATTTTTGTGTTTGCCTGAACAGCCATCATTGTTCAAGTCTCCTATTGTAATACATTTTCTGAAAGGGTTCAATCACCTTTGTTATGCCTTAAAGGGTCCTTAGTCCAGTGGTCACGTTCCTGATGGCTTTACTCTTGGAGCACGTGTATTTGTCCTTTTTGCGACTCCTTACCTTGAAGACTGGGTTCTTGATTGCCATTACTTTACTTGGCATGTTAGAAATCTGTTGACTTTTATTGCTCCTCTTCTTTTTCCCTCTTTTTTTCCCCTGGTTAAACTGATCCTCCAGACTAAAGCTTCCTTTCTACCAAAGGTGGTTAACTCGTTTCACTTGGGTTAGTGTATCATGCTAATGACCCACGTCTTCATCCCAACAAAGAGGAGGGGAGACTTCACCCTATTGGTCCTCACAAGGGTCTCAGTTTCTTTCCTGACAGGACCTCTTGTGACATAGTGCAAGGGTGTCTGTGTGATGGTTAGGATAGCTTTTGTTCAGAAAGTGGCATCTTTTTGCATAAAATCTATCCTGTGAGACTATTTCCTCTTTGTATGACTGCTACAAAATGCAGCACACATGCAAAGAGGGTCTGATGAGGGGAAATAATTATATTTCTCCCTGTTACGTCAGCCTCAGGCAGGCAGACCATTTTGGAGCAAACCCATGTATAGCAGTCTTTCTAGTTATAGGTTTGTGCCACAATCCATGGGTAAATGGTCAGGAACATCCATGCACCACTCACAGAATGCCTACTTACGTAAAGTATCACATGGCAGTGCATTACTTTTTTTTACAAACCAACATAAATAATCGTTTGCTTTGCTTTGAAAATACCATAAAGAATTTTGCATTGAGTCTGCATCAAAAACGTAATGCAAACCCAAATCAAAATCTTTGAAAACCTGGCTCTTGTTCAACAAGCTGCTATTGTCAAGGTTAGTGTATGTACAATTACCTTCTTGTCACCTAAGTGTTACCCTTTTTGGCGGTCATCAATTAGTCCAGTAGCTTAGTGGGGAAAGATAAGGGTTGCACTAAATTTCATGTGTCCTATGTAACTTGAAAAACGTGCCCTGAATTTAAATTAAAGACTTCATTAGTAAAACACCTTTCCTCATTTATTTTACAATTGTTCACATACAAAACAAATGCTGTACAAGAGAGGTTACAGTTAAGGAAGCAAAAAAATGCAATTTTGTAAAGATCAAATATTGTTTTGGGCCAAAAAATTACCCAGAATTTGAGTGATAAATGTTAAATGACTAGCAGATCTTAACGGCCTTGGTTGATAGTTAAGGATTAATTCTACATGAAATGAGCAAACATTGCGATAAAAATATTGTTGTGATCACACTCATAAAAATAAACTAAATAGGAAGACAAAGGCCCTCATTACAACCCTGGCGGTCGGTGATAAAGCGGCGGTAATACCGCCAGCCGGCCGGCGGTAAAAAAAAATGGAACTATGATCACGGCGGAAACCGCTCAGACAGACAGCCAGTTTAACACACCGACCGCCACAGCGGAATCAACAAGCACCATGGCGGTAACCGCCAACAGCTAGACGGAAGACAATGTACTGCGCACACTATTATGACCGACCTATCTGCCACCTTTTCTGCGGCGGCACCAATGACATCAAAAGCCTGACCGAAACAGATCTCAGAAGTCAAAGGACTCACCTGTGGAGACTCAGGGAACAACCACGACGCCGTGGAGCCTGAGCTGCACATATTCCCCATAGTCGTCTACCTTCTGCTGCATTATGAACATCAATGCTGGCAAAGATGACCACGGTGAGTACTGCTGCCTAGCACACAAGGGAGGGGGGAGGAAAAAGAGAGTGACACACACACACACACAACACGCAACACCCCCACCCCAACACCATACACACAGCCAGATGCAGTAACATTACACATTCACCCCGTACCCCTCAGGAATAATGCAAGGACAAAATGATTTAAAGAAAGTGAGTGTAATACGACAAAATACTATGAATAAGTACATAAAATCCAAACGTATATACATATTTACAAATGTAGGGACACTGCCCAGTCCTCAATGTCCGTGGGCCACAGGGTCACAACACATAGGCCAAGGCCCTACCTCACTCCTGCAACAACACGGAGAAAACACTGCTAGGGCATCAGGTCTAAAATAGACAGGCACCTCAGGGGGATGGAGAATGGAGGAGCACCTCAGCTGGAACATGGTACAACGCCACTGGTCCTGGAGGGGGCTACATGCCCACTGCTTGGCCCTAGGGAGTGCAAGGCCACAGTCTCTCAAGTGGGTCGTTTGCCCACTGCTTGGTCCTGGGGAGTGTAAGGCCACAGTCTCTCAAGTGGGTGGCTTGCCCACTGCTTGGTCCTGGGGAGTGCAAGGTCGCAGTGTCTCAAGTGAATGGTTTGCCCACTGCTTGGTCCTGGGGAGTGCAAGGTCACAGTCTCTCAAGTGGGTGATTTGCCCACTGGTTCTGGAGGGGGCATTGTGCCCTGTGTGCTTCATCCTGGGAATGATGGGGTGAGTGGATGGCTTCTTCCACTGGTTCCGGAAAGGGCATTGTGCCTAGTGTGCTTCATCCTGGGAAGGATGGGGTGAGTGGATGGCTTCTCCACTGGTTCCGGAGGGGGCATTGTGCCCAGTGTGCCTCATCCTGGGAAGGATGGGGTGAGTGGATGGATTCTTCCACTAGTTCTGGAGGGGGCATTTTGCCCAGTGTGCTTCATCCTGGGAAGGATGGGGTGAGTGGATGGCTTCTTCCACTGGTCCTGGAGGGGGCATTGTGCCCAGTGTGCTTCATCCTGGGAAGGATGGAGTAAATGGATGGCTTCTCCACTGGTTCTTGGGGGGGCATTGTGCCCAGTTTGCCTCATCCTGGAAGGATGGGGTGAGTGGATGGCTTCTCCACTCATTCTGGGGGGGGCATTGTGCCCAGTGTGCTTTATCCTGGGAAGGATCTGGTTCTGGAGGGGGCACTGTGCCCAGTGTGCCTCATCCTGGGAAGGATGGGGTGAGTGGATGGCTTCTTCCACTGGTTCTGGAGGGGAAATTGTGCCCTGTGATGCAGATCTTGGGGAGTGCAAGGTCACAGTCTCTCACCTGGGTGTCAGACCCACAGGATTTGCATGGCCCAGGCCACACAACAGCCCATGGATGCAGGACTACACACTGCCCACCAGCGGTGACAGCTGCTCAGTGGTGACAGTGGCGGTGCTGGTGGCGGTGCTGGCAGTGGTGGTGGGAGGCTCCAGCCCTTCCCCTGCAGCCTCAGACAGCTGCCCACTGGGGCTGCTGGTGGTGGTGCTGACAGTGGTGGGGGGAGGCTCTAGCCCTGCCCCTGCAGCCTCGGGTGTCTGCCCACTGGGGCTGCTGCTGCTGGTGGGGGTGCTGGCAGTGGTGGGGGGAGGCTCCACCCCTTCCCCTGCAGCTTCGGACGGCTGCCCACTGGGGCTGCTGCTGGTGGTGGCGGTTGTTGCGGTGCTGGCAGTGGTGGGGGGAGGCTCCAGCCCTTCCCTTGCAGCCTCAGACGGCTGCCCACTGGGGCTGCTGCTGCTGGTGACGGTGCTGGTGGCGGTGCTGCCAATGGTGGGGGGAGGCTCCAGCCCTTCCCTTGCAGCCTCAGACGGCTGCCCACTGGGGCTGCTGCTGCTGGCAGTGGTGCTGGTGGCGGTGCTGGAGGCGGTGCTGCCAGTGGTGGGGGGAGGCTCCAGCCCTTCCCTTGCAGCCTCGGACGGCTGCCCACTGGGGCTGCTGCTGCTGGCAGTGGTGCTGGCAGTGGTGCTGGTGGTGGTGCTGCCAGTGTTTGGGGGAGGCTCCATCCCTTCCTTTCCAGCCTCAGACGGCTGAACAACCATGGTTGGTGGTGGGAGCTCCGAATGAGTCCCAGCACCTTGATTCCTGTCCTTCCTGCCTGCTGGTGCAGGCCCCTTGCCCTTCTTGTCAGCAGCCAGGCATTGCTCCTTGCCCTACCCTGTAGCAGCTGGGGGTGCCTCCTTGCCCTTCCTAGACGAAGCTGGTGGTGCCTCCTTGCCCTTCCTAGACGCAGCTGGTGGTGCCTCCTTGCCCTTTCTTGAAGCACCTGGTGCAGGCACCCTTTCAGTGTGGCTGCCTGGTGCCCGGGATCCTCTCCCACCTGCAGTAGCTGTCGACGCAGCTGGGTGGCTGAGGTGCCTGCCTGAGTTCTGACCACCCTGGCCCGACGTGAAGGACGGGGGAGGGGGAGTGGTAGGGAAGAGGTCAAGGGTGGAGAGGAAAAGCTTCTTAGCGACACTGGTGTGGTAAGAGGTTGAAGGTTTGGGAGTGGAGGAAGAGGAAGTGGTGGTAGGAGGTGTCTGCCTGCTGATTTTGGGTGCAGGTGCATGGGCTGGATGCTGTTGTGAGGTGGATCGCTGTTGGGTGTCTGAGTGCTTGCGTTTGGGTACTTGGGAAGGAGAGGGCACAGACACAGTGGGAGAGGACACAGGGGACGCGTGCATTGATGTGGGGTGGTGACTGCCAGTGAGGGATGTGTAGTGATAGGTGTGATGGTAGTAGTGGATGAGAATGTAGTGCATGCAGGTGTGAGTGTAGACGCTACTGGGAGGGAGGTGGACGAGGAAGAGGAGGGGTACACAGTGGAGGCAGTGGATGTTGGTATGTCTGCATCTGGATGGTGTTTGTGTGAGTACCTGTGGGATGATGTGTGGTGCTTGTGTTTGCCTGATCCACTCCTGTATGTTGTCCTGTGTGCATGCTGGTCTGCCTGTGTGCTAGGGATAGGTTGAGGGGAATGGGAATTGGTAGAGGAAGTTGGACAGGGGAGGCTAGAAACAGGAACAATGGCTGCCATCAGGGAGGAGGCCAAAGCCTGGATTGATCTCTGTTGGGCCTCCATGCAAGAGTGAATGCCTCCAGGAATGCATTTGTCTGTTGCAAATGGGATGCTAGCCCCTGGATGGCATTCACAATGGTTGACTGCCCACCCACCTGGCAGTGGAAACACACTGAGGGCTGCTGGGAGGACGGTGCTGGTACGAGTGGCAGCTGTACCTGTAGTTGGGGTGGGCAAAGATGTGTCCGCCACCACCAGGGAGCTTCCATCAGAGGAGGTATCACTGTCCGAACTGGCCCCTCCAGTCTCCGCCGTGGTGCTCCCCTTGCCCTTCGTCCCACTGGTGCCCTCACTGTCGGTGGATTCGGCTGCCTGGGCACTGTGGGATGCAGCTCTCCCTGTCGCCGGTGCCTCTGCTCCTCTGCCAGATGATGCTAATGCACTTAAGGACAGGGTGGCAAAACAAAAAGGGGGGGAGAGACAAAAGATACACTTGGTCAATGGCGGAAACAACACCACCGTTGGCGTACACGACACACACACACACACACACACACAGGGAACAGCCCTACGCACTAGGCAATGCACTAACAGTCACAATGCTAGTCACCAGCCCATTGACAGGGACACCTAACGCCAATTGCAGCATACCTGAGACCCACAGAGCCCTGCCCAGTAGTGGATGCCTACTAGCTTGGTTGGAGGAAGTATACATCAGACCCTGCCCAACATGGGACCTACCCTGCAATGTCAGGCCTGGCCTAGGGGCACCCACAGGCCCACATCCCCCACCCGGATGCCACCCCACCACGTGCATGTAGTATATTGGGTCACTGTACTCACCTCCTTGTGGCTGCTGTGATGCCCCCAAGCACCCATCCAGCTCCGGATAGTCCACTGCCAGTATACAGGCCATCAGGGGGGTCAGGGTTTGACGGGCACCCCTTCCTCGTTGGGAGGCCATCCCCAGCTAGGCCTCCGCGGTCTTTCATGCCCAGCGTCTCAGGTCCTCCCACCGTTTCCGACAGTGGGTGCTCCACCTGCCGTAGAACCCCAGGGTCCGCACGTCCTTGGCGATGGCACGCTCTATACCCTTTTTCTGATGGGCGCTGACCTGCAGAGAAATACACATAGGAAAAGGTATCAGTCAGACCATCCTACCTGTTACACTCATGGTCCACCATAGCCCTCATATCCCCTTACACACAGACATGGCCCACCATACATGCAGCACGCTGCCCAGGGCTCTTCCACCAACCCCTCCCCCTACATGAGGCCTTCACACACACCACTCCATGCATTCATTCCCCATGCATCATGCTCCCAGTGTACTCACCTGTTGGTCTGGAGGCCCATACAGCATTCGGTACTGGGGTAGGACCCCATCCACCAGTCTCTCCAACTCCGCCGCGGTGAAGGCAGGGGCCCTTTCCCCAGTGACACGAGCCATGGTCGGTTCAAGACACAGGTCAAAGCAGCACATGCAGTGTAGGTCCTCTCCTGTTGAAGGTCAAGTGGCAAGTGAGTGAACAGATAGAAAATGGCAGTCACGTCCACGGCAGTGTGTACCGTCACCACCGGCGTATATCACCATTAGCCACTGTAACCTATAGGGCCCAATGGTAACCAATAAGGAGTTCCACGGCGGTTCTCGACCGCCTCCCGCAACGGCGCACAACGTCAGCGGAATTACCTAATTTCCACATTTCCCTCCTAACAGGACAGGCGGACGCCATTTCAGGGGGGGAAGGGCAGGCCATGGCATCTAACTGCATCACATAAGCACCTATTGGGCCTATCTAACAATATACTGTTACAGTCACAACATGCAATGAAGTGTAGTGTTTGGAAATATGGGATACTGACCAGCTGCTCACCGTTTTTCCCCCTAGATTGCAACCGCTGCGGATGAATAGGAGATGGAGACATCCCCCCATGTACAGGCCCCTTGTGGACTTGGCAACAATGGAGGAGAGGCACATTATCTTCACCTAGAGACCGGACAGGGCCACAATCACAGAGCTGTGTGCCCAATTGGAGCCTGACCTGATATCTGCTATCCGTCACCCCACCGGGATCCCCCCTCTTGTGCAAGTCCTATCTGTGCTCCATTTCCTGGCAACTGGCTCCTTCCAAGTGACATTGGGCTTGGCAGCAGAAATGTCACAGCCAATGTTCTCAATAGTGCTGACCAGTGCTGAACAGAGTGTTGTCTGCCCCACTTAAACACATGCGCAGCTACATCGTTTTCCCCCAGGTGAGGATTTGGCCACAGTGACAACTGATTTCTATTCAATGGGACAAATCCCCAACATTATTGGGGCTATTGATGGTATACATATTGTATTTGTTCCCCCACGGAGAAATGAACAGGTGTTCAGAAATCGAAAGAGCTTTCACTCAATGAATGTGTAGATAGTACGCCTGGCGGACCAGTACATCTCCCATGTCAATGCAAAGTATCCTGGGTCTGTGCATGATGCCTTTATCCTGAGGAATAGCAGCATCCCATATGTGATGGCTCAATTCCAGAGGCACTGGGTGTTGCTAATAGGTGAGCCCTGGTTCCCACCCAGTGGATGTTGGTGTATGGGTATGGTGTGGGCCCTAAGGGTTAGTGTGTGTCTAACAGTTGTCCCTCGATATTTGCAGGTGATTCTGGTTACCCCAACCTCTCATGACCCCTGTGCGGAATCCCAGGACAAGGGCAGAGGAATGTTACAATGAGACACATGGGCGAACAAGAAGAATCATAGAGAGGACATTCGGCCTCCTGAAGGCTGGGTTTCGTTCCTTCCATCTGACAGGTGGTTCCCTGTGCTACTCACCCAAGAAGGTCCGCCAGATCATCGTGGCATGCTGTGTGTTGCACAACCTTGCCTTACGTCACCAGGTGCCTTTTCTACAGGAGGATGAGGCTAGAGATGGGCGTGTGGCAGCAGTGGACCCTGTGGACAGTGAAGAAGAGGAGGCTGAGGATGAGGATGAGGACAACAGAAGTACAATAATTCGTCAATACTTCCAATGACACACAGGTAAGACAGTGTAACTTCACTTTTAATTGACAGTTTTGTGTTCGACATTGTCACTGGCAGGCTGATTTTCCCACTTCTATGGCCACTTACTGTACCCTTTGGCATCTCTATTTGCAGATATTTGTGCCCCACTATCGCTCCTGGAGTGTTGACTGCAGCCAAGTACAGGTCATTCATATGTATACATTACTATACAGTTGTATTGCAGTGTTTAAAGCTTGTTAAAGGAATACATAGTTCATTCATTTGACAGACTCCATACTTGTATTTTTTCAAATGGTGTATATTTAAGTGCTAATAAGTAGAGGGGAATGTGCAATGGGCTGGGGTGATGGTGGAGGAAAGTCCAGGATAGAGTCCAGGTGCATTGTCCACGGGGCATAGGAAGTGGAGCAATGGCAGTTCAAGGTGGACAGGGTGACAGGGTGGGACACAAGGGTGACAATCAGGAGAGTCTTATTTCCTGGTGGAGGTCTTAGCAATAGTCTCTGGCTTCTGCCTGGATCGCAGAGAACGTTTGAGGGTTGGATCTCCTTCTGCAGGGGGAGGTGTGCTGGTGGCCTGTTGGTCCTTTAGGGGGACCTCCTGTCCAGTAGCGGCAGCGGAGGCGGAGGGCTGTTCATCAGTTTGGCTAGTGGTAGGGGCCCGGTGGTGTGCCACTGCCTCCATCATAGTGTTGCCCATGTCTGCCAGCACCCCTGCATTGGAGACCACGGACATCAAGTCCTCCCTGATCCCCAGTATTGTCCCTCCTGCAGCCGCTGTTCTCCTGCATCTTGTCCAGTATCTGGTCCTTCGGCTCCTAGGAATGGTGGTATGCTCCCAGGATCTTGGTGAGTGCCTCCTGGAGAGTTGGTTCCCTGGGCCTGTCCTCCCCCTGTTGCACAACAGTCCTTCCAGCTTCCCTGTTGTCCTGTGCCACTGTCCACTGAACTGTGTGCCCACTGCCATTGACCCCAGGTCCCTGATCGTCCAGTGTTTGTGAGGTGGCCTGGGTCCCTGTAGTGGTGGACACACTGCTGATTGACGTGTCCTGAGGACAGAGGTATGGGCACGCTGGGTGGGTACTGTGCTGGTGTTTCCTGAGGAGGGAGGCTCTGTGGTGGTATGAGACTGTGTCTGGGTAACCGACTGTCCGGAGATCCCTGATGGGCCAGGTTGGTCATCCAGATCCAGGCGTCCAGAGCTGCTGTCATCACTGTGGGCCTCTTCGGGGGGGACTGGATGTTGCTGGCACCTCCTCTTCGGTGATATTGTCTGGGGGACCTGTGGGGATGTAAATGCAGTGTTATTGTTTCTGCGTGTCACATCTTGTGCAAGGGTGTGTTGCCCTGTATGGTTGTTATTGCCCTGGCAGCTGTGCCGTGTGTGAGTAGGTATTTGGTGGGCTTGCTGTTTCCCTCTAGTGTGCATGCTTTAGTGATGGGTGTCCATGCAGATATGTGAGGGGAATCCATGCATTGGTAGAGCATGCAGGGCTTGCTATTGGTTGGGGTGGGCTGTGATGGTGAGGTGTGTTGGAGGTGGTGGAGTGATGGGAGTGAGGGTAAGGGTGGGGGTATGTGAGGGCAAGCAGGTAGGGGGAGTGATAGTAATAGATATTTGACTTACCAGAGTCCAGTCCTCCTCCTGCGCCTGCCAAGCCCTCAGGATGCATAATTGCCAAGACTTGCTCCTCCCATGTTGTTAGTTGTGGGGGAGGAGGTGGGGGTCCACCGCCAGTCCTCTATACAGCTATTTGGTGTCTTGCTGCCACGGAACACACCTTCCCCCATAGGTCGTTCCACCTCTTCCTGATGTCATCCCTTGTTCTGGGGTGCTGTTCCATGGCGTTGACCCTGTTCACGATTCTCCGCCATAGCTCCATCTTCCTAGCAATGGATGTCTGCTGCACCTGTGAGCTGACTAGCTGTGGTCCTACCCAGATGATTTCCTCCACCATGACCCTTAGCTCCTCCTCTGAGAACCTGGGGTGTTGTTGTGGTGCCATGGGTGCAGTGTGAGTGGTGTGGGTGAGGGTGTGTAGGGTGATGTGTTGGGGTGTGTGATGTAAGGTGTGTGGATGGTGTATAGGTGATAGTGGTGTGTGGCTGTGATCTTGTCTGTGGTCTTGCCATCTCTTGTGGCACTTGTTTGTAGTCATAAAGGGTTGTGGGTAATGTGGGTGTGTGTTTTATAGTGGTGTGGGTGAGTGGGTATGTCGGTGTGGTGTGTGTATGGGGGTCAGGTGTGTGTTATTTGAATTGTCCAATGCAGTGTTGTTTTGTATGTGTGTGTGTGTGTGTACTTTGAGCGCAGTGGTATGTAGCGTCAATGGTTTACCGCCATTGAATGTCCGCCGCCGTGATTCGTAGGTCATAATGTTGTGGGTGTAGTTCTGTTGCCGTAACGGTGTGGGTTTAGATACCGCCAGTTTTTCACTGACCTTTGGCTGGCGGACTTGTGTGTGGGGCTGTACAGTGACGGATTGCTCTGTGTGTGTCATTATATGGGTAGCCATAATCCGCTGCAGCGGTGGTATGTTGGCGGCAGTCAGCATGGCGGTAAGCGATACTTACCGCCAATGTCATAATGAGGGCCAAAATGTTTTTTACTTTACAACCTTTTCATGTTTAAACAAATCTGAATATTTACATGTATAAATAAAAATCATATGTTTGACCCAGATTACAATTCTTTGAATCTGTGCCTAGGCAGTGGTAAGGTCAGCACAACAATAACTTTAATCATACCAGTGTCAACTAGCTTTGGCAAAACCAATAGATCAGCAGCTGGCTGCCGTCAAATTATCTTTGTCAATGCTTATTTTTTTTAACAATTTTGTGGAAATGTTTTTTACTAGAAGATTTAAAAAGTGAACACCTGTGTTGGCACAGAGGTGAGCAATGTGCATGCATAGGAGGCCAAACAGCAATGTTTGATGTGAACCATTGCTATGCCTGTAGACTAACAAGCAAAAGTGACATGAAAATCTCTCATGGGACTCAGATTGCACAGGTGTGTGAGTTACAGTCTCTCATGTGATGGATATTTTTAAGATGACTGAGAAGCCAAGGAAGTTACCTATAATAAAACAATTCAATTTTTGTGAAGCCCATTTGGCCACACAATGAGGGCCAGGAATTGGTGACTGAAATTAAGTACTTTTATTACCAATTATTAGTAAATCCAGTATATATTCATGTGAAGAGAATATGAAAAAGATATAAGATTACAGCTGGCAAGAGAACTATCACAATGGGTTCAGTCTCAGTAGAATAAGATACAAAATAATCATAGACACAATACAGAAACTGAGAATTAGAAGTATGTGTTCCTTAAAGAAACTCCAATTCTTTCTCCTGAAAATTAATAATTCTAAAGTAATCTAGTCAGAGTTCTAAATAAAACATTAGGATAGTTAGGATGAAGTCTTAGAAACATTTGGAAATGAGAGAAGGTGTCAGTATAGTGAAGACTCCAGTAGAATTCTTCCAGAATTGGAATAACTGTTCAGTATAAAGCTTCACACTTGAAAGAATAAAGGAGCAGAGAGGTCTATAGCCCTCAAAGGCTAAGGGAATCTGCTCTAACTTCTGATGGAAATAACATTCATTAAAACAAATAGAACCTTCAGTAAAAATTGTATCTCCTCTCACCACACCAGGAACCAATAATTTTTCTTCTTGTGGAATGTATTTGCAACATCACCTGAAGTTCCTGTTCCACATAACTTGGACAGTTACTGCAACCTTGAACATCGCCTGTTCCTGATACATGATATGTAGGAGGCTTCATTTTCTCATTAGGTCTTCACTTTTCTTGCTAAGATTTCTCTTGTCAGGCCATCCTATCAATAAACTAATACATACAATACTCCTTTCTATAGCTAATGCAACCTCGATAACATACCTGCAAAAGAAAGAACACACTAACAAAGCAAAATACATTTCAAAATTAAAACTTTTTAATCAGGCTAACTTTAACTAAACATTTAGGCCTCACTATGACCTTGGCGGAGGGGATTACTCCACCCCAAATGTGACAGACATCCCATCCGCTGTGTTACACGTTCCATAGGATATAATAGAACTTGTAATACGGCGGGTGGGATATCCATCACATTTGGGACACAGTAATACCCTCCACCAAGGTCGTAATCAGGCGCTTAAGGTGAATTTCAAATATATGATCATACATGCAAACAAAGAAATTTCAAAATACATGCAGAATATGAACCAAAGAATGCATGTTTACTTGTGCCAATACAAATTAAAGTGTAAATATGAATATGAATAATAAATACATAAAAGCAATTTCAATTAACATTAGTGCACACGTTTATAAAGCTTCAGTTTCTCAGCAGCTACATTTCATTAATGCGTTTAAATGTTCACACACGTTAATATTGTTTAAGGCACACAGTAAATCTAATGTATAAAATAAATGTGAAATTGCACAATGACGTGTTAAGAATGGAGTCTAAATTGTGCTACTCCACAACCAAATGAATACATATGATAACACAAAAAGAGATGTTGATATTTTTTTTATTTATTCTGTGAATGCATCTTTGTTAGGGAATTTAGATCAGTAGAATGTAGTGGTATGGTTTATCATTGATTTACTATGTTGTGATCTAGTTCCGTGTAACAATCACAAAGGTCTGAGAAACTCTGAAACATTAATGTATTTCCTTTTTTTTAATCAGATTGCAGTACACAGTAAACATGACACAGAACGATCTCTGCTATTACCCAATGGAACATGATGCTTATTGATGCAGAGACATATCCACTTCTCCATTGAATCACTAAGACTTGATAATGCACAGAAGCAATGTTAAACAGATCAATAATTTGTATGAAAAGTCCACAAATGTAAAGGATATGCTAGTAAAGTTTAAGCAATCTGTAACCTTTTTTGTAATCAGCACCTGTTCCTATATATTTCAACTTTTACAGCAGCCAGTTGTAATGTGGAAAACCACACGGTTACAAAATAAGCATCTGAACTGTTTGTAATAGGCTAAAATAGGTGAGCTGTGCGTGCAGTTCTTAGGCCTAACTTAGCAGTTTTTTAGATTTTTGTAGATGAAGGAAACATTGATGTTTGTGTATCCTGATAATTTACAGAACTAAACTGTGAGTTAAGATTAGTAAAAGCCATTTGCAAAACAAATTCAGGGGCATATTTATACTCTGTTTGCGCCGGAATTGCGTCGTTTTTTTTACGCAATTCCGACGCAAAACTAACTCCATATTTATACTTTGGCGTTAGACGTGTCTAGCGCCAAAGTCCATGGAGTTTGTGTCATTTTTTAGCGTTGATACCTACTTTGCGTTAATGATATGCAAGGTAGGCGTTCCCGTCTAAAAAAGTGACTCCGAGGCATGTGCGTCGTATTTACACTCCCGGGCAAAAATGTCGCCCGGGAGTGGGTGGGTCAAAAAAAATGACGTCCAGCCGCTTTTGCGTCGTTTTTTAGCGCCTGATCAGGGCAGGCGTTAAGGGACCTGTGGGCTCGGAAGGAGCCCAGAGGTGCCCTCCCATGCCCCCAGGGACCCCCCCTGTCACCCTTGCCCACCCCAGGAGGACGCCTAAGGATGGAGGGACCCATCCCAGGGAACATAAGGTAGGTTCAGGTAAGTATTAATTTTTTTTTTTTTGTGGCATAGGGGGGCCTGATTTGTGTCCCCCTACATGCCACTATGCCCAATGACCATGCCCAGGGGACAGAAGTCCCCTGGGCATGGCCATTGGGCAAGGGGGCATGACTCCTGTCTTCGCTAAGACAGGAGTCATTTCAATGGGGGTTGGGAGTCGAAAAAAATGGCGTAAATCGGGTTGAGGCGATAATTTTGCCTCAGCCTGACTTGCCCCATTATTTTAGCCGGCTAACGTCATTGAATAAATACGGCGCCCGCATGGCGCTTAAGAATGGCGTTAGCCGGCGTTAGATTTTTGGACGCACAACTGCGTTGGCGCAGTTGTGCGTCGAAAAGTATAAATATGGCCCTCAGTGTCACTTAGGAAGCATTGCAGCTAACGCTGAAGAGCCCTGGAGGTTTCAGAAATGTAGGATTTCATTTGGTCAGTGAGGAAAGATTGACTTGAGTACTTTTCTTACTTTTAAATTTCAAATCACAACATGCAGGACCATAACTATAGAAAATGAGAACAGAGAACTGAATCAGAGTACTCCTCAAAGTATCTGTTGAACTTCTACCCGACTACTTAAGTAGCTCAGTGGGGAATCTCCTCTTTTCAATACAAACTTGAACATTTTGGATCTGGTTCAGAAACAAATGTAAATTACCTCCTACAGTTTATGGAGCTCTCCACAAGTCAGAGGTGTCACAAAAATCGCAATGCCTATGCATGGAAATTAATACAAATGATAGATTTTCATGCATACATTTAACCCTAAATTGACAATTTTTTTGTACAGCTGTATAGTCTCCCAGTTTATGATTGATGTATGGTGCAAATGTTTCCTAACTTTTTTTCTTTTCGCAGGAAGTATTATTCCCACCACTAGAGAACATTCTTCCCTAAACACTACAAAATGTGGCATGTTTGTGGGTCCCCCACAACTTAATGTATATTCTTTGTTGGCGCATATTTTGGGTTTGAAATCCATTTGGGAAGTTTATGAATACCTGCAAAGTTATGACTTTGTACTTCCCCTCTGCATTGCAATGGGCCTAACCCAGAGAACACTAATTTATGTTCCCTCTGTGGCCCCTTGATAAAGTACTGTGTAAATTTCCACCGCACTGGCAGATTTTCTATGATACTAAGATCTGTCTGCAGGGATGAATGTCAAAAGATCATGATTATTAAAACAAACGTTTTCTTTTTGGGGATCTTCATTGATAATTAAAAGCAGTGATTAGTCCTGCTCACGTGGGGGCACCTTTTCAAAGTCACCCTTTGTGCAGTATCTTCACCTTTTTTCTGAAAGTCCGGGAGGCACATGTGTTAAAACATTTACAGTTTTGCAACTTAAAATCACACTAAATTGCCAATACTATTAATTTACTTTAAGAGATGGAAGAAAATACAGAAATCCTTGGAAGGTCACTAAACTAAAAGAAGGAAAAGAGGTTTTAAAAATATCCTTCACAAACCCTTTTCATTTTATTTTAAAGTGACTTAAAGGCAAGGATAGGGCAATGTAACTGTTTATGCTGCAGCCATGTTAAGATGACAATCAAACTCTACTCCTTTAATGTCACCCTGATCTCCAGTGTTTGGTCATGCCCTGTAGGTGGCAATTAACTCATTTTTTTCTGTCTCCTGTTGACAAGATCTTTGAGCATTAAGAGTCAAATTTTTAAGGGTTTTGGCCTCACTTCAGATTAATTTTAAAAGTGGACTATGTTTCTGTAATTTGCTGACTGGAAATATTTCTTTTTTTCACAAAATGGCATCTCTTTTTGTGAACTGCCCAGATTGTGGCAGAAAAATGACTAAAACAGACCCCCATCAGATCTGTATCTATATCTTCTAGAGACTCATGGCCCCAGACGATGCTGTCACAGCAACTCCCTCTTCAGGTGCACTGTGAGAGAGCATGAAAAAATGTCATTGTCAAGTAGAAAGGTGAAAAAGGCAGGAATCCTTCTCTGGAGACAAACCTGTAGATTGAGGAGAAGCTACTCTAGCTACCTGTTCTCCCTCTCTGAGGCTCATTCTCTGGAGGGGGAGATCCAAAAAGAGAAGGCAAAGTGAGAAACGACATCTCTGTTTGATGTCAAGGACATTAACAACAAGGAGAGGTGCCACACCTACATGTTCACTTTTGAGAGCCGAGTCGATATCAATGACTCCTACGATGTCGAAGAGAAGAAGACAAGCATTATTAAGTGGTTTATGTACGTTGAGACATTCGTTCTCAAGACATGATTCAATATCAAGATGTTCCTACAATGAAGAAAAGAAGACCGCGGAGTGGCTTTCGAGGTCGAAAGCATGCAAGCTACTTTAGAATCTGACTTTGAGTGCTCCAGAGCATACTCACCTTGTAGACCATCTCCACTAGTCAACATACTGGTTTCATTTTCTCCACCACCTCAGCTGCCTGTGAAGTCTCCTCCTCCTTCTCCAGTATCAGTATTTCCTGTGGAAATTTCAGTAAAAATGTCTCTATCCACACCTCCTAGGCTTCCACAACCACTTGCTCCTTTGGTACCTATACTAAAGTTTTCCAGGCCTCGATCCAGTCATAACAGAACCCGCCATAGGTCTAAGTCATAGTCTAGGGCTCACTGTCAGCAATACCATTTCAGTTCATCCAGGTTATTGTTTAAGATGAAAACGGGTTTCCACATCCCAATGAAAGTCCTCAAGCTGCCACCACAGGTCCTAATATGCTGAATGATATTCACCTACTCTAATAGACTCTCCTCCTGTGTGGACATCTCTTTTGGATGACATTAATACCTTCCAGGAGGTTCTTATAAGAAGTGTCATCAGAGACATTGCATCATTGTTCCATTTCAAGATCATTATTACTTTTGGTCCCAGGTCTTATTGAATCTGCCATGGACCTGTTCCTGATTCCAGCTTGTGTTAAGGCAGCTCCTTCTCATGTGCAGAAGTGATACAGACCGCCTGACCTTGTTCTTCCTCTCGGATCCTTCACCTGACTCCATTGTTGTCCCAGGCGCTCGCAAGCATCACACTACTGCACCTTCCGCTACAGTTCCTCCAGACAAGAAGAGCACATAATTGGATTTGATGGGCAAAATGTTATGTGGCAGATATGCCACCACTATGAAAGCAGTAAGGTACTTCTGCCCTCCTAGAAAGGTATGATAGGTCACTCTGGGACTCACTACTGCAGTTCATAGATGAAATGCCAAGAGACAGTGGTGAAGACTTCAAGAAATCATAAACAAAGGTATGATAGCATTCAATCTTGTCATCAGTGTTGCAGTGGATCCATCCCTTCTAGCAGTCCATTCTTACTGGCGTGGCTCAGCCTTACAACCCTCCTCAGGGCCCAGACTCACTGACTCAAACCTGAAGCAAATGGTGGATTTTACACCTTCTATTTTCAGGAAACACATTGTTTGGCTCACATACTGATGACAATTTGTCTCGTATGAAAATAGGATTAGACACTTTGTCGGCGGCAGAGTGGAGAAAAGAACGGAATTTAGGAAACATTATTACAGACCATCTGACCACTGATACTTTCCTCAGAGGGTTCAATCCCCTCACTGCCCTCATCGTTAACAGCTACAACAGTAGAGGAATAAACAGCAGAGGTGTAATTCCAGAGGCAAAGGAGGTTACTAGCAATCTGCCTCAGCCACTAAATGTGCCACCAGTGGCAAACAATGAGTTACCAATTCCCCCCCTTGTGTTACCCATTAAGGAAGGTGGAAGCATTACATCTTACCTTTAGGAGAATCATAACCGGTGATAAATGGGTTCTGAATATTGTGGAAAATGGACATTGTCCCAGATTCAAATATCCTCCACTAGTAACCCCAATAAAGAAGTTACCCCTTTTACATTGGGAACAACTTCAGCAAGAAGTCTCTATTCTCTTGCAAAAACAGGCTCTGGAAAGGGTACTAACACTATTGAGGAATATTAATTTATTTATGTTACTTTCTTTCAATGAATAAAAAAAACCAAAGATCTAGATCTGAAAAAGGCTAAGAAGTGAATTTGCAAAAAAACTTTCAGCATGTTTGTTCTACATTAAATCTATCCCCAGCTCGATCTGGCTATGTTCAATAGATCTGGCAAAAATGCTCAAACTAACTAAAATCACCCCTGCTCCCTACATCTCCTTGCACAATATCTCTCTTTCAATCCATCCATTTCTTCCTCTCCTTCCCTCCTTTCTCTTTTCTCCCTCTCTTCCCCTTCCCCAACCCCTTCCATTTCTCTCTCTTGTAGCCTCCCCATGCCTGCTGCTATTAACCCCAGGGAGCTGGGGAACATTTCAGGGGCAGAAGGATAACCCTAGACTTTCAAAACTGGTGTCTAAGGGTTCCACCTGTAGGAGGCTGGCCTGGCTTGTAGTGGGTACCAGAGGTACTTACACCTTGTGCCAGGTCCAGTTATCCTTTATTAGTGTAGAAGAGGTGTTTCTAGCAGCTTAGGCTGATAGAAGGTAGCTATGGCAAAGCAGCTTAGGCTGAACTAGGAGACATGTAAAGCTCCTACTATACCACTGGTGTCATATGCACAATATCATAAGAAAACACAATACACAGAAATACTAAAAATAAAGGCACTTTATTTTTATGACAATATGCCAAAAGTATCTCAGTGAGTACCCTCAGTATGAGGATAAGTTTTATACCCAAGATATATGTACACAAACCAAAATTATGCAGATAATAGCAAAAGGAAGTAATGCAAGCAATGTAAAGCCATATACTCCAAAAGTGGAATGCAAACCACAAATGGACCCCAAACCTATGTGAGCTTGTAGAGGGTCGCTGGGACTGTAAGAAAACAGTGAGGGTTAGAAAAATAGCCCACCCCAAGACCCTGAAAGGTAGGTGTAAAGTGCACCTACTACCCCCAGAGAGCACAGAAGTCGTGATAGGGGGATTCTGCAAGGAGAACAAACACCAGCAATGCAACAACAGTGGATTTCCAGACCTGAGTACCTGTAAGACAAGGGGACCAAGTCCAAGAGTCGCAACAGTGTCGAGAGTGGGCAGGAGCCCAAGAAATGCCAGCTGAGGGTGCAAGGAAGCTGCCACCTGTCAGAAGAAGCTTAGTGTTCTGCAAGAACGAAGAGGACTAGGAACTTCCCCTTTGGAGGATGGATGTCCCACGTCGTGAGGAAGCTTGCAGAGGTGTTCCCATGCAGAAAGACCACAAACAAGCCTTGCTAGCTGCAAGGGTCGCGGTTAGGGTTTTTAGATGCTGCTATGGCCCAGGTGGGACCAGGATGTCGCCACTTGGATGAGGAGACAGAGGGTGGCGCCCAGCAAGTCAGGGAGCCCTCACAGAAGCAGGCAGCACCTGCAGAAGTACCTGAACAGGCACTTAGAAGAAAAGTGAACTGGAGTCCACCCGAAGTCACAAAAGGGAGTGCCACGACGCCGGAGGACAACCCAGAAGGTTGTGCACTGCAGGTTAGAGTGTCAGGGACCCAGGCTTGGGTGTGCACAAAGGAAATCCTGGAAGAGTGCACAGGAGCCGGAGCAGCTGCAAATCACGCAGTACCCAGCAATGCAGTATAGCGTGGGAAGGCAAGGACTTACCTCCACCAAACTTGGACTGAAGAGTCACTGGACTGTGGGAGTCACTTGGACAGAGTTGCTGAGTTCCAGGGACCACGCTTGTCGTGCTGAGAGGGGACCCAGAGGACCGGTGATGCAGTCTTTTGTTGCCTGCGGTTGCAGGGGGAAGATTCCATCGACCCACGGGAGATTTCTTCAGAGCTCCTGGTGCAGAGAGGAGGCAGGCTACCCCCAGAGCATGCACCACCTGTAAACAGTCGAGAAAGCCAGCAGGATGAAGCGATACAAGGTTGCTAGTAGTCGTCTTGCTACTTTGTTGCGGTTTTGCAGGCGTCCAGAGCAGTCAGCGGTCGATCCTTTGGCAGAAGGTGAAGAGGGAGATGCAGAGGAACTCTGGTGAGCTCTTGCATTCGTTATCTGGTGAGATCCCCAAAGCAGAGACCCTAAATAGCCAGAAAAGGAGGTTTGGCTACCTAGGAAGGAGGATTGGCTACCAAGAGAGGTAAGAGCCTATCAGAAGGAGCCTCTGACGTCACCTGCTGGCACTGGCCACTCAGAGCAGTCCAGTGTGCCACAAACACCTCTGTTTCCAAGATGGGAGAGGTCTGGGACACACTGGGGGAGCTCTGGGCACCTCCCCTGGGAGGTGCAGGTCAGGGGAGTGGTCACTCTCCTTTCCTTTGTCCAGTTTCACGCCAGAGCAGGGCTGGGGGATCCCTGAACCGGTGTAGACTGGCTTATGCAGAGATGGGCACCATCTGTGCCCATCAAAGCATTTCCAGAGGCTGGGGGAGGCTACTCCTCCCCAGCCTTCACACCTATTTCCAAAGGGAGAGGGTGTTACACCCTCTCTCAGAGGAAGTCCTCTGTTCTTCCTTCCTGGGCCAGGGCTGCCTGGACCCCAGGAGGGCAGAAACCTGTCTGAGGGGTTGGCAGCAGCAGCAGCTGCAGTGGAGACCCCGGAAAGGCAGTTTGGCAGTACCCGGGTTCTGTGCTAGAGACCCGGGGGATCATGGAAGTGTCCCCCCAATGCCAGAATGGCATTGGGGTGACAGTTCCATGAACTTAGACATGTTACATGGCCATGTTCGGAGTTACCATTGTGACGCTCTACATAGGTAGTGACCTATGTACAGTGCATGCGTGTAATGGTGTCCCCGCACTCACAAAGTCTGGGGAATTTGCCCTGAACGATGTGGGGGCACCTTGGCTAGTGCCAGGGTGCCCACACACTAAGTAACTTTGCACCCAACCTTCACCAGGTGAGGGTTAGACATATAGGTGACTTATAAGTTACTTAAGTGCAGTGGTAAATGGCCGTGAAATAACGTGGACGTTATTTCACTCAGGCTGCACTGGCAGGCCTGTGTAAGAATTGTCAGAGCTCCCTATGGGTGACAAAAGAAATGCTGCAGCACACAGGGATCTCCTGGAACCCCAATACCCTGGGTACCTCAGTACCATATACTAGGGAATTATATGGGTGTACCAGTATGCCAATGTGAATTGGTAAATTTAGTCACTAGCCTGTTAGTGACAAATTTGGAAAGCAGAGAGAGCATAACCACTGAGGTTCTGGTTAGCAGAGCCTCAGTGAGACAGTTAGGCATCACAGAGGGAACACATACAGGGCACATACTTATGAGCACTGGGGCCCTGCCTGGTAGGGCCCCAGTGACACATAGACTAAAACAACATATATACAGTGAAATATGGGGTAACATGCCAGGCAAGATGGTACTTTCCAACACCACCCTACTGAGGAAATGCCCGTCGGAATAAAAGACCTGTGGGCCTTTAAGATGCCTATTTTCACACAAACATAGCCAAATAAACATTGCAAATTTCTGAGGTATATAGTGAGAAGTGACCATGATGAATACAAAATCCTTTGGTTAGGTATAAGGTCTGCACCTAGGACGTTTTCAAAGTGCATGCTGGTTGCTGTAGCACATTTCAGATTTTTTCATACATTTATATATTTCTCTACTCCTATCTAGATGACTTGCTAATCAAGGCTTCAGGGTATCAGCAAGTGTGTTAACACTACCAGATTGCAGTTGAGGCCTTAAAGAGATTGGGCCTGGATATAAATCACAAAGCATTTAATTCCATTCTAGTAGAATCCCTTTCATTACCTGAGAGCAGTTTTGGGTACTGTAGTAAAAAGAGTGTTTCCTCCAGAAGAGAGGTTGATTATCTATGCTTCCGAATTGTCACAATCAGAAGAAAACAGCCCATCCAACAGCACAGCAAATATTGTCTGTCCTAGACACATTGACATTCTACATCTTTCTTTTTCCACATGTGTACTTGGTGTACTTGGAAATTAGACCTCTAAAACAATGTCTGAAAGATCAGTGGAACCAGTTCTCAGGTGTATGAGAAGACAACGTAACCCTAACAAAACATATAGAGCAATTACTCAGTTGGTTGTGTCTCCCAAAAAATCTACTCAAGGAAATTAGTCTTCATCAAGATATCTCCACACAGACAATAGTAACAGATGCCTCCCTCTCCGGTTGGGGTGTTCACATGGATCACCTTCAGATTCTAAAACTAAAGACTTTTTCCCATCCATGTAGACTAACACACTCCTTGCCTACACAGAAAGAACAACAACAATGCATTATATAAAATAGTAGGGAGGGATGAGATCCAGAACATTGTTCCTGAAAGCTCAAACAATCTGAAACTAGCTCGTGTCCAGAATCATCAGGATTGCAGTTGTCCCTCTTTCAGGCATCAAGAATATTCAAGTGGACACTGAGCAGAACCCTTCAAGAGAACCACATATGGATCTTAAACAATGCTGTTTTGCAAGACAAAAAAATACAATCTCCAAACTCCACCTCAAGGTTTTAACAACCAAACACTTTGTGGAAAGCCCTCTGGATTAACTGGTCAGGCAAATGTATTTCCGCCTTTTCTCCCATTTCCCTATTACCAACTGTGACTCACTCTAAGACCAGAATGATTCATATCGTCCGGGAGTGGCCTCATAAGTAGTGGTTTGTTGATCTTCTCTACCTCTCAAAACAGCCACACGGGAGGCTGACATGCAGACTGGACCTTCTAAACAAGTTTGGAGGCCAGATTTTGCACCCCAAACTTTAAAACATTGAACTTGGCAGGTTGGCTCGTGAACCCTTACAATATGGGCAATTGATTCTTTCTCATGAGTGCATGGATGAGTTGAAAGAAGCCAGAAGACCAACTACAAGAGCTTCCTACTCTTTTAAGCGAAAGAGCTTCAGAATTTGGTGTGCTTAGAACAATGTTAGTCCTATCACCTGCAAATAAGAGGGAGTGTTTCCATATATACTTAATTTGGACTAGGCAAAGCTGCAATTTTCCTCTATTAAAGTCCTCCTTGCAGCAGTCACAGCCTACAGAAAATGTTCTTTGCAAATGTAGTTTTTAGAAATTCATGTAGTTACAAATTTTCTGGAAGGCATTAAGAAAGTTTGCCCTCCTATCTGCAAACCTTCCCCTATATGGTAGTTGAACATTGTCCTCACATGTCTCATGGGCTCTCATTTTGCATCTATACATAATGAGCATCTACAAAATCTATCATAGAAACGTTTTCCCTGGTAATTATAACGTCTGCAAACAGGGTTATAAAAATGCAGGCTCTGTGTTCCCATGAACCATACACAATATTTCACAGTAATAGTGTGCTAACAAGAATCAAACCCAAATTGCTTCCTAAAGTGATTTCTGACTTTCGTGTTAATCAGATTGTTACTTTGGGTACATTTTTTCAGATTCCCTCCTCAAGGGCATAGATGTCTCTCTTGATGTGAGAAAGTTTTAACCGGACAAAACTAAAGACTTTGTCCAAACAATAGTTTGTCTAATATGGTCTGTTGCAAATGGGGTTTGCTGCATCTAAATATTTCCTATCTAGATAGATTTCTTCTTGCATACTCTCCCGCGATCATAAAACGAACAAACTTCTAACTTGTAAGCCAAAAGCCCATTTAACCGGGGTAAATTGGCAAATGCTGCATTACTGAAAAATATTACAATATCTGCAAGGCAGTAATCTAGAAACCTGTTCACACTTTTACAAGACACTATTGAATTGATGCAGATACTGGGGAATTTGCCCATGTAGGTCAATCCCCTTTGAGAAATCTCTTTGCTTAGTTTTATTTCCTTTTATCTATTTCCTTGCAGCTTCAGGGATGAACTAATCATTGTATTCACTACATATGATTATCAATGGAGTTTCCCAAAAGTTTCCTATCTGTTAGCCCAGTTCTCCTTCAGAGGAATCTCTTTTGAACTTAGAATCAACCCTCTCTCCTCTAAGATGTAAGACATACAATTTGATGTATACTTCCCATTACTTACTACATCGAAAACAACTGTTCTAACTGCCACCCACAGGGCATGATGGAACATTGGAAGTCACGGTGTCCATAAAGACGCAGAGTCCCATTGTCATTCTAATGTCTGCCGCCTATAAAGTTATGTTGCCCTATCTTTCCCTTTCATTCACTTTAATGGAAAACTAAAGGGGATGTTTTAAAATGTGGCTTTTCCTTCTTTTAATTACATTTTATTCCCAAAAATATTTGATTAGTTTTCTGCCTTTTACAACTCAGCAATAGTGATTATAATCGTTACACAATGTTCATGGCACTTTAATGGAACTCATAAACCCAGTCCCAGTGCATCAAATTCCCCCAGTTCCCTTTCATGTGAGGGTCTGAACATTTAAACCTAGGACAGAGTGCATTGAACTAAATTGTAGACTACTGCCTCAGATTCAGTGGAGTGTTTTCTCCCAGAGGGGCGACACAGCTGTGGAATTATGTGCTTCATAGTCTGAGATATCTCACTTCTGGTTACTGCGAGTAAGCAGTGAGTTTGAGGGATCATAGAGTCTTAGAGTAGCTGTTATCCATTAGGTAGCCCACTAGGAGTTGCCATGGACATTCATTCATATATATGGTCCATATTGTTTACAGTCCGGGGATCGCTGAGGTTTTTCATTTCTGTGCCAGGAATGGTTTTGCCACCAGGGGCATATAGTGAATTAGTCTTCAGCTGGTCTTGGTGAAGCCCTAGTACTCCACAGGTTGTAGGCCCAGGACAATAGTAATCTGTTCCTGAGGGAGGGGATAGCCCACAACTCATTTAATATGGCTAAGGATCTCCTTCCAGAACACTGTATCTTAGGGCATGACCACCAAATATTTTATATATCACCTTCCTGTCAACAGCCCTTCAAACAAAGCCCATGAGCAGACTCATACATTTGTTTCAGGCTCTTCAGAGTTATATACCACATCATCATTATTTTATACTTTAGTTCTCTATTCGGCACACTTTTGAACATTGCACATATATCAGACCACAGCCACTGCCACTGGGACAAAGGACACTGTTTCCCACAGCACAAGATGCCTAATTTTAAGAGTACAACATTTTACAGTTTTGCCACGTCATTCCTGGTCTTTCTGAAACAAGGAGAAGGTACTACACAAAACATGGCTTTGTAAAAAATGCTCTGTGATCCCCATACGTGGGCAGGACTATTCATCGCTTATGATTTCAATGGAGATTCGCCTTTAGGAGAACTAGGATTACAGCTATAAAGGCAATAACTGCGGACTTCACACTCTTAAATACCTTTTTTGTGTTGCTATCTTCCATTTAGATGTACAAAGATATTACTAAATCAGTACCCTAAAGTTGATTACTAGTTGACAGCCAGTGAGTTAAAGTCCATTTCAAACCTGTCAATGCTCCGATTCCATTGATAACTATTTGCAGAGTAAAGGAGGGAGATACAGAATAACAATCAAATGAGCGAACCCCGTACTTACCCCCAATTTGTCCATCATCTTCTCTGTTCTCAAGAAAGCTGTTGTTCTTCTAGTGCACAATACTGTTTTGAAGCATTCCAATACGAGTTAGACAGCTGTTGAACAAATCCACAACATATCTTATTCTATTTCTACTATAGAAAAATATGCTCTTGTTAGTTTATGTGTAGAATGTGGTGCTGTCTCAGAATAAATATGACATCATTTTTGAAAGGGGTCTGAAAGCAAACGGATAGTTATTTCCATGTGATGACTGGCATAGGTACCTACTGTGGTTACACTATCTCAGACTACTTGGGTGAATCCTAGGCCGGCTTTGGGCTGGTGGCACCCTGTGTGATAGTCTTTTTTGGCAACCCCATGACCACCTCCTCGGATTCACTCACTACCATCCGGCAAAAGTGCCCCTCATCTCTCCGTAGCCTCCCCTTTCACATACATTCATTTGTTTCCGATTTGAAGGACTTTTAAATACTGGCTTTACTAATGCTCTCAGCTATCCACATAAAATATAGTTCTGTTATTTGCAGCAGGCATATTAACCTGTTACGCTACTTTATGGCAAGTCAAAGCTAATGTTAGACAAAACTCTCCTCTCTCTTCCCAGCAGGAAGGTTAATTACAAGAAGTATCTTGACATTTTAATTGTTTCCTGAAGATTTGGACGCACAAGGAACTTTTCAGTAGGTGCTTTTAAATTGCAAGTTTCAAAAGTGATTGCTAAGCAAATCGCCCCCCCTCCCCCAATGAGGTCAGCATTCCCCCAACCCAGGTCAACATTCGGTGCGGCCGCACCGCTCGCACTGCCCTAAAGCCTGCCCTGGGTGAATCCCCTGAAAAGAGCCACAGGACTGTAGTGTGATTCATTAAGTTATTTTTTTAAACTTAATGGGGGTCATTCTAACAATGGCGGGCGGCTACCGCCGCCCGCCAGACGGGAACCGCCAAGCGGCCGCCATGCGGCCGCAATAACGCAGCCCCCATTCCAACATTCCCGCTGGGCCGGCGGGCGCTAACCATGTTAGCTCCCGCCGGCCCAGCGGGAATGAGGCCGCAACACAGGAGCCGGCTCCTAATGGAGCCGGCGGTGTTGCGGCGGTGCGACGGGTGCAGTTGCACCCGTCGCGCTTTTCACTGTCTGCCATGCAGACAGTGAAAAGCAGGGCGGGGCCCTGTTAGGGGGCCCCTGCACTGCCCATGCCAGTGGCATGGGCAGTGCAGGGGCCTCCAGGGGCCCCAGGACACCCCTTACCGCCAGCCTCTTCCTGGCGGTTTAAACCGCCAGAAACAGGCTGGCGGTAAGGGGGTCATAATCCCCAGGGCAGCGCTGCTTGCAGCGCTGCCCTGGAGGATTATCACCGCCAGGGGAAAATCGGCGGGACACCGCCGTCCCCAGCGGTAAAGCCGCGGTCAGAATGGGAAATGAAGCACCGCCAGCCTGTTGGCGGTGCTTCCGTCATTCTTGCCCTGGCGGTCCAAGACCGCCAGGGTCAGAATGACCCCCAATATCTTTTGAGTCCTGTGGTTTGTCAACCTCATTTAAACAGCTTAAAAGCAAAAAGCTTCAATGTGTTTATGACATTACAAACAATGCACAATATTTCACTTATTTTTAATTTTCCTTTAGCCTTTACAGCAGTGAGAACATACTTAAATATGATGGCAGATTGGCATTTTGTGTCAGAATCAGAACAATTTCAATGTAACATTAAGATTTTTTTAAGTGAAATGTTTGTCATTGTAGCATAAAGTACCTTTCTGCAGTAGATGCCAAAATCAGGACTACTTCTCCTAAAGAAGGATAATTTTGAGGTGCGAAACATCAGTTATTCGAACTTTTTGAGATTTGCGTTCTTGTAATTTACTAGTTTTATGTTAATGTTCTTCAGTGCAGCATTACAAGTTATCCATAATCCCGAAAAAAAAATATTTTGCTCTGCAAAGGAACGAAGTGTGGTGTTTGAGAAGGAAACCTTGCACAGTTTGTGGGTTTATCTATGACTTCGCTAACATGGACAGAGTCTACCAGGAAGTGCTAAATTTGCATAGGATTGTCATAGCAGTTAATAATCATGAGGAGAACAGATACTCATCTTGGCTTGAAATTGTAACTATTCAGTAAAAGAAAGAAATGCATTGTTCACTTAATTAAAACAATTACTATGATAAATATATTTGCAGCATACATTTTTATGATAAACAGTAACGAAAGAGCATCCACTATGCCAGGTTTTATCAATGATCGTGTGGTATCTGGTGTCAGTTCTCTTTGAATAAAATTCTAAATAATATGAAACGTATCCTGGCTGGATTTACACTTTCAGGTATTTTCCTATTAATGTTAATAATCTTTATTGTTTAGTTAATAAAAACCATAACAATCATCTGATAATACAACATGTTTAAAGATAAAACATTCTCTAAAATTCTATAAAATTCCGTAAATTCCTTGGCCATGAAACCATGCGAGGATCTAAAATCAGTTACTTAATTCTAAGATGCAAAAAAGTGCGTGATAAAGTATGCATCCCGGATGGTAGGTTTACGTCTTTGGTGTGTGCAGTCAAGAATTTGATAAATTTGCATATTGATTGTGCATCATTAGGATCAAACATTGACATCACAGCTGACCGACAGGAACGAGCCCATTTCTCATAAAAAGCGGTTTTAATAGTTGTCTGCGGGCTTCTTTTAAGGCTGGACCAATACAAATCAGGTGAACCATATCTTCTTTCGGGCCTTTGCATAGCCTGCAGGAAGTCTCTCCTCTATTAGAACATTGGAATGCTGGGGGCTCCATTGGAGACAATGGAGTGCTGCGGGCTTTTACTGGCCGGTAAAAGCCCGCAGCGCCAACATTCCAATGTTCGCTTTGTTCACAGCAACAGCTGTGATCATAGCCTCACGGAGCCCGAGTGGATTTAAATCCCCTCGGGCTCCGTGAACATTTTTTTTTTTAATAGAACATTCTGCCCTGTGTGGCAGAATGTTCTAATAACCTTAGAACCCGCCGTAGCGGGCTCTACCGGCTATTAAAGTCCCTCTCCCTTGTTAAATGCCCTAAACTTCGGCTCGGGCATTTAACGCGGGGAGCGGGCCTTTAATAGCCGGTAGAGCCCGCTATGGTGGGTTCTAAGGCTATATTCTTCCACGATGGTTGATCCGCTCTAGCAGGAGATGCTCCCAAACACATAGTCAAGAAGCGATGCTTGATGTGAAGTGCGAAGGTTTCGGCCAAGTATTGTGATGGGGCCATGGTGGTATAAGTGTGCATTACCAGCCAGGCGTGTGTGCGTTGCGCAAGTTTAGCTTTATCATCTAGAAAAGATTGGATACTTATTTCCTTTTTTATCGCTCGACACAAAAGGGAATCCCATAGGTACTTTGTTTTCGTCTCTTGCAAGGAGTTGTTCAGGTATCTGTTTTATACTGAATTAGGATTGCCGTTTACTGACCTCTATAGTGCCGCTACTAGTGGGCTGACAGTGTTTTTACTTATTTTGTACCAGGTCTTTATTGTGTGGGCCTTCCTGTCGAGCTGCTGTTGTGTTAGACCAAATTCCAGCCTTATCTGTGCAGGGGAAGCAGAGCGAGGAAGATTGAAGACTTGCTTATAGATTTTTATTTGCTGCCTTTCCAGAAGGCTAGCATCTTTCCCGTATTGGGCTGCGCTTCCGTATGTAATTGCTGGAAGGAATTTGGCCGACATAACCAACATTAGTGGTTTATATGATGGGCCCTTTAATCTTTTAGCAAGAGTGCAGAAAGCGAACGTCAAGGCTTTGGACTTCTGTAGAATATACTGGTTTTGTGGCACAAAATTGATCTTATTGTCTACTGTAAGTCCAAGATATTTGTAGCTGCAGATCGTATCGAGAGTGAAACTGTTTAATTTTATTTTGTTTGCAGGATTCAAAGAGCAGCCTATTGACATTGTTTTTGTCTTTGAAGTGTTAACATCTAGTTTGTTTGTCTTTGCAAATTCGCCCAAGGCAGTAACCAGTCATTGCAACCCTATTTTTGTGTGGCTTAACAGTCAATAGCAATGTCATCAGCATACGACAGATGTGTTATAGCCAGACTTCCCATCCTTGGAGAATGTGAGTTGGTTGCGTCTAGTTTTGCAGAGAGATCTGCCATGAAGAGGTTAAAGAGGTGCGGGCCAACACGCAGCCTTGCTTTAATCCTATATTTGTTGGTATTCTCCTGGAAACTTTTGAGCCGTCTGCTACCTTGATTCGTACCCAAGTTATGTCATACAGCAATTCTATACACCTCAAAATACGTTCTTGCAAACCCCAACTCCGTAGTTTGTTCCAGAGAATTGCTCTGTTCACACAATCAAAAGCACTTTTGAAATCCACAAAACATATGTGTAAATTTTTCTTAAGCACTTTGCTCGGTTGGCTATATCTCCTAGCGCAAGAATCAATCAATCAATCAATCATTTCATTTATATAGCGCACTATGTACCCGTCAGGGTTTCGAGGCGCTGGGGGGGGGGGGGTGAGCTGTTAGCGGTCGAAAAGCCAGGTCTTGAGGAGTCTCCTGAAGGTGAGGAGGTCCTGGGTCTGGCGTAGTGAGGTGGGGAGAGAGTTCCAGGTTTTGGCGGCGAGGAAGGAGAAGGATCTGCCGCCGGAGGTCTTGCGCTGGATCCTGGGGACGATGGCGAGGGCGAGATTGGCAGAGCGGAGTTGACGAGTGGGGGTGCAAAAGTTGAGTCTGGAGTTGAGGTAGGTAGGTCCGGTGTTGTGTAGAGCCTTGTGAGCGTGGGTGAGGAGTTTAAAGGTGATCCTCTTGTCCACGGGGAGCCAGTGGAGGTCCTTCAGTTGAGGGGAGATGTGACATCGGCGGGGTATGTCGAGGATCAGGCGGGCGGATGCATTTTGGATGTTAGTCACTGTGCCGTAGCCCTTCCGGAAACCAGTTTGATTCATAGGGACTAAGTTATTTAAATTGGACCAGGTGAGCAGGTCTGCTAGGATTAAAGAGGCAAAGTATTTGGCCTCACTGTCAATTAGAGCTATCAGCCTATAGCTAGCTGGGTTTGCCCTGCTGCCTCCTTTGTATATAGGTTTAATGATGGATCCTTTCCAACTATCAGGAATGGTACTGTTACGTTCGACTTCAGCATATAATATTGACAGAGTGGCTGACCAATAATCGAGATCCGCCTTAAATATAGCTTGGGGGAGACCATTAGGGGCGGGAGCCCCGTCCCTACGGCTCCTTCTGATCACCTGGGCTACTTTATTGCCACTGAATCTCATATCACTCTGAGGAACGTCTGTAGGTTTTAGTGAAGCCTTCAGTTGCTGATTTTCTACAGGAGGGGTTGGCTTAAAAAAGATGTCTAACAGGTAATCCACCCATTTATCTTCTGAAATTGAAGTACAGTTTATTAGGTATTGTGTTTGGAGGAAGAATGAGCACCCTAGGCAGAATTTAGAAGACGTATGCTGGCTTCCACACTCATGTGCAGAAATGGCAAAGAATATGGTAAAACAGCTGGAGACTATTACTTTTTGCTTCTCATGGACTGAGTCAGGATTATTCGAGCAGAACAGTTCTTCTTTGAGATAATTTTGGAAGAGTGACCCTTCACTTATGCAAGGTGAGGCCTGCTTCGCCCACTTCCTCACCAGTTGTACTGCATACCTTCTGCAGTTGATTTATAAAGACATGTGAGGTTATAAAGTTTTAGAGTCACAGTCAGGAAATCAGTGGCGGCTGGTGACATTTGAAAATGGTGGGGCATATAAATTTGGTATGACTTTTATGTAGTAAGTGAAGCAAGCAAGCCTAATGGACAAACGTAGGGGTCCAAGGTGAGTCCTTCTCCCAAGAAAAAAAAAATGAAAAAAGAATGACAAATGGAGCATTTGAAAGCAAATGAATTTAGTGATAAAGCCAGGTTGATAAAGCAGTGGAAACGCATAGTCTTGAAATACTAAACACAATTAAAAACTGCCCAATAACTTACTGCATTAATACGTTCATCAGTTACTTTAATGTGAAAATTGTACCAATGCCACAACTTCAGGCCCTTTAAAGTGTGTGCTTGCCCAGTGTCTTGCACTGCATGCAACATCAGCTTTGGAAGAAAATGCTCTAACCAGGCATCAGGAAGCACCCACAACTGATGGCTGCAATCAATTGTACAGAAACATGTGCAGACAGATCTTTAGGTGGGATGAAAACAGTGGGGGCTCTCTGAAAGGGGACATGTAAAATACATTTCTGTGGTTCCCGTAGTGTGTCACCTAGCCTGTATTTTGGTTTCTCTCTAAGATGTTATTGCATTCAGAAATATGACACAACTGACATACACCTAAAACATGTCAGTACTATTGGCTTTGTCAATGATTGTTAGCTGTTTAAGATAAATGATTAACAACAATGATTAGTTATAAAAAAAATAACATTGGAAATGCTTCAATGCTGAAATTGTGAGACGGTGAATTAAATATTGTTGAGGCCTATGGAAGGAGTATGGCTTTCAGTTATGTGAGCTTTAAGTTAGATATGTGTGCCCTTTTTCTCTTCACATCTCATCCATCTGCACATTTTCAACCTCCTCTCTTTCCTCTTCAGCACCCTCTTTTCCCTCTCTCCTGAATGCACTCCCTCACACCACCCTTATTTTGCCACCTCAAACATACACTGCACTCATTCACATTTAAGCACTTTATTTCATTTTGCTTTTGCCTTCTAAATATTTTGATCTCTACGCACCCCTTCACACACATTTACACTGAATTTCATTTTCTTCTTGAACACATGACCATTTATCTGTGTGCTGTGCTGAGAGACCATCTCACTGTCAGGCACTTTGGGCCTGATTACAACTTTGGAGGAGGTGTTAATCCATTCCAAAAGTAACGGTAAAGTGACGGATATACCACCAGCAGTATTACGAGTTCCATAGGATATAATGGACTCGTAATACGGCTGGTGGTATATCCGTCACTTTACCATCACTTTTGGGACGGATTAACACCTCCTCCAAAGTTGTAATCAGGCCCTTTGTTTTGCCTTCAACCTCAGCACAATCGCTCTCATAAACACCAGGCACAGGTCAAAGTATGCACTACGCAAGAGTAACACAATGCACACAAACACAAAATGATGAAACAGTTAACTCTCTTGGGAAAGATTAACATTAAGTAAAACATGTGAAATAAGAGGAACTAAATGACTGACAAACATTAGCACACATTTTATCATTCATTGTTTGCATATCAATCCATGTTTGCGGCATTAATGTTAAGGGCATGAAGATAGGGCCAGTGTTAATGCCATACAGTAGATAACTGCTTTTAATGTAAGCACTTACTTATTTCTCCACTTGCACTTGACTCGAATATTTGGATCCTTTTCACAAAGAAACAAAAACCCTGCTCGTCGTTTGGAATAATTTCACAAGGAATAGATACAGCAGCTCCACTTCTAAAGGAGCCAGTGATCTGCAGCTAAGGCCCAGTGTCACATGTGGGAGGTTAGAGTGACAAAGGGTCTCAGTACAATAAAAAATAACACAAGATTAGCATTATACCATTGACCGTTACTGAAGACAAGGCACTAAATCACACAAAATCACACATGCTTGCTCTTACACCTAATCCTACTGCGTGACGAATGGGGAAAGGGTGGGCTCTATGCCTGTTATTGACAGATGGTTGCCCTCACGCAGGGATGAAGACTCCGATGCCCGAAATCATGATGCTAAAAGCGTCACTGACCTATAGTGGATACTGTCGTAGACAACAATTGAAATAAAGGCCTTTAGAGCAGTCAGCCCTGAGTCATGAGTCACAGTATAGAAAGCTGATTTACCGCATGGCTTCCGTCTCGTGCTTCAAAGCGAGGTGGGGCAGGTAGCCTGGGACAGACAGCCCAGACTTAAATGCATCGATTTGTTTAGAGATACAATCACATCTCTAAACAAATCATTCTAGTTCATATTTTTTATATTAATGTGTAGGAATTTCAGAGGGGCGCATCCCCTCAGCCCTAAAAGAGAAACTGCCCCTGCAGGAAACTGATTTATGTGCAATAACAGAGAGGTCTCCTCTTGTGCCTCGATGTGGAGGGGTTCTAGGGCTTGATTGACATGCTTCTACTGCTAACCAACCTAATCCATTTTAGAATGCTTTTTGTTACCAACGAGTGTGTTTGTTAACTTAATTTACCCTCTTCTCCTTTGAGTCCAAATCTTACATGAAGACTTGAACAGGGGCAATGGAGTTGAGTTCCCTGATCGGTTTGATGTAGTTGTAATACTTTTCTGGGCAATTTGCCTTTACTTATCCACTAAATGGCTGCCATTTGTGCCTGGAGACTGTACTAAATAGGCAGGAATGCAGCTGCATTGCAGCAGCAGTTAGGGGGAAAAGGTCGAACCAGTGATGCTGCAAAGATTGTGAAGGAGCAAGAAAGGTGAGAGGAGATAAATTGCCTGAACCCTGTGAGTGGTAACAATCTGGCAGATGGAATTTTGCCTGAATTCACCTCCTTTCACTTCTCTAGGGCTAGAAACCAGACCATCTAACCCTATTCCCCACCATGTACAACCTTAGCTCAAATCTGGGCCATATAGCAAGATGTACAATGATTAGTATCACTGTTTCAAATTATACTGTGATATAACATGAGCCAGAGAGGAATGCAAACAGCTCCACCTGAACAGAGCGTCTCTCTTAGAGCATGAAAATTAATCACTTCATCCAGGATGTTGAGGAAAAGATAGCAGAAAAAGATGTCCGAGTTTAAGGCTTCTTTTCTACTAAAGCGATTGGCGACATTACACTAAACAATTTGTAAAAAGATTTTTTAATACCGGACTATTTGTGCGCTGATTCCCTTGCAGATAACCCGACGTTTGTAATTAAGAACAATGAAGTCGAGAAAAATGTAGCTGTTTGCCCAGAAATATGCAATTTGGTCTTGTGAACATCATGATTTCACACCCAGTTCTTTGGTCACACGCAGGGCTGGTACATTTCTGTAACAAGTCAAGGCCTTCGGAGCCGTGACGCCAAATTACCGAACAAAAGGCTAGACAGCACATATATTCAGCGCTGATGAAGTATTCCAGCTGACAAAACTATATTTTTTCCGAAACACATTGAAATCATATAGGGGTCGCCCTGGCTTGCCTGTAAACCCTGGCACTGCCCTTGTGACACTTAGTTGAGAGGTTACAAATGTATAATACATGCTCATGAATTCTTTACAGAACAGTATCAGAGGCAGCCTAAGCTCACTTGACACAGTAGGCAGTTGAAACGTGCAACTGTTGCCTTTTTGTGTGGAAAAAGACATCACATTAGCAGCAAGCCCGGGCCTCGGACAGTATAAAGCACGAGGGCAAAAATGATCCGCTCTGCAATGCTTAAGGGTGCTTGGCAGCAGTGGCGGCTCCACTGCTAAGGCGGCGGAGCATCGTCCCACTGCTCTGAGTGAGCAGCGCAAAAAAAGGAAAAATAAAATGATAATGACGAATGTCATTATCATTTTATTTTTTATCCAGAGTCAGGGTGGGGCGGGGCGGGGCTGGCCTGTGTGACAGGGAGGAGGTGTTTGTGGCCGGACAAACAGACAGGGGCACTTAGCATTTCTCCACCCGGGATTATTGTACAGACGGGTGCAGAGCGTGTTCAGACCAATCACAACGCTGCAGTCATGCTGGTGACAGCACCGCTGTGATTGGCTTAGGGGAGTCTAGGAGCATGTGTTCTCTTTTATTTTATTTTATTTTTTATCCCCCCACCGCCCCTCTACCACGTTCAGTAGCAGCCGCCACTGCTTGGCAGACTTGTGGTATTCAGAACTGGATATATATATATATGTAACTCTGCAGGGCCCAGACAAACACTATCCTTATGAGTACCAGCGCATTATAAGGACTGGTCCCCGTCATGTGTTTAGAAAGTTTTGAGCGAGAGACTCAAAAAAAGTAAAAGTGTAGTTATAGTTGCCCCGTTATGCTTTATAACCTTCCTTACTATCACAGCCCACATTGAGTTAGAATAATCAATACGGTCAATGGGAAGTCCTCATAATTTAAAATATTTTATAACAGGGGGGTGATGTGTCTGCGTTTGTGTGCACACGCGCACCTTGTTCATACGGTGTTATGGCAGATTATCACTACAGTAAGTGTACTGCATTTGAAATGGCATGTACCCGCTCACAGCCAGATATAGCTGAACTTCCAGGATCTGAGTGCATATGAGATTAAAGACATAAGATAAGGCTCAGTGCCATCCATCAGTGCATAAACTGAAAGTCCAGTGAGAGAAAGCTGAGGTAGGGCGTGAATAGTGAGTGGATAGTAAGCAGCAGGAAGGTGCAGTAACATTCTGAACTCTGTTTTTAAGTTAGAGAACAGGATTCTACACTATTCGTCTGAATCTAGGCTCAGGGGGCACTATCTTGTGTGACATAGTCAGCTATTTTTGATTTTTTTAGGCAATAGCAGTTTGCATGCTAGAGTTTTTAAGCCTGTTCAGAAATGTATATTTGCATCTGAAAATATGGTTGTTTTTAATGTTCGCAATCCCTATGTTTCACAGCTTCATGTTATCCTCTCTTTGATTGACAATGTACATCTATGCCAGCTCTTGTTTCACTCATGTCCTCACTTCTTCAAGGCAATGATTCTTCCTCGGTGAACAATTCAACTGTTCCAACATTTAAACTAAGAATTAAAAACATAAATAATAATCAAAGGTTTAGTCTTCAGTGTGGCACAGCAGCTCTATAAAGTTTTAGGCCTGGCTCTAGAAAATATGGGGAAGAATTTAGATCTGGCAGTGAAATCGGACCGATGGTCTGGAATCACAGCTACGTGCCAAGAACTGGTGGGGGAACTTAAAAATCTATTGCAAAATTAGACAGCCCAGGGGAGTTCAAGAAAAGTAATCACTGGGTGGGTTAATAAGAAGTGCCAGTCAGCTAAAACTGAACCTATAAAGGCCAATAAAGCTAACAATGTAGGGTGAGTCCAATCTGCCAGAAGTGCCTATAAAAAGTGCCTAAACTCTGTTAAGAAAGAGTGGGAAACACAAAAATGGGAGGATATGCATGGGGAATTAAAGCATAAGGATTTTAGGCGATTTTGGCGGGTTGTTGCCTCGGGGTGCCCGGGGTCTAGGGGAGTGATAGAGAAAACCATTTCAGCCACACAATGTACTAGCCATTATAGTTGCTTATATGACTTCCAGGTAGAGAATGTGGATTTAGTGGGTCCTAGCCTTGTATGGTACCTAGTTCTCTAGGTACTGTAGAGTGTCCCATGATTACTATTCATGGGATGGTTAGCGCCAGTAATCGAATAGCCCCCAGAAAGGCACCCGGATTCAATAGAATTCCAGGAGACCTTTATCTTTCGGCACCAGATATTTGGACTCCCTATTTTGCAGTCTTCTTTGATGCTATCATGGAGGGGATGTCCCTTCTCGTGCCTTGGGCTGGCGCTTAAATAATTCCAATTTACAAGAATTGTTCCCCCCTACTTCCAGCAAATTACAGACCGATTAGTCAGATTGGCACGATGCAACAATTATTTGCTCATGTGATCTTCAGGAGACTGCACGGCTGGATGGAAGACAATATTGTCCCTAGTCCGCTCCAGGCTGGTTTTAGGCAGTCTACCTCTACTATAAACCAGGTATTCCGCCTCTGGCTTTTGTATTGGGAAACAGTTGTTCTGGAGGGTGCTAGCTTTATTTAATACTTGTTGACTTATGGGCTGGTTTTGATCTGGTTCCCAGAGAGACTCTGTGGCCAGTTTTGGTTGATATGGGAAATTTTGCACAAGTACAATATGGCAAACTAGGGGAGCTTTCGGTTCCTCTTCCTGTAAGAAAGGGTGTGAGACAGAATTGCGTTCTGGCCCCCACTTTATTTCGACTGTACATTAATTGTCTTAATGATTCACTTAATAACATTAGTAACCATGCCTCGCGACTAGTTTTGGCCAAAATACAGGCACTGATGTTTGTGGATGACACCCTTCTTCTGTCTAATGCAGCAATGGGCCTCCAAAGGACCCTAGATTGTTTTAAGGACTTTTGTAGGGCTGGGGGATTAGAAATTAATGTGAGGAAAACCAAAGGTATGTCTTTTAAACCCAGTGACAACTACTTATACCAATAGCATAAGTTGCGTCATACGATGCCACATAGATAAGGAGACAAGTAAGCACTGGCAATACCAATGTAAAGAGAAAACAGCATTACAGCAGTTTAGAACCCATATCCACCCTCAACCACAACATATGGATGTGTAGCAGAATACCTTACCCCTCGTCTTAATAGTAGGATGTCTCTGTGTCTCCATATTTTACATCCCCACGGTCTCCCTTACAGTCACCCCTGGGTCATCAACCTCACTTTCTAAAGAGGTTAGGATCGCGTCTGGATCACTAAAGATGGCACATATTTCTTTCCAGTCAGCTATGTCCTCCGATGCCTTGTAACCGTGCCGGTTTATTTTAATATGCATCTCTTCTTCTACAGCCCAATGCAAGATATCCCCTCTCCAGCAGGTATAGTCCTGGCCCTTGCGACCCATCCACGTTATGGCAATCCTATGCTTTGCTAACACCAATGAGAAATGCAGAAACTTATATTCCATCTTTCTACCCTTTGGGCGAGGAATATTGCCAAGGAGACAACTCTGGGACATCTGAACAAACTTTAATCCCACCACTCTTTGTATTTCAGTAATCACTTGCGTCCAGAAGTCCTGCACTTCCCTACAGTGCCACGCCAGATGCAAGAAATCCACCGCCCCACTTCCACACCTTGGACAAGTGTCAGAAAGTGCAGCAGAGATCTTCCGCAGCCCTCTATGAGTAACATAGGCTCTGTGAAGGAAATTATCATGCACTAATTTTAAAAAGGCATTACAAGAGACAGTGGGCCATATGTAAGAACACATTTTCCCATAGACATAGAATGGGTAAAAACGTTTGATACATCTGGCCCAGTGTGTGTAAGAGCATTTACTCAAGCCCAGTCACTCTCTGATAACGGGGTAATGGGGTCCTGGTCCCAAGCCACTCTGGCCCGTGGTGGTGGACCTATGACATCTGAGCGCATGGCTTTATACAATAAGGAGATCAGGTGACTGACTACCTGTGCCCCAGGTAAGGAGGACCCCCAGTGTGTGTGTTGTTATAGGTGCAGCAGTAAAAGTTAACCACATCTCACGTGCCATGCTCACCAGCCCTTTACATTGTAGGAATTGGGCCCGACCCAGGGAAAAGGTGTCTCAAGGTTCCTCGAAGGAGAGGAACTTTTTATTTTGGTATAAGTCACCTAGCAGCTCACAGTCCCCATCGCGCCATTGCTGAAAAGACATATTGTTCATCATGTGATGGACTGGTTTCAGAATTCACACTGGAAGTTCAGGATAGAAAGAAGCGCACTTAAGAGCATTGTGCACAAACCTATGCCAAATAATTGCAGTTTGCCGAACTAGATACTGGGCTGACTGCGCCATGATCTGTCCCTCCATCAGAAGCTCAGGCAATTATCCAATTTCCACCATCCTATCCAGAAGGAATTTCTCCCAGTTCTCGGCTGGATCCAGCCAGTGTGCAGCATGCTGAATATGTGCCACAAAATAATACAAATCCAACCTCGGAGCTTCCAACTCTCCCTCTTAGTATTGTCTTGTTAGTGTTGACAAGGCAACTCGAGGCCTTTTACCCACCCATAATAGTGAGAAAGAATAGAGTCTAGTTGTCGGAAATACCTCTGTGGGATAATAGTTAGAGAATTCTGCAAGGTATATAGGCACGTGGGAAGAACGACCATCTTGGAGATTGCCAACCGGCCCATAAGGGAAAGTGGCAATGTGTTCCAAAATGTGACTGACTTTTTGAGGCCCTCAATTACCCCCACCAGGTTGAGCGCAATCTGTGATTTACATGTGCGTGCAATTCTAATCCCTAAATAGTGAAAATCAGAGGTCTTGTAATGGAGTCCCGCAGCAGGAAGCTGTTCGGGGGGATGGAAGTCAGACCTGCAAGCGGGAAGACCAGTGACTTAGCTTTATTTAAGCGCAGCCCCGAAAAAGTGCTAAACTCTTCCAGGATGTGCAGCAAAGCTGGAACAGCATCTCTAGTGGAGGACAAATAGAACAAAGCATCATCCAGGTATGAGAAGACAACATGATGGTTAGATCCAGTCTGTGTCCCCCAGGATTGTAGCTCTCGCCTCACCCAGAGTGCCAGAGGTTCTATTGCAAGAGCGAATATTAGCATAGAAACCAGACATCCCTGGCGTGTACCCCTGCACAACGACCATGCTTCAGAGAGATGTCTCCCAACCCGGACACGGATGCGCGGTTCCGCATACAATAAGTGCACCCATCCGCAAAACTGATGGCCAAACCCCATAACATGCAGAACCTCCAGCAGATAGCCCCAGTCCAAAGTCTCAAATGCCTTTTCCAAATCAATGGCCACCAGGGCCATCTCATCCTGCCGGTATTGAACCTCATGCATCACATGAGGTAGCCTACGCAAGTTCAGACTTGTACTTTGGCCGGGGATGAAGGCGCATTGGTCTTCATGAACCAGTGAGGGCATATGTCCTGCAAGGCACATAGCAAGGGCCTTACAAAGGATTTTTGTGTCTGGGTTAATCTTTGTTAGAGGTCTGTAGGCCGACGTGTTAGTTGTATCTCTGCCCAGTTTAAGAAGCATGCACATTTCCCCTTCCCTCATAGACTGAGGCAACATGCCCAGCTTGTATGCCACCTGCAAGACTTCCAATAGTTGCGGTGCCAATGTCTCAGAAAGGCCTGATAATATTCAAGTGGGAATCCGTCACCTCCCTGGGCCTTGGAGTGCAGTAGGGCCAGCAGGGCCTCTCCAAACATCTCCAGAGTCAGTGGGCCATCTAAATGCTCAGCAACGGCTGGAGTCAATCTCTGCAGTCCCGCAGCCATCAGATAAGGGACATATCTAAGCATGGTGACTCTTGGATCTGCAGCATAGACCCTTTGTAAATGCTTTTGTAAGGTGTGCATTATCCCCACCCTGGATGTGATCCTATCACCATCTAAGTTGACCAGGCAATTAATGGGTGGTAAGGATTGCTCTCTATGCAATATCCAGGATAACAGTTTGTCAGACTTGCCCCCTTTCCTATGTAGTCTTTGTCGATACGTTTGCAAGGTATATTTCACTAACCGATCCCAGAGTTCACCTAACCTTCTACAACTTTGAGCCTCCCGCGCCTGAGTGTCTGGGGTAGCTGATGTAGCGCTCTGTAGTGCAGCAAGGGCTGCCTCCTCCTTTTGAATGTTAGTTTGCAAGTGCTGTCGTACACCACTTTGGAGGACTTTACATGCACCCCTCATAACTGCCTTTGAAGCTTCCCATTCTATGGACCTAGTGGAGGCAAATCCCCAGTTCCTTTCCATATAATCACTAAGGGCTTTTCCCAGGGCTTCACGACCAAGTGCATCCTCCAGAATATCATACGGCATCCTCCATCTCTTCCCCAATTGAGAGTAGTCTCCCCAGCACAACTTACAAACTACCGGGGAGTGGTCAGACAAGAACTGGGCCAAATGTGTTGCTTCAAGGTCCTCTAACCGGTATGGTCCAGCTACCAGTATTCTATCCAGCCGACTATAGGTGTTGTGGGTGGGAGAGTGACAAGTGTATATCCGGCTTTTGGGATGTGATAGTCTCCACACATCCCTTAAGTCCAGGTTGTGAATCACCTCGGAGAGAGCTTTATAAATGGCAGATTTCCTCCCTGCTCTTGGTGGTGTCCGGTTAAAGGCAGGGGTCTAGTGCACAAAAATGATCACCCAACCAAATAGGGGAGTGTCAGTAGTGGTAGTAATAAAGTCCTGAATGGCATATAAAAAAGGCTGAGTCGTCCGTATTGGGGGCATAGGTATTCAGTAAAAAGACCTTCCTATCATCAAGTCTTCCATGCAGGAATACATTTCTACCATTTAGCCTCCATATAAGTGAGGGAAAACAGGACCCCTGGTGCAACCCAAACCAGAGTATCACGAGCATGTGTTGAGTATGAAGACTTGTATATTTGTCTACTATTGTAGCCCAACCAATGTGTGTGCCAGGCACTCACATCCACCCCCCGGTCCAACGATGACCAACCAATACCTACTGAGCTCCGCCAGGCAGTCGTATCATCCACTCTGTCAATGTATACTAAGCAAAGTAATGCAGTACTGCCCTGGCTTATTATCATAACAGCCTGCCAGGAATCACAAAAGCTTCATCTGACCCTGCCAAGTTGATCTATGGTGTGTGACCATGTTCCCCAGTTGCTAGGGCCATTCAAAATCAGACCTTAGCTGCCCACCGTCAGCGTCCCACCCCATTGAGTGGTCCCCATATATTTAGGACTCAGGAATTCCAGCGTGAATGAATAAGGGAACTAATGCGACAACCCATCACAGTCTGCCAAAGTATCTGGTACCATATCTGCCCGGTGTGCCTGACGACAGTAAGGACGAACCCTCCATGGACCCCTGCAGAGGAGGATTCACAGTACCGGGCAGTCGAGTCTCTGTAGTAAGATGCATGGCTCTGTCCTCCCCAATATACACTAGATGCAAACCCAGAGGTGAGAAATTTGGATTCTCTGTACCTGAGCGGGCTGACCCCCTTCCAGGTGACGTTCCCTGTGTCTTCTTTCTGGGGGCAGCTGGTCCTCCCTCAGTGGAAATATCTCTGATCTCCAGCCATTCCCATACTTTCTCTGGTCAATCAAAAAAATGAGCCTGATCATGAAGGATAACTTTCAGCGGGCCAGGTATAGGAGCACATAACGCAAATGCAGTGGTCTTAGTTTTTGTTTGACCTAGTAAGGACTTGCAACGTTCTTGAACCTGCTTCAAGTAATCGGGATGAATGGCTATCTTGCAATTTTTATAATGGGGGATCTCCTGCTCCCTTGCCGCCTGCAGGAGGCAATAACGATCTCGATAATTCAGAATTTTCATTATGATAGTCCTAGGGGGACGCCGTTGGCCAGGGAGGGGGCACCAATGCTCTATGTGCCCTTTCTATCGCAAACAGACTGGAAAGGCCTGGTGGTTTCAGGACAGTCCGTGCCCAGTTTTCAATGAATGACTCTGCAGAGGCCCCCTAACACATTGTTGCAACAAGAGCGGCCCTCCACATCCTCCACCCTCCTGTCCAACTCTGCTGCAGCTGCCTTCATTTCCACCATCTGTCATTTCAATGTAGAGACCTCACCCTGCAGAGCCTTGATGTTCGATTCCGCAGTTCTGACTTTGGAGGGGCCCGCTGAGAGAGAGACCCGGTCTAGTCTCTCCGCGGGTACGTTCAGGACGGGAGGAAGTGGCGCAGAGGCGCCCTATTGGAGGACAGGTAAGTAGGGGAGGGAGTTATTTAGAGTATAAAAGGGGGGTGGAGGGTTGGCTTCGGCCTCTTTCTCTGCGCCGACTAGTTAGCTAGGGGAAAGTTTTGAGGAGGCAGGTTTTGAAGGTCAATTGTTGGGCCGAGGTAAGGAGGGTTTAGGCGGGGCCGCCTGGGGGCCGGGAGCGGGGATTTTTCTTGGGAGGTGTGTATCCGGACCGATCGGCACAGCCGGGAGCTGGGGGCTGCGCGAACAGGCAGGCGGGGGGGCTGCAATTCGACACAATCGCAAGCGGGCCCCACTGGAAGCGTGGGCCACGTTTCACGGGCCGCGTTTTGGTGCCGCGTTTGAGCGCCGTTTAGGTCCGCGTTTTTGGCCGATTTCGGCCGTGTTTTTTCTGGGACGGGCTTGTGCGCGCAGGGGCCGCGCTCAAGGGACGCGCAGGCCGCGTTTTTGGGGCCGGGGCACGAGGGCCTATTTCACCACACAGCAAGCACCACGGGGCTCGCGTAAAAAAAAAAATAATAATAATAATAACCAGGCGGGATCCCTCGGGCACCAAAAAAATGATAATAATATATATACACGGCATAGAGACAATCAGTGGGGAGAAAGAGTTTTTAGGCCCGCGGGCCTAAGTATAATTTTTTTTTTTTTTTAAAACATACTGATAAAAAGGCAGGTCCCAGGTTTTTGAGACACAAGAAACTCGGCCACTAAGGGGACCCTCAGCGGGCCGGAACACAACTTTTGAGAAGGCCCACAGTTTCTATTGATTTTTGGAGGGACACCGGTCGGGGCACAAAAAAAAAAAAACACAAAGGTAGTACAAGAAAAATTAATACAGTAAAAGCTAGATACATCAACCCACATAAAACAAAAAAGGCCATGGCAGCTAGCCATGACGCAGAGGCGGTGAGGGCTGCGCTCCGCGTGCTAGGTGAGGCAGGCCGCGCGGATTTACTCAGACCGGGTGTGCTAGAGCAGGCTTAGGTGGGCATGTCACGCCCGACAAGGGCAGCATCGGGCCGGGTCGCGGCGGCTGCTGCGGCGTGCGAGTCACAGGACTCAGATGGGGACAGGGAGGACGGGTCGGTGGCCCCGGGACAGGGCCCAGAAACGCAACAGGAATTTCACAGTGCGCACAGCCCGCTGATGTTCAGCGGAGGAGCCCCAGGGGCACTGGATGAGGGACAGGGAACAGCAGAGGCAGGCAGCACGCCCATAGGAGCCGACCCCCAGTCCCTGTGGGGCAAACGGCTGCGGAGGGAGGGCACATAGTGCAGGACGGGGGCGAACGAGCAGCCCCTACCGGGGCCCAGCGGGGATTTTGCCCCACTAGATTTGTCATACCACAAAGGAGAGGGACCCAGCCCCGGGGTTTTGGGGCCCCAGTAAAGAAGAGAGGCAAGTACTCGGGGAGATCCAGAGGGGGGGCGGGGAGAGCTAAGGCGGCACCCGGCAGGCCAGAGGTGGGAAAACCAGGTCAGTACACGAGGTAGGGTCCAGAGAGGACCCAGACCCACAAATGCAGGGGAATTGGGACCCGGCAGAGACCTAGGATTTGGAGGCCAGAATAAGGGAACAGCGCAGGGTCGCCCTGGAGACGGAAGCCAGGTGGACACAGTTGTGTAAGGACAGGGAGGAGGCGACCGCTTGCAGCGAAGCGGCCAAAAGGGCCAGAGAGGTCAGGGAAAACATAGGTGCGCAGCAGCCGGGCCGGGAAGTGAAACCTGGGTGTAGGTCCCACACCAGAAGGAGAACAGAGACAAGAGGCTGGTGCGGCCGAAGGGCAAGTTGGCGTGGGGAAACCCGGTGACGCATACGGGCACAGGGGTAAAAGTAAACCAATGCCAACGACGGAGGTTGGCAAGAGACGGGCCACGCCAACTGGGCGCAACACGGCCCAAACGCGTTGGTACCAAGCATTGGAGGGGTCTGCGGTGGCCTTCTCCACCCCGGGGGATCACGGATACCGTCCCGATGGTGTGCGCCATGCGGGCACGGAGGCGACCGAGACGACATCAACCAAGGCAAGTGCTGCGGCCCAACTAGGGGCCAATGGGGAGGAGAAGATGAGTTAGAACTGGATTATGAAGAAGAAGGGGATGAATGGGAAGATGGGGAAATTCGGGATTTGGAAATGAGCGCTGTCAAAAAAGGGGGGGCCTGAGGGCGCAAGAGCGGCGCAACCTCTTCTTCGTTTTCTGTGTTACAGGATATGATCCCAACGGAAGGCCCCACAGGGGGGGCGGCAAGCCATGCCGCGTGGTAGAAGCCTGAAGAGAGTGCCAAGGAATTTGGGAGAGAATGTCGGAGGTAAGAGATGGTGGTCAGTGTGGGGCGAGGGGGGAGAGACAGCGAACGAGGCTAGCACAAGTAGGTCCATTGGGGTAGGTGACGGGTCCGTTTTGGATGTACCAGGCACTAGTTCCATACAAGGAATGGCTGTGAGCAAGGAGAAGGAGGGAACCGCAACAGTAGATGTAGCCAACAATAGTAAAGCGGATGTGGGGGAGACGACAGTAGAGGACAAAGAAAGGGGAGGACATAAAAAGCGGTTGCCATATATGGGTTTGGCGATGCCACTCGGGTCCCACATAGCCGAGAAAACGAAAGCCAGGATATGGAAACACGAGTATGTGGACGTTTTTAAACTACTGCATAGGGACATACAGGCCAAGGAAGGTTCTAAGGAGGAGGAATGGGAACTAGCTCGCAGGCCCAGGGTCCCTATCACAATGGACAATTGGACGTCGGCCTTTTTGATATTCGCCAGTATATACTGCGAGAATTACCCGGACAGGGCCATTGCATTGTTTAAATACATGGACATCATTAGAAAGGCACAAATGCATTTCGGGGGTTTCGCATGGCTCAGTTATGACGAGAAATTCAGGGCTCGGGTGAGCGTTAACCCGGAGAAACCTTGGGGGGATGTAGATCCAGAGCTATGGATGCAATGGATGGCATCGGCGCAGGCAACGGAGACCACTCATACAGCAAGTGGACTGCCAGTGACATATAAGCCCTTTCAGGCCCGCCCCGCCCTGGGAGGGGCGGGCGCCGCCACAAAAACTACAGGGGCAACTTCGGGGGCCTGCTGGAACTTTAACAAAGGTTTTTGATCCAGAGCACAATGCAGGTTTAAACATGACTGCTCCAAGTGCGGGGGCCGTCATCCAGTCATTCAATGTTTCTCACTGTCCAGCCCAGCAGAACAGTGGAGAGCTTCAAGAGGAAGAGGAAGAGGAACGCATAGCGCTCCTGCACCAAAAGGGTCCTACACCAGTTAGACTGGAATTTCTGTTGCCTTGGTAGCGCATTTACCCAAATACGGACAAAGCGCGTTTACTGGAATGGGGTTTTCGAGAAGGGTTCAGAATAGGTTACCAAGGTCCTAGGGAAAGGAGATGGGCTGACAACTTGCGGTCAGCCAAAGAACGGCCCCAGATAGTTCGCGACAAACTAGCAAAGGAGGTGGGTTTAGGCAGAATAGCAGGCCCTTTTTCCGAGTGGCCTAGTAATTCTCTGATGAAATCCCCTTTGGGGGTAGTACCCAAAAAGGCGCAAGGAGAGGTTCGATTGATTCACCATTTGTCATCGCCTGAAGGAGCGTCAGTTAATGATTTCATTGCTCAAGAAGACTCCAAGGTAATTTACGCATCAGTCGATGATGCAATAAAGTTAGTTTTAAGGTGCGGGAGGATGGCGGAAATGGCAAAATGCGATATTCAATCGGCTTTTAGATTGCTTCCTATTCATCCAGCAGATTTTGACCTTTTGGGCATGCAGCTGGACGGCAATATTTACGTAGATAGGGTTCTGCCCATGGGCTGCGTGATCTCATGCGCGCTTTTTGAGACTTTCAGCACTTTCCTACAGTGGGTTTTTGTGAGAACTAGTGGACATAGGTGGGTGACTAATTACCTGGATGATTTCTTATTTGTAGGGATAGCTGCATCCGGGGCGTGTGGGAGGGCGCTGAACACGTTTCAGAGGTTAGCGCAACAAGCAGGAGTACCCCTGGCCCCGGAAAAAACAGAAGGGCCAATGACAATCTCGACCTTTTTGGGTATCGAGCTGGATGCAAGAGAATTGGTTGCCAGATTGCCAGCGGCAAAAGTGGGGGAGATACAGGAGTTCTTAGCAGAGGTGCGCACTTTGCGTAAAATAGATTTGCGGACGGCTCAGAAGCTTTTAGGTTATCTCAATTTCGCGTGTAGGGTAGTAAGAGAAGACCGGGCGTTCTGTAGGCGGCTGGGTTTGTCCATGTCAGGTGCAGTACTTCCACACCACAGGATACGAGTTTCCTTGACATTACGAGAGGACATGAGAATATGGGAGATCTTTTTGAAAAATTTCAATGGGGTACCAATGTCTTTTGGTGAGGCGGACACTGTTTGGCAGGTCCAAATTTTTTCTGATGCTGCGGGAGCGTCGGGTTTTGGTTTATACTGGGATGGGAGGTGGTGTGCGGAAACATGGCCGGCTCTTTGGTTACAGCAAGGGAGAAGCATCGCGTTTCTGGAGTTTTTTCCCTTATTAGTGGCACTGGCAGTATGGGGACAGGAGTTAGCCAGCAGGACAGTGATCTTTCAGGTAGACAACATGGCGGTGGTAGTTTTGGTCAACAGGCAGAGAGCAAGGGACCTTAGAGTTTTGCGCTTGCTGCGGCAGTTTATGCTTCTATGCTTATCCTTGAATGTTATTTTCAAAGCTGCGCATATACCGGGGGTTCACAATGAGATTGCAGATTCCCTATCTCGTTCACAGTGGCGGCGTTTTCGCGAATTGGCACCTGGAGCGGAACGGAACAAGACTGTGGTCCCGGCAGACATTTGGGAATGGGGGGCATGATGATCACGGGGCTGGTGGAGATGTCATTAGCGGTATCTACGAGACGAAATTACAGACTTGCATGGTTGGAGTTTCAATCTTTTGAGCCACTTGGGGGCAACTTTTGGGCGCAAGGCCGGCGAATGCTTGAAGCGCGGGCCAGACGTTTCGTGCTTTTTCTGATCAGGGAGGGTTTATCTCCAGCGACAATTGGGGGAAAACTGGCAGGTGTTTCTTTCTACGGGAAACTCTTTTTCGGGTCTGACCCAGCGAACAGTGAGTTACTGGGTAAAATGTTGAAGGGCTGGAGCAGGGTTAGGGCCAGTGGGGATAAACCAGCAAGAGAACCCATTACGTTCGAAATATTGTTGGTGATTGTACAGGTTTTACCAGTTTGTTGTACAGATGAGTACGAGGTGTGGTTATTTCGTTTGTGTATGTTGTGGATGTTTTTTGGAGCTTTTCGAGTGTCCGAGCTGCTGGGGGTGGGGAAAGAAATTGGGGTAATGAGGAAGGAGGTGTGCATGTATAGGGACAGGTTGGGGATATGGCTCAGACGTTCAAAAACGGATCAGCTGGGCAAGGGCAAGTGTATATGGCTGGAGAAAGGGGGTGTTGAAATGGCTTGCCCGGTAACAGAATGGGTCAGTTTTAAGGTCAGGTGGCAGGGTGCAGGCGATTCAGGGGTTTTTGTGCATACATCAGGGAAAAAGCTGACTAGTTATCAGCTGTTGGAAGTTATGAGAATGGCACTTGGAAGAATAGGGCGGTGCGCAGGGGATTATGGAACACATTCATTCAGGATTGGGGCAGCGACTGCGGCAGCGCATTTGGGATGGGACTGGGCGAAGATCAGGTCCAAAGGGAGATGGAAGTCTAGGTTCTGCGAGCGGTATGTTAGGTCCTGAGGAGAACAAAGTTGGTGGGGGAGGTTTAGCCCACCAATACAGTTTTTACAATGTTTTTTCTTTACAGGATGCGTGGCTGGGCCGCAGTCGGACAAGATGACAACATGGTTGGTCGGCCATTCGTTCGTTCATTGGGCGGCAAAATTTGCGGAGAAGCAAATTTACGGCAGATCATTTGGACTGCCCAGCAGACACCATGAAGTGCGTTGGTGGGGCAAGAGTGGTATGAGGTGGGGGAGCCTGCTCCCATTTATCACGGGTAACTTGCCGCAGTGGGGATGCCCAGACCTTTTATTGATTCATCTTGGGGAAAATGATTTAGTGAAGCTACCGGGGCTCACTTTGATACAACTCGTGCAGAGAGATTTGAAACTGTTGAAACAAAAACTATGCGGGACATGCCTGGTATGGACGGAATTTGTGCCAAGAAGGGCATGGAGAGGAGCACTCAATCATGGAGCCATTGAGCGGGCTCGGAAAAAGCTGAACAGGGCCATGAGAGTTTTTTGCTTGACTCATGGGATCAAGGTTTTAAGGCATGGAGACATAAAGGAGCAGGAGAAGGTTTTGTTCCGAGATGACGGGGTTCATTTGTCGCAGATAGGAAATGCGTACTACCTAACTGAGCTAAGGTTGATGATAGAAAGCGTGTGGGGAGTAAATTTGTGGATTAGAGATTAAAAAAAAAAAAAAAAAGGGGGGGGGAAAGGAGAGAATATGCTAGGACACGTTGGCAACGGAAAAAGGTTTGTTTTTCCTGGAGTGGGGCAGCAAAACGCCTCATGGGATTCGCTGGGTGGCAGGAGATGGGGGAGGGTGGAGAGCCAGATGCGGGCTTGTCCACCCTTCCGGGGGGAAAAACAAGGAGGTGAAGGATCAGAGCGGGGGAGGGTAGGTTTAAAGCAAGGAAGGCATTGGAGGAATAGAGGAGCGTATACGGTAGGAGAATTGAAGGGAGCTATCTGAGGAGAGAAGGAAGGCAAATGGATGTTGTAAAGTTTAAGGTCTGGTTTAAAAGGACGATATACAGTTAAAATGTTAAATGATGTTTGTGTTAAACCCTGTCCTAAAATACATGACCTTTTACACCAACAAAGAGTGTCACTGTATGTATGTCCCGATGGAGGGGCCCGCGGAGAGAGAGACCCGGTCTAGTCTCTCCGCGGATACGTTCGGGACGGGAGGAAGTGGCGCGGAGGCACCCTATTGGAGGACAGGTAAGTAGGGGAGGGAGTTAGTTAGGGTATAAAAGGGGGGTGGAGGGTGGGGTCGGCCTCTTTCTCCGCGCCGACTAGTTAGCTAGGGGAAAGTTTTGACCACCCACCCACCCTGCATAGTAAGGGAAGGGGGGAGGATGATATTTAGGTCAAGGAGGGTAGGTAGGAAAGGTTTTCGTTAGCAGTCATTTAGGGCAGGTGATTTGGGAGGTAGCAGGAGATGGGGGAGGGTGGAGAGCCAGATACGGGCTTGTCCACCCTTCCAGGGGGAAAAACAAGGAGGTGAAGGATCAGAGCGGGGGGAGGGTAGGTTTAAAGCAAGGAAGGCATGGGAGGAATAGGGGAGCGTACACGGTAGGAGAATTGAAGGGAGCTATCTGAGGAGAGAAGGAAGGCAAAAGGATGTTGTAAAGTTTAAGGTCTGGTTTAAAAGGACGATATACAGTTAAAATGTTAAATGATGTTTGTGTTAAACCCTGTCCTAAAATAAATGACCTTTTACACCAACAAAGAGTGTCACTGTATGTATGTCCCGATCTCTGACACTCTGCGAAGGTTAGTGCGCAATAGGTTAACATCGATGGATACAGAGTAAATACATTGTTTTAAGGCGGTGCGGGTACCATGTAGTGCAGCTATAATCTCCACCCTGGTGGGTTCCATCTCTGCTTCCGGTGGATTCCCCTCCTCCAGGGGCCCGGTCTGCCTCGTTAGTCATTGTGTGGGCTACTGAGGCGTTGTATATTGCGTGATGGTATTCAATGCCTGCAAACGGTCTGTCTTATCCTTCCCCATGCTGTCTGTTAGATATGCAGCGGACACACAATACAGAGGATATTAGCGGGGAGGGTGCATTGAACCTTGTACCGTATCTTGTGTATACAGGCATTATCGATGGGTTGGTTTGGAGGTTGAGTACCAGATCTCTCCCCGGTACACCGCTCCCTATCCTGGCAGTTACCCAATATTCTAGCCAGTCGCACTTAAAGTCAAGTGCGTCGCAAGGCAGGACTTAGATGCATTGCCCACAAGGGGTGTTGATGGCAATATGGAAATGAGGTCCTCTGTGGCAACGTACACATACCGTATTACACAGTTTTGCATCTCACCTTTGGCAGACTGCAGGTTTCTCTTTTTACAGCTGGGCCCAGCACATTACTGCCAACAGGCCCGATCCGCTGATGACCTGGAGCGCAGGACACAGCAATCCCTACATGCTTAGTTAAAAAAAGTTGGGCACCCTGTGCAGGGCCCTTGTGGCAGCCGCACTCACAGGCGAGGGTGGACAGCAAGAATCCAGCCTGCAAGCCGTATCCAATGCAAGTGTTTGAGAGTCTGTAGATTGCAGTGCCTCTTCTGAGTATCAGTGAGGGCACGCGAGTCAGGCTCAGGTGATACAAGGCCGGTGCCCAGTGGTTCCTCACTGCATCCTCTGGGCCCTATGAGCCTCTGCCTCCACTGCCTCCGGTTGCAGACGATCTTCCCCACACTCGGCCTGGGACCTCCGATCAAAGGAGCCACTGCCGATACACAGGGTGCAGCTCCTGTTGCGAACCAGACTGCCCCAGCAAAGGTGCTCCCTGGCCCATGCCCCAGGGGTGGGCCGCCCTCCAGTTCTCAGGCACCACACTTGGCGTCCCCGCAACACATGGTGCTGATCAGCGGACGGGTGCATCAGAGCTGCATCGGTTGAATGCAACGCCGTTGAGAGCGCTTTCCCCTGGGCCACTGTTGCAATAATTCCAAGCGGCTACCGGGCACTACCGCACTCAATCCCGGCCACTCATCCACAGAAAGCCTCAGGTCCCACTCGCGCTCCCCTTGGCACTCATGGCGCCATAAAACAATCTGTGGGTGCCAGGTCTCTAGTAGATGCCAATGCAGCGCTAAAGAGTCAGGATCCAACAGGATTAGTGTAGGATTAATATGAATTTGCAGCCCGGCTGGCGGGAGCTCACCTTCTGACAGGCCATGTTGTCTGGCCACGCCCAGCATGTGAATATTTAAGAATATTAATAGGGGAGTGTGTGGACTGGTCTTTACACATAGACAGGCCAAAGCTTAGGCTGGCCCAGTTTATCGGTGGTCTGGCAAGGGCCTCAAAAGGTTCTTTTTTAAAGCCAGTTGGCCCAGTGAGGCCTTTTCTGGAGGAGATTATGGACCACTCCAGAATTAGAATCACATAGAAGTGGCCTGGAAGAAATTATCGGTCTACCTGGGGCGGGAAAACTGCCTTGGTTGCATTATATAAGGATACAATGAGCAAGTTGGATAAGCCCAATTTATGGGAGGATCCAGAGATGACCTGACAGTCAGTGTCAAAGAAAGATCTTGTAGTATTATATAAGCATTCCAAACTGTTGATGATTCTAAGGAGTGGGTCTGTAGGTTTAATGACACAAAGATTTTTAGAGTTTAAGGACCTTTACGGATTTGAATCTTTCTTAGATGAGATACATCGATTGTTGGCATGCAAATTATTTTTACAATTCAGGCACGGTTTGTTGCCCCTGCGTGCGCTGACAAAGAGAGGGGTGGCAAAAATTCCCTGAACATGATTTGTCCTGCCTGCGGGAGGAGTCTGAATCTCATGTTTTTTTTCTTTTGTAAAAACTATGCCCACCAAAGGAGAAAGTGGTTGCTTCCGATATGCAGGTACCTGGGCACTAGGCAGCATCTGGAGGCCTCAGAATTTTAAAAATAAATTCTTGTCAACCAATTGTCTATGCACATGTCTAGTTCCTATAAATGTGGATTCGTTTTATATGATGCATGTTTTTATATTTAATGCATTTATTGTTTTATGATGTGCTTTAATGGCTTTGAGCCGCAATAAAGGAATTTTGATACCAATACCTCACCTCATGCGAACATCGATGCCACTTCATAATGTGTGCCGTTTCTTTATGGAGAGTAAAAACTTAAAGCTAATTTTAAAACATTTCCTAAGCGCTTAGAGATTCCCAGTAAAATGCACCCCCATGTTTGATTTATTTCAAATGATCAATTAATTGTGTCGTCTCATAAATGCCAAGGCAAACAGACAGCAGTTTTATAACTGGTGTAATTTCAGAATCGGACTGACCTAAGAGGCAATCTGGCAGTCTGAGATCAGAGAATGGGAAGGTTTTTTCGCTAGCTGAGAGCCTGTTTTACGGTCTAATTTACATGGTATTACCACATTGCCTGAACCCAAGCACAAACGCGTGTAGTCTCCCGTACTGTGCAAAATACCTATACACAGTGCTTAATTTGTAAATACAAAGGTGCCGGTGCCCAAAGCCCTCCTCATAAACGCGCGGCTGCTGCAATTAAATGTGTGAACACGAAATACTGAGGCGGCGTAACCCTGAAGCCATCTCAGGCCTCTTCAATCCATATGAAGCCAGTATCTGCCCCCTCAGCTCACTCTTGCAGCTTTCTACTTTCTCCCTTTCTGACGCTTTTTCGTTTTTCCCTTCCTCCTTCTTTCCCATTTGTGTCTTTTTCGCGCATCAAATGCTTGATGCAGAAGAATAAGCCCCGGCCCTCAAAAAATAAGTGCCGGTGCTCAGCACCGGAAACAACAAGCACAAATTATGCACTGCCTATACATCTTGTTCTTTTATACGGTTAAAGCCGCCCTAATTTGCATATCAGGGCCAATTTTTTAGCTGTCTGTTTCGCAAATGGGAGACACTTTAAATTCGGAGCCCCGAATGTGTGTTATTCAATTAATGTAAAACGATCTCATATCGTTCGTGATCCACGTAGGTATAACCATGTATAATTAATAACGGTATGTGTGTACATATATAATGACTTAGTGGTTTGTACAAATCAATAAACGCATATTTTGGGAAAAAAGCGCAAATTTATAATTTCATTCACACACATACTGCATTATTTTTTTCTATTTTCCCCGAGATTGTTCCTGCAGCAGTGTTGCTATTAGTGCTGCCCTCTGCTGGGACTAAGGAAGTAGTTCTAGTGTGCGAGCAGCTGGCTCTCCATGTTTGAGCAAAGTTTCCTCTAGGGGAGGAGTCGGTGTGCGGCTGGGAGAGGGTGAAACGCGGCATTATCGCATTCTCTACATCCAAGTACTCCTGGCTGTCACTGCAGACTTGTTGACATGGAAGGTGGGGAGACAGGCCCCGAAACAGACGACACCCTCACAGGTAAAAGAACTACAGCGGCCATTTCCGAACGAGCATGCTCCTGTGTGCCCAACGTTTCAATGTTCCCTGCTCCACTATCACTGTGCGTGCACTACCTGCGGTGCTGCTTCAGTAGTACATCAGCGGGTTGTTGCATTAAAAGAAGTATGAGAACAGTGATACTGCATGCAGTGGAGGCGGGGTCAAAGGTGTGGCAAACACCGCCCCTAAAATATTATGTAAGTTTATTTTTTGGTCTTTCTCTTTCGCATAGATAGGTATCAAACACAGCACAGCTTAAACGAACAATAATTTAAAAAAAGTTAAGGTAATCAGTGACCAGCACACTATAGGCCATTATGAAACCTCTATTACTCAGTGCTCTGCATAGGTCTGTCAGAAAGCCACAGAATAACTTCTTGGGTGGTGCAATGGAGAATAGTGGCTTTGGAGGATAGTGGCTTGTGTGTTGTTAGTGCTACGAGTGCCCAATCTGTGACGGAAAGCACTGAGAACATGTAAGTCATTATATTAAACTTGCATTACACTCAGTATAAGACAGACTATTATCAAATGTGCTAAAAGTTTTCAGATAAAATGGTGCTTCCAAAATATAGATTTTAGTAATACTCAGACTGTACCTAATGATTTATTTTTATATGACTGCCCTGAAAGGCACACACTTCACAGCTCAGCTGGTAACTCCTTTTCAGTACCAGTCCAGAAGAATAAATTGTTGTCATCACAAAGTTTCATGTGATTCGATCAATAAAACCATTCCGTCTTCCAAGCCCCCTTTACATTTGCAGATTAACCAGTTGTGCATGTTTGCATTTCTTTCAGGCAAGCAGGCACTGGGCAAGAAGGCCTGTTTTTTGTTAAACTGCTTGCCTCTCCCTTGGTATCCCAGTACAGGAGAGTCCCTGAATTAAGCTTAAACTTGACTTTTGATAAAAAGTAGTGGAATGTTTTTTCATTAATTAAAAAAGTATGTGCATGCCGTGCCCCTCCGATTCCACCCACTTCGACCACAGGGTGAGTTAAGCCCTGGGAAATCTCAGCTGGCTATATCTGTCAAAATTGTATATATCCCTTGGAATCTGTCTGCACCAAACCTTTGCACAACTTTAGGGCATGTTAGCGCGTCATACCTTATTAAATAAACTTACTAGGGAGACGTGAATAGGCCGATGGACCTTTTGACTTGCTTCAAGATTTTCCCACCATACATCCCATACTAACACAGATCAATAACATTAATAATCAATAGGAGTCCACCCATCGTGACCTCTCGGGCATGAATAACCACACCTTTATGTGAAAGTTAGAATGTTTATTTCCCGATATTAACAATGCTGATGTCAAATAACTCAATCTCAAAATCAAATGATAAACATACAGAAACAACACTGGCTGTCCAAGGCGGTGAAAGAATTGCGATCTAATCAAAGCTTGAACTATTACACATTCCAAAGTTACAGTACAAATTAATAGCAAGAATAACTGCACAGATAATATAACATACATTAAGATTTCAGTAAAAAAAAATATCAACTGTTATTACATGTAGTGAACCTCATCAGTGAGATCCCTAACTAACACCAGATTAGAATAGCAAGTTTGGGCTTCATGCAAAACAATTTAGGCACACAAATTTGGAAAAACACGTAGCTATGTCTCTATCAAAATAGCGGTTGGAAACTTAAAAACAAAAGCAAATAGACATAGCATTCAGTAAAGTCATGGTATACCTGTCCTCAATAGGGTTCAGCAAGCTGTGACAGTCTTCAACAGCACATCAGTTTGGTCAGCCATACATCAGGATTCAGCATCAAGTTCAGGAAAAGCAAAGTCTCTATAAGTAGTTTAAAAGAATATAGCTAGACTCTCAAGATAGTTAAGAAGAATATCACAGAATGGCCTCTCAGGACCGTTAGGAACAAAATAACTAAATGGCCTCTCTCCTTCTGGTGCAGTCTGGCTGAGTTAGATTTCCCAAAACTACTTCCCACATCCTAATTGGTCAGGGGATCACATGGTCACACATTGTCCAATAAAACTAAAACCCTTAAGCTACAATTTTACTAGTACATGGATCACATGTCGATGATTGGCTCCTCTTCTCCCACTCTCGTCAGGTATCAATATTGTTGCAGATTCCAGTCAGTATGTTCCTGGTCTTCTCCTGGGAAAGCCAGTCTTGCACACATTACAATAAACATTGTTGCACTAGCAAGTACATCATCTTCTAGCAAGTAGTTTCCCATGAGAAAGAACTTCAGCTACGAGCACATGGACAGTACATTGGAAAATCACAACTTAATTCTCTAGGCATCCATTTTATTAAACGCCTAAGCAATGCAGCTTGACATGAGGCCGTGCAACTAGGCCAAGACCTTGCTAAGTTAAGGCCTACAATTAATAAAGCTAATACATAAAGCATAACCTTTAATATGGCATACTACTACATTAATTAAACATAAGCTCCACTTTTCATATTAATAAGCCATTAATAGGTACACTTTGTGAACATTGACGGCGAATCTGATATGCGCGCCTTCAAATGCGTGTATTATTTTTCTCTAAGTTAATACATTTTCTACGCAAATCCAACACTCAAAATACATGAATTTGCATTAGTAAAACTCATTAAAATTCTGCGTTAACAGGAACATCAAAGAAGGGAGTTTAATCAGGAGTATCCTTAATGGGCATTGAAACCATGGGCATGGCAGGAGTACAGGTATATGGGGTGCAATTCCATATCAACCACCATTTTTTTAAATGCACACTGAAGATTAAATAGTGGAGGATAAAACATATCTCACCGAAATCATGCTGCAATTGATGGTTGTAAGACTCCTTGAAGCAGTGTAAGCTGATGAATAAAGTCTGTCGGGGGTTCCATGATTTGTTTGCATTGTTGATTGTTTCATTGTAGTCAGTAAGGTGTTGAGTGTCTCCTAAAATCGTTCTGTCAAGCCAAGTAATCTGTAAGAAAAAGTAGAAGATGCTCTTTTTATTTTTAAGTTACTGCTGGCTTCGCTGGTTTGACAAAAAGAACAATTTGAAAGGAGAGGCTGAATACCTCAAGCACTACAAATACATAATTAGCAAAAAAAAAAATAGGTTTGGAAGCTCCTGCAGAGTTTAAGCCTTAGGTTACAGCTCTTGAACAAAAACTCTTGTGAAGTGCAGCAGCATTTTAAACAGACATGTTCAGTCACAGTATTAGATCCTTGTTGTCTGTGGAACTATTCCAAATGGAAAAGCACAGCTCTAAATTTTATAACTATCCCTATAGATACGTGTGTATAGTGTCATTTTGATTTAAGGTGTAGTAAATGTATTTATTGAACTCCATATTCTAACACCAACTAAATGATCGTAATTGAATAACTGAACACAACGGGCTGATCTTTGGCGTTAACTGGAAGAAACAACATGTAACCCTACACTCTTGGAACTGCACTATATGCAGTCCCGGACTCCAATCCTGGCTTCCTCGATTGACTGAATTGTATGATTCTTGGTCCATATCCCTTTACTTCAATATGCATATGTTTTGAAAACACAATTAAGTCCAGGAAATGTGTCCCAAGAACCACACTTATAAGTGGCTAGTATAAACAAATGTTGCTCCACTTTTAATACCAGTAAAGGCCATATAAATAGAGAATATGACAAAATGACACATTTTGGGTAACTTGTAGCAACCTCATGAGGGAATGGGGGTTTTCAATTCAGTGCCCCAATCTTATGTATTTAATTGAGATGCTGAGAAATGCTGAAAAATGTTTTTCATTTGAAGTCTTTAGCATATTTTTTCATGAAATTTGTTGTCTTATTTACATCTTTTGAAGGCATGGCTCGTGCTTTCGTAGTGAGGTAGCGAGATACCCATTCCAATCAACTGTGTCCTCAACTCTGTCACATAAATCAGAAATCTAGTGCAAAACCAAGGAGGAAAAATGTTAGTTTGGGACCTTGGGAGAAGAACCTACCATGACAGAAAATAAGAAAAATTGTCTTTGAAATTCCTCCTCTTGTTGATTCACTGCAGAGAGATTTCAGAGAGTAAAACCTGGCATTTTCAGTGGCATCTCGTCTTGGTTTCTGCCCACTTGAATTTTACAATAGCAGTAGTAAATAATCTATCATTCACTAGTGCTAAAATAAAAATATGCCCACCCTCGCAGTAGCCTGAAACAGTAAATCTATCTGATGGCTTGAGCTGGCATAGGAGAGACTGACTAAGACTGGCAAAGTCCTGTCCTTGGCCTCAGGGCCTCCCCATTAGTGACTTGCTGTGAAATGGTACTGCTATCTGTCAAAGAAGCTGCCACCTCATCCTCTCTCATGTTGTGGTGGGGGAGGGATGTCAGCAGTCTCACTAACCTCACAGCACCTTGTGGCAAGATGAGAGAAGGTCTAGGGAAAAGGCAACAAACTGACAGTTTGAGCCTACATGTCATTGCGTAGACTCCACTTTTCTGCTTTGGTTTTCTTGGCTGGAAGAAGCGGTGTTCCTGCCCCAAGTGTTTACCTAGTACCAACAGCTAAAGCACACCAGCTCAGGCATCTGAAGTAAGTGTAGTGTTGTGTGAGTTATGAATGACAGAACCCTCCTGACTCCTTAAGGGCTCTGTAGAACTGTGATGTAGGTATTAGAAGGTGGTGAAGTGAATACAGGTTTAGAATGTTGAGTTTGCGGTTACACACAGACAAATAAAGACGTGTAGTACACAGCTAGGTATGTGGTGTAGTTATTGGTGGGTACCCTGGCTGGGGAAGACTCTACAGCTGGCCACGAGATGGGGATAAGTAATCGAAAGATCGACAGTGCTCTCCCAGAGAGTTTTTCATGGTCCAAGCAAACTTATCGTGTGTGCCATGTGTGCCTTCGTCGAAGTGCAGACGTATGTGGAGTCAAAGCACAGTGCCCAGATGGTGTGAAGTGTTTGAAGATAAAGAAAGCTTCACTGATTAGTCTACACATAGGTGGCCAAGAACCTCCTGGCAAGGCTGTAAAGAGGGTGTTAGACCTGGAATCCTTGGTATGGTTTCCCCTAACTTTTTGCCTTCTGACCGACTGTTTTTCTGACTTTATTTTTGCTAGCTTTAGGATTCTGTGCACTTTAACACTGCTAACCAGTACTAAAGTGCAGATGCACTGTACTAAAAAACATGGTGATATTGGCTTCTCCACAATTGGCATATTTAATTTACTTGTAAGTCCCTTCTAAAGTGCACTGTATGTGCCTATGGTCTGTAAATTAAATGTTACTGATGTGCCTGCATCACTGATTGTGCCACCCACTACAGTAGCCCCTTAAAAATGTCCCAGGCCTGCCACTACAGAGCCTGTTTATGCAGGTTTAAACTGCCATTTCAACATGACAGGTAATTCCTAAATTAGGCTCTTTTTAGCCCCAAGGGCAAGGTGCAGTGTATTTAAAAAGTTGGACATGTACTTTTAAGTTTTTACTAATGCAAGGCATATCCCTCCAATAGGTTAACATTGGGATTAACTTGAAGCAGTTAGAAATTTAGAGTTTGGTGTCTCTGGACTCACAATTTAAAATCACAATTTATTGTGAAGTTTGATTTTAAATTGCAAGTGTGAAAATGCCACTTTTAGAAAGTTGCCATTTTTTTACTCTAATCACGGATTAAATCTCTTTATTGAAATTTTATAAAAGTATACAACTACTCCACCTACAACCACTGGCCGGTGGATAATAAAATATGTGGCAATAGAAAATACAAAAACACAGAGAACAAGACATGTACCCCCCACACTTGCACTTCGTCATTACCTCAGCGCCTGCTCGTTAACTCCCATTTATGAACAACTCTTTCGCCATTATGTACTATCTATCGTCTCAGTCGGGCTTTTGTCTGAACTAGTCTAACACAGGACTCATTAGTATCGCGGACACCTCAGCTTCCTAAACTCGTCAAAGAGGTAGGAAAGAGAGGACACCCATCTTTTATCAAAAGTAGGCAGGGATCCAGTTGCTGCTGCTGTCAGTTTCTCCATCCCCAGTATGTTCCATAACTTATGTAGTTTGTCCGTACCTCAGAACCCCATTGGGCTAGAAGAAGCTGTTTAGCTGCTCCCAGCACCAGCATGATGGCACTGCCTTTCGGGGCTTTGAGAGGGTAGGACTGCGGTTTTGGGAGTCCTAATAGGATGTAACTCGGAAAGCGTGGTATTGTTGTGTCATAGACCTCATCAATAATGTTCAGAATGTTGACCCAAAAGGGGGTTATTGGGGGCAGTGCCAAAAAATGTGTGTTAATGTACCCAGCTGTCCACATTTCCGCCAACACCAATCAGTGGTGCGCCTCTGCCAGCCAGCCACCTGTGCCGGCGTGAAATACCAGTAATGCGCTATTTGTAGAAATAGTTCTTTAGTGTTCATATTGTGAGCTGTTACTCACATGCAGTGTAATACATCTTGCCATTCCCTATCTGTAAAGGGACGGCCACATTTAGCCTCCCATCTACGCCTTGCAAGGGTCTGGGGCAAGCTCGGTGATGTAGTCAGAAACCCATAAATGTCAGAAATAAATTTCTTATTAGTTGTACGTGTTAATAACCACTGTTCAAAGGAAAGGAGGGGCTTACTCGCATGTGGTCGAATTACTGGGAGGACACCCAGTGCTGGAGCCCAAGTATTGCCAGTATGCTTTTTGTGGAAGGCCATAAGACAATCTGAGCTGGGAAAATTCCATGATTCCTTGAGCAACAAATAGATCTCCAATTCTTTTATATTTGGAGTCCTGCCAGATCTTGAATGAGGACACTGTGTACTGGGGGGAAGTCCGGATTGCCGCGTTTCTGGAGATATGTGAGATGAAAAACCCTTACACATCTGCACCTTATCCCAGACCTCCATCGTGGCTCGCAGGATTGGAGAGACATAGACCCCTGCGGGCGACGTACCCGAAGAAGCCAAGGGACCTTCGAGATATGTTGTCCAGCCACTGCGTGGTCAGCAAAGCACCAGTGCTTCTCAGTTCTCATACTGGACCACTCCAACATATGGCGCAGCTGGCCAGCCTGATAGTAACCAACCAAGTGAGGAACTCCCAACCCTCCTTCCGATTGGGGCAGGTAAGCCTGCTCCCATGCCAATCTCGCCGTCTTCCCAGCCCACATGAATTCCCATATCAGCCTCAGTATAGTATCGAGTACCCTGGGTGGGGTTTGTAATCGTAGGGTCCGCATAATAAACAGCACTTTGGGCAAGGGCATCATCTTCACTGCTGCAATACGGCTTAGCCAAGAGAGGCCATAGCCTTTCCACTTGGCCAAGGGCCCACGGGTCTCACTCAACATGGAGGCATAAATGCATTCAGCTATAGTGGCTTGAGTGGTGCAGATTTGCAAGCCTAAGTATTGTACTGTTTGTTTGGCCCACGTAATGGGTAAGATAGTCTTTAGCGCCTCTACCTCCCTCTCTGGCAGTGTCACAAAGAGAATGCAAGATTTAGCCAGATTGGCCTTGAAACCATCCAAACCTCTAAACGACACCAATTCCTCCAACACTGCCAAAAGTGATCTCTTCAGATGTGTCAGGTAAAGCAGGACATCATCTGCGTATAGAGCTATCTTATGGGCTCGACCCCCCCTATGGAGATACCACTGATAGTTGATTTTGCAGTATAAGCTCTGTGAGGGGTTCCATGTATAGGGCAAACAGTAATGGTGAAAGGAGACAGCCTTGCATAGTCCCCCTGGCAATAGGAAAGGATGCTGATAGGCTACCCTTAACACACACACTCGCCCGGGTGAGGGTGTAATTACACTGCACCCACTTGCAAAATCACTGCCCCAAGCAATAGTGGGGAAGGACCGCAAACAGAAAATCCCACTGAATTCGGTCGAAGGCTTTCTCCGATTCAATGGAGAGTAGCAAAGATGGGATGTGGACCCGCTTCTCCTTATCTAAAAGATGACAAAGCCTCCTAGTATTGTCGACACAGGTTCTCTCACAAATTAACCCGGTCTGATCAGGATCTATCAAACCCTGCATGTAGGGGCCTAGTCTATTCTCTAAGATTCAAGTGAAAGATTTAGCATCCACAGTCAATAACGTAAAAGACCAGTAAGACGAGCAAAGGGTCACACCCCGGCCGGGCTTTGGAATGACCGTAATAATGCCCATCTGCATCCACGGGGTAAGTGATCCTGTAGAAGTAAAGCTATTAAATAGCTGTGCCAACACCGGAGCCAAGTGATCCCCAAAGAGTTTATAAAACTTTGCCCCCAGCCCATCCTGTCTCAGCACCTTGCCCGTGGGGAGGCGTTGCACAGCTAGTAAGACTTCAGTAGAGGTGATGTCCTTATCCAATGCCTTTGTTATTGGCTGGGGATTCGGGACAAAGGCTCTGAGTCCAGGTATTCCTCTATTGCCTCAGCTTCCAGGTGCTCCACTGCATAGAGGGAGGCATAAACCTCCCCAAATTCCTTCAGGATCAGCCCCTCATCATTAGTGACAGTGCATCACTGGGCCTGGATTGCATTTACCTGGCGCTGCGCCGCCTGTGCACAGAGCCTGTGGGCCAAGAGTCGTCCTGCCCTATTACCCCCCCACTTAATACATCTGTTTGGTACGCAGTAGAGCATGTGCTGCTCCATCCATGTCCAAAGCCTTCAATTGTTTACGAGTTGCCACAAGTTGTCGCCTCACTTCAGTTGCGCCCGTTTCCCCATTGCCTCCCCTCCAGTTCTCTTATCTTGGCCTCCAGCTGCCAACGCTTCTTCCTCCGGAGTATGTTAGCATGTGTCGCAATAGCTATAAATTGGCCCCTTTACCACCACCTCCAGCACCTCCCAGACTGCCACCATGAGACCTCTGGTATGTGATTTATGTCCAGGTAGGCTCTAATTGTATCTGCTATTTCTGTGTGCACCTCATCATATGTAAGGAGTTTAGTATTGAGCCGCCAACACCTAAGTCATCTACTTGGTGCAAGTCCTGTGAGTTCTAGCGTAATCGGTGCATGATTGAAAAGGGCTGCCACCCCAATCTCTGTCTGTGTGTAGAAGCCCTGGGGTAGCCAGGAAAAGGTCTAGTCTTGCATATGCCTGATTTGCAGCTGAGAAGAAGGTATATTCTCCATGTGATGGGTTTAACATCCATTAACCGTCCTTCCTTCAGCCATTTTCGAAAACCTGTAGAGTAGGCCCGGTCTGCCCATATTGTTGTGCCGATCTGTCCATGAGGGTATCGGGAACCATATTGAAGTCGCCCCCTATGAGAATATCCGTGTCCAAAGTGACAAGTACCTGCCCAGTGACTTCTCTAAGAAACCCCTCCTGACGCTCATTAGGGCCATAAATACAAGCTACCGTAAGTTGATATCCATGGATATCTATGTGCAAAGAGATAAGCCTCCCATTTATTTCCACCTGGATCCCCATCACCTTCCCTGAGAAATGTGTAGCCACCCCTGCCCGCTTTCCAAGACCAGGCAAATGGTACTGTCTATCGAACCAGCGCGATCTCAAACGCTTCCAATCCGATCGTAGCAGGTGTGTTTCTTGTATCAAACAGAAATCACATTTAGACTCCCTGAGCATCAATAGCTAGGCTCACCTTTTCACTGGAGCATTAAAGCCTCTGACATTGAGACCAATTAATTTAATAGACATGCATACAGAGTAAATTAGAGCAGGTGTGTCCTTGGGAGCCCAGCCTGTATCTAAATGAGCCAACTACTAGCCATCCCAGTGATGACACCAAAAAGAAAGGTGTGATTGGTACAGTCAACATATAGATGAATAACATAGTTAAATAACCAAAAACAAAACCAGTTCCCCACCTGGGAACCGCACAAGACCTATTGGGGGGGTACATCGGAATGTACCAGGTCGTTCTCCTTCCCGCCGCCATCCTCCATGATGGGAGCTCCACCATCGCTCCTTTCTATTCCCCTTCCTCCAGCTGCCGTAAGCCGCTTAACACTCTCTAGTACTTCTTGCTCAGAAGGCACTCCTATTGGAGGGGGTGGGGGGAGACCTTTGTCTGGTACTCCCCAACCCCTGTTGCGCCTATCCTCCCTAGGCATTGGAGATCTGATTCTACCTTGAGTACACTGTTCTGATGATGCAAACTACGTAATGAGTCCTCCCACTCTTTGTTACTCTCCTTCTCTGATGGCTTTTGGGCCTTCCCCTTTCATTGTCAGGTTGTGTGCCCGCTGCCTCCAGCGGCTGCCTGCGAGGTCCAATCCTGGCCCTCAAAAGGCAGTCCACCCTGTCCCAAGTTCATCTCCGGGAGAGATTCCGCCTCCTTCAACATGCGGATAATGCATGTTTATTTTGCCAAACAAACTTCAGTCGGGAGGAGTGCCCCCACTTATAGCAAATTCGTCTCTCTTTAAGCATAGCCATGACTGGCCGAAGGGTGCAGCGGCGCTGCAGCATCAGCGGGGAAAGATCCTGGTACAAATATATTTTGTGACCCTCAAAGTCAATTGCGTTCAAGTCACGCACCGCTGCTGAGATTTGTTCCCACTGTTTGTAATCATGAAGGCCCATGAGTATGTCCTGTGGCTGGCCTGGATTTTGTCTTTGTGTCGCTGTGTCATTCAGATAAGGGGTGCCCCTCCTGCACAAAGATCCATGTGCCTCCTCACTACTCCGGAGTGAAACCGCGGGGTCACGAACTGCCACTATTGGCCCCCTGCTCTTTCTTCCAGACCTCAAAATTGCAGCTATAAACAGTGCTGCTCCATGTCACAGACTCAGTGTCCTAGAGTTGCTCACCCTGTTTTAAACACCAAACAGCCATGTCCTAGGGAGGAGGGGCTGGTGCAGGGAGGTCCCCTCCGGGCCCACACTTTCTCAAAGGGGTTCCAGCCATATCCAAGGTGTCCTGCTCACACACATCTAGCTTTTCCTGGACGGGAAGGATCCCTGATAGCCCTCCACTACTTCTAGGTGCATCTCAGCCTCCACACGTCTCACTCGGCCCAGTGGCTGCACGCTTCCTTACCCTCACTGTTGTGCGGCTTGCCGCCACTGATCTCCTTCGTGGCCGCACTGCGGTCCAGGTACCTCTTCTCTGGTACCTCCCTGCTCTCCTCCAGTCTCTCCTCGATAGAGCGATGAGGCCGAGCGCTCCTCTTCTCAGCTGCTCCACTGCCTGTCTCCTTGTGTCTGGGGCATCTCTTCAGGTCCCACCGGCTCCAACCTTCACCTCCAAACCTGGGGGCAGGTTGGGGGGGTGGCGCTGCGCCTCCCACTCTGCCCTTGCTCTCGTCTGGTGGACTTGGCTTCCAGATGCCTCAGTTGCTCTGTGCCAGCGCAGGTAGCTCGGCAGGACCTCCTTTCCTGCTGCCTGGGCCGTTTTGTCAGCACCTCCCCTGCCCGGCACCAACCTCACCTGGCCCCAGCCACTCTTTCTCCAGGCAGCTCACACTGCCACCATTTTGTCCTGGGTCCTCCGTCTTCCTCTAGGTCTGCCGTGCACTGCACCACACCTCTCGCCTCCCGAGCTCCAAACGGGTGAATGACTGTACTCAGGACCCCTGACGGCCATCTGCCACACCCAGGGGGCTCTGCACATGGCTCCAGCTGCTCCCGGCCTGCGTCCGACAACAGAGCTCAGTATCCGTGCTCCTAGTCAACCGCCATCTTGGCCCCATCCACCATTTCTTTTACTTTAAACATTCTGTCCCATTGCCTGTTTCTGAATACATATCTGGGGTGGGTGACAGCTGGCCTATGTTTATTCCCTCTAGACAGTCGCACACAAAGAGAGCTGGAGTGTGACATTTGCATCCTGATGGTCCATCACCAGGCTGATGAGTCTTCTGGGCTAGATGGGAGGGAGGAGTTGACACACCTGAATACGGCTGTGCCCCTCCCTACACAAAGGGCTGCATAACCCCCTATAGAGCATCTGGTGCCAGCGAAGGAAGGCCAGGGACCTTGTGCGCTCACTTGAAAGGCCTCTCTTTGAAGTCTTCCCCTCTTCAAAGGCTCAACTGGGTATATGTACTGAACTCCAAACCCCACCAAATCAGTACACTTCTGGATCTGAATGACATTCTTCCAGGAAGGAGTGCTGTTCTATCAGGAGGGACTGACACTCTGCTCAACTGCATTGCTGGAAGTGAGAAGAACTGGACTTTGCTCTCTACATCCTCTTCAGAAGCATGTGACTCCAGGGGCTTGTTGGCTTACTCCCTGTTCTTGCAGTCTCAGGGACATCAAAGACTGCCTGCAACTCTCCTCCTGCTGCTGGAATCTGCCATCTGTGAGTCCTACCCTTGCCTGAGGTGCCAATCCAGCCCTCGGTCTTAGAAGTAGGTGTTGCAGCTGTTTCCCTGCAAAAATCAGGGCATCTGATCCATTGTGTCGTTTGGAACCAACGCATTGCCCTTCAATGCATTGGCAGTTCGGCGATGTGGAACCAGACTGCAGGGTACAACAATGACTCAGCGCCAATCCAAGGATACCGCTGTGCGACTCGATGACTGTGCATATCTCTTAACAGAGTTCGATGCCAGTGCTGGAGCGAACTGTGATGCTCACCACCAACATATCTACCCGACTACGTAGACCAGAACCGACGCATCGCCTTCTCATCGCTCCTTGAAGTCAAGGCTTGCTCCATCCAATTTACTGTTTCAGCAGGCTTGACTGCTGTTATCCAAGCTACCAGAGGGTGAGCACAGGTTAATTTAAGTTGTGTATCTGACTTACCCTGACTAGGAATGTTGTCCCTACTTGAAGAGGGTGCTTACCTCTGGCAACTAGAGACCTGATTTCTGACAGAGAGATAATGTGCTACTACGCAACATTAAGATATACAGTGTATGGAATGATAATGCTAAAGACAAACAGATACAGAGAAGAAGCACTGAAGCTATCATTGTCAAATACAGTAGGATACATAAGAGAGCTAGCTGACAGAAGAACTGGTAATAAAGAAATCTGTTGTTACGCTTACCAGAGCCTCAAGAACAAGAGCTCTATAACCTCAGCAGTGGGTGAGGAGAACCAAGAAGATGCACAGTGGTTGTGCTTACTGAGCTGTCCAATACCTGGAGCAGCATTCCTCTAAAACTGCCAGGTGGTGGCACTGCTCAACTCCAATGGTCTCTAGAAAAATGAAGGAGTCCAATGGAGACTAATAAGAGGTCAGAGTTCTGTGTGAACTATGTCCATGGCAGTTGGTCCCGTATTGATCGCTGGTTGGGTACCTGAGATATGGAGTTTTGGACAAGATCGGTGGATCATTTCCCTCGTACTCTATCCAATCACTCGCCGGTCAGATTGGTGTTAGAGATACCCAGTGAGTTGCACCAGTCATTCATGTGGCGGTTGCCCTGCGGGGCGCTCCGTGATGAGGCCTTTCGGAGGGAGGTGCGCGAGGCTATTATGTTGTTTTTTGCTGAGAATCGGGGTTCTGTGAGGTCTGCCGGTACATTATGGGAGGCATTTAAGGTGGTTATCCGGGGAGTATGTCTCTCGAAGCAACACGGTACATTGAGGGCCTTGTGGCTGGAGATGGTGACCATTGAGGGGCGGCTCATGGAGTTGGAGAGGCGCCTTGGTGAGGATTGGTCTGGCGAGGTACTTGCTGAGATCCGCCAAGAGGTGTCCTTATATGAGGAAGCCTCCCTAAGAGAAATTTGCTTTGCCGGGAGACATGCGCGGGCTTGTCGTTATGGGGAGGGAGAGAGAGCTGGGCGCACGCTTGCAGATATGTTACGCAAACCCTGGGCCAGTAATAATGTCACTGAGGTGGTTGATGCTGAGGGAGAGAAGGTGACTGGAGCGAAGGGTGTAATGCAAGTTTTTACAGAGTATTTTGCGCAGCTCTATGCTGCCCCGGAGGGCCTGGATGCGACAGCTGCGCAGACGTATTTTGAGGATATTGCGCTGGTGTGGTTTGATGAGGCACATAGGTCGTACCTGGATGCGCCATTCTCTGTGGAGGAGGTGGCGGCGGCGATTCGCGGTCTGCCTGGTGATAAGTCCCCTGGCGTAGATGGCTTGACCCCAGCGTTCTATAAGGAGTATGTGGATATTCTTGCCCCGTGTCTTTTAGAGGTGTATGCGGAGTCACTGGAGACTGGGTTGCTTCCTGCCTCGCTCTGGGAGGCTTTGATAGCAACGATTCCTAAACCTGGGAAGGACCCGACCAGATGTGACTCGTACCGCCCACTTTCTATGATCAATATTGATAACAAAATCCTGGCAAAAATGATTGCGGTGCGTCTGCAACCACTCCTCCCTAAACTGGTGCTCCCGGATCAGTCGGGATTTGTCCCCGGTAGGTCCACATGTTACAAATTGCGCACCTTTTTTGCGGTGGCGGGCTCGTTGGGGGCAGAGGATAGAGCGGCAGCAGTGTTCCTCGATGCTGCCAAGGCTTTTGACTCTTTGGCTTGGGAGTATATGTTTGCACTTGTGACCTGCGTATGTCTCAGTGCGCGGTTTGTGCAGTGGATTAGACTGTTGTATACTCTGCCTACTGCTCGTCTACGTCTCAACGGGTGCGTGTCGGCCCCATTTCCTGTTGCCCGTGGTACGCGTCAGGGGTGCCCGCTGTCCCCGCTCCTCTTCGCGGCAGCGATGGAGCCTTTGGCGGCGGGACTGCGGCAGAAGCATAATGAAAGAGGCTTACAGTTTCGACAGCGACCTGTCTTGGTGTCCTTATATGCTGATGACATTGCGCTATATGTGCGGAATTCTGATCGTAATCTGGACACCGGTCTCGCATTTCCTGGGAACGGCTGAAGCTGCCGTTTGAGCTAGGTGGGCTTTCTGATCCGGATCTGGAGTTATACTAGAACTGTGTGCAAGCACACTTTGCGTACTATTGGTTGAATCCGAATCGATATTTGCCACATTTGGCACCTCAGAGTGATGCTGTGTGGCCGGATGGTTTGCTGCGTGCGCCTTGGGGCCGGGCTCGGCACCGATCTAAGGGAATTGATACGGTGGCATGTACGGCGAGGGCGTGGGAGGCGTTGATGCGGCGTTCAGGCGTAGCTGCGCAGTTTGCTCCCTCGTTGCCCGTTATGGCGGTCGCTGACGCTCAGATGTTTCGGGACGGCGGAGTGCGTGGATTTCTTTGAGATGCGGGCTTCTCGGAAACTGGCTCTTAGATGGCCGTTTGATTGGCCTAGCCGAGGTGTTAGACGGCAGTGGTGGAACGGCGCTGCAGCGCATGTATGCTCTCAGGGTCCGCGCTTTGCTGCGGGACAGATTTCTTGGCTCGTCTGGGACACTCACGGAGTTCCGCGCACTGGAGGTGTTGTGTTGTGCGCAGTCACCGAGAAAGCTGGTTACTAAACTGTATAACTGCATGCAGGAGCAGAGAGGAGGATCTGGAGAGGCCTCTAGGATCGCGTGGGTTGAGATGTGGGGGAGCCTATCCCGGAGGCTGTGTGGCCAGGCTGTTGTGCTCATATGAGAGTGCTGTCCCTGAATTATAGGTTGCGGCTGCTGCATTTTAACTTTTTGCACCGTCTATACTATACGCCCAGCGGGCTTCACTCCATGGGTTTGCGCGCGGATGCATGCTGTGAGCGCTGCCATGCACCGGACGCGGGTTTCCTGCACTTGGCGTGGGAGTGTGCGGAGATTCACGCTTTTTGGGTGGAGGTCTTGCATGTGATTGCTGAGGTAACTGGCTCTGAGATGCCCATTTCTCCTAGGGTTGCGCTGCTTGGGTGTGTGGATGAGATCAAGGGGCCGCATAGGTGGCTGGTGGTCTTACTTCTACTACTGGCCAAGTGTAGAGTTGCTATGTGCTGGGGCAGAGGGCCGGCGCCGCGTAGATCCGAGTGGCTGCGGGATGCTGCCTTCTGCCATGATCAGCTGACGGTCTTCTGGGAGGCTCCCGGCCATGGGATATCTGGGCTCCGCTGTGCGAGTACCTGACATCCCGAAATATGCAGATGGAATGATATGAGTTACCCACGCTGGGAGTTTCCTGTTCCCCCCTGCATGGGTTAAGACTGCGTGTGGCTGAAATTTGCTGGTGTTGTCCAGTTGTGCGCTTTACCTGCCTTTCTGGTTGTTATTTTTGTTGGTTTACCCCTCTGCCGATTATATATTGAATTTGCTGTCTGAGTATGATAGACCTTCTGGATTGATTAAGCGGACTATGTCAACTGAAAGCCTGGGGAGAAGAGCTGGAGATGCGCCCCTTGATATTGATGCATACTGTGTGAATACGTGGTGATTTCCTTGTGTTGACAGGGATAAATGCTGTAGCGGAGGAAGGTTGTAACATGCGTAGCCTGTTGATCTACCGAGGGGTCCGTTTGTGTTAATGTATGTTTTTGTATTTTGCAATTTAATAAATAAGAAAAAAAAAAAAAGAAAAAAAAAAAGAAGAAGAGGTCAGAGTTCCACAGTCTGTCCAAGATGACCTACAGTGAGAAAATAACATGGCCGCCCGAACGTCCCAGAAGCGATTTTCAACGCAAGCCCACAAGGCTAAGCGACAACACCAACTGAGACAACTCTCCACCAAACGAAGTTGATTATCATCTAAATCATCTTCAAAAGGTTCTTCAGTATCGTTATCAAGTGAAAGTGAAGAATATGACTGTGCAATGTCGATGTTTACCTCTGAAAAATGTGTAAACATCGGACTGGCCACACATGAAGAGAACTACCAGTCAAAGAAAAGTCGACATGAAAAAGCACCAAAGTCATTCAAACATTGTCAAAAAATTACACTGAAAGTAATCGATTGTTCAATACCTTTCATTTTCGAAAGCAGTGCGTCGATAAACATTATGCCTGAAGAGAAATATAATGACCTAGCTCTATCATCGCGACTGACGCCATTGAAAACTAAAGTATACACATGGGCTGCATCCACGACATTAAAAAGTCAAGGTTCATTGGTAGATAAGATGAAACACAAGAAGATGAAAGTGCAAGCGCCCATTCATGTGCTTTAAGGTATGGCTTCAAGTGCCTGTTAATTCAGTTTCACCACAGCTGCTAATATGGGACTGATCTCAGTAAACTACAACATGAATGCTCATCATGAAATAGTAAGTCAGTTCCCCCCTTTGTTTCATGGGTTAGGAAAACTTAAGGTTATGGAAGTACAATTGCATATTAATGAGGATGTCTGCCCTGTTGCACAAAGACACAGAAGAGTTGTATTTCCTTCAAAAGAGGCTGTTGAAAAGCACCTCTAATCAATACTTAAACATATCGTTAAGCGTTTTGTAGGTCCAATGCTATTGGTTTCTTCCATATTGGTAGTACCTAAAAAGGACAGTGAAGGAGCTGTACGCTTCTGTGTATGGACATGCGTCAATCAAACAAGGCAATTGAAAGAGAGCAACATACAGGTCTGCACATTCCTGACATGATAACACAATTGAATGGTGAAAAGGGCTTCTCTCATCTTGATTTATATAAAGGATATCATCAGTTGGAACTCCAAAAGCTTTGCAGGTACATCAAAACTTTTTCTACACATATTGGTCTATATTGATATAAAAGGTTAAGTTTTATTGTGTCACCCGCTGCAGAGATTGTTCAAGGTGATGCTTTTAATTATAGTGATGACATGTTTGTGTTCAGAGCTACAAAGAAGGATCACGATAAAGCGCTCAACCAAGTTTGTTGTTTACTGGTTATTTCAGGTTTAACTTTGAATGCTGAGAAATATGAATTCAATAAAGCAAAGCTTAAGTTCTTTGGCCACATCTTTTCTGATGGGGGGGTATGACACCTGATCCCGCTACATTGCAAACGGTGTCAGCTGCACGTCCCCCGTAAGACGTTTCTATGTTACGTTCATTCCTTGGCATGGCCATTTACTGTTTCAGATGCATACAAGACTTTCCTCTGTGAGTGCTCCATTGAGAAACTTGACAAAAATAATGTTTCTTTTCATTTGTTATGTGAATGTGAACAAAGCTTTGAGAGAATCAAACAAGCTATTGAGGACACTACTGAAATGGCATATTTTGTTCCAAAGTTCCATAAAGAAATTGTTGATGCTAGCCCAGGGGTGGGCTGGGGGGTTGGTTTAGGCAAAATCCTTGCACAGTACAATGGATACTCAAATGCTTGAAGACATAATGTGGCATATGCAAGTAAAAGTTTGCCCCAAACTGGACATACTTATTCTCAACCTGAAAAAGAAAGTTTAGCAGTGGCGTGGGCTTGGGAACATTTCCATGTGCTCTTATATGGAAAGCCCTTTTACGCTTGTGACATATCAGCAAGCATTGTTGAGCATTTTGGCAATCCAAAAGCTATGCCTCCTCGCATTGAATGTTGGGGTCTATGATTACAAGAGTACAACTACACAATTGTGTATCGTCCAGGGAAAGATCAAAACCCTGCCGATTTCTTCTCTAGAATGCCTATGCAGTGTCAGGGTACCCCTTCTAAGACAGCTGAAGTCTACATAAACTTCAGTTTGAAATCAAATGCACCAGCTGCCATATTGTTGGAGCAAATTACCACTGCCATGAGTCAAGATAGTGACACGTTAAAACTGAAAGACATTATTATACATCAGTCTTGGAACAAGCACACTCGACCTCTTGCCAGTGACAACAAATACTGGAAGTTCAAGAATGTCAAAGATGAACTGTCCATGACTCGAGAAGGCATTACCCTGAGAGGTTCAAAAGTTGATAATCTGGAGAGTTTGCAACAACACATAATTGAAGTGGCCCATGAAGGACATTGTGGAATCGTTCCCACCAACCGAGCTCTCCGACACCGAGTTTGGTTTCCTCATCTCTATGAAAGATTTGAAAGAGAGTTGAAGGCCTGTCATCTGTGCAACCAATTGTCATTGAAAACTTAAGCATGCCAGAGTTGCCAAAGCATGCGTTGGAAAGAAGTGCTGTAGACATTTTTGATCCTCCTGACAATGGACATCACCTCATGGTTATTGTTGATGATTACTCCAGTTTCCACTGGTAGGAGATCCCTCATCTATCACTCAAGAGACAGTCATTAATAGCTTAGACAGCATCTTTGTGACATGGAGTATTCCTGTGATCTTAAAATGTGACAATGGCCCAACTTTCAACAGTCGAGAATTCAGAATCTTTCTCGGTCCTCTTAATGTGAAGCATCAGAAGATCACACCTCTTTGGCCACAGGCTAATGACCTTGTTGAATGTTTCACAAGTACATTAAAAACAGCTGTTCAGCATGCTGTACTGGAAAAGTTCAACCTTAAAACTGTCTTGAATTCTACCCTATGAGCTTACTGTTCAACTCCTCAGTGCAACCACAGGAGAAAGGCCTGCAACTTTGATGTTCCGGAGAGCAACGACAAACAAGTTTCCTCAGTGGACCAACACATGATTAAGTACTAAGTAAGAAACCCATACCAAAGACTTGGATTGTAGAAAGAAAATCAAGGCCTATGCAGATAACCAACGACATGCAAAAGACATTGCTTTCACAAGAGGAGATCGAGTGCTTTCCTGTCAGCTGTGAAAACGTAAGCCTGATGCTCCATTCGATGCTGAGCCACCAAAGGACACAGGGTGACTGCCCAATGTCCTGGGAAATCCATTACGCAAGATTCCTTGCATATCAAACATGTGGCTCACCACACTACAGATTATGATGTCAATGTAGAGACTAGTTTGGAAAGGACAATTGAAAAACCCCAGACTCCTATTGCTCTTGCATCACCAATGCAGATTATGGCAACTCCTATTGCTGGTTCCAGTTTCCGAAGACACAATCAGAACGAGTAAGCAGAGCACCACAAAGGCACATCAAAGAGCTATGATTGTTTATAGGTTTGTATTTTTTTTAATTTAACATAAATGTAGTGTTGTGTGAGTTATGAATGATGGAACCCTTTTGACTCCTGAAGGACTCTGTAGAGCTGGGATGTAAGTGTTAGAGCGTGGTGAAGTGAATGCAGGTTTAGAATGTTGAGTTTGTGATTACAAGGAGACAAAGAAAGATGTGTAATATACAGCTTTGTGTGAGGCATAGTTATTGGTGGGTATCCCATCAAGGGAGGGCACTACATTAAGTAACAAAAAGAATCTTAGGAAATGTTTTGTGAGTGTGTATGAGTGACAGTCGGAGTGAGTTTGAATAAATGAGTATGAGTTAGAATTGGAGAGTGAGTAAAACTGAGTGCAAGTGAGAATGACTATGTGATTGAGAATGAATAAGGATGAGGGAGGTCATTCTTGGCATAAAGGGTACCCCTTCAAAATGCTGGCACATATGTAATTCTTAGCATACGGGACACGTATGACAAAGCAGTGGTGCTGAAATACTGGACATAATGCTTCTCGAAGTGGAAGCTATGGCAAAATGCTGGCACTGGCAGATTGGAGGAATTCTTAGCATAAGGGATACCCAGGGCAGAATGCTGGTGCTGGCACACTTGGGGTAACTCTTTGCTTATGCGACACCCATGGTAAAATGATAGTGCTGGCGCATTAGTTGCAATTCTTGGATCAAACTCAAGTCACAGCAAAATGCTGGGGGTGGAATTCTGAATGTTATTCTTGGCATAAGGGGCACCCATGGCAAAATGCTGGTGGTGACACCTTACAGCATTTCGTAGAATATGGGACACTTATGGCGAAATGCTGATGGTACCCTAGTGGAGATATTTCTTGATATTAGGGAGGAGAACCATTGCACATTGAGCTGGGGAGGCAGGGACCCATGACAAAATTAACAGGGTGCCCCTGGCATATGGCATCAGCTGAAATGAAAAAAAGGGGCAACCCAGTAACCCTGGGACCAGGACAGGTCAGTGAATAAAGAAACAATGGTCCTTAAGGGGGAAATGTGTGCCTCCTTTTTCTCGCCTCCATGTATAACCATCAAAATGATTGGTTTGTACAAACATTAGATCAATTTTATTCAATTATTATTATTTTTTAAAGAACAGTTAAAGTTACATTTGACATTTTCATAAATTTCCTGGTAATGATGTGCTCCTAGATAATGTAACAGCACAGTGAAAGTGCTAGAAGTAAATCTAAAGTGCTCTTGTGCTATACATTAAACACATGTACAAAACCTGTGAATGATATTAATACATTGAATGTTAAATAACACCCTGATTCAGAGTATCATGTTCTGAATCAAATTAAAAACAGTCCACTGCTAACATGTTGACGTTTCAACCTCATAAACATACCCATAAGGGGGTCATCATCAGGATGAAAGGATGGGCAAACATGGATCATGCCTGTGTGTCTTAACATGAGCCTTTCACACACATTGCAATCTTGTTGGACCTAGAGGGGCACCTAAAGTGCTACCCTTATAGTGGTGGAATGTTACTGCCTTCAGTAGGAGTGAATTAGCACAAGTGTGGTAGTGGCAGCATATCATGTAGTGATCAGAAGAATTGAAGAGGTCCTTTTTTTAATCTGTTACTCTAGTGACGCGGACAGGCTCACTCATGCTTAAAGCTCCACTGCTGTGTGCTTATCTCACCCTTGACATTCATCAGTTTGTTGTGAGTGGTGTACCTGCACTGGGTGTATATGTGCGGGGGATGGTAGAATAAAGAGGTAATGCCATACTGTACAGTGCATGCCTGGTGGGTGCATGTGCTGATTGTATGTGTGCCTATGAGTGGTACAGTGCATGAAGGATATAGTGCTGTGCAGTCTGTGCAGGTTAAATGTTTGTGCTGGGTGTATTTGTACATGTGAGTAGTACAGTTCATGAAGGAAGCAGTGCGCACATGTTAAATGCACGTACTGGATGTATCTGTGCATATGAGTAGTACAGTACTTGGAGAATACAGTAATGTGCAGTGTGTGTGGCTGTGTACATGCACTTGATGTATGTGTGCTGTTGAATGGTACAATACATGGAGGGCCATGGGTTCCATTTTATGAGACCCTGACCTACTGGGTAAGACATGGAGTGTAAGTAGAGAAATCCCCCCTCAGACAGGTTTGTTTTGCTGCATTCATGTAAGCTTGGTTGGACATACACTGGAGAGGGGAAAGCAAGGCTTCGCCTGTACACTTAAAAAGTTCTTCAGTGAGAGGTGACAAGGAAGGGGCCTATGCATATCTCAGGAAGGAGATAGAGTTGATATGAATCATAACGGGTAGGGCTGTGACCCTGGCTAAACCTTTTGATACACATATCACTGTTGCTGACATCTAAGTGTGAACTCTGGTCACTCCAATGACCTGTGTTGTGGTACGATCAGCTATGGAGTCACTGCTTCTGTGTCAAGAGGAGGAAGAGAGTAGAGGACACTTCAGAAGAAGCAGACCCTCCCCAACATAAACTTAAAAGTCTGAGACCCTAAATCACATTTGCTATCTGGAAAGGGATTATAAGAAGGGGAGCTTGACACGCCAAAAGTTATAATTTTCCAAGAAGCCAGATGGGCTGTGTGAGGAGGGGAAGCTCTGCCAGACGTCTGCCTGTGACCGGGACTGGGGCTAAGGCCAGCTAGTCTTCCTGTGGTTGGGGGACATCTCCCAGGGAATCCAAGACCGCCTGCCCAGGAGCCTCGAGAAATAATATCTGCTTGCTTGCCAAGACCAGTGTGCCATGTGAGGAAGAGGAGAGCGTTTGAGGGCGCAAGGCTAGCGGGGAGCCATGTCTAGTGGACTTCCTGTGCGAAGTGTTAGAAACAGCTTCTGCACTGATTGGGTTGTGGCTCGTGTGACCCCCGTATGCCAGCAGAAGGCTGCCGTGAATTGAGGCACATGCCCTGCTGCGCCGATCAGGCCAGAGCCCGTGTGTAGTGCTGAGTAAGTGACCCCATATGCAGGAGGTGCTGCTGTAAAAGAGTCTGGCATGTGTTAAGAACCGTAGCCTTGTGAGATAGTGATTGGCAACATTGTATGCTGAGGGGGCTGCCATGAAGGACTCTATTGTGCCGATTGGGCAGTAGCTTGTGTACTGTGAAATACAATGGACAGTTATGCCAGCAGGGGACACCGAAAGCATCAGGAACTGTGACCTGATCTGCCATCTCCTGTTGGAGAACTAAGGACCCTGTGGGAGCACTTGTACACCATAACTCGGGTGAGGGACCCAAAACAGGATCGTCGCAGTCACCCCCCCATTGAGAGGTGAACCGGACACTTGCCATACAGGAGGAGCAACAGAGAGTCTCTGGTTGCTTTGGTAACATGAACGCAAGTGAGAGACTCTGGACCTGCTGAGTGCAGCCGCCTGTGCTGCATCTGCTTACTCACCTGAACTCAGCTGCTGCCGTTGTGCGCACCTGCGGATGCTGCGCACTCAGGTACTCCGAATGCTTCAGACTTCCCAGTGCGGGTAACACTGGTTTATTGGGAACTTAGGGAACATATTGCTAAGTTAGCACTGTAACGCTGGAGCGCTATTGACTAGATTTGCGTCAAAGTGTACTCTTGAATCTCAGACTACTAGTGGGGCATACACTGGATGTTACTGATAGTGAATCTGAAATAACCACCTTTGCTAGAGCGAGTTGGGAGTGCGACAGGGAACTGCCAAAGAACCATCAGAGCCCAGACCTCACAGGGGACTGTGAAATTGTTTATGAATGTTGTATGTTTCCTTTGTGTTGGTAGCAGTAGATATAAAATACGTCTCTTATTTTCATAAAAGGGGGCGTTGGCTAAACAATGATTTATTATTGCTGCAGGGCACATTTTGAATTTTGAGTCCATGTTCACTATCCTGTACCCACCTCTCCCTCTAGAAAGCCTTGGACTGCTCAGTCACATTGCTACTGAGAGCCAAATGCAGAAAGGGTATTTGGACCAGTTGCTCAAAATTCATAATAGGTCAGAGCCCAGGACCTGTAAACCTCCACATCCTTATCCCCAGCCACCGCTCCCTATGCTGGTGTCTTGTTTCACCACACAACACCAAGGGAGCCTTCTCCTGTGCTTCCTGGAGGTTCTTATGCACTTGCTCACTCCCACAACTCTCTGCTCCCACATCAACAGCACCTAACACCCGACTCTTTCACACAGTCCTCACAGTCCTGAAGCCACACACACAACATTCTTCACTCACATTTTCCTCAACAGCCGCTCACTCACCAAATATGCCACTGAGACTGGGACCTGCTGCATGACGATGCCCCTAATTTACTTTTTCTTGCAGAAACCTGGCTAAACATTGTATGGGACCTGACATCACCACACTTACCTTCCGTGGCTACAAGATTGCCAGGCAGAACCATCATTAAGCCCGGAGATGAAATCGCCATCATTCACAAAATACCATCAGCTTTAGCATCTCCACGGACACATCCCACTCCACCTTCAAACACCTGCCTGCCTCTCAAGCTCCAACTCGCAGCCTTCTTCATCCTAAGCGGCCCTCTCATGTCCAGCTTACCTTGACCAGGCATCAACTTCACTGACACTATCACAGACATCTTCACACCACTTGCTGTCAGCATCCTACTTGGAGACCTGAACTTCCACCTGGAAGACCTCGCCAACTCCAACTCAAAAGCACTCATCAAATACCTTTGAAGCCTGGGCCTCACCCAATGAGTGAAGGGACCTACCATATTTGATGGACACCTTCGGAACCTTGTTTTTATTGCCTTAAACAACATACAGATTGAAGGGCCTACACCAGTCTACTGGACATACCATGCCCTTCTCAGGTTCAGCATCCCCAACCTAGTCCAGTACACATGCACTACCGCCAAACCACCCCACCAAACCTGGAGCAGCATCACTGACTGGAACAAAGCTCAGGAGCACCCACCAACCCAAACAGCAACAGCCTCCTCAAAGCCATCAAGAATTTCAACAATTGGATCACCTCTTGTGCCAGCTCCCTAGTCCCCCTCAAGCACAGCAACACAGCAGGATCTAGAACCTACGCAAATTGGTTCATGGAGGAACTCAGACTGACAAATCACCACTGCACACAACTGGAGCACAATTAGAGGATGAGCCAGGACAATATGAACTAAATTAATTACGTTCATAGCTGCCATGAGCTGCTACCACCAAACGATCCAGACCACCAACAGACTGGCTCTGAGTGACCACATCAATGCTAGCACTAACAGAAGGAAAGGAATCTTGGAGATTTCCCCTTACCTGTGTTCATGTCCAACCCGCCCACAATTGCCGGAACTCTGCAATGATCACTCTCAATTTTTATCAACATTAGTGCTGTTAATAGCAATTTTAACCAGCAACCGGCCTGACAGACCTTGCCAAATGCCTCCTGATCTCACCCAAGGAGTCAAGTCATAATCACAAAAGAAACTGCTGCCACCATGAAGTCCATCCACTGATGGGCCTCATTGCACCCTTGCTCTTGTCACGCCTACTCTAGAGAACTGCAGCCTGTCAGTACCATGCTTACACACATTCTGAATGCCTCCACCTCTTCTGTGACTTTCCCAGTTGCTTGAAAAAATGCAGCTGTTTTCTCATTGCTGACCCTTTCAACGCTCTTCAACTGCAGACTGATTGTCAGAACCCTGTTCAGGGGGCCAGGGGTCAAGCAGGAGATACTGGGCTCAACTGTGGGGGGTGAGACATTTTAGTCCTGATGTCCCGTAGGCCGACCTGCTATGGGTTCTGATCAATAGGGCCAAGTACTCCTGCAGCACTTGACACTCAGTGATAGCTCAGGTCGAGAAGTCTAAGATGCCTCGGGGGTAGATAGATACCAGGGGGAGGTGAACACAGGCTCACAACTCAAAGTCCGGTCAATAGCATCAATGAATGATTGTCCAATCAAATACTTTCTTTTATGGCAAATGTAGGATTTATTTATGATTACAATGTGAAATACGACTTGCACAAACGATACTCACAGCCCCCTGGGGTTTTGCCTCTAGTGTTCAATAGGCAGGTCCTGGAGTTTCACTTCCCACTCACTAGCAGTAGTGGTTATTCCTCATTCACTATAGATGACATTCAGGTTAGGCCCCACTAGTAGTCCAAATGTCAGGAGTCCCATTCAAACTGTGATAAAAGTCAAGTGTTCCAGTGCCCGAAGCAGTGTGGAGCAGAAGAAGTTCCCTTGACACCTTCTGGCCCTGTGATCAGTCTTTCCCATTTCTATGAGGATGGTGTGAGTGCTGTCTCCTTGAAGAATGCCTGCTGCCTGTGGGTAGCACTTGGGGCTTGGCTGGGCAGCAGCTGTGCATCCATGGCGCTTCCTCCGGTGAGATGGTAAGTTCCTTTGATTCTTCCAACACTTGTGGGGTAGGGTGCTCCATGTTCCGATCCTCAGTCAAGACTGAGGCCCACACTACTTACCACAGCGGCTTCTTCTCAAAGGGGCAGCTTGAACTTAGCAACAGTCCTTATCCTTTTCCAGTTAGCCCCACCTGGCATCAACCTTACTCCGCACATGGGCTACAGCCTGTTCGGCACTGCAGTAATCTTCACAGCTGCCACACATGGCATATTGGGTCGCCGACTTCACTTCACACATTGGCTACAGCCCAATTTGCATGGCAGTACTCTTCACGGCAGCCACACCTCTTATAAGGGGTCGCCTACTTTCTTCCGCGCATGGGGTATGACTTGATCGGCATAGCAGTAATCCTGACGGCAGCCCCCCTGGCATACAGGGTTGCCGACTACACTCCACACATGAACTTCGGATTGGTTGGCACAGCAGTAATCTTCACTGCAGCCCCAGACTGGCAGAATGTGGCCCTACCCGGCCTACGGGGACAACAGACAGTAGTAATAGTATTCTCTATGGTGGCTCAGTCATGCATAGGGGGTCACCGACTTCCCCCCGCATAAGGGATACAGCCCGATCAGTGCAGCAGCTGTCTCCTCACATGTTGCTACAGGGATCCACTCACCAGAATCCCACATTTGATCTCACTCCCTCCAGCCTCACCTTTTCTTCACAGGGCACACTGGTCTTGGCAAGCAGGCAGGCACTGGTGCTTGGATGTCCCTGAGTGATGTCCTTTCACCCAACTGGGAGTTTGGCAGACCTTAGCCTCTAGCCCTTGTCACTGGCAGATGATTTGCAGGGCTACTCCTCACACAGCTTGACTGGCTGCTTAACACTTGGCAATTTTAGTGGCCTCAAGCTCTCCTTCCTAAAGTCAATTTCCAGACACTAAATGTTATATATTGGGTCTCACTCTTTGAAGATTGTGTTGGAGGGCTGCTTCCTTTTGAAGTGCCCTGTAGTCTGCCCTGCCTTTCTCCCAGAAAGCGGTCTGTTACAGCAGGAGCAACTCTATATCTGAAAGCCCTACATGGTATGCCTTCCGGGTGACTGGAGGTTCACACCTAGATGTCAACCACAGTGATGTGTGTGGCAAAAGGTTAGACAAGGGCCCCCAGCCCTACTCTTTATGATTCTCTTATCAGCCTCACCCCCTTGCTGAGATTTGCTCATGCCCAATTCCAGTGATGTCTCTCTGAATCGCAGAGCACCTTTTGAAGTCTACGGAAGAGTCTGTCTCTTCTTCCTGTAGTGTGTGTTCCACCAAGCTCGCTGGAATGCAGCAATCCACAAATCTGTCTGTGGGGATACCAAAACCTCCTCATGCTCCTCCAGCCCGTCCTGGGTCTATTATAATGGGAAACTTCCTTGTATTGTACTGTTCACAGGCACACCCAGCAAATGCACAGCGCTACATATTAACGTGATGTCGGCCAAGGTTGAGTAAAGCACACAGCAGTGGAACTTTACATTAATCAGCCTGTAGGCCTCTCTACAGTGGCACAAGAAGAAAGGACTGTTTACTTCTACTGATCACTACACGGTATGTGCCACCCCCGCACTCACGGTGCTTAACTCCTAGCAAAGGTAGTAGCCTTTCACCATAAGGGTAATGCTTTGCATGACCCTCCAAATCCAACAAGACTGCAATCTTTGAGACCAGCCTGTTTCATTATTTGTGTTTGCCCATGATGACAAAAATCAGCACCAGGGATCTGTATATCGTTGAAGCTGGGACTTTCAGGGCAGGAGTACACGTCCTTCACAATGCCAGGGACTTTTCTGTCCCAACACCAGTCTCCCTGCCACCATTCCTCGCCAAAGTCTTAGAGAAAATTTTCAACAGATGCCTCACTAACTACCTCAATGACCACCAACTCTTCTACACCGCTTTGTCTGGTTTCAGACCCAATCACACCACAGAAACTGTCCTCATCACTGCCACAGATGACATCCTCATGACTCTAAACAGAGCAGACACGGCAGCCCTCATTCTTCTGGAGCTCTCCTCAACATTTCGCACAGTCTCCCACCCCATTCTCATCCAACGCCTACACAACATCGGAATCCAAGGAGACACTCCATTGGATCTGTTTCCTCTTCATTGGAAGTGCTCATTCAGTTATCTTGACACTGCTCACTGTGGAAGTTTGACCCAAGCTAGAAACATAATTATTCCCATCTCCCTCATGGCACCCGCTTGATTTTCCATGAGCTTTGAAATATGGAAACCATACTTCTCCATTTCCTGTTTTTCGTTTTCTGGAAGGATACCCTGGCTAGAGGTAAATGCAGGAAACAAATGTGTTTAGTACTTATGTGCTTTGTAAGGGGCCTGAGAGTGCCCGAACATCTCCACAGAGAACGGCATATAGAGGTTCTCCTCTAGCAGACCTAATTCAGTGCTAAGTACAGCCCGAACTGGTGAGGGCCTAGCAGCCCCTGAATGGTATAATGTTGCTGTATAAGAAGTTGCTGACTTGAACTGGCTTAAAAAACATAGTTTTTTGTCAATGCAACCGCTCTCTGAACTCAAAATAGCATAGGTCTCTCAAAACGTGCATTATTTAAAAGCAACTAAGGATCTGCTGCTCTGGTGGCCGAGTTTCATATACATTGTTGCAGGGTGCTTTGCTGTGTGGCCTGTTACACTGGACAAAGCCATTTGAAAAACTGAAAAAGGAAGAATGTGGAGCCCAATTTCTATGACGCTGAGGAGGACGTGGAAATTGTAACACAGGTTACCATGGGTGACATCTAGAACATAATCGAGCAGGCAGTTTCAGCTGCCGTTGAGGCTAGCGAGGGCTCATCTCCTCCTAAGCGCCCAAGAGCAAAGTGCTCTGACCAGTATGTGGAGGAAGAGGAGGTCAAGGACCGGTTTATTCAGGGCAGTGAGTAAAAGGAAGTGTTACAACATTTGAGGAATAATTTGGCCTTTCTGGAGACATTTGTCCAGGAGGATAAGTAGAATTATTTCCTCCAATATCAAAGTAAAAAACCTGAGTTTTTACCACAACAATGGGCTAACAGATAGGTTCTTATAAGCAAAAGGAAAGAAGCAAAAAAACATATTTCTGCACTTCTTGACTTAGAGTTATCTGATCCAGGTATTTGCAGTGATAGCAGGTTCAGCGGTTACCACCAGGAGGCAAATGTGGATGAGAGCCTGGTCTGAAACGAACTTTGCTGATGCAGCTAAGCTTTATAGGATCCATGCTGGTTGGAATACAAATGGAAACCCTGTTGAAGAAAGTTTAATGAGACATCTGAAAATAATTTGGCTGATGCAGCTACACTTTATGGGATCCATGCTGGTCCAAATATAACTGGAAACCCTGGTGAAGAAAGGGGCCCTTTGCAAGCCTTGTTCCAGTGCAAGGATGTTTGCTTCACAGAGAGATTTTGGACCGGTTTACCAGTCCAAAGTGATGAACCAGCCCATGTGTGTGTGGGTGGGGGCGGGGCTGGATAGCGTCTTCCTAAGAAAAGCCCCAGATGCAGTGTCCACTCCTACTCTGCCCACACAAAAGGGTATGAGAGAAAGTTTTAGTTTATATCTGGAGAGTTAGACATCCTCCTTAATGGATTGGTTTGTGCTAAAAAATATGTCAGCGGTACTTTGTAAGTTTTCCAGATATCCATGGCAGCTGTTTCACTCAGTGCGCTGATGGAAGAGATGTAGAAGTTGGTATACAAGAGTGCTATAGATCAGGCCTTATCCTCAAAAGGAAAAGTATTCTATTCATTTTTGGTTTGTGGTTCAGAAGTTGTTGCTTGACAACAGGCCCGTTCTGGAAATGAAAGAGGTGAACTACATTCCTCATATAAAATTCAAGAAGATGTTACTCCAAATGATCTTGCTATATTTAAGAAGATTACCTTCCATCTTTGTACCTTTGAGATGCGTATTTACATGTGCCAATTCATGAAATATAAAAAAAAATGCCTGTTTTCTTTGTCCAGGACAGACACTGACAATTTCAGGAGTTCCCCTCTAGAAAAGAGGTAGAGGAGAAACAGTTGTCATGGATGTCTTTGAAAATACATCCAGGGAGAATGTGCTTTCATCCTGATTCTGCACCCAGGTCCATGTACTGAAGCTTGTGGGTTAAACACTTAGGCCCTCATTCCGACAATGGCGGGCGGCGGGCGCTGCCCGCCAAGCGGAAACCGCCATTTGGCGGCTCCGCGGTCAAAAGACTGCGGAGGCCATTCTGGCTTTCCTGCAGGGCCGGCGCGCGCCCGCCAAAGGAGCGCCCGCCGGCCCAGCGGGGAAGGCCCTGCAACAATGAAGCCGGCTCCGAATGGAGCCGGCGGAGTTGCAGGGGTGCGACGGGTGCAGTTGCACCCGTCGCGATTTTCACTGTCTGCAATGCAGACAGTGAAAATCTTTATGGGGCCCTGTTAGGGGGCCCCTGCACTGCCCATGCCAGTGGCATGGGCAGTGCAGGGGCCCCCAGGGGCCCCACGACACCCGTTCTCGCCATCCTGTTCCTGGCGGTAAAAAACGCCAGAAATAGGATGGCGGGAATGGGGTCGGAATCTCCATGGAGATTCAGCCCAAGCAGGGGAAATCTGGTGGGAAACCGCCGGATTCCCTTTTCTGACTGCGGCTTTAACGCCGGGGTCAGAATGGGCATTGAAGCACCGCCAGCCTGTTGGCGGTGCTTTCGTGGGCCCAATGACCCCCTTAGTGCTTTGTTTCCAGAGAACAAGGACACTAATGTATGCCTTCCTTCTACTCCACCTATTCCAAGGGTATTGAGGAAAATTCAGGAGGACCAAGCGGAAGTAATCTTAGTGGACACCGTTCTTTATTTCCTCTTCTCTTCCAAATGACAGTGCAGGATTATTGTGTCCTTCCTGTGTATCCATATCCCCTATGAGGTACTCCTCCTGTGCAGGGGACACTAACCTACCTTCAGTTGGGGGTCTGGAGCATCAGAGGGCGAATCTGCAGGTGATGGGGTGCTCTGCTGAAGTAGCAACATTCATTCAACAGTCACACTGCCCATCAAAATTGAAGTCCTTATCTTGCCACTGGAAGAACTTTGAAAAATGGTGAGTAGAGAGGAATGTAAGTTGTGTCTCAGAAAATTATTATATAGTACTAGAAATTTTGAGAGGTGGCGTGGTAGTGGGGCTATCGTGAATTCTCACTGGGCTGCTATTAGGGCATTCAGTAATGCTCAATTGAAATAAGTAGGTCCTATGGTTACAAGATTTCCTTGGGGCATTTTTGAAAGAGGCCTGCAATTCACTCACCATTTCCTTTGTGGAATTTGCCCACACTACTACATGCTCTGCAAAAAGAGTCCTTAGCCATTAAGTAAGATGGACCTCAGCTATTTTGTCATACAAGGTATTATTTTTGGTAGCTCTATCTTTGGATAGAAGAATGGGTGAGTTGGGAGAAATTCTGAGTGCAGAACCCCAGTCAAGTTTTGGTTCCAAAGGTTTGAGACAGTTTTCACTGTCCCTCTGATTTAATCTTGCCCAAATACTGTTGAAATCCTCCTTCGCCTGAGGAAGAATTGCTGCTCATGTTAGACATTAGGCAGACAATAGAGATGTACTCATCCAAGCCAAATCCTCTTTTTACGGTGGATTCTTATTTGTGGCACTTGGCTCCTCTCTAAGAGGTCTGAAGCCATTGGTGGCAATCAGACCATTGTATTTGTGTATGAGAAACAAGCGGGGTCTTTTTTAACCCATTTACAAGGGAGATTGACAAGGGATCTCAACCAATTGGGAGTAAATTAAAAGTGGTGGCAAATATGGACAGAAATAGTGCTGTCTATTATCTACCATGCATATATTGATGAAACATTACAGGCTATACTAGGGAGGGGTGATGTTTCTTTTGCTGTGTGGTATTGGATGCGGTGTAAAAATAAAGAAGGAAGTGAATAAACTTAAATTTTTAGCTTGATTTAAAATTTTGAAGTTTCATCATTGATTGGTTGAAGCCAAATTCAGCTCAGCATATGAGGATTGGGAGGAGGAAGATGGATGAATAGGTAATTGACTGGCTAGATAAGGGCAATCTTCATTACTCCATGCTTTGGTCTTCCTCATCGCAGTCCCGGTTCCACATCCCTTTGTCAAAGGTTTCGACTTCAAGGTTGATGGATAGCTTGTGAATACAGGAAGGCTCATGAGAAATGTATCAGGAAGTGGAAGCCACATTGGAGGTAGGAATAATTGAGTTTCAACATTGGATGCAACTCCTTTAGACAGTGAGGGGTTACTCAGCATGTGAAGACTGTTATGAGTTAGACAAGGGCTTGGACTAATGAAAATTACTGCTAAGAAACAGGTCATTTTTTGTTTTTTTGGCACTGTCAGTGGTACTGTAAGAAGCTCGCACTGCCTGAACTGAAGTGACGGTACTACTCCAGGTTTTTCCTTTAGGGACCATTTGCCACGCTCTGATGTTTTTTCTTTTCTAATTTACATATCACCCTGGACTATATCCTTTCTTCCTTGCACCCATGTAGCTACTCTGCTGAGTAATTCCTTTTCATTCAGCCAAAGCTAATGGTGAGAGTAGAGAGGTGGGCAGTGTCTTTTGAACCTTCAGGCATCAGTCGTATTACCTATTTGTCGCTTCTTGGCCTCTACATATTAGCAGAGACCCCTATTCTGGCAGTCTGAGTAGATAGAGTAGGTTGGCCGTTTATGGGGTGTGGATATTTGCATCAGTTCAGTTTAGCAAGGGGTATGACTGCCTCTTTGTGCTGCCGCAAAGGGGTAAGTGGGTGAGAACTTTGACACAAACTTGGCTTCACTGCAAAGCCTCAATCAAATCTTCATTATTAAAAGTACATATGGTAGCTTTTGCTGTCCCTTTCCTTGAAAACACTGAGCTTTGGTGTTACTTTTCACAATTTATTAACGCTTCAACCTTCTCAATGCAAGCAAGGTGATTCAGTCAGAAGGAAGGTGACCTACTTTATACTAGACTGGTTTAAAAACTAAGGGCCTGATTTAGATCTTTGCGGAGGGGAATACTCCCTCACCCATGTGACGGATATCTCATCCGCCGTATTATGAATCTGTTATATCCTGTGGAGATCGTAATATGGCAGACGGGTTTTCTGTCACGTTTGTGACGGAGAACTCCATCCACCAAGATCTAAATCAGGCTCTAAGTTTTAGTTCTATGAGGGAAGAAAGGAAGTGAGTCACGTTAATGATACAGACTGCGATGAGGAAGTGTAGGGTTCTGTGTAATGTAGATCATTTAATTTCATTTATTACGATTTATTGGATAACACAATTATATACTGGTGCAAGAAAAATTCCAACATTATTTGATACAATGTATCAATTCAATCTGGTCATACATTCCATACATTTTTTTTACTCAGGGCATTAGTTTGTAGGGACTGCTGTTAAGAAAATTTACACAGTGGCAAAACCATATCATATTTCTAAAATAATATACATAAAAGACACATAGCAAAGGAAGGACAATAAGTAAAAGAGAACTACTTTATTACACACTTTATACTTAGCCTCTGTGTTTTCCAAATATAGTTTGCTGTACAGAATTGGTGAAAATAAATGGAGGATTTTTTCCACGAAGTGGTCCTTTTATGCAGTGAAGGTACAGAGGTGTGCTCCAATAGCTTCCTATTCTGAAGAAATACAAATATGAGAATAGCCGTATATGAGGCATAGCCTACTGCCTGTGAAGATGGCTGTTTTCTAGAATGGCTCCTCTGGCCCGCTCGCTAAATCCCAAACCATCTGCCACCTTTTCTGTCCCTAGCAACCTCAGCCTGTGCCACCTAGGGCTCTGGGGGTGTAGAAATATTGTCGAGCCCACTACGGCAGCTGTGGTTGACAGAGCGGCTGAATGTGCAGAGAGTGACCTGAGGCTGCGGTGATGAACCCCAAGGCTGTGGACACCACAAATGTCTGGCGGGTTTCGGTCACTCCGGAGGTATGGGGCTGAAGGAGCTCACTACAATCTCTCCTGGGGGGCATCGACATCCTGCAGTAATTCCAGACACAGAGAGGCGGCCCTCACACAGCTGTGCTGTGCCCTTTGGGCAGAGAGCTATCGCCAGGTGGAAGCGTCAATTGATAGGAGTGGCAACTGCACCTGGTGGTGCCCAGTGACTCCAGATAGGGAGGCCAACTGCTCTGATAAAGCGGGCCAGGCGCCAATGTCAGAGGACCCATGTAGTATCCACATGCTGCTATTGACAGCGGGTGAGAGACCTATCCCGGGTTCCCGCTCCCCGTTTGGCTGCATTTTCAATCCAGTTATAATAAAAGGACACAGCCCCGCCCATTGCTGCCATCAATACTTCCACACCTGAAATGACTTCCCTCCCCCACCTTGCACCTCCATCCTTCAGGAATAATGACACAGGCCTATTGCAGGTACAAGTAATCTGGTGAGTACCTGGAACATTTGTAGCAACCGGGGGCAACACGTGGCAGATAATTGATGGGAGGAACTCTGAGGGGTAACTGTCGGTAGGAGCAGTGGGGGCCCCAAAATAAGTGGTCATACTGGTGGACCAGAGGCTGGCAGGAGAGGTGGCCCCCAACGAAGTGAAGCACAGTTGAGTATAATGCTCGTGGGACCACTCATTGGCTGACTGAAGGTCTCTGGCACTGTTGGGGAGGAGGGGACACTGAGTGAATATACATACAATGTCCAGCAGGCAATGAGTGGCTCGGTGTTTTGCTTTACTGCTGACCAAGCCAAAATACACACACTGAGAAGAGTCAAAAAGAATCTCTGGAATGCGCTTCTTAGTCTGCAGAAGACATTTATTAAATCACTCTGGAAGGCTCGTGAAGGCAGGTCAGTACAACTGAAAGTGCACCTTTAAAATGTGCGCAACAATAAAGTGAGAACATATATAAAGAATCTTCAATCTATAAACAGCAAATATATGCATGCAAAGATACAAATACATCACCATGGGGCCTAGCTGGTGCTTCATCTTTCTCCCAGTTGCTGCAATCCGTAGACTCCGAGATCAGCTGCGAGAGAGAGAGAGATCTCTACTCTCATGGGGTGTCAGGCATTCAACGTCAAAATCCTGACTGAAGTCTCTGAATCTCCCACTGTCAATCCTGGGTCTCTTATATACCTTAAACAAGCCAGGGGAATGAGTTCTAGAAACCCTCCCCCGGCTCCCTGTTATTCAAAGCTACTTGAGGTCAGCTTTGAAAGAAACACATTGGAAATGGCCAAGTACCCAAGGTGTCCCTACCAAAACTAAACCGTTCCCTGCCGTACCATAAACATCACATCCTAGTACATCCTTACCCTACTTACTGACTCCTCCACGTTATGTCCTAGCCATTGGTGAGAAGAAACATGCAGAATAAAAACATGAATGAGAAAACATGTTGCATAACATGTTTTGCATGGAAAAATACTTGCACTTTTAACGTTGCGGTGAAGCTAAGGCTAAGCTGAATACAAAATGGAGTCTGTAACTTGTGACTGCTAATGTGACGGTGGACAGCTATGCCAAGTGCGAAGTGGTGCAACACGGAGTCAGTGGTCAAAACACAAATATCACTACACACAGGTGCACGAAAGTGGCGCCCAGGTAGTTCTGGCGATGCCCAAAGGGCCAAGTACAGCAATATCCAGCATATAGAACAAGTAAGAGTGTAAGCAGGTTGGCGAACATTGACCTGTGGGTGCCTGGGTAACCTCAGTCATGATCTGGCAACCCCCAGGCTGGGAACGCCACCCCTTGACCTGTTCTCAACACTAGGGACACCAGGAGAGAGAAAACCGACAGGCCACAGGGTGAAACTCCTTGTATCTGACCCCCTGGCAGATGGCAGTGGGTACCTATGTGACTCTCCATAAGGGAGAAGAGCAGGCGACCCAGCAGAGATGACCGGAGGAAAGGGGGCATAAGTGGCACAACAAAATACATTTGAGAAATACAAACTGTCCAGGAAAGATGCGAATTAACCCGTCATGGAGGATATAAAGGGCAAGGCGGACCACTCCCCACAGGAGGGAGATACACCCACAGTGAAGGATGTCATGGCAGTTATACAAGGTGTGCAAGAGACGCTAGAAACTAAAATCAGCACCATTTCTACTGAACTGACACTCGTAAGAGCAGACCTGCGTAACATCAGCATGTGTGTAAAGGAAGCGTAAGACTTCCTCACATCATTGAACACTGAAATGGCTGCCTTAATGAAGCAAGTCACTGTGGTCCAATCCACTACAGAGACTCTGGACTCAGAACATGAGGACTTTAAAGATGCTCCAGACATAATACATTTTGCCTACGGGGTGCGCCCGAGAAAGCAGATCTATTTGTCGAAGGCATCATCCTAAATATGCTCCAGCCCTGTGGACTCTCAAAATACTTCTCAGTGGAAAGAGCACACAGGGTTCCAGGGGTGCCTCCGCAACCGTGCGGACCCCTGTGCACCATAATAGCCTGGATTTTCAAGTTCAGAGACCGCAATGCCATCCTTAAAGTGGCTCTATGGGCTCCACTGGCCAAAATCAAGAACACAGTCATAAATTTCTTCACACTTGGACAACAGTGACTCTGTCAAAAGTTTACTGAAGTAAAACATGCCTTCTGAGAGAGAGATAAGAAATGCACTATGCACTTCCTTGTGTACCTTAGAGTAATTGCAGAGGGGAAAACATGGCACTTCACAACACTGGAGGCTGAATGGGATTGGCTAGAGGACTGGAAGCAAAGTTGTGGAATACATCGAAGAGTTGTCCCCAAAGTCAGCAAAGCGAGTCAACCACTGTGTGACACCAGAAGGACCCGGAAAAGTTGCACAATGAAAGATTGCTGCAGCAACGGAACCCCTCAAATGCATGGCCCAGCAAACGGCCCCTGGACTGGTTAGATGGTGTGGGCTATACCACGTGGGTGCAGGATCTACATCCCTCTCCCCTCCCACTGTCTTTCCGACAAGGGGCATTGACAACACAGATGATGCTGTTTGTCCCATGGCGTGACAGGTAAATTACACTGAAGGACTGAACACTCTAAGAGGACTTGGAGGATGTTTGATAATATTACATCACATGATGGCGGGTGGTGGGCAGAAGAGTAGGGTTGGTAATTGTCTCCCATTGCTTAGTTATGTTTAGGGGTGACAGGCACGCTGCATGGTCGGGGGGGAAGGGGGCAGTTCTGAGTCTGCCATGTAGGCAGGCAGGGAGGAGGGCTAAGGTTCTGGTTATAGCTTGTTTTAGTTGGCCTCATAGTGGGGCACAGTTCAGCTTCGTAGCTCCACACCATACAGATTGTCATGCAGTTTCCCCCACCTCAAATATGTACAAATTCACTGATGAGCCACATGAGCCACATGTGTGACACCGATGACCACACTGATGAGCCACTGACTATTAAGTTCCTATCATGGAACATTAAGGGCTTGGGTGACAAAATCAACCTGAAATTTGTCATTCAATATCGCATGCAACAGTCACCAGATGTGACCCTGCTACACAAGACTCATTTAAGGAGACCCACTTAATAAGCTCTTAACAATGGGTTTACAAACTGGTAGCGCATGTGGGCTTCATGACTGTATCCAGAAGGGTAGAAATCCTCATTAAGAACTCACTTTCACTTGTAGTCCAGCAGATCTGGCCTGATACACTTGGCCGGTATGTAGCAATCAGGGGCACTGTGGAGGGACAGACTATTTGCTCAGTGCATAATTGCGCCTCCATGGAGCCATCCTCCCTGACCTAGGCACCCTGATCTTTCAACTGCTGGAGGGTAGGCTGCTGATGGAGGGAGACTTTAATATGGCACTCTGTGAGGAAAGTGACCCCAAACCCAGTAGACAAACGACCCCCAGCTACCGCCCCTTAACAGACTCTCTTCTTTCCACAGGACTGACTGACATATGTCAAGCATTGAATCCCCACAAACAACAGTTCACATTTCACTTTGGAGCTTGTGGCAGTTTTTCATGCATTGATTACCTACTCACCCATACACACCAATTACACCTATTCACGGGCCCCGCCATCTAGCACAGGGCATTTCTGACCATTTACCCACATGGAGGAAACGGAGTCTTGGAAGGGCTGCTGCTTATTGCACCATCATAAATAATTCATGGTGTCTCAAACTACCCAAGATTAAAAAGGGATGCCATACTGCTACAGAGCAATATTTCACAGACAACAAGAACTGGGTTCAATCGCCTCAGACCATACAAGATAGTGATAAGATGACAGGTTGCTGATTGTTGGGCACAAAAAAGACAAGTGAGTCCGCCTAGACTCAATGGAGTGTGAACTCCAGGAACTGGAAAGGGGTCTGACACAACAAGAGACTGTGATGACAAGACATGCCCTTGTGCTCAAACTGCAAGAATACAGAGACGTAGCAACGGGGGCTACCTGTTTAAATCAGAGAGCAGCACAACAAAGAATTTATGGAGTGGGTGCTGGAAAATTGTTAGCCTGGCTAGATAAACTGGAACAATCGTACCGCTGGGTTTGGAGAGTACAAACGAGGGAGGGAGTTGGTGTAAGACTATCATCGGGTGGCAGATGCATTCTCCATCTACTACACTCAGTTATACTGCCCAGTGGTGGTCACCACTGCTGATGACTCAAGGGAATTCCTGTCTGACATTCGCATACCCAGCTTAGAAGCCTCAGACTGGGCGCTCCTCGAAGTGGATATCACAGAAGAAGAGACGCATCAGGGAAGGGCCCTCTGGGAAAGTGGTTGGACCCAACAGGATACCAATCAAACTGTATAAGCCGATGAGTCAGAAACTTACCCCACATCTCTTGAATATGTTTGTTGAGAGTCACCAGGTGGGCACGCTCCCCAGAGATCAAAGACTAGCAACCATAGTAGTTATCCCAAAAGAGGGAAATCCTCCAGAATTATGTGCCCCCCTGTAGGCAGATATCTCTTCTCAGTGTGGAAGCCCAAATCCTCACCACGGTCCCAGAAACCCGACTCACCAGAGTGATCTTGGGCTTAATACAGAGGGATCATACCTCACCATAGTACTGAGCTAAACCTGAGGCATCTCCACAACATCCTAAGTAGGGCACCCTATCTGCAAGAGTGGGCACTGGTCCTCTTGCTTGACGCACAGATGGCATTTGACTCTGTCAAATGGACATATCTGTTTGAGGTGTTAGCCAATATGGGCTTTGGTCCCAGTTTTCTCAAATGGATCTGACTTCTTTATACGGATCCACTGACACAGGTGAGGGTCAATGGAGGAGTGTCCCGAGTCTTTCAACTTAGACGTGGTACCCGGTACGGCTGTCCGCTGTCGCCACTAATATTCACGCTCGCACTACAGCCTGTAGCAGCCTGGATACGACAAGAGCCACTCGCCCGGGGTCTGCAATAGACACAATGGGAAGATAAAAGACTGCATACATGGATGAAATCCTGCTCTATGTGATGGACCCGTAACTGACCTTATGTCAACATCAGGGCAGAGCACGCTCTACGGGCGACAAGAATGCAAAAACCCAACAGTTTCAAGCTAACATAATTTATGCATTGTGATGATATGACGTTGTTTAACTTTTTGCATTGCAGAGTTTAATCTTAAAGACTTATGTTCAGCATGCATATAAATACTGTTCACTTGCTATGTACTGCTGCAGGTTTCCAGACTGTGTCAGGGTGTGGTCCCCTTCCAGGGCCTTCTAGAAGCTTTCCCTGCAGCATGCCTGGGTGTGGTTTGTGGGCTGGGCCAAGACTCTATATAAGGGAGCCATCCCAGCTCCACATGCTCACTATTCAGAGGTCCCGGTGCAGAGCAGCAGCAACTTCCTGAACTCCTGTTCCAGTGGCCCACTTTGAAGTTCCAGGCCTCTGCCCTTTCATTTACATTGGTGATCCTTAATCAGGGCGGTAAGACAGAGGTTGGGCTGGGCCCCCGACCCCGTTATCAAGGACGCTCGAGTTCTTGGGCCTAATTCTTGCATGATAAACCATTTAACTCTTTCGTGTGTGAATGTGCACTTGGGCGTTTCGTGGCATTTGCATGCTGATACTAGAATCGGCAAGACGCGCGATTCATGTTCTTGTGATTTAACCCTTGATATTCATTGTGCGCTACCATTCCTTGACAGTTACATGGTGGCATTCGAATCAGCAAGACGCACGATTCATGTTCTTGTGATTTAACCCTTGATATTCATTGTGCGCTACCAATCCTGGTCAGTTACATGGTGGCATTCGAATCTGGAAGACGCGCGATTCTTTCCTCGTGCTTAATTCATGTTATTCATTGTGCGCTACCATTCCTTGACAGTTACATGGTGGCATTCGAATCGGCAAGACGCACAATTCTTTCCTCGTGCTTAATTCATGTTATTCATTGTGCGCTACCATTCTAAGGCATTTACTTGGTAGTTTTCGAGTTGACAAGTCGTGTGATTCATTCCTCGAATCTACGTGGTGTTATTCATGGTGCACAATCCTTCTATGGTGTTTACTACCTATGTGAAAATCTGCAAAGTGCGCAAATTCATGTTCCGACAATTTGAGAGAACAAAAAGGCAAGAGTTCTAGATGTAATGTGGTGTGTTCCTAATATGTTTTCTCAAAAAATTATTCATATGATGGTTTAGAAATTATTCACATTGTTTCCTGATTCTCATGCAAAGGAAAGTACTTGAATTTGAAAGTTTCATTTAACCATTTCTTGATTCCCTCACAGGTATCCAGTCATCTTGAAGCCTAGTCATTTTAAGTCTATGTTTAGTTTGTTCATGTTTTCAGAATGACGATGCTTAGAGTCATTACCTAGTACTGATTTATTGTGATGTAATTTTTATACTGTGTGGTTTAACTTTTGCTTCCTACAGGTCTCCTTCCCAGCTGTTCCCTTCCTAATCCCCTTTTCCCCACTTGGACTCTCTTAGACTCTGTGACAAATCTAATCAGAGTATTGGAGCTGTCTTGTGGTGGAAGTGGTGGGAACGTGCACAGACCCCGAGAATCTGGTGACTCTGACACCTTAGGGAGATTAATGCAGCTATTTCCTACATTTGGCCAATACTCAGAAGACACAATTAATTGAAAAAAAATTCCCAGATATATACACTACAGGACAGCTGGCAGTATAACCCCATGAATGCTCAGCTGAGATGGTTCCTGAGGGCTTCCGCTACCTGGGAATCTTTGTCACTATGAACAAAACGCAATTGTACAGAAAAAAACCCTGGATCCCTCCCCCTGCCTTGTCACTATTTCTGAATATCCTACAAACACACACTTCCCAGTGCACAAATCATACTTTAAAACCATAGAGGCTGAGATAGGTACTCTATTATGGGCTGGTGGCTCTGCCCGTATAGCTCAACGCAAATTGACAACCAGATGGTACAACGGCAGCATTGCACTGCCAGACATACAGAAGAACTATTGAGCGGCACAGCTATCCACTATTAATGGCTGGGTCTTTGGATCTCCTGAAGAGCATGCTTACTGGATGCACAAGCTATCACTACAGCCAGGGGATGCCTTGCAGCACTTTAAGGTCCCCTCCAGGGCTTTCAAAATAAGGGACCGACAACAATTGTGATCAGAATCTGGCACGCAGTCTCTTCGCTGCTAGGATGGAAGGGAAAGATTACGCTGGCCACGCTCTGCTGGGACACAGCCGCACTAGGGAATTTAAGGCACCTCCTGGGCTTTGACAAATGGGACTTAATAGGCATTTTTAAGGTGAGTGACATTTGGCAACAAGGTGAGCTCATTCCCTTGACTTACCTACTGCAAGACTGGCAACTGACGCCAGCAGATTAGACATGCACTGAGAGTGGTGCTACCGACATGGGCGGTCCTCCTGCAGACTTCACTGCTAGAGGACAGGGTACTTGATGAGTTTATGTAAACACAGAGTCACATCATTGACATATGAAAAAGTACTACTGAAGAAAACACCAGATATCCTGATACATTTACGAGAGATTTGATAACATGATATTGGGGGTCTGGAGGATCCAGAATGGATGGAAGCTGTAGCCTCCCCTAGGGAGATAGCCATGCAGTCAGGGTTCCCCCTGGTGCAACTAAATATCCTGCACTAGTCTTACTACTCCCCAACCACACTGTACAAGATAGGTACAATAAGGAGCGGCAACTGTAGGCGGAGATGTAGGGGGGTGGGCACCATCTACCACACAATTTTGGACTGTTTGGAAATACAAGGTCACTGCGCTGAGGTAACTGATTGTCTAAATGTAGTGTGATGCCTTCTGAATATCTGGAAGGAAATAGACTTGCTCCAGTTGGATCATGTATAGTTAACGTTGGGGTGGACGATCGCCAAAAGGAACATTGCCAGGATGTGGGGGTTAGATCAAGCGCCTCAGTTGGAACGGTGGAAACATGACAATGACTGGTGTATGTCAGCTGGGAAGGTTATTTATTAGGGCATGGCTGCCCGAGAAAGTGTGTCAAACTTTGAGGACTGTAGAATGACTACAGAGGTACCATTTGTGGCAAAATGGACACGGGGAAGACCAGTGGGTTGTAGTGAACAATCCATGTCTGATGGTACTGCCACTAAAGGGGGGAGGCTGATTGTGGGGAAGGGCTTTGGCATCCCTAGAAATCAGAGGTTTTATCACTGCTACTTTTAATTGTGTTTTGGTTTTTTGAAACTGTCAATAGAAAGACTTGGAAATAAAGAGAATAGCAGTGTAGTTTATGATTGTAAATATGGACACTGCTTTTAAAATGGGATAAAATATACCAGGTTAAGTTGTTGTACATCTTCTAAGGAAATAATACCCAACATAAATTTCAAATACATTCATCATAGCAATATATGTTATGAGAAAGTAATTGGCACATCAGACTTCAGCTACAGATTTACTAGAGGATTTGTAAGGCACCCTCCCATCTGTGAGTAAAGTTTCAGAGAACAAAAGAGCCACTCTTTTGTATTTAAAATGATTAAAACAATGACCAGAATCATCATACCAATGTGTTTTGTGAGAGGGACATTACATTATCCTGTTTTTGGTAACAGGAGCTAAATGCAGTCTTTATTACTATGCAGAATGAATTTCAAAATATAAATGTGTCCTAATAGGTGAGGAGGAGAAGGCATTTAGGTCACAGTGATGGCAAATAGGTGGATTGGAGGTTGCCACGTACCTTCAACAAACTATACAAAATATTTGTTGAGAGGGGGCTTATATTTCAACAGGCTGTGCTCCATGATTAAACAAACAAAAAGGGCGATCAGGCAATACCAAGATAGAGGGCTGCAGCTCTGCTGCTGATGAGGAGCTAAGCAACCCCTTAGGTTCTTCTCTGGCAATGGCTGGCAAGTCTGTGGGTCAGACCTTTGGGATTGGCAGGAATGTTCAAGATGTTCACTGTGAGACCAGGAATAGGTGACTCTAATCTCACCAACAGAGCATGGCCCAGACCTGGTCCTCTTTTAACACATGCCACCTAGGCAGCCAGGAAGCAGCGAATAACGTAGTTGAGCCAGATACTTTGGAGGGAGAGAAGGAACTCTTTTGAAAAAATGTATCTCTGCCAGAGATACTTGTGTGAGTTAGAAGGTGAGAACCACAAAGGAGGAATGAGTGCTGGAAGATTGATTGATACAGCCCTTCAGTCTGGAGCCCGGTAAATACCTATGTTTCTGTTGAGCAGTGTTGTCGTATGACCTTGAATGTCCTTCAAAAATATTGTGACCTCAGTACTGACTATCAAACTATTGTGAGGGTATGTACATGTAAGTAAGTAAAGGTTTACTATACATAACTTCACCTAGGTTTTCAGGATACATGGATGTTGACTTAAGAATTATAGATCTATACTTACCTATGTATGCTTGCTATCACAATGTTTTGGTTGTTTATATTTTAGCTTTAGTTTTGTAGGACAATATTTCTATCCTTGATAGTCTGACACACACGTATTGCCTGAAAAACAGTCCAACAGATGAGGTGAATTGACCCCGTGGAAAAAAAATATAGTGAACATACATGCCAATATTTGAGAACACAGAAGAAACTTATTTTATCAGGACTGTATGTAGCATTAAATCCATTGGGCTAGTAGGTATAATCATGGGTCTGGGGGTGTTTGGGGGGTTATCCCTGCCCCCCTGAAAATGTGCAGTAAATAGTTGGGTACAAGTGATTTCAGTCGGGTAAAGTGAACCCGAAATGTTTACATGCCCATGCTGAGAAAAAACTCTCTCTCGTCTATGTTTTGAGGGTCTTAAAAATGTTTAGATTGAAAAACATTCAATTTTAAGTACCCCTAACAATTCACACTCCTCTCTTAAGCTCCCCCATTTGTTTCTCATATAATGTGTTTTAACAAGATGTCCCAAGGTGACTGGCCCCCCCTCTTCTCCAATCATACTGACTAAAACAAAATCACCCCACCCGGTCTCTATCCCGAACATAATTTAAAAAAAAAAGATTTTGGGAAACAGAGGAGGATGTTGGTAACTTTATCTTAGTTAATAAACATGTAAGGCATCGCACCTCACATATGATAATATGCAGGGGACTCTGACAGCCCCCAGCTCTTTTGCCAGTATGCTTGTCGCACTCTCATGAATCAGTATGCAAGAGTGGCATTGGGAGATTGATTGATTAAAAATGCTTAGGAACAGATACAGGACTAAGAACATTTGGGCACAGAGAGATAGTTATATGTGCTCTTGCTGGATAACATTAACTTTATTAAGTTGAAAGTAAATGAGGGAAACAAGCCTACAGTTCCTTACATTGTATTGTTATTTGTGAGTGTTGGGGTTTGCACAGAGTCTCTTTAAAATAGATTGATTGTGGCCTTACAGTTCTATACTGTACGGCCACTTGAAATAATGGGAACAAAGCAATAATATATTATGTAGGGTTGACTGATTATCGGTCAAGGAGACAGAAATCATGTAGCACATTATGGAATTAAAGGTGAGTTATGCAGCACACTCTCTGGCATTATTGTCTAGATATTTTGACACAATTCATCCAAAAGGGATATCTGAGCTATAGAACATGCATAGAATTCCCAAAAACAAAAACTATATGCCTTGTTCATAATAGTGAATGCTGAAGCACAGGCACTAACAAAAACTCAAATGTCCTACTTAATGCAATGGACAGATCGTGTTGCATACATTGACCCCACCAATAGTTTGAATTAGGGTATAAATGCCACAGTACAATGCACCAGTCATAGCATAGACAGGCTGTATTGTTGGCTATCACTATTCATAAAACAGCCCTTGATTTCATGACATGCCACACACTATCTTCCAATAAACACATGGACCAGAACTCCTTTGCATTTATTGTTTAATTAGATTTTCATAACATCATATTACAATACTGATATTATGTAGTAATGTAATGAGGAGTCTATTGAATTGATTTTATCAGAATTATTGATGTTGTGGGGTCAGGAAATGAAAGAACAACACAACTCTGTTTGGCAAATAATATGAGTATTTGTGAATAACGGCTGGGAGGGCAGCACAGCTCTGTGACTGATATCGCACTCAACTTTGTCATCACAAACAGCTTCTTTTATATCCTCACGATACCTTGAATACGTCTTATCACTTGTCATGCATTTTTATTTAAGCGCTTGCTTGGTACACTGTTATCTCTACTTACGTTAGCACAAAGCCACATTTCTCCTTGGGAAAGCATCTAACTACGCATTTACAGAAAAGCAAAGGTTACACTTCTGTCATAGACACATTTGATAATAATCACAGTGCCTTTTGATCTCACGTTCTGAAGCCTATCAGTGTGTCCTTCCTTAGCTAACTCCACGCTTGGAAACATTTCTGTGTCCCCTCCCTTGCACAGCTGATGGCCTTCAAGCATCAAAGCTTATCGTGTTCCTTTTCCAAAACCACCATGGTGTACACTTTCCCTTGTGAACGAGGATCAGAATGTGTGCCCTCCCTGTGAGTATGTTATCAAGTTATGGCTCAAGCTTTCTATGGCCTTCTACTTCCAGCTGCATTATGAATAAATGTTTCTGCTTGTCCCTGTCCTTGCACCCCTGCATCCTCTCTATCCTGGGCTCTCTATTTGGACATCATGAACATTCTAGGCCAGTATTCTTTTCTGATCATGTACGATCCTGCATATTTTCCTTCTAATGCATGCATTAGCAAAAGTGGGCCTTCTCCTTTTTGCATATTTTCAGTAACATTCCCCCCTTTAGTTGAAGTTTCAACTACTTCCTCACCTTCCCTGCTACATACATTCATTAGTGTGTCTATGTTGTCCTCGTCCTCCTGCACTTTCCTGGCTGCCCTGATAGTGAACGTCCCACTCAACTTCTGGCTTACCCCCTTGCAGAATCCTACCACTACCTGGAAGATGCAAAACACCAAAAGGATCACCACAAGGATCGGGAATAACCCCTTAAACAGTCCTGACAACCAGGATGGCATACATACAAACCACCCTGAAAACCATTTGTCTGGGGCACCCCCCTCATCTGCCATCTTGTTCTGTAGGTTATGTAGAGTCTGTGTGGCCTCCGTTATTGTGCTGTTTTATGCATTGTTAGCTGGCACGTATGTACAGCAGGCAGTTCTGATTTGGAACAAACCCCACCCTCCATGGCCATCATCAAGTCTAGCACATACTTATGTTGCATAAGCATCACCCTCACAGCCCGCTTTTCTTCCTTGACTGCATTGAAACCATCTTCACTCGTGTTAATGGTCTTCATCAGTTCCCATTGAGTTATTTGCAGCCAGCACGCAGTTGCCTTTGCTTGGACAAATGGGAAGATGCTTCCGAAGAACAACTGGGCATCATTGAACAACCTGTGCTCTTGTGGAACATCTTTCCAGGTTGTAGTGCCTAAATAATCTGCAGATCTCTTTTTCTGATGGTGTAGCAAGGTAGTTGGACGGCTCATGGGACGATCATGTAACTTTGAGATATCCACCCCTGGAATCACCAAGAAGGGGGTGTGCACAGTAACCAAAGAACAAAGACCTCTCCATCCGGAAGGAAGTCGCTTATACAACGATTCTCTGCATTGCCAATAGTAGTCCATCAGACTGGAGGTGCCCCGTTGCATGTCAGCATTGTACCTTGTGGTGATGCAATTGATGTTCCTCCACACCAGGACCATTCAATTTCCCCTGAACCATAAAAAGAAAACAATTGGTGTTCTACAAGCTCAAAGAGTGGATGGCGTTTCTACCCAGGTTAATCTAGATATGTTTTCTTCCCATATAGCCTGACATTTGTGTTGCGTGCTATTGTCACTCTGATTTCCCATCCATAAAGAGAGAGCTATACATCCAAATGTTGCGCCATGGTGCCACTGAGCATGGACTTATACTGATCCATTTACTCGGAAATATGGCCTCTCCTGACAATCATGGGGCATAGGTGTGGCTGAATAGTTTTACAAAAAAGTGTAGGTCGTGATATTCCCAGGAATCCCTGTTCTAATATTCTAGTTTTCAATTTCTTACTCTTATGCCTCAAGACCCCTGTCTCAGACATTGTTTCTAACTTCACTATTAACTCCTTATGGTTTGTCAGGACATTCATTATATCGGCTAACTCCTCCTCATATTGTGTGGTGTTTATTAAGAACGCTCCCTGTCTTATCTGTAAGGGTTGCATCCGTGCTTGCATTCTGCAAAGATACAGGTGTAATAAACATTGAGTAACATTCGGGGGTACCTCTCTTGTCGATTGCAGGCTGTCTGTGTCACTAGCATGTGGAATCAGGGAACAAACAAAACATGACTTATTAGTAGTCTGCAAGCTTATCTCAATCATATGCTGGTACCACATGTTGTCTAGCAAACTAACATGGATATTATGGGATACATTTTCATACTTATATACTTCTCTCTGCAAGCGCTTAGCATACTGATATATTGCAATGCATGGGCTAAAAATGCAATTGCTAGCATAACAAGACATGAACAGAAAAAAAAAGTTGAAATACATAACTTCCCACTACCAGTATCCAATAGGAGCTCCGCTGGTCTCTTTAAAAGGGACGTTGTCCTTCGTCTTTTTCTTTGCCCTCCTCTAAAAGTTCCTGTGAAGATGGCGATGCGTGACATGAAGCAGGGGCCAATAGAACGTCTGACAGATGTATCCATGGCTTCATTCCCTCCACTTTCTCTGCCATGAGGGTGCTCTGGCTGACTAAGTAGGGCCCCTCAAACTTGCTGTCTCTCCATCGTCGTACAAAATTGCGGATGTACACTTGCTGGCCCACGAAAATTGGACTGGTCTGCTGGGCTGCGGTGGTGCACTTCTCCTATCGTAACACCTTTTTAGAGAAGAACTTGACAGACTTCAATAACTGAGATAAATAACTACTCATCTCCTGTCCTAAAACCTCAGCTGTCTTTCGAACATATGTCTCCTGTTGAGCTATCGTTAAGGGAGTCAGCAAAGGATGTCCTGTCACTATCTGGTGAGGGATCAAGTGGTGATCACTTTCTGGTTGGTTCCTGAGGGCATATAAAGTTAGTGGAAGGCAATATAGCCAGTTTTTCTGCAGTGTGGCACATAATTTACTAATTTTGTTTTTTAGCAGGCCGTTAAGGCGTTCCACTAAACCACTATTTTGGGGATGATAAACAGATGACAATTTATGTTTTATTCCTAGAGAGGTGCAGATGTGCTGAAACATTGCATTAACAAAGTGTGTGCTGTTATCTGAGCGGATCGCTTCTGCGATTCCCCACCTAAGTATCACCTCTCTTATCAGAAAATTGGCTGCTGCTTTAGTATCATTATGTACACATGGTCCTGCCTCGATCCACCTTGAAAAAGGGCAGACTACCACAATAAGGTATCTGTAATTGTTACTAACAACACAAAAGAATGATGGACGGAGTGCTGACAATGCAAACACTCACTCCCAGTCACAGATCTGGGTTTAATCCATCGTTTTTTTGCTGCCCATGCCATTCCAGTTTGGACCCAGCCATATGCAAATCAGTCTTGACCCTGTTCCCCATGGGAACAGTCCAGCCCGAACTGCCAGGCCAGGTCTTCCCTGGACTGGAAATAAGCATTCTGGGACCGGCTTCGGGGTTTCACCCCTCATCAGCCAGGCTAGCTTGAATCCAGTGGCATGGGAAGCACGGGACCCACGTCTGGGCATACCCTTCCCACTTAGGGCGACATTAACAACACAAAAGAATGATGGACGGAGTGCTGACAATGCAAACACTCACCCCCAGTCACAGATCTGGGATTAATCCATCGTTTTTTTGCTGCCCATGCCATTCCAGTTTGGACCCAGCCATATGCAAATCAGTCTTGACCCTGTTCCCCATGGGAACAGTCCAGCCCGAACTGCCAGGCCAGGTCTTCCCTGGACTGGAAACAAGCATTCTGGGACCGGTTTCATTGTTTTTGATCTGTAATTGTTACATCTCTCAATCATGTCGACAAAATCTAAATGTAAATTTTTAAATGGACCTGTAGGACGTGGTATTGTTGAGGTAATTACTTTTAGGGTGGGTCTACGGCTGTATTGTTGGCATACTGCACATTCTGCAATGTACATAGTAATAATTTCAAATAATTGTGGAATTAACCAGTCTGTCTGTAGTGTAGCAAGAAGATATTCCTTGGCAGTGTGTGTAGGGAGGTGTAGTTGTTCTAGGGCTGTATATAACAGGGCTTGTAGCATCACTGGCTTACCTGTGCTTTCTTGCCTATAGATAAAATCTATTGGTCACTGTATACACCCTCGTTGTTCCCACAGCTCCCTTTCATGAGGTAGTGCTTGTTCTTTCAATTCGCGTAAATGTAATTGTGCTGCCTCTGTATATAGAGGTGGTAATTCAGTAGCATTCTGTTGTCTGCTTGTCATCATCCCTAATGTGGTTTCATCCTGTTCACTATAATTTGGAGATGTTTTAGCCCCTTCTTTTGCTGCCCAGTCTGCCAAAGCAATACCCCTGGAGACAAGGTCTTGCTGATTGGTGTGTGCTGCTCATTTTATAACCGCTACCTTGACTGTTAGAGTTAAAGCTTTTATCAATTGCGCCAATAAATCTTTATGCATTACAGGGAATCCATCAGATTTAAGAAGTCCCCTCCTTTCCCACCTGTGAAGCTAGAATGCACAGTGGTGGTGACATATGCTGAATCTGAATAAATGGTAACCTCTAATCCTTCTGCTTGCTGCAGCGCTTCAATGATGGCCACTAATTCTGCAGCTTGTGTTGAGAAATGGGATGGAAGTGGTATTTGACTCACTATCTTTAAGGTGTCAGAGGATCCCTGCTGTTCGGCTTTTACACCGGCTGCTCCTGAGTGCCTAATCCCAGTCTCCTGATCTATAAAAGAGGACCCATCAACAAAGAGCAACGTGCTCCCAGGAATGGGGTCTTCTCCTACCTTGTTCTCTTCTTCTGGGGTGTAAGTGGCACAGTGATGTACTTGTTCATCATCAGAAACTGGGTGTGCAAAGAACATTGCTGGATTAACTGTGTGACATCAAACCACTTGCAAGGATGGTATTGAAAGTATTACTTCATATCCAGATATCCTTTAAGTTGTAAGGGTGCTATTGCTCTTTTGCAAAATAGCGAATACCACATGCTCTACATACAGTGTTAAAGGTGATCCGATCACTATGGTGGTGCTCTTCTGGACTGCAAAAGCTGCTGTAGCCAGTGCTTCCTCACATGGATAATGTCCTTTCATGATGGGATCTAGCAGCCCACTGTAGTAGGCAATTGGTTTGTGTCCCATAGATGTCTTTTGAGTTAGTACCGCTGTAATCGTCATTCCATTACAGTGACAGAAGAGGTAGAATGTTTTATTATAATCAGGTGTACCTAATACTGGAGCTTTTGTGATTGCTCTCTTTAGCTCCAGGAAGGCTGTCTCCCTTTCGTCAGTCCACTTGATTTTGTTTGCATTTGTGTGGGACTCCTTTAAAGCAGTTAGAAGTGGTACGGTCAGGGTGGCGTAATCAAATACCCACTGCCTCACATAATTGCAGAGTCCTAAAAACTTCTGCATTCGTTTTGTGGTTGTGGGCTTAGACATGTTCCTGATGCTTTCTACTCTGCCGGTGTCACCCTCCTCCCATCTTTAGATATTATTTGTCCCAAATATTGGACCTCTGTCTGCATGTATTGCAATTTATTTTTCTCCACTTTGTAACCTTTTTCTTTAAGCATGCAGAGGAGACCAGTGGTGTCATCTCTACATATGTCTTCAGTAGCGCTACAAACCATGATATCATCCATGTATTGTAACAGAGTATTCTTGCATTTTATGTTTGCTAAATCCTTTTTCACTGTTCTGTTGAAAATGCTCGGGGACTCACAGAACCCTTGGGGAAGACGCCTATAGCAATATTGTGTCTCTCTAAATGTGAATCCAGTCAAATATTGGCTGTCTGAATGCAATGGAATGCTGAAAAACACATTTTTCAAATCGACCACGGAAAAATAAGTGGCATCTTTAGGAATGTTTGTCAGTATGACTGATGGGTTGGGTACCAGTGAAAATTCTGTTATCACTACATTGTTTAGGGAGCGTAAATCCTGAATCATTCTCCAAGCCCCTCCTTTGCCTTGCGTATCGGAAACATCGGTGTATTGCACCTGCTCAAGTAACGCTTGGATTGTAGGTAGGATGCTTTCTTCAGCCTCCTTGGACAAGGGGTACTGGCGTATCCTGGGCAGTATAGCTCTAGGTTTCAATGTAATTTTCACAGGCTCAGCCCCTTTGATCAATCCCACATCTTATGGCCCCTTTGTCCGCAACACTTCTGGGACTTTTGCCGCATCTTTCTCTATTATTGTTCTGTCTTGTGCGTGTCTGGACACTGTCCTGTATTGTAACTGTACTATAATGGCAGTGTCCATCTCAAACACGACTGTCTCAATTGGTGGGCAATCATCAAATATTTCTTCGTCAGATATATCTCTTAATTTAACCCCAGGTTCTGTGAATAATATTGATGCCCACATCTCCTGTCTTCTGTCAGCTGCCATTAGCACGGCATATGTTGATCTTATTTCAAGGGCGGATATTTCCAATATCATTTCAGGTTCTATTATGGGATCCACAGGCTCGTCGGGTATGAACAGCAGTTCCTTTGGTAACTGCACTGTTTTCCCTCGAATTGCTGGTATGTGTGCTATCAAGGCACATATACAGTGCAAAAAAGCCTCTGCATCGACAGGAACTGCTCTGACCTGCAGTCCTAGCTCCTCAAGAGCTATGAGAGACAGTATTCTGCTCAGTGTGACACCTGGTGTGTAACATACCAATGACCCATCCTCCAGGAAGGAGATGGTCATGTTCAATTTTCTCATTAGGTCTCTTCCAAGAAGATTGACTGGTGACTCTGGGGAATATAGTAGTGGCCCTTTTATTTGTGTATCTCCCACAATCATGCTTACCGATTTAGTGAAGGGAACCCTCCTCACAGCCCCAGAAAACTCTTGTGTGTCTATTAAGTTACAAGAAAGTGGTAGTGTTCCTTCCTTTATACACAATTTGGTGGCCCCAGTGTTGATTAAAAACCTGTAGGGGCGACCTTCTATGGCTACCGTCACAGTGGGTTCCTCATCTGATCCGCGGGTTACCGATAGTATCGGACACACAGTGGCCATCTGCGGGCTCTGTCATTAGGTATAATTTTGAGTTGGAGTTCCCCCGAATACTCGGGGTAATGCATAAAAGGGGTTGCATCCTTGAACTGTTACTCCTCCCACCTGAACCTGTGCTTGTCCTCCCGTAGTGTTACTGACACCTTGGAGTCCGCCCTGCGATATTGGCCCTTGTGGTGCAACCCACAGGGCTTGGGGGCCTTGCGGGGGTCCCTGCATTGCTTGCTGCTGGGGCGCCCATTGCATCTGTTAAGGCCTCACCTGCCTCTTCGGGGTATTCCAACCCTGTACTCTTTCATCATTTTTCCTGGCTCTGCATTCTCTTGCAAAATGGCCCATTTTACCGCAATAATAACATTGTTGACCTGCCCTATAGCTTCCTTGTCTTTTCCCTTATGTCGACCCTTGCTGTCCTATAAAGGTCCTTGTTCCTTCCTCGTATCACTTACTGGTTGTCCTCCTGGTACCTGTACCTGCCCTGGCGTTGCGACATATGTTGGTGGTGCAGTCACGAGTATCCCTTCTGTACTCGGCTTCTTTAGTTTTTGTTGCACCAGCTTAGCTGCGGCCCTTTCTGCCTGTTCTGTCCTTGTCTTTTTCTTGTTTTAGCTTAAAATAATGTATTATGTGGGCCTGTATTTCGGGCCATGGTTTAGCCTCTATTCGCACCACTCCATCTAAGCTTGCTTGTATATCGGTGGGAAGGCGTTGCTTTAATACATTATAAAACAAAATTGCATTTCCTCCCGTGTTTTCTCAGTTACATCCTACCTCCTGCACCCATCTTCTTTCATTCTAGTAATGAATTCTGCAATATCCTCAGTCGGCTTTATACTTTCTGCCATAAGGGCTCCAATGTCCTGTCTATCTGGATACGCCCACCTCAGTGCATCCCAAACATGTTGGCGGACGTTGTTAAAAGATGATCCGTCAAACTATGTATTTATCAATGTCACTTGAGAGAACCCTGCCCTAACAAAAATTGTGTTTACTTTGTGCTGAGCAAGCTTTTGACATCACCTAAGGCAAGGTTGTCCCCGGCAGTGTATTTTTCAAAGCATCCTATCCATTTTCCCACACCTTCAGACAGCGGGGGCAGTGCTCTCTTTAAATTCTCTTTGTCCATTTGAGGCCATGGCACGTATGTTTGCACTTGCCCTCCCTTAAAAATAAGGGGCAACTGAGTTATTGGTCGAGGGTTTGCTGACCTGAAGCTTGACCTTGGATCTTGTCTAGTACTGCGTGTCACTTTAGTTGGTTTGTCTATAGCAAACTGCTCCCAGACTGCAAGGCATTCTTGCATGTAGATGTAGTTCCAATCTAGGTCACCCCATCCCTGCCGTATGCAATATTCTGCAGTCACTAAATCAAAGGGTTGAAAAGACCTTTGTCGGGCCATGGCTTCCTTCCTTCTCTTTTGGTCCACCTCGCTAATTCATCTGAGAATGGATGACAATAATAGCTACCCTCCTTTTGCTCTTTTATCTCTATAGGTGTCAATTCTGACTTTGTTTTTAGGATTGACCCTCTTTTTGTATCTGTGGCACCTATTGCTGTCATTAATAACTCTTGTGTAGGGCGCGGGCGAAAATGATATAACCTTCTGTTAACCCTTTGTCCATGCGCACTCCTATTAAAACCATTGTCCCAATCCTCATCATCTTCTGCTCCTGATACGACCTGTGAGCCATCCGGGGCCTCCTTATATTGTGGCATCTCTTCATCTCTGTCCCATTCCTCTTCTATCCATTCCTCTGCAGCCTCTCTCAGTATGTCTGCAGACGTGTCTCCAAGCCTAGGAATGACATGCCCTGTAGTCCGTTGTCCCCGGAGAGGGGCAAGGCTCCTAGATCGCTCTGCCTGTCTCACAGTGTACTGCAACTCACTTATTAGCCTGTCTCTCCCACTCTGTTCAGGGTCGGCTCGAGGAGCTGATGGGACAAGAGCAGGGTTCGCCTCAGCTCCCTGCGCCTCTAACCTCTCCTCCTTAGGATCAACCCGAACTGGATCCTGGTACCCTGCAGCTGGCAGGATAAAGACCATAAGGTGGGGGCTCCTTTAGAGACTCTCCCGGGGGTTCTGTTTGTGCCACTACCTCTTTGGGCACTGTTGACTTTACCTTTGTCTTTTCATGACAGAATACCTGCCATAGTGACAGAATAGCTTCCCTTTTCTGTCTTTTCCTTTTCTTATACATTGAGCGAATGTAAGTCAGTGTGTGTTCAGCTAGGTCCTCATCAAATGTCCCTTCCTTTGCCCATGATTGGGTGTGATCCTTAATGCCTTTGTGCCACTGCTTACAATATTTTAGTATTTTTTTCTCATCTAAACGGAACGTTTTTATCATATGGTCCAGAGGAGTGTCCATTGTCCCTACAGGATGGGTGTTTCCTATGCGTACCTCTTGCAGTCTGACCGCTGAGCTGTGTATCTCTTTTCAGTTCTTGTCTCTCTTCTTAATGTGTATTTATCTTTACCACTATTACTGACCTATAGCAGTGATGTGCAGGGACAGTCTTACTCAGTGTTACCTCACTTTACATATATTGTTGTGAGACCGAATTGGTGAACGTCAGCCATACTTATCGCCAATCTGTGCGACACCTCTTCTATGGTGATGTCTGGGGCGGGTGAATTTACGGGGGTCTGAGTGGATTAGTACCTGATGCAATGCGTGTTATAATGTTATCATGTATGTAGATAACTACTTGTGGTGCTTGGGGATGTGTTGAGCCAATCATTGTTTAAGGTTGTGAAATTACGAATATCTGTGAGAAATGCATCAAGAAGAGCCTCTAATACAAGAGTTGATTGCGTTATTATTTCAAACCGCGAGGTGTTGCATGGGCATGGGGATTGCCATTGAGCCTATTTAAATACTACTTTTAATTCAGTGGTATCTGTTTCCTGCCACAGAGAATCATCAACCTCACTCATAGGGATTTGTTATCAATCATCACTTACTTTGGGATTGTTTATTCTGCCCCCTGTGTTTTTATCCACACTAATTATTCCCCAGTTATGGGACACTTGAGGGGTGTGTATTGGGATGTCAAAAATATGGCAGAGATCTTGCACCCCCTCCTCCTCACTTATATCGGACTGTGTGACAACTGGTGGGGATACCTGCTATTTCTCTATAACTTGACCCTTATGATTGGAAATTACTATACTCTTTTTGTCCTCCTTCTTACTCATTACTCATAAAATTCATCCACTTGTTACTGTTGTGCTTTTCAGGTTTGCAACCTATGGTCTGAGCGTGCTCAGGGCAAAGTCAATTGACACCAACCATCAGGTTATCCCATTACCTAAACGTCAGACTCCTCACTGATACCTCAGCCTTGGTTGCTCTCCCTCCAAGACGCCTTCCAGATGTGTTAAATCTTGTAATTTGGTGAACCGGGCGTCTGACTCATTCAGAGCAAGGTCTGCTGGCACCTGTAAAGTGACAGTGTCTTACCATGTCAGACTTAACACTTGTACTCGGTCCACCTCACTACTTCTACTCTGACCATCCAGATCTAACCGGGATACCTGGTAGGCATTCCCAAATGAATGTCTCTTCCAGGGGCTGCCCCCTGGGTAATGCACTGCTGTCCGTCGCACTAGCTAGTCTTCCAGTCTAACCGGGAAATCACAATTCATTTATACCATACCAACACATCATTTGATTTAAATCCCCTAGCTAGTCGTCCGGTCTGACCGGGAAATCACAGTTCATTTTTAGCATAACAACATAACATTGCATTTAAACCCCACATAAATCATGCATGCATTTCCTCATATTATAGTTGCCAAAAAGAATCATGCAATTACAAAATATTAAGGTACGAATCTTAACCTCTCTTCACCTTTTAGGACAGTAACATCTGGAATCCCTGACTGCCTGTTTGAATAGGCAGGTGTATGCTCACCTGATTGTTGCACACAGTGTTTTATTCAAGCAGTGCAGGCGGTGCCTCCTTCAGCCGCAGTCCGGGAAAGAGAAGACAGCTCCTGTCTGGCTACGCCAGATGTTGTGGGGTCAGTAAATGAAAGAACGACACAACTCTGTAGTGGCAAATAATATGAGCATTTATAAATAACGGCCGGGAGGGCAGCACAGCTCTGTGACTGATACCGCACTCAACTTTGTCATCACAAACAGCTTCTTTTATATCCTCACAATACCTTGAATGCGTCTTATCACTTGTCATGCATTTTGATTTAAGTGCTCGTTTGGTACACTGTTACCTCTACTTACGTTAGCACAAAGCCACATTTCTCCTTAGGAAAGCATCTAACTGCGCATTTACAGAATAGCAAAGGTTACACATCTTTCATGGACACATTTGCTAATAACCACAGTGCCTTTTTATCTCGCGTTCTAAAGCCTATCAGTGTGTCCTTCCTTAGCTAACTCCATGCTTGGAAACATTTCTGTCTGTCCTCCCTTGCACAGCCGCAGGCCTTCAAGCATCAAAGCTTATCGTGTTCCTTTTCCAAAACCACCATGGTGTACACTTTACCTTGTGAACGAGGATCTGAATGTGCACCCTCCCTGTGTGTGTGTTATCAAGTTATGGCTTAAGCTTTCTATGGCCTTCTACTTCCTGCTGCATTATGAATAAATGTTTCTGTTGTCTCTGTCCTTGCACCCCTGCATCCTCTCTACCCTGGGCTCTCTATTTGAACATCATGAACATTCTAGTCCTGTATTCTTTTCTGATTATGTACGATTCTGCACATTTTCCTCCTAATTCATGTATTAGCAAAAGTGGGCCTTCTCCTTTTTTCATATTTTCATTAACATTAGCTATTCAGGTGAGTGGTACAAAACTACATTAAGTGTTGCTATGGTCTGAGAACTTCAAGTACAGCTAAAAATATAATCACTTTAATATATTTTATGGCTTCCAACAAGTGACAATTAGAGTACATGAATATTTGAATATATTTTAATATAAAAAGCTGTATCTTCTGATTTATCCCTATTGATTGCCAAGGCCCTGGAACCTCGTCAGGTTTCCCAGAACCGGGATGCACTACCAAAGTTCAAAATGTAATTTTGATACAGTTTTAACTCCATTTCAACAGGTTCTTTAATGTTTGTAACCCAGTTTGTATTCCATGTCATTCAATATATAGCCAGTTCATTTCCCAAGTTCAACTATATACAGATCTAGGCTTTCCTCTAAACGTACATGGGGGTTCACCTTATTTCACGAGTCAATGAAACAAATCCAAACCCAATGCATTTCGGGCCACTGCCGTTCAGCAGGGGTAACTATAAACAAAAAGGCTCACATCAGAATAAACGTTCAATAGCTCTTAAACAAATTATATTATATTGTTAAATTATCTCATGCAGAGCTCTGTTAGTGAATGGTGAAAAAACCTAATCCAAAACCTGTGCTTCCGTGCAACCAAACTGCTTACAAGTGAACAAAAAAAAAAAAGAAAACCCCCAGACCACAAATTCTACCAGTGTTCGTGACACCCTTTTATTAAAACCAACATCACCCGTGCTTCAAACTGCCTCGTTTATCTTCCCTAGTGATTCCCACACGATTCCTTCTCTGTTTCTCGTTTTTTTGTACCCAAAGCAATAGGTCTCACTAATTACTCTCAGAAAGGCATTTTCTAGTGTCAAAATTCTTGAAACTCATAGTGTTTATTTATTTATGTTTTATATTTGTCGAAAGACCCTATGACGTAGGATTACCTTTCATTAGGTAGTATCCTGTTGCTCATGTATTTGGGAAAATCATAATTTTCAATAAGCAAGCTCATGATATTTTATTTGTTGGGTAAACTGTTGCACTATTTGTAGTTGGTGTCCCCAATAATGTTATGAAATATAAAGCATCTCTTTGTTTAGAAGACAAAGTGAGAATGTAACAACATGTTCTTCCCTGATTATTGAATTGAGCCTTGAGGCTGCCCTCAGGGCTGTGGAATTTTGTAAAATATAAAAATATGTACTTGACAAATCTACTTTGTCTTTTAAAAAAACCACAAAAAAAACCATCCATTTGTTCCATTTGGTGCTATGCAGGGAGGTGATAGATTATGGCAGTATTCTCTTTATATCCGAACTCTATTGAGTGGGTCTCTAAATACTAGATTATAGCAAAACTGCGATTTTGCCAACTTTTGCAATTCTATGTACCATGATTGGAAGTGGGGAGAAAGTGGTACTTTTACGGTTGGAGCTTCTGTGAATTTCTGTGCGCTCACAGATGTACGTGTGTAATGGTATTCACCAATTCCTCTCCAATGTTTGCCCACATCAAAAAAATTTTAAAACTTACTACTGACAAAAGCTCGAATAGAACTTTTTCTAATGTGGGTAAAAAGGAGGTCTAGGGAAAGTAAATTTGCAATCACTCAGCAGATTTTCAGATGCGGTTTCCAGGTTTACTTATATTAACTTTTGTAAAGTCCTGATAGTCGTAAACCTGCGCCAAAGAAGAAACATGTACTCGCTATTGCACTTTTGTAACGTTCTGTAAGATTTAGGCTCCCCGTTTATTTTCATGTTACTCATAATGTTTGTTATAATGGATTTACTTCGAATTCCCATTACTAATTTATTTTTCTAAAAAAATGTTGGCATGCATCAATCGTTTAACTAAACGATACCTCAGGCAAATGGTATTTAAGGGTACACATCAGTATCGCAGAACTTTTTTTCAAGTTGCACATTTTTTTGTGTGCTTTTTGGTTTGAAAGGAAACATTCAAGTTGCAAATTGTTTTTGTGTGCATTTTGGTTTGAAAGGGAACAATCACCAGTCTTTCATGCTTTTGTATGTAACTAGGACATTCTAGGAAAATTATAGGTAACCTCAATCTGTTACATTTTGCAAATTTGTACTGGTTTTAATACTGCAACAACTCACAGCTTAGCTCAGAGCTCATTGTATTGTGTATTATCTTAGAATGATCACCTCAATAATAAAAGCTATGTATTAATGAGCCATATATACATGTTTGAAAACCAGTTTGTGCCACTTGTCTAAAGGACAAGATAAACATGGCATACACCTTAAGCACATCTCCAGAGCAGGTGCCAATCTCATGATACTCAATGAGAGCTCTACACTAAATCTTTGACACTATTTTGTCTACATATATTCAATAAGAATGTTTACAATTTTAAATTTTTTGTAAAACTGTTGTATGTTCTTTATATATTTTTATGCATGCACAGCCCTACGGGAGCCACTTTTGTATTGAACATGTTTTGGCTGTGTTTTTGTATTTGGAGTAAGTACAAGCAAAGATCATCCATGTCAAAGGTTAAATTTTTCATATCAAAGCCATTGTCTCGTTTCAGAAGTCAACTTATAGTACAATCTGTGTGCTTCTTTGCTGCCTGTAATGTAATGTTTGTGTGCTTTTGTCTTAGGAGGCAGACATTGATGGGGCATGGAATATCTAGATGACTTATTTTTAGGTTTCGCCTGCACAGTGCTGTGCTTGTGAAATCTATTGTATTCAATATATCTTAAAAGAGGCTTACATACAAACTTCACCTCCTATTTGTCCATTTGCTTGTCACTAGTTCTCCTTTCTTTCTTTTTTTTTTTTTTTTAATAAACAAATTTGAATTGTTTTGAAAAAGAAAGGGGGAGGGTAAAACAGGTGGGAAAAGAAAGCTCAAAACAGCTTGCACAGGTAAGTACGATGAGGTCCAATTCCAAACTACATTGACATTAAACCAATCCAGGTGACAGACTTCAAACCATTTCCGCGACCCCCCTGTTAGCCTACAGCAGCAGACCTAGCCATCCTCCCCATATCTTCTCATGTTTCCGGCGGGCAAACCCTAGATTCATACACCAGTTTTTCTTGGTTTGCGCACCAGTCCGCTCCCTGTCTCCATTTTCGGGCCCGTAGATGAGTTCCAGGCGGCAGCAATGTCTCTCTTTGCAACCAGCAGGGCCGTACTCACAAAGGCACGGCTCGCTCATGAGCCCCCCATTTCTTCCATCACACCCAAAAATACTAGTTTGGTGGACATCTGCTGCTCCCACCCCAGCACCGTGTTCAGTTCGCGTATTACTTTACCCCAGTATATCTGCAATATCGGTCAGGACCACACCATATGAAAAAAATCAGCTGGTTCCCCTGCACATCGTGGACACTGAGCAGTGGGGCGAGGCCCCGCCGGGTGCAACCTGTTAGGCGTTAGATATGCCCTATGTAAATAGTAAAAAAGCCTCCCTCTATTCCGTTTCCTCAAACACCCCCATCCATCTGTGCTGCCTTTTCACTCAGCCACCTCAGCGAAGTCTGATGGGTGACAATAGCATTCCATTGGGTGTGCCGCAGCACGCCACACCAGGAAGACAACCTTGGTTACCGACTCCATGTGTCGCGGGAGAGGCGCGCCATAGAGTAGATCAAGGATATGAGGGAAACCCAATATCTCTAATTCCACCTGATAGGCCAGGTCTGCCCACCCCGGTAAACTAGTCATGAATCACCGGGAGCTGGGTCGCCAGGTAATATAAATAGGGATCCGACGTGCCCAAACTCCCGTCGTATACTCCTCTCTGGCAGTGCTGCGCAGCCACCCGATGCGTGCCAAGAGCGGGGGCCAGGTTCCTGGCCCACGCAAGCTCAGGAAGAAGGGTCACCCAGATACCGAGGTATTTAAAACTAAGTCTGCGCAAGGGTATCATATCCTGCCAATCAGCGCAGCCTTGTGAACTCGCCAGGGGCACCAACACTGATTTAGCTGGGTTCATTCTGAGCCCAGATGCTTCTTCGTAACATCGCAGAAGGTGGAAGCTTCGTGGGCCTGTTATACTGAGCTCTTCCATGTACAACAGGACATCATCCGCATACAGGGCTACTCTGTCCTCACAGGAATGCCCCCATCTCCAGCCACGATACAATGGGTCTATCCTGACCATCTATGTGAATAGAAGGAGGGACAAAGGGTAGCTCTATGGCGTGCCCCCACGGACATCAAAGACTGAAGACAGGGCACCATTGACCTGCACGTGTGCCATGGGGTTGGTGTACAGAGCCCCGACCAGGTAACAAAACCTTGGCCCAAAACCCGCCCGCTGAAGCACCAGAAAGAGAAACCCCCAGTCCACTGTGTCAAAGGCCTTTTCAAAATCAATAAATAGGAGAGCGAGGTCCTGGGGCAGTCGGTGACGTTCAGCCAGAGCCACATGCAGTCGACGAATACAGTGTTGTGTGTCATGAGTGGCCATAAACCTGCATTGGTCAGGGTGAATCAGCTGCGGCAGAACCCTCTTGAGACGGGTAGTGAGGACAGTGGCATAGATTTTTACCTCACTGTTAATCAGAGATATCGGCATGTAGTCAACACAATGCAGCGATGGAGGCTGGGTTTTAGGAAGCACCACAATGGTGGCGGCGTCCAATCCCACCGGGAAGGAACCCTGGCGGTCCACTTCCATAAATAACACAGAAAGGCGCAGCACTAGATCCTCGTGTAATGCCTTATAATATTCTGAGGGAAAGCCATTGAGTCCCAGGGCCTTACCCGTCCCCAGTACAGAGATAGCCGCCCAACCTCCCCCACGCTGAGAGGTTCATCCAGGTGCTGCACCTCCACCAGGGGCAACTTTGGAAGGGGGACATCTTCAAGAAGCCGGTGGGAACGGTCTGGCACAATCGCTGCCGAAGCCTGATAAAGCGTCTGGTAATACTGGGTAAAAGCGTTAGCTATGTCTTGGTGTCCTGAGATGCAGATACCTTGTTCGTTATAAATTTTTGAAATAATCCTAGAGGCTTGTTGTTGGGATGTCAGCCACTAAAGCAGCTTTCCAGTTTTGTTCCCCCAGCCATAAACCCTAGAAGTGGTAGCTCACAAAAGATACTTTGCCGCTTCCAAAGATTGATCTTGGATTTCCTCGCGGATCAATAGGAGTTGCCTAGCTACCCCTTCGTTGGGCTGTGCCTCCTGTTCAGCTTCTAAGCGCACTGCCCACACTCCAACTGCTCAATATTGCATGCCTAAGAGTGCTCCCGATCTCATACAAGGCCTCTAGCCATACCCCACAGGACCTCCCTGCTTGCAGCCTACAGGGTTCCCAGGGATGTCATTGAGAACAAAGTATTCACAAAGTGCCTGCCGCAGCTGCCTGACATAGGACCCATCCTGCAGATACCATGTATTCATTCGCCACATAGGGCGGAATAAAGACTGGGTAGGTCCCACAGCAAATCGAAGGGCGCATGGTCGGAAATTCCACGTGCCAAGATTTCAATATGGGTGAGGTAGCCTCAGTCTGTGTTCGACAGAAGCTCCAAGTCAATTCTTGATTGCGTGCTGTGGGCCGCTGAGGTATGTGTAAATTTCCAAGGCCATGGATGCCATACTCGCCACGCATCGCAGAGACCCCATAAGCCCCGCTGCCATGGCCTGTCTGTACGCCGAGGGCGGGCCAGACACGTCCAAGTCAGGGTCTGGGGCTGCGTTAAAATCTCCCCCCAGTATAGTGAGTCACGGGGGTAGGTTCAGGAGCAATTTGGTTAGATCCTTAAAAGTCCCATGTACCATCGTCAGCAGGGCATAGACACTAACCACGTTGATCGTGATGCCCTCGACCATCCCAGTAATGGCCACATAGCATCCCTGCCGGTCTCTTCATGCCTGGATTACCATACTCCGTTATGGGAAATGAACGGTGCAGCAGTATCGCCCCCCCCGCGATCCACGCACAAACCCTGCATGATATACTCTGTCAAAACCCTTTTGGGCTAAAAATGGACAGTGATCTCCCAGGAGGTGCGTCTCCTGCAACAGGAGAACATCAGGTCAGTATCGGTGTATGAAGGTGAACACTGCGGTACGCTTAATTTTGTCTAAAAGACCGTTAACGTTCCACAAGATCACCTGTGTCAGGGTCCATTGGTTTGGTCAATTCTAGCTACCGCAGAGTTGCTTCTGGGCTCCTCTGTGTTATGGCCTGGACTACCCCCCCAGCTCCGCCCAGCCCGCATCTTAATGAGCGATTGCACTCTGTCAATTAGCTTCCTGGACCCCACTTCCTATGCAGTGGCAAGTAAGAACACATATACCAATATGTCAGTGAACAAGAAAAAACACCTTAAAACAAGGTCTAAACTCCCATACCTCCCAACTCCCTCCCCACCGCATACTCCCCCCCGCCAGAAGCATCTGTCGCCCTTATATATCATCTCACTCCCAAACATAGTGAGTTGGAAACAGTGATTGGTTGAGCAGTGGTGGATCCCTCCATAGTGTCAGATCAAAAAAGGAAACCCATTAAATGGTAAGCAATCTCATTATAGCAGTGTTCTCATCAATGCATGCAGCACCCGTCCCAGTATCACTTCCCTTCATGTAGAGTCAAAGTGCCGGGCTTCGGGACAGATCCGAGTCCTCCAGTGTCCCCAAGTGGGCTTGCGTTGATCTCTGCGGTGCCGGGCTCCCCCAGTCACCCTCCTGACCTGCTTGCGATCGTTGTCCTAATAGGTCTGTGGACGGAGTTTCCATGGGGGGCGTGCTTTGCGCCTCCTCGAGTGCATCCGATGGCAAAGGCCAGATGGTTGCTTCTGCTGGCTGTTCAGAGGTGCTCCATCCCGGGTCAGCCTTGGTCTCTCACAAGGTGGGCTAAGCTTTACCTCTTCCATCAGCCAAGTCCACACCGTGGTTGGATGCTCGAAGAAGTGAGTCTTATTTCCGTGTACAACTCGGCGTTTCGCTGGAAACAGAAGACAGTATGATATATCCATCGCTCACAGTGTCTGCTTCACTTCCAGAAAGGAGCAACATTGCAGTTGTACATCCCTGGTATAGTCGGGGGGAAAGGAGGACCTTCACCCCATCACAGAAGATATCTCACCTGGAGCGTGCCTCCTGCAGCACTGCATCCCTGTCTTTGAAGTTGAAGAAGCAGAGAATCACTGGCCTGGGCGGGGAGCCCGGCGGGGGCCTTGACTGCAGCGCCCTGTGGCCCGACTCAATCGCCAACCATGGGGTGAGGCGGTCTGCCAGCATCCAAGAGTGGAACCAGTCCTCCAAGAATGAGACCAAGGATGATGTTGCTGTGTTCTCTGGAAGACCTACAATGTGAAGATTGTTGTGCCTGGACCTATTCCCAGCACCTTTGGCTGTCTGGTAGAGCTTTGACGTGAGAGCGGATACTCGAGCCTTAAGGGCAGTAATGTCATCTTCCACTGTGGATATCCTTGATTCTGCCTCCTTGATTCGGGCTGTGGCATTGCAGAGGTCCTGACGAACCAGGGCCACATCCACTCTTACTTCCCCGATCTTGGCCTCTACAACCATCTGGGATGCCTGAAGAATAGCTGCCAGGTTGCTGGACGACACTGGCGGACCTTCACCACCACTTAGAGCACGGTCTTCAGCTCGGGTCCCACCAGAGCCCGTAGTGAATTGGTCTATGTGCTGCTGTGCTGTCGATGGCTGTGTCGATTTGCCTTGCCCATTGCCGCCCCCCAGGCTCTGCTATAGTTTATACCACCTTATTCGAAATGTACAGGGGAAGTCCAGCTAGCCCATCGTGCGGGGTCTCATGGCCATCATAGCCACCCTCCATTGCGTCAGATCGACACGCACTGTTTTACACTGCAGGGCAGCAGCGCAGCAGGTTTGTCACAAGGATCCTAAGGTCGATGGTCTGCCAGCCGACCACACTCAGTGCCACCTGTGGCAACCTGGCGTTGAAGCACCGGAGACCGTTTGTTCTTCTTATGAGCTGCCCAGGTAATTTTTCTTCATCTCGCTCACTTTCAATGCCCTTGGGCAGCACGCCTCTTTCTTTGCCTCTCTGCGGGTCTTCCAGTCCTTGGAGGAAGGGGGGTGGAACACCAGCGATCTGCCCCTAGCTTGCTGCTATTCGCCACCAGTTCTCCCCCTCCTCACCATCCAAAAAAGTCCAGTAATCCAGCCGGGGGGTGGGGTCCTCTTCCATACTGTATGGACGCCCTCCTGATCCATCACTTAGCCTTAGCGCCGCCACCCTCAGCTCAGCTGGCTGCTGGGTCTCAGCTCCTCGGCCCTCCGTCTGCCGATGCCCGGGGGGGCTGGACCGCTTCCCCGCCAGCCCCCGCGTCAGGCTCACCGGCCAGTGACTGCGCCCGCAGCGCCATTTCAGTTCGCTCCAGCGGTCACTCACTCTGTTCCCGGGCAGCCTCCGACCAGGTCCGACTCCACGCCACCCGGGCTGCCGGCACTGCCGCAATCACCAGCTGTCCGCCATTTTGAGCGCAGATTGCCCCAGTCGCTCTGCGCCGCACCATCGAGCCAGGGAGTTGGACGGCTCCTCCGATTCCTCTGGGGGGGCAGAGCAGCCCTTGGAGCGGGTATTTACCACCAAAGAAGGCGGATTAGATGCACAGCTGAAGGCGGATGACGGAGGGGTCTAGAGCACTACGAGAGTGCGACCGCCATCTTGATGCCTTGGCAACACCCCCTCTCCTTCCTTTCTAATGGTTGGAGCATTCTATTTACTTTTCTTTTGGGTGTGTTTTTTTTAATCAGTATCCATGGTAAATTACTCATTCTCATCCGCTTTCATGGCTGGCACTTCTTTTCTTAAGGCTTGGATCCGACTCCTTTAAACTAATGTTCACATACTTTTGCCGATGTATTTGAAGAAATATTTTCCAACCAGCATGCATGGGTACATTTTAATTATTTAATTTTGTGTTTTCTTTACTTTCCACCACTGCACGCATTGAAAGCGTGCTTTCGCTGTTGTATTTGAAAGCAGCAATATTTTCCTGGGTGCAAGCACGGCTACTTCACTTCTATTATTTAATCACACATTTCCTTGGCTGCACGCATTTAAAGCATGCTTCACGTCTGCATGTTTTTTTCAATGGCTTTGATTTAAATTGTGTGATGTTGAGCCACTGCTGAGCTTTAAATCCGGCTCCACAGCATGCTTGTTTCCTCTTCCCCCTTCCTCTTCCTCAGGTACAGGAGCTTGACCACCAGTGTTGGCAGAGACACGCTGTTCAAATGTTCAAGCTACTTTAACGTTAAGCGACTGGTACAGTGTACATTTTTGCATCAATTGTATTTCATATATTTGTATCTAGTTATTTCTCGAATAAACCTATAATACAAATGTCACTTGCAAACACATTTTTCTCGTATTTTTGTCTGGCTTCATATACCTTTAACACAAAGAACGTTTTCTAAAATGGCCACCAAACTATTCGTCTTATTTGAGGTATCACGGGGCCTGTCCTTTTCTACAGTGCATGTGCGATTTGGACTAAGAAGCCAGATTCTTCAGTGGATTTTTATGGGCGAGGGCAAAGCGCTCCGTCCCATGCTGTAATCCCTCTTTGGGCTTCCAACCACGCCCATGCCACATCAGTCACTTTCATTGGTTTGTGGGCTTGCCTTTTAAAGTCCACTTGCTTTCATTTGTGAAAGGTGAGCATACGTCATGCCTTTTCCGGTGTTTAGCACTGGTAAACTACTGAAACCATTTGAGGCTCGATGTTTTCAGCATGGTTTCCGGAGTACTTTATATTTTTATTTTCCACGCAGTGTGATCACGCTAGGGTTATCATAGCGTAATCGTGCTCGGTTTTTCCGTTTTCAATTTCAGCGCGATTGCACTGCATTTTACATAGTGCGATTGCGCTGTGTTTTTTTTTTTTCTTGTAATTTGTGTGGCAAGAAAAGTCAGTTAGGATTTTGCAACACTAATAGCTCTAACTCGAGCAAATGCGAGACCCGTTGCATTGCAAATGCTTCTTTGCAGTGTTGCGGTATAATGAAGCCTGTAACAGCTAAAAACAGCTACAAAGCGCAATGTTTTCTGCAGACTTGGCAATTATGTCTGTGGGTATTTTTGAACCTGCTGGCACGGCACGGCAGACAGACCTCAGGGATGTAGGAATGCTCAACCCCTCCCTGCACCCTCCTCCGAATGTGAGGACTGTGGCAGAGTCAGTGACATGGCAGACTCTGGCCCTCATTATGAACTTGGCGGTCGAGACCGCCATGCCGGCAGCGGCAAAAATTTATTCCACTGGCATGGTGGTCTCGACCGCAGCGGGGACCGCTACAGGCGGCCTTCCACCACCTCCAGGCTACCACCGCCAGGCAGTCTGACGATGGCAGAATTCTTCTGCAATCTTAAAGAGGCTTCCGCCGTCCCACCAGACAGTCACAATCGCCACCGATGTTTCCACGTATGGCTACTCATCTTTACTCTTATGCTGAGCTTTGCTGATCAATCCATTCTCACTGTTTGCCAGCTGTGTGCATCTTGGAAGCCTTGTGTTCCATAACGATTAGGGCATATGTAAGCAGGATTATTCTCTGAACTAACAATTAAAAAAATATATATATTTTTTTTAATCTGTTTATTAAATGGGGTGCAAAAACAGCAGTACATTTCACTTAATGAGGAAAAAGAATACAAATCTTCCCTTCTTACATCTGTCTACACGTATTTGTTGACTTTGTACAATACGGTTACAATTTAGCATACTGGCATGCAACTTAAAACTGTGCAACTTGTAATTAAAGTCACGTTTGAATATTACATTTCTATATACTGGCGTCACAAATAATGGGGGCAACACTAGTCTGAAGGGTCGAGAGGGGCACATCTGCTTTGAATGTGTACGATGGAGACAAGAACAGGGCTGAAGAGCACGCAGCACTAAATCTTATTCCTGGGGTCACACTTGGAGGGAGCTCTGTTAGCCGCACAATGTTATGCTGCAATTGGGTATGATAATATCGTGCTGGAATAATAGGAAGGATGTGAGGGATCGTGTGATGTGGATGTTGAGCAGGGAATCCTCTTTCGGGTATCTATTAAAACAGGGGGGTATGTGTTGTCTCTGGTTTCTATGTTTACTACAAAGTTATCCTAGATTTCAACGCCTTCTTGTATCTGTCCCTTGTGTTGAATCTGTCGTATTGTGTAAGCCTCTGCTTGTGTGCGACTGTGCAGGTCATGGAGCCAGGCGTAGTAAGGAGAGGCGTGGGGGGCCTTCCAGTGTGTGGCAATCAGTCGCTTGTAAACCACAAATGTGAGGTCTATAAACCTGTGAAGGTGTTTATCTTCCTTAGCACGGTGACGTATACCCAGCAAACATGATTCCGGGGTGGGTGAGAGTGTATGGGCGACGATGTCTGCATTGGTCTCCGTAATTCGTTGCCAGATCGTATTTACTGGGTGGCAACCCCAGACCATGTGGTAAAAATTAGCGGCTGGAGTGGCACATCTAGGGCACTCTGGATTAGAATTTGGGTATATTTTATTAATGCGGGCTGGGGATTAATAAGACTGATGAATGTAGCTGAATTGGGTGTACCGTAGTCTAGTATTGCGGGAAACGGTCTTAATTGTGGTGAGGACCACCCCTCAGGTTTTCTGGGGAATTGGTGTGGTGAGGATGGCATCCCAGCTGGATTTAACATGAGCTAAGTCTGTGCTGGCGCCTGCTAGGAGTATTTTGTATAATTTAGTTATAGTGCCTTTTGTGTTGCCTCTAGTGAGGATTGTAGTGAGCAGAGGAGATTCGTATGGTTCTGTGTAGCTGTGTTCCCAAAAGCTGTATAAATGTTTTTTGATAGCACTGTATGTCAGAAAGGCCCCAGATTGCATGGTCCCAGCGGTCACTAATTCTTCAAAGGTACATACATTGGAACCTGAATAGGGACCCCCCATGTTTAATGATTTAGTGACGTGCATATCCTGATATGATGAGAGTGCTTGAACAACCGGTACTTGAGACAACGGTAGTGAAGGGGAGTAAGGAGGGGAAGGGACCCCGCCCTGGACATATCTACGCCAGCAGAATCTGGCTGCATCCAACAGTGGAGACTTACTCGGCGGGTAGGGAGGTCCAGCCAGTAGTGAGGTTAGTACCGTTTGTGGTGCCGTGTATGGGCTTATCGCTGCGCTGTCTGGGAAGGGGCGGTTCACTGAGCCACGTGGCTAACCATTGTAACTGAGCAGCAGCATAATATAGTTTGAGATTTGGCATGCCCAATCCGCCCTCCTCTTGTGGGTATTGTGTTATAGTTAACGCTACTCTGCGCCTATCCTTACTCCACAGTAGGTCAGTGTAGCAGGGCGCCGGATGCCCTCGCTACATGTACGGAGAACTGCCAGTATACGGAGTGCCCAGGGGGTCCCATGGACGACGGACTTGAGCCAGATAGAAACCCGGATATCCGGGTTTCTAAAAGTATGAAAATAGATGAAGGACCGCGCACGGCACACGTTGTTGCTGCAGAGGAGGAAACAGACGCTGGAGAGAGGAAGAGGAATGCAAGCAAGGAGGACGACACCGAAGACAGCGCCCTGCCGGAAAACGAGGAAGAAAATACTGATCCAAACCCGTGGGAAACCCAAGACACGAAAGGAGACGGAGCAGGAGACTCCGAGGAGCCACAACTCCGCCACGTCCCTGGAGGGGCGTGGCTACAGCAGGTACGGTCCTGCCTCAAATCTAAGTTGAACACGCTAGTGGGAAGGGAGGAGGGTGGAGAGAGGGAGCAGAGGGAGGCTGGGAAGGGATACTTAAAAGGGCAGGCGAACACCAATAAGGGGGAGCACTATTAACCACGGAGGCACTTTAACTGTGACCAAAAGAAGGAAGTTTGGAACTCACCAGGGTGAAAGTGGAGATAAGCTCCTAACTTTCATTTCAGTCCTTTTTTTGTACCCCAGTTCTGGACTACTACCTCAACTATCACCATTCCCACGGCATCACACACACTCTCTCTCTCTCTCTCTTCCTTACTAACACCATCCCTGGAATCCCCAAACTTACAACTTACCGACTGCCCAATTCTGTTTTCCTTCCCGGTCCACCTGACGCCACCATCGCCGAGAGTCTTATCATACAACGCCGAAGACCCTAGAAGAGAAGAACCCAATGTAGATGTGCTATGTCTAAGAAAAGAGAGAGACTGTGTGAAGGCACCTATACACTTTCAATAAAGCCACTTGTATAAAACTCAACAAACTGGAGTGTCTTTATCATCCCTCTCGCTATCCCACTGCCACAGTCAGTCAGTAGGGAGTGTAACTTATGAAAGAACGAGCGTGGCAGAGGTATCGGGAGTGCAGTGAAGTAATATAAAAACTTCGGTAGGATTAGCATTTTGGCTATGGCTGCCCGGCCTATAGGGGATAGGGGGAGCGAGCTCCAGAATGTCAACGAACCACGGGTAGACCTAAGTAATCTGTCCAGATTGCCTTCTCTCAGATCTACTATGGAATGGTAAATTTGGATGCCTAAATACTTAAAGGTTGAGTGTGACCACGGTAACTGATATTGAGGTAGTGCCATGTGCAACCCATTTGATATAGGGGTGAGAGGAAAAATACATGATTTGGACCAGTTGATGCGCAAGCCTGAGGCAAGTGTGAAATTGTCCAGTATTAGCATTACCCCCGCTATGGAAGTAGTATTGTTGCACAAGTGTATCAAGGTGTCATCTGCATATAGGGATATGGTGTGATATGTATTGAATTCTGGGATGCCCCATGTGTGGACGTGACTACGGAGCTTAATTGCTAGTGGCTCCATAGCTATTGCGAATAATAAGGGGGAGAGCGGGCAGCCTTGCCTAGTGCCTCTGCCAACGGGGAATGCTTCGGAGATAACTTGTCCTGTTTTGACTCGGGCTGTGGGTTTGGAGTAAAATGTTTTGATCCAACTAATGAAGCCATGTCGAAAACCAAGCGCACTGAGAGTGCGGAAAAGAAAGTCCCAACTAAGCGTATCGAACACTTTTTCTATATCCAGGGATATAGCCACCGCTTCCGCCACTGTGACATTGTGCATTATGCGCATTAATCCTGTAATATTTAAGAAGGTATTTCTACCTGGAATAAATCCAGACTGATCAGGGTGTATTAAGTTTGATAGGTAGGGGAGTAACCTGTTTGCTAGGATCTTCCCTAGAAGTTTGCAGTCTGAGTTTAGGAGGGAGAGCGGTCTATAAGATTTAACGTCCAAGGGGTCACATCCCGGTTTTGGGAGCACAACTATCAGTGCTTCGCGCATGGAGTCTGGCAGCTGCCTCCTATTTCGTGCTTCATTGAACACCTCTAAGAGGTGTTGCAGGAGATGGGCGGCTTGTGAGTTGAAATATTCCACTGGCAGTCCGTCTGAGCCTGGGGTTTTGCTGTGTGCCATTTGAGAAAGAGCTAAGCGTAGCTCTTCCATGGTGATGGGGCCATCTAGTATATCTGCGTTATCCATAATGTGCGGGTTTTGGGGGACCAATGCCAATAGTACAGTCAACTGTTGCTCAGTTGGAAGGGGTGGTGGGTTGATCTAAGGAGCGATAATATGTGCAAAAGGGTGCATCAATTTCCACCTGAGTGTTAATGACGGTGCCGGAGTGCAGTCTAAGCGCACCTATAGGTGAGGATTGCGATGGATGGCGAACCAGCCATGCTAACAATTTGCCCGATCTGTCTCCCTCTACATGTTGTTGCGCCTTAAAATGTCTGTAATCATGTTTGCACAGCCTAATGTCTGCCTCTCAGTGTCTAGCCCTGAGTAATTTCAGTGCTGCCAACGAGGATTCTTTTTTGGAGACCTCGACCTCTGCTCTTCGTAGTTTGGTCTCCAATTCTTGTAGCTCTTTAGTGAGTTCTATTCTAACTCCCACGGAAGCTGCCAGACAGTGGCCGCATATTACAACTTTATGGGCATCCCATTCAATAGCAGGTGATGAGGTTGTGTTCTTATTCAAAGAAAAATAATCAGATAAACATTTGGACAAATCTGCATGGAAGGGAGGGTCTGTGAAGGCATCAGGCTGCAGACGCCATGTTGGAATGCAGGTGTGTGTGTGCGGCCCACACCAATGTAGCGTATAATGGGTTATGGTCTGAAATGGTGCGGGCAAGGTACCCATATGTATTTACTTTTTGGATTATGGCAGCTGATGCAAAAAGCATGTCTATTCTGGTGTGCAGTTTGTGCACTGAAGAATAATAAGAGTATTCGCGGTGTGTGGGGTGTCCAGTTCTCCAGATTTCTCTCAGACCATTATTGGAGACCCAATCTATTAGGTCAAGTGAAGCTCGTTTGGCTGGAGCAGTGGCGAGTGCAACTAATGCTAGGGGTGAGCCATCCAGGTCACCCTCCAGAATCACGTACCTCCCATTAGGGTTGCATTGTATATGGGACATAGCAAATGGGACCCCTGGGGCTATCCAGATCGCCACCCCGCGGGCAAATGTCGAGAAGGAAGTGCCATAAAATTGTCCTTTCCAATTTGCACGTGAGCTTTCCATGGAGGACTTAGCTAAATGAGTCTCTTGTAGCATAGCAAAATGTATCTGGTGCCTCCTAAGGTATGCATAAATCCATTGCCGCTTACGCAGAGATGCCATACCTCTGATATTCCATGTGAGTACATTATATTTTGGGATATATTGCTGAGTTTGGGAGGTCATGAGATATTTGTGGGTTTATTTGGACGCAATGGGTGCATGGCCCTCGCCCTATTCGTGCTAGTAATGTGCCCAGCGCCCTCTAAGAACAGCCAGTCTATATCATTGGTGTTATCAAGCATGTTCTTATTGACCACACAGTTGTGACGCATATTACTATAAACCTAGACTAAATTATATAACATGGGAGAAACCCATTTAGTAGAAATGAAAACAATAACTATATATAACATTAACTGAGGTTGTGGCAAGGCTGGTGGTGTTCTAGCATTTGCCATCCTGGAGAAACCGTCTGTATGGAGCAGGGGGTGCTTTAGGCCGATGGTTCCGAGTCATTGGGATTCCCGGGCCGAGTTCCTCTTGGTGTTGGTTCTTCCGCCCTGGGTCTCTGACGACTGAGCTGCTGTGGTTTAAAATAGTGTGGGAATGTGGATTCACTCAGCCAGGACCCAGACAAATATTCAAAGTGTATTGTGTCCTTACAAAAAAGGCACAGCACAGTGCGCTGAGATGTTTAGATCTTGGATATCTAACAGATGTACGTGGCATGAGAGTGGGTCCTCGGGTCGTGTCCGCTGAGTCAGAGTTTGCATCTAGTTCTAGATCTGCATCAATTTGGGTGAGCAGGGAGGTTGGGGATGCATTGACAAAGCGGGATGTAGCCTGTAGTAGTAAAGAGTGCTCCGTTTGAGACTGTTCAGGTGATGGTTTGATGTCTTGTTTTTTTGCGGGGCTTGCGTCTTTCCTTCGGGGAAGACCACTTTTCCGTAGGGTTACTTAGGTTTAACGGTTCAGCCAGGCCTTTGGCATGCAACCAGGTCCATGCATCTTCTGGAGTTGTAAAAAAAAAAAAAAAAGGGTGCGGGAGTCATCTTGTACGCGGAGTTTGGCCGGGAACAGCAAAGCGTACCTGATGTCATGTTCGTGTAGACGTTCTTTAACCCTGAAGAAGGAGTTGCATTTCTTCTCTACTTCTGCTGTAAAGTCTGGATAGGCTGTGAGTTCTGCATTTTCAAACCGTATAGGACCTGATTTACGGAACAATTGTAGGCTGAGATCTCTGTCGCGATAATTAAGGAGTCTTGCTATTAGAAGGCGGGGCTGAGTGCCGGGTGGAGGGGGCCTGCCTGGGACCCTTTGGGCACGCTCTACAGAGAAAATCTTCGGGATGTTGTTTTTAATATTGTTCCCGTGAGCTATTCTTCAATAAATAGTTCTGTGCTGGGCCCTTCAGCCCGTTCGGGGAACCCCACAAAGCGTATATTATTGCGGCGTGATCTACCTTCAGCGTCTTTGGCCCTACGTTTTAAGGCATCCACTTCGGCTGTCAGATGCGTCATCTGCGATTATAGGTCCTTTATCGATGATGAAAGGGGTATGGTATCTTTTTCTAGCTCTGTTACCCTTTCAGCCAGAGCATGTTGGTCTGTGCGCAGTAAGTTAACATCCTCGACAACTGATCCTATTTTGGCTTCCAAGGTAGATTTGGTATCTAGGATAGCTTGCAGTATCTTTTCGAATTGTGCTGTGTGTGTCTGTAATGTTGATTCAATCTTCTGTAGTGCCTGGTGCGTAACGGAGTGCTCCTCGAGTGGAGGTGGAGCGCCTGTATCCATGTTCCCGGGGGGTGCACGTGGTGTCTTTGGTTTGCCCATTTGATGTCTGAGGTATCTTGGGATCGCTATTGGTGAGTTTCCGGTTAGGTACAAAATAGGATTAACACTATTATTAGAGTCCTGCAATATTATTGCGGTTGGGTTCCCTTTGCGCAGAACCAAATGCCGGACGTAGGATGAGTTTGTTGCGACTGTGCTGGCCGCATGAATTGTTCTTGACGGGGTAGTTTCCCAGTTCCTGCGAACCTGAGCGTGGGCGTCGGTAAAATTATGGTGAGCAGGCAGATCCCAGGACTTTGGCAGTTTATTGTTCAGCTGCTCCGATCCCTGGCTGTAGATTCAAAACACAACCAGTGCCCAGGACAGGCAGAGCCAAACGGGTATGGCCGAGGGAGGATCACTTTAACTTATTGGTGTATGCTGAAAAAAAGAATTCAGACTTTTGGTTGGCCAGCGGTGAGTAAATGGAGAGAGAGACAGGCTGTGTCAGCTCACAGTTCAGACTAAAGTAGGTGCTTCTCTAATACATTTATATTTGTGGAGCCTCATATACTCATGTGTTCTCAAAAGGATCAGTGTTAGTTGTGAAAGCGCTGCGACTCGATTGATGTCACCAATGGGGCGCGAAGACGAATGCAGAGCCAAATTTACGTATCTGCCTGGAATTAGATGGGTGGCCCTCCTGTCTGTATCTTTACAACCTCTCCGGTTCACATGCGGTCGCAGCTACCCTTTGTTTGGGCCTTGCAGCCCGGCTCATGGGCGCCGCAGCTCACTGTCGGGTCGGGCACGGCATCATGATGCGACCAAGCTATTTTTATGATTATGGTTCCCCGGTCTTTGGTGAGGGGAGCTGGGGCCTGGAAATCAGAGGGGCTGGTCGGTTCACGGCTCATAGGCCCAGCCCGCCTTTTGAGGCGGTCGAGATGGCACCTCCGGTCAGGCACGGCCTTCCATTTACGGGGTGCCCGGGGACGGGATGCGCAAGCTGGCTCCCACCTCTGTTACGGGCTCCGAGCCCCGGCCGCCTGCCAATCTATCCGCTCTGCACCCGCTCGGGTTCCACAGGTCCTCGCAGTGCCTCGGCGCAACAAAGGAGGGGCCGCCCTTCGGCTCAGAGCCGCGCCCGATCAAGCCGCGTCTGCTGGCATGCGGCCCAACAGTCCGTCGGTCATTCCGTGGTTCCACGGACAGGTTCGGCGCCCAGAACAGAGCAATAGTCGCCAGTGGGGGTCCCGGGAGTAGAGAGGGCGACTCTTCCACGGGGAAAGTTGACGCGTCTTATACAGGATATTTGCCAAAGGCCGGGAGTGGAGCTGCAGTTTAAGCGGCCGCCACGGTAGCCATGCTGGCCACGCCCTAACAATTAAAAACATCTAATTTGTCATTGCCCACAGCCACCATTGTGAACTCAAAGCGTACCTTGAAGTCTCTTTCCTCCACCGATGCTGTTTATGAATATAATATTACATTGTGCTTGTCGCCCCTCCTTTCTCTGAACCATTTCTACCCAAGCATGTTCATTTATTTGTGTATTTATTTATTTATTTATTTATTTTGTTTAACCGCTTGCTTTCATTAGAGGTACTGGAACATGGAAGATGTTGGCTTTTTACAAAGAACACAGATTATTATAGCTGAATGTTAGGCAAATGAAGGGAAAAAAGTCACACAATAATGTAGATATGACATTAGTTACAGTTATTGAGAAGCTGGAAGAAGTGCTTTTTGAAAGATCTCCCAAAACAATGAAGATCAGGTTGTGGTTGCATGTTGGCGAGAAGTGAGTTCTATGATTTTGGTACCACACTTGTAAATGACTGGTTCCATGCTTGTGAAGTTTTAATTGCAATGTTCCCAGGTAATTAGCAAGCTGTAGTTGGAGAGGTGTGCTGTTTTTTTCTTTTCAAGTAGATTGTATTATGTGTGAGGCAGCATATTTTGAATGTAATCTTCTCCTCGATGGGGACCCAACACAGCTATGATTTGGAGGTCTATGTTCTTATTTTTTCCCATGAGAAGAAAATTAGCAAGTATGGTCCAACACTGATTAGTTTAGTTGTTTATAAAAAATAAAAAAATAGTTAAAGCTAGATAACGCATACTGGTACACCCTCATCTAACGTGAATAATAAAGTGCTGTGTCCTGTTATATCTGATAACAGGTGGCTCAATATTAATTTCTAGTAATTATCTTTGGGTATGGATTCACACCATTCCTTGCTGAAAAATGCGGGCCAAACTGTGCCCAAAAGCCAGTACCAGAAAGAAGTTAAATAATTCACCTTTGTAGGTCTTTATCTCATTCTACCTGGTCAAATACTGTGATTGTAAACATCTGTAAAATAATGGCTCTAGCTCGAGCAATGGCATTGGAATATGATGCACTTTATCTAATTGGCATGAGTTTGTGTTGCTGTTTTGTTGGGCTTGTGTTTTGTGTTATTTCACTTTTATGAAAAAATAGCAGTGTGTGTGCATATGCTTTTGCTGCTTATACCGTGAAAAGGCAGCTAACGGCCTTGGAACATAACGTGAAGCACCTAAATGGCACGAGCCTTTGTCTGTGTGTTGTTGTGTATGGAGATTGTGGGCTTGTTGTGTATGGAGATTGTGGGCTTGTGTATGGAGATTGCAAAACAAACTATAATTTCGAAGGATAAAGTACCATGTGTAAGCACTGGTAAACACAGTTTTCTTTATTTTTTTTCTTTGCATTATTTTTTATAACGTACGTGCTTCGGGACAGTGATAAAACATTTTTCCAATTACATTTGGAATGGCTTGCCGTGTTTGCATATTAAGCTTTATTTATTGACATTTTAAACATATAATGTAGATCCATATTACGCTTTATTGTTACTGTTTCACATGGCTTGCTTTTCACTTTAACGTGCAAAATATAGAGTTTAGTTACAACATTTGTTGCAAGTGTGCTTTACTACTGTGTTAGAGTGTCAGTGGGAGGTTGCTTTCCAGTTCTGACCACTCTGTTTAGAGAGTCCTTGGGAGGTCCCTCCTTGGGCGGTTTAGTTATCTATCACCTTAGACATTGACCCTGTTACATAGATAATTGTAGGTTTGTCGATATGTTTGACTGTGAGCAAAATTAATTTTCCTTTTGAGTCTCTCCTTCGCGCTCATGCGGCTGTGGCAGTTATGCCAACTGTTTTACTTTTCATTTTCAATTGAAGTGGCAAAAAAGTCCATTTGAGAATTTACAACTTTAACAGCTCTAACTCAAGCAAACGCGAGACCCATTGCATTGCAAATGCTTGTTTTAAAACGCAGATTACACTAAGAGCACTGCGGATTGCTACCAACAAAATAACGCAAGCACAGCACTTTGCATTTTGGAAGTTGTGGTTGGTTACTCTGTAGATCTGCATGGCTGTGTTTGCAGATCTGAACATTTTGCATGTGTCCGATTTGCAGTGTCTTCAGAGTATGGTGGAAACGGCGGCGCACCAAGAGTAAAGAGACCGAGTTACAGCATAACCGCATTGGTGTATGTTTTTTAATTTTTTTTACATGTCTTCCAAATTATGAGTTAAAAGCTCTACAAAGAGTAGTATGGTTTTGAAGAACAGTGTTGGGTTATTTGACAGAATGGGATAGTTCAGCAGTGCTCCACAACATTCACTGGTTTTTGTGTGCAAAAAAGGACAGTGGTAACTGCGTGTATTTCAAGTATTTGAGAGTCCACCGGATTTCATCCTCCTCGCTTCTAGCTTCGCTTCCCGACGCAGCGCGTCCCACCTAAATGTCCTTGAACAGTGTGCATACTCCAGGTTTTCCAGGACGGTGGAAATACACTTTGTTAACGTTAGTATTTTTTTTTATCTTGCCCTTCTCTAATGAGATGTACGTTTGAAGGAGGAGCCAGTGCCTTTCACATGATTCTCCTTACAGTCCTATTTGCCATCTTGTGATTCGCGTTCGGGGAGAGCTGCAAGCTATTGCAATTTTTTTCCTCTTTGTTTATTTAGAAGAGCAGGATGTTATTCCTTGCATCTTTCTGTATTAATGCCGGCTCGCAGTGAGCACGGTGCTTTATTTGAGAGTCTAGCGGGCCCCTTCCCGCATTTTCTGATACAGAAGTGAGAGTGGGTCTTTGTTTTCAATAGGGCCCTTGTCAAAAAAAAAAAAAAAAGTCAAAGCTTACAAGAGTACAGCTTCTTAGGGCTGCGTCCCTCGAAAAAATACAGTCCATAGTTGTTTCTATTATACCCTCATTTTAGAAGGCACTGGCATGATTCACATACATGTTGTCTACTCTGAACTCTTTCCGTTTATCCTCTGTTTTCATTCTCAACTCTTTGGCCTGACTCAATTATCTCTTGAATGTTTTTATGTACCTTTTAGTCTCAATGTCATTTCTGTGGTGTTTTCACGGACTCTCCACTCTCTCTAGCCTGCTGTTGCGTTTATATTGTTGATGCTCAAGCTGCTCTCTCTCTCTCTGCCAAATCACTTGCCTTTCTTAATGTTGCTGTTGGTATGCCACTGATACTTTACTAATACTGGAGTAATTTCACTCCCCATTGGCACACCCCTATTCTCTCTTTCTCTTCTGTTTACTCTTTCATTTTTATCTCGCCACACTTTCTCTTTATGCCAGTCAACTGTCCTGTATCTCTGTCATTCAATTCCACTGTCCCCTAAAACCCCTCCAACGTCTTTCACTTTCATTAATATGTACTCAATTAATTGTCTCTCCTCTCATATTCTCATTTTTCTTTTATTGGGTCTCTTTCTTCTTGCCACTGTTCTGTCTGTAACTCCCTCTACTTCATGGCCACTTTTCTGCCATTTAGTTTCCCTTCAACACATTCTCTGCTCCTAACCCCACTTGTTATCACTCATCCTAAACTTACAACTAAAAATAGTAATAATCACACAAGCCAAACTTATTGCATTGATCAATGCTTGTTCTTTCTGTTAAGCTCTTCGGTGTTAATATGCTTGTTGAAAGTCCATAGTGATGGTTTTTGAAGCTGTTTCACCAGTTATGGAGTTACAGAATGATAGAGTATTATTTCTCTTTGGTACTTAAATTGATCCCAAACAGGTGACCATTTTTGCATCTTTTGTGGTTCTACAATTCTATATTTGCCATAGGCAGCTTCAAAACCGGGTTTGCTGTTGCTGTAGATCCTCTACTGTGACCTGAACAATGGACACACTGTTTTCTACATCCATTAGCCTTCCATCACTTCATTTAGCCTTTCAAAACCGTAATGGGACACTGCGGTTCTAGTGTTGATCTGTCAAATGTGCTGCACAGTGCTGAGACCATTGATGCTGTGATTTGAAAGATTCATGTTAGGTTTTCTTGATGGTAGGGGCATTATGTTGCAAGTGACATACTTCACTACTTAGTTCAAATTATTCTCCTATGCTGAACTTTGTTTCCCCCAACTTTTTGTAACCGTGTCATGGAAGGTTAGGGGTTGAGCCCATATCAGCTGGGGAACCTAATTCTAGTCCAGTCTTCTTGACAAACCACTGTATTGTAGTACATTTCTGGTGGGTAAACCAAGTCTGCAACTTCCAGAATGAATCAGTCAATAAATGAAAGCAAATGACCTCAAAATGATGTCTCTGATGACATGAAGTCACCTAGTATCATCTTAATGACACCTGCAAACTTTATTTCTTTGGTTTGCACCTGTATACAATTTGCCATAGAGAGTGACTCAGAGCTATCTGTGCCCTCTCGAATTTCGCACTTTATTTACATTGGTTCAGTATCTCTTTGAAAGCAGGATGGGCCAGGCAAATGCTTTTTCATAATACATAGTATTTGTGTAGTAAGTGCCATGGATATTTCTTGATTTTGAAACAAAGTATGTATACTCTATCAACCCTGCCTGTAATCCTCTATAGTGTGAGTCAAAATATATTTATATTAAGTAGTTTTTATTTTACAGTATTATTTAATCAGTATCAAATCTTTGATACAACAAGCTCTCTGTGCCACTTAGTTGTTCTGAGCCAGTTGTTCATCCTACATGTTAGAGAAAAGGTTAGCATTCAATATATTATTTGTACAGGGATATTTTGTTTTCTTTATCTCTATGGAGCTCTGTAGAATTAGGTGCGCCCCTCATAAACATGATACTTCGCCTAAATATTTACAGGGAGGTAGTGTTAGAGTCAACAGTGTTGAGAATTTGCCCAGATCCATTGAACATGTACATTTCAGTCTCCTTTTTACATATATAAAAAACATCTGGTTTGGTAAGTATTTGCACACAGATACTAAATGGAGTACCATTTGATTATGTTGAGTAGCTTCTTACAGATCTTTCTGCTAGAAGTGCAGAATTATGATAACTGTGGATCTCGAGTAGCCCGGTGCGGATGTCTGTGCAGGCATACCATTCTACCTCTTTGCTCTATTCTGCCACCAAGGGGGGCTCTAGGAAATTCCATTTGTGGACATTGTCACACCTGGACACCAGAGTGGTCACCGAGTAAAGGTCTGTTCCTTTTTTGGTCCCCCAATCTCCCCCAATAGACCTAACAACTCCATTCTGGAGGTTAGATAAACCTGGTGACTGAGGACCATAGAGAGCTCCCTTCCTATCCCCTCCAAGAATGGTGAGTGCGTGACAAGCCCAGACCATATGGAAACAGTCTACTTCTGCCAGGGAGCAGTGTGCGCATTGGGGATGAGAGGTTCTGTCCGCTCGGTTTAGCTACTGAGGAGTCTTATAAGTGAGGTGAAGGTAGTTAATCGTGGAAGACTCAGCATTTTAAATAGGGCTATCTGCCCTAGTGGATTCAAGGGTAATTTGCTCCATCACTGCAGATCTCTGTTTAGCCCAGCCGATAGAGGGGACTACTTGAGGGTTCCCATGCCCGTGTTGGGAGATGGCAGATATAGACTCCTGAGTATTTGAAGGATAAACAGAGCAGCAGGATAATAGAGCATTAAGAATATCCACTTGTGTCTCCCTCAGCTGGTACCAACAGGGATTTAGGTTTGTTTACTGGAAGCCCAGAGGCCTTTCCATAAATACGGAGACTCTCCAAGCATTGAGGGCCCAAGGATTGTGGGTTGTCCAAGAACAGCATATAGGGCTATACGCTCCTCTGGGCTCCCTCCCCAGGACCATCCCACCACCTAAGCGTCACAATGAATGAGACATATCATCGGCTCAATCACAAAGGCAAATAAGAGTGGTGAGAGGGGACATCCCTGGGTGGGTGCTTCTGTGGGTTGGGAATGGTGGCAAGAGTCCAGTTAACCCAAGCCTCAGGGGTGGGGCTAGTGTAGAGGAGGCCAGTAAGTTTGCAGAAGAAAGTTCCAAAACATGCCTTCTGTAGCACAGCCTCCAAAAAGGTCCAGGAGACAGTATCAACACTGTCTGGCTTTCTCCAAAGAAATTAGCCTGAGCTTGGACTTGGCCAATGGCAGCTTGTGGACCAGGTCAGCCAAGGACCGGTGGTGTGCCTGCTGCTCCAGAAAGAGAATCTGAGCCTCCAGGGTAGTCTGTAACAGTTTTCTTTTGTCTTTGCCCTGGATGTACCCCTTTATCAATCCCTAATGGATGGGTTTACTGGCCGCCCAGAGGTCCGGCAGACGCCACTGTGCTGACATTTATTTTGAAGAGAGATTGGATCTCACCGTGGCGGCTGGTGACATTTGAAAGTGGTGGGGCGGAACCGTTGGGTATGACTTTCATGTAGTGAGTGAAGCAAGCAAGCTTAATGGACAAACGTGGGGTCCAAGGTGAGTCCTCCTCACAAGAAAATGTTGAAAAGATTGACAAGTGGTGCATTTGAAAGCAAATTAATTTAGTGAGAAAGCAAGGTTTATAAGCATTGGGAATGTGTAGTCTTGAAGTACTAAAAACATAAAAAACCGCCCCATATCTGATTGCATTAATACATTCAACACTTTCTTTAATGGGTAAATTGTACAGCGCAACAGCTTTAGGCCCTTTAAAGTGTGTGCTTGCCCAGTGTCTTGCTCTGCATGCAGCATCAACTTTGGAAAACAAAATGCTCTACCAAGCATCAGGAAGCACCCACAGGTGCTGGCTGCAATCAGTCATTCAAAAATATGTGCAGACAGATCTTTAAGTGAGAAGAAAAAAATGTGGTCTCTTTAAAATGGAACATGTAAAATACATTTCTGTGATTGCCATAGTGTGCCATCAGGCCTGTATTTTGGTTTGTGTCTGAGATGGTATTGCATCCAGAAACATAACAGAACAACTGACATACACCCAAAACCTGTCAGTACTATTGGCTTTCTCAATGGTTGTTAGCTGTTTAAGATAAATGAGTAACAACAATGATTATTTATAAATAATTAACATTAGAAATGTTTCAATTCTGAAATTGTGAGACTGGGAACTGCTTATTATTGAGGTATATTGGAGTATGGCCTTCTGTTATGTGTGCTTTGGGTTAGATGTGTATGCCCTTTTTCTCTTCACATCTCATCCATCTGCACAATTTCAACCTCCTCTTTCCTCTTCAGCTCCCTCTTTTTCCTCTGTCCTGAATGCACTCCCTCACACTCCCTAATTTTACCACCCCAAACACACCCTGCACTCATTCATATTTAAGCACTTTATTTCATTTTGCTTTTGCCTTCTAAACATTTTGACCTCTGCGCACCCCTTCACGCACATTTACACTGAATTTCATTTACAAATGGATTACATGACCATTGTTCTGTGTGCTCTGCAGAGAGACCAACCCACTGTCAGGCACTTTGCTTTGCCTACAGCTGTAGCACCAGCGATCTCAATCAAAGCTCCTCATAAACACCTGGCACAAGTCAAAGTATGCAGTATGCAAGAGTAATAAAATGTACAGAATCACAGCATGATGAAGCTGCTTACTCTCTTAGGGAATGAAACTTTAAGTAAAACGTGAAATAAGAGGAACTATATGGTCGACTCACATTACATACATTGTAACATTCATATTCGCATATCAATCCATGTTTGTGGCATTAATGTTAAAGGAATGAAGATAGGGACGGGTTTAACACAAAACAGCAGATAACTGCCTTTACTGTAAGCACGTTTTTCTCCCCTTGCGCTTGACTCAAATATTTGGATCTATTTTGCAAGGGAGCAAGAACCCTGCTCGTCTTTTGGAACAGTTTCAAGAGGAACGAATACTGCAGCTCCACTTCTAAAGGCCAGCGATCTGCAGCCAGGGACTGGGATGTCACAAAGGGGGAGGTCAGTATGACAAGGGCTCTCAGTACAATAAGAATACCACAAGATTAGCATTATAAGGCTTACAGTTACAGAAGACAAGTCACTAAATCACACATGCTTGCTTCTACTCCTACTGTGTGACAAATGGGTAAAGGGTGGTATCTATGCCTGTAAATGACAGATGTCTGCCCTCGCACATTGGATGAAGACACTGACGCCCAAAATCATGAGGCTTAAAGCGTCACTGGCCTATAGTGGATACTGCAATGGACCACAATGAAAATAAGGGCTTAGAGCAGTCAGCCCTGTGTCGTGCATCACAGTAAAGGAAGTTGAATTACTTCCTGGCTTCCATCTCGTGCTTCAAAGCAAGGCCGGGACAGACAGCTCAGACTTAAATTCATCAGCTTGTTTGGAGATACGATTGTATTGCCAAACAAATCAACCTATTTAACATTTTTTATGTGAATGTGTAGAAATTACAGAGGGGACCATAAAAGAGAATCTTGGTTTTGACAAAGTCAACACACTCCTGATCTACTCAGTGCAAGGCGTAAATACGCCACATGGGTCTCAGTTGCTCTTTAGGGTGCCCTTTCTCAAGTAAGAGGGAGGCACAACCCGATATGCCTCAGGCAAGGATCTGTACAGGCACTAGGTGGAGGACATCCAGGGCAGGAGCCAGATCTGGTCAGTGTGAGACAGTGGTTTGTGTGTTGTTGAAGCTTACGTGTGTGCTCTTACGCGGGGGTGCCATGTTCTTCATGCATCGCAGAGGCCCAATGCATCTACCCATAGGGGAGCTATATGAAATGTCTGAGTCAGGGGTGCACTGATGTGTCCCAAACAATGGGGGCCCAACATTAAAGTCACCCCCTACCAACTTGACCAGCAGGAGATTTCAAAGTGTCACAGCGTTAATTGGAGCTGCTGCTGGAGAACATTGGCTGATATAAAGTTTTACTGTTTACCATTTGAGGCATCCCTCGATACCAGCGTAGTGCCCCTAGGAGTCGTCATGGGAGGCAGAAACCTCTCGCAGGAATCCACTATGTATTAAATTTGACAACCTCTGTAACCTTGGGAGAGCTCTGCATGGAATGCTCAGTCATAGCCAAAACAACTAGGTGTGCCAAGAAAGTCAATCTCCTGAAGCATGACTTCTTCTGGCTGGAAACATTTCAAGTACTACAGAGTAGCAGATCGTTTGATATGATCTAGAAGGCCATTAACATTCCATGATAAAATCTTAAGAGGGAGGGTGGCCCTCTCCAAGTGAAGATGCCAGGAGATCAAGAGGAAGACAAGCACGATTGGACTGTGGAAGGTGGAATGCCGTAACATATGTATGAAGTGTGGAGAGAATGTATCAACCTTGTGTGTGAACAAACTGAAACAAACAAAACAACCCAACCCCCCAGTTGCCCGCACACCACACTTCCAGCCCTGAAGTATTTGTTGCGCCTATCCCTGTAATAGCAGAAGTCGAATAGTGGCTCGGGCCAACCAGAGGCTCACGGTGGCCCCCACAGGAGGATTATAGTGCCCAACTCCAATTTCAGTATATCCTGCAACTATGAGCAAGTGGCCAAAAACCCCACGGCCCCAAAACCCCACCCCAACAGTGTGTCAAAGAGGTTTGCATGGCAAAAAAGCAAGACTTCAACAATGTCATGTCGTGCCTGCTTACCAGACAGTTACACTAACAGTGGTGATCCAGCGGTCATGGAAGTGTCTCAGTGTCATTATCTCGGAATCAGAAAAGGTCAAGGTGGTGTAGGAGAGCAGGGTGTCTGGGTCAAGGGCACCAGACCCAACAGCGCTGTGACGTGGGCTTGGCGAGGGCTGCCTTTTCCGCGAGCCAGGATGGCCCTTTCCAGAGTAGGGGCATTTCCTCTGGAGGGGGGAGATTTAGGCAAAGGTGAATGGAAGGTATTTCCCCCACCCAGGACTCAACCCCATCCGACCCGCCAGGACGTTAAGGTTAATGTTGTTCTATCACCCACTCCCAGGCCTGCTCTTGTGTGTCAGAGAAATAGGTCTATGAGTTAAAGATCAATTTTAGTCTGCCCAGAAAAAAGAGCAGATATCGTAGGCTGAGGGGCCTAACGTTTCTTTTTGACACCTTCAAAGGGGCAGCTGCGCGGCTGGACTGTGCAGGTATAGTCAATATGATCTTGATATTCTGAAAGTGTAGTACATACAGTAATGTTAAGAAAATCCTGGACAATGAAGAAAGGGAAATACCTCAAATGGGAAGCTTCACTATTTAAACATGATACAGATCCTTATATCCTTTCATTATATAAGCACAGCCAAACCGAATTTAGAATTGTGAAGGGCAAATCAATAAAACAGTGTCACCTGGAAAGCGAAACACACATAGAAATCAACTATGAGCAATGTAAATATGTACTTACAATAAGGTTAAACTTCATTAATTGACCAATAGACTGACATCATCAAATGAAAATATGCCAGGTACAGGTGCTCTTACCAAATAGACATAAAGTTTAACTGCAAGCTAACAACTTACTCTGATTGTGAATTGAAGACTCTCCAAGAGGTCAGAGTATTTGTTTGTTGCTTTAATTATTTCATTATGGCTTGAAACACCTATTATTCTAATCCCCAATCATATGTTCTCAATGATTTAAAGTAAGCAATTACAACAGAACACCCACATGCCACCTCTAATGGACTTACCATTTAAATAGCCCGTTGCACTCACTGAATAACAAATTGAAACACCATTACAAATACCAGTATTCATAAGGATGTCCCAGTCCAAATAGATAATTATGTCATCTACAGCCACTCTGAGCAACTGTTTGGAATAGCATGCTTGGACGACTGGGTTACCATTTTAACAGTTCAAATATCATAAGAGCATTCTTTAAATTAAATCATTGTAAATAAAAGGGTAACAAAACCAAAGTAAGGAAGTATAAAATACAACAACTTACACATAACAAAGAAAAACAATGTCTACAGCATAATTTGAATGAATTGGATAAATTGCCATCTTTAGTACTAGAATCTGTATTGTTGAACTTAACCTGGCACATATACCCACACAATGGCACAGCAGCATAGCAAACCACTTAATAAATGGAACAACCTATGAAGCTAACATAGCATAAAAAGTAATAGCTAGGAAAGTTGGTTATTTATCAAGTGGTCCAGATTTAAACCAATTAAATGATAATACACAATACCAATGACCAATGGTAATGCATTTCGTAAAGAACAAGTAGCCTAAATAATATTGTCATTGCTTAGACTGTCATTCACTGTTGACTGATTTTTTAGAATTTAAACACCAGGAAGTATAAAACATATAGTCGTAAATTTAAAGTGAATAAGTAATTTTGAAACTATATATGTAACACAGAATAAAACCTAACAGTTAAAAGATGGCAGATCTTGATTCTCATCAGCGATCTCTTGGTACAGCTAGAGTTCAACCTTCTCATACTGTACTTAGGGGTTGAACATATCTGTTATACTGAACAGCTGCTTCAGTGGTTCATGTGACAACTGATGTATGTGTTTGCTGTAAAAGGACTGATCCACAATGGTGAACTGTGCGCGAGAGTCCTGTGTGTCTGGTCCAGCTACAATTTCAGGAGCATCAGGACTTGGACATCTGAAGCTTCACGAAATACCCAACAGATCTTCTGTTATAAACGTGAGGTTTCCTATTAGCTGGAGCATCGTAGTTTTCAGCAAATACTTCGCTCCTCTCTAGCATTACAAGTATTTTTGTCCTTGGAGTCCTGGGTGTTCAAAAGCCTTAAGGTGCTCCCATCTTGAATCTCTGGCTATTTTCTCCAGTACTCAGCTGAATGGTAAGCCTGATGTCTTTCTGCCACGTCTTGCAGACTTTTTGGGGTCTGGCCACTTCTTCAGAAATTACCTATCACAGTCATAGTCTTTCTCACTAAGTAGTATACAAGCAGTCTTTGGGCCTGATTTAGATCTTGGCAGAGGGGTTACTCCGTCTTAGAGGTGACAGATATGACACTGAAATCTAAATGCCATAGAAAAAAATGGTATTTAGATTTCGGCAGACAGGACATTTGCCACCGCAGTGACAGAGTAAACCTTACTCCAAGGTATAGATCAGGTCATTTGTTTCTCTTATTTAAGCTGTGTGCATTCAAATTCGTCTCTTTCAGTTGCAGGCTCAAGAGCAGCAGGATTTGAATGCACAATGGCCTACTGTGTACCTATTCTATATGGGTAGAGTCCACTTCTGCTATTGCTATGCCTTCGTGCAGTGCTAAAACCACAAGATGACCTTTTGTACTTCAATAGCCACTCACCTTCCATCTGGTGACTTGTCTTGCATCCCAGCAGTACTTTTAGGGTGCAATGATGTCGCTGATGGAAACATTTATAGTCGACATACTTGTGGTGTCTTGCATGCTTTAGGATGGAGCCTTTCTGGCTCCAAGCAGACTCTGTATCACTGTGAGTTAATCACTAGAATAGAACATAATGAAAGCTTGGGTTAGAATGTTGGAGTTTACAGGTACATGCAGAGGAATAAAGGCATGTGATTCACAGCTCCATGTGTGGCGTAGTCATCGGTGGGTACCCAATCCAGCCAGGATCCTACAACTGGTGATGAGATTGGTGATAAGTAATCCAAGGAAGTTGAATGGAAAGAAAGCTTCTCTAAGAAGTCTACATATCATTGGTCAAGACTACAGAAAGGTACTGCGTTGCTACTCTCAATGTTTGTAAGGTCCACGCTGGACTGCAATGCTGCCGCCTTCCTGAAACCACACCACCTTTTGAAACAGTCAAAAAGCACAATATTGGCGATAGATGGACTGACTGGATAGAGACATTTGAAGGTTTCATTGATACACTTTTAGAGACTGATAACTGAAATATCTGAAATATCTTGCTTTTGATGGTGTGAAAAAAGTAATAAAGAAAATGCAGAGAACTGACGGAGAAGTCACATTCTATCAGATTAGGAATGCGTTGAATCTCAAATTCAATCCCGTACCAAATGTTGCTTATGAACGATATTTTTTCACATAATAACATCAAAGAGTTGGTGAAACAATCATTGAATTTCTGGAAAGACTCAATACACTCATCAAACACTAAGGTTTTTTTTGGAAACTGTTTTATTAGTCAACTTAAAACAATTATTGCTTGGAATAATAAATTGGCTGTGTTTGATACAGTATCCATCAGGCCTGTAGAAATAACTTGCAACAAATTTGCCAACACAATAAGCATGCAGCATCACTGTTGTCCAAACACTAAGTTTAATTAATTTAATGATGAAGAAGCCTTGCAGCTTAGAGCTATTGATGGATTCTTGTCCGATTCATTCAAATGACAAATGCTGATAGAAACTCTTAGTCTGGAGCAAGTGCTGATGGCTACCAGAGCTGAGGAATATGCTGAGACACAAGCTGCTGGCATGGAGGCTAAAAAGTACCTAGTGCGAGTCAGTTATGCCAGTGAAAAGTATTCAGAAACGAAAGACTAAAGGACACAAAGTGATGTCTATACATAAAAAGAAGTTGTGTTTCAGATGTAGATTTTTGTTTCCACATGAAGGAAAGTGGCCCTTCATCAGACAAATATGCAAAGGCTGTGGGAAAGAGAACCATTTTGTGATGATTTTTAAATCGAAGGAAAAAGTTAGTGTGTCACAGTGCGAAGACAAAATGGCTCCCAGAATGTTCCAAAAGCCACGTTGAACGCATGCCCACAAGGCCAAGCAACAACATCCATTGAGGCAAATTGATACTAACTGAAGTCGATTGTCATCTAAATGATTGTCAAATGGTTCTTCTGCCTCAATAACAAGTTAAAGTGAAGAAAGTGATTGTGCCATATTGATGTTTGCCTCAGATAAACATGCACGTCGGACTGGTCGCGTGTGAAGAAAAATGTCAGCCAAAGAAAACTCGACATGCCAACGCAGCAAAGTTATACAAAAACTGTCGAAAGATTACGTTGAAAATAAATGGGTGTTCCTTATCTTTCATTATCGATAGTTGTGCATCAATAAATATGCCTGTAAACAAATACAATAAACTATCTTCATTACCGAGGCTTATGCGTTCAAAGACCAAAGTGTGTTCGCGGGCTACATCGACGCCCATAAAGAGTCAAGATTAATTTGTAGTGACAGTGAAACACAAGAAAACAAAGGTACAAACAATGATTCATATGCTTCAAGGTACAGTGTCATGTGCCTGTTTATTTAGCTTTATTGCATCTGCTCATATGGGACTAATTTCTGTGAATTACAACATGATTGCTCCTCACGAAATAGTAGGTCAGTTCCCTTCATTGTTTTATGGTTTAGGAAAACTTAAGACTATGAAAGTACAACTGCATATTAATGAGGACATCCATCCTGTTCCTCAGAGACATGGGCGCATTGCTTTTCTTTTACAAGAAGCTGTTGAAAAAGAACTTAAATCATTACTTAAGCACAATAGTATTGAGCGTTCCACTAGTCCAAGACCACGGGGTTCCCCCCATATTAGTAGTGACCAACTAGGACAGTGAAGGTGTTGTAAGCATATGCGTTGACATGCGTCAGGCAAACAAAGCAATTGAACGAGGACGACATACAGGGCCACACATTGCTGACATGATAACTCAATTGAATGGTGCCAAGGTATTTCCTCAACTTGATTTAAAAAAAGGTTATCATCAATTGGAACTTGAAGAAAGCTGCAGTTACATTGGAACCTTTTCTACACACGTTGGTTTATCTAGAGACAAGAGGCTTAGCTTAGGTGTGTCATCAGCTGCAGCACTTTTCCAAGATGTCATTTGACACATAATGCAGCCTGTTGTGAATGCATTAAATTATAGCGATTATATATTCCTTTTCAGAGCTATACAGAGGGAGCACGATGGAGCTCTCACACAAGTATGTCAATTACTCAGTGATGCAGGCTTAACTTTTAATGCAGACAAGTGTGAGTTCAACAAGATAGAACTGAAATTCTTTGGCCATATCTTTTCAGTTGGGAGTATGATGCCTGATCCTGCAAAATTATAAGTTCTGTCAAATGCTGATTTCCCCAACAAGATATTTCAATGGTACGTTCTTTTCTTAGCATGGCCAGTTACTGTTCAAGGCACCTACAAGGCTTTGCCACTGTTAGTGCACCACCATGAGAGCTGACAAAGGAAACTGTTTCTTTTTAATGCACACAAAATGAGTAACGTTTCAAGGGAATCAAACATGCCATTGACGATGTTACTGAACTGTCATATTTCAATCCAAAGCTTCGTACAGGGGTTGTAGCTGATGCTAGCCTGGTCACGTTAGGTGCTATCCTTGCACAGCCTAGTGGATGCCCAAGTGCTTGATGGCATATTGTGGCCTCTGGTAGTAGAAGTATGTCCCAACAGGACATTCTTCCTCACAGCCTGAGAGAGAAAGTTTGGCTGTGTTATGGGCCTGTTAAAATTTCCATGTACTTGTGTACGAAAGCCTTTTATGTTGGTAACTGATCATCAAGCTTTGCTGACCATCTCTGGCAATCCAAAAGCCAAGATGCCTGCTTGCATTGAAAGATAGTGACTAGGATTACAAGAGTACGATCATACAATTGTGCATCATCCAGGAAAGGATCAGAATCCTGCTGACTACTTTTCAAGAGTGCCTATACAAGGTCATGGTACTCCATCATTGACAGCGGCTGTATCCTTATCCCAGATCGTCAGTACTACGAGCCATGATAGTGACCTGCTGAAATTAAGACATAATTACACATCCGTTGGGGGGCAAGCACACTTGACCTCTAAAAAATGATGGTGAATATCAAAAATACAGTAATGTCAAAGATGAATTAGCAAGGGTTAAGATTCCTAATTTGGAGAGTCTGTGACAAAAAGTGATTGAAGAGGCACACAAAGGATACCATGATGTCATTGTCACAGAGAGAGCTCTCCGAGACTCTGTGGTTTGCATACTTAGATGAAAGAGTTAAAAAGGAATTCAAAGCCTATCACATATGCAACTGCCTGTCAACCAGTGTTACTCAACATACTCTGTACTCTGGATTCCCTAGATATGTCTGGGGGAGACTAGAATTGATTTCTTTGCTCCAGTTGATAATGGACATCATCTGATGGTGATTGTAGATGAGTACTCACATTTTCCTTTGGTTGAAGATATCTCATCCATGACTGATGAGTGAATAATTGAAAAACTTGATGGGTTCTTTGCGACATGGGGCATACCAGCCATTGTAAGGTCTGAAAGTGGTCCACCCTTCAACAGTAAAGAATTAAAAGGATTTCTGGAGCATCTGAACATAAAGCATCAAACGATTACACCTTTATGGCCACAGGCCAAAGGATTTGTTGAGCATTTTTTGAGTACACTAAAAGAAGCAGTACGGCGTGGAACTCTTGAGCAGCTCAATTTGAACACAGTAGTGGATTCTACTGTACGAGCTTATCGTTCAACATCCCACTCAACCACAGGTGAAAGTCTTGCAACTTTGATGTTCGAGGTAGCAATGAGAACCAAGTTACCTCAATGGACCTCCAAGAGAGATAAAAGTGAAAATGTGATTCAAACAAGGAACTTGGGTAACAAGCAGAAAATGAAAGCGTATTTCAGCAAGAGGCAACTTGCAAAAGACATCTCCTTTAGAAAAGGAGATTTGGTGATCGCCCAACAGGTGTGCAAAAGAAAATCTGATGCTCTTTATTATGTTGAACCTTTCCTAGGGACACATGATGACTGTCCAGAGCCCTGGGAAGTCTATTACCAGAGACTCTTCTCACTTTAGGCCTGTGTTTCATCGATTTTCATCTCGAAATTGTGAAAGAAAGACTGACTCTGAAGACTCAGTGACTGCTGCTGATTCCCTACCATCTTTAGCAATCTCTGACACTGAAGATGGCAGTTAGAATCTTTCAGTAACCAGATCAAGTTGTATGATCTACCTGGCAAGACGATTGATTGAAGAGATATAATTGTACATGTTTCTCTCTATATATGCATATGTCTACTGTTTTTTGTGTCTTTTTTTCTGTTTAGCAGAGGGGGTAATGTTCTGTCTAGGATTTGTTTTAGGACCGAACCTTCTAGCTCCCAACGGACTCCATATCAGTGTGTTGTAATTGCTAGTATAGAACGTAATGGAAACTTGGTTTAGAATATTGGAGTTCACAGGTGCATGCAAAGGAGTAAAGACATGTAATTTACAACTCTGTGTGTGGTGTAGTCATTGGTGGGTACTCAGGCTGGAGAGTACGATACTATACTGAGTGGCAAAATTACCTTTGTAGCTGCTTTCTTCAGGAGCTCTAGAATGCATGCCTACTTTTCTGCTTCTAATCAGGTCTCTGGCTCTATCATTTGAAAGCTCTTGTAAACCCATTATGCTCATCTCGGGAAGAGCTTAGGTGCTGAAAAGACTGGTGCATGTTTGTGGCTGGGTTCCTAATTGTGGACATATGCTAGGCTGCCGATCACTTTACCATGAACTGTGGTGAAAATGACTATATTTGTGTGTCGTGGCACAAACTTGCTGCTCGTCCACTGGCTTTTCTAGCATGTAGGTGACCCACTGCTGAGCTTGTGTCTTTCACAGTGAGGCTACCAGTCTTACTATTCTCTGCTTTGCTGAGTCCACACCCTGAGAGCTGGTGTATCTACCTTACCACTTTACAAGTGTACTCCAGTCGAACAACATTGATTTATGTCACTAAGTGAAATGACAATCAGTTAAGGCCATGTCTCAGCACAAGCTATCTAAATCTGCAGGGCTGGCAAAGCAAGTCTTAAGCTCTCTCCCTACACTCTTTGGGAAGTGTTGCCTAGGATCTGGGTCCACGCTGCCAATCAGTTTACGACTCTCCTGGCCACTTTGAGTATCCACAAAACACTTACAATTGGCGCTACTTTTTGAAATGGAGGTTCTTTACTAGTCCCCAGGAAACAAACAGGGGCAAGGCCCCCCCCCCCAATTATATTGGTGGGTTGCTAGTCCCCAACCGGGCTCCTTACCCGCTGAAACTTATTGTGCAGTCTACCAGGTCCAAAATATGGGTTAGTAAGAAGATGGAATGTGTTAGTTGCCCTCTGATGGCAATCAGCAGCTGAAGGCTAGTCAGGGAAACAGACTAGCCAGTGGCCTTTCATTGAAGGCTGAGAATTAATCATTCCCCTCCTCACATCTTTGTAGCAGAGTGGCAAGGAGCTGACAAGGCCCCATCAACGTGGAGTAGGAGCCTAGCAACAGGATCTCTTCTCACAAAGCTCACCTTAGAAGCTCAAGAACTCTGTCAGCATGCTCCTAAATTCCCTCCCCTCCTCACGGATACAGAAACATTTCTTCAGCTTAACGCCGTGTAAGGAAACCATATTTGAAGCTCCTTTTTGGAATATCTTACTGACGTCTCTGGACTGTCATGAGGATGACACTCATAAATCCAGACTCTGGCAACCAGTGGTTTAGTATCTGTCTCCTTTTCCTTCCTGTAGAAGGACCTTTCACAGCAAAGGCCTACCTAAGGTCTACCCAAGCTTAAGCTAGCCTTAAGCTAGAAACATATGTAATAAACAAGATCCCTACAAACCTACCCTGGTAAGCTGCTGGGATGAACCTCCACCTTGTGAACAATCATGCTATCCCTCTTCTTTATGGTCTATGGTGTAGGGGTACTGTCATCTGGGACATATACTCTAGGCCCTTTGGCCTATCCAAGGCCCCAAGCATGCAAACACTGGGAGAGCTTGACATGAATCATCTAATTATGCAAGCATGTACAATTATATACACATAAATATTAGACAACATGATTTGGGGTCTGGTGGGAGTTGTCATGGGGCCTCACAGGTATCTCTGTAATGCCTGAGCCTGATATAGCCTAGAGTCAGGGTTGTTCCAGGCAGGTAGTAGCTGCTCTGTCATTTTATGTGACTATGGTGCGGCTTGTATACAGGTCAACACTGTGGTTGGAGTGTATGACACTGGCATTGTTTTGATGAAGGAAAAAGCAGCTGTGTAGACATAGGACAGGAGATGTGCTTGCAAGGGGGTCTGAGGCTCCACCAAACGAGACAGAGACCCATGTAGAAGATAAGGCACTGCCCTTAAACAAAGAAAGAAGATCTTCAGGGAACTCTATATAACTTTACATCATACATTTAAAAAATATAGACGAAAGACAGCTGTTTTCCAAGGCATGGCTTTACATCTTTGATTCTCATGACTGCGCTAGAAAAACACGTATAAGACAACATCGTCTGTAATAGCAAACATGCTAGTGTGAAAAAGGTGCCCCATGTCCTTTTCATCTCTCACCGGCATTCCGCTCTAAGAAGGAATATAGTTGTCAGACTATTGAAGGTGGACAGTGTTTTAAAAAACAAATATTTGTCAAGGCATCTGCTGACAAATCTGTTTGAGCACGTAACCAAGCAGGTAACCAAAGCCAGTATTTAGTTAGAAAAATATGCCCTCATGAGACTGTGAATAAGGAGTTTCTCTCAAAAAAGCACACAATTAACTAAATGCATTTTGTAATGGATAATATATCCTGAATGAAAATCACTTTCCGTTTACTCAACCCAATACTCCTCCACAAGCCCAATTTTCCTTCTCAAATTCCACTGCTTAAGAGCACTAAATGTGCTTCATATGGGCTGTGTGCAGAAATGTCCCCTGTGTGATATATAAGCATGTTGCCTTGCTCTGAATGTCTACCTGGTTGTTTATCTGGTATCCTGACTTTTGTTTTAACTCTAGGAGCACACTAATCCAAGCATGTGCACAGAGGCCTAGGCCTGCCACTAATTATGTGAGATTCTGTAACTGTCCTGTGACCTGGTGTACCATCGTAGCGGACAGAAGCCAACTGTCTTTGTCCTGGGTATAGCGCATAAAGTGGTGGTGGCAGTGTACCATGTATATGAACTTGATAGTGTGACCAGACCTTTTTATCTGTGCTACTGAGAGTGAACTGAGGCCTATTGCCTCTCTTGTGCGCAGTTCCGTTATGTGTATGCCCAAAACCTTGTGATGGCACCTTATGTTTTTGTTAAGCCATGTGTGTGTTTGTGATGTGCCTGTAGCACATATGCAGTCGTAGGCTTCTTTATGTGCTGCCTTCCGATGCCAGTGTGAATCATTTTAGATGCCCCTGCCTTGACATGACCCGGAATGGATAATAGGACTAGCTTCCCCAGCAGTGGAAATGTGGGTGGTGGGGTGGAGATTCAAACACTAAAGAGAGAAGGATGCAGACAGAGCTACCATTAGAAATTCCATGAAGATTTCTGTAGTTCTTCCTGGATGCTAAGGGTGATGACGAAGGATTGCAGTTACTGCTGATGGAGGTATTAGGTCAGGCCTGTACTTTTTGTCTGTTACTGATTTTGATTCATGAGAAGTGCTCCTAAGTAGAGACAGCCCCAGTGCTACCTGCTGTGAGAAGTGTCACTCTATATAAAAGCTGTGTCTGGAGACTAGCCTGAGAAGGACACTTGAAAAGAGACACTTGAAAATGGTTTTGAAATTGGAAACATTAGAACCTCATGGCCTGTCTAGAAGTTACGTATGAATGTGAGATTCAAACCACAACATATGATTTGCAGTTACAGGTCCTTTATGACCAAGACAGAGAGTGCTCTGCAAAGTGTTCAAAGGACTGCTGTGCTGCAAGGGCTGGTATCACCCTGGCAGCCAGTCTCCCAGAATTAAGGGAACATCACCTGAAGTCTTCTCTTTCTCCTGAAGGAGCTTAGGATCTGCCTGAGGTGCCTTGAATCCTGTCTGCCTGCTGAAAGAGTGAAAGCGCCTGCCTCACCCCGCAGAAGTATAAATTGTCCAAGAGGAGGGAGGCCTAGTGTGTCCCTGGCATATAGGAAAATGCAGAGAGAGCTGACTACATCAGAGTGAGCTAGGAGTGACAAATGTTGCTGCGAGTCTCTAATCTCTCACAGCTGGTTCCTTGCTGTAACTGTATGTGTGCCTATCGGCCTAATTTGAACTGCAACACACTGTCGGCCTTGTCAGATCTGCATCTGCCATTGTTAGTATGTCAGCCCGAGCGGGGTAGCAGCTCTCTATTAACCTGTTCAGGCCTGTATCTGCCATGGTTACTGAGTCGGCCTGATCTTGGCTACAAGTGCCTATTGGCCTGGTCGTGCTGCATCTTTCAGGGCTACAGCATCAGCCTGGGTGGGGCTGCAACTGCTGATCGACCTGGGTGGGATTGCAGCTGGTGTAATTGCTACACTGGCCCAATCTTGGCTGCAACTTCCTGCATCACCCTTGGTGGGGCAGCAGCTGGGCACGCACCTGTTTTCAGACACCAGGGCTGCTCGCCGTGGGACTAAGCCATGCAGTTGCACCACGCCTGGACTATCCAAGCACCTCTGTAAGTATCTATGTTTTTGCCATGGCCTCCACTGGAAGGAGTGCAGCAGGGTTGTCAGATACACTTCAGAAGAGTGAGGGACTTCAGAAGAGCAAGGGAAGGACTATTGCATAACTGCTAGACCACCAGTACTAAAAACGGAAAGAAACTGTGCTCTGACTGCACAGATGGTTTCTTAATGAAATTTAAGCTGCACCTGAGTCTGATTCATGGTTTTATTTGATGGCTGAGGAGACCAACTCTCAAGGAATCACATTGGGTGTTATTAACTTCAGGGAGCTGGCCAGGTGTAGTGCCACAAGAGAGGATCTTATTGCGCTCACTGCCATGTACACAAAGTTGGATTGTATAGTGTTTAATACTGCTGTGTGATTAAAAAGTACGTTGTTTTTCTCAAACAATAAGCACTGGGTTGGAAATTGAAAGTATTGTGTCTGTTAGTTGGTTGTTGTGTGCCGAGCTTGGACACCTGTGACTGCTTGCCCTTACTTCCCTTGGAGTAAAGTACGAAAATAGTTATACTTGGCCCAGTCTCGACAGCCATATTAGGACATGCCCAGGATGCCGGTGGTAAATGGCTTCGCTTCAACCACCACTGTTCAGGCCCAGTAGCTCCTATCTGCTCAGTGGCTATCGTAAAGGTTTCTGATAGTAATTTATATTTTTATCACTTTGTTCATTTTTGTCCAGCAGTTGAATGCATGATTGAAAAAACCCTTACACTTGTCATCCAATTTGCTATTCTGTGTCATGTAATACAAAAATACTCATGCATGTATGTTGTTGTGATACTTTTTTTTGGTCTGGTCTGAGACAGCACTGCCTATGTGACAGAGCTTGTGTTGTACCAAAACAAAAGAGAAACATATATTGTAGAGAGATGGGCTACAGTCTCACCACTTTGTGGATCACCCTTCTCACAGGAGCTCAGCATGTATTTGCCCAACGGTTATAATATTTTGCCTAGGTTGTGCCACCTTTGCTTTGTATAGATGGTGATATGCTCGTGTACGTCATTAGCTATTGCATTGTTTTTCATTAATGCCTTATTTATATGCTTCTGGTTTGGAATAAGCGTAAGGGAGTGTTAATGCTATAAATGGAAAGGGAGCAAATGTTGTAATCTGAGAGTAGAGGTCCATTAGAGAGCACAGAGATAAACTAATTATCCTATTGATTAATGGGGGTGTTTCCCTCATCCAGGATAGAAAGTGCCATGTCTAGTATGATGACGTAGTGGGTTCGGAAGAAAGAGCTTGACAATAAGCTTCCTCTCAAAGTTGAACCTGCCATTTGAGGGTCAAGAACTCCTTTCTGCAACAGCCCTTCCAGCATGTACAAATCCTCTATAAATTCTAACTCTCTGCCCCTGTCTCTCGACCCCTACCAGGATTGTGCAAGATCAAGCGCCTGATCCTTGCAGTTAGGAAGGCAGTGCCCGTTGTTGTCCTTGAGCTGAGTGATCCAAGAGGAGTGTGGAATGGCTGCCATGGCCTTAAAGCATTAAAGCAGTGAGAAGAGACCAAGACCTTGATAAACTGAAAGAGGTGGAGATGCAGGTTACTGGCTAGAGGGAGCACACAGGACACGGAGGAGAACAAGCTCTTCTTCTTTCAGTCCCTGCGGCGAACCACAGCACCACGCTGGCAGGCCATGGGGCCTGGAGGGCTCGGGCGTAGAACTTATTTGACTTCCTGACAGCTGGCATCAATAACTGGCTACTGATGTGCTCCTTGACAATTGGGGCCCCACCAGAGGCAACAGGTATTGTACAATGTTCAATGTGTCTAATGCCCTGTGCCAGTCTTACATATATGATTCAGAGTAGCTCTTTACATCAGAATCCAGGACACTCTGTTGCTGCAGGAGAGGGATTGAGAAAGGAGAGGGGAGAATCTGCCTCATCTGAAGGGGGAGCACAGTAAATACATGGTGACTACTGTCTAATGTTTATAATGAGAAGAATATCAGCTCAGGTGCTATCTTGAGAAAGGTAAAAAGCACAGAACGTCCCACCGACTTCTTATCTTCACAGGAGAGAGAGAGAGAGATAAAAAAAACAGCCTCATCTTAGACCTTCTCTTCGTCAGGCAATGTGTGCACTTCCACAACCCAAGCCTCCAGGTTTAGCTTATCTTTTTTTCTATTGCTCGTCAAAGACCTTTGAAATCTGTACTTAAGGTTCAGACAAGTACACTATGGTGGTCATTCTAACCCTGGCGGTGAAAAACCGCCAGGGCGAATGACCGCGGTAGCACCGCCAACAGGCTGGCGGTGCACCGCTGGGCATTCTGACTGCGGCGGTTCAGCCGCGGCCAGAAACGGAAAGTCGGCGGTGTACCGCCGACTTTCCGCTGCCCTTGAGAATCCTCCATGGCGGCGGAGCGCGCTCCGCCGCCATGGGGATTCTGACACCCCCTACCGCCATCCTGTTCCTGGCGGGTCTCCCGGCAGGAACAGGATGGCGGTAGGGGGCGCCGCGGGGCCCCTGGGGGCCCCTGCAGTGCCCATGCGTAAGAGGGCCCCAAAAAGTATTTCAGTGTCTGCCTAGCAGACACTGAAATTCGCGACGGGTGCTACTGCACCCGTCGCACTCCAGCAACTCCGCCGGCTCCATTCGGAGCCGGCTTCATCGTTGCTGGGTCTTTCCCGCTGTGCTGGCGGGCGGCCTTTTGTTTGTCGCCCGCCAGCACAGCGGGAAAGCCAGAATGGCCGCCGCGGTCTTGTGACCGCGGTGCGGTCATTTGGCGGTAACCGCATGAGAAATCTGCTCTGTGTATGTTCCGTGTATATATTAATAAGTTGGTAAAACCTGCACTGCTGCTGAGCTTCCTGTAGCTTTGTAAATATGTTCATATGTGAGGCGCATGTACATTGCTATTTCATATGTTATAATGTACTTGCATGAAGGAGGCTTGCACTGCTGCTCTCCTTATGTCGATAGGTCTGGCATTCATGTGATATCAAATGTAAACAGCATATGACCATGCCTGTATTTAACTGTGTTAACACATTAAATCCAGACTTTGGTCCAGTAGAAATATATTGTAATTGGGTGTATATAGCACTTATGATTTTTTTGTGATTTTTATTTTAAAACACTTTCAGCAGGTAGCGAGCTACTCCAGAACCCAAGGTTAGTAGTAATCCTGTGGTTACTGGTTGCTTATTGGTTGTTGTTTTTTCTGGGATTAGTCTTGCACTCTCAAAGAAAACGTTCCATGAAATTACTCCAGTTTCTTTGTGTTAAACACATGCAACTCCTTATAATATAATTTATTAAAAGGACATTATGAGGTCATTCAAACTGTTGTTAGGATGAATGGATAAGCAAGAAGTGGTTACTATTGTTCCAATGATGTGGTTTCAAAGGAGAAGGTTGTGATCTGAAGGTGAAGTATGGATAATATGCAGGAATACAATCATAGAGAACAGACAGACATATGGCTTAGAAAAATCTTCGCTCAGAGAGAGTAACTCCTGCAGAGGATGAAGGGTTAGGGGAAGATCATTCTATAGAAAGGAAAGAGAGAGAACAGTCACTGTTTAAATCAAGGTCAGTGTCTAATGCATGGTTTTAGGAATGTGGAGGAGGATTTTTGAGATAGCATGCACTGTGAGGATATAAAACTGAGGAAAGAAACATTATTTACAAAAGGGATAGCATACTGCACTTTACCATTTGTCTGTCGCTTACTACCCCCACTTGGGGTGTCCATCGTTCTAGCCACAGATAGCACGCCATACCGAAATATGTAATAATTAGGTAGACAAACATAGCCCACAACAAAAACTTAAATGGAAACTTGCATAAAACACTTACAGATCCAGTTCTCTCTTGCTCTTAGTATGGGGGTGTTCGTAAGAGATTTGGGCTGATCTGGTAGTCACATGATTATTAGAAGGTAGTGCAGTGCCATCTGTTTATAGACTGTGAGGCCAGAATATGTGTTGTGCAAAAGGTTGTATGGATTATCTGATGTGTCATGTTAGGAATAACCAACTCTTATACATTTTTCTGTACTCTCTGTGCGCTCTAAGCTTTGCAGGTAGGGAATTCCATAATTTTGTGTTTTGATCATAGAATTTAGTTCCTTGGTTGGGCATTTGGCATTATCGATCCTGTTTGATAAATGGACTGCTTTGTCTTAATGTGTTGTGTCTCTGTAGACTCATTTTGTCTTGAGGGTTCTTTGTGCCCGCCCTGGTGAAGTGTTGAGGTTTGCCCTTTAATCTTTCTTTTTCACTTAATTCAAATTGCTTTCATTTTGTTTGCTTTGAAGTTCTTTTTGGGCTCAGTATGTCAACGGTTTTGCTCTTCCTTTCAAAGAGTTTCTCTCCTGAGTGTATTGTTTCTACTTCTTTATGTTGTTTGAGATTTTGAGTGAGATTATTGGTCAGTGTGAGTGTTAAATCTTTTTGATTTCCGAGTTGGAGAAGGGGAGATAACGTCATCCAGTTTATGACTAACTATGTGTGTAGCTCTGGAGAGGATCTTTTGTAAACTGTGTGTTTTTAACCCTTATGCACTGGCATTTGGCTGAGGCATATTTGATTTATCAAACCCAATGTTTGGGTCACTTAGTTTATATTTAGAGTTTGGCTCACAGATCTGATACTGTGTCCTAGAAAGCACCTGTAAACGATTTGTCATTGTTAGGTGATCTGTAGAGTAATAGTAAGTTGCAGGTGAAAGTGGACCTCAGTTTGCATTTAGTAAGAGGAGCCTCACAACCACTTATTATCACCTCTTCCTTTTTTGTAACTGTTATGGTATCATTTAAGATCTAGCCAGTATGTCTCCTTTCTTTCCTTGTTGGCTGTGTGTAATTGTTTGTTTTCCAGATAGGTTAGCTTCATGAAGTATTGGAATCAATTCTTTTAAAAACCAGGATTCTGTGATGAATTAGTATGCCTGCTTCCATACCTGTCAGCGAATCAAAACTGTTGTATTTGCTTTTGCTCATTGAACAGCACACAGTTTAGGTGGAAGTGCTTTCTTCTGCAGAAGGAGGATTTTATATCTGGAATGCCTTTGGCTAGTTAGTGGGGCACCTTTCATGGGAAGCTGTTCATGTCAAAATTCCAGCTCCCCATATTGGTCACCTCCTGAAATGCATAGCCTGCTGCAAAAAGAATATGACACACACCAAAATAAATGTAATATGTGTCAAAATAAACATGATACCTTGCAGAGTGAATCTGACTTGAACCAAAACAAATATGAAACCTAGTACAGTAAATATGCTACTTAGTGAATAATATGAATAACACACTCCAAACTGAATAAGAGATAAACTGATATATATATATATATATATATATATATATATATATATATATATATATATATATATATATAAATCTTACTGAAATAAATATGGCCCTCACTGTGAATAATAAAGCAATCACTGAAACAAATATAATGTTCATAAAAAAGAATGGGACATTTCGTGAAATGACTGGCATATTCCAAGAGGAATATGGCATACATTGAAATTAATATGACAGTTTGAAATGAATATACAGTACTATAATTAATTATATTGTGAAAAAAATAGAATGCACATTGAAAATATTATAACATACTCTGAAATGAACATTGCACATGTTGCAGTGAATATGAACTCTGTTGAAATGAATATTACCCAGATTGCAATGAATATGGCTTGTGTTATGAATATCAGCCCAGTTGAACTGAATTTGATATGCCTTCAAATAAGTATGACCAAAGCTAAAATTCTTATGACATTTGTCAAAATGAATATGAAATGCATTGAAACTAATACAATACTTGTTTAAACGATTATGATATTTGTTAAAATGGATAAGTTGCATCTTAAACTTAGTATGACAAGTGTTAATATGGATATGACATCCATTGGAGTAAATATAACATTGATTGAAAGGAATATAACACATGTTAAAAGTAATATGACATAAGTTGAAATGAATATGAGTAAAGTTAAAATGAACATGACATTTATCAAAATGAATGCGGCTTGCATTGAAAGTAACATGATGCACATTGACGTGATTATATGTTTTGCATCAGATATGATTCATGGTAAAATTAATATGATGTGTTTATATGAATGAGACATCTATTGAAAGGAATATGACACATGCTAAGATGAACATTGCATGCATTGAATTGAATTTGAGCCCCATTGAAATTAATTCAGCATGCCTTAAACTGAATATCTGCAATGCTGAAATGAAAATGAAACTTGCTAAGATGGATATGTTATGATTTGAAATTAATGATACACATCAAAATTAATATTATGTATATTGAAATTAATATGACCTATATTGAAAGGGGTATGACCCATGTTTAACTTATTATGACAGGTGTTAAGGTGAATATGACATCCACTTATTTGAATGACATTCATTGAAAGGAATATGACACGTTAAGATGAATATGAACCAACTAGAATTGAATATGACAGCTGGTGAAATGAATATGGCCTGCAACAAAATTAGTATTTTTTAAATGTTTCTATTGGCATTTCAACAAATAGATCACATAAATTGTTTGCATTTCAAGTTCTACCACAATTAGCAATGTAAATCGAGACCCCATACTATATTGCTGCCCTTAATAAGTGGATCTGACCATTAGCCAAATACTAGAAATCATTATGTCACACTTCAACAATATTTATTTTTCAAACATACAATTCTCCCCTCCTCTTATATTAGATACAGCCTGTCTCCCATCTTCCAAAAGGGTATTCATCTCCCGCACCTCGGAACCCTCTAGTATTGTTATTAGGGTTGTGTCATCATTTTTCAAACTAGTAGATAATTGTGCAGCCTGGCATCTTGTTGAGACCTCCACATGTGAGCCTCTTCCACCCCCTTCCATTCCAAAAGGCTGTCGCGCCATTGCAGCAATGTGGGTGGCTTGGGGCTCAGCCATTATTTTGCTGTGCAACGCTTAGCTGCCATCATCCCCAATATGGTGTATTTTCTACTTAGTTTCTTATTTGGATTGGTTGGAAGTACACCAGGATACCTGGTTTAGTCTGTAGTGGTATTGTCCACCCCGTCACCTATTGCAATGGGCCAATATTTCCTCCCAAAACGTTGCTATGACTGCGCATTCCTGTACCATATGGATGAAATCTGCCTGTGCTCTGCCACAGGTGTTAGGTAGACCATATGGATATAATTTTATTGCACTAATTTCACTTGTGTGTTAACAGATACCTTGTTGACTCCTGTATGTATTGTCTCCTCATCTCTGGGTGTTATTGGATCCTCAGTGAAAGACTGACACTTTTCTTCCACATGGAGGGCAGATTAAATCTATCATCTAGGAGTGCCCTAGATACGTGTGCAATCAATTGCTGGCCTTGCGCAAAGGCTAACATCGTGACCAGCGTATGTGCAGGCTGTGGGCTGTCTGGAAAAGAAGGCCACATCTGCCTAGCAGTAGCCACCACCTTTGCATATTGTAAGATTTGGCCTCGGCCCAGCCCGAATACAAAAACATCCTGTAAAGTGAGTTCATGGTAGTACCCTGAAGGTTTTTTTTTCGTCGCTGCCGGAGGAATTCTGCCTAACCCCCCTCTCCCCCCCACCAAAATGAGCAGTTGCAGTCCCTTCAGAAGCAATAGTGGACAACTCAATAGATGAAGAGTGTGAAGCTTGAATAGTTTGGCGATATATTCTGTGTGAAGAGGATATTATGTACACCACCATGTTTGGATTGCCCTGATGAAGGTGGTTGTGAATAAGGGACATTGACCCTGAAGTATAACTCTACTGAATCGCGCGTCGGCCATTTCAAAGGCTATGTCAAAAACTCAATCTTGAAGCAATATGAGAAATGGATTATATGCCTAAGGATATTTCAAAAGCGCAATCTTGAAGCAATATGAGTAAAGGACGATATTCTAAAGATGGAGGAGATGGAGTAGTATCAGTGAGCACATGTACTGTTACTACAAGTATTTATCTTTGCGACGTTTCCTTTAATAAGAAATTTTTGGATTTTTTGTGTAATTAATTGAAAAAACAATTTGATTATATTTCACTGCTATTTGTATGTCTATATGGATAATATTGACGTTTGGAGTGTTGATTAGTTTTATGTTGAATGTTTTATTTGTGTTATGTGTTTGTAGATATGTGGTGTTGCATATAGTGAATTGTTTTATTGTTTTTCCCTGTCTGTATTGTGGTATTGGTTTTGGGGAAGTGGGGTCTTTTTGAATAATTTTGAAAAGTATATATTTATTGTTCTTACATTATTTTGTTAATGTGAATAAACATTTGATCACTGTTGAAGACAGTGTTATTTTCAGTGTCCGTCCATTATGGACTGAAATGACTTCATAAGAATCTAGGGAGAGAGATTTTCTACTTTCCTGGTATACCTTTCCCGTTTCTCTCTCTGTATTTGTTGAGGGACCCTGGTTTATTACTGGTTTTAGAGTAACCTGAGGGTATGCCATGCATCCAGGCACTTTGCACTGTACTCCCAAAACATGGCCTGAGGCTGTAACCTGCATCTAAATCTAAGAGGTTATCTCATAATCTCTGGCTTTGTATGCAATTGAACAGCGCATAGCCCCTAGACATGATCCTGTTGTACTGCTCACAAGCCATGACCTATCACCTCACATACCTATTAGAGCAGTGGTTCCAAACCTGTGGTCCGGGGACCTCTGGGGGTCCGCAAAGCCTCGTCAGGGGGCCCGTGACTCCTTCAAAAATTAAATAACACTATCCGATTAGGTTCACAGCTTTCAGTACTGATTCATTTGGGAGTCTCCGTATTCCAATAATGATTCATTGGGGGTCCCTGGGTTCCAGTAATGATAAAGTGGGGGTCCACAGAAGTCAAAAGGTTGGGAACCACTGAGAATAATAATAAAATAACTTGTTTCATATATACCTTAATTCCGTAGTTCTGAAATGTTTGCAGTAAATAACAGATACTGACATTAGCTGATTCCACAACATAGAATTTGCCAGCCTTATCAAGATATACTCTGAGTTAGCTAGGTTAAGTTTCTAGCTCATGACCCACTTGTCACACACACGTCACAAGAGAGTACTTAACCCTTTAAGTCACCTTTGTGCACTGGTTGAGTCATGCCCTTTGTGCAGTTTTCTGTACTTGTGTTTCTGTGTAAATAAATAGTGCTGTGGGCATGGAAAGAACCCAAACTGGCATTTTCTAGGTCTGGTTAAAGGCAGGTGTCATAGACCTCATGCCATAATTTCTACAGCAAGTACACAACAAAGAAGTACAGACAGAGCGTGGGGTTTCTGTCAGGCCCATTTAGACATTGGCTGTTGTGTGTTTTTCATCATTTGCTATTGTTTGAAGCAGCTTGCCATCAAGACTGTCTCATTTCAAGGATGGTTACATTGCCTTATCTATGCTGCTATATGTTTTAGACACTGGGCTCATTAGTTTGTTAGATAGCAGATGCATTAACCTTGTAGACGCAGGTGTGGCTGCCCATGATTTCTATAACGTGTATGGCAGGAGCGGTAGTGTGGGCACAACATTGTCTTAAATCGTGTTTTGACCATGTTTGTACATGGAATTGGACAATTAATATGTACAGTAACCGTGCTGGACAGACTGTTTCTTACGAGAGTGTAAAAAAAGCATAGATAAAAAAGCATAGAAGCTCAACCATATGGATGGCAGATGGTTGATGCATTTCTACTGTTGAAAAGGATGCTCTCATCTACAGCCTGCCAACTACCTTTAAGCCTTATTGTTTCCCCCCCTTTAATAAGCAGGGATACCTGGCCTAGAAAGTGTGGCTTTGTCGATCCTTGCATTGGCACAAGCAACATCAAATGTACCTAAGCTAAACTTTTGGATATCCTATCTTTCCCACTCTAAAACTCACAGACACTGGCACCTGCCTTGGCATGACTTCTGGAGCCTGCACAGACCCCTTCATTGCACCAAACAGAAAGGTTTTGGAAAGAGTGCTTAAATTAGTCTCAGCCCCTGGCAATAGCTTGAGGCCTCCTTCCAAACTATTGTTTTTACCCAATACACCTGTCTAAGAATAGCTCAGGACTATCCAAATGAATTTTCATCCCAGTCAGAGCAGTGCTACCCAAAATGCCGGACCAGGGCCCTCTCTAGACAGGACTACAAGCAACCACAGACCATTTTAATACTACTGAGGCCTCCATGAGGTATACATTGAAGCTGCCTCACTAATAGGTAAATGACACCCGCTCTGGAGTACACCCTGGCAGATGCATCTGCTGTCACGTCCAACTACAACAGCATCTGTATAGTCACTCACATTGACTTCTTACATTGGGACCTGAAATAGCATCATCGCCTGTTGCTTGGCTGACACCCATAGTGTTAACTAGAGCCCCTACACGCCTATTGACATCACTCATCTGGAAAATAAGTCATTAATACAGGCATAGGAAGACACCATTGGTGAGCCCAGCAGGCTTGGATGCTTTGAAAGTGAGATACGGAGATTGGGAATTAGGGAACCAGAAAAAGGGCAGGGAGACACAGGTACTGAAACGGGGAGACATTGACTCAGAGAGGGAGACACAAAGGTATTGACGGGGAGATACAGAGTGAGACACTGTAGCTGGAAGAGACTGACACTAGGTGCAAACGAACACGGACACTGGAGCAGAGAGATAAGGTAAGAGAGTCTGCCGAAAAGTGGCATTGTCAAAGCCATAGGTCTCGCCTACACAAGATCTATTGGCTTTTCCAATGTGTTTTAGCCATGTTGTATACTAGTGTGGCTGCTGTTCAGCATTGCTTAAAGTTAGTGGTGCAGGGGAGAGTCGCCTAGAGTGTAATAAAGTAGAATGGCAAAGAGTGGAGTAGAATGGTGTAGAATAGAGTAGAGTGAAGTGGCATAGAGTGTTGTGTAATGTATGGCATAGTGGGGAGTCCCGTAGGGTGACATAGAGTAGAGTGGGCTGGTATAGTGTGCATTGCCATGGAATGTTGCATAGTATAGTGGCATGGATTGCAGTGGCATTGAATTCAGCGCCATACAATGCAGCGTTGTAGAATGCAGTGGTGCATAGCAAAGTGCTGTGGCTCAGTTGAGTGCCACGGAGCAGAGTGCCATAGTGTGAAGTGGCATAGAGTGGTGCAGAGTGCTTCAGTTTGGAGGTGACTGATGCAGAGGGCAGTGGCGTAGAGTTGAGTGGGATAGAGCGCAGTGGGCATGGAGTGGTGCAGAGTAGAGTGTAATGCCATAGAGTACAGTGGAGTAGCATAGAGTGGAGTGGTGTGGAGTTCAGTGGCAGGGAGTGAAGTGTTGCAGAGTAGAGTATCAAAGTACATTGGAGTAGAGTAGCGTAGAGCGCAGTGGTATAGAGTACACTGATGCAGAGTAGAATGCAGGGTCATAGAGCGCAGAGACAAAGTGCAGTTTTGTAGAGTGCATTGGTGTAGGATGCAGTGGCTAAGAATATAGTGGCATAGAGTGCAGTGGCCGTAGAGTATATTGTTTCAGAATAGAGTGAAGTGGCTCAGAGTGGAGTGGTGCATGGTAGATGGCAGTTGTGCACACTGGCATATAGCGTAATGGCGTAGAGTAAAGTGGTGTAGAGGGCAGTGTTGTAGAGTACATTAGAGTGGCATACAGTAGAATAGGGTAGAGAACAGGGGCATATAGTTGAGTGTTACAGAGTAAAGTGCATTGGCGTAGAGTGTATTGACATAGAGTGCAGTTGTGTAGAGTGTAGTGTTGCAGAGTGGCGTATAGTACAGTGGCATAGTGGAGTAGTGCAGAGTGCACTGGTGAATAGTGCAGTGCCGTAGAGTGACAAAGAGTGCATTAGCATGGAGTACAGTGCTACAGGGTAGAGAAGAGAGGTGCAATGTGAAGTAGCATAGAGTGGAGTGGTGCACAGTGCAGTGGCATGGAGTGGTGTAAAATGTAGTGATGTGGGGTAGAGTGGAGTGGCGTAAAGCGGAGTATGCTTGGTATGGCATCATACTGCCATTACAGACAACACATTTTCAATTGAAATGATCATTACCTTTGCACAGTGATACAGTTTTACTAACAGAACTATACAGTGCACATATCAAAATGTGTGGAAATTGCATCACCTAGTGTAATGATTGCTTGATCATGGTAAAGTATTTGTTTCCAACACACTTCAGAAATAACAAAAAATGTGCTTTATTTGTGAGTTCATAATTCTGATATATTCATTTAAATGATGTTGTGTGCTAGAAAAACCTCTTTCCTGCCCCCAGTATCCTCAAAATTGTGACATAAATCCTCTCACTTTGAAGTCAGAGAAAGAAAAGTAAACGAGGGCCCTCGGAAGACAGCATTTGACCGCTGCCTTTGAATGCACAGCAAATGTGGCAAGATAAGATCGATATTTAGAGGGCTTTTTACAGAAAGGGAGTTCAAGGATTAATCCAGTAAACACGATCCAGGCAACAGAAGGAACAAATTGAACCTGGAAAGTTTAAAGCAGATAAAGCCAGCAAATACAAATCCAGAAAATGTGAGTTACAAAGCACAAAGCCAATGGTAATCAATGGGCGGAATGCAATCCTTGGTCAACTTTCTGAAAGTTCCCAAGATGTCTTGTCTTTAGCAAACCAGACAGCTGATTTGGCAGGTAGGCTGTGGCCTAAAAAGGCAAGGGAATGCAGACCCACCATTATTACAAGGACACACATATACTGAGAATGGGAGGCGCTACTACTGAAAGATGGACAAGGAGAAATGTACTGTAAGAAGGAGTCACTGACATGAATAGTGAGAAACATAGGCATATATTACTGACAAGACTGCACGGAGAAAGCCACTGGTGCAAGGTACTATAGCAATGTTTGCAGATTAGCATGGGCACCTACCTAGTAACACAGACGATGGGGCATGACAGGCACTGCGACTAGAGAGACTGGCACTGAGACAGGGAACCACAAACACTGAAGCAAGGAGAAACAGTTTACTTGTGAAGGAGAAACAGACTTTAGGAGAGCCAGCATGGGCACTGAAGTAGTGAGCCAAGGACCCTTGTCTACTGAAACACATACACTGAAACCTAAAGATGTTGCAACAGGGTTTGAACTGTGTAGACACACACATGGGGCAGAGAGACGGACATTGGGGCAGGGCATACAGGACAGACAATATTATAGGGACTCACAACCACTCTAACATAAACGTAGAGACCAAGGCTATGCCACGATAGACAAAATGGGAGGATTGAAGCATGGACTCTGGAACTAGAAGGCTTGGATTCTGACACAGTAAGACACAAACTCTCAGAAATGGAACACACTGGGAATAGAATAGGGAGAGACAGACTAAGGGACAATAAGCCATACAGACTCTGAGCCAGTGACATGGGACAGTGGGACACAAACATGCTATTTATAGCCAAACACTTGGGCAAGAAGAGTCTAATTCTAAAAGCGGGAACAGAAACATTGATCCACAGACACACATGCAGACAGCAATACATGGAAACAGCGACAAGGGACATGGAATCACTGGGCCACGGACGCACAAACTCTGGTGCAGGGAACCCTAAGCATTGGGAGTCCAGACATCGGCAAAGAGAGACCTCGAAATCGGTGCTTGGTTCTGAGACAGATACATGAGCTCTAAATTATACAAAAACATAGGGCATTTGGCCTAGGACACACAGATGCTGGGCCATGGACTACATATATTGTTGATCGACATACACATGAATAGTGAGAGATGGAGAAATTGGGACAGTGAGAGACAGATGTGGGATTACAGAGACACATATACATGGGCACAAATGCATGGACTGGGAGAAAGAAAATGGATAGGTGGGGGAGACAGAAGCAGGTCCTATCTTTCACTAAAGCTCTGCCTCCAGGGCATTGATTGTAATAGGGCACACTTCAATCAGCACACCTCTTTGAAGGTGCACCGTGACACATACATTGTGGTATTGTGCCTGTTATGTAATATAGGTCCTGAAGCCTTTGCGAACCAGCCATCCGTGACCAGGGTCTGGCCTTTTCTGTGAATGTTTGTTTCCTATTGACTGAGAAGAAAATGCAATGTTTAAAGATGCAATTTGTGTATAACTTTAGCAATTTGTGTATGTACTTAGACAATACTTATCTGATCTCTCCCTAACCTGTCTCTGAAAGAGAGACAGTGTTGGAAAGCAGTTAGTCACAGATATGATGAGTAGCCTCGTGTCAAGTTTAATACCCATAGCTTATTTTTTCTGTAGCACTTCACATGGAAAGGCACTGAAACCCACATTCATGATGGGGAAAGCAAAACTACTAGCCCCAGAAGTCAATGGAGTGCGGGATAAAAGTCCAAACCGGCTGAAGATGTCAAATATGATATAAGACAATTTGGCAGAGCAGAAATCACCACTCAGGATCTTCTTTGCAAGAGGGGCTGAGCATAGTTTATCACATGTCCAGAATGCCCAATAAAAGGACAGTAGGGTTGAGTAATGGTTAATCACTTGACAGATTTTCTCTGATAAGCTAACATGTTTTGTTTGTATCCACGTGCATTTCAGACTTGCAAATGAGTTGAGCGCTACTCAACTATTTACAGGAGCATCTCTAGGGAAGCATCAGTCACTGTCAATTTTGCCATCTGAAAGGGTGATAACTTTGAAAAATTAAGACTGGTACTAAAATATATATTTCATTCCTTTTTCAGGAAAATAAAATTGATGGTTGACCCTGTTTGTCTAGAAATGTTATTGAGTTGCTCATCCTAGAGCCAATTTGTTGATTTTTCAAGTACCAATGATGTCACGGTTGTCTACCCACACCGTAAAATAAATCAAGAATGAATGATGGTTTGGTCTGCATATTTAGGGATAGGACAAGTACTTTGTTCAGGATTTTTCTTACAGCATGATATTTAGTTGACTTGTTCGGGGTTACTGTTGCCAGCCCTGAATCTGATTTTGCTTTGATGATGGCTTATGAGTATTGTCTACATGTTTTTTTAATTCAGAAGCACAAGTAAATGCAACAAATGTGAGCATTGTAACCATACATTGCATCCATGACTTCTGCCAAATTCAAATTTGTATGAAGTTTGGTTTTAGTGATTTACTCTGATTACCATTATAACAGTTTCCATGTGCAAGAGGAGGGATACAAAATATTGGAGGTATGTCATGCTGTTACAAGTTTACAAAACAGTAACTGATTGTCCTTATTACCCCTTATAATAAAGTGGTGTATTTTGAACTTGACTTCATCCTCATTTCTGTAGCTGACGGTTAGGAACACCTTCCTGTCTAAAAAATTACATTTGTGGCTGCAGTATAAGACTTCAGAGTCTTATATTGGCGAAGTAAGCAACAAAGACATTGGCCTGGTTTTACCACAATTATGCTTCAATATTTTTGTAAACTGAAAGAGAGCTGGGGTTAATCTTCAATAAAGTAGAAGGGCTACTTGGGAAAGACTTTGGTTCCATCCCCAGTCGCGAGCCATTGATTAGGATAGGAAAAACTCCCACTCAAGAGTCTTCAAAATGTTACTGTGCTTTGTGAAGGACAGAAGAGGAAGAACCATCTCTCTGCGTCTGGCTCGGGAAGGGACTGAGGCCTAGCATCTGCTTTCCCTTGTAGCCATGCATAGGAAATGCTTCCAAATGATCAACCTTGCTGGTCTTCTGCTGTTCAGTGGACATAAAACACAAAATAAGAAGGGGCATGCTACAAGAAAAAAAAAACACCTGAACACTGGACTGAAATGAGGCTGTGGCCTGGATGAAAACTGGAATTGAGCTTGCTTCACGCGACTGTCTGTGCTGCAGTGCCAAGTGGTTATTCTTTGTAAGCTTAGGAGATTGACCAGGATAAAGGACTTAAGCAAACAAATAAGTTGTAACTTCTGGAGGACTGGGACCAAGTGCTGATGTCACTGGAGCAGGACAATACCTAGGCATGGAGGATGTAATCCTCCCTGGAGCCCTGCTTGCTGCAGATATTTCTGTCAGCAGAACTTCTACTGGCTCCCTCAGCGGTAACCCTGACCCAGAGGTCCACTCACCAAAGACTTGGTGGGCATATTTGCTGTTGCTGAACTGTTGATGGCATGGAGACCTCCACTCATTTTCCTTACCTGTGTCTGATAAAGATGTGTGATGTATATAGGCAGGAAATATGCTGAATGTCTACACCTGGGCAATATTTTTTTTTTGTTTCGAGAAAACAAACTTCTACTGTGGGAATCTGCTCTCTCTAAACAAAAAAGTTTTCTTAGTAGGCTTTTTAAGCATGGTGCCCACTTTGCAAAACTCCAGTGCTGTAAAAATAACCACCATAGCAAAGGATCTCTTTACAGGACAGAGATCCCCGCGAGGCAGATGGTGATCTCTAAATAAGGCACTCTCCATCTGTGTGGTAGAGGTCATAACTTCGGCACCTCTGGTAAACTGCTAGATCATCCGCCAGGATCTAAATATCCCCATAGGTACACATGTGAAACTGTTGATCGTAGCAACTTCATAGACTCACAAGGCATGTATTCCATAGGATGGAGCCTTAAAGTGCACCTAGAGCCCTGTGGTCTCTGACCCTCATCAGTGCTTTCTAGTTTCTTAGGGGGTTTTGACATTTGAGCATTAAAACAAAACCTTCTTGAACTGGTTTTGTTTTACTTATTAAATGTTTTTATTGAGCTAAATGAATGTGGAAATTTTGTTGTTTGATTTCTTCACATTAGTATTATTTGGTGCTATTTTAAATAATTAACAAACTTTTCTCTTACAAAGACGTGTTGATTTGTGCCAAAGCTGCTAATCCCTGAATTCCCATTGACACCAGCTTTACAAGGCGCTAAATTGTTTTGTGTGGAAGTTAATATCCTCCCACCTCCTTTATTATATTCATGGATCTCACAATTTTTAATCTCATCATTTTTCTTTCAGATGGTCAAAGACAAGATGAGTTCACAGAAGAACCTAAAAGGATTTCAAGAACGCAGATTTTCACCCTGATCTCATGTGCTTCAATTAACTTTAGTTCAATGATCATCTACTCTGTTTTGGCCCCCTTTTTTCCTCTAGAGGTAAGTGGTAGCTTTTTTACTTCTGGTAGTCCATATTTCCTCAATCATGTAGTAATCTCATACTTGCTTAATGTAAACCCAACTAGCTCTGCTACATGCTACTTGCTTTATTGTTTTATGTCACCCCGTGCAGGCTGTAAAGAAAGGTGTTAGCAACACTTTTGTCGGATTGATTTTTGGATGCTTCGCTTTATTCAATTTCATATCTTCGTTAGTCCTGGGAAAATATGTAAGTAATTTTCAAATTCTGGATACGATTTCATGAATGCCGACTCACCAAAATGTTATGGCTAGCAGAAGTGATTTTGTGCATGTTATTTTAACTTTCGACGCCGTCAGGATTTTGACATCCCTTTCTGGTCTTTTCTCTTTAAAATTATGCCATGTGCCGTTATGGAGATAGGGAAAGGGCAAAGAGTGCATACTACAGAAAGTAACTGCTCTCTACGAATCCTGCTGCTGCTTTCATGAGTCGTGAAACGAAGGGCAGCAAAAACAGTTCCTAGGGCAGGAAATATCTAGCCAAGTGTACCACTTGCTGCCCCTTGGCTACTCCTGGCTGAATATCCATGTTTTGTGTCTGCATACCTTTACATTCGTGTTTGCACTTATGAAGATTTTGTCCTCGTAAATACCTCAATTTACTCATTAACGTTTAACACAAGTACACAAATATCTTTAAGAATTGGGCCATTTGTACATAGTTTAGGACGTGTAAGTTTTATTGGCTGCTAAGTATACTTTATGGAAAATGCTGGTTATATGCATTTATTCTGTTCTGAACCTGGCTTGGGGAAGTCATTTAAATGATGATACAGAAATCACTGGCAAAATCAAAAAGATTTTGTTTTATTAAAGTTTGCTAAGCGAAAATGTATTTCAGACCCTCATTCCTTACATCCTGATGATGACCTATTATTAATTCAAGGGTCAAAACACCATTGATAATTATGACATCAAAGGCACATCGTAATTACTATACTTCACAGAGTGTATATGTAGGTGGACATTAATTCTCTGTACGTTCTGCAACTGTTCTATATGTCTGTTGCCCTGTCACTCTAAACACTCTTAGGCATTTATTTGTTGGTATCTTCTAATACCCTCTGTTCACCTTTTCCACACTGAGCGAGCAATCATTGGTCTGCCTAAACAAACATATTTCCATCATGTCTGCTGAAAGCTTGCTTCAGTAAACGTATTTCCACTTTGTTTACATGGCTTATTGCTATTTCTAGTTCAATTATAAGTATGGCTTTTAAGGATTCAATTGAACTGTGAAATGTTTTCTCAACAAGGCCCCATTGGAATATTGTTGACATATATTGTAGATTACTTTTGTTCCATATGGGGTTTAAGAGGCAACTCCTGTACCCTTACTCCTTGCTTTAGTTCTTGCATAAACTTTGTGGTGTGGTGTTGTACACATGTGAAAAGTATGTTCAGTTTGATGGTGTTAGGAAGGATTGTGTATAAAAGAGAGAAGGGTGAAATTAAGAAGTGTAAGAGAAGTGAGAAAAGTGGAGCGAGAAATGGAAATAAATGGAGAGAGAAAGCAGAAAGAATAAAAGTGCACATGAGAGCGGATATAAATAAGGAGAGAAAGGAGGATAAGGCACAGGCAGATGAGGAGAGATAAGAAGACAAGACTTCAGAGAGCTGAGAATGTTGAGGTGTGGGAGCACAATTGAGAGAGACTGAGAAAAAGTTATGGACAGAAGACAGGAAAGAGTATGGTGTGATAGGTGATTGGCCATAGAGCAGAAAGAAGATAGAATGAAAATAAGAGGAGTGGAGCATTGGAGAGAAAGGCAGACAGAAAAGGAGAAGGGGAAAGAAAAAAGGAGTGAATGGGAAGGGAAAGTATGAAGTATAGAAACAGGTGGCGGAAGAATCAAGGAAGCAAGATAAAAGGATGATGATGGGAGGTGTTAGAAATGGGGTCTCTGCTTGGCAAAGGTTCGCACCCTGTCCAAGTAGGGAAAGCCACTCTTATCAGGGTAAGTCAGATATACCCTAAATTAACCTGTGCTCACCCTGTGTAGCTTGGCACAGAGCAGAAAGGCTTAACTTAAGAGGCAATGTGTAAAGTATTTGTGCAACACCCTGGCAATAATTATAGTGAGACACCACAAAAGAAAGAGAGCTCCACACAGGTTTACATTAAAAAATAGCCATTTTTTTATAGCTGTGAAAAGAATTACGATCAAATTAACCAGATCCACTTAGTAAATCACTCAAGGCTATCCTCGAAGCTTGTCAGGAAAGAGCGGTGCTATAATTGTTAACAAGGGAAGAGAACACCAAGTCACTTGAGGAAGTTTTAAAATGGGCAACAAAGACTTGTTATGGCTGCAGCCCACAGAGATTGTTGAAGAGATTCAAAGTAAGCTGGGAAATAGTTTACAGTCAACAGTGATCACCGCAAGGGACCGCACCCCATTAAATACCTCCCAGCATCCCGACATCTCCTTTTCGGGGCTCTATGGTACAGTAGCATCTTTAATTGTAGCTGGGGGGCCACTTTATTGACGGAGGTTGTGCTGGGGTGGATTTCTGAGGGGCAACGGCCATTGGATCCTGCCTGCTCGGTTGGAATCCATACGGTGCAGCAGCGGCTAGAGATATGTGGGCAGGTGATGTCTTCTCTCAGGCCCTCTAAGTCCAAGGGACCGTGCGTCTTCAGCATAAGGCGGTGAGCAGGAGCGAAGGGTCGGCAAGTAGAAACCCTCCCAGGTGTTGAAGAAGTGGGGCTGTGCTGGGGGGGGATTCCTGAGGAACGGTGGTCACTGGGTTTTGCCTGATGAAATTAAGAGGTTGGGCCACAGGATCTCAGTGCGGCAGTGGCCAGGGAACTCGGCTGTCAGTGCCTTCAACCAACACTCCTATTTAGGTGCACTGGTTGTCTCTAGAGGCCAGAAGGTCTCCGGACCAACAAGGAGCCTGCTGCGCTGAATCTTCTCCTCAATCGCTTGCAGTGCAATGAGTCTGGCGTGAGGCTTCAGATTCTCACAGAGCAGAATCCTGGAATTAGCTTAGACAGTCTTTTTGTATGGGAAAAAATACCTGAGACTGAAAATAGGTTTTTGATGTCCCTGAGTGCTTGGAGAGAACATAGGGCAAAGCAGCAAGCTCTTGGAGTCACTTCCGAAAGTGTCTTTTAGGTCCTTCTTGCAATACAGAGGTCAGTTGGCAGCAGGGTGGCACAGCAAAGCAGGGCAGCAGTTTCTGGGCACAGCAGAGTGACAATCCTTTTAGTTCAGCAGCCTGTACTCCAGCAGAGTTTCTTTAAGTCCTGTATGGTACTATCTGCGTAGGTCAAGATAACCAGTACTTATACAAGACAATGCATTTGATGTGGGGGATGACTACAAAAGAGTTCTTATGAAGTGCACAGGTCTCTCTTTCAGGTCAGTCTCGGCTCCAGACTGCCAGTGGGAGGTAATCAGCCCCTTTGTGTGGTCTCTACCCTTTGAAGTGTAAACATGAGCCCTTCTTAACCTCCTCCCCAGGAAGGCCCATTAGTATGCATATGAATGCAGATGTGGCTGAGTATCCTGTGTTGTGGGTGTCTGAAGGTAATGCACAAGTGTAGCTGTCACCTAGCCCAAGCCAGACGTGTATGTGAGACAAGCTGTAGGCACACAGGGCAGAGTGCAGTGAAATGTCCACTTTTTAAAAGTGGTATTTTTAAAATAGTAATAATAAATCTGGCTTTAGCAATAACGAGGATTTATTATTACCATTCCAATGGTACTTAACATGATGCAGCTTCTCCTCTCAGATCAGGATTCACAGCTTAAAGAATTTATAAGGAAGTCCCAATGCTGGCTTATGAGAGGGGCAGGCCTCACAGTCATGAAAAATTACTTTAGGAGTTTTTCATTACTAGGACATGAAAATCTTACAGGTACATGTCCTGCGTTTTGCATACATGGCACCCGGCCCTATGAGCTACGTAGGGCGGCCTACCTTAGGGGTGACTTATATGCAAGAAATGGGGAGTACTGGGCTTGGCAAGAGGTTTTAGATGGCAAGTCAAAGTGGCAGTGAGACTGCACACGGGATCTGTGGTGGCAGGCGTGAGACATGCTTACAAAGCTACTTAAGTGGTTGGCACAATCAGTGCTGCAGGCCCACTAGTAGCATTTAATTTACAGGCCCTGGGTATGTGGTATACCACTCTACAGGGGACTTAATGGTAAATTCAAACATTTGGGGATACACCAATGTTACCATGTTTTTAGGGGAGAAGCATGTACAGTTTAGCACTGATTAGCAGTTGGAGTGCTCAGAGCTCTAAGTCCAACAAAAATATACAGCAACAAAACGGGAGTTAAAGGCAAAAGGTCTGGAGTAAGACCACCCTAAAGATTCCAGGTATAACAGGAGGCAAGAAAGAGAGTAACGTAAGTTGAAACAGAAGAAGGACGTCAGGGCAAAAAGGGATGCAGATTAGGGAGAAATATTTTTGGGAAAATTTAGAGAGGAGTAGTTGAGAGGTCTGAATGGAATACTTCCTCATAAAATTGGTGGAGGCTGAAACAGAGACAAGGTTTGAGCACACTTGCAGAGAAGTGGAGCCTTCTGGGGGATTCAGGAGTGCTTGAGGAAAGAGAGCTAGTGGTGGAATGGTGCCAGGGGAAGGCAGTAGCTTCACAGTGGGGATGTAGGATAATCATTTTGACAATTAGTTCTACAAATGGTTGGCATCTGTTCATGGTGTGTACGGGCAGTGTGTTTAGTAGTGTGAATAGGAATTATATCAAGAAATTCGTTCAGGAGATGGACATGCTGGGGTAGCCAGAAAGGTGGATGTTGGATCTTGGACCTCGTTCCAAGAGGTGTGCAGATGTCCACACGTGCACTAGGATGAATTCGTGCATCCATGTTTCACAGAGCTTGGATGCATAGTTTTCCAGGCATCCAGCATGACAGACAACCATCTTAGACTGATAAATTAAAATTAAAAAAAAGATTAACAAACAAGTTACGCCAAGTGTGAAAAACTCAGTGCGTGGCTCGTAAGAGATAAAGAGATATTCCATAAAGTGTGGGCCAAGAAAAAAAAAAGGGGGAGTTCCAAAACACAAAATCGCTATTCATTTTCCGAAGCACTTTGCTTCTACAAAGAACCGAATTACACCAGTTTTGGTAGGAAACTAGATCTTGGTCCAAAAAGTGTGCTTCTTTTAACTTGGTATAAATCCGTTTAGTAACATTTGCTCATCTGGATAGATGGGTTCGAGGAACTCTCCAAGTGTGCCTCAAACCCAGATTTAAAAAGATAGTGCATTCTGAGTGGCTCTGACTCTCCCGCCGGAGTGAGTGCCCTGATTCGCTGCCATTATAGGACATGGAGACTTAGGGCCTGATTTAGAATTTGGCAGATAGGGTTTCTCAGTCACATTCGTGACAGATATCCCGTCCGCCATATTACGATACCATTTTGGCCTATGGAAATTGTAATACGGTGGAAGGGGTATCCGTCACGTTTGTGACGGAGTAAACCCATCGGCCAAACTCTAAATCAGGCCCTTTATCCCCTGTCCTGTGCTGAATAATTTTTTTTTTTTAAAAGGCAGCTATCCCCCCCTCCGTCCCTCAGCACAATGTGAGGGACCCAGAAGGACCTCCATTGGGGCCAAAATAAGAAACAAATCTGCCTTCGGGGCTGAATTCAGGCATTGGCAAAGCCAATAGATTTTGCCTATGTATGAACTATTGGTTTTGTCCATTTTTTTCACTTGTTGCACAGCAGTCAGTGCTTCTGTGCAACATTTGAAAAAAAACAGCAATGGGGACCCACAACTCTAAGGTTAGACTGTTTCCTTTTTGTAAGAAGTTAACTGGTACACTGGTGTAGACCTAATTCTCACCCTGCTTTCATAATACAGTTTTGTTTTTTTTAGAATATCATTGACAGTTCTTCGTTACTGTGCTCCGAATATACATTTGTATAACATACTTTATTTGTTGCAATTGAAGTCAAATGGCGTTCTTTTAAAAACAAAATAATCCATATATAGGACATTGCGACCTGGTTAAACTTATGGAATCACATCTGCGGGTTTTCATTCTCCTTTTCAATGTATAAATACCTTACAGTGTTTGCATTCCTCTCTCAAATGAATATGAGATATAGAATTACACCTAGAAATAAAAACTGAACTTTGGTAAAAATGAAAAAGGGGAGTGCACCTCTGGAATTTTAGATGTCTGCTCATAAGTCAGTGTGTTATAAACTGAATGGTCACTATCTTTTGCCTTTGCTATATCACGAAATACAAATGAATGAATGAAGTATGAGAATTTGTGGCCCAGCAGCAGGAGGATGGGAAGGAGGTTGGGAAAAACAACTGCAAGGGTGTGAAGGATGGGCGGAATGTGATGACACCATGGTGAGCGGAGGAGGGCAGTGGTGAAGGAGAGGGACTGCATGTTTGAAAAGCAGATAAAAGGAGTACATACAGGAGCCTGTGGCCAGTGGAAGCACACTGGCCACAGGAAGCAGTACTTGGTCCATGCTCCACGGCAAGGACAAAGACTTTAAACTGAGCAGGAAGGAGGAGGCGTTGATCCATAGAAGGCATGGAAATGAGTGACATGGGAGCCAACCCGAGGTAAGTAATGGGTATGCTCAAAGCCCCTTTTAAGATATATTTTCTTTACAAAAGAGTTCACAAGCACAGTGCAAGCGGTATGCAGTCAAAACCATTTGCAATGTAATAGGTCTTGCATTTTCTTGAATTAGAGCTATCGCCATTGTAAATTTATAGCTGAACCTTTCTTGGCACATAAATTGGTCAACACTGCCTCATAATTTTCTTTTCCTCCCATATAATTCTAGTGGCCCCGCATTTAAATCACTTCCATTTACCTTCTTCCTCTATCTTATAACATATACAATAAAAATAAATAAACTTTTGGTATTAGAGTGTTATGCTCAAAACACCGTAACAAAAATATAATTTGAGATGGATTGGAGGGTGAAAGGAAAGAGGGAGTCGGGAGTAAAGATGGAGAGGACAAGTGGCGTAGTAACGGTGTCATGGGCTCTGGAATAAGAAAGGAAAATGGTTGACTGCAATTTCAGTAGGAAAATACAGCAATAATTAGAGTTGAGTGAGGTCCATATATCTCTGGGCCCCGTGCTACTGCGCCTGTTGCTCTATTGATAACTAGGCCTCAGGAGAGAAAGCAGATGAGGCAGAAAAAAGAGAATCAAAAGGAATACAACAAACAAAAGGAAGAAAGAGAAGAGATCACAAAGAAATAAAAGAAAGAAGTAAAAGGAAGAACAAGTAAATTAAAACACAACTAAGAGAAGAAATTGAGCAGACGTGAGGCAAAAGAAAAAGGGGAAGGAATCTAGTAGACAAGAGATAAAGAGAAAAAAATAATTAAAGAAGTGTGAAAAGAAAGAAAGATGGAGAGAGAAACAAGCAGCGAAAGAATCAGGGCATGAATGTACTGATACATTCCCCACAGACACAGAATGGGAAAACCACTTGGACACTTCGGGTCCCGACAAGTAACTTGTGGCTTCCACACACAGGCGGGAAAAAGAGGGATTTATAGTAAAACCTGAATAGACAGATAAAGATAAGAAAAACACCATAGAAAATAAAGATTTTAAAAAAAGTGAAAGGTTGCATACTGAGTTGAATGAAAGAGCAAATAAAAAAAGACAAAGGAAGAATGAAGGAAAGAGAAAAAATAGTGAAAGAATGAATGCCTGATGAAGAAAAAAGAGAGGAACAAAACGAGGAAAGAAATAGCCACGTTTTTGCGAGTTTCTAAGAGGAGGTAGGAAGAGGGACATGAAAAAAAGAGAGAGGAGTAGAAATGAAAAGTTATAAGAAAGAGCTAAACTTTTAACGTGTGGATTTTAAGAGCTGGAAAGAGAAAAGTGGGGGAGAAAGAAAACATTGAAAGTAAACAAAGGAAAGAATGCAGTGAGGTAAGTGAGACAGACCCTCCCAAATAAAGATGGCAGCTAAGAATAGATTTAATTGGCTCCCCCACATCCTCAAACAGAAGTGAGAGTGTCGAACAGCAGGGGGCTTTGCAGAACAGCAGGAGGTGCATTAGCAGAGTTGTATGTGAACCGCATAGAGCAATATTGGGGTGCTTCAGACCAGGATTGAAGGTATAGCCAGAGCTGTGTCCCGGCCCAGTGTTGGAATAGGAAAAAGGGAGCGGGTGAGGAATGAGAAATGGATTGCCATGTAATTCCTGGTATTGGAAAAATGGTGCGCTACAGGTTAGGGTTGAGGTGCACTGACAGAGTTGTATGTGGGCTGCAGTACTGGAATGGCAACAGGCACACAAGGTTAGAAGTGAGGTATATTAATGGATCTATGTGTGGAAGCTAGTATTGGCGTGCAAGTCTTGCAGAGTGTTAACCTGGAGGTGCCCTGTTGAAGCTGCGAGTGAAGCCCTGTATGGGAGTGGCGTTGCCTCTGAAACACAGAAGCAAGGAGTCCTGAAGGGCGAGTGTGTGAGCCTTAGTACTGAGAAAAAATGTGCACTGAATGTTAGAATTAATGGATTCTGGGGAGCTGTGGTGGTTCCCATCAACAGTGGTGTTTGGGTTCAGTATTGGCTTGGCAGTGGGACTGAATAATAGAATTGAGCTGTATGTGAGCAGGGTCCCAGTATAGGAAAGGCAGTGGCCTCGCTGGGATAGAACTGAGGTGCACTGATGGAGCTGCGCCCGAGGTCCCAGTACGGAGCAGCAGAGTGTACTGACTTCAAGAACTGAGATGCTCTGTCAGATAGCTTGTGTCATGTTCCTGTCACTGGCACAGCTGAGGGCTTAGAGTGTGTGAACTGTGGTGCACTGATGGAGCTGTGCCCGGGGTCCCAATATGGAGCAGCAGAGTGTACTGAATGCGAGAACTGAAGTACTCTGGCAAACAGAGTTTGTGGGGTTTCTGGTCCTGGCACAGCTGAGGGTTTGGAGTGTGTGAACTGCAGTGCACTGATAGAGCTGCGTCAGAGGTCCCAGTACTGGAACAGCAGAGTGTACTGACTGCAAGAAATTAGGTGCTCTGCCAAATAGTGTGTGTTGGGTTCCTGGCACTGGCACAGCTGAGGTCTTAGAGTGTGTGAACTGCGGTGCACTGATGGAGCTGCAAGTGGGATCCCAGTATGGAGCAGAAGTGGGTACTGTCTAAAGATTGTGGAGCCCTGGTAGAGCTGGGTGCCTAGGCTATGAGCAATTACAAGTGATCCTCTGCCCATGCTCTCAGCACACAGGAAGGCACAGTTGGTAAAGAAAATCCAAACCAAGGATGGGCGGAAGCCAAGCAGCTGAGAAAGAGTGCAGAGAGCCCACAAAGCCCAAATGTGACCAAGATAACAACCTGATTTATAGCCTTGTTTACAGCTAAGCTCAGAGGAAGAATTCTCTGCAAATGAAAGGGAAGCTTCTCTGGACAGGAGCAGGAAACAAAGATTAAAAAAAAAAGACCCCTACAGACCAGATAAACAGGACAAAGTGTGATTATACAGTACTTCGTTCCCGATCCCACACAGAAGAAGGCGGGACAAAGAGGCATGACTGACCACTAGCAAGCAAGGATTTTTAACTGTCTCTGTAACTAACAAATGAAATAGCTGGAATCCCACAGAAGAAGTATACTTAAAAGTATACAAGAGGTCGTACGCCTACGCTCATCCTAAAAAGGGGAGGGGCAGCAATGCGTCCCTCCCTGAGCATTCATAGGCCCGAGTCCCCATCCCCTGGGGCTGTGTGTTATTTAATAGGGGAGCGAAGCCATGTGGCCACCCTCCACAACCCCTCAAAAGTCCTCAGGAACCCCATCCCCAGGGGCTTGCTCAATTACTTTGTCCTATGCAGGCAGGGAAACATGTGTTTGTTCTCGCCTGACGATCATTGTTAAATCTTCCGCCAGGCGGGAGCAAACATGACTTTCCTACCTACAGCAGCACTGGCAGGGAAGGCATTTTTACTCCCACCTGGCGGAAAACATAAAAATGATCCTGGCAGGGGGGAGAAGACATCCGTTTCCCTGCTCGCACTCTTGCCAGCAGGGAAACAGATATTGGTCCTGCCCGGAAGGAGCAAGCATCTAAATACCTGCTTCCTCCAGGCGGGAGCAGTGCCAGCTCCTGCACCATTTGGGGAGTATTTGGGGACCTTGGGCTCCCCACTCCCCTACTTATTGGTTTGTGGATTCCTCGGATGGATTCCTGGGCATCTATCCACCAAGAAGGCTTTCGGGGGTGGGAGGGGTCACAAGCCTCCTTCCTGTAATAATGCAATTCAAGCCCTACCATTTTTTTATTGCCTTTAGCCCTGATTAATGTGATCGCTGGGGCCTAATACGGCTCTGGAAGAGGGGCTGTGAGGCCCCCTGCCCCTTTTTAATGCTTTCGGCACCAGAGGTGCGGTCCCGGGGGCCTGCCAAGGCTCAGGGAGGGGTCTGGGCTGCACGGTCCTTCCTCCCCTTTTTATTGCGTTTGTCTCCAGGGAATGGAGTCCCCAAAGCCAAGTGGACCCCTCCTCTTTTTATGTGATGCATTACGCCCAGAGGATGGGGTCCCCCAGGATCAAAGGAGACTCGGAGACGGAAGCCCTGTGCCCCACACACCTTAACAATGGAACTTGGCCCCTTGGGGTTGGGGGTCCTCTGATATGGCTTGGGTAGAGGAGCCGTGTACCCCCCTGTTATTAGTGGTTGGCCATGGAGATGGGGTCCCTGAGACCTCTTAAGGCTCAGGGAGGGGGGCCATGTGCCCCCTTCCCTATTATTGTTCCTTGGTCTCCTAGGATGGATTTTCTGAGGCCCATTTGGGCTTGGGGAGGGGGCCACATGCCCCCTCCCCTAATAATATGTTCACCCCTCCAGGGGGTGGTGTCCCTGGGGTCTCTTAAGGCTCAGGGAGGGGTACACACACCCCATCCCCTTTAATTACTGTATGGCCCTGGGGGGGGGGGATCTATGTAGTTGGCTTAAAAGGAGTTATCCCTCAGCCCATGTTCAGTCTGGTGTTGAGGGATATACTGTTTGTTGTTTTCTAGAAACATCTGGACAGCTACATCAGGTTTCCCTAAAGAGCGGATATGACCTATGTGAAGGCTGGCTTTTATCAGATGGGACAGATTCCTCATGTGGTAGGGGCCATTGATGGCACCCATGTTTCTCTGGCCACTCCCAGTGTCAATGAACAGGTGTGTAGGAACAGGAAGAACTACCACTCCATCAACATGCAAGTGGTGTGTCTGGCAGACCATAACATCTCCCAAGTGACAGCCAAGTTTCCTGGATCAGTGCATGACTCCTACATTATGCGGAACAGCAATGTCCCACACATGATGGCACGGCTACACACAGAGAGAGCTTGGCTGGATGTTAAGTATGCATTGTATTGTGTTTGTATTAATGTGATCCGTCATCACAATCTGCCCACTCGCTGAACCTTCCATTTTTATAGTTATACCATTATGTTCACAGGTGACTGTGGCTATCCAAACCTTCCTTGGTTGCTCACACCTTTGAGGTACCCAGCCACACCAGGGGAACTCCGTTTCAATGAGGCCCACGGGAGGACAAGGTGTGTAATCGAATGCACCTTCGGCCTCCTGAAGGCAAGATTTGGGTGCCTGCACCTATCTGGAGGTGCCCTCCTCTACTCGCCCCAGATGGTTTGCCAAATAATTGTTGCCTGCTGCATGCTTCACAATCTAGCCCTGAAGCGTCGGATACCATTGCTAGCTGATGACATTGAGGCAGCTGTGCCTGTGGCTACACATGATAATATGGAAAGTGATGAAGAGCCAGACGTAAAAGGAACAGCTGACTGTAGGACTGAGCTCATCAATCAATACTTCTAGTGACATACAAGTATGTGAGTTGTGTCTTTTCAAGTCTCGTCTGTGCACAATCAGAAGTGGATAGCTGACATTGCACCTCCTGACCTTTTGCATATGTGATGGAGTAACAATGTCCAATGCCTATGTGTGAGTTGTGGAAGAAGACAGATAGAATGTAAGGTGTACTGTTGATCTCAAATATGTGTGGTAGCAACTGATTCCAACATTCACTTCCCTCATGGACTGACAGTTTTGAGCTGGATTTCCTGCATTCTCCTATTGATGTGTGAGTCTGCTACCTAAGGCTTGAGGTATACATTGTCAGTAGTCAATCGTGATTAAGTACAGTTCTGAGAGATGTACATGACAGATAGCCTGTTAAATGGATCCAGTGAAGGGCCTGAGCCTGGTGTTGTATAGGTCCAATCTGAATGCCCATGAATTGGAGTTGTACTACAGTAGGCATGTTGTTGATTACCTGTACACGTGCTTACTGTGTCATCATGCCTTCCATTGTGATGGTACTCTCTGTCTTGCTGTAATTGCAGATGGCTGAATGGTCTATACACTGGTGTTACTGTGGATTTCAACCTCACTCTCTGACATCTGTCCAGTAACATTACTGTTGTCATGTGTGCCCTGCTGAGGGAGCCTCCGTCTGATGGCCATGACGCTGCCATTTTGAATCAGGGGGGCCTTACCAGACCACAGTTGTGTAGTAGGAAAATGTTGTTGTGCCATTAAACACACATATACAGGGGCTGTGTCCATGAGTGATTTATTGTGCATTTCAGTGTTGTGACAAGTGAAATAAATGTTAACAACATAACAAACAGGTGATGAGAGGAGTGAAGGTAGATGGATTCATCAGAGTAGCTGCTGCAACGTTTGGTCACACAGGTCCAGTGTCCTTGTACCATGGGAAAATGGAGTTCTGTCTCAGAACAGTCAACATGGTATATCAGTGGCACACAAGGGTGACAAATCAGGAGAGGTTCACTACCTGGCAGTGGGTTTTGTCTTGGCATCTGCTCCAGCCGGATTTATGTATGGATGTCCATGTTTGTGGGGGGGTTCTTCAGCTACAGAGGGAGCTGTGTCTGAGGCTTGGGGTTCCACTGGCAGGGCCTCCATTCCACTAGCTGCCGCTGATGTGGAGGGGACAGATGTCACATTGCTAGGAAGGGCCCTGATGGTGGGTTGCTAAAGCATGCAGGGTACTGGTCATGTCCCTCAGCACACCTGCTATGGAGGCCATGGTGGCATTGTGCGCCTGCCAATACTGCATGGCCTCCTGGTGGTATTCCCTCTCCAGCCTTTGATTTCCCCCCAACATGCTCCCAGGACTTGGGAGATTGTTTCCTGGTCAGTGGAGTCATCATGATCGTATCTATTGCATGATTACTTAAAATCGTTGAAGAGTACACATAATATAACAAAATTAAATATAAAAAGTGTGCATATGTATTGCACTACCCGCAAAGTGTTTTATCATAGTAAATCACAGTATGTTTAGGTGAGAGAAATGTGCTTTCAGTGTAAAACATCAGCTTGCAATTCATATTATACTACTAAAAGTGTGCTGCTGTCGAGGGGCTAATGTTACAAGGATGGACAAAATCACTTTCCCTCCTGAAGTTATAAATTCTACAGAGGTAGGACGATTAAAGTTCATTTCATTATTACTGATTGTTCTCCTTCCTAAAGTTCAATAAATGTCTTATTGAAGTTATCAAGTCTTAGCTGATAAAACAATTAAAATTAAAAACCCTTTTTGTGTTTATAAAAGTTGGAAATCAGGAGGTGCGAATTAGAATACTAAAACTTGATGAGTTCCTAGCATCGTGCTTATCAAGGTAAAAAAAATTATATCTAATTAAATGGTTAAAATGTAATCTAAATGGGCATGGAACTTTCATTTAGTTTTGCTTGCAGCTGCAGGATAAATTTCCCAAATTTGGGCAGTTCTGCTGGCTCCCTTAAAATGAACACCAGAGTTCTATCCTCAGTACAAGATCTTATGCTGTGACGAAGGAAGATGTGTTTTAGTAAAGTGCGTTGTGTGTTCATCAGTGCTGGGCAGCAGCATAGTAGGTGGATAAATGTATCTATTTTATAGCCACAGAGCCTGCAACAGTTTACGGCCTTGCAGGCCAAATTCTAACCTTATCAGGTTGCTCCTTATATATTGTGGAAGCTTGAATACTCTTTTATAGGTTTCCACTTGGAGCTTTTCTGTCAGCATGGTGAGTTGGCCTGGATAGGCTTCATGTCCATAATTTAATGCTGGAAAAAATGAAACTTTGAGAACTTGAAGGATTAGTCTGGCAGTCGGGCTGTCCATGAGATTGTTTAACTGACATATTCTGGTTGTTTTGAAATCTTTGCCTTAAGATTGTGAAGGTGGACTTTGGGCTTTCCCATTGCCAATAACCAGATGCCCAGGTAGTTGTAGGCTTCTATGCTGCTGATGGCGAGTGGCCCCCTTTTCCAGCGGGAGTGCCGATATTTCACTGACCCACCAAAAATTATTACTTTGTTTTTTGAGGGATTTGCCGTCATTTTGTTTGTGGTGTTAGACCTATGCACTGCAGTTAGTGCTTTTTGTAGCCCAATTTTTGAGTGGTTCAACAAAACAATGTAATCTCCATATTGCAGGAGGGTAAGTTTAAGGTTACCGATTTTTGGTGGGATCAGGTTTGGGTGTCTTAATGCCTGAGACATGTCTGCTGTGTAAAGGTTAAATAGGAAGTGTGCTAACACACACCCTTGTTTAACATGTTGGTAGTGGGGATCTCCTTGCTGATAGCAGAACTCGACAGCTTGACCCTTACCCAGGTTGATGTATAGAGTAAAATTATTTCCCATAATAACTTGCTTGGAACTCCCCAGATTTGGAGCTTTCTCCATAGCAGGTTCCTATCCACTGCATCAAAGGCTGCAGAGTAGTCTACAAAGCAAGCAAATAGTGGAGGTGTCTTTTTGGTGGTTGCCTCGTGTATCAAAAGAGAAAGAGCCACTACGTTGCCTGTGCTCGCAGATTTTGCCCTGAAGCCAGTTTGACAGAGGGGCACTATCCCTGTGTCCTCTTCCCAATTTTGTAGCTCCTCCAGGAGCACTGAGGCGAAGCCTTCGATGTCTAATAGGGCGATAAGACAGTAATTAGCTGGATCGTGCATATCCCCCTTTTTATATATTGGGTACAGTATGGAGCCTCTCCAAGCTGGAGGTATTTCTTCTGATTCTAGGCTGGAGCAGTAATGTGCATAGAGAACCGGTGCCCAAAGCTCCTTGTGTTCTTTGAAGATTTGTGCATGGATACCATGTGGACCAGGAGCCTCTGATGATCTTGTGCTTTGCAGGATGATGGCAATTTCTCCTGGTGAAGGTGCAAGTTCTGGAGCCAGAGAGGTGTTTTATATATATATATATATATATATATATATATATATATATATATATATATATATATATACATATATATACACCGGATTTAACCATTTGATATTCAGGAGAAGGTAGATTGGCTATATACAGATTTTTTACATGTTTTATCCATTCTGCTTTGTTTATCACGTTGGTTTGAGGGTCACCCTGACCCACCTTGTTTTTAATGTATCTCCATACGTCAGCATGATTTTAAAAAAAAAAAAATTATGTTTGTGTTTTAGCAACTTTCCTGGTTTTGTTACGTTGTGCTCTCAGTCTGCAGAGTCTGTTTGCTTTCCATTATGTGCTATTGAGGGAGAGTTTTTGTGAGACTCTGTTGTAAGATGTTGAATGATCCAGCTTGTTGCAAAAGGTTATTGGTGATATCTGGCCAGTTAACCCAGGGTGTGTCGCCTGCCATTGCCAGCATAATAGGGCCGTTTAATTTCTTCCAAGAGCTGCATAACCAAGATGCCATTTTATTCGCCTAATTAGTTGTGATTCTTCCTCTTCTTGTGAGGTTCCTATTAGCTTTTGTAGATCCAGACTCCTTATGTCCATCTTGCGGTTGGCTATGAGTGGAAGATGATCACTAGCATTTATTTGTAAGACTTCAAAGGATAAAGGCGCTTGATGAACTCCTCTGTGGCGAAGATATAATCCCGGGTACTTTTGACTTGAAACGTTTTTGGAAATAACTGTGCATGAAAGCTTGTGTTTTGCGAATGCTGAAAGGAAGAAAGACTATGGCCCTCATTCTGACCTTGGCGGGCGGCGGAGGCCGCCCGCCAAAGTCCCGCCGTCAGGTTACCGTTCCGCGGTCGAAAGACCGCGGCGGTAATTCTGACATTCCCGCTGGGCTGGCGGGCGGTCTCCTTCAGACCGCCAACCAGCCCAGCGGGAAAGAGGCTTCCACGATGAAGCCGGCTCGGAATCGAGCCGGCGGAGTGGAAGCTGTGCGACGGGTGCAGTTGCACCCGTCGCGTATTTCACTGTCTGCGCAGCAGACAGTGAAATACATGTAGGGGCCCTCTTACGGGGGCCCCTGCAATGCCCATGCCAGTGGCATGGGCACTGCAGGGGCCCCCAGGGGCCCCGCGACCCCCCCCTACCGCCATCCGGATCTCGGCGGTCCGACCGCCGGGATCTGGATGGCGGTAGGGGGGGTCAGAATCCCCGCGGCGGTGCAGCAAGCTGCGCCGCCGCGGAGGATTCAATGGGGCCGCGGTACACTGGCGGGACCCCGCCAGTGGTGCCGGTCCGACCGCGGCTTTACCGCCGCGGTCGGAATCCCCATTGGAGCACCGCCGGCTTGTCGGCGGTGCTCCCGCGGTCCTCCGCCCTGGCGGTCAAAGACCGCCAGGGTCAGAATGAGGGCCTATGTTTACTAAGGAAATTGCAACATTGTTCGGTGGCCAGGCATAGTGGTCGTTCAGGGGCTGCCCTTGCTCCCAGAAGTCTAAGGGTAAAATCCTTGCAGATTATGATATTATAACCAATATGGTCACAGAGTACTCCATTCAGAGTGTCTACTAAGTGAGACATACTTTCTGCTCTGGTTTGACCAAATGTATTAAAGTAAAGATTAACTATTAGTGACTATGGCGTTTTGATGTTAAAGTTTCCAGCCTAATTACCTGTAGCATTTCATTTTGTGTAGGAAGCACTCGGGCTTTGAGGTCTAGATTGACATTCAGATATATCGAGAGGCCACCACCCGAAAATGTTTCTTTTCATTGGAGCTTGTTGTATTTCGTGGAAGCCTGGGATTACCAGAGGCGAGATTAGATGTTTCTTGCAGGCATATTATATCAGCTATTTTTTAGAAGCAATTGCACCCTGTCATGCTTCAGGAGTCTTGTCAGGCCTGCCACATTCCACAAGACAACTGTCAAATGGCGGTGCTGATTGTTACTGTGGGAGATAGTAAAGCTCCTGTTGGTGGTGGTTTCAGTTCCTTGAGCAAGAAACAATTTTCTAGTGCAGCTCGTTGGGGTTGGGTAGGTGCAGAGTATGAAAAGATTGGTATTCTGCCCTGCTGCCTTGAAGTGGCCTATCCCTTTTAAAATACTATTGGTGCTATTTTTTTGCTGCTGGAGTTTACTGTATTCTTTTTTTAAGGGAGTGGGATATTTTTGGGCTGGCCAATCATCTCTGCTTTTATGGCCCATTCCTCCATGGCCCGCTTATTTGCTAGTATCCCATCAGCCAGTGTCAGGAGCTTAAAGTTATTATTGTTGATTCCTGATGATTACTGTATTCGGGTAGCACCTTGAATGCCACTCTTAAAATATTTTCGGAGTTTATGTTAATCGCTTCTGGTAGTGCCTTGAATAACCACAGCAGGTTTGAGCGGTTCAGGATATCGTGGTTCCCGTCTGAGCAGTATTGGGGTGTAAGGGCTAATTCAGCAGAGGGTGCGCTTTTCCTCAGAGCATTTGTTCCTTGGATCCTACCTTCACTGACTTTTGGTTCTCCCAGTATGCTTCCAGTTGTCAGATTGTGATAAGCTGATGGGTCTTTACTCTTTTGAATTTATGGAACAAGATAACGGTATTCGATGAATCAGAAGTATTGTTTTTGGAGTCAAATATGGCTCCAGTTGAGAATGAATGGCCATTAGGCTCACTTATTGTTGTACTCGTACTGGCGTTTTTATGTTTGTGGCCCTGGGCCAGTGACTGTGTGGACTGATAATCTGCCGACTCTGAGGTGTCGTGATTCTCCTGGTTTTTCTGCTCAGTCTTCCTGCCCTTGAAGATTGGTTATACGCTTGGTTCTTCCAACAATGCTGTCCTTAATTCCATATTTTGCTCTGCCTGTAATGGGGCTTTATTTATTTTATTCTTAGCCTTTTTTTAATCTCTTTTTGGCTCTCTTCGATAGCACTTTAGACCAGTGTAACACTGAAATTTGCTGAATATTTCTCCCTACCTCTGCCTCAGTACCTCCTTGGGATGGCGAGAGAGGTTGTTGCAAGATGTGGGTTTCTTCATTTTGTAAATTCTCCCTTTCAGTTGGAAAATTAGGCTGATTATTCTGCCAGGACACCAAGGCCGGGGATACAATAGTAATTGAGGGCATTTGCGCCTCGAGTTGATGCATCATTTGGCACTTTCATTGGGGCCTGATTTACGGGTTTGACTTGTGCTGTGTCTGGCGCTGGTGGCCTGCCTGTGCCTGAGCTCTGCAGAGCTATTTTCCATTAGAACATTGGAATGCTGGGGGCTCCATTGAAAACAATGTAGTGCTGCGGGCTTTTACTGGCCGGTAAAAGCCCGCAGCGCCAGCATTCCAATGTTCGCTTTGCCACAGCAACAGCTGTGAACAAAGCCTCACGGAGCCCGAGGGGATTTTAATCCCCTCGGGCTCCGTGAACATTTTTTTTTTTAATAGAACATTCTGCCCTGAGTGGCAGAATGTTCTAATAGCCTTAGAACCCGCCGTAGCGGGCTCTACCGGCTATTAAAGTCCCTCTCCCTTGTAAAATGCCCTCGCCTTCGGCTCGGGCATTTAACGCGGGGAGCGGGCCTTTAATAGCCGGTAGAGCCCGCTACGGCGGGTTCTAAGGCTATATTCCGTGATCATGGTAGTCAAAACTTCCAGTAGCGATGAAAGTTTGTCCACAATTGGCATGCATTCACATGCACATACAGATGTGGTGTTGCTAGGTGCTGTGGGGCCGATACTTAACCCTCTTTGTTCTAAGGCTGTAAATTTTGATACAAGTTTATTGATGGTTTTGGTTAATGCGTATATGAGAGCCAACTGCATTTCTAGCTTATCCAATAGCCAGTTGATAGCATTTATTGCGGCTGTCAAAGTGATATTAATCGATGCCAGTAGGTCACTTTGGTCTGTGTCCATTTGAAGTTCTGAGGTGCTCGCTCTTTTATGGGCAATTGGTAGATCCACCTGGCTTGAAGTGTAAGGCAAGTAGTGCTGATTGTCGAGAGAGTCTCTGTACTTCTTTTCATTGCTAGCCCTCTTCCTGCCTTCCAGCAGGGTGGTGGATTCATACTTGTAGGCAGACTGCCCTGTCAATCCTGTGCTGAGATAGAAGCGTGTCTTTTCTAGTTGAGGGGTATATCCCTGTGGGGTTTGTGAGGCTTGTGTGGCGTAAGATGCGGTGGTACATGTGTTATGCTCCTGTATTTTTTGGGCTGCCTGGAAGGCTGTATCGTTTAGGATACTGGGCAAGGCGACAGTGCTACTGCCATGTTCGATTTGGTTCTCATAGTTTGTGTGGTCCGCAATTGCCATTGTTATGTTGTCTGTAGTGCTGTTGGACGATATTTCAATGATTTTGTCGTCCTTTGGCTCTGGATTTACCTATTGTATGGCCGGACTTGAAAGTCTTTTGTGCGCTGTTCGGCCGCTTTCTTGGTGCAGAGATTGTTCCTGAACAGGGGCTGGCCTACATTTGCTTTCTTTCATACTTTCTTTTGGTGAGTCATGAGTTTGCGCCGGGCTGAGAATGTCTCTTCCGTGAGGATTTTAGGCAGTTCCTTTTTGCGTGGTTTCTGGCTTACGGACGGTCGCGGCAGCCATGATGGCTGAGGCCTCTGAGGCTGTGAGCTAATTGGGCGTAAGACCCCTAGGGTTGTTTTCCATGTCTTCCCCCAGAGGGTTTTTAAAAGTGTCTTTGGCGGACCCGAACTGAGAATCCGATTTTCCGTGGAGTACCTTGTCTTTAATTCAGTTCGTGGGCGGAAGGACAATAGATTCAATATTTTCCTGGTGTGTAGTAACGGATTGGGCCCTTTTAGTTGAACTGAGCGCTGTCTTGGACTCGGCCTAGTGACCCTGTCTTTGCATGAGATACGCATTGCACAGTTGTCGTGTTGAGTTAAAAGCTTAAGCTGAGATCACCCTAGTGAATTTATGCTGTTCTCAATGATTAAAATTCTTTTTTTGAAAAAAACATTCTTATTGGTTTTAATACAGACTGGTCTTCTGCTTTGCTCTGGATGGTTGTTTTTTCAGCTATTACCTCATGTTGGTTCAAGATATTGCCATGGATTTGTTATTGATTAAGTCGCTACTGAAACCTTGGTTCCTTCTTATTTAATTATAGGTTCTCCTTGGTCACTTTTCTTTGGTATATTTTAGTGGAACTTTTAGGAAAGCCCTTTTATTGATAAATGGGTTTCAACATCTCCCTTGCCTGAAACCGTTTGCTGATTTTTCTCTTTCTTTATCAGGTTGCTTTCCTAAATGCCTTTGCAACAATCTGTCCTGCTGGTGGCCCCGGTCAGTTTTACCCCTAGGGGTGAAACGTCAGTGTCTGATCTATCATATGGACTGCACTGTGTGCTTAAATAATCTTTCATATCACTGAATATCTTCAACTTATTCATGTATTACTGACATTGTGTCCTTTACTTGCAGCCTAATATTTTGAATTGGTTTCCTTTCTCTTTTGTTTCACCATTTTGATTTGTTTTCATATTGCATGAGATCGTTTTACTCTGATTTTGTAATTGTCTCTAGACTTTGATCTATACATTTAAAGCATTTTCCTTTCAATTTCTTTAGTGTGATTCTAGGTATTTGGCAAGGGCACGTATTACATTCATTTAGTATGTTTTTATATCTTTTGTTTAGCTGCTGTGATGCTCCAGTTTTTTAAAAGAACCCCCTGAGTGAACCAATAGTTTTGATATATTACTAGGTTACTGTCACGGCCACTGGAATTGTAAGATTGTGCAGCTGCAGTGATTTTTGCATAATTATAAATTTGGCGCGTTTGCCACATAATCCATCATCTGCCGCATAATCTGCAGATCTTAACAAAACACATCTTGTTTCTCGATCAAATGGTTCAAAAGATACCAAAAATGCAGTGACACATGCTGCACAGTGGATGGTTCTTTGCAAAACTGGACTCGTCACCTTTCTGTTGCTTAATGATATGTTTGGGTACTAATACTGGTACTAATGAGGTGCAACCAGTGCTCAAACAGTGTTACCAAGTTAAAAAATTATGAAATAATTAAGAAGTACTAATCCAAAGTGTGCCACATTATGCCAAATATTTTGCCTTTTCTTACCACTTAATTTACTCAACCTTGCAGCATAATTTAGCCCTCTCCTCCCTCATAATTTCAGTGGCCCTGGATACTGCTCTTAGGATGCATTTCTGTGTGTTGGTGTCTCTCTTGCACTGTGTGATAGGTTCCAGTGTCTGCTGACGTGAGGAAAAATAACCTCCATAGAAATGGATGGGTTATTACTGCCTGCCCCTTTGAAATGTGTACTTTACAAATTGTATTTTAGTGCTCAACTTGTGAGTATTATAGTTACCAGTCCTATGTTTCTTTTTCAGCTTGTGGAAATTGGAGCAAAGTTCATGTTTTTAGCTGGAATGTTTTCATCTGGAGTTGCTACTATTTTATTTGGGTGAGTTTTAGTCTTATTAGCAGTTGCCACACAAAAGGTGTGTTTTGTTTTCTTAATAGGCTTGGCTTTGTTTGATGAAACTTGGATGTGGTGTATGATAAGCAAAAAAAGAACAAAAATTCACTAAACAAAAAAACAAGCAAACAAAGGTTAAAGTGAAGTTATTGTTGTCTTTGTTCTAAAAACTTAACATATCATTAAAAAGCTGAGAAATTCACTTAAAAACCACTGTTAAAGAAAGGCAGAAGCAGAGGGCAAGAAACGGGCAGAAAGGCACAAACAGATTGCAAGAAATGAGCAGATAGGCACAAACAGGTCCAGAAACTAGCAGAAAGGCAGAAACAGAGGGCAAGGAACGAGCATAAAACAAGCATAAAAGCAGAAACTGGGCAGAAAATTAGCAGAAAGGCAGAAACAAAAAGCATCGAACAAGCATAGCACAATCATAAAGGCAGAAACAGAGGTCAAGAAATGAGAAGAAAGGCACAAAGGTCAAGAAACAAACATAAAGGCACAGGGGGCACAAAATGATTGAAAAATTATCATAAAGGCAGAAGCAGGTCAAGAAACAAGCAGAAAGGCAAAAACAGAAGTCAAGAAAGAAGCAGAAAGTCACAAACAGGGCAAGCACAAACAGGGCAACAAATGAGCACAAAGTCACAAACAGAGGGCATGAAACGGGCAGAAAGGCCCAAACAGGGCAAAAAACAAGCAGAAAGGCATAAAGGTCAAGAAACAAGCAGAAAGGCAGAAACAAGAAACTAGCGAAAGTCACTTACAGAACTCAAGAAACACGCAGAAAGGCAAAAACAGAAGGCAAGAAACTAGCATAAAGTAAGCATAAAAGCACAATCAGAGGGCAAAAAACAAGCATAACGTCAGTAACAGAGGGTAAGAAACAAGCAGAAAGGCACAAACAGGGCAAGAAATAAGCAGAAAGGCACAGAGGGCAAGAAACGGCAGAAAGACACAAACAGGGCAAGAAACTAGCAGAAAGGCACAAACGGAAGTCAAGAAACGAGCAGAAAGGCACAAATGGGTGGCAAGAAACAATTATAAAACAAGCATAAAGGCAGAAGCAGAGGGTAAGAAACGTACAGAAAGGCAGTAACAGAGGTCAAGAAATGAAATAAAATGAGCAGAAAGGCAAAAAGAGAAGTAAAAAAACAATCAGAGAGGCACAAAGAGGGCAGGAAATGAGCAGAAAGGCAGAAACAGAGGGCAAGAAACAGGCAGAAAGCACAAACAGAGGGCAAGAAATGAGCAGAAGGGCACAAACAGAGGACAAGAAACGAGCAGAAAGGTAGAAACACAAGTCAAGAAGCAGAAAGGCACAAACACAAGTCAAGAAACAAGCAGAAAGGCACACGATTATAAAACAAGCATAAAGGCAGAAGCAGAGGGCAAGAAAAGAGCAGACCCAGAGGGCAAGAAACGAGCATGAAACAAGCAGAAAGGCCAAAACAGAAGTCAAGACACAGCACAAACAGGGCAAGAAACGAGCAGAAAGGCAGAAACAGAGGTCAAGAAATTAGCAGAAAGGCAGAAACAGAGGGCAGCAAACAAGCATAAAAGGAGCAGAAAGGAAAAACAGAGGGCAATAAATGAGCCAAAAGGCAGAACAGCAGTCAAGAAATTAGCATAAAACAAGCAGAGAATGCACAAACAGAAATCAAGGAACGAGCGGAAAAGCAGAAACAGAGGGGAAAAAAAACAAGCATATATGAAGCATAAAGGCAGAAACGGGGCAATAAAAAAGCTGAAAGGCAGAAACAGAGCATAAAAAAATGAGCAGAAAGCCACAGAGGTCAAGAAAGGAGCATAACAGCAGAAACAGTGTGTATGGAACAAGCTTAAAACAAGCATTAAGGCAGAAACAGGGCAAGAAACTAGCATAAAGGCAGAAACAGAGGGCAAGAAATTAGCATACAATAAGCAGAAAGGCGGAAACGGAAGTAAATAAAACGAGCATAAAGGCACAAATAGAGTTAAAGAGAAAAGCATAAAGGCAGAATCGGAGGGCAAAAAACTAGCATAAAATGAGCATAAAGGCAGAAACAGGGCAATAAAAATGCAGAAAGGCTAAAACAGAGGTTAAAACTAGCATAGAATGAGCAGAAAGGCACACACAGAAATCAAGAAATGAGCAGAGAAGCACAAGCAGGGCAAGAAACAAGCAGAAAGCAGGCAAAGAGGTGATAGAGCGGAACGCGGTAACAAATTTACCTACGTTTGGACGCTCTTTAGGCCGATGAATCTTTTGACTTTGTGGGAACTCTCTGTACTCATATATCGATCAATCGCATCAAATCAATAATCAATAACGAACATAAGCAACACCTTGGACAACATAACACTTTACAATTAATCCAGAATACATTTCGGCGAACCCTGACCTTTCAGTCAGGAATAACCACACCAGTTTAATGCAAAGTTAGTGAATTTATTTCCCTATATTAACAAAGCTAGCACAATGTAAATGTGTCTCAACACCAAATGATAAACATAAATGAACATTAATAGCTGTCCATAACGTCGAAACAAGTGTAATCTATGAAGCATTTGAATCACAAGGCATTCGATAATGGCAATGCAAAGCACTAATACGATAATCTGTAATGAACTAATAGCATACATTTAGTCAGCATAACAAGATCTCAAATTGCATTGTGCAACATGTGGAATCCTCGTCTAACCTCAAATTAGCATCAGCATGTGGGACTTCATGCAAAAACAATTTAGTAACATTAATTTAGAAAAAACTCCTAACTAGGGCTCTTACCAAAATCAGCAGTTGGTTACCTAAAAGAAACACAATGCAATTTTACAATTTCCTTTCATATTTACCAATTACGATCAGCATACAAGGAAGCCTTCGTCTCACAGGTACCGTTCTTCGGTCATCATGGGTACCATTACTCGATCAGCATGGGACGGGACAAAGGGGCAGGGGCAAACGGGGCAAATGCCTCACGGTGGCAAGGTAAAACTATTACTTCATGCAAAGGGATCAAATCAAAGTTACAGTCTCTAGGGCAAGAATCATTTAAAGTCTCTTTCTCTCGATTAGAGAAAGCATCAAAGTCTCTCAAAATGGCGTCGCAGCAAAGTGGGCCATAATAGCTACGAAGTCAAAATGTTCATAATCGCGGGCAAATGGCTACCTTCTTCTCGTGCACCTGATTTTTATAGACAACAGTTCAAATCCAGTAGGGTCTCCATTGGAGGGTTCATAGGTTAGCTTCAAATTGACCAATCAAACACGACAGTTCTCAAGCTTTTACTTAAGCATACATTATCCTTGGAGATGGGTACGCAAATTGCAACATTGTTTTCCAATTAGCTTACTCTCAGAGCCTCCATTGTCCGCACCTGCAAGTCGACCTTGAATTAAAGAGAAAATATGCCAGGCTGGCACCAACTTTAAGATAAGCATGTGAACAGTTTCTGTGGAAAAGTACAGCTTCAAGCAAAAATACACGTTTATTAGCACAGTGGAAAAATACGAGCATCTAAACCATGAGACCAGGCAACTAGGCCAAAGCCTCTGCTAAAGTAATGCTAAGCTAAAGCATTTCAAACAAGCAAATCGTAGCACACGTTTATGATTATGTCGGATTAGTGCAATTCTAATTCACCACGTTATATAAAGCACGCGTATAAATGATGGCAAACTACTCTGAGGGCACATTTGGTCCCCGTACAATCTTAATTAATTCGGTTAATGTCACACATGATTATTTCAGCACTACGTTTAAGCGTTAATAAATCAAAACCTTCATTTTCTGCTTCATCAGAGGCACTGGAAAGAAAGCAACCATATAAAAAACTGAGTGACCGGAGCAATAGCGCTCCTAATGTGCGGTGGGATCCGTCACCCATTGAAAACAAAATAAATAAGTAGTCCCAAACAATGGCTAAAAATTGTCGCTCCATAGTTAATAGTAGTTGGCCGGTGCTCTCTGGGAAGGCTAAACACCATTAAAGGCATGACATATGTATGCCCTTCACAAATGGGGATGCTGCAGAATGGAAAGACTATGGTGCCAAAAAATGGGAAGGCTGTGGGTGGACTGAAGCCCACAATATAAATACAGCACATATTGTAATCGAGACATTGCATGCACGCCCTCTAGAGCCGAGACCTAAAACAAGGAAAATCAGCTGTTTCATATTCACTGCTCTCTTCAGGGAAGCTTCCCTTGCATACATTTTTGGTGTTTTATGGTGGCCCCAAAATTGACGAGTCACCACCAACGATGTTGTGGGGACTGCAGGAGGCACAACAGCCCCCTCTATTAATTATCACAACTGACCCATACTTGGTGGAGTCACAGAATGTAGGACTCTGAGGGTTTTTATCTTTAGTTTCAAGACTGGAGCTTTGATCTGCAGCTGTGAGTGCAACACATTGTAGGGACTAGTTTTATGGCTGCCTTTTATGTGGCTGAAAGTGTATTAAAAAAGTCACAGTCACACGTTATGTTCACTTTGAATGCTTTATTAATCATTTAGGCTGACAGTTATTGTTAAACAATGTTGAAATGCTTTATTGACAATAATTATTGCATTTACACATGGTTATTATTGATTAGGTGAAAAAAATGGTAGTTTTAACATGGGGATTGTTTGCCTTTTAAAAGTGCACCTTTGATAAAGCCAATAGGTTTACCCTATATTTTGTGATGACCCTTGACAAACCCAGTAGGCTTGTTTTATTTAAAGCGATACCCACCATGATACACTTTCTGGTATGGTTAGGGGGTACTGTGATCTTGGGGGTTCATGACTCTTTAAGGGGTCAAATGGAATTGCGGAAAGTCACCTAACTGATTTTTTACCTGTTGTATGTTTATATTTGTAAATGAATGTGTAGTATTTAGTAGTGTGTATGCAATAAGTGTACTTTTTCCTTTCTAAAGCAAATACACTTACTGGACAATCATTTATTGAGTGTTATTATTGCGCGCCGTGTCAGCTGCCTCTCACTGGATTGCCGTGAATGGGAGCTATACCCTGAAGTGACGAAGTTAATTGTCTCCAAAGTTTTTGTTTTTTTGGATCTTTTTGTCACGACTCAGAACAAACAATATATCCTTGGTTTTGTCCCAGACAGTTCTCTCTGAATGGTTCCCTGGGAAATGCTTTCAGACTCAATTGGTCAGAAGGCCTGCTGGATGCCTTTCTGCAGATTCCGCTTCTGCACTTGGTTGTCCCTTCTGCTCCAGTGCACAACAGACCTGCTCTGGCAGCAGGATGGACAGGTCCTTCCTACCCAATTCCCAAATGCTATTGCTGCACGCATGGACTTTGAGTGGTGTCTGCTCGAGTCCTTTTGTTTTACTGAGGATAGTTCAGAAGTCATTGTGACAGCCAGGAAGCCCAATACCACATCCATTCATGCAGGTTGCTGGACTAAAAGCCTGATTTGGAGTTTATTGGACCCGGGTTACTCCATCATAAATATGACAGAGATCCCTTCCGCTTTATTACAATTTCATTATTTCCTATAGAAATCATAAAACGGCGGACGGGTTATATGTGACATTTGCACAGAGTACCCAGTCCTCCAAACACTAAATCAGGCTCTTAGTTCATCCAGTGCTGTGAGTCTGAAAGCATCACCTCTACATTTTGCTTTTCCAGTGCCTTGTGTTACCCTTACAACGCAGGATTTAGCAGTGGCAAACGTTAAGGGTTATCTAGCAGCCTTGTCTGCTGTCATGTGTTGCATAATCAGCCTTCTCTATGAAGATAGCCATTAGTGGCACCTGTTCTGAAAGGTTGTCTCTATTTGTTCGCTCCCACGTATTTTATTGCTCCTCCTAGTAAGTTGAACTGATTCCGACTTTGTGGATGGCATCCCTGTTTGAGCTGATGCATAGTTTCTGGGTTCTTCTTCTTACCCTTTTGACATTTTTGTTCATGACATTAATTTCAATGTGCTTGGTTGGCAAACTTCAGGTGATATCATATCATATCCCCCTTTTACATTTTTTTCTTGGATAAGTTGGTTCTTCACATATGCCTATCCTGCTTACCTATAGCAATTTCTGCATTTCATATGGCTCAGTCTGTTACTCTTCTGTTTGTCTTCCTACTTCCAAATCTGACAAAGGAGGATGACAACTTTGTAGGCTGGACCCTATACATGCCTGCTCTTATTTCAGAGACTTCACTTATGATGACCGAGACAATGATCAGCTGTTCATTGTCTTTGCTGGAGCGAAGAAGGGAAGGGCAGTGACCACATGCACTTTTCACACAGGGTCATCCTCGTACCAGGATTTGCAATGCCCTTGCCGTGAAGGATCCTCCGGAGAGCATTCAGGCCCACTTCACTTGAGACATGGCTGCCTCCATGCTCTCTCAAGGGATGTCCCCCTGCAGAAATCTGCTGGAGAGCTGCATGGCGATACATTTGCCAAGCACTACATGCAGTGATGAGTACTTTGCCCAACGTGTGTTGCATGATTTTCTCGATTAACCAGCACTATTACTTCCTATCTCCCTGGAGGGTATTGTTGTTGGACTCAGTGTGAGGAAAATGATAGAAGATGCATGTATCATAATAAATACTTGCCTTCTGTAATGAGTTTAAAGTAGATGCTCCCACTTCCACCAGATTCCTCTCCTCTCCATCCTCCCCTGTATTTGTCACTGTTGTTGCTCTCTTAGATTATCCCTGCACACCCCACCTGGATGTTAAAAAAGTTCAGGAACTGATTCCAGTTCTCCAGTTGGCACTAAAGATACCCCAGTGCAGTCAGTGGTGCTGGAGAGTAATTGCTGGGTAAACATTTTAGGGACCTGTCGGAGGCCTTGAAAGATACTTTAAAAGGTGAGGAATCTGCAGGTAGATTGTTTCTGCCAACAATATTGTTACATACGGTAAATAACCTTTTCTTTTCTTCCACGAGTCGTTACACTATTTGCAGTTATTTATTATTTTGCGGTGCAATTGATTTCATTTATGCTTTTAAGCAGTGCTATATTTCAACCGTTATGCTTTCATCTTTACATGGTTTATTTGTCTACGTGCATTTTCTTTCATAAGGACTTACACAACTTTTTCTTTGCAGTATGTTGGACAAGGCAGCTGACGGCACACCCTTCATTGTTCTGTGCTTTGTAGTGAGAGCAGTGGATGCAATTGGTTTTGGGGCTGCCATGACAGCATCATTTTCGATTCTAGCAAAGGCATTTCCTAACAATATCGCCACTGTGCTGGTATGTTTATTGTGGGATTTTTGCAATTTTGGGGACTTTTACACAATAATGTCATGCATTCACTGGATTGAAGAATTTTCTCTTGCCTAATGATAAAATGGTACCAACATTTTTTGTAGAATGTATTTTACTGTACGATGCCACAAGATAATATTGATATTTGCTTCAGCGTAAATTAGGAGTACCCAGAGTTAGAAGATGCTAACTTCTGATCTCCTGATTTACTCTTGAATATCCCAGACTCTTGCATTGTTGATGTTTGGTGCCAGGGATCATGAAGGCAAGGCTGCAGCAGGAACACAAACTAAATATCATTCTTACCTAAGCCCTTTGACATCAAATTGGTAGCAGTTTGCTGGTTGTGTGTTTATGCTTATTCATTTGTGTAAAGCAAACTACAAAACCTAACTACATCTAGGTCTCAGTTAAAGTTAATGGACTTCCTTAGTCTATGGGGAGGTGAAAGGAATGTCATTTACATCTTCAGGTTTTATCCTGAATGCATACATCTTACTGAATGAGTAAATACAAGAATTATGGACAGGTGCAGATTATCTAAGTTACAAAAGAAAAGCTATATCTCTTATAGGCATACTCGGAGTAGACGTGCAGCACTTACAGTTCTTGCTTAAGTTAAATGTTGAGCTAAAGAGTGTCACTAGTACTTGTGGTGGTGGGTGGCCAAGCTTGTAAGAAATTGGCTGTGGACAGTGCCTGGATGTGCTAGTGTTGGGTGATGCATTTTTTAGTTTGTGCCTCAATAGCATAAGGAAAGAGCATTGCAGATGTCTCGGAGATGATTGTGTAGTAAATGATGTGGCCCCACTGAAAATCTCCTAAGACCTTTGCTCTTGTTTCTGGTTCTTGGTGTGGTTAGGAGGCAGTCTCCAGTGTTGATGATCCATAGTTCTTTCAGCATGTTGGCAATTTGGTCAGTCTCCTCTAACACCCTGAGTAAATGTGGGACAGTGTTACAGTAGGAAAAGTTACAAAAACGCAGCCCTTTGAATTTGGTTAATGTTTCTTATGGAAACAAGCATTAAAGGTTGCAGCATATTTGTTTTCTGAAGGTTTTAAGGTTTCAGTCACTGTGTTAAATGCACTGTACAGGATGTCAGGAATTATTATGAAGTTGGCGGGTCAAATGTTTTCTTGCTCTGGTATCATTCCTTATGATGGACGCCTAGTGGTACCATGCCTGCCTATTGCTTAACAGTTATTGAATCTTGGGAACCACATAAAAAGTTGACAGTTTTAGGAGGAATCCCCGCAGAAATCAGGGGAAAGATTAGGGACACACCGCTGCACTAATGCCACTTGAAAACAGCACCCGGCAGGTCATTAAGGGGCAAAACACTTTAGATCAGCAGTAACTGAGTCAGTATACAAAGCACCCATCCTTCATGTTCAATGCTTTACAACAGTAAGGCTTGTGCAAGTTTGTTTGGCAGGCATTTGATCAACAGCCGTTATTTTTGCACATTATCGTACCTACCATTTGATTTGCCCTTTGCTAGTCAACTTCCCCCATCTGATCTTTGTTCTTTTGAAGCTTTTCTTCAGTATCCCGTTGCTTCCTCTGGTTTTCTTGGAGATATCTGAACTTATCTTATCTTTCCCTTGTCAAAGGTCCAGTAAGCATTAAACTTTCTAGCAGTGTAGATGGCACTCATTGGGGATAAATTAGGAGACTGTTTGAATGATTTGAGTATACATTTCTATGCAGTAATTCTTTGTTCATACTGCAGAACTCTTGTTTTGAACCTAGAGTTTCAGATCCCACCTGCCTCTTGTTATTTTCTCTGAGCAGTGCATTGCTTGCCCTCCAGTACCAAATATAGCAGGGTATTTATAGTAGCCTAGTCTCAGATTGATCACCTCTCAGCCATTAGCAAAAAAGATCATTATTCTCTTTATGAAGGAGATTTCTGTTGTTTCACTGGGCATTACACATATAGCAGTAGGTCATTGGTTTTTGGATTTCATTACTTTGTAGTCTTAATGAAATGGCAACAGGCATTAATCCCAAGATTCCTTTGAGGAATTGGGTTGTTGGTTGACTGGGGTGTGAGCCCTGGTCAAGCAGCAGCCACAGTCCCTTGCAGGGTGAACCACAAAGAGTTACTAATTTAACCTGTGCTTAACCCTGGATATCTTGGCACAGATAATTTAGAGGCAATGTGTTGAATATGTATGCAGTACAGAAACAAAAATATGGTGAAAACACAAAAACAATAAAAATCCCAACCAAATTTAGAAACATAGAGTATATTGCAATAGATTATTTGATACTAAAACCATAAAAATCCAATTAGTAGAACCTTAGTTATTTATTTTTAATATTTTGTTTAACATTTCAAGGTTCAAAATATCAAGTCCTCAGTTTTACAAAATTGGCATCTGAGCACCTTTACCACCACAACCAAGGGTCCATCAGTGGAGAAAGACTTCTTGGGGGTTTAAGACTCACTCAGGCTGGGTCCAAGTGCTTGTTCAAAATGGTGGGTGCCTGTTATATCCCTGTGGCTCTGAACAGGAGGCCAGCTGAACTAGCCCTCAGAGTCACTTCTGAAGTCCTGGGTGCAGGTTAGGATGTAGGGCTCCACGGCATGGCTGGCTTCAGAAGGTGTGAGGCAGGTTCCAGGCAGCAAAACAGTCCTTCCATGTATAGCAACAGTCTGGCAGAGTGCACAGCAGGTCACAGCAGAAGGCAGTCCTCTCAGAGTCCTTCTGCAGGTCCTGTAGTGAACTGAGTAGTAGGTCTGAGAACCCTATTTTTATACCCTGGTGCTCTGCTCCTAGAAGTTGGGAGAGGTTGCCAGAAGGCTTCTCTGAAGTTCCAGGAGTTTCCTGCCTCCCCTGGCTCCTAGCTGGCTACACTGACACTACATGGTCGTTAAGCCTATTGTGTGTCCGCAGAGCTCAGACAATTCAGGTGTAAGTGGGGCTGCGCTTAGCTCTGCCCCGCCATCAAGTCAGTTAATGACCCATTCAGGCTCTGCTAATCTCACTAATATGTGATTGGGGTGAATCCACAAAGTCTCAACTGTCAGTTACACCCCATCATGTGACCTAAGGTAAGCTGCAGGCACAGAGGGCTAAGGGCAGAAAAATGCCAACTTTCTAAAAGAGGCATTTCAAACTTGTAGCGATAAATCTGATTTTACCATGAAGGAGGGTTTATCATTACACGTTCATAGATATCAAGCATGGCATATCTACCACCTCTGGTTAAGGGATTACAGCATATTAAAATATAATAAGAAATCCCTAGTCTTATCCTTTTGGAGGGGTAGGCCTCACAGTAGTGAAAAAAAACATTTGGGAGTTTTTTGCTACTAGGACATCTAATGCTAAAAAGTACATGTTCTCCTTTTAATGACACAGCACCCTGTGCTATTGGCTACCTAGGGGTGACCTATATGTAATAAAAGGGGAGTTTAAGGCTTGGCAAGGGGTTTTAAATGCCATGTCATGTCAGTGGGACACTGTCTTCAGGCTGCAATGGCAGGCTGGGACACATTTTAAGATGCTCCTTAAGTAGGTGGCACAATAAGTGCTGCAGGCCCACTGGTAGCATTTAATTTACAAATCCCGGGTTTATGATGTACCACTCTGCAAGGGACTTACATGTAAATTAAATATGCCTGTCAAACCATGTTTTGGGGTAGTGAGCACAAGCAGTAGTAAAGTGCACATAGTACTAAGGACAACAAGCAAAAATCCAGCAAAAAGTAGGAGGAAGAAGGAAAAACATTTGGGAGAACCCTGTAGAGAGAGCCATTTCAAACACAACCCCCTCCATCCTAAAGCCAGAGTAGACTAGTCAATACCTTGATGGACTTTCCTCCTTGGACGGTAGAACATGGACAATGGCCCTCTCCAGCAGGGACACTTCTCAGTTCTAGGCCTCTCTGAATTCAGTTGGACCCCTTTGTCTACGCTCTCCTAAATCACTGAACTGAGCCATGGGGAACCCTTCTCCTCACCTGTGGACTCATTTGTGCAGCACCCAAGCTTAATTTACTCACAGATATGTCCCAGTAATCAGACAGTACCATCATGGCCAACAAAGTGATGTGACTCATTTCACCTATTGGATCAGACTTCTGCACTCAACCAGCGGAACACTCTGTTGATAAGTACAACAACCAACAGAGGCCACTGACGGCTGTCAGTGTCTAAAGCCAGGCCACAGTCCTCCCTGGGGTCTCTGACCACTGATATTTCTCGGAGTGGGAGGCAGTAGGCCCATGTGTAAGGCACTCTTTCTCTTCCCTCCCTCACACCAGTTCTGGGGTGGTAACCTGTAACTGGTCACTCAGCCGTAGATCTGTACCCTGAGGCTGAACAGGAGCCAGGAGTGAGACCTTCCTACTCCTGCCTCATCATCTGAGCGTCTGTACCCTCTGCTGTGGAGTGGTACCCCCAGAAAACTGAACTGACAGGGTGCCTGTGGCAGCTGCTTCACCCAGTTCTCCTGACATTGTGGAGCTTCCATCAGTGGATGGTCACTTGGACCAGCTCCCCTTTACTTGCCCTATTTGTAGGAGCACCCCAAGCAGTGGGATTGGAAATGGAGCCCCCTAGCTCTCCACCTACAGTAACTGCCCCACCTAACCCTGGAAGGGACTTGGGACCCCTTTCTCCCCCACACTGCACTGGGACTGGCTTGGGTCACTGAGAACATCCCCCTCACTCTGATGGGGGGAACCTTAGACATCCTTCTTTGGATCACTCCCCAATGCCTTCCCAGACACTCTTGTTCTTACCTAGAGGTCTGCTTCCTTTGCAAACTCTCTGAGCTAAATGAGCTTACAATTCACCAGGTGTTGACGTAGCTCTGGAAAACAGTGACTGAACATGTGCTCTCTAACAATCAAATTGTGAAGCCCGTCCGAAGTGGTTACCATGCTACCCTTCACCCACCATGCAGTGCTTTGCAAAAGTAACCCACAAACCCCCCCCAGGAATGGTGAGACAGTTTCCTACTGCCCCTCAATCTCAACCTGCACTCCTCTGAGTTGAAGCCATATCTCTTGACAATGGTCTCCTTCATGATGGGATATCTCAGCCTGTCCCCTTCTCTAGGGCCAGTAAGGCTTCCCTGCTTTCACCAGGTATATGCTGCCATAGGACAGCTCCCCAATCTTCCTCAGTGATCCTGTGTGCTTCTTGAGTGACCTCATACATATAGCACAAACCACCTATCTAGGTCATCCCTCTCCCTGAGGTAATGCACCAGGTTTCTGGGTGTGTGGACCCTCATCTCTCCATTGGACACTGCTGATTTGCTACATGCATTACTCCTGGACTCTACTTGCTTGGCTTTCAAGTCCAGTTACTTGTGAGTGAGCTCATGGACCACCCCCTTCTCCTCCATGGCCAGCCTCTTTTCCTCCAAGGCTCTATCAGCCTTCCTGTTGTCAGCCTCAGCTCTTCTCTCCTCTGCAGCCAGCTGCAGCCTCTGGTCCCTCTCAGCCTGTCTGTCCTTTAATTCCTCAAGAGACAAGGCTGGGAAGGAGACACTGCTTCCGGCAGTGGATCCAGTGGGAAGCTCCCACTCTCAGGGCACCCCTCCATCCTATGGAGTCATTTTTCTTCTCCTCATCATCATCCTCAGGGCCACTGCCATCTTGGGCCTCTGGTGGTGAGTCCTCCACCTCAGACTCCTCCCCAGAGCCATCACCCTCCTAGTTCTCTGCTGCCTTTAACCAGTAGGCTTCCTCAAAAGCACATAGGGCTTTCTGCCGGTGCCGCTTTGCGGACTTCTTCTTCACAGGCAGCGCCTTCTCCTTGCAGAACTCCTTCAGCTTAATCATAGTATAGTAGACTATGCAGTTGAGATCTATGAAAATCCTTGCAAGGTATCACTGGTGAAATGACAAGAGTCGCAGTTATATGAAGATGAAGCAGAATTCAAGTATATAGAAATGACCAATAGAGAGAAAAAGAGAATTTACAAAAGGTCAATTCTGATGCCACATTATTAATCTGGGATTTTTGTGTAACACAAATTACTGTATGGTACTGCAAGAAAACAAGTCCTGCTATAGATCTAACCTTGCTTTTAGTTCTGCCACAAATCATCCAGTACAGTGGTTTCCAAACCTGTGGTCCGAGGACCCCCAGGGGTTTGTGACATTCCCAGGAGGTCTGCAGGTCTGGGCCCGGGAAGAAGGCATTTCTCCAGTTGGGGCCTTTCACAGAAATGTGGTGTTTTATATTTATTACTTACATTGTTCACCAGTTTTAAAAGCACTGCAAAGTTCCTTGTATATACAGCAGCTTTCGGGCAAAAATAAAAGCATCAAGATAACTCAAGTGATTAATGTACCTGCTGAAGAGAGATGGGAGTTTTGTCTGGTGACAGTTTTGACTCGGAGGTAGTGCAGATGGTTAATATGCCTGCTGCAAAGAACGTGCATCATGCAAAGAACAGTATTTTATGTGCATAGCACAGTGGGTTACTGCTTTTGTAAAAGAGGTTCTTTTGTTACTGTGTAGCTCATAAGTTACAATCGTAATCTAGCACAGTGAGCTGAGAACTGCGTTTAAAGAGCTGCGTGCAGACTGCATGGCACAAATTAGAAAGTTGTTCTTTCCCAGTCTTTCATTTTCCTTATGCTGCTAAAAAAGGTTTGCTTGCTTAAAAATACATCCTTATTAATAACGTCTATGCTAACCACTGTCTTGTGTTCTGAATCCTAAGTTTGTTCTTCTCTAGACCAAGCACTCTTATAAAATGCCTACTAGTGTGAATGACATGTGAATCCTAACCCTTGTAGTCCCCTGTAAAGTGCTCAGACACCCTACACTGGTATGAGGTTGATAGAGAGGCTATGGAGAGATGAGAAGCCCTAATGGTTTTACTTCCTTTGCCCGCCACATATTTATGTGAAAAAGCTTTCTCAGATGTTATGTACCTAAAAAATAAAAACAGAAATCGCTTGGGAAATGTAGAATCTGACCTGAGGTTTCAACTTTCTTAAGTAAAACCAAGCATTGAATAGTGAGTCTCTGAGATGCAGCGCCAACATTCCCATGAAAATGTTTTGATTTTTTTTTCATATTTTTTCAATTTAAAATAATTATATCTTTAGTAATTTGAGCATTTGTTTGGTGTGTACTTGTTTGTGTATTTTTTTGTGAATTACTGTTTTAGTGTTTAAATCATACAAATTGCTTTGGGGTCCCCAGCTCCCAGTAATGATTCAGCAGGGGTCCTCAGGAATCAAAAGGCTGGAGACCACTGATGCAGTAAGTTTTGCCAAAGTTAGTTTCCAAGTCTAAATTATCTGTGAATGCCATAAAAGAACCATTCTAGGCACTAAAACAACGTCATTGGCATACAGCATAGTAGGAAATGGTCTAGAGTTTACCATAGGCATGTCCATGCAAAGTAATTAAAAATAATTGCGTGGTTAATATACAATAGTATTGAGGGAAGTTCATGCCCCTGACAAACCCCCCTCTAAGTGTAACATTCCCTTCCAGGCCAAATTTCATTGACACTGTGACATTGTTGTGTAAAAATTGAAAAGAAAATGATTCGACCCTTGTCCATCCCCAGGCCTGGTAAAATGGCCCAGAGCGATTATTAGCAGGTCAGGAAACCCGCTGCTTGGGTCACTTCAATGTTGTGGCAGGGGAGGCGCTTGACTACATGACCCACTTTTCTTTGTAGCAGGAGCCTTCAATGTTGTTCTGCTCTCACCAGGAGGTGCTTATTAGCAGGCCATCAGACAGGTTGCTCGGGCAAAGCCCAGGCCAAGGGCAGACCCATCCACACCCATCAGCAAGGGGCAGAGGATGGGCAGGGCCACCCCTTTTTCCTTTGTATCCTGGGACCAACCATGGGTAAGTGCAAGATATGTAGAGCCAGATGTACCAAAGGATTTTACCCATTCTGTGTCTATGGGAAAAAGCTTTCGTACATATGGCCCATAGTGTGGTAGAAGACACCGCAGAGGTCTCCAGTGTTCCTAAGGTGACACGGAAGCGTTCCTCTATTTAAACATACCTTAACTCAGCTGTTGGTGCCCTTTCGGAGGATGTAAAAATTTCTGAGGAGACTCTGGGTCTGGGGACTCGAAACATATTGCATATCCGTACAGAGGGTCCAGAGAATGAACATTTGGTCATAGTGCCACAGAGCACCCATGTGCTAGACTCTGGGGGGCGTGACTTCCCGGCCCAAGGACTATCGGTAATAAGGGAATCTTGTTTTTCTGATCCACCAGCATCACCTGGCCTTGGGTATCCTTTTTTCAGGCTTTAATAGATCGCATGTGTAAAGCACTAACCGAGAATCTTTCAAGGCTGTTCCAGAATGTTTTTGAAGGCATAAAAGACAAGGTTGTGGGTATACAGTTCTAGATCGCGGAATTGCTTGCAATGTGTAGGGAACAGAAAAGTTTAGCAAAAGAACCAGTGCGTTATGATCTCAGTAAGAGTACACATGTAGATTCATAGGCTCAAAGGATGCGGCAGGCATGGCAGTAGCCCATGCTCTTTTTTCTCATACTAGAGTTGCATGGGAACCTGTCCGGGCACCAAGGTGTTTGCTTTGGTTTTTGGTTCGTCGGGGGACCCATACCGGGTGGCCCATCATCCTAAGCAGCACAGTAGTGCCCCCCCCACTGCTTCTGCCAGTGGATGGGCGGGTGATGAGGAAAGGGTTTGATTCATCTTCAGGCTCTGATGTGAAAAAGTGATACATGCTGGCTGCTCTTGCCTCCAGAGGCAACTCCTTTAGTGGCTGTTTTCGTGGGGGTTCCCCAGCTGGATCCAGAGGTGAATAAAACCACAGCAGAGCTGATGTGAAAGGCTAGATTTTGGTGCTCAAAGAACCTGGGGGCACAGGTGTCTTCCCACATAATCATGGCTAGGAAGGTGGACTGGATGTGCCAACCAGAGAAAGTGGTGGAGAGAATAGTGCAGAATTTTGACCAGGCGGGGCTGCAGGTATTCTGATGACCTGTACAGTGCGCGCACACACAGGTGAAAGGCATCAGGATATTCCATAAGGGTCATTGTTACCCATCCAGGCCCATAGGTTGACAGTGGGGTTCTGGGCCTCATAGTAACATTAGGCAGAGGTCTTTAATGTGGACCAGAAGTACTAATGCTGCGCCTAGTATACTGACCAATAACATTTATCCCTCTCAGCTGTTTGGATTCTAATGATTGACTGGCAGGTCCCACAGCCGCTGAATTCCAAACCTGTGAGGTTGAGAGTGAGAAGGTTGCATCCATTGAGGCATCTCAAAAGAATTGTATGCAGCCTCAAGCCAATGCAAATTTTTTAAAAATTCTTAGCTGGAACATTGCTGGTTTTGGTGGGGGAACAGGATGATATTAGTTGGGTCAGTGTGCTCCAGCATCAGCACATTCATTATAGGTCTTCAAGAAACTTGAGACATTAAACCCGCTTTTTTCTTGGATCGGTTTACTTCATGGAGCCAGCCCTGCCCTCTGTTGTGGGTAGGGCGGAAGGGGGTAGCCTTGTGGCAGTTTCGTTAGATCTGCCATGTACTCCACAAAGGTTGGTCACAGGTTCTGTTAACCTCTTGGAGGTGTTGATGGTTTTAACAAAACAACATCCCGGATATGCTTTTATTGAATTTTTTTTAAATTCTTTTGAGAGGGCTAGTCCCATTGAGCACCTGCAGTGTCTCAATTCATTTTTAGGATCATTTAAGAAAAACAGAATGCTCCCTATTGGACTGTTCTTTTAGGGGATTTTAACTTGTACCTCTGTCATAAAAGTTGTAGTGTGCACGATGACCTGGAAATGGACAATCATGGCATGGCATTCTGCTTGAAGAAATCACCACAGAATTTAACCTTCAACTCGTGGGTGGGGGGAGGCCACCACGGGGCATTCCATCCTGACTTTCTCAGGTAGAGGGGCTAATACCATAATTGATTACATTTTTATTTTGTCAGGTTTCGATGGGCATGTACGTTATGAGACTAAGTGGAGTTACTTTAACAACTGTAACCCTTTATTTACGTTCCTAAGTGGGGTAGGTGGTTCCCAGGAGAGTCAAGTTATAGGGCCATCAAAGTTGGACATTACCCTGCATAAACAAGCCCGTAGGGTAAAGTGGGCTAAGATTGTCCCGGATCAGTTAATTAAAAATGTATTTGCCATGTGAAGCAAAGAGTGGGGGAACTTTTGGAGGTTGCTGTTTTAAAATAAAGTGATTGATTTTGGGGAAACTGTGAACCGCCCTTGTGTTTTTTCAGGGGGTGCCAACTCTCCCTTTGATTGTACTTTTCCCGCAGAAACCTGGGTAACTCATTTTAAGGACATTTTTGACTCCCCTGTTGTTGATCGAATTATCCTTTTTAAGGATATGTTTAAAAGTAACAATGGTCTTACATTCTTTGAAGAGGATATCCGCCTTGTCATTTATCTATGTCCAAAGAGAAGGGGCCAGGCGCAGATGGGGTCCTGGAAGATCTGTATAAATCTAACTCCTTGTTTTGGGCAAAAATTCTACCTCATGATTCTAATGCAGTTTGCAAGTTAGACTTTCCTTCATGTTGGTCGCAGTCCATTATTTTGTTGGTTTTCAAGAAAGGGGCAAGGGAAGATCCAAGGTGCCTTGGGCTCATTTTCCTTATTGATTCGACTGTTGAGGTGTTAGGGAGAGTAGTCTGAACCACACTGACTGGGCACACACAACACAATATAATTTTGAACGTACAATACGGATTTAGGGCAGGGAAAACCACTAATGACCAATGCCTAAATTTACACCTTCTAATTGAAAAATACACAGTTGCAAAGAGTGGGACCCTGCACCTACCCGTCATGGATCTCTTGGCTGCTTTTGGTAGAGTTAACAGGTCGAAATTATGGTCCCTGCGGCTTTCTATAGGAACGTAGAAGTGTATTGCCAATGTTCTGCACATACTGGATTTGATTGAGTGCTGTAGTAAGGTATATCCAAAATGGGAGTCTTTCTTCAGCGTTCAGTGTGGGGTGAGACAAAGGTTGCATTCTAGCCTTCTTTTTATTTACACTTTATATTAATAACTTAGGCCCCACCCTTAGTGCTGTGTGTAGGGATGTCCCACGGGTGGGTGTTCAGTTTATCCCAGTGCTCCTCTATGCAGGTGATGCTGTCCTGCTGACCAGGACAGCAGCCGGTCTGCAATGTCTGCTTAAGGGATACTTGGAGTTTATGGATACTCTGGATTTGAGTACGAGCTTTGCCAGGCCTCACTTAATGGTAATGGGTCAGGGATGTAGAACCTGTAAAAATATTTTTAGAGGTTCTAATGAGATTGGAAAGTCTCAAATTTCTCCTATCAGGGCATCCTGTTTGATGAGAATGGTTCTTGGGTACCCCTTAGGAAAGCGAAAAAACTTGCACTGTCTAGAGCTTGAGGGGCAGTTTTTAATTTTTCAAAGAGGTTTAGGGCGAGGACTATGCATGGTTGTTGAAGGTATATAAAGCAAAATGTGTCCTGGTAGCCTGTTATGGAAGTGAGGTATGGGGCTACAAGGATTGTAGGGCACTACAAACTATTAAAAACAAAGGTTTTGTGTTACTCTTGGTACCTCAGGTAGTAGCCTCATACATTGTGCGCAAAGAATTGGGGATGGTATATCTTGCAGATCAGGTGTCTGTAGCGCCCCTTTGCACTCTGGATTAGGATATGGACAAATCCCACTCTGGAGTAAAATCAGAAAATCATCAAGGATTGTTTGGTGCTGGAGAAATATAGTAGTTTTCATTGGTTACAGCATATTCATTTTTTGTGTCAGAAGCTAGGTTGCCCGGAGCTGTTTGATTTCTCATCTGTCGTCATCAAAAAGGATCTGAAATGGGCTCAAAGACACTTTATGGTAGTGGCAAATATGAAGTGAGAAGCTAGAGAGCTGGGGAGACCCTCTGTGTGGTTGCACATTGTGAATTAAACTGGTCCCTCCATTGAGCCTTACCTTGTTGAGGATATGAAACCTTATCAGAGATTTCTTTTGACCAGGTTTAGGTTAAATATATTGCATTATCTGCTATCTAGGCAACGGGGAATATACAACCTGGGGGAGGTGGGCCGAGTCTCTTGTGACAATTTGTCGGTGCAGGATACCCTCCATTTTTCTTGTTTTGTAAGCAATTTTGTACCCCGCCAACGGTTTGTAGTACCACTACTGAAGGGAAAAGGCTTTGTTCAGGCTAGGCCAGCATTGATTTATCTCCAGATGTTAGGTAGCGTACAAGCTAAGGCATAGTTCAGTTGTGCTCAGGCCAGTTCTAAATCCGAATTGGACCTCAGATAGGACATTGTTGTCCTCTACCCAACACTGAATCCTTTGTAATATGACTCAGCCAACCACTTTCACCACCCAATCCAACAAAGTAATAGATCTACAACAATGTTGCTCTTGATTATTACCCTTTTGAATACTGGTACAATTACGTGTCATGAGGATGCAATTAACAAGCTACAGGGAGAATAAATGATGTTGGTGATAACAGAGTCCCAGAAATAAATATTATCTGTTTATAAAGGTCCACAGGGACCCCATCTGCCCCTAGGACTGCAGAGGTCAACTCTGGTATCTCAAACTTGATGTACAGACAAGACTTTGGTGTTGGTCTGATGCTAGTTAGTACAAGATGAGCTTCCAGGTGATAGATTGACTTAAAAGTTTGAACCCAGTCATCAGCCTTAATATGTGTGGCAGGACCCATATCCATCCCTATATTCAGTCACTGTGGATTGACAATCTTCCAAAAAACGCTTGTGTCTCTAAGGAAACCAGAGTTAACCACGTCCTCTCACGCTTCCTGTTTGATCTTGAGCCCCCTCTTAAGGGCTATTTCATAAGTGACTTTGCAATGCCAGGCACACCCTTGGTCCATAGGGTTGGTATTTAGGGCTAGCTGCAGACTTCTGTTGGCCACCCTAGTTCTCGTCAACCAACTGAGCTGGTCAGGTTTATAGTTCCTCATGCAGGCTATGAAACAATTCTTAAAACTAAGGATATTATCCATAAAGGCAGACAATATTGATAAAAGCTTTTATGATTGATTGGTTATATTTGGTGTCATAAGCCAAGCATTTATGTATTAAAAGAATATTTGCTATAATAAAGTTGTAGAAAGGTTGCAGCATATCTACAATTTTCCAGCTTTGCCTGAGTCCATCACTCAGTGTTAGGACAGTATAATCTTGGATTAATCAGTAGACTCAGTGATATGACATTATGATGGTGATAATTTAATCAATTGGCCTGACAAGGCCTCTAGACATGAATGGTCTAAGAAATAGTGTAGGTGGGGCACTATTTTTATGGTACATTTATATAAAAGAAAAAGGGTCAGCAAGTGTCCAATGTCAATGTCAAGCACCGTTAAGTACCACTAAAAAAGCGCGTAAACAAAGGTTTCAAAAAGGCACATCGCAAGCACACCAGAGGCATCAAGTAGAAGTCATTCTCAGAGAAACACACAGTGAATCAAGGGTGTTTATTTTTCTCCTTCCTCCGGTTCCAATGCACATGCTTAAGTGAGACGTGCTGTTGATACTTGTGGCGCTGTGGATCAATGCAATCTAAGTAAACTGCTCCAGTGAGATTCCAATGATAGTTCAATGTAGATCCTACTTCGAGGGTCGAAAGGCTGGGCTTTTGACAAACATGCAGGTAATGCATAAGCAGGCAGGCAGGCTGGTTAGGCTAGGGGTTTGTGGGGTGCTCCGCTGTGCTGACGGACCTAACAGAGTTTTTGGAACTCCGCACTTCGCTTGGAACATGGAGTTTTAAAAAAAACACTCCGCTAGCCACGCCAGCGGAGCGGAGCTTACCCGGTGCACACTGTAGCCCAGTTGCTTACACTGTGCTGCTCATAACTGGGCTGCAGCGCGTACCGGAGTAGAGGAAGGAGGCAGCCACCGGGGGGGAGGACCCCCCGGGAAGACCCAGGTATGTCCTCTACTCCTCTTCTCTTTTTTTAGTCGTGGTTTGTACACACTGGTGCACAAGGACTGAAACAGCAGCTTTCACTGCCAATGGCCCTGGCCTGAATTCAGGCCAGGGCTTTGGCAGTGAAAGCTGACGTTTAGGGCCTGTTGTGCACCGGCCTACAGGACAGGCCAGTGCACAAGAGGCCTGAAACACTGCCAAGGCCCTCTCTTGAATGCGCCTGATCTTGGAAGCACTAAGCAGGGTCGGGACTGGCTGACGAGGCTCGACCCTGCTTAGCGCTTCCGAGCTCTGGCGCATTCAGGACTACGCAGGTCATGGAACTCCACCTCTGCGGAAGTCCAATGAGTCGTTTTTCAACTCCGCAGAAGTCCATGGAATCGGACTCCTTGAACATCGGATAGGCCTAGTTTAGGCAAAGCAGGGAAACAGGCAACTTGGGTCTGAGTCTCACACACTCTGACGCAAGACCACCCCATGCATAACAGCTCCCCAGAGAGGAAGAACCCAGTGGTGCATAGAACAAAGAACTGTACTCCTTCTTTTGCATGTTGGACCATCGGCGCACACAATGCTCTTTATGCGAAGAACATCTAAAACACTCCTCAGGCCTTGACCATCGCCCCATTCAGGCTGAGCAGGGGGAATCAGTAATGAGAGGTGTGACCATCTAAGGCAGCAACCAGGAGGAATTCACCCCTCTCTGGCAATGCCTTCCCCCTCGTCACCTACACATCTGTTCAGCCCCTCCACATAAACCACATTGATGGACCACTGGTATCCTGCAACGTTTGATGTTTGGTGTTCAGGTCCCTCAGGTGGTTGTAGTAAATCATGCTTTCCTGCTGTACTGGCGGCCGTTGGCAATGGATATGAAGGTCAGTTAGGCATGAGTATGGCCAGCATGGAGTGTACTACATAAGGGAGAAGTTTTGTCCACACCTTACTACATGGAACACAATCCAATTGATAAAACGTACGTAACAAAAAAGACTTGCATACACAGTTAACATGAGACACACCCCTTACCACAATGAACCACAACAAATGACCAAAAACAGAAACACACCTTAAAATCAGAATGATGAAGATCACTACCTAGCAGTAATTTAGCTTAACAATTCAGCTCAAATTGAGACCACCATATGACTTATAAAGTGCGTACATTTTGAGAGTTTCTTTTAAAATCAGTTGATTGGTTACATGAGTCTTTAATATCAACCTTGTCGAAAGTTATGCCATCGATACCACATTCCATTCTTATTTTGAAGTCTGACATTTTGACTGGATCACATTTCTTAGTTTTTGTCTTGGGAATGGTAGCATCTTTGACATATCTGTCTCTCATCTTATTCGTTTACAATCAGCTGAAACTGGGAGTACACGTTCTCCTAACACAATTCATATAGTTTGAATACAGCCAGGCTACAGTCTAAATTCTTGGACTCTGGCTAGGGTACTTTTAAAGACAAATTTGATTTTTGTTTATTTCGGGGAACATGGGCCACAACTATTGTACTTAGGATGGGATGTGGAACTTTCAGTACTGAGGCTCATGTTTCTAATGTTAGAAAGCTGTCCAGTGGTATCTCCACCTGGGTAAAAATATCACTAGACTTGAGATGCTTTTCAGCAGCTTGCCGCTAGGAACTACCTGTTCCATACTGCTCTGACTACTGAGGAGGAGGGCTCAGGATCCAGCAACACCAGGGGAGTGCTTTTTAGTGCAGTTCATCATGCGGCAGTGCAAGACGCTTTGCTGCATTGTACCACTAGGTACTTCCTGTCCAATACTGCCCTGGGCCACGGAGGAGGAGTGCCCAGGGTCCTGCATTGCCAGGGGAGTGCTTTTAAGGACAGTCTTCATCCTGCAGTGCGGGACGGGCCCAGGCAAAGCCCAGTTCAATGGTTGGCCTGTCCTCGCTTGTCAAAGTCCAGAGGAGGGTGGGCTGGGCCGGGCTATCACTCTTGCTTCCAGCTCCCTGGAGGCAAAGTTGCTTTATTGATTTGCTATTGCTTGCTTTATTTGACCCCAGCATCTGTGATGGAGAAACTTAAAGCTGCTACTTCTGCCAACCCTGGTCCTAATTCAGGTTTAGACGGTGACATCAAATACGCAAACGCCCCTCCCCTGTCTCAGCACATCATTGAGTCACAACAGCAGTTAAAGAATAAAGTCCTCCACTGGCTTCAGGCCAAGTACTTTTTTTTGTCCGATCTACAAAGTTGATCATATCCTGATGACTCAAATGGTTGGATGAACTGGTCCATCTAGGTAGTCCTTTGGGGGTGATTGTGTTATTACCAACTTTAAACATTCTAGGTCTGCAGGCAAGGTTTTGTCAAGGTTCTCGTCTCGCCCCTCTAATTCTGAAAACATTAAACTTCTCCCGCTGGGCTTTTTCTACTGCCTCCTGTACCATATGCACCATATGCCTGCCAGTTTATTTTCCAGCTCAGCTTCCTGCTGATAACTGCTTATTTCAACTTCCTCTTTCTTACAGGTTTGTGGCCTTAAGCAACTTACAGGCAATTGATTGAGAGCCCAACAGTTGGTGTTCCCCTCAGCCAACTCGTTTGGATGGCCTTACCGACAATATACTTCCTTGTCCTTGCCATAGCCCTGAGTCTATAGTTGAACTCACTGTCCCTGCGCCCTTATCAAACTCTTGCTATGATGGGATATGTAAATTCGCTTTATGGAACATTTCGGAGCTCTTAAATAACGGCCCCAGACTGGCTCAAATAACTGAAACCTCCCAAATAATTTGCCTCCAGGAAACCTGGCATGTCGAACCATCTCACGTTGAAGGTCACTACTCCCAATTTAGCGCCTACCCTGCCTTCTTACGGTCGTGGCAGTAGCGGCCTGCTGATTTTAAGTTCTAATTTGTTGCCTGTTATTATTAGAAGATGTGCGCCAGCCTCGTCAGTTTACCGGTTTGTGTTATTGTCTTTTAGAGGTTGGTTGGATCTAATGACAATTAATTTCTATTATAATGTGTTTGATTCCACCCCTTATGATGTTGTCTCTGCTCCGATTTGGATTTGGACACTTTTTTTGCATCTAGCCTATTCAAGCGGTCTCATCCTTTGCGCTGGAGACTTTAGCATCCAAAAATGTTCCCTTCTGGCGAGACGTGTGTGTAGCATTACTAATCCCCTGGGTGATGGTGTTTCATACTTTCTGCACTATGCCTGTTGAAACACCAAGTAGTGAACCGATTCATTTTTTTATAAGTAGAGGTGCAAATACTACAGTTGACCGTATCCTAATTACGTCTTCAGCCTGTGGCCTTGTCCTTAATTTCGATGTAGCCCAAAATGCCGTGAGTGGCCAAATCGGTTAGTCGCTTCATTAATCCTTCGAGCTGATAGTTTCACAGTTACAAGCCATGTAGATAATATAGCTCTAGTTAGACCAAACGGAGTCCGCATTAAGTGGACAGTGGTTGACCCATTGCACATAACATGAAACCTGTTAGTTACAAACATAGTTCATTTGCTGTTTGGGCAGTGAGGTGAATCAGGATGAGTTGATTTATGCCTTCGAAACAATTGCCAGGTCAATTAATTGTCTACTGATGTTGCCTTTTAGACCTAAGAATTCCAAAAGACTAGGTTGGTTTGACCATCCATGCATGGCTGCAGCTAAGTCGTCACGGCCAGCCTTGCATAGTTCTCCATGGTACTATTTTACCATCAAGCTCCTAAGGAAGCAGTATAAAGAAGCACTCAACTGCAGGAAAAAGGTTCTTAAGGAAGAAGCTTAGCTCAAATTGGCCGAGGCAGCTGAGACTAAGGGTGCTTCTTTGTTTTGGAGCACTGTTAACACTCCTTTAAGAAAAAAATATGCAGCCCCGAAATTAACTTATTTTGACCCTCTCCAAGCATGAGTTGATCATTTTTTCAAGATTTGTAGTCCTTCAGTGGCCATTGATTCTGAAAATGGCCAACTGGTATTAGTGGATGAATGTAAGAGCACCCCCCAAACCAGTAGTGGGACCCTTGCAGTCATTCTGAATGGGGAAGATGGGGTACTGGTCGAGTTATGGGCCCCTATTATGACCAGAGAGTTTCATGTGACGGCCAAGGGCAGGAAACCACTTAGCTGGGCCAACTCTATTATATTGCCCATCTTTAAAAAGGAGGACATATTCGATCCCAAGTTATACCGCCCCATCTCCTTCCTGCACAGCTGCTAGGCAGGATACTTTTGCAGGTACGAGAGCAGTCAGCCTCCAACAACTCTATAATTTTGGAGGCTTAGTATGGTTTCAGGAGGGGGCTGAGGACAATGGAGTGTGTGTATCTGGATCTGCCTATTGATAAATATACTAAGGTTAAGTTTGGTTGCCTCCATTTGTGTTCTGCTGACCTTCATAGTGCCTTTGATCTGGTGGACCATTCAATTCTGTGGCGCACATTGCTCTCTGTTTGGGCCCCAGAGAGTATTGTTTATTTCTTGTCCTGGTTGTATGATAATTTATATGCAAAGGTTTGTTATAGCCCCAAGGCAGAATGCTCTCCCTTGTTTAAAATCAGGAGAGGAGTCAGGCAGGATTGTGTCCTGCCCTCTTTTCTTTTTTCTCTCTTTGTCAGAAGAATGGATGGTGCCCTGCAGGGTCTACAGGCCGATTTGGTTCCTGTACTTCTTTATGCATACAATCTGGTCTTAAGGTCGAGGACCACTACTGGGCTGCAGAAATTGATAGACGCGTTTGAGTACTTTATGGAGGCTAGAAAATTAATAAACAGTATTACAAAAACATTTATGATGTCTTGTGGTAGAATCAGCCAGAAGTGTAAGACATTTTTTTGTCAATGGCACTCCCATCCTGAAGATAAATTCATTTTGTTACTTGGGTATCCTTTTCACTAACAGTGGTTTATGGTTTCAGCATATTCAAAATGCCTGATCCAAAATGAGTAGAGTGTGTGAGGGAGTCTTTAGGTTTTCCTATAAACTTGGCAGTCGACCCATCAGGGTGATGGTCAACATTTATAAAGCAAGAGCCTTTTCTGTCGTGAATTATAAAGGGGGCCTGTGGGGTAATTCTTCCTGTTGCCCTCTTCAGACGGAAGAGAATGCTTTTGTTAGATGTCTGTTGTCTACCCCGCCTCTACTCCATCTGCTATTGTGCACAAGTAAATGGGGCTAGTCCACCTGGTGGACTTGCTTTCCCTCAAGCATGTTTTACTTTAACACTCAGTTTGGGCCAAAGCCCAGACAGCTTTTACAAAATCCATCATCTTGGATTGTTTAGTGTCAGACCACGTTTTAACACACAGTGGCTCTCTCACATCAACTAAGTCTCTAAATCATTGTTTGATACCCCGGGCTCCATGACCGCTATGGAATCTCTGCTTTACACAAAAGTGTGGTTAAGGCCTCTTTTCTAGGTGCTAGCATGGAAAAGAGGGCTTTTGCTAAGGCCAAGAAACCAAAATGTTTTCCTATTTGTCAGAGGTCTTTACGGTCTCCAACTGTATCGTTCCTTGATGATCAACCCGCTACACCGCTTTGTTCTTCCAAAGATGCGGCTGGGCATTTTCATAATTTTGTTGCCTTCCCCATCATAAACCAGTGGCTCAGGGATCTGGTACTGTCCCCATGTTACTGTGTTTTGAAACAGAGGACTCTGCATTATATATTATTCTGTTGTTTTAGTGTTGGTCCAAGGAATTTTTTTTTTAAAACTGATTTTTGTTGGAAACAGCGTAAGGAATTACAAAGTTGCTCTTCATTACCTGTGTGCTTTGGAGGCACTACTGCATGCTGTAGAATAGCCTCTCATATATGGAATGCGATCTAACCTAGGATAAGTATATCTCGCTAATCATAGACTATGTCAATACCAGATGGTTTTCCTCTTAAGGCTGCGCACAGCTTGCTTTTATCACAGGGAAGCTCGTTTGGGTATTACTTTGAGGATGATGTTTCTTAGCTGAGCTGCGTATTATTACTGTATGTGTTTTCCCCCATCTTTTAAAACTGTTTTATTGGTGCTGTTAAAGTTATCTTATACTGTGGTAGCACAGGAAAGCCTATTTGGAAGCTATATGTGGTTGTTGTCTTTTTAACTGAGCTGCTTCCTACTTTTCTGTGATTGCTCCTTAAACTGTTTTTTTTTGGTATTGTAATTTTATACTGTTTGTTCTTTTGTGGTACGATGAGTTTGTGCTGAATAAAGATTTTGAATGGAATCACAAGATTTACAATTAGTACATTTAGGACAGATTAATATACATGTTCACAGGAGGTCCTAAGTTTGATTAAGAAACTATAACTCGTGGCCTAAAGTTACTTTATGGTACACGTTATAGTTTCTTCATATTAGTATAACTACAAATATAACTGTAAATGCGAATTTCGGTGGTTTTGTTTGGGTAAAACATCATCCTAACTATAACGACCCTGTAACTTTTGGGTTTCTCAGTAAATTTCTATATATTTGTTTTTAGCATGAAGTCATATATAGTTACCGTACATTAATACAACCACCACCGCACACAGCTGTGTGCGGCAGAGGTTGACTGCAGGGGCTGGCCTGCGTTCGGGCCCTGCAGCCAACCCCTCCACATGCACCCTGCCCAAAGACTATTCATGGCCTTTGGCTGTGCGTGGTGGGTTTTTTTATGTGTGAATGGTTGTATTTTTGTGTTTTAGTCTGCTTTGGATCCACAGATCTATTGGGAATTTACACAGTGGGCCACACTGAGCACCACAGTGGATCTGTGGATATGCCGAATTTTTTGGTACAAATTTTGTTTCGCCCATGAGGAATCACGCCATGAGTCCTATGGGGTCAGGTTACCACTATTCTGACCCCTTATATGTTTTTCCTTCCCTCCCCGGCCCAAGCGATAAAGAAAATGTTAGCCCCAACTTTTCTTTCAGGTTGCTGCAAGCCAATCTGGGCCTTGCTTTTGGTCCAGGATCCACAGACCCCCTGTGAGTGGATCCGCAGATCCTCTGCAAGTCGATTCGCAAAGGGTCCTCATCCCTAGTTATCTATATTTAATTTTCTTTAATCATTCTGAAACTACTGAACAGATGTACACCAGATAACAAAAAGAGATCTTTCGGGACCAAGATCAATGTTTCTGCCAAATTTGGTATAAATCCATTCAGCAGTTCGGGCTGTAGTCATGTTAAAAAATTGGAAAATCCCTATAGACATAAAATGGGGAAAACATTTTTGGGGGCCTCCCTTTTTCCATGCACCTGCTTGATGAATCACCCCAAAGCTTTACAGCTTTACAGAAAGCAGATAAACTAATTAGCATACAAGTTTCTAAAAGTTTGGGTAGTTACGTCAAACGGTGCCAAAGTTATTAGCAAAACAAAAAACGCCATGTCTATGGGAAAAGTTGGCGCTAACTATAACTACCTACTGGCTTTAGCCAGTAGGTGTTATGTACATAATTTAAGGTTTGTTTTGTGTGTGTGTGTATATATGTGTATATATATGTATATATATATATATATATATATATATATATATAGTTTGGTGAATTTGTCAGTGAACCATTAGCATTTCGAACAAAAAATAAAAAACACAGAAATTCACCAGTTATTAATAGCAGAGCTAACTATAAACAACTCCCCCACCATGCACTGCTTATGCTCTCGCCCTTTTTGCAGGGTCATTCCCAAACATTTTGCTTCCTTCGTCCTATTTTTTTCTGACCTGTTTTTGTTGGTTTCAGTACTCTGGGCACTTTACCACTGCTAACCAGTGCTATAGTGCAAGTGCTCTCTGTCTAAATTGGATTGGTGATTGGTTTCTCCTCCATGATTGGCATGTTTGATTTATTAGTAAGTCCCTAGTAAAGTGCACTAGAGCAGTGCTTCCCAACCTGTGGTCCGGGGACCCCGGGGGGTCCGCAAAGCCTCCTGAGGGGGTCCGCAACTGCTTAGGAAATTAAATAATAACAGATTTGGTCCCCAGCCTCAGTGAGGGGTCCCGGATTCCAATGGTGATTCAGTGGGGTCCCCAGGTTCCAGTATTAATAAAATGGGGGTCCACAAAAGAAAAAGGTTGGGAACGACTGCACTAGAGGTGCCCAGGGCCTATAAATCAAGAGCTACTGGCGGGCCTGCAGCACTGATTGTGCCACCCACATGAGTAGCCCTCTAAACAAGTCTTAGACCTGCAACTGCAATGTCTGTGTTTGCAGTTTTGTACTGCCAGATCGACCTGCCAAGTGCACCCACTTGCCAGGCCCAAACCTTCAATTTTACTTAATTCACGTCACCCTAAGGTAGGCCCAAGGCAGCCCCAGGGGTAGACTGCAGTGTTTTTAAAAGGCTATGTCATGTACTGTTGTGTTTTATATGTCCTGATAGTGAAATACTGCTAATTTTGTTTTTCACTATTGCAAGGCCAATCTCTCCCATGGGAGTTGCCTTGAAATATCTTTTAAGTGCAGTTTTCTATTGAGAACAGATAGAGATGTGTAGTTTGTGGTCTCTGAACTCATGAAAAATACATCTTTTGGTGAAGGTGGTTTTTAGATTGCAAGTTTGAAAATGCCACTTTTAGAAAGTGGGTATTTTTATGCTTAACCGTTCTGTACCTCTGCCTGGCTGTGGAATATACATCTGGGTCAGGATAACAGTCGGGCTGTTTGTGAATTAACTCTAGACAGTCACACAAAGGGGGCTGATGTGTGCCCTGCATATCCTGATTGGCCTCCTGGGCTAGAGTGGTGGGAGGAGCGGACACTTGCACCTGAGAGGAGCTGTGCCTGTCCTTACACAAAGCAGTCTCCAGCTCCCTTGAGTGTGGATGGGGCCAGGACAGGGAGAGGCAGAATCTTGTGCACTATAAGGACTTCAAAGGCAGGAATGAGTGTAAGTATTGGGCTGCTGACCCCACAACCTCAGAACACTTCTGGGCTGAGGGCATTCTGCCAGGGAAAAGAGCTGGATAATGAGGAGGACCTGCCACTCTATCTGTTGCTTTTCTGTGATGGCCCGCTGCTGCTACTTCTGCCCTGGGAGTGAAAAGACTGGACTTTGTTTTCTATATGCTGCTTTCCAAAGTTCTCCAAGGGCTTGAACTGAGCTTGCCTCCTGTTGTGAAGTCTCAGGGACATCAAATACTTAATCTGCCAGCTCCAGGACTTTCTTGCTGACAGTCCTGACTTGCAAAGTGGTGTCAAATCCAGATCCTGGCCCCTTAGGAAGTGAGTTGGTGAAACCAAGAAAAAAAACAAATGCATCGACTCTGGAGTGACTTTCTAACCGCCGCTGCTTTCCAACTCCGCACCACAGTCTGCAGCAGGAGCAGTGGTCCCTGCTGAGTGCAAGGACCACGATCGACACAGCAGGCCCAACGCCACTGCAGCACCTCCGAAGTCCAACCACACCGTGAGTCCTGAGTGCCAAATTCCCAACGTCCCGGACATCCGACTCCGCTGCAACACCTGTGGCCCCATGGTGTGATTGTGACACCGCGAAGCCGACGCCACACATCTTGACCTGCTGGTTCATCGACTCTGCCGGATTGTATGGAACTGACGGCTCACCACTGACGCCAGATCGCCTCCCCTGCAACCGTAACGAACCGATGTAACTGAATTTGTAGATGGAATAAGTTCTGGTCCAATAATAATATTTTACAGACTACAGAAATCTAGTGGTAGGGAATTGGCACCTATGGAATGGAGTCCCCTATGTACCGAATCCCCTTTGTGAATGAAAAGAAAAACATTTTTGGACAACAGGCAGTGGCCCCTTGGATCAAAGCCTGGTGTTAAAAATGTTTAGTTAACATTTTTTTTTTTTTTTTACAAATCCCATTTTCCTTAAAGGAAAACAGGATGGATCAAAAAATGATTGCTTTATTTAAAAGCAACCAAAAATATGGTGGTCTACCACAGCCTGTGATGGCAGCGATTCATAGTGGGCCACAGTTTGCGACCTACCTCGTTAATATTTATGTAGGTTAAATAGTGACTCACTGTGAATCTTTTTTTGCCAACTGACCTATTAGCACCTAGGTTGGTTGGCAAAAACATTATAGATTCATGAAAGGACGTAGCACAATTTACGGCGACTTTCACTGACTGTTTTTATCGTACATCTAGTTATTAGTTCCTACACTCCGCAGGGCACATTAGAGGCAAATTTTTAAAGTAATTATTCATTAGATTTGATTTTACTCTTGTGTGGCTGTATGAATCTTAAATCAGTACCATGCAGAGTATTGCACATATTGTATGACTGTTTTGCTTGTTGAGGGATTATTTGATCTGATCGTACAAATAAGTATGTGGTTTACTACAAATAAAATTATTCACTGTGCTCAATCGAAACATATTCACCATTTGACTTCTGTGCTGATCAGTATCTACCTTGAATGAGTTACAAAGTTAATTTAAGTGTTTCAATACTGCAGGGAACACTGGAAATTTTTACTGGGCTGGGCCTTGTCTTGGGCCCTCCCATTGGCGGATTTTTGTACCAGACTTTTGGATATGAGATTCCCTTCATTGCTTTAGGATCTCTTGTGCTGCTCATGATGCCACTGAACATGTACATCTTACCCAGATATGGTAAGAGACTATATTTCATTGTTACTGTTTGAAATTGAAAGGTGTTGATGGACTCCACAGAATTAACCTTTAAACAGTTATGCTTTGTCATTTCAAAATAACTGAATGCAAATCATGACAACAAGTTTGATTAGATCTATGCATTGATGTTTTTGCTAATTTCTGATTTGTTTGGATTCAACATTAGTTCTGATTTTTTTAAGGTATTTAAAAAGCTGATATTAGATGCAAAATGTTTTTATATCCCATATGTGTGGGCTCACTCATTCACCCTGAAGAAGTTGTTAAAGACAACAAAACGTATGTTATTGTTCACCCAGGTTTGCCCTTTTCTGACTACCAGTTACATATTGGTTCTTGGTCCATTTATCAGCAACTTTCAGTGTGTATTCATAAGTAACTGCCCTATTATTTACCTTTCACCTGACATTTATCTTGTGTTTAGCTTTTCAGATGTTACCAACTAGATGTTATTTTTGCAGACATTATCTTTTGATATTGATTTCCTCTCTGTTTGTGACCATTTTACATGCAACATCCATGAACATACCCCATTTATACTATCTACAAGAGCTCCTACTACTATAAGCTTAACTATTAGAGAAATTGTTCATAGTTGACGAACCAGGAAGATCTGGAATCAGAGTACTTTTATTTCCTTTTGTCCTCTGTTATTTTGTTTCTTTATGATTTATGGTTTAGTGTCAGAAAGACCTAATCAGATGTTTAATTCAAGTCCGATACAAGAAACTATTATAAAGTATTTGGATGCTCAGTTACTCCATTCACCCCTACCAGCTGTTTTTTCTGTGATTACCTCTTCCACACGTGTGTACGATCACACCTGGATTTGTTTTGTGTTATAAAAATGGTATGAGTTGGAGGTGGTCAACAAGACTAAAACCTCATCAAGAATTCTTTATGTTCAGACAAAAACACAGCCCATTTGTAATAGTGAGAGGCAAGAAGAGGGTACATAACAGTTGAACAGATCAAAAAGGGGAAGCACTAATGGGTTCTCATAAAGTACTGCATAAGAAGTGGGACTTTGTTGATGTACGATGGTGACATCCGAGGCTTCTTTGATAAGTTAGACAGCAGTGATATAAGAATGAATCATAGGGCAGCAAACCGCATGTTCTGGAGGTTGAAAAGTGCAAAACTGACACCAAACAAACAGACATTGGTGATTTCACAATAGTGACATCACATCCATCCGAAGTTGGAGAGTAACATGGTGTGCCTTGACAGTCTGAAGATGACGGCTAATTTAAGGTCATTTGGCATATCAGAAAAATCAAAAGGCATAGATCTCAACAATCTCTTAGATTGTATGATGTTGGCACGTCTTTCTGTATTCTGTAAGTGCTTCTGTCACGTTGTGCAAAGCTCCATTAGGAGTTGTTCAGATGTGGTATCATCTTATGTTGTCTCTGTTAATAAAGTACAAAGTGGCTGTAAAATGGCCAAGAGAAAAGCCCCCCAGAGTGACTCCTGATAAAGCTCTGGTTGTTATAAAAAATACAAGTGAGTGAGTGCACATTTGAAATAAAAGGTTCCTATGAAAGAAAGAATGAGGTCTTCTTAGAAGCTTAATGAATCACTTCATGCCTATTGCAGGTGGTCAATGTAGATATATATAAAATGTAGTGGTGTCAAAGATTGGACCAACTAAAGCATTAGCGGATTTGTATCGGTGTTCATGATGGGTTTGCTTCCAGAGCTTAGTTCTCATATCCAGCAGAGAGTGATGTGTTGGCAGACTAAGAGTAGTGATGAAATACTCAAGTGCGAAGTACTGCAGTGATTGCTTTAATGCAAAGCAGAGGATGGTAAAGGAGAAACCATTGGTAAGACAGACTAAGAATTTTCAGAAAGGGGGAAGAGTCAGGTAATAGATGCAGGTTTTGATTCTGGTGCAGTTGATTCTGGTTCAGTTGAAGGTGGAAATGTGAACATGTAGGGAGTGAGTTTGCAAGGGTATGATATCTCTAACGTTGATCCTCAAGGCAGGGGTTGGTGTTTTGTGAATAACTTGAATGGAACAAATGTGAACATCTTCTTAATTGAAAAAGAGTACCCCCTTGCCATTACTTTGGACATCTTGGACACTGGAAGCGAGAATGTAGACAGGAGCCATATCAAATGGAAAAATATTTTGTTCCCCCAAATGCAACAGAATTCAAACCAGGTGGAAATCCAGTCAACGGAGATAGTTGACCCATTACAACTGGCTTTTGAGTGAAATATTCAAAATCAAAGGCAATTCAATCTGAATATGTCATAGCTCCAGTAATGCAACACAACATGCAAACTGAAGTACCTTTCAGTAGAATCCTTTACTAATAAATAATGATTTTCTACAGTTTTAAGATCTGCAATTAATGGCTCTCAGCATCATTTCTGATCTATACAGGTGCTACCAGCTCCACGGTTCATCCCATTGAGGCTACCGCTCTCGAAAAAATAAGTCCCAAATTGGAATTAGTAACAAGCAAATTAAAAATCAGATCTCAGCATATGTTCCCATAAACATTTACCCACTTTATCATTTGTGATATAAGTCATGTAAACCTTTTGGGTAGAGGTCTTCTCTGCAAAATGAATTACATGATTTATTGTACACTGGGTGATTTAGCAATTCACATGCATGATGGAAACTCTCAGTTTTAAATAAAGTTACAATGTTTGATTTGTTTTCAGTACTCCCCAAAAGATGATTTTCTGCTTTATTTTGGCAACATAGTGAAAGAGGAGCTATGGGATTTTACAGGTAAAGTAATTTTCGGGTTTATTAAAAGCAAAGCACAGAGCCAGTGAAAATTAAAATAAAACCTAACGTAGTTTACCCTTGAACTTGTTAGTACAAGCTTTCATGGGAAGTGAAGGAGGGCACACAACTTGTGAGACCTTTGAGAAAATGATAGAGCAAGGTATTTTAAAAGAGTGCTAGGCAGTCCCAGTAATTCCTCTTTGTTGAGAATTAAGAAACCACGCAGAAAATGGAGGGTTGTACAGGACCTTAGGAAAATGAGTAAAGTTATAGTCCCATTTTGTCCTATGGCACTGAATCCTGTTGTGAATTTTCTTCAGATACCTGCGGATGTAAAATACTACACAGCCATTGACTTGTGCCAGGTGTTCTTTTCCATTCCACTTCGTGAACATAGCCAATATTTTTTCATGTTTGGATTCCTCGAGAAGGTACTTGTTTACTATTGTATCCCGCTAGGATATGTGGAAATCCCCTCAATTTTTTATCCAGATTCCAAGAAAGATTTGTAAAATCCTGTAAAGCTGAGCTAGTGCAATACATAGGTGACTTGATGTTCACATCTAAAACAAAGGAAGATTGCAAGTTGGATACAATTGTGCTCTTGAACTGTCATGCTGACAATGGTCATAAGATGTCTCCCTCAAAAATGCAGTACTGTATAAAAAAAGTTATTTATTTGGAACACCACGTTGAAAAAGAGAAGAGAAAAGAGTCATAAGAACGTGTTTCTGCAGTTTTGAGAACTTTTCCTTAAAGCATACAGAGAGAAGTGAGAATGTTTCTGGGAGTGGTTGGCTACTGCAGACAGTGGAATCCAAACATTTTCCTCATTGCAAAGCCCTTACAGAAGCTTAATCTCAGCAATGTTTATGATTGTGTCATAATTGACGATGAATTCATGAGTGCCTTCCTTGAATTCAGAGATACATTCTGTTGTGCACTCACTGTAGGCATGCTGAATTAGGCATAAAAGAGAGTCGTATGCTTTGCGTTTCCTGACTCCAAAACATGACAAAATCAAGAGGCCTGTAGTTTACTTTTCTGTCACATTAGATCTAATTGCTCCCACACTTCCAGGTTGCCTACAATTGGTAGCAGCAGTTTGGCTTGCAATTCATCAAAGGGAGTGGATCTTGATAGGTTACACGCTCATTTTGTTAGTCCTTTATTCCTGAGATCTTGTTGACATTCACATGAGCTCAGCATTTGGCAAATAGCTGTCTAACTAAATATGAGCACATAATTATTGTCGCTCATAAAATTTCAGTCAGAAGAAGTAAGACCCAGAATCCTGCAACTCTTTTGCCAATTACAGACATAGAAAGTGATGGTGAGCACTGTGACCATGATTGTGTTGATGTAACAGAATTGAGAACCAGTCCAAAGTCATACATAAAATATGTTCCATGTGAACAGGCTGATCAGATTCTATTTGTGGATGGCACTTGTCTGAGAGACCATTATGGGTATATTGAGAGCAGTAATCTCAGTTTGCACCATATCAGATATTGTGGAAGCATCATACTTTTGTGATGAAACTTCAGCACAAGTTGTTGTACTTGTGAGAAAATGCTGGTTATCTATGGATTTATTGATTGTTGTAAGCTATACTGACAGCCAATGTGGATTTGGTGAGGGAAATGATTTTAGCTAATTGTGATCACAAAGGGGTTTTATGACATCTTCCTGTACCCTTATACATAATGGAGCATATATTCTGGAATTGAGTGTGTTACAGCAGCCAATATAATTTTCTGTTGTGAAGTGTCCTGCACATAAGAAAGTCTGATATGGTGACACTTGAAAAAAAATGAAGATGAAGTAACAAAGTATTGTGCTCTTGAACCTGTTACGATACAACAAATGAACAGGAACAAAAACTGAAATTATAAATTGTTTCTTTTTGATTTCAGTTAAGACATTGAGTGGTCTAAAAGCTCCAGTAAGATGCACCAGAAAATTAGACAATTACCATGAAATAGGAGGTTGCACAAAAAATAATAATTAAATATGGGTTAAAACAGGATAACTGGACATTCTTTTGTTGAACATGTAAATGTCACTCTGAAATCTAAACTGGCAAAGGTGTGTGCCTCAATTTCTTTTAAATGAACAGATGCACTTCCACTTGTTCTCATAAGTCTTAGGAATACACCAGACAAAAATACAGCCCCCCCTCACCATGAAGTCTTTATGGGGACAGCCGTGAGGATTTATTGTTTACCGTCAGCAGAACCTTGTCTATTCGTGATGTCATTGGACCGGATTACTTGTCTATTTGTGGCTGCATTTCTGAGCTGTATCTCTCATCAAGTGAAATTGGCAACACAGTCACCAAATAAATAACAGAGCCATACTCTCCAGCCTGGGGACAGGGTTTTGGTGAACAAGAATATTTGCGAGACCTGCATGGCACCAAAGTGGAAAGGCCCTTACCAGTTTATCCTTGTGACAAACACTACTGTTAAGTGTGGAGGCTTGCCACAGTCACTCCACACGTTACATGAAAACATGGATGGCTGTAGCTGAAGAATTGATACAGCAACTAACGATTCACACTGTCAAGCTCAAGTTCAGTGAGTGGATCGCAAGGGGGCAAAGAGCATGATCACAATCAAAAAGAGCATCAAGATCAGATAGAAGATCAAACAGAGAACTGAAAAGCTCAAAATCAAAAGGTGAAAGAGAATACTCTAGTTACAAGAACACCTTTCCCACCTAGGAAAACAGTTTGTGCTGGAACAATAAAGGCAGCCTTTTCTAGCTGAAACTGAAGACCAGCTGGCAAGTGATGATGGCGAAACAGTTGTGGCCATATGTGAGCCAGAAAGACATTGTAGTAGGTGAGTGTCTAGAACCTGTAATAGGTGGGGGAAAAACTGCACAAGAAGATCCAACGTGCAAAGACAGTCACAGAAGAACCAGAACAAGAAGTTCAGTACTCAGATTATAGAGCAAATGAACAGCCAGCAACTAAGAAATCAATAAGAGAGTGAGAGTGCAGAAGGTATGCAGCTCCTGAATGGTCTTACAGATTCAGACAATGATGATGTGGACATCTATGATCTAACAACTTGCAAATTTATTTTTAAAGAACAATCACCATGAACTATTGACTTAAAAAAAGAAGAGTTTTTCGTTTTTCTCTTTTGGAAAAACTATTTTTTCCATATTACCTAATAGGTCTGTTTTGTTTTGTATCATTTTGTACTTAGGTATCCAGTTGAAGATTGTATTGTATCTGTGATTTATCAACATACTAAAATTGGATTTTCACTCACACACAACACCAGTGGGGGGAAGAATAGGAGACTTCCACCAGGAGTGGAGGAAGGTGACATAAGACAAATGGGTTCTCCGCAGAATTCAGAATGGATGTTGCATACAGTTAGAGAAACACCCAGCAACATGATATCCAAGACGCAAAATGCACACAAAGGAAGAGATAATATATCTTAAAAAAGGAAGTAAAGGACCTGCTACAAAAACAGGCAGCAGAAAAAGTACCCTCCAGGGAGAAAAATCAAGGAGTCTATTTAACATGCTTCCTAGTTCCAAAACATGGCAAAACACTGTGGCCAATACTAGACCTCAGTTTCTTAAACATGTTTATAAGAACACACATTTCAAAATGTCAACACTACAGGAAGTCATCCCTCAACTCCATCAGGGGGATTTCATGACAACCATAGACCTAAACGATGACTATCGACACATCTGAATGTATCTAAAACACAAGAAGATCTAACGTTACATACAAGACACATTATCAACTCAAAGTACTACTGCTTCGAAAGTATTCACAAAGTCCAGATGGCTGTAGCTGCACATCTGAGAAGAAAGGAAGTACATATTTACTCATCCCTAGACTGGATGGTAAGAGCAAGCTCAGCGCACAAGTGCGAAGACTACATATCAACAGTTGATGATGACTCTGCACAAACTGGGATTCACAATGAACATGGAGAAGTCCTCACCAATGCCAGAACAACAGAAACTCTTCTTGGGAGCGAAGATAAACCAAATTCAGGTCAAAGCTTTTCTATGCGAAAAAAATCCAAGCCATCATACAAGAAGCTCTCCCGTAACTGAAGGGTCACTGTGGACTGTGGGGACATTGTTAGGAGTGATGGCTTCATGCATCCCACTAATACCACATGTGAGGCTACACATGAGTCTGATCCAAGAATGGATACAAAGCCAATGGTCACAAGCGGGGGAAATGGGAGGATCTAGTGGTTGGAACAAACAGGAGGAAATAAGTTGGTGAAACTAGACAAATGTAACAACAGAAAGACCCTTTATGACTACAGCTCCAACACTGAGCATTAGCAAGGACGGTTCACATATTGGATGAGGAGCTCAAAAGGGGTAGCTCTATATCAGGGGACTATGGAAACCACATGAATCAGTCCAACATAGAATCAGTCCAACATATAAATCTGCTTGGGCCACTCAAAGACAAATAGCAATAACAGTGATACATCTAACAGGAACTGAGCAGACAAACATTCATCTCACACGAGTGGGAACTGAACCAAACAGTGATAGAGAGAGTATTCCAAATGTGGGGTACTCCAAAAATAGACTTGTTAGCAACACCATAAAACAGAAAATGCCAATACTTCACATCCAGACATCCATACCCTCAGTTCAAAGGGAATGCACTGTTAGTAAACTGGTCGGGGACATTTACGTACGCTTTTCCTCCAATACCACTACCTTCAAGGGTTATCAGTAAACAACTGCAGACAGTCACAGATGACTCTCATACTCATAGCTGCACAATGGAAAAGACAGACGTAGTGCCTGATTTAGATCTTGATGGTGTTACCACCAAGCCGTGTTGGCAGCGGACCTAAAAAGAGAGTCAAGTTGGGCATGTTCCGCCTGCCGTATTTTGATGTTACAGCTTTGCAAGTGGTGGACTGGTGATGGATTGTTGATGGTGGGAGACAGTGGCAGGATCCAAATGACTTCATACAATGGCAGGGGCTACGGAAAAGAGGTAAGTGACACACACACACATACTATACCTTAGCTATATGTGTCCCCCTACACTAGACCACACACCACATACACACCATCATCCATTACAGTTCCAACACAACCCATACATACACATTGACATACATCCATGACATAGCACACGTGCACCATTGACACTGCACCCACACAGAATACAACCACCAACATCAACACAACTACACACTCAGCTACACAAACTCACACACAAGCACAACTACAGATATCATGACAACGTCCGCCACACAACACTCACCTGAATGTGTCACATAGCAATGCAACATAGATAACACCGATCTCACACATGCAAGTGACACACATACAGACACAACTATACCACCCAGTCCAGCTCCCTCCACCTCAGTCAGCCAACCCAATCACACATACATGTACTGACTCAAATACACAACAGATAGCACAAATCTGACAGCACAGGTCTCCTTGCAATGCGGACACATGGACACCGTTGATAAGTGTGGTTGTACTGTCATTGTGGTGCTAGCATTTGTTTGGCGATGAATTACACCATAATGACGGGTATACATGTGCGATATGAGTGTTGTGCCAGTGTATCCCCAGCCTTGTGTGATACAGTTGTCTCCCCAACATATGCATGTCACAGTGAATTTAAAAAACGTACTGTGACATGCGGTGTTCCTACCTTTGAGTCTGGCAACTGAGGGGGCCTCATTGTCTCCATAGGTCTGTGGCAGCAGCAAAAGCAGATGTTGTCCAGTCGTGTCCAGTCAAAAACGGAGGTGGAATTCGGGAAAAAAGGTGAGTTTTCACCCCTTCCTCCTCATTCCCCAATTCAACAACTAAGACATGGAGGTTGGACTGCCTCTTTTTCTGAGGCGGGGAGGCACATCCAAATCTGCATGGCAGGAAGGGTGGCTTGGGTCCTGGCTGCAGCCACTTTTCCCTATCCCGCTGTCGACGCAGGCAGTGTTTTTTTGGCAGAGACGGCGGTTGGTATGCAGGTATTCATCCATGGGACCACCAACATCTAAATATGGTCGGTGGATCGTCACAGTGGCGGATGGGATTTCATTTGAAAACTCGTCAGCTGGACCATTACTGCCACATCTATATCAGCTCCGTAGTACTCAGACCTAATGGGGTTACACAAGAAATGGAAAAGCTACCACTGTTACAAGACCTGTTCTCCATGGAAACCGAAAGGGTTTTTCACAGAGAACCAAATGGATTGAGTCTAGCCAAATGGCTCGTGAAGGCATAGAATTTGATCAATCATTTAGAACTACTGGAAAAGTCAATGGCAGTCCTCAGAGAAGCAAGAAAATAAACGACTAGAAAATATTACACTGCAAACTTGTAAAAATTGACATTGGTGCCAAAGAAACAGTCTGCTTCCAAACAAACCATGTGAAACTACAGGAATCAGATACATAACACATCTGTTAGAAGAAGGCCTAACTAATGCTTCTCTCAAAGTACATCCCACAGCAATAGTAGCCTATACAAGGACTACATAGGGAGATGTTTGTTCACTGCACCAATAATCAAAAGATTTCTAGAAGGGGCTAAAAACACCACCTAGGAGTGCACCAGCACCCACATGGAATCTCAATGTGGGACTCACACTGTTGATGAAGGAACCATTCGAACCAATCTATAAAGCAACTGTAAAGTTGATTATGCTAAGAACAGCATTTTTAACAGCCAAGACTTCACTACGCAGAGTAAGTGAACTGAAGGCACTCACCAAACAGGAACCGTACATACAAATACACAAAGATGTGGTAGTCATGAGAACTAACTCACAATTTCTTCCAAAGGTCATATCACAATTTCAAATAAATCAAGAAATTAAAATGCCAAGCTTTTTCAAAATCCAAGGACTCAAGCAGAGAAAGCTGTACATATTCTGGATGCCCACAGAGTAATAATGTATTACATAGAAAAAACAAAGACCATCAGGAAAGGAAAACAACTTTTCGTATTATTTGTAAATAACAATACAGGAGAACCAGTTACAAAGAATGCCATCTCAAGATGGATAACAGAGACAATTGAAATGTGTCACAAGAAATCTGGCATTCAACTCGACGGACAACCAAGAGCACAGTTAACAAGGTAGAAAGGAGCAACAGTAGCTTTTTCTAGCTAATGTTGCACAGGATGACATTTGCATGGTGGCCCCATGGTCATCAATACACACGTTCACAAAACACTATTGCATTAATGTTCAAGTAAACAGAGAAGCACAGGCGGGGCAAGGTATTGTGAAACATCTGTTTACAAGCTCAACCTAGTCTTCAACTCAACCACCACAATAAATAAAACCAAATCATTATACAATATGTGAATCCAGAAAAGATTCATGCTACAAAATGAAATGGTTACCTGCTGGTAGGAGTAGTTTTGCGGCTTGAAGAATTTTCTGGATTCACAGGCAATCCACCGGCCTCCCCATGAAATGATGCAACACAGGTAAACAGAGGACAGTCATTGTTAGACATTTGGTCTGTATCTGGCAGAGGTATACACCCTTGACCAAGTAGGGACCACAGTCCTAGTCAGGGTAAGTCACAACACAATCCAAATTAACCTGTGCTTACCATCTGGTAGCTTGTCACAGGCAGGCAGGCTTAACTTAGAAGGCAATGTGTAAAGTATTTGTGCAATAACTCATACAGTAACACATTGAAAACACCACAAAACGTACTCCACACATGTTTAGGAAAATAGTTAATATTTATCTGAACAAAAATCCAATATGCACAAGCCAAGATTTCACTTTTTAAATGTTTAAATGAGTCTCAATTCTTAAGAATCAGTGGTTGTATCCTTTTGACACACAGTACCTGAGATGCATAAAAAATTACAATGCACATGGGGCCCCAAACTAGGAAATGTGCTGAAAAATATTGTGCTGCATCAGATTTTCCAGCACGACAGAGATGATGCGTGTTTCTTTCCACGCTGCAGGGTAATGCGCCGATTTCCAAGAGTGCAACCTTGGTTCCTCACTGTGATGCAGGGATATTTTTACCCCCCGGGATGATGTGTTGAAAATCCATGACGCACTGGTAAAAAGGAGAAGGAGCTTCATTGATCTGGTATGCAGTTCAGCGATTTTTCAGCCACAAGGCAGGCGCTGCGTTGATTTCTGCTGGCATTGGGTCGATTTCTGCAGGCGTTGGGTTCATTTTCTACCACACGGGGATTTTCTTCTCTTTGATGAAGTCTTTGTGGTTCAGAGACTTCAGAACAGGAAGCAAGCTCAATCCAAGCCATTGGAGAGCACTTGTGGGGAAGGCAGAGTCCTTCCAGCAGAGTCAGGTGCCAGCAGGCAGCAGGGCACCAGCCCTTTTCAGCAAAGCAGTCCACATGAGTCCTTTTGGCAGCCAGGCAGTCCCTCCGACAGGGCTCAGGTTTAGGTCCAGAAGTATTTGATTTGGAGGCATCAGAGACCCAGTATATGTACCCAAAAGTGCCTTTGAGGTGGGGAAAACTTCAAAAAGTAGTTTTGAAGTGCACACGTTCCCCTTTCACCCAGCCTCGTCTGCCAGGATCCTTGTGGAGGTTATCAGTCCTTTGTGTGAGGGCTGGCAACTGGCCTTTGAAGTGTAAGAGAGAGCACCTCCACCCTTCGTGCCCAGGGAAACTCATTTGAATGTATATGAATGCAGATGCAGCTGGGTTTCCTGTGTTTATGGCTTGTCTGGGTGGAATGCAGAAGGGGAACTGTCAACCAGCACAGCCTATACATGGATTGGAGACTTACTGTAAGGCACAGATGTCAGTAAGTGCAGAAAAATGCCCACTTTCTAAAAGTGGAATTTTTAAAATAGCAATATTAAATCCAACTTCACCAGTAAGTAGGACTTTCTATTACCATTCTGGCCATACTAAACATGGCAGGGCTACTCCTTTCAGATCAGAATATACCACTTAAAAGTATATAAGGGTAGTTCTAGAGTCACGCTTGCCTGGCTGATAAAGGGTGATAGCCTGAAACCGGTCCCAGGATGCTTGTTTCTGATCCAGGGAGGCCCTAGCCTGGCAGTTCACGCTGCACTGTTCCCATGGGGAAGATGATCAAGACTGATCTGCATATGGTTGGGTCCAAACTGGAATGGCATAGCAAGCAAAAAAGTGATGGATTTAACCCAGATCTGTGACTGGGGGTGAATGTTTGATTTGTTCTGCTATACATCCATCATCTGTTGTTTTTGCAAACCCTCTAGTAGCATTTAATTCACAGTCTCCTGGGTGCTTCTAGTGCACTGTACTAGAGACATGCAAGTAAATTGAATATGCCAGTTGGGTAGAAGCCAATATTACCATGTTTAGGGACGAGGGCTCAAGCACTTTAGCACTGGTCAGCAGTGGTACAGTGTGCAGAGTCCTAAAACTAGCAAACACAGGATTAGAAAAATGGAGGGCGGCAGGCAGAATGTTGGAGGATGACTGCCCTAAGACTGTCAGGTCTAACAGTCATTTACAGCACCAACAGGAAGCGCACAAAAAAAATAACAGAATCTTACAGTGGTGACCAAAAGTCTGACTTCAGAAGAGGATGGAAAAAGCAACAAATGGTGGGGAGGGGACCATCGATGCCCAGCAACAAAATAAAAAAATGAAAAAGAAGAGAAAATTCCAGACCCAACCACTAGATGGCGGAATAATGCACAGCATGTGAATCCAGAAAATGGTTCAAGCTGCAAAACTACTCCTACCAGTAAATAACCATTTTGTTTCCTTATGAATAATTGGTCTCAGTCTTTAACTAAAATGTCTTGGGTAATCATTTTGAAATAGGGCTACACATTGAGTGTGTATAGAAGGAGCCAGCAACGATGACAAAGAAAAGACAAAGATGTAATACTGAGGTGAAAGAGTTGGAGGACTTAAATGCCCATGTTTATAATGAGATGAAGGCTGTGGAGCAATCAAGATGCAAGGAATTCAGTTGATGGAAACTGTGATAAATTTAGATAATTGAGATTTTAATGGTTGATTCATTAATCAGAGTGGGTAAAGCAAGAGTAGATTTTGATTTATTGAAAATGTGTGTTAAAAATGTAGAACATTTCTGCGCTAAAACTAAATCACTGCACTTTGTAGAACAGAATTTTTCTGTGCTTTGTAAAATAGACCCAAAACTAGGCATCTCCATTTTGAATTTGTCACAGACACATTTTCATTGCACATTCTGGAATTGTACTCGGCAGAATGTGCATGGATACTTTGTATTGAGACACTCTTCTTGAAGTGCGTTGGAGGAAATCATCTTGTAAATTTGCATCATTCCAAGGTCTCCTCCTGCTCGCACACTGTGAATCCATTCATTTTATGAGTCTGTTATTGGACAGTTCCTGTAAGATATTGGGCAGATTCTTAGTCTCCAGGCTGAAAAATTGGCAATAGGAAAAACAGATTCAGGGTGCCGTACAGTTTTTGCCGTGGATTGAGCACTGTGGAGCAGTGCATCAACCTTCTGCTTATAACATGGAAGTATGTTAAGGCCAAGAGAGACCTATTCATCTAGCTTTTATGGATCTCCTTTTACCTCAGCATGGTAAATCTACAATAAACTCAGGCACATTGTGGAAGGGGCAGGGTTTGATCAAGTCCTGTTTGATTTGCTATGTCAGATGCACTGGGACACATTGGCTAGAATCTGATATAGGGCAAATGGGGAACTTCTCCCTCAAGTTAGATGTACAATGGGACTGTATCAGGGCTGGGGGATTGTCCCTTTCTTTTTTAATTTATATTAATGGTCTGGACAAACATTTGCGTTTGCTGGGGAGGATTTGCTGCAATTGGGGAACCTCACGGTCCTGGTCTTGCTGTATGCAAACGATGCGGTCTTAATCTCCAGAACCGCGAACGGTCTTCAAATACATTTGGATTTACTCAACTCATTTATGAGTGACTTGGGCCTTAAAACAAACCATAGTTAGTCCTTTATTATGAAATTAATGCCAAAAACACCAAAACAAAAAATTCCAACTAGGTGGTGTGGAAATAGCTAAGGTGGAAATCTTTACATATCTGGGGATTCCATTTGATTCAAACTTGGGCTGGGGATTCTTACATAGATCAAGAGTCCATCAGTTTCAGAGATCTGTTGAGTCTGTTTGTAGTTTTGCGAGAAGGCTGGGTCACAAATCAGTAAGAGACGTTGTCACTATTTACAGCAGTTAGGGTGTTGCAATGACGAGTTACGGCACTGGTACTTGGGGGTTATAAGGATGCAGAGCCACTTATACAAAGTGAAAAATAAGTTTCTGCATAGATTGTTGGCTGTTCCTCATTCCTCCCCTACTTTATTCTGCCAATCTAGTCAGTTATGGACTTTCTAGAACATAAAATGAAACTTACACCTCTCTTACTCTGGTTAAAGGTCTGGGAGCCACAAGAAGCAAGCTTTTCAAGGGAGATTATTCAAAATAGCCCTTCCCTTGAAAATACTTTATTCATTCTTTTGCTAAGGTATGTTAAATCAGAGATTTTCTCCAACCCAGATAAAGTAAAAGCTGGCTCTAAGGGTCTGGTGATAAATATTTTTCTTCATTGGAGAGTGGAGAGCCGTGAGAGGGAATTGCACGGTTTGCGGTCAGCCTTTAATTGTGGCCATGTTAAAACATCATCAGGACTTGAGTATAATTTGTTCATCATTTGTAACACTGAGTATAGATTTGATCTTACTAGACTTTTTTTTATGTTATTCTTTTTTAGTGGAATTTCTGGTGAAGGAAGCTTGGTCTTTTAATACTCCTAGGTGTCCTTGTAACCATGTTTCTAAAGAAAGTACAGTGCACTTTATGCTTTTTTTGCAGATTGTATTCATCTCATCAGAAGCACTTCTTGGTCCCGATTTCTCGTAATGTAAATATCAGACGATATACAGTAGTTCTTTGTATATTTGCAGAAATTAGGTACTTTCCATACCTGTTTAGCAGTGATAAAATTAATTCTGGCTACAAGGAAGAGGTTATGTTACTAGATTTGTACTGCCACAGCTGATGAACATTAGGTCCGAATTGGGCAAATTAATATTCATTTAGGGGATATTGGTAGGATGCTGGCAATAGTTGTTTTAAAATTCTGTATTGTTATTCATTTACTTTTTTACACCTTATGTCATCAGTGGCTACGATGAGTGCTGCTTCGGTGATGTGGAAAACTACTCCTTATCCTACAATCTGTTGTTTAGACGGAAAAGTCCAACTAATGGTGATGGATGTATACCCGTGCCCTGAGTGCCCCAACTATAATTATGTCTGGATCCCTAATGCGGATTTTAGTTGTCATGGGCAATCACAGATCATGCATGTGTGCCCTTATGTACCCCTGTCTCACGGATTGCCTTTTTTTGGACAGGAAGGGGTACACAAACGCTACCCTCATAGTGGTGAAAGGCAATTTCCTTTGCTACGAGTTAAGTACCATAAACATGCTGGCAGCAGCATTCTGTGTAGTTATCAGTAGGAATGATCAGGGCCTTTTTACCTGTTTTGGGCTCACTTGCATAGAATTCTGCAGCTCTGTGCTTAACTCACCTTTGGCCTACATCAGTTTGGTGTGTAGCGGTGTGCAGTGCATGTGTGAAATACATGTGCTCGGTGTGTGTGCACCTGTGAGTGGTACAGTATAGGGATAATACAGTGCTGTACAGTTTGTATATCTCATATACATCCACAAAGTGAATGTGTGCCTGTGAATGGTACAGTACATAAAAGATGTAGTGCTTTGTGGTGCATTTATGCTATATGCATGTGCCTGGTGAATGTGTGTCTGTAAATGGTTCTAAACATGGAAGACTCTGGTTTCCATTTTGGGAGGCCCAGGACTGACTGGAGGAACTTGAGGAGAGGAGCTGGAGGATGTCGGAGAACTGAGTTTAGGTGCTTTGGATACAGGTGTGGCAATGACCATTTATACACACTAGTACAATATGTCCAGTTTTAATGCACAGAGTTGTACCATGTCCATAGATCTGATGAGGGTTGTATGCAGGGAAAGAGGGTGGAGGATTTCTAGAAGTAGACAGAACGGTCCTTGCTAACTTTATTAGCGACCAGTTTCAGACACTGTGGAAAGGGATAAGGGTGTATTTGACTCTGTGGTGAGGGCAACCATGGTAGGAACCCAGAAAGTGAGTGCTGTGAAGGCAGTCTCTGGGATCCCTTTAGGTCAGCTCAATCCCAGACCCATGCAGTGTGTGCCCCCTAATGCATTTTTCACAGTTTCACTAAGATACTCCCCAGTTTTAGTTTCTTGAATACCCCAGGTGTGTACACCACCTCGAATTTCTAGGTTACCACTGTCACCAACTCCAAGAGTAAACCCTTTTCGGTGGTTTGAGTCTGGCAGAGACCCTCAGCTTGCAGCTGTCAATTCAGAAAGCTAAGGCTGAAGAAGAAGAGGAGGCCAGAGAGTTTGAGAATGAGAAGTTAAGACTAGCCCTCCACGACAAAGAGGAGAAGAGATGGGAGAGACAGGAGGAATGGGCCCTAGAAGTGAAATTGCAAAAGAGAAACGAGAACCTGAGGGAAAGATAGGAAAAACATAGCGAGTTGGAGGAGAAACTGAAGGAAAACGAAAGAGAGCTGGAGATGAAAAAGGTAACCTTTGAGAGTAAAACTTAGGAGGCAATAATTGCAACTACATCTGGGATAAGTGACTCAGCATCCAGTTCAGGCCAAATTGTGGAAAAGGTTCAAAGAGATCTTGTACATACTTATTTGGAAGATCAGGACATCTTGGAATGGTTTGTGAGCTTTGAGGTCACTTGTAAGGAGCAGGCCTTAAATGAGGTGTCTAAGCATCTGCCTTAATGAGGCGAATGACAGTGGATGGGCAGCCATCATTGGAAGGATAACTGTGAAAGACGCGATGGTCTACAAGTGAATGAAGGAAGCTCTGATTAGATGCTTTGGACTGAAGCTAGTTCAGTACCATCAGAGATTCCGGGACAGCAAGAGAGTGGATGGTGTTTTGTTTGAGTCTTGTATTGATTGTGTACTGCATAATTGGAATGAGTGGAAGAGAGGGATGGAGACTAAGGTTTTTCGGTCCATTAACCAGTTGATGGTGACGGTGTGACTCACGGAATTGTACTCAACCCCATTTAAGCAGTACCTGTCTGATTCAACACAGCAAGATTCAGAGAAACTTGCAGTGTTGGTTTACAAGTGTTTAGCTAGGCGGGTTCATGAATGGATCGAACAGCACAGTTCTAAACCAAAGGGGGAGAGGAACTCTCCATAGACTGATTTGAGACCAGAGGTTAAGGGCCAGGGAAACTCCCATGGGACTAGGGGAGGGCCCAGAAAAAATGGGAATGCTCATGGTGTATTTGGGAAGGACCATCATGAGAAGGGAGGTCAAGGCAGTTCTCCCAAGTTCAAGGTAATGATGTTTTAAAAGTGCCACAGGGTGAGACACTTCAAGTGGGATTGTCAGACGAAAGACCTAGTAGCACACATGATAGCAATGTGGGTGAAGGGACCTGGGAGGGCATGGTTGCATTCAAACTGGTAGCTATGGAGATCTAGGAGAGGGACCCAGATGCTCTGAACACAACGGTTTGTGCAGAAAGTTAGTATTAATGGGAGAAAAGTGCCTGCCCTGAGGGACACTGGAGCCTTCTGCATTGTGGTGGAGAGGAAGTGTCTTTGTCTGAGGAGATACTCCCAGGAGATAATTTTTGTAGCTTGTGAGACTTCAGAAGGAAGCCCAGGAACAGGTCAACAAAGGAGTGACTGGGAAACACTAGGTTGGCTGGCAAGATGGCCTACTTTATAGTGAACTGGTGAATTCTGAGCCAGGAACTGGAGAGAGGATATTGGTTCCATTAATGCACAGGAATTTCTTGTTGTCAGTGGCCCATGAAGTGCCCCTAGCAGCACACCTAGGGATTACAAAAACCCAGTAAAGGTTGGACCCTCTCTTCTACTGGCCAGGGATGCGCAGAGACACAAAGAGATTCTATTGAGCCTGTCTTCCTTGCAAGAAGAGTGATTGTAGTTGTTCCATTTGAGCAGGTGGGAATAGTCGTACTTGGTCCTTTTGGTCCCCTCACAGTCAGGCAACAGGTATATCTTGGTTGTTGTGGATCATGCTCTGAGCATCGTGACTGCAAGAGCTCTCATGGGGATATTTTCTGGGGCCAGATTTCCAAGGACAGTAATTTCTATATGGGGAATCAATTTAATCTCCTCTCATATAAGAAATATGTGGGAGCAGGCTGGTGTGACATACCTCTTCTCCATGGCTTACCACCCACAAACCAATGGTTTTGTGGAGCAGTTTTACGAGACATTGAAGGTCATGATGGTATCTCTGCCAAACAATCTCAAAAGGAAAATGGATCTTCTCCTGCCTTGTTCGCCTATTGAGAGATGCTACAGACAGGTGTACGGTTCAGTCCCTTTGAGCTTCTGTATGGACATCCAATGCAGGGTTCACTCACCTTTGTCAGAGAAGGGTGGGAAGGAACCTCAGAGTCCACACAAAGGATTTGGTGGACTGTGTGATTGGCCTTAAGAAGTTGATGGCACAATATTTGCGTCAGGCAAAGGAAAACCATCAGGCCAGCCAAAGCAGATGAATGAGTTGTACGACCAGAAAGCTAGTCTGACTAACAGGAAGGTCAGGAGAAATTGATGCTAATACCTATTTGTCCCAGTGCTTTTGAGGACAAATTATGTGGGCCATAGAAGGTAGTTCAGAAGATTTCTGAGGTTAACAACGTGGTGGTCATAGGCGCCACAAGGGAACCCATGAAGGTGTTCTATGTGAACAGGCTTAAGCCTTACCTCTGCAGGAATTGCACAGTGATTGTCATGGCTATGGCAGAGGAATATGAGGAAGACCTTTAGTGTCTTCCTGACTTGTCGCATAATGACATGAAGGACAGAATTGTGGAATGGGTTCTGCTAGCTACCGGGTTAACACCTTATCAGCAGAGAAATGTACAAAGGCATTGAGATGGGTTGCTAACCTCTTCTAGCCAACTCCAATATTGGCACAAGTCTGTGTGCATGAAGTAGACACAGGAGACAGTCAGTCAGTGAGGGGCTAAATGTACAGAATGTCTGACAAGGTTCATGGATTCAATAAGGTGGAAGTTGCCAAATTGGTGGACCTGGGAATCATTGAGAGATGCTGTAGACCGTGGTCTAGTCCTGTAGTGCCAGTATCAGAGCAGGGGTCTGCTGACTTGTGATTTGTGTGGACTACTGTGCCCTCAATTAGGTAATCAAGACTGATGCCCATCCATTTCCAAGAACAGATACGCTTGTGGATTGGTTAGATACTACCAAGTATTTGAGCACCTTGGATCTGAACGGTTGGTGCTGGCAGATTGCTTTGGCACCAAATGCCTTAGAGAAAAGGGCATTTTCTATGCCATAGTGGCTATATCAGTTCGAGGTGATGCCCTTTTGGGTTGATGAATGCTTCTGTTACTTTTTAGCACCTGGCTAACAGTGTTCTTGCAGGGCTGGAAGTGTTCTGTGTAACGTACCTGGATGACTTGTAGTGTTCAGCAATTCATGACAGGAATATCCCAAACAGCTAGAGCTGGTGTTAGCTAGTATGCAGATGTGGCAGTGCTCTGTAGGGTACCGTGGGCATGAGTTGGGGAACAGGAGGATTTGCATGTTGGATGTCAAGATTCAGATTGTGATGAAGTGAGAAGTGCATACTGCCTAGACTCAAGTGAGGGCCTTTTTAAGACTCACCATGTAATACAGCAACTTTGTGGCAAACTGTGTCAGTATAGCTGCTCCATTTACTGTTCATTAAGCAGCCTACCAAAGTGATGTGATCTGAGGAGCTTCAGAAAGCATTTGAAGAACTGAAAAAGGCAGCATGTGCTGCAACTGTTCTGAAAGCAGCTGACTACACTCAGCCTTTTATTGTACAAATGGATTCCTCTGACAAGTTGGAGTGGCGTTTCTCAACTGGATGAAAAAGGTAGAGAGTGCTTGGTAGCTTTATCAGTAGGAGGTTGCAACCCAAGAACAGAGCTAGGCAACTATTGAGAAGGAGTGCTTTGCCATAGCGTGGGCCTTGCATAAGTTCTGGCCTTACTTGCTTTCTACTCAGTTTGTACTGCAAACGGGTCATAACCCACTGAAACAGTTGATGGCTGTGAAGGGATAGAATCCCAGGTTGTTGAAATGATCTGTTTCTTTGCAAGGATTAGACGCTGTACTGGAGGTCAGAGCTGGATTGAGCCATGGAATGCTAATGGAATTTCAAGTCAGTTTTACCTTTCTGACCACCCAACCTCTCCAGGTTCTGCAGTTTAGGAGTTGGTCCAGGGTGTTCTGATCTGGAGGAGTGTGTGTTTGGATGGAAAAGTTCCTTGCATGGTAATGAACTAGTACATCTGCCCTGAATGCTCCAGCTATAATATCTGAATCGCTAATGCTGATTTTTTTTGTCAATGGCAAGCATGGATCATGAGTGTGTGCCATGACAGTCCTGTGTTGACACCTGACAGAAATTGGTGTGGTAGTAGCCCAAACCTTTTGCCTTGTAATGATATGTTAGCTTAGCTTGTATAGCTCGACGACTCACTCCTGAAAGAGCATCCCAGCACTGATACAGCGGTTCTAAGGTAAGGTAGCATTTGGTCTTTAGAAAAGCCATGTTTTCAGCATTTTTTTTATTTTTTTATTTCCAAGGCTGTTCCAAAGATGGGGAGCAATTTAGGAAAACAAACTACCCCCTTACCTGTTTGTTCATGTATGCCGTGGATTCAGGAAAGCTTTATCAATAGACCTAAAGTTTCTACCTTGATGATACCAAATAAGTCTTGTACAAGATGTGCGGGCCATTCCTGAAAGGTGTTTTATGAGCAAGACATAATAATTTAAATAGACTATGCTTTCCTACTTATAGTCAATATAGTGCTCTTAAGGTGAGTATAGAAGGCGAGCCAGGCGGGAGTTTGCAGACCAACTGCGTAGTAGTATTTTGTGCCACCTGTAGATTGGAGAGGAGGGTCTAATGTGCTGCTTCCCAACGTGCATTCCCATAGTCAAGTTGACTGGTGATGAGGGCCTGGACCAACCTTTTCCTGGAACTAATTGAGGGCCACTGAAACACTTTTTTGAGCAGTCGCAAGGTGCTGAAGTGGGTACCATAAATAGAAATCACCTGTTCCTTCATAAATAGCTTATTGTCAACCACAAAGCCAACGTTTTTTACCACTCCTTTGGAGCAGGATGTCTGACCAAGTTCTTTTGGCCATTAGTCTGCTGACCAAAGTTCCTGTGCTTTCCCAAACAGGAGGATTTCTGTCATTCCTCCATTTATTTGTAAACAACTCCAACTCATCCAGGCTACTACTTTCCTCATACAAACAATGAATCTAGCTTTGGAGGCTGCTAGATCATGTCCAGTTGAGATCACCAATTGCGTGTTATCTGCGTAAAATATAATTTCAATCCCACATAATTTGACAATCTTCTCAAACAGGGCCATATAAATATTAAAAGAGGCAAGAGTCTGCATAGATTCATTCCAGAGGTACCTCCTTACTATTTATGACTGTCTTAGATTTGAAAGGCTGGATCGAGACCACATGGGTTCTGTCAGCCAGAAAGTCCATGAACTATCATAGGGCATTCGCATATACGCTTATCTCATACAGTCCCTGAATGAGGATGGAATGGGAGACTGTATCAAAGGCAGCTGACAAGTCTAGTAATACCAGCATCACCGGTGTTCCTCTGTCCAGCAATATATTAATAGAATCAAAAACTGCCAGAAGGGCAGTCGCCATGTTGTGTGCTGTTTTAAAACCCTATTGTAAGGTGTTCAGTATGCAGTTGTCCCCTAATTATTTTGAGAGTTGTTTATTAATTAATCTTTCGAAAACCTTACCAAGAAGAGGAAGAAGTGAAACTGGCCTACAGTTTGCATACTCATTTGGATCAGTGTTACCTTTTTTTAAGATAGGGGAGACTCATGCTGACTTTCATGCTTTTAGTACTTTTGCTGAATTCAGGGATAAAATAAATAATTATATAATGTAAAGGATTAACAGAGAAAACAAAGAGGATATGTATAGCAGGCAGAAATCTAGTGGTGACCCGGATTTAACCTTCCCCCAGAGTTTTCCACACCTATTCCTGTGAGATTACATCCCACCTTCCCAGCTTGGCTGGGGCATTGGGTGGCAATACATTATAATTTACTGATTTATTAAGACTCACCCCATGTATTATGGAAAGCTTATCCCCAAAGTAGCTAGTGAGCGACTCGCATTGCTCTTGAAAGGCAGGTATTACTAGCCTATGGGCTACAGTCTTTGTGAATTCATATAACACTTTAAATAACTACCTCAAAAAATTGCCTGATTGTTGACTCCATAAGATGATATGGCTTCTGCAAGCCTCCCTAATCTGCCTATTGTACTCTGAAAGAACGACTTTATATACATCTCTATCCTGAGGGGGTGTAGTTCTATGTCACCTCTTTACCAGTCTTTTACAATTCTTTTTTGCCCCTCAGCTCTACTGTATAGCAGGGCACGTTTTGTATAGTAAGTCTGCTATTGGAGGCTTTGGAAGGAGTAACAAAATAAAACACTTTAACATGGGAATTGTGGTAGCTGGCAAGTCCCTCATTGATGTTGGGTTTATGTATATCTGAAGGTTGGAAGATTGCCTGAAAGTTCATAAGATTTACCTTTCTCCAAGGTCTCATCAATCTTATGCTTGCTGTTTTTTGATGACCCTTAATGTGCGACCTTGATAACCCAAAGCTAATTGAACAGTGGTCAGTCCAAATTAAAGTCTTAGGGATGTCCGTTATCATTTGCTTTGAATTAGTTAAAAGTAAATCCAAGTTATGGCCTGCTATGTGTTGTGGTACCCCTAACATTTCCAAAGAAGCATGTACTTGACTCACCTCTTGACTCACCTCAGCGACCGATACATACTCCCCATGATGGTTAAAAACACCTAATAGAAGCTCATTTTCAGTCGTAAGAATGTACGGCGCCAAGCGTTCAACTTGCTTAAGGCTGCAAACTTTCTTAGGACCTGGCAGTGGTAGACTAATGCTCCTTTCCATGATTCATAAGTTGGAGTACCCATCGTGAACACACACATCTCTAAACGCTCTGAAAGGTGCATATCAATGATTGAACCTTCAGAGGTTTAGAGAAAGCGATAGCTACTCTGCCTCTTCTGTATTCAATCTGACCACCTTATATTTTTCTGGTTAGGTGATGGGAATAATTAGAAGGGCCCAGGCATGAAGCCATATTTCTGTAATGACACAAATGTCAGGATTTGGGGAGGACAACAAGTCCTATCGCTCTAATACATGTTTGGGAATAGCTCTAGCTTTGCAATAAAGCCCTAAAATGTGTTAGTAATTTCCATTAAGAGCCTGCTTCTGTACAGACTCTATTAGTAATTTCTCCTCTGGCTCAGCCCTATAAGCAGTACAATTTCAAACACACTTATAGCTGTCAATCTCATTGTGTTTCATTCCTGCACAAGAAGAGCCACAACTATAGTAGGAAAACGGACCCTCCAAGGAGAAGGAAGTGTGATTAATACATTGTTTAGTTGTAACCCCTTCAGAGCCATCATTCCGCCCAATCCTGCATAGCCCCTCACCTGTATGGAGCTACCTAGTCCTGGGACTGGCAAAAAAAAGTTGCATTGGTTGTGAAGACTGGCAGCATTCGGGCATGGATCGACACAGACAAGCTTGTCTTAGGCGCTCCTTTGGCTAACAATTGGTGCATCCACTGCGCATCGTTTCTTCCAGGTGGCTTAAGGAGTCCCTGCTAACTTCTACCAAGCAGTGTAACACTAGACCTCTGACTGCACCAAAATGGCAGCCATAACTTTTCCCCGTAGAGTAATTGCTGCTCTTGCTCTCTCTGCATACCTGGTAAAAGCAGGGGTGGATCAGAGAGTGGAGCCAGTCAAGAGAAATAGCATTGAGGATTATATAATAATAGCCCCTTACACTGTCCCTGTTCCAGGTTTTAAACTATACCCTACAACTCCCTCCATAAAGGTTCCACTAAGATTCCAAAAGCACAATTCCTAATGCACAGTAAAATCACAGCAAATTCAAAATGTCATCAATTATCTTGTTAAAAATACTTAAAAAGTGCTGCTGCTTCTCTTTCTAGGATTACTTTCCCTCTTACGGTTCCTTCTTCTTCCCTCCTGTTTGCTGAGAGTTGTTTTGGTGGCTTTAGGACTCTGTGCACTTTAACACTTCTAAATAGTGCTTCTGCTCATCCTTTAAGACTTGATTACATTTACATACATCTAATAAAGTCTAATTTTAAGTCGCAATTCTAAAAATGACACTTTTAGAAAGTTGGCATTTTCTTGTCCCTGCCATTTTGTGCAAAAAGCGAAAGGGGAGGGGGAGTAGGTGTTGAGAGGATATGCCATCCTACCAGGGTGGGGGGGATGGGTGGAGGCAGAGCTGTTCCCTGCCCTGCCCACTTACATTTCAAGGGGTGCCTCAAGCACACTAACAAAGGAACTTGATACTAGCCTTTTGTCATTCTAGACCACTTGGAGCCTGGGCTAGGAAGGACATTTCCAGAACCAGATGTGGTGGAAGTCTAGAAGTTTCCCCCACTTCAAAGGTTGGCACAAGGTATAAAGATTGGACCCTCAGACTCTTCGGTACACGTCTGAACCTGGGGAGGACCCCCAGAAGCGTGTGGAATACATGTGCTGGGTGTATGTGAGTGGTACAATACAGGGCTGACTGGGGGAATATGAGACGAGAAGGTAGAGGAATACCCCCCAGAGAGATGTATGTATGGAAGAGAGAGCCAGGCTCTTCCATACAAATCAAATGGAGCTCTTTTATTCGGAGAGAGGTCACTGGGATGGGGGGCCGGGAATATCTCTGGAAGGAGATAGGGCTGGCCAGAGAAGCTGCAGATTTAGGGAAGTAAGTTTTCTATTGTTCCCTACTAAATGTTGTTCTCAAGGTCATCTCACATTCTTCCCAGGAGAAGAGCTAGGAACCTGCTTGTTAGTGACTAACATGAGTTTCTTTTAATCCACCTATTTCATGTCAGTGTGGTGCATTATTGGAAACCTATAAAAGAACACCAACATTTAAATGAATGTTCCATTATGTGTTTCAATAGCTCAGATGACAAAGCTCTAGTCCGTTTGCATTACGAACTTCACTTAGAATATTTTTGATGTTCGCTCTACATTTGCTTTAAGTATATATTGGACTTCAGTGAGTTCTTCAAGTGTTTAATTTTTTTCTTCGTCACAGTGATCCTCTACTCATATGTATAAAAGTAAAATATAATTTCATTAGTTGCCGGCTCTTTATTCTGATGTCATGTTAAAAAGGTCATTCAATGTTTAGACAGTAATGGAATAAGTCTTGTATTAACAGTCTTTCGCACTGCTGGGAATGTATAGAAAACATCCTAGATGGAAAACAGTTGTTATAGGTGACCAACTTTTTTTTAAGACAGCAACTTTATCACTTAGTAGTGGGGTATGTGCACTAGTTGTTTTATTTTCATTTTGGAGGTAATTTCTTTACTTGCTTGTTTTTGTTTTCCTTTTTCAACCCAGATGCAGTTCCAGGCCGAGAGTCGTTCTGGAGGCTGTTCACACTACCAAAGATTCTGTTTATTTGCCTTCTTATAACCTCAATGAGCTCATGCATGGGCTTTCTGGATCCAACTGTGTCCCTTTTTGTCACAGAAAAGGTAAGCCGCAAACTGCCTGCAACCCTATTTGTCTATGTGCCTTCTGCACTCACAAGACCATTTTGCTGTTTCCGGGGCTCCTGTACAAGCCTAGTCATGTGGTGCTAAGCCTCCCCAGAACTCGCAAGAATGATAGCTGTATACTTTAGCTCCGTGCCTTCTTAATTCTAAGGAGACTAACCACAAGCACCAAATAGGTCTTTCAGTGACTTTTAACATTCCAAGTTGATTTGGAGTTGATTAGCGTTACCCTGCTCTGGCTTTTTTGGAATGTTCCACCTTTTGATTGCTATTGTAGGGTGCTCACATTTACAATGAAAAAACTCCCTGAGTGAGTCTGTTCAGTAATTCCATTTCCTAGTGGCCCCTTACCACCACCTCTGTACTCTTGTGTTGTTTTGGCATTTCAAGGTTCAAAGTTTATTTAAGTGCGTAGTTGATAAAAAACAATGCATCATACATACATTTTAAGATACATTCATTTTAAGAAACTCCCCATTCCAGTCTAAAAATGTACTTTTTGGTATGTACGTGCATTCCAGCATCTCTAACCGTACGTTTCCTAGTGTATATTACATGGGAAAGATAGTGTTGTTTAATGTCTGTTGCTGGCATTGACCTCCTATTTAACCCCTTCTGTGCCGCGGACGTAGTGGTTACGTCCTGCGGCACAGTGCTGCTGTGCCGAGGACGTAACCACTACGTCCTCGGCACACAGCCCAGAGGGAGCGCTCTCGCTCCCTCTGTGTGCTTCCCCCCACCCCCCCAAAGTCAGGGATGGAAGGGGAAGCCCTTCCCCTCCCACCCCCGACCCCCCCAACCCCTGCTGTGACGTCAGCGCGCGAGCGCGCGCTGATTAGTCACAGGGTCTCACCATTCGCCCCAGCGCGATTGAAAGAGAAATGCTTATGCATTTCTCTTTCAATCCCATGGGGGAGGCCCCGAGAGGCTTCAAAGGGAAGGAAATGTATTTCCTTCCCTTTGAAGTCTCTCACAGGGTTTTAAAAGCCGGATTGTTTGCAATCCGGCTTTTGAAACCCCACTAAACACCAGGGATTTTTTTTTTTTGAATGAAACTGTCAAAAGGGAGCGACCCCTTGGGCAAGGGTCGCTCCCAGAGGGGGCATTTTTTTAGGAAGGCCTTTTCTGCCCCCCCTGGGGGCAGATTTGCCTATTATTAGGCCGATCTGCCCCCAGGGGGGGCAGAAACCTCTAGGCACCAGGGAGCTTTTTTTTTCTTTCTTTTTTTTTGTGAAATTTTCTTTTTTTTTTAGGTGGGGAGCGACCTTAGGGGGCAATATATATTTAGGCCATTTCTGCCCCCCTTGGGGGCAGATTGGCCTATTTTGATGAGGCCAATCTGCCCCCAAGGGGGGCAGAAACCATTAGACACCAGGGAGTTTTTTTTTCCGCGAATTTTACGCAACGGGATCGACCCCTTGGGCAAGGGTCGCTCCCAGGGGGGGCATTCCCATTTTTTTGGGAAGGCCTTTTCTGCCCCCCCTGGGGGCAGATCGGCCTATTATTAGGCCGATCTGCCCCCAGGGGGGGGCAGAAACCTCTAGGCACCAGGGATCATTTCTTTTTTTTTTTCTTTTTGTTATGTTTTCTTTTTTTTTTTTTTAGGTGGGGAGCGACCCCTTAGGCAAGGGTCGCTCCCCTAGGGAACAAATTATATTTAGGCCATTTCTGCCCCCCTTGGGGGCAGATTGGCCTATTTTGATGAGGCCAATCTGCCCCCAAGGGGGGCAGAAACCATTAGACGCCAGGGAGGTTTTTTTTTTTTGCGTGAATTTCACGCAAGGGTCGCTCCCTGGGGGGGGGGGATTATTTTAGGCCATTTCTGCCCCCCTGGGGGGTAGATCAGCCTATTTTGATTCGGCTGATCTGCCCCCAAGGGGGGCAGAAACCACTAGGCACCAGGGATTTTTTTGTTTTTTTGTTTTACAAATGGGGAGCGACCCCTTGGACAAGGGTCGCTCCCCTGGAGGGGCAAAATGTATTTAGGCCATTTCTGCCCGCTTTGGGGGCAGATCGGCCGATTTTAGGTCAATCTGCCCCCAAGGGGGGCAGAAACCACTAGGCACCAGGGATCTTTTTTTTGCGCCGTCACGCAAGGGGAGCGACCTTGTAGGCAAGGGTCGCTCCCTGGGGGGGGGGGAGGAAGGGCGTCAAAATTATTTTAGGCCATCTCTGCCCCCCCTGGGGGCAGATCGGCCTATTGGTATAAGGCCGATCTACCCCCAGGGGGTTTTTTTAGAGATGGGGAGCGACCCATCAGACAAGGGTCGCTCCCCTGGGGGGCAAACTGTGTTTAGACCATTTCTGCCCCCCTTGGGGGCAGATTGGTCGATTTTAGGTCAATCTGCCCCCAAGGGGGCAGAAACCACTAGGCACCGGGGATTTGTTTTTTGGCGCCAATGTCACGCAGGGGGAGCGACCCCGTAGGCAAGGGTCGCTCCGGGGGGGGGGGGGGGGAGAAGGTTGGGGGGGCAAATTTATTTTAGGCCATTTCTGCCTCCCCTGGGGGCAGATCGGCCTATTATTAGGCCGATCTGCCCCCAGGCGGGGCAGAAACCTCTTGTTGCCAGGGCAATTTTTTTTTTTGTGTTTTTTTTTTTTTTGTATGTTTGTTTTTTTAGAGATGGGGAGCGACCCATCAGGCAAGGGTCGCTCCCCTGGGGGGCAAACTGTATTTAGACCATTTCTGCCCCCCTTGGGGGCAGATTAGTCGATTTTAGGTCAATCTGCCCCCAATGGGGCAGAAACCACTAGGCACCGGGAATTTGTTTTTTTGGCGCCAATGTCACGCAGGGGGAGCGACCCCATAGGCGAGGGTCGCTCCTGGTGGGTGGGTGTTGGGGATGCAAATTTATTTTAGGCCATTTCTGCCCCCCCTGGGGGCAGATCGGCCTATTAGGCCGATCTGCCCCCAGGGGGGGGGCAGAAACCTCTAGGCGCCAGGGCAATTTTTTTTTGTGTGTTTTTTTTTTTGTATGTTTGTTTTTTTAGAGATGGGGAGCGACCCATCAGACAAGGGTCGCTCCCCTGGGGGGCAAACTGTGTTTAGACCATTTCTGCCCCCCTTGGGGGCAGATTGGTTTATTTTAGGTCAATCTGCCCCCAAGGGGGCAGAAACCACTAGGCACGGGGGATTTGTTTTTTGGCGCCAATGTCACGCAGGGGGAGCGACCCCGTAGGCAAGGGTCGCTCCCGGGGGGGGGAGAAGGTTGGGGGAGCAAATTTATTTTAGGCCATTTCTGCCCCCCCTGGGGGCAGATCGGCCTATTATTAGGCCGATCTGCCCCCAGGGGGGGCAGAAACCTCTTGTTGCCAGGGCAATTTTTTTTTTTGTGTTTTTTTTTTTTTTGTATGTTTGTTTTTTTAGAGATGGGGAGCGACCCATCAGGCAAGGGTCGCTCTCCTGGGGGGCAAACTGTGTTTAGACCATTTCTGCCCCCCTTGGGGGCAGATTGGTCGATTTTAGGTCAATCTGCCCCCAAGGGGGCAGAAACCACTAGGCACCGGGGATTTGTTTTTTGGCGCCAATGTCACGCAGGGGGAGCGACCCCGTAGGCAAGGGTCGCTCCCGGGGGGGGGGGGGGGAGAAGGTTGGGGGGGCAAATTTATTTTAGGCCATTTCTGCCTCCCCTGGGGGCAGATCGGCCTATTATTAGGCCGATCTGCCCCCGGGGGGGCAGAAACCTCTTGTTGCCAGGGCAAATTTTTTTTTTGTGTTTTTTTTTTTTTGTATGTTTGTTTTTTTAGAGATGGGGAGCGACCCATCAGGCAAGGGTCGCTCCCCTGGGGGGCAAACTGTATTTAGACCATTTCTGCCCCCCTTGGGGGCAGATTGGTCGATTTTAGGTCAATCTGCCCCCAATGGGGCAGAAACCACTAGGCACCGGGGATTTGTTTTTTTGGCGCCAATGTCACGCAGGGGGAGCGACCCCATAGGCGAGGGTCGCTCCTGGTGGGTGGGGGTTGGGGATGCAAATTTATTTTAGGCCATTTCTGCCCCCCCTGGGGGCAGATCGGCCTATTAGGCCGATCTGCCACCAGGGGGGGGGCAGAAACCTCTAGGCGCCAGGGCAATTTTTTTTTGTGTGTTTTTTTTTTGTATGTTTGTTTTTTTAGAGATGGGGAGCGACCCATCAGACAAGGGTCGCTCCCCTGGGGGGCAAACTGTGTTTAGACCATTTCTGCCCCCCTTGGGGGCAGATTGGTCGATTTTAGGTCAATCTGCCCCCAAGGGGGCAGAAACCACTAGGCACCGGGGATTTGTTTTTTGGCGCCAATGTCACGCAGGGGGAGCGACCCCGTAGGCAAGGGTCGCTCCCGGGGGGGGGGAGAAGGTTGGCGGAGCAAATTTATTTTAGGCCATTTCTGCCCCCCCTGGGGGCAGATCGGCCTATTATTAGGCCGATCTGCCCCCAGGGGGGGCAGAAACCTCTTGTTGCCAGGGCAATTTTTTTTTGTGTGTTTTTTTTTTTTTTGTATGTTTGTTTTTTTAGAGATGGGGAGCGACCCATCAGGCAAGGGTCGCTCTCCTGGGGGGCAAACTGTATTTAGACCATTTCTGCCCCCCTTGGGGGCAGATTGGTCAATTTTAGGTCAATCTGCCCCAAGGGGGCAGAAACCACTAGGCACCGGGGATTCGTTTTTTGGCGCCAATGTCACGCAGGGGGAGCGACCCCGTAGGCGAATTTATTTTAGGGCATTTCCCCCCCCCCCCCCCGGGGCCGGCTGACCTAGAGGCCAAAATTCACAGGTAGGCACTTTGCAAAAAACACCTCTGTTTTCTGTGAAAAAATATGTTGTGTCCACATTGTGTTTTGGGCCATTTCCTTTCGTGGGCGCTAGGCCTACCCACACAAGTGAGGTACCATTTTTATGGAGAGACTTAGGGGAACGCTGGGTGGAAGGAAATTTGTGGCTCCTCTCAGATTCCAGAACTTCCTGTCACCGAAATGAGAGGAAAAAGTGTTTTTTGGCCAAATTTTGATGTTTGCAAAGGATTCTGGGTAACAGAACGTGGTCAGAGCCCCGCAAATCACCCCATCTTGGATTCCCCTAGGTCTCTAGTTTTCAAAAATGCACTGGTTTGCTAGGTTTCCCCAGGTGCCAGCTGAGCTAGAGGCCAAAATCCACAGGTAGGCATGGTTTTCTATTAAAAAATGTGATGTGTCCACATTGTGTTTTGGGCCATTTCCTGTCGCGAGCGCTAGGCCTACCCACACAAGTGAGGTATCATTTTTATCGGGAGACGTGGGGGAATGCTGGGTGGAAGGAAATTTGTGGCTCCTCTCAGATTCCAGAACTTTCGGCCACAGAAATGTGAGGAACATGTGTTTTTTTAGCCAACTTTTGAGTTTTGCAAAGGATTCTGGGTAACAGAACCTGGTCCGACCCACACAAATCACCCCATCTTGGATTCCCCTAGGTCTCTAGTTTTCAGAAATGCACAGGTTTGGTAGGTTTCCCTAGGTGGCGGCTGAGCTAGAGGCCAAAATCTACAGGTAGGCACTTTGCTAAAAACAGGTCTGTTTTCTGTGATGTGTCCACGTTGCGATTTGGGGCGTTTCCTGTCGCGGGCGCTAGGCCTACCCACACAAGTGAGGTATCATTTTTATTGGGAGACGTGGGGGAACGCTGGGTGGAAGGAAATTTGTGGCTCCTCTCAGATTCCAGAACTTTCTGCCACAGAAATGTGAGGAACATGTGTTTTTTTAGCCAAATTTTGAGGTTTGCGAAGGATTCTGGGTAACAGAACCTGGTCCGAGCCACACAAGTCACCCCATCTTGGATTCCCCTAGGTCTCTAGTTTTCAGAAATGCACAGGTTTGGTAGGTTTCCCTAGGTGGCGGCTGAGCTACAGGCCAAAATCTACAGGTAGGCACTTTGCAAAAAACACCTCTGTTTTCCTTCAAAAATTTGGCTGTGTCCACGTTGCGCTTTGGGGCGTTTCCTGTCGCGGGCGCTAGGCCTACCCACACAAGTGAGGTATCATTTTTATCGGGAGACGTGGGGGAACGCTGGGTGGAAGGAAATTAGTGGCTCCTCTCAGATGCTAGAACTTTCTGCCACAGAAATGTGAGGAACATGTGTTTTTTTAGCCAAATTGTGAGGTTTGCAAAGGATTCTGGGTAACAGAACCTGGTCCGAGCCACACAAGTCACCCCTTCTTGGATTCCCCTAGGTCTCTAGTTTTCAGAAATGCACAGGTTTGGTAGGTTTCCGAGGTGGCGGCTGAGCTACAGGCCAAATCTACAGGTAGGCACTTTGCAAAAAACACCTCTGTTTTCCTTCAAAAATCTGGCTGTGTCCACGTTGCGCTTTGGGGCGTTTCCTGTCGCGGGCGCTAGGCCTACCCACACAAGTGATGTATCATTTTTATCGGGAGACGTGGGGGAACGCTGGGTGGAAGGAAATTTGTGGCTCCTCTCAGATTCCAGAACTTTCTGCCACAGAAATGTGAGGAACATGTGTTTTTTTAGCCAAATTTTGAGGTTTGCGAAGGATTCTGGGTAACAGAACCTGGTCCGAGCCACACAAGTCACCCCATCTTGGATTCCCCTAGGTCTCTAGTTTTCAGAAATGCACAGGTTTGGTAGGTTTCCCTAGGTGGCGGCTGAGCTACAGGCCAAAATCTACAGGTAGGCACTTTGCAAAAAAACCTCTGTTTTCCTTCAAAAATTTGGCTGTGTCCACGTTGCGCTTTGAGGCGTTTCCTGTTGCGGGCGCTAGGCCTACCCACACAAGTGAGGTATCATTTTTATCGGGAGACGTGGGGGAACGCTGGGTGGAAGATAATTTGTGGCTCCTCTCAGATGCTAGAACTTTCTGCCACAGAAATGTGAGGAACATGTGTTTTTTTTAGCCAAATTGTGAGGTTTGCAAAGGATTCTGGGTAACAGAACCTGGTCCGAGCTACACAAGTCACCCCATCTTGGATTCCCCTAGGTCTTTAGTTTTCAGAAATGCACAGGTTTGGTAGGTTTCCCTAGGTGGCGGCTGAGCTACAGGCCAAAATCTACAGGTAGGCACTTTGCAAAAAACACCTCTGTTTTCCTTCAAAAATCTGGCTGTGTCCACGTTGCGCTTTGGGGCGTTTCCTGTCGCGGGCGCTAGGCCTACCCACACAAGTGATGTATCATTTTTATCGGGAGACGTGGGGGAACGCTGGGTGGAAGGAAATTTGTGGCTCCTCTCAGATTCCAGAACTTTCTGCCACAGAAATGTGAGGAACATGTGTTTTTTTAGCCAAATTTTGAGGTTTGCAAAGGATTCTGGGTAATAGAACCTGGTCCGAGCCACACAAGTCACCCCATCCTGGATTCCCCTAGGTCTCTATTTTTCAGAAATGCACAGGTTTGGTAGGTTTCCCTAGGTGGCGGCTGAGCTACAGGCCAAAATCTACAGGTAGGCACTTTGCAAAAAACACCTCTGTTTTCCTTCAAAAATTTGGATGTGTCCACGTTGCGCTTTGGGGCGTTTCCTGTCGCAGGCGCTAGGCCTACCCACACAAGTGAGGTATCATTTTTATCGGGAGACATGGGGGAACGCTGGGTGGAAGGAAATTTGTGGCTCCTCTCAGATTCCAGACTTTTCTGCCACAGAAATGTGAGGAACATGTGTTTTTTTAGCCACATTTTGAGGTTTGCAAAGGATTCTGGGTAACAGAACCTGGTCCGAGCCACACAAGTCACCCCAGCTTGGATTCCCCTAGGTCTCTAGTTTTCAGAAATGCACAGGTTTGGTAGGTTTCCCTAGGTGGCGGCTGAGCTACAGGCCAAAATCTACAGGTAGGCACTTTGCAAAAAACACCTCTGTTTTCCTTCAAAAATTTGGATGTGTCCACGTTGCGCTTTGGGGCGTTTCCTGTCGCGGGCGCTAGGCCTACCCACACAAGTGAGGTATCATTTTTATCGGGAGACGTGGGGGAACGCTGGGTGGAAGGAAATTTGTGGCTCCTCTCAGATTCCAGAACTTTCTGCCACAGAAATGTGAGGAACATGTGTTTTTTTTAGCCAAATTGTGAGGTTTGCGAAGGATTCTGGGTAACAGAACCTGGTCCGAGCCACACAAGTCACCCCATCTTGGATTCCCCTAGGTCTCTAGTTTTCAGAAATGCACAGGTTTGGTTGGTTTCCCTAGGTGGCGGCTGAGCTACAGGCCAAAATCTACAGGTAGGCACTTTGCAAAAAACACCTCTGTTTTCCTTCAAAAATTTGGCTGTGTCCACATTGCGCTTTGTGGCGTTTCCTGTCGCGGGCGCTAGGCCTACCCACACAAGTGAGGTATCATTTTTATCGGGAGACGTGGGGGAACGCTGGGTGGAAGATAATTTGTGGCTCCTCTCAGATGCTAGAACTTTCTGCCACAGAAATGTGAGGAACATGTGTTTTTTTAGCCAAATTGTGAGGTTTGCAAAGGATTCTGGGTAACAGAACCTGGTCCGAGCTACACAAGTCACCCCATCTTGGATTCCCCTAGGTCTTTAGTTTTCAGAAATGCACAGGTTTGGTAGGTTTCCCTAGGTGGCGGCTGAGCTACAGGCCAAAATCTACAGGTAGGCACTTTGCAAAAAACACCTCTGTTTTCCTTCAAAAATCTGGCTGTGTCCACGTTGCGCTTTGGGGCGTTTCCTGTCGCGGGCGCTAGGCCTACCCACACAAGTGATGTATCATTTTTATCGGGAGACGTGGGGGAACGCTGGGTGGAAGGAAATTTGTGGCTCCTCTCAGATTCCAGAACTTTCTGCCACAGAAATGTGAGGAACATGTGTTTTTTTTAGCCAAATTTTGAGGTTTGCAAAGGATTCTGGGTAATAGAACCTGGTCCGAGCCACACAAGTCACCCCATCCTGGATTCCCCTAGGTCTCTATTTTTCAGAAATGCACAGGTTTGGTAGGTTTCCCTAGGTGGCGGCTGAGCTACAGGCCAAAATCTACAGGTAGGCACTTTGCAAAAAACACCTCTGTTTTCCTTCAAAAATTTGGATGTGTCCACGTTGCGCTTTGGGGCGTTTCCTGTCGCAGGCGCTAGGCCTACCCACACAAGTGAGGTATCATTTTATCGGGAGACATGGGGGAACGCTGGGTGGAAGGAAATTTGTGGCTCCTCTCAGATTCCAGACTTTTCTGCCACAGAAATGTGAGGAACATGTGTTTTTTTAGCCACATTTTGAGGTTTGCAAAGGATTCTGGGTAACAGAACCTGGTCCGAGCCACACAAGTCACCCCAGCTTGGATTCCCCTAGGTCTCTAGTTTTCAGAAATGCACAGGTTTGGTAGGTTTCCCTAGGTGGCGGCTGAGCTACAGGCCAAAATCTACAGGTAGGCACTTTGCAAAAAACACCTCTGTTTTCCTTCAAAAATTTGGATGTGTCCACGTTGCGCTTTGGGGCGTTTCCTGTCGCGGGCGCTAGGCCTACCCACACAAGTGAGGTATCATTTTTATCGGGAGACGTGGGGGAACGCTGGGTGGAAGGAAATTTGTGGCTCCTCTCAGATTCCAGAACTTTCTGCCACAGAAATGTGAGGAACATGTGTTTTTTAGCCAAATTGTGAGGTTTGCGAAGGATTCTGGGTAACAGAACCTGGTCCGAGCCACACAAGTCACCCCATCTTGGATTCCCCTAGGTCTCTAGTTTTCAGAAATGCACAGGTTTGGTTGGTTTCCCTAGGTGGCGGCTGAGCTACAGGCCAAAATCTACAGGTAGGCACTTTGCAAAAAACACCTCTGTTTTCCTTCAAAAATTTGGCTGTGTCCACATTGCGCTTTGTGGTGTTTCCTGTCGCGGGCGCTAGGCCTACCACACAAGTGAGGAATCATTTTTATCGGGAGACGTGGGGAACGCTGGGTGGAAGGAAATTTGTGGCTCCTCTCAGATTCTAGAACTTTCTGCCACAGAAATGTGAGGAACATGTGTTTTTTTAGCCAAATTGTGAGGTTTGCAAAGGATTCTGGGTAACAGAACCTGGTCCGAGCCACACAAGTCACCCATCTTGGATTCCCCTAGGTCTCTAGTTTTCAGAAATGCACAGGTTTGGTAGGTTTCCCTAGGTGGCGGCTGAGCTACAGGCCAAAATCTACAGGTAGGCACTTTGCAAAAAACACCTCTGTTTTCCTTCAAAAATTTGTCTGTGTCCACGTTGCACTTTGGGGCGTTTCCTGTTGCGGGCGCTAGGCCTACCCACACAAGTGAGGTATCATTTTTATCGGGAGACGTGGGGGAACGCTGGGTGGAAGGAAATTTGTGGCTCCTCTCAGATTCTAGAGTTTTCTGCCACAGAAATGTGAGGAACATGTGTTTTTTTAGCCAAATTTTGAGGTTTGCAAAGGATTCTGGGTAACAGAACCTGGTCCGAACCACACAAGTCACCCCATCTTGGATTCCCCTAGGTCTCTAGTTTTCAGAAATGCACAGGTTTGGTAGGTTTCCCTAGGTGGCGGCTGAGCTACAGGCCAAAATCTACAGGTAGGCACTTTGCAAAAAACACCTCTGTTTTCCTTCAAATATTTGGCTGTGTCCACGTTGCACTTTGGGGCGTTTCCTGTCGCGGGCGCTAGGCCTACCCACACAAGTGAGGTATCATTTTTATCGGGAGACGTGGGGGAACGCTGGGTGGAAGGAAATTTGTGGCTCCTCTCAGATTCGAGAACTTTCTGCCACAGAAATGTGAGGAACATGTGTTTTTTTTAGCCAAATTTTGAGGTTTGCAAAGGATTCTGGGTAACAGAACCTGGTCCGAACCACACAAGTCACCCCATCTTGGATTCCCCTAGGTCTCTAGTTTTCAGAAATGCACAGGTTTGGTAGGTTTCCCTAGGTGGCGGCTGAGCTACAGGCCAAAATCTACAGGTAGGCACTTTGCAAAAAACACCTCTGTTTTCCTTCAAAAATTTGGCTGTGTCCACGTTGCGCTTTGGGGCGTTTCCTGTTGCGGGCGCTAGGCCTACCCACACAAGTGAGGTATCATTTTTATCGGGAGACGTGGGGGAACGCTGGATGGAAGGAAATTTGTGGCTCCTCTCAGATTCTAGAACTTTCTGCCACAGAAATGTGAGGAACATGTGTTTTTTTAGCCAAATTTTGAGGTTTGCAAAGGATTCTGGGTAACAGAACCTGGTCCGAACCACACAAGTCACCCCATCTTGGATTCCCCTAGGTCTCTAGTTTTCAGAAATGCACAGGTTTGGTAGGTTTCCCTAGGTGGCGGCTGAGCTACAGGCCAAATTCTACAGGTAGGCACTTTGCAAAAAACACCTCTGTTTGCCTTCAAATATTTGGCTGTGTCCACGTTGCACTTTGGGGCGTTTCCTGTCGCGGGCGCTAGGCCTACCCATACAAGTGAGGTATCATTTTTATCGGGAGACGTGGGGGAACGCTGGGTGGAAGGAAATTTGTGGCTCCTCTCAGATTCCAGAACTTTCTGCCACAGAAATGTGAGGAACATATGTTTTTTTAAGCAGAATTTTGAGGTTTGCAAAGGATTCTGGGTAACAGAACCTGGTCCCAGCCACACAAGTCACCCCATCTTGGATTCCCCTAGGTCTCTAGTTTTCAGAAATGCACAGGTTTGGTAGGTTTCCCTAGGTGGCGGCTGAGCTACAGACCAAAATCTACAGGTAGGCACTTTGCAAAAAACACCTCTGTTTTCCTTCAAAAATTTGACTGTGTCCACGTTGCGCTTTGGGGCGTTTCCTGTCGCGGGCGCTAGGCCTACCCACACAAGTGAGGTATCATTTTTATCGGGAGACGTGGGGGAAGGCTGGGTGGAAGGAAATTTGTGGCTCCTCTCAGATTCTAGAACTTTCTGCCACAGAAATGTGAGGAACATGTGTTTTTTTAGCCAAATTTTGAGGTTTGCAAAGGATTCTGGGTAACAGAACCTGGTCCGAACCACACAAGTCACCCCATCTTGGATTCCCCTAGGTCTCTAGTTTTCAGAAATGCACAGGTTTGGTAGGTTTCCCTAGGTGGCGGCTGAGCTACAGGCCAAAATCTACAGGTAGGCACTTTGCAAAAAACACCTCTGTTTTACTTCAAAAATTTAGCTGTGTCCACGTTGCGCTTTGGGGCGTTTCCTGTCGCGGGCGCTAGGCCTACCCACACAAGTGAGGTATCATTTTTATCGGGAGATGTGGGGGAACGCTGGGTGGAAGGAAATTTGTGGCTCCTCTCAGATTCTAGAACTTTCTGCCACAGAAATGTGAGGAACATGTGTTTTTTTAGCCAAATTTTGAGGTTTGCAAAGGATTCTGGGTAACAGAACCTGGTCCGAGCCACACAAGTCACCCCATCTTGGATTCCCCTAGGTCTCTAGTTTACAGAAATGCACAGGTTTGGTAGGTTTCCCTAGGTGGCGGCTGAGCTACAGGCCAAAGTCTACAGGTAGGCACTTTGCAAAAAACACCTCTGTTTTCCTTCAAAAATTTGGCTGTGTCCACGTTGCGCTTTGGGGCGTTTCCTGTCGCGGGCACTAGGCCTACCCACACAAGTGAGGTATCATTTTTATCGGGAGACGTGGGGGAACGCTGGGTGGATGGAAATTTGTGGCTCCTCTCAGATTCTAGAACTTTCTGCCACAGAAATGTGAGGAACATGTGTTTTTTTAGCCAAATTTTGAGGTTTGCAAAGGATTCTGGGTAACAGAACCTGGTCCGAACCACACAAGTCACCCCATCTTGGATTCCCCTAGGTGTCTAGTTTTCAGAAATGCACAGGTTTGGTAGGTTTCCCTAGGTGGCGGCTGAGCTACAGGCCAAAATCTACAGGTAGGCACTTTGCAAAAAACACCTCTGTTTTACTTCAAAAATTTAGCTGTGTCCACGTTGCGCTTTGGGGCGTTTCCTGTCGCGGGCGCTAGGCCTACCCACACAAGTGAGGTATCATTTTTATCGGGAGATGTGGGGGAACGCTGGGTGGAAGGAAATTTGTGGCTCCTCTCAGATTCTAGAACTTTCTGCCACAGAAATGTGAGGAACATGTGTTTTTTTAGCCAAATTTTGAGGTTTGCAAAGGATTCTGGGTAACAGAACCTGGTCCGAGCAACACAAGTCACCCCATCTTGGATTCCCCTAGGTCTCTAGTTTTCCGAAATGCACAGGTTTGGTAGGTTTCCCTAGGTGGCGGCTGAGCTACAGGCCAAAGTCTACAGGTAGGCACTTTGCAAAAAACACCTCTCTTTTCCTTCAAAAATTTGGCTGTGTCCACGTTGCGCTTTGGGGCGTTTCCTGTCGCGGGCGCTAGGCCTACCCACACAAGTGAGGTATCATTTTTATCGGGAGACGTGGGGGAATGCTGGGTGGAAGGAAATTTGTGGCTCCTCTCAGATTCTAGAACTTTCTGCCACCGAAATGTGAGGAACATGTGTTTTTTTAGCCAAATTTTGAGGTTTGCAAAGGATTCTGGGTAACAGAACCTGGTCCGAGCCACACAAGTCACCCCATCTTGGATTCCCCTAGGTCTCTAGTTTTCAGAAATGCACAGGTTTGGTAGGTTTCCCTAGGTGGCGGCTGAGCTACAGGCCAAAATCTACAGGTAGGCACTTTGCAAAAAACACCTCTGTTTTCCTTCAAATATTTGGCTGTGTCCACGTTGCGCTTTGGGGCGTTTCATGTCGCGGGCGCTAGGCCTACCCACACAAGTGAGGTATCATTTTTATCGGGAGACGTGGGGGAACGCTGGGTGGAAGGAAATTTGTGGCTCCTCTCAGATTCTAGAACTTTCTGCCACAGAAATGTGAGGAACATGTGTTTTTTTTAGCCAAATTTTGAGGTTTGCAAAGGATTCTGGGTAACAGAACCTGGTCCGAGCCACACAAGTCAACCCCATCTTGGATTCCCCTAGGTCTCTAGTTTTCAGAAATGCACAGGTTTGGTAGGTTTCCCTAGGTGGCGGCTGAGCTACAGGCCAAAATCTACAGGTAGGCACTTCGCAAAAAACACCTCTGTTTTCCTTCAAAAATTTGGCTGTGTCCACATTGCCCTTTGGGGCGTTTCCTGTCGCGGGCGCTAGGCCTACCCACACAAGTGAGGTATCATTTTTATCGGGAGACGTGGGGGAACGCTGGGTGGAAGGAAATTTGTGGCTCCTCTCAGATTCTAGAACTTTCTGCCACAGAAATGTGAGGAACATGTGTTTTTTTAGCCAAATTTTGAGGTTTGCAAAGGATTCTGGGTAACAGAACCTGGTCCGAACCACACAAGTCACCCCATCTTGGATTCCCCTAGGTCTCTAGTTTTCAGAAATGCACAGGTTTGGTAGGTTTCCCTAGGTGGCGGCTGAGCTACAGGCTAAAATCTACAGGTAGGCACTTTGCAAAAAACACCTCTGTTTTCCTTCAAATATTTGGCTGTGTCTACGTTGCGCTTTGGGGCGTTTCATGTCGCGGGCGCTAGGCCTACCCACACAAGTGAGGTATCATTTTTATCGAGAGACGTGGGGGAACGCTGGGTGGAAGGAAATTAGTGGCTCCTCTCAGATTCTAGAACTTTCTGCCACAGAAATGTGAGGAACATGTGTTTTTTTTAGCCAAATTTTGAGGTTTGCAAAGGATTCTGGGTAACAGAACCTGGTCCGAACCACACAAGTCACCCCATCTTGGATTCCCCTAGGTCTCTAGTTTTCAGAAATGCACAGGTTTGGTAGGTTTCCCTAGGTGGCGGCTGAGCTACAGGCCAAAATCTACAGGTAGGCACTTTGCAAAAAACACCTCTGTTTGCCTTCAAATATTTGGCTGTGTCCACGTTGCACTTTGGGGCGTTTCCTGTCGCGGGCGCTAGGCCTACCCACACAAGTGAGGTATCATTTTTATCGGGAGACGTGGGGGAACGCTGGGTGGAAGGGAATTTGTGGCTCCTCTCAGATTCCAGAACTTTCTGCCACAGAAATGTGAGGAACATGTGTTTTTTTAAGCAGAATTTTGAGGTTTGCAAAGGATTCTGGGTAGCACAACCTGGTCCCAGCCACACAAGTCACCCCATCTTGGATTCCCCTAGGTCTCTAGCTTTCAGAAATGCACAGGTTTGGTAGGTTTCCCTAGGTGGCGGCTGAGCTACAGGCCAAAATCTACAGGTAGGCACTTTGCAAAAAACACCTCTGTTTTACTTCAAAAATTTAGCTGTGTCCACGTTGCGCTTTGGGGTGTTTCCTGTCGCGGGCGCTAGGCCTACCCACACAAGTGAGGTATCATTTTTATCGGGAGATGTGGGGGAACGCTGGGTGGAAGGAAATTTGTGGCTCCTCTCAGATTCTAGAACTTTCTGCCACAGAAATGTGAGGAACATGTGTTTTTTCAGCCAAATTTTGAGGTTTGCAAAGGATTCTGGGTAACAGAACCTGGTCCGAGCCACACAAGTCACCCCATCTTGGAGTCCCCTAGGTCTATAGTTTTCAGAAATGCACAGGTTTGGTAGGTTTCCCTAGGTGGCGGCTGAGCTACAGGCCAAAGTCTACAGGTAGGCACTTTGCAAAAAACACCTCTGTTTTCCTTCAAAAATTTGGCTGTGTCCACGTTGCGCTTTGGGGCGTTTCCTGTCGCGGGCGCTAGGCCTACCCACACAAGTGAGGTATCATTTTTATCGGGAGACGTGGGGGAACGCTGGGTGGAAGGAAATTTGTGGCTCCTCTCAGATTCTAGAACTTTCTGCCACAGAAATGTGAGGAACATGTGTTTTTTTAGCCAAATTTTGAGGTTTGCAAAGGATTCTGGGTAACAGAACCTGGTCCGAGCCACACAAGTCACCCCATCTTGGATTCCCCTAGGTCTCTAGTTTTCAGAAATGCACAGGTTTGGTAGGTTTCCCTAGGTGGCGGCTGAGCTACAGGCCAAAATCTACAGGTAGGCACTTTGCAAAAAACACCTCTGTTTTCCTTCAAAAATTTGTCTGTGTCCACGTTGCGCTTTGGGGCGTTTCATGTCGCGGGCGCTAGGCCTACCCACACAAGTTAGGTATCATTTTTATCGGGAGACGTGGGGGAACGCTGGGTGGAAGGAAATTTGTGGCTCCTCTCAGATTCTAGAACTTTCTGCCACAGAAATGTGAGGAACATTTGTTTTTTTAGCCAAATTTTGAGGTTTGCGAAGGATTCTGGGTAACAGAACCTGGTCCGAGCCACACAAGTCAACCCCATCTTGGATTCCCCTAGGTCTCTAGTTTTCAGAAATGCACAGGTTTGGTAGGTTTCCCTAGGTGGCGGCTGAGCTACAGGCCAAAATCTACAGGTAGGCACTTCGCAAAAAACACCTCTGTTTTCCTTCAAAAATTTTGCTGTGTCCACATTGCCCTTTGGGGCGTTTCCTGTCGCGGGCGCTAGGCCTACCCACACAAGTGAGGTATCATTTTTATCGGGAGATGTGGGGGAACGCTGGGTGGAAGGAAATTTGTGGCTCCTCTCAGATTCTAGAACTTTCTGCCACAGAAATGTGAGGAACATGTGTTTTTTTAGCCAAATTTTGAGGTTTGCAAAGGATTCTGGGTAACAGAACCTGGTCCGAGCCACACAAGTCACCCCATCTTGGATTCCCCTAGGTCTATAGTTTTCAGAAATGCACAGGTTTGGTAGGTTTCCCTAGGTGGCGGCTGAGCTACAGGCCAAAGTCTACAGGTAGGCACTTTGCAAAAAACACCTCTGTTTTCCTTCAAAAATTTGGCTGTGTCCACGTTGCGCTTTGGGGCGTTTCATGTCGCGGGCGCTAGGCCTACCCACACAAGTGAGGTATCATTTTTATCGAGAGACGTGGGGGAACGCTGGGTGGAAGGAAATTAGTGGCTCCTCTCAGATTCTAGAACTTTCTGCCACAGAAATGTGAGGAACATGTGTTTTTTTTAGCCAAATTTTGAGGTTTGCAAAGGATTCTGGGTAACAGAACCTGGTCCGAACCACACAAGTCACCCCATCTTGGATTCCCCTAGGTCTCTAGTTTTCAGAAATGCACAGGTTTGGTAGGTTTCCCTAGGTGGCGGCTGAGCTACAGGCCAAAATCTACAGGTAGGCACTTTGCAAAAAACACCTCTGTTTGCCTTCAAATATTTGGCTGTGTCCACGTTGCACTTTGGGGCGTTTCCTGTCGCGGGCGCTAGGCCTACCCACACAAGTGAGGTATCATTTTTATCGGGAGACGTGGGGGAACGCTGGGTGGAAGGGAATTTGTGGCTCCTCTCAGATTCCAGAACTTTCTGCCACAGAAATGTGAGGAACATGTGTTTTTTTAAGCAGAATTTTGAGGTTTGCAAAGGATTCTGGGTAGCACAACCTGGTCCCAGCCACACAAGTCACCCCATCTTGGATTCCCCTAGGTCTCTAGCTTTCAGAAATGCACAGGTTTGGTAGGTTTCCCTAGGTGGCGGCTGAGCTACAGGCCAAAATCTACAGGTAGGCACTTTGCAAAAAACACCTCTGTTTTACTTCAAAAATTTAGCTGTGTCCACGTTGCGCTTTGGGGTGTTTCCTGTCGCGGGCGCTAGGCCTACCCACACAAGTGAGGTATCATTTTTATCGGGAGATGTGGGGGAACGCTGGGTGGAAGGAAATTTGTGGCTCCTCTCAGATTCTAGAACTTTCTGCCACAGAAATGTGAGGAACATGTGTTTTTTTAGCCAAATTTTGAGGTTTGCAAAGGATTCTGGGTAACAGAACCTGGTCCGAGCCACACAAGTCACCCCATCTTGGAGTCCCCTAGGTCTATAGTTTTCAGAAATGCACAGGTTTGGTAGGTTTCCCTAGGTGGCGGCTGAGCTACAGGCCAAAGTCTACAGGTAGGCACTTTGCAAAAAACACCTCTGTTTTCCTTCAAAAATTTGGCTGTGTCCACGTTGCGCTTTGGGGCGTTTCCTGTCGCGGGCGCTAGGCCTACCCACACAAGTGAGGTATCATTTTTATCGGGAGACGTGGGGGAACGCTGGGTGGAAGGAAATTTGTGGCTCCTCTCAGATTCTAGAACTTTCTGCCACAGAAATGTGAGGAACATGTGTTTTTTTAGCCAAATTTTGAGGTTTGCAAAGGATTCTGGGTAACAGAACCTGGTCCGAGCCACACAAGTCACCCCATCTTGGATTCCCCTAGGTCTCTAGTTTTCAGAAATGCACAGGTTTGGTAGGTTTCCCTAGGTGGCGGCTGAGCTACAGGCCAAAATCTACAGGTAGGCACTTTGCAAAAAACACCTCTGTTTTCCTTCAAAAATTTGGCTGTGTCCACGTTGCGCTTTGGGGCGTTTCATGTCGCGGGCGCTAGGCCTACCCACACAAGTGAGGTATCATTTTTATCGGGAGACGTGGGGGAACGCTGGGTGGAAGGAAATTTGTGGCTCCTCTCAGATTCTAGAACTTTCTGCCACAGAAATGTGAGGAACATTTGTTTTTTTAGCCAAATTTTGAGGTTTGCGAAGGATTCTGGGTAACAGAACCTGGTCCGAGCCACACAAGTCAACCCCATCTTGGATTCCCCTAGGTCTCTAGTTTTCAGAAATGCACAGGTTTGGTAGGTTTCCCTAGGTGGCGGCTGAGCTACAGGCCAAAATCTACAGGTAGGCACTTCGCAAAAAACACCTCTGTTTTCCTTCAAAAATTTTGCTGTGTCCACATTGCCCTTTGGGGCGTTTCCTGTCGCGGGCGCTAGGCCTACCCACACAAGTGAGGTATCATTTTTATCGGGAGATGTGGGGGAACGCTGGGTGGAAGGAAATTTGTGGCTCCTCTCAGATTCTAGAACTTTCTGCCACAGAAATGTGAGGAACATGTGTTTTTTTAGCCAAATTTTGAGGTTTGCAAAGGATTCTGGGTAACAGAACCTGGTCCGAGCCACACAAGTCACCCCATCTTGGATTCCCCTAGGTCTATAGTTTTCAGAAATGCACAGGTTTGGTAGGTTTCCCTAGGTGGCGGCTGAGCTACAGGCCAAAGTCTACAGGTAGGCACTTTGCAAAAAACACCTCTGTTTTCCTTCAAAAATTTGGCTGTGTCCACGTTGCGGTTTGGGGCGTTTCCTGTCGCGGGCGCTAGGCCTACCCACACAAGTGAGGTATCATTTTTATCGGGAGACGTGGGGGAACGCTGGGTGGAAGGAAATTTGTGGCTCCTCTCAGATTCTAGAACTTTCTGCCACAGAAATGTGAGGAACATGTGTTTTTTTAGCCAAATTTTGAGGTTTGCAAAGGATTCTGGGTAACAGAACCTGGTCCGAGCCACACAAGTCACCCCATCTTGGATTCCCCTAGGTCTCTAGTTTTCAGAAATGCACAGGTTTGGTAGGTTTCCCTAGGTGGCGGCTGAGCTACAGGCCAAAATCTACAGGTAGGCACTTTGCAAAAAACACCTCTGTTTTCCTTCAAAAATTTGGCTGTGTCCACGTTGCGCTTTGGGGCGTTTCATGTCGCGGGCGCTAGGCCTACCCACACAAGTGAGGTATCATTTTTATCGGGAGACGTGGGGGAACGCTGGGTGGAAGGAAATTTGTGGCTCCTCTCAGATTCTAGAACTTTCTGCCACAGAAATGTGAGGAACATTTGTTTTTTTAGCCAAATTTTGAGGTTTGCGAAGGATTCTGGGTAACAGAACCTGGTCCGAGCCACACAAGTCAACCCCATCTTGGATTCCCCTAGGTCTCTAGTTTTCAGAAATGCACAGGTTTGGTAGGTTTCCCTAGGTGGCGGCTGAGCTACAGGCCAAAATCTACAGGTAGGCACTTCGCAAAAAACACCTCTGTTTTCCTTCAAAAATTTTGCTGTGTCCACATTGCCCTTTGGGGCGTTTCCTGTCGCGGGCGCTAGGCCTACCCACACAAGTGAGGTATCATTTTTATCGGGAGACGTGGGGGAACGCTGGGTGGAAGGAAATTTGTGGCTCCTCTCAGATTCTAGAACTTTCTGCCACATATATGTGAGGAACATGTGTTTTTTTAGCCAAATTTTGAGGTTTGCAAAGGATTCTGGGTAACAGAACCTGGTCCGAACCACACAAGTCACCCCATCTTGGAGTCCCCTAGGTCTCTAGTTTTCAGAAATGCACAGGTTTGGTAGGTTTCCCTAGGTGGCGGCTGAGCTACAGGCCAAAATCTACAGGTAGGCACTTTGCAAAAAACACCTCTGTTTTCCTTCAAATATTTGGCTGTGTCCACGTTGCGCTTTGGGGCGTTTCATGTCGCGGGCGCTAGGCCTACCCACACAAGTGAGGTATCATTTTTATCGAGAGACGTGGGGGAACGCTGGGTGGAAGGAAATTAGTGGCTCCTCTCAGATTCTAGAACTTTCTGCCACAGAAATGTGAGGAACATGTGTTTTTTTAGCCAAATTTTGAGGTTTGCAAAGGATTCTGGGTAACAGAACCTGGTCCGAACCACACAAGTCACCCCATCTTGGATTCCCCTAGGTCTCTAGTTTTCAGAAATGCACAGGTTTGGTAGGTTTCCCTAGGTGGCGGCTGAGCTACAGGCCAAAATCTACAGGTAGGCACTTTGCAAAAAACACCTCTGTTTGCCTTCAAATATTTGGCTGTGTCCACGTTGCACTTTGGGGCGTTTCCTGTCGCGGGCACTAGGCCTACCCACACAAGTGAGGTATCATTTTTATCGGGAGACGTGGGGGAACGCTGGGTGGAAGGGAATTTGTGGCTCCTCTCAGATTCTAGAACTTTCTGCCACAGAAATGTGAGGAACATGTGTTTTTTAAGCAGAATTTTGAGGTTTGCAAAGGATTCTGGGTAGCAGAACCTGGTCCCAGCCACACAAGTCACCCCATCTTGGATTCCCCTAGGTCTCTAGCTTTCAGAAATGCACAGGTTTGGTAGGTTTCCCTAGGTGGCGGCTGAGCTACAGGCCAAAATCTACAGGTAGGCACTTTGCAAAAAACACCTCTGTTTTCCTTCAAAAATTTGGCTGTGTCCACGTTGCGCTTTGGGGCGTTTCCTGTCGCGGGCGCTAGGCCTACCCACACAAGTGAGGTATCATTTTTATCGGGAGACGTGGGGGCAGGCTGGGTGGAAGGAAATTTGTGGCTCCTCTCAGATTCTAGAACTTTCTGCCACAGAAATGTGAGGAACATGTGTTTTTTTAGCCAAATTTTGAGGTTTGCAAAGGATTCTGGGTAACAGAACCTGGTCCGAACCACACAAGTCACCCCATCTTGGATTCCCCTAGGTCTCTAGTTTTCAGAAATGCACAGGTTTGGTAGGTTTCCCTAGGTGGCGGCTGAGCTACAGGCCAAAATCTACAGGTAGGCACTTTGCAAAAAACACCTCTGTTTTCCTTCAAAAATTTGGCTGTGTCCACGTTGCGCTTTGGGGCGTTTCCTGTTGCGGGCGCTAGGCCTACCCACACAAGTGAGGTATCATTTTTATTGGGAGACGTGGGGAACGCTGGGTGGAAGGAAATTTGTGGCTCCTCTCAGATTCTAGAACTTTCTGCCACAGAAATGTGAGGAACATGTGTTTTTTTAGCCAAATTTTGAGGTTTGCAAAGGATTCTGGGTAACAGAACCTGGTCCGAACCACACAAGTCACCCCATCTTGGATTCCCCTAGGTCTCTAGTTTTCAGAAATGCACAGGTTTGGTAGGTTTCCCTAGGTGGTGGCTGAGCTACAGGCCAAAATCTACAGGTAGGCACTTTGCAAAAAACACCTCTGTTTTCCTTCAAAAATTTAGCTGTCTCCACGTTGCGCTTTGGGGCGTTTCCTGTCGCGGGCGCTAGGCCTACCCACACAAGTGAGGTATCATTTTTATCGGGAGATGTGGGGGAACACTGGGTGGAAGGAAATTTGTGGCTCCTCTCAGATTCTAGAACTTTCTGCCACAGAAATGTGAGGAACATGTGTTTTTTTAGCCAAATTTTGAGGTTTGCAAAGGATTCTGGGTAACAGAACCTGGTCCGAGCCACACAAGTCACCCCATCTTGGATTCCCCTAGGTCTCTAGTTTTCAGAAATGCACAGGTTTGGTAGGTTTCCCTAGGTGGCGGCTGAGCTACAGGCCAAAATCTACAGGTAGGCACTTTGCAAAAAACACCTCTGTTTTCCTTCAAAAATTTGTCTGTGTCCACGTTGCGCTTTGGGGCGTTTCCTGTCGCGGGCGCTAGGCCTACCCACACAAGTGAGGTATCATTTTTATCGGGAGACGTGGGGGAACGCTGGGAGGAAGGAAATTTGTGGCTCCTCTCAGATTCTAGAACTTTCTGCCACAGAAATGTGAGGAACATGTGTTTTTTTAGCCAAATTTTGAGGTTTGCAAAGGATTCTGGGTAACAGAACCTGGTCCGAGCCACACAAGTCACCCCATCTTGGATTCCCCTAGGACTCTAGTTTTCAGAAATGCACAGGTTTGGTAGGTTTCCCTAGGTGGCGGCTGAGCTACAGGCCAAAATCTACAGGTAGGCACTTTGCAAAAAACACCTCTGTTTTCCTTCAAAAATTTGGCTGTGTCCACGTTGCGCTTTGGGGCGTTTCCTGTCGCGGGCGCTAGGCCTACCCACACAAGTGAGGTATCATTTTTATCGGGAGACGTGGGGGAAGGCTGGGTGGAAGGAAATTTGTGGCTCCTCTCAGATTCTAGAACTTTCTGCCACAGAAATGTGAGGAACATGTGTTTTTTTAGCCAAATTTTGAGGTTTGCAAAGGATTCTGGGTAACAGAACCTGGTCCGAACCACACAAGTCACCCCATCTTGGATTCCCCTAGGTCTCTAGTTTTCAGAAATGCACAGGTTCGGTAGGTTTCCCTAGGTGGCGGCTGAGCTACAGGCCAAAATCTACAGGTAGGCACTTTGCAAAAAACACCTCTGTTTGCCTTCAAATATTTGGCTGTGTCCACGTTGCACTTTGGGGCGTTTCCTGTCGCGGGCGCTAGGCCTACCCACACAAGTGAGGTATCATTTTTATCGGGAGACGTGGGGGAACGCTGGGTGGAAGGGAATTTGTGGCTCCTCTCAGATTCCAGAACTTTCTGCCACAGAAATGTGAGGAACATGTGTTTTTTTAAGCAGAATTTTGAGGTTTGCAAAGGATTCTGGGTAGCAGAACCTGGTCCCAGCCACACAAGTCACCCCATCTTGGATTCCCCTAGGTCTCTAGTTTTCAGAAATGCACAGGTTTGGTAGGTTTCCCTAGGTGGCGGCTGAGCTACAGGCCAAAATCTACAGGTAGGCACTTTGCAAAAAACACCTCTGTTTTCCTTCAAAAATTTGGCTGTGTCCACGTTGCGCTTTGGGGCATTTCCTGTCGCGGGCGCTAGGCCTACCCACACAAGTGAGGTATCATTTTTATCGGGAGACGTGGGGGAAGGCTGGGTGGAAGGAAATTTGTGGCTCCTCTCAGATTCTAGAACTTTCTGCCACAGAAATGTGAGGAACATGTGTTTTTTTAGCAAAATTTTGAGGTTTGCAAAGGATTCTGGGTAACAGAACCTGGTCCGAACCACACAAGTCACCCCATCTTGGATTCCCCTAGGTCTCTAGTTTTCAGAAATGCACAGGTTTGGTAGGTTTCCCTAGGTGGCGGCTGAGCTACAGGCCAAAATCTACAGGTAGGCACTTCGCAAAAAACCCCTCTGTTTTCCTTCAAAAATTTGGCTGTGTCCACGTTGCGCTTTGGGGCGTTTCCTGTCGCGGGCGCTAGGCCTACCCACACAAGTGAGGTATCATTTTTATCGGGAGACGTGGGGGAACGCTGGGTGGAAGGAAATTTGTGGCTCCTCTCAGATTCCAGAACTTTCTGCCACAGAAATGTGAGGAACATGTGTTTTTTTAGCCAAATTTTGAGGATTGCAAAGGATTCTGGATAACAGAACCTGGTCCCAGCCACACAAGTCACCCCATCTTGGATTCCCCTAGGTCTCTAGTTTTCAGAAATGCACAGGTTTGGTAGGTTTCCCTAGGTGGCAGCTGAGCTAGAGGCCAAAATCTACAGGTAGGCACTTTGCTAAAAACAGGTCTGTTTTCTGTGATGTGTCCACGTTGTGTTTTGGGGCATATCCTGTCGCGGGCGCTAGGCCTACCCACACAAGTGAGTTATCATTTTTATCGGGAGACTTGGGGGAACATAGAATAGCAAAACAAGTGTTATTGCCCCTTGTCTTTCTCTACATTTTTCCCTTCCAAATGTAAGACAGTGTGTAATAAAGACTTCTATTTGAGAAATGCCCTGTAATTCACATGCTAGTATGGGCACCCTGGAATTCAGAGATGTGCAAATAACCACTGCTTCTCAACACCTTATCTTGTGCCCATTTTGGAAATTCAAAGGTTTTCTTGATAGCTATTTTTTACTCTATATTTCAGCAAATGAATTGCTGTATACCCGGCATAGAATGAAAACCCACTGCAGGGTGCAGGTCATTTATTGGCTCTGGGTACCTAGAGTTCTTGATGAACATACAAGCCCTATATATCCCCGCAACCAGAAGAGTCCAGCAGACGTAACGTTATATTGCTTTCGAAAATCTGACATTGCAGGAAAAAGTTACAGAGTAAAACTTAGAGAAAAATTGATGTTTTTTTCACCTCAATTTCAATATTTTTCTTTTTCAGTTGTTATTTTCTGTAGGAAACCCTTGTAGGATCTACACAAATTACCCCTTGCTGAATTCAGAATTTTGTCTACTTTTCAGAAATGTTGCGGTTTCTGGGATCCACCGTTGGTTTCATGCCCATTTCTGTCACTGACTGGAAGGAGGCTGGAAGCACAAAAAATCGTAAAAATGGGGTATGTCCCAGTAAAATGCCAAAATTGTGTTGAAAAATTGGGTTTTCTGATTCAAATCTGACTGTTCCTGAAAGCTGGGAAGCTGGTGATTGCCCTTTTCAGGGAAAAAACCACAAGCCTTCTTCTGCAGCCCATTTTTCCAATTTTTTTAAAAAAAACTAAATTTTCACTGTTTTTTGGCTAATTTCTTGGCCTCCTTCTGGGGAACCCACAAAGTCTGGCTACCTCTAGAATCCCTAGGATGTTGGAAAAAAAGGACGCAAATTTGGCATGGGTAGCTTACGTGAACAAAAAGTTATGAGGGCCTAAGCACGAACTGCTCCAAATAACCAAAAAAAGGCTCGGCACAGGAGGGGGAAAAGGCCTGGCAGCGAAGGGGTTAAAGGTGAGTGTATTATTGTCAGACATTTTTGTTGTAAAATATATCATTTTACAGTGCCCTCATCTTTATACATGTGATCTGAGTATGCTATAAAAGTAATTCTTAGGTCCGATTAGTTGATCTAAAAAGTAGGTGCTAAAAATATTTTCGTATTTACTATTTGAGCCCATGAGCCAACATGTGCCTATGTTATATTTTTACTAATTTTTGACTTGTAGTAGATTTTTTTTTTATATCAAATGTAAAAACTTTGTAAATTTTGCATTCAAGACACAGTCAAAAGGTTTAAAGCAGGCAATCACCGCTTGTCTACAGGACCATATTCCCCTTTGGTTGAGTGCAGCCTTTAATAGAATTTTTCGTTCATTTCGTAGGTTGTTACAGATACAGATCAGGTGAGTTATATCTTCCAATCCACATCCGCACAGCCTACACTGAGGAATTATTAAGGTGTATTCCCATGGGGGTCTGTTAGAAATGGGGTTTCTGGTTGGCTAGGGTATGTACCTCAGCCAGGCAGAACTTACCCACTCTAGTCAGGGCAAGGGAGTTACACGTCCAAGATAACCCCTGCTCACCCCCTTGGTAGCTTGGCACGAGCAGTCAGGCTTAACCCGGAGGCAATGTGTAAAGCGTTTGCACAACACACACACACATGTGATGCAATATCCCCACCACAAAGGAAACACAACACCAGATTATATGAAAATATACTGTATTGTACACAACGTAATTATTAGACCAACATCACATAACAGTACTATCCTGCTACCTTAGCAGTTGTCAGAACGTTACACATTGGTTACTCTGCAAACTAGCAGTAGTCACACATAACACACAGGTTACTCAGTATTCTGTGACACAAGCAGTAGTCAGGAAACACGTTATCACATTAGAACACTTGTCATAAGAATATCAAATGTAGGTGTGCCCCGCCTCTCCCTTCTCTCAGCCCAGGAAGACTATTCAGCATGCAGATGCACCTTGGTGACACCTCCACCCTCCCTGTGTACAGGCTGTCTGAAAAGTATGCACAAAGCCCCAACTGTCACTCTGCCCAGACGTGGATTGGAGTCAAGCTGCAAAACACCAGAATCATAAGCATAGATAAATGCGCACTTTCTAGAAGTGGCGTTTCTGTGATAGTAATAAAAAATACACCCACACCAGTAAGCAGTATTTATTATCCCCATCACAACCATACCAAACACGCCTACGCTACCCCTCATAAATCAGACAATATCCCTTACACATAAGGCAGGGCATTTCTAATGCAATCCTATGAGAAGGCAGCAATCACAGCAGTGAGACACCAAGTTAGGCTGTTTGTCACTACCAGGACAGGCCATGCAATATGGCACATGTCCTGCCTTTCTACATACATGGCACCCTGCCCATAGGGCTAGCTAGGGCGTACTTTAGGGGTGACTTACATGTAGTAAAAGGGGAGTTCTGGGCCTGGCAAGTAAATTTAGATGCCAGGTCCCTGTGGCAGAAAACTGAGCACACAGGCCCTGCGCTAGCAGGCCTGAGACAGGTTTGAAAGTACTTCAGTGGGTGGCGCAAGCAGCGCTGCAGGCCCACTAGTAGTATTTAATTTACAGGCCCTGGGTATAGAGATACCACTGTACAAGGGACTTATAGGTAAATTAAATATGCCAATTAGGTATAAGCCAATCATACCAACTTTGGATGGGAGAGCACCTGCACTTTATCACTGGTCAGCAGTGATAAAGTGCTCAGAGTCCTAGAGCCAACAGCGAGAGGTCAGAAAAACCAGGAGGAAGGAGGCAAAAAGACTAGGGATGACCATGCGTATGGCCAAAAGTCCAACAGGGTCGATGGGCATCACCAGGAATAATGCCAAAGCGATGTCTGATGAAGGAATCCTTGTTTGCTTTTGACTACCCAGCCTCCAGATAAGGCTGATATTTCAGGAGTTTGTATTCATTTATTACCATCCAAGATTGCTATCAGATAGCTAATGGGCTCTTATCCATAATTACCAATCTTTTCTTCACTGTTCGGTTTAAGATGTTTTTCAACGCGTAGTAGGGGAGATTTGAGCCCCATAATTCCCCTACATCCAAGTCTTCCAAAGCCTGTTCTTAGTACTGTCTGGACTTGGTTTTAGGATTTGAGCTGATCTCCTTCCAGAGTGCCTGGCAAAGCTGATTTCTTTTGTTGACTGTAAATGTTTCCAGGTTTTGATGTAACTGGATTGCCTAGCTAGGCACTGGTTTAAATATCCAAACTCCAGCCTAATTTGTGCTTGGGAAGTGTACCCTGATAACTGGAATAGAGACCTTAGTACTTTTCCTGTGATTCTGTTTAGGATGGTGGCATCTTGTCCAAATAGTGCTTCGCTGCTGTATCCTAGAGTCGAGTTTAGTTTAGCTGCAACGACTTGCAGCAAGGAACGGTAGCTAGGGCCGTTGAGCACCTTCCTCAAGGTGCAAAAGGCAAGCAGTAGTACATTTCCTTTTCTATGTAGTTCCTCCTTCTGAGGGAGAAAGGACCCCCGTTCATCAAATAGTACACCCAGGTATCTGTATTGATTTACTTGTTCCAATTCTCCCCTTTGTGTGCGCCATTTTTTAGCTCTCGAGATTTTATTACTAATTTTCATCAATTTGTTTTTTTTCTGATTCATTTCCATTCCATTCTGACAATGAGCCGATGTAGTCCTACTTTGATTTGAATCAGAAGTACTACATTGTCAGTGTATAGCAAATTGGAAATAAGCATGTCACCAACCTTAGGTGAGAGCGCATTCACCTTATTTCACTTAACGGTCAGATCTGACAGAAAAAGATGAAAAAGAAACGTTGTCAGCACACAGCCCTGTTTGAGACCTTGTTGTGTCTCAATTTCCCTTGAGAGGAAGGAGCCGTCTCCTACCTTAACTCCATTCCATGTATCTATGTATAGCTGCTGAATAGCTTTTAGCAGATTCTCCGGTATTCCCCAGGAGGCAAATTTTTCCCACAGAAGGCATTGTTGTACAAAATCAAAAGCTGATTTGAAATCCACAAAGCACAGATACAGAGGTAGGTTCTTTTGTTTGCATTTGTCAATGTATTTGTGGCTGTTCCAGGGCCCTTTGCAAAGCCTGTCTGATTGAGGGGAATAATACTGTTCTCGGTTGCCCACTTGCGAAGATGCTCCAGTAGTAGTCCAGCGTAGTATTTGGCCTCGACATCCATTAGGGTAATCAATCGATAATGCTCGGGATGAGATTTACAACCTCCTTTAAATATTCAGTGGATTATTTACCCCCCTCCAAGATCTTAGAATTGTACTTAATTCTACGCAGTTGTTGTAAGTCAAGATCAGCTTTTCTCCCCAAAAGTCTGGATTAATTTTGAACAATGCATTTGGGATCCCATATGGACCTGGGGCACTTCCACTTTTGCTTTTCTTTATTAAGTTTACAAGTTCTGACGTTATGAATGTTAATTTTTCAGATTCCTTTTGGACAGTAGGGGACTTTAAAGTAACTCCTTTTGGATTTAAGACATTTGTTGTCTTGTCTAGGTTTTTGATAGTTCCTTTATTTCCGCCAAAGTGGTCAATTAAATAAGCAGACTATATGGATTCTGAAATATTGGAGCTAGTGAGGGTCATTCGAGCTTTATTCAAGTCATTTACCATTTTCCAAAATCCCTACACATTAGATTTGTTGCTTAGGAATAAAGCCTTTGCCTAAAAGTCATGATTGTCTTTTATGATCCCATATTTGTTTCCGATAGCTATTGTTTGAATGTCTTAGGTCAACCTTAACACAGCAATCAGTTGGATTTATCTTATATAATTTTAGGAGTCTATTTCATTGTCTTCTTAATTTAATCACGTGTGCTGACATTTTTATAATCTTGTTTGTTTTCGCTTTCCCCTGATTTAGGTATTTCTTTTGTGATCTACCTGTAAGCAGACCAGCTGCAAATCTGTCCAGGAACTTCAACCTTCCTATAGTTGTATTGTTATAGCAAAGGTCAATTATCGCGATTGACCGTTCTCCAATGGATTCCAGTGATCTTTCAGTTCAATCAAAGTTTTTTGTAATTCATTGTACTGACATCCCTTGGTGCAGTTGATGCAGGATTAAATATGGGGAAGCCACATCCAATGTTCAAGCATTTTGTTTTGGGCATCCCTTTCAAAGGAATTTAGTAGTTTCAAATTGAAGTGCTCAGCTATTAGAAGCTCCAGGGATCCTAAGTCCTGATGGGCAGTTAATATTGTATCTATCAGTTTGGTGGATATACGTTTCTTAGATCGTGCATTTGGATGAATATAAACATTTATTAGCAAGAGTGGGCTTGAATGTTCTTTCTTCCATCCATCTAGCTTTACTAGTAGGAACTCTTTGTTTTCCTTATATAGTCGTGTACATGATATATTTAACCCTGCTGAAATAAAGATTGCTAATACCCTCTTTGGATGGCCCAACCTTTTTTCCCTGGTTGCCGGGGAAAAAAAATCCATAAATCCGTCAATTGTGAAGGGATTGGTAGCCCAAGTCTCCTGAAGAAAGATAATTTGAATTTTTTTTAATAGGCTTGTCAGATCTTTTTGTTCGGTATTTGATCTAACCCTATTTATATTCCAGGAACAAACTTGGAGGGGTTTATCATGTGGAGTTACCCACCCATAGTGATCCCGACTACTCAGAAGTCACTGATGATTTTCTAAACGGTTTACTTCCGACATCCGACCCAAATCCAGCTGCATAAAGGGGTGTAGGTTTGGTACTTTGAACCCTGTGGAGTGTTCATAATTTTTTTCCAACTGTGGATCTAAGAACTGAAAAAGGTTATTTAACTCTTATGAATTTGTTAGGTTAAACATATTAGTTTGATTCTCTAGAGGGTCCGTATAGCCTGTTTGTTTGGGTATACTCAATTTGATTCCCCATTTTAAAAAGGAGATTCTTTCTTCAACAACTCTCATAACCATTTGTGGTGTCTTCCAAGTTACCAGGGTTGATTCTTTTGATCTTCCTTCATTACTTTTGACCACCAGTAGAAATTCTATAAAAACAATATCAGTAGACTTTGTCTTTTAGAGCCGGGATAGCTTGTCACAATTTTAATATATTGCTACTATTTAAGAAAGCATGTGAGCCCCTGGATTGATATTGAGGTTTAAGAATTAGTTGTTTACAGTCTGTAGACGGGACATATTTTGGACTTCTTAAAGGGTCCTCCATTCCTTCCATTTCGGCTGTCCCTTTGTATTCTGTTACCTCTGTCTGTGATAGAGATTCTCTATCTGACTGACCTGAATTTGCAAGAGGTTGCCTCGCAGCTGATCTGTTTAGGGACTATCCCTCCGACAGTGGTCTAGGCCTTCTTCCTTTTTTAGGCTGGTGCCAAGTCATTTGTGCTCCTGTTTTAGTATCTTGACGCTCAGCATGTTCATGATATGCAACTGTAATTGTTTTGCCTTCTTCGTCAAAAGACTTCCTGTTAGTTATGGGACTGTGACTTAGTTCAGCTTTTACCTCACGTTGATGTAGATTGATGTTTCGTGTTTCCTGCTTATTTTGGCCTATATCATTTGAATTTGGCGAAGCTCGTTGGTCCTTATACTTCATTAACTCCACATTGGAGTATGGTTCGTTTTGCCCCTTGTGTTTTTGGAGAGTAGGGCCCCTCATTTGAAAGTTGAATAATGGAAACAGTTTATTTGCCATTGGAATACTTTTTTTTTGTTTCTAACCGAGTCATAGGGCATTGACAAATCATTACTTATATCAAGTTTTAGAGAGGGGCTTGACTTTGTAGCGGGAGGGCCCACAGAGTCACCCCCTATTTTGTTCCTTGCTTTTCACTGTTTTTCCTTTTGTCTTTTTGTCGTTGTCTTTTCTAGGCATAGCAGAAAGGAGGGAGGACGTGTATTTATTTGAATCTCAGGCTGACATCCTTTTCCCACCTCAGGGGATTTTAATGAGCGTGCATTTTCCTTTTGTACTCCTTCCTGTCCTCATCCTAGTTCTTCAGGGTATTCTATTACCTTGTCAGACATTTCCTCAGGGCGGCAACAGGCCCAGTTGCCCGTATTTTTGTTGTTTCCGGCCTCTTCCCTTTGCCTGGGTGATTCTTCGGCTGAAATTTCACCCCACTCTTTTCATATTTAGATTTTCTTTAAAATTAGTTATCATTGAATTTAGTGCTTCTGAGAGTGTGGCCAGCCTGTTGGTTATGGGCTCACAGGTGCAATCTGTAATTGTCATTTCTGCAAGATTCTGAGCTCGCTTCATCAGATTGTTTAAGTTTGCCAGTTTCTGATTGTTAGAAATGGGGTCTTTGGTTGGCAGTCAGGTTACCCCCTGTCCAAGCAAGGACCCTCACTCTAGTCAGGGTAAGTCACACACAATCCAAATTATCCTGTGCCCACCCTCTGGTAGCTTGGCACTGGTCAGTCCTGTTTAACTTACAAGGCAATGTGTAAAGTATTTGTGCAATAAATTATACAATAACACCATATAGCACCACAAAAATACACCGCACAGTGTTTAGAAAAATATATAATATTTATCTGGTTAAATGCAGGTCAAAATGATCAAAGATGCAATAAGTAAATGTAGAGATATCACTGAAAAGTGATATAAAGTGTCCTAAGTCTTTTAAAAGCAAACAAAGTCTCTTTCCAGCACAAAGTACCTGGTTCGTGTGAAAAATCTCCGCAAAGGGCCACAGAGGAGGAGAAGCATGGAAACAAAGGGGTGTGCGTCAATTTCTCGGGCCGCACATGGCGATGCGTCGTTTAGTTTCCACTCAGGGATGGCTGTGCATCGAATTCTGGCTCTCGTTGTGGATCCTCTTCGGGTTGCGGGGTTTTCAGACGCCCCGGGACAGTTGCGTAGTTTTTCTGCGCTGGCAGGACGAAGTCACAGGAGCTGCATCGATCCGGTGGTTATTGCATCGAATTTTCTTCCGCACGTCAGGCGCTGCGTCGATTCCTCTCTGGAAGTCAGGCTGCGTCGTTCCGGCTCAGCTATGCGTCGATCCAGTGGGCCGTGCGTTGAATTTCTGGTCACTGCGCTGGGGCTGTGTCGATCTTCTCATCTCAAAGTCGGGCTGCGTCGTTTAGGTTCAGCGTGCGGTGACATTTTCACCGTGGTGCAGGCTGTGCGTCGTTTCTGGCAGGCTGTGCGTCGGATTTCGCCCCACAAGGAATCCTTCTTGAAGAGATGAAGTCTTTTTGGTACTGAGGCTTCAGGGAACAAGAGGCAAGCTCTATCCAAGCCCTTGGAGAGTACTTCTTCACCACAGCCAGAGAGCAGCAAGGCAGCAGGGCAACAGCAAGGCAGCAGTCCTTCACAGAAAGCAGTCAGGTGAGTCCTTTGGGCAACCAGGCAGTTCTTCGTGGCAGGATGCAGGTTCTGGTTACAAGTTTCTTCTCTAGGAAGTCTCTGAGTTGGAAGGGGCAAAGGCCCTGTTTATATACCCAAATGTGCCTTTGAAGTGGGGGAGACTTCAAAGAGTGGCTTAGAAGTGCACCAGGTCCCCTTTCAGTTCAATCCTGTTTGCCAGGGTCCTAGTAGGTGGTGTGACAGTCCTTTGTGTGAGAGCAGACCCTCCACCCTCCCAGCCCAGGTAGACCCATTCAAAATGCAGATGTATGCAAGTGAGGCTGAGTATCCTATGTTTGGGGTGTGTCTGAATGAATGCACAAGGAGCTGTCAACTAAACCCAGCCACACGTGGATTGTAAGGCACAGAAAGATTTAAGTGCAGAGAAATGCTCACTTCCTAAAAGTGGCATTTCTAAAATAGTAATATTAAATCCAACTTCACCAGTCAGCAGGATTTCATATCACCATTCTGGCCATACTAAATATGACCTTCCTACTCCTTTCAGATCAGCAGCTACCACTCAAACAATGAATGAAGGAAGCCTGAATGTTAGCCTATGAAGGGAGCAGGCCTCACAGCAGTGTAAAAACGAATTTAGGAATTTTACACTACCAGGACATGTAAAGTACATAGGTACATGTCCTGCCTTTTGCCTACACAGCACCTGCCCTATGGGTTACCTAGGGCATAGCTCAGGGGTGTCTCATACGTAGAAAAAGGGGAGTTTTAGGCTTGGCAAGTACTTTTAAATGCAAGTCGAATTTGCAGTGAAACTGCACACACAGGCCTTGCAATGGCAGGCCTGAGACAAGGTAAAGGGGCTACTTAAGTGGGTGGCACTATCATTGCTGCAGGCCCACTAGTAGCATTTAATCTATAGGCCCTGGGCACACATAGTGCACTCTACTAGGGACTTATAAGTAATCTAAATAGTCCAATTGCGTAAGATCCAGTGTTACCATGTTTAAAGGGAGAGAGCATATGCACTGTAGTACTTGTTAGCAGTGGTAAAGTGCGCTGAGTCTAAAAAACAGCAAAAATGTGTGCCCAAAAAGTGGAGGGAGGCAGGCAAAAAGTTAGGGGTGACCACCCTAAGGCTGTCAGGTCTAACACTGATCAATCCCTGATACTGAGTTAGCGATAGCGTTCAGTAAATTCACCTGAACGTCCATTTTGGAGGACTGATAGGACAAGGCATCCAGCGTTAGTTCAGAAGTTTTAAAAAAGAAATTCCAAACAGCGTTTTGATCCAGTTGATTTTGAGTATTTTGTGAGGGCAGTATGTTCTTAGATTTTTCCTCCTTAGATCCAAGTTCGGTTATTTTTATGTTTAATATGGCAGAGGCATTTGGGGATCTGTATTCAAGGGCGGAAGTATCCAGTTGAGTTCCTGAGATTGCAGCTGGCTCTTCATTTGATTTTGCCCCCATATGTTGAAGGAAGGGTCCGTTAGAGGTATGTGTGGTGGAACTCAGATCCACTTGTGGACAGGAAAGTTTTAATTTTGGTGATTCTGGATTTTTAGAATCCTCCAAGGTGTAAATAGCTTCTAGAGGGTGATTCCCGTTCCACGCTTTACCGGCTTCTTGTGGCCTGAAGGCAGGCAGACGTAGTGTGGAGTCCTTGGCCCCTTTAACAATCACATTTACCTCCAGGGGAGGTTGAATACCTATTTGTTGAAAGTCAGTCAGATTTTCCAAAGATGGAGAGTTGGAAGTATCAGGGGACGGCGATGATGATCGGAGGGTTAGTAATTCTAGGTCACTGATTGAACCCCAGACATTTTCTTTATAATTGTCATCGGTTGATTTTTTGGTGTTGCAAGGGCAGTTTTTTGAGACAGCTCCTCCTCCTTGAGCTCGCTTTTATCACCTTCCTCATATATCAAGCTGCTTTCACTTTTTATAGGGGAAATTGGGTGGGGTAAAGTCCCTGAGCCGTTAGGTAAGGAAAGAATTGCATCCACGGGGTCCTTCAGAAAGTCAATTTTGCGGGGATGTTCACCGATTTTGAAATCTTTGAAAGAAGGGGGTCATAGGGGAAACCAAGGGTTGATGTTTTTACTTCATTTTTGCTTCCCATTTTGACGTTGAAGGCAGAGAGGAGGGTTTGTTGGGCTTCTTACTTCTTTTTGCTTGCGTCTGAAAAGCCCTTTCTTTTCCTGATCGCATCTTTGCCGTCTGTAAGGTTTTCCCTTAAGATTTTTTATTTTTTTTTTTTCTTGCCTAATATACGCGCGCCACACCTCACGGTTGAGGGGCACGAGCACGTGTGGTTTTCCTCGATTGCTGCCCAATATTTACTGCTGGCTCTTGTTAGGTCTCTGGAGGTCCGAGCTTTCTGAGGCGGCCGAAGGTTCCCCCTGAGACCAGCGGGCTTCCGGAAACCCTTAGATTTGTGGGTACACCTCCTTACCTCAGGTGTTCAGGGGCACGAGCGTGCACGGAGTTCCTTGATCGGTTCCTGGATCCTGCTGGGCCCAATTGTAGAGACTGCAATTTATCTGAGTGACCCTTAAACACTCTGTAGACTATGAGGATAGTGTTGGTTTACAGTTTGAGGTTCTGATGTTCTGACGGCTTTTCACTAGTTCGTAGTATGGTGAGTATGGTGGAACCATTGTGTCATTATGCCACCACAAGCTGCACCCAAACCTGTCTGGACTGCTTCTGTGGTGGCCTAGACTTGCTCGACCTTGCCTATACTGCCCTGCCGCATACGCAATGTGATAGTGTGGCAATGTGGCTGAATTTCATAATTTTGGCAGAGATCGGAGCAGGGAGGACTGTTGTTGGGTCTGGTACTTGGAATGGCAATAACAATTCCTAAAAATTCCTAGATGCGGCGTAGAATGTGTAGAATGTCAGTTATTGGCAATGGATTGGTTGCTCATCTGCTCATATCAAGAATGGCCGTGAATTACAAAAAGCTGGGAGGAGGAGTGGAAGCTGCAGCAAGGGTGCTTTTATCAATTTATGTTGCCCTGCTAGGTCCCCTCGTGGCTCACTAGGTGTTTTTTCGGTGAAGTTTTAACCTTCGAGAGTGACCTCTAGGCAGTCTTAATGGCAGTTTTAATGGAATGGAATGAAATTTGAATGGGTATTGTCCCCTCTAGGCAGTCTTAATGGAATGGAATGAAATTTGAATGGGTATTGTCCCCTCAGGAGCCACTGTGCCCAGCTTGCCCGTGTTGTACCTTATTTCTGCCTCCTGATCGCTTCCAGCTTCCAACCGCCTCCAGGTCACTCCTCCAGATCACTCAATGGGACCCCCTGGCCCCGTCTGCCCCTTCTTTTCCTCCTTTCTTGCCGCCGACGCGCCGACAGGTACAGTTCAGGTGTGGGTGCGTTTTTCAAGAGTCCAGGGATAGATTCCAGGAACCGGCCGGCTCTCAACGCCATCCGCTGTCCGCTGCTGATGCTGCGCAACGTACGGCCCCTGTACTGCCCCCGTCTAGCTGGGGTAAACTTTCTGGGGCTTTCGATCGCCGAAACACGCCACAGAAACACCCTGCTGCTCGCGCTGGGAGACACCCACGTGTTGTTTTGGCATCTAAAAAGGACCGATTTCATAAAGGCTTTACTTAGATATGCTGCCTGGTTTGGCTTGTGTATTGCACCTGCTGCTGGCAACCAACCCAAGCAATATTAATCAGGTACGAATCAATAAATAAGCTCAGTAAGGAGCAACACGCTGGTAGTGAGCACAATGTAGCTTTAATAAAATCTTAACATAAACAAATGTTGCTGCAGTGATGGTTATGCATTAGCTTAAACATTAGTTGAATGGATACCGAGGCATAAAGGTTATTTTGACATTTAGCCTAGCACAAGAGAATCTAACCTCTCACTCCGGGTGCTGAACCCAATGGCAGAATATCACAGAAAGATGTACAAGCATACAGTGCACTGCTACCACAATAGTAGTGAAACGCACACTCTGGAATCAATTGCAGTGCCGTTAATCAGAGATGCATTAATGAAATTACTTTAATATTTAGACAGCAGAACAGTTGCATTAACAACACTAGAATAAGCATATATATGTATATTTTCAAAAGTGGATGAACAGTAGCAGAACAGTGGGATGTACATTTAGAGCGCAGTGTTGGTACAACATAGCATTAGAAATGAACAGTCTTGATTTATTCACATTGCTGTAAATCAAAAGCAACATAACGATTCTGTAACTCAAGATAGAGGATGAGAATCTGGCCTTTCTCCCCTGAAACTGAACACGGGGAATCCTGTCAAACTACATTGCTCTCCCTCTCTAGGAAACGGTGTAACAGGCGATAGCAGCTTTGCACAACTCCATCTGTGAGCTTCCCAGAAGCATTGGCACCACTCCCTTTTATGTGTTAAATGTTGGACTACACAACATTATTTTCCCTTCTCTCGGGTCATTGCGTTACCGTGTTTGCGACCGGCTCTTGCTGAGACCCATCAGCCATTCTCCCAGGGCCTCTGAGGGTCAGTACACCCTCAACGTATGTCTCGCCTGCGATTCAGTAAATAAAGCCGCTACAGTAAATAAAGCCTTAACAGATAGTGATGTCTATGAAATGTTGAAAACCGGTTTCCCAAGTGTCACAAGCTCAGTTCAGTACACAGGTTTTCTGCATGCATTGTCACTCATCAACATTGCCTAATAGCTAGTTAACCCTTTCCCGTCACAATGTCTGCCGCAAGCATTTCCCTTTGTACAATGCAGCTTGTTAATTCACATTTATCCGTTAGCGAATGTCAGTGCCTCTTTTATTCTATCACGAGTTTAATAACTGGTTGTCGGAGACCTAGTTAGGTACACTGACATGCCTTTATTTCTCTCTGCAGATTTTAACTGTCCGTCAGTGAGAGGTTTTATTTTGAGAATATAAAACAAATTTGAAAATTTTATAAAAAATACACCATACGTTTGGTTTTCAGCTAAGAAGGCTCAGTTATGTGACTCAGCCACTGACAGTTAGGAAAGTCTTAGGCGGTGCAGTGCATGATCTAATCAGCCTAGCAGTATGTTGAAGATAGGCAGTTGATAAAACTTATGCGTTATTGCCTTATCGAATTCATGTCCAACCATACAGCCGGTTATAGTAGCTTAAATAGAAGAACCTTTGTGAACTTTGTTTTGGTGGTGCCACCCTGCTTATTGACATGCCTGACAACACTTATGTCAATCTTTCCTAATAATTGAATTCATACTAGTAAGCCTAGTAGCTGCTCCCTGCACCCAACTGTAATTTTATTAACATTTCAATAGTTAAAGTTGTGAAAGCAAAACAAAGCCAGTGTCTGCCGTTTCCACTTACTTCTGTAGTCTCTCCTATCGGCTCACTGACTTTTTCCTCTTAGATTCGGCCCTCTCACTGACAGTGCTCGATCTCCCCAGGGTCCAAGGAGGGAGCACTGGCGTGGTTATCTGCCCATTTCCTTAGCCCTGCAGAGGTTTCCTTCCACCTGCTTAGGTGGGCGTCACCCTCACGCTTTAAGTTTCTGCAAAGGCCCGGACAAAGATACTTTTTTAGAACGTTAAATAAAATCGTTTGTTTTAATTTTTAAGATGATATTTCTATCTTTGTTTACTTTATTTATCATGGGCCCATATTATACTTCCTTAGGGCCCATATCACACTTACTGCATCAATGAAGGTTGCCCATTAGTTACATATTGTGGACATTTTTGGTGACGCTCCTGGCTATCCCTCCGAATATGGTGGCCTATCAGTGTCATTTATAGACATTCATAGGCACATAATGGATTCCCCTAAAAGAAATATGGCCTATCAGAAACATATTTGTTGGCAACATGCTTGTCATTTGACAGCCGTCTAACTAGGTAGCAAATTTCATTATTTACCCGGGCACCAACTAAATAGCAGAGATTATATACTGTTTGCTCAGTGGCCTTTCAAACAGCAAAGAAAATTCACTATTCTCCTGCCCGCCAACTACATAGCAGAGATTATGTACTATTTGGCCTGCGGGCACGCAAAACAGTAGAGAAACTCCACTATTTATCTGACAGCTGACTAGATAAGAGAGCTCATGTATTATATGACTTGTGGCCTTCCAAGAAGCGAAGAAGGTTCACTGTTTATGCACCCGAAGTCTACATAGCAGAGCCCATGTACTAGTTGTGCTGCTGGCTAGATAACAGTGATCATGTACCAGTGACTGTGCAAACAACAAAGAGACGACTATTTATCTGCCAGCCAACTAATGTAGTCGAGGTTATGGACCATTCAGCAGATACCATGCAGATAGCTAAGAAACTTAACTCTTTACCAGTCCTTTACCAGTCCTCTGAGTATTTAGCAGAAAGTATGTACAATTTGGCTGCATCATGCAAATAGCAAAGAAACTACACAATGTATCCATTTGTTGACTAAATAGCAAAGATCATATACTGTTTGGCCAATGGTTGTGCAAATAACAAAGAACGTTCACTATTTCTCCGGCTGGCAATTAAATGGCAGAGATTATGTACTATTTGGCCATCAGGCGCTCAAACAGCAAAGAAGCTTCACTGGTTACCCAGCTGCAGACTAAACCTCAGAGGTCATGTACTATTGGGATGGTAGATATGCAGACCACAAATAAGCTTCATTATGTACCCCGCAGCCGACTAGATAGCAGAGAGCATATACTATTTGACCTGTGGACGTGCAAACACCAAAGAAGGTTCACTATTTACCCTGCCACTAACTAGATAGATCATTTACTATTTGTCGGCTGACAGTGCAAACAGCAAAGAAAATTCACTAGTTACGCTGCCGCTGACTAAACAGTAGAGATCATGTAATATTTTTCCAGCAGCCATGCAAATAGCAAAACAAAAAAACTATTTTCCCAACTGCCCACTGAACGGCAGAGAACATGTATTATTTGACTGGCGGCCTTCAAAATAGGAAAGAAGCTTCACTGTTTATCTGGGCATCAACAAAATAGCAGCGATTAAGTACCATTTGGTGAAATGTTTTTTACAATTTATGCTGTTGCCAAAGTAGAAGACATTCTGAGCTAGTAAGCCTGTTGCCAGATAAAGACTGAAGTTTCACTGTAGATTAGGTGCTGTTGGTGACTACAGTAATAGTGAATGTGTGGAGGAAGGATGTTGTGGAAGTGTAGGCGAACTGCCACAATGGTGTGTCCTAACATGCTGGGGTATAATACACATAACTGGCTACCTTGAGCTCTTCATTCCTCTTTGAGTCTCTGCTCTTCCACTGCAGGTCTTTCTTTGCCTATACTCCCACCGGCATTTGGCCATCCCTATACATCTTTGCAATGTCTCAATCTCTCTGTAACAGTCTTTGTTTCTGTTTCACCTACAGTCCCTTACAGCCTGTGCCCTGTGAATTCTTCAGAGTTTTTTTCACTCAAATGCTTTTGTAGTTTTGGTCTTGTTCTGGCTGCTTACTATCTCAGGCTGTCCCTGGCAGTCTCAGCATATGTTGACATTATTTTTTAGCAAGCACAGGCCACCTCTGATTCCCTTCCATTTTGTAACTGCTCCAAATTGTACCTACTCTCCTATCTCATACTGGGACTCATAGTCTTTGTGGTAAGGATGGGTGGATTAATGCAGGATGTGACTATCACTGCATGGCAATTTATGGCAGAAAAGCGGATCTAACCTTTCATTCTTCCTTGATTGTTCAGTTGAGCTTTGAAGTAACACAAGTTACGTAAACAAATTATTGGGTAGCAGCTATTTTGACGACCGCTGATAAATAGTGAATTTTCTCTGCTATTTACTTGACTGCTGGCTAAATAGTGGAAACAACTTACTGTTTGGACAGTGACCTTGAAAATAGCAGAGAAACGTTGCCATTTACCTAGAGATTCTGCACTGTTTGTCCAGTGGCTGTGCATACAACAAAGAAACTTCACTATTTACCTAGCCCCTGGCTAATTAGCAGAAGGTATGTATTATTTAGCCAGGAGTCAAGCAAAGAGCAAAAAAATAAATCACTCAGTACTCTGCTGCTGGCAAAACACCAGAAATTATTTACAATTTCTCCAGCAGCCATGCAAATAGCAAATAAACGTAATTATTTTAATGACTGCTGGTTAAATGGCCGATTTATACTATTTCACCAGTAGCTCGGCAAATAGTAAAACAAAAAAAATCTGTATTTATCCAGTTGCTGGCTAAAAAGCAGAAATGTTGTTCTTTCGGATGGTTCCCTTGCAAATAGAAAAGATTTTCACTGGGTGGCTTTTTAAATAACAGACAATATGCAGAACTTGAACAGTAGTCATTCAAATAGCATAGGAACTTCACTATGAACCTAGCTGGTGTTTAAACTGCTTCAGTTTTGTGTTGTTATGGGTGAAAAACTGGGTTGTTGGTTGACTGGAGTGTGAGCCCTGGTCAAGCAGCAACCACAGTTCTTGTCAGGATAAGGCACAAGCTAACCTCAAAGTAAACTGTGCTCGCCCTATGGTAGCTTGACACAGAGCAGTCAGGCTTAACTTGAAGGCAATCTGTAAAGTATCTGTGCAATACTTCAAACAGTAACACAGTGTAAACACCACTCTAAAGGGTCCCACATCAGTTTAAATAAATGTAACTTAATTTAACAATATAAAACAAGATAAACATGACAAAAATCCAATCAGTAGAACTTGAGTTATAATTTTTTTGAAGAATAGTCTTTAGTTTAGCCCTTAAAAGCAAAAAGCTGTAACCTGGGATATTTGGTTGTGCCGGGCTGGGAAAAAGTCAAAAGTTCAGGCCGACTTCAATGGAACCTGGGACTGCTACAGGGACTCTACTAAGCCTGCTGAAAAAAGTACTTTAAATCCTGGTTGCAGAGCATTGCGTGGATCTGAGTCGAAGGTGCGTCACACAGCCGAGGTGATTTGTTGGTTCTGAGATGTGGCAAGGCTGTGGTGTGAGGTCCTGTTATGAAGATGTAGAGTTCAAGTCGACAGGGCTTGCGTTGCAAAGACCAGTGTTGGGGATGCGTTGTGCAGCCAGGGCGGTGCGTCTGTTCCGATGAGAGGTGAAGCTACAATGAGGAGCTTTAGAATCGTCATTGAGGCTGCCATTGACGAGGGATGAGAGAACCTGCTCCCAGGAATCGTCACCCAGTAGTGGCTCTGAAGGCAATGCATTTAGCCCAAGCTGTGGAATGTGATGGCAATGTGAATCTTCTGCACTGGGGCCAATCCACACAGCAGCAGCAATGTGTTTGGTATTGCTCGAGGATGTAATGTTCAGCTGAGAAGATGAGTTGGTTCTACTTGGGGATGCGCGGCTCAGCAGAGATGTCGGTTCCGCTGGGAAGCACCTTAGGCCCACTTCCAAGGGTCCAGGCCTGGGGTGGCACTACTTTAAAAAACAACAGAAGATGGACGGAATGCAAATCAAATCAAACATTCACCCCCAGTCACAGATCTGGGTTTAATCTATCAGTTTTGTTGCTTGCCATGCCATTCCAGCTTAGACCCAGCCATATGCAAATCAGTCTTGACCCTGTTCCACATGGGAACAGTCCAGCCCGGAATGCAGGCACGAAAAGGCTAAGGCAAGAAAATGCCAACTTTCTAAAAGTGGCATTTTCAGAATTGCAATTTAAAAACTGACTTCACTATAATTTAGGATTTTAAATTGTCCAGAGATACCAAACTTGAAGGAATTATACCTTCCCATTTGGAAATTATGCTTATAAAATGTAATAAGGTAACTCCATGATGTGAGAGATAGGCCTTGCAGTAGAGAAAAACAAATGTAAGAATTTTCACTACCAGGACATGTCTTTTTTTAATATTCTTTATTCAGTCGGAATTAATCAGATCACATAAGAAATACAACAATTCCATGGTGCGAAACCCCTTAACCCAAATGAAGAGGTACACACAATATAAGCTAAAAGAAAAACCATAAAGAGATCTGGCTGATACGGTGCCACAGGTGAAGCTGGTCTAGCTTTCATATATATTGCCTGCCTCAGCGGATAGTTGCCTACATACATTAGGACAGGGCGAGGATGCTCTGAAAGTGGGTGGCTCTGTCTGGATTTATCAGCAGACGGGGTGCCCTTTGGATCAGTGAATCCATGCACCAGTCCATTAGATCAGAGAAGGCCTTTCCCTACAGCTACTCTATGTACTGCCAGGGGTTGTCTCCCTCCTTCTGTTATTCCAAATACTCTTAGATTGTTCCTTCTCTGGCGATTTTCTAAATCCTCAGTTTTAGACTGCACCAAAGTCAGCTAACAATCGTGGAACGCAGTAGATTTTACTGTGGTCCTTCCTACCTCTTCTGTGCCAACAGCTAGTTGCTGTAGCTCTGGCACTTCTGTTGAAAGAGTCGTCAATTTGCTGGTGACCTCTACCAATGACTGCTAGATTGCTGCGTTATCTGCACTGACTTGTGCGTAGTGCTTCTGCGCCTCTGCCCCCTGAGCCTGTAATAACTGCACAATTGCCTGCAGAGATGGCTCATAAGTTTCATTCACAGCTGATAGGTCTTCTGACCCTTGGGGGAAATAAATAGGCAGGAGTATGGCCACCAGCAGAGGAATTAAGGCTGTTATCGGGGCTGGTGTAGGGGGGTAGTCTGGCATCTTAAAATGCCACTGCAGAGGAAAATCCATCCTGTTGTATGTCTCCCCGGCTGAAGATTGCGCCTCGATGGTAGTAGCAGTTCGATGTGTTATTGAGGTTTTGACTTCACACTTAGTTATCGCCCAGTCACATATTGAGCTGCCCTTGTGACTACTGTCGTCAGTCCCATTCTTAACCTGTGCAGCAGAGCACTTGCCTGATTGAATTACCTTTAATTCCACAAGCAGCTCTCTAGGATTAACACAACCATTTAGTACTAGTACTAGGTACTTTCTTGGTTCCTTAGAAGCCTTGTCTGTAGCCCCTGAATTAATGCCCTTTATCAAGTCAGAGTGTGCAGAGTCAACTGTATCAGCATGGGCAGTTTTTAAACTTGGCAAAGCTGATATATTATTAACTTAAGGTGTTTCAGTAATGTCTTGGGTGTGCAGCAACAAGTTAGAATCACAGACAGCAGTCAGAACAGGGTCCCCCCCGATGTTATAACATCCATTGCCCTGTGGTTCCCTCCTGCAACACCTCCAGGCATACCTGTAGTACTCACAGTATTATCATCTGAGTCTAAAACCAGGGCTGTAGCAAAAGCTGAAGAAGAGTCTATAGCCATTGCTGCTGCAGTCTCCAACGGAATTCTCTGAGCTGCTATGTCCTGAGACACAGACAGTGTGGAGCTGATACTATATTCCATTGCGGTCAGATCTGAGGAACCTGCCTCTATAACATTGTTGCATTCCAGAGGACTGGCAGCAATGCGGGCAGGGTAGGGGGAAGATGTTGGGCTGATTCCGCAGAGGAGGCTGTCTCCCCTTGCTCGCCCTTAAGCACGAGCCAACCGTAGAGAAACTGCCTGGCTGAGACCATTAGCGTGACCAAAGGCTGCAGCCACGACCAGGCAAGAGACTTACTGCTGACTTCACTGACAGCATACCCAAAGGTCTACACGTGTTGGCAGATTTAGCTTGGGATGGCATTCCGGTACGGCATTGGCACGTGACTCATTCAGGGCTCTGCCTGGAGGACCGCAGCACTGGCTGTAGCCACCTGGTGGCAATATGGCACCGCCATGCTCCAGCATACTTCGAGGTGGGCACGGAGACCGCAGCTCAGCGCAGACTTTCCCTGAGACAGACTGACCAGGAACCCCTGACAACAGTCCCCATATGCAGCGGACCTCAGATGATTATCGTACTTTACGAGTTGGGCGCCCGATACTTTAGCTGTTGGGTTCAGGTACCTTTGATAGCCTGCTTCAAATGCGTACCAGAGAATCCCTTGCTGCTGGAGAGGAAGTCTCCTTGGCAAACGCTTTGATGTTGGCAGCCCCTGCCAGGAGAATCTCTTCACAGATATGTAAAACTTTAAAAGTACGTCTCACTTTTTAAATACATTGCACCCTACCCTCTGGGCTGTCGAGGGCCTATCCTAGGGGTGACTTGTATGTATTTACAAGGAAGGTTTGGGCCTGACAAACATTTATTTTTTACCAGGTAGAAATGGCAGTTCAAAACTGCACACACAGGCTATAAAATGGCAGGCCTAAAGGGCTATTTAGGTGATGGCACAGTCAGTGCTTCAAGCTCACTAGTAGCATTTAAGTTTTAGGCCCTGGGCGCATGTAGTGCACTTTTCTCAGGACATGTAAGTACATGCTGACATTTCTCTGTTTTTAGGAACAGAGCACAAGTACTTTAACACTGGATAGCAGTGGTAAAGTACAAAAAATCCTAATGCCAGCAAAACAAAGTCAACAAAAACAGGAGGTCAGAAAGCAAAAGTTAGGGGGAAACCAGGACATGGATGCCAGGTCTAAAATTATGCCTTGTGCCCATTTCAGCAAGTACTTACTAGCAGGTAGAACTGCAAACTAGGAGTGAACATAATTGGCATCCGTCTCCTAATGAAATTTAGGGTTCTGTTGTAATATTGTTTTATTTGAAAAATTTGGCCACAAAATGCACACATAATATTTGCATTTGGATTAGTATGTTATGAAATGACCTATGAATTATTAGGTCAGTTCATAAACTATTTAATTGCAGGAAGATCCAAAATGACCTTCCCAATTAATAACTCTTGTCAGGTGCCCACCTCCAGAACAAAGCTGTTTCCTCTGACTTGGCAGGTGCTTCGGCAGCTCCCACAAAGTCAGAGCAAACACTTCACTTTCTGCAAGTGAGAGCTGTCAAACAGCTCTCACTTGCAGAAAGTGCGGTTTTCATCTGTTTCCCTTCACTTAAATATACGTGCAGGGAAACAATGCTGGCTCCCGCAGGATTTGGTGAGCCGGCTCGGACCGCAGGGGCTTTAAAGCTTCCCCGCGGTCCTGTCACTTTCTCTCTCTTCCCTCCCATAATTGGGAGGAAGAGAGAGAGATGGTCTTTGCAATGGTCTCTCCATGCAATGTCTTCACAGAGTAGGACTAGCAAGATGTTTCGTATGAATGTTATAGTTATGTTTGAATGGAGAGCAGAAGAGAGTCACTTCTGGCCTAATGGTCAAGGTCTTGTGCTGTCACTCAGTAGTCTAAATGGTTGAAATCCTAGTATTGCTTGGCAGTGTGTTTATTCACTAGTTTATATTACTATTAAACCTTTCCAGTGATGGAACATTCAAGTTTCTTTGCAATCACATGGTTGGGTTGACTGTCATAGGTATGTCTTGAAGAATCACAGTAAGAAGTCGCTTGTAGCTTAGAGGTTAAGGTCACAGACCTTCACACTGAAAGTTGAGGATTGTAATCCAGGTGTGTCTTTGGTCATTTTCCTTCTTCACTTTCTTTTAAACTTGAAAAGTTTAAGGTTTATAGTGGAAGGTGATCTCACTCATTTTAAATGACAAATGTAGTTTTCTTTTTACTTCGTCCTAAAATATCTCATGCTATGTATATCATTCATCAAAGCCTAAAAAATCTGCCCTCTCCCTCTCAAGTTCTCTCTGTCAGTCTATTTCACTTAATTTATCTCCCTCTTTCTCAATCTCTCACTTTCTGTCTCTCTATCTTCCATCCCATCATGGAGTGGAAGAGAGAGAGAGACAGGTTGTTATTGAAATGGTCTCTCCATACAATGACTTAAAAGAGTCAGACTAGCAAGATGTTTGATAAGCATGTTATAGTTATGTTTGGATGCAGAGCAGAACAGTCAATTCTGACCTATTGGCCAGGGTCTTGTGCTGTCACTCATTAGGCTGAAGGTTCAAATCCTAGTGTTGCTTGGCATTGTCTGTTTATTTTCTAGTGTTTTCACTGCTAAACATTCCTAGTGATGGAACATTGACATCTTTTCCCCTCAAAATCTGTGGGTTGAATGTTGTAGCTAAGTCCGGACACTGCAAAGTAAGGAGTAACACCTCTGGGCTAGGGTTTAAGGTCTCAGACATGCACACTAAAAGGTTAAGGGTTCTAGTCTGGGTGCCTCTGTGGTTATTTCCTGTTTTAGTTTCTTTTTAATTGTAAATATTTAAGTTACTACTGTAAGGTGATCTCATTGTTTTTAATTGACAATTTCTTTTTATTTTCAATAATTCTAAGTATATCCTTCATCAAAGCCTAAATTGCTCTCTCTCTCTCAATCTCCCACTTTCTCTCTCTCTCTTTCTATAAGGGTTGGGTGGGTAGGTGGTGGAAGGTTAGGTGGTTATAGGGGGTTGGCCACAGGGTGTTGTAGTTAGGGAATACATAAAAAAAAAAAACAGAAAAAACATATAAATTCACTTTAAAAAACTAGGGTTACAGGGACGTTATAGTTAGGATCTGAATTTACTTGCACAAAACCATAGAACCTCAGCAGTTATAGATATGGTTAGCTCAAGTAACTATAACTGGTGCACCGCCATGCACAGTTTTTTGCTAGATAAGTTTACTGCAGATGTTACATTGATATTATCAGTGATGTTATCAAAGATGTCATGAGTGATGGAATATGTGGGGTAAGTAGCAGTGCATGGCGAGGGTGCGAGTTCTAGTTACCTTAGGGCGTGAGTCACTAAGTGGGTCTGTGAGTGTGCGCATGAGTACCTCAGTGGATCTGTCAGTGAGTGCATGGGTCTCTGAGTGGGTCTGTGATTGAGTGCACGAGTTTCTGATGGGATGCACGATTCTTTAAAGGTCTTTAAGTAGATACATGATTGTCTGGGTCTGTGAGTGTGAGTGGGTGTGTGAGTGAGTGGGTCTGTGAATGGGTGTATGAGTCTCTGAGTGGGCCTATGAGTGGGTATGTGACTGCCTGAGTGAGTCTGTGAGTGGGTGCATGGGTGCCTGAGTGGGTCTGTGAGTGGGTTCATGAGTGTCTGTGAGTGTCTGTGTGAGGGTCTGAGTGGGTCTTAAAGTGGATGTGGCTGCCTCTGAGTAGGTCTGTGAGTGGGTGCATGAGTGTCTCAGTAGGTTTTGGAGTGGGTGTGAGTCTCTGAGTGGGTGTGTGAGTGGGTGCATTAGTCTCTGAGTGCATCTACGAGTGAATGAACTAGTGTCTGTATGTGTATGTGATTTTTTCCCCGCAGATATTTGCAAATTAATCGCAACTTTACATGGGGGGCCTACGCTGACACTCTTGAGGACTTTGCAGTTATCGTGCATGGGAAGAAAATACCTGATTCTCAACATATTATACACCTGAGAGGTCCCTCAAAGACCCCTATGTGCCAATATGCCTAATATAGGTTCAGGGTACCTCTACCCCGATCTCTTATGCAACCATTGATTTTAATTTTCAGCCCCGGAAACCGTGTCCCCGTTACCTAAAATGGCTGCTGCAACTTTCTGCTCACTGTGTGGCCACCCAATCATAGGATTCCTGTTGGCACGCTTATTCGGGAATTTGTTGCAAAACATCCACGGCTCTAGATATACAAATTTGTATTTCTGTTAATTTCTTGACAGATCACCCTGAAACTTGCCCAGACCAACAAGACTTACTGGCACCCTTTTTTGTGAAATTTCTGTGAAGATTCGTCAAGCGATGCAAAAGATATAGGAAAGTCAAAAAATGCCTTTCCTGTGGAAACATGGTCCTAACTATAGCAACCTACTAGTGATGCCGGTAGGCTATATATATATATATATATAATATATATATTTATTTATTTTTTTCAAAATAAGACGGTGGGGGTATGGCCATACCCTGACTCCACATAAATGGGGCCAAAGTTGTTCTGCCCACCAGGGGGCAGAAGGGGGCAATTACCCCCGATCCACACCCGGGGGGAGGGGCAGAAAGTCTACTAGATGGCAGGGAATAAAAAAAAAATAATCAAAAAATAGTGGGGTGGTGGCTACCAACCAGGTATGGGAATGGTTGTGCCCCCACCTCAACTGAAGGGGGTAACAGTCTTTCAGCTCTCCCTCGGCACACTAAAACATCTTATCTCACGGCAAGCAAGAGGGCATTTGATTATTTGGGGTTTTGCTTTTATATTTTTGCCACGAGAGCATGGCTAACTCTCAAAATCGTCTCACTTGGAATGGTGAGGGCTACACTTTTTGGACTTTGGGACGCTGCCATGTAGAAAAATCCACATGACCTAGACACATCTGAAAACTAAACATCTGGGTGAGTCCCGATTGGTGTGCTTCACATGCACCCGCACCATTTTCTTACCCACAAGGCCCTGCAAACCTCCAACTTTGCTGGAAATCACACATTTTTTTCACTTTTTTGTGATGGAGCCTTCCGGAATCTGCACGAATACACAAAATTCCTACCACCCAGCATACCGATAAAAATTCTGCCCCACTTGTCAGCCTAAAATTCTTTTTTTCAACCTGCCCTTTTGGACCCGATTTGGTCCCCCTTCAATTTCCACATGTTTTTGGCTCTTCCCTGTCACAGGCACTTGGCCCACCTACACAACTGAGGTATCATTTTTACCAGGAGACTGAGGGGAATGTTGGGTGGTAGGAAATTTGTGCCGGGACTGTGATCCCACACAGAAATGTGGAAAAAATGTGATTTTTTTTTTTTAGCTAAATTTGAGGTTTGCTGAGGATTCTGGGTATGAAAACACTGGGGATCCACGCAAGTCACACCCCCCTGGACTCTCTCGGTGTCTAGTTTTCAGAAATGTCTGGGTTTGGTAGGTTTCCCTGTATGGCTGCTGAGCCCAGGACCAAAATCAAAGGTGTCCCCTGCAAAAACAGGTAGTTTTGTATTTGATGATTTTGAAGTGTCCAGATAGTGTTTTGGGGCATTTCCTTTCGCGGGCACTAGACCTACCCACAAAAGTGAGGTACCATTTGTATCGGTAGACTTGGGGGAACGCTGGGTGGAAGGAAATTTGTGGCTCCTCTCAGATTCCAGAACTTTCTCTCACTGAAATGTGAGGAAAAGGTGTTTTTTTTTGGCCAAATGTTGTGGTTTGCAGAGGATTCTGGGTAACAGAACCTGGTGAGAGCCCCACAAGTCACCCCATCCTGGATTCCCCAAGGTGTCTAGTTTTAAAAAATGCACGGGTTTGGTAGGTTTCCCTGGGTGCCGGCTGAGCTAGAGGCCTAAATCCACAGCTTGGCACTTTGCAAAACACAGCTCTGTTTTCTGTGGGAATATGTGATGTGTCCATGTTGTGTTTTGGGGCATTTCCTGTTGCGAGCACTAGGCCTACCCACACAAGTGAGTTACCATTGTTATCGGAAGACTTGGGGGAACACTGGGTGGAGGTAAATTTGTGGTTCCTCTCAGATTCCAGAACTTTCTGTCACCGAAATGTGAGGAAAAGGTGTTTTTTGGGCCATATTTTGAGGTTTGCAAAAGATTCTGGGTAACAGAAACTGGTGGGAGCCCCACAAGTCACCCCATCTTGGATTCCCCTAGGTGCCTAGTTTTCAGAAATGTGCATTTTTGTTAGGTTTCCCTTGGTGCTGGCTGAGCTAGAGATCAAAATCCGCAGCTTGGCACTTTCCAAAAAACATGTCAGTTTTCAATGTAAAAATGTGATGTGTCGATGTTGCGTTTCCTGTTGCAGGCGTTAGGCCTACCCACACAAGTGAGGTACCATTTTTATCAGGAGTCTTGGGGGAACACAGAATAGCTGAACAAGTGTTATTGCCTCTTGTCTTTCTCTACATTTTTCAAATGTAAGTGTGTAAAAAAGCCGTCTATTTGAGAAATGCCCTATAATTCACATGCTAGTATGGAGACCCCAGAATTTGGAGATGTGTAAATAACCACTGCTTCTCAACCCCCTTATCTTGTGCCCATTTTGGAAAAACAAAGGTTTGCTTGATAACTATTTTTCACTCGTTATATTTCACCAAATGTATTACTTTATACCTGGTATAGAAAGAAAACCCATTGCAAGGTGCAGCTCATTTATTGTCTTTATGTACCTAGAGTACTTGATGAACCTACAAGCTCTATATATCCCCACAACCAGAAGAGTCAAGGAGACGTAACAGTATATTGCTTTAAAAATCTGACATCATAGGAAAATGTTCAGAGTAAAACGTGGGGAGAAATGGCTGTTTTTTTTCACCTCAATTTCAATATATTTTTATGTAAGCTGTTATTTTCTGTAGGAAAACCTTGTAGGATCTACACAAATGACCCCTTCAGAATTTTGTATACTTTTCAAAAATGTTAAGATTTCCGGGATCCAGCATTGTTTTAAAAAAACCTGACCTCTAGACCTGTGGCAAGGAGCCCTCTGTGGACCTTGAGGTCTCCCCACTTGCACTATTTCAGGTTTTTCATTGGGCTGACCAGCGGAAACCCTGGTTTCAACCCAGTGAAAAACATGGGGTGGCTTTGCACTTTGCTCCACATTAAGCCAAGACCAATGCCGTTGCACGGGTTGGGAGGTGGCCAGCACCCCAGAATGTGCTGGGGGCCACAGGAGGGCCCCAGCGCTTGTTCATGGTGGTTGAACCGCCTTGAAAAGGCTGGCGTAGAACATGGTTGTGATCAGCACGGTGGTGCTGACGTCCGTTCTGCCCTGGCAGATCACAACCAAGACTGCCATCAGCCTATTGGGATCAGCGATGCTGGCGGAGACGGTGGTCCCCTTGCGATCTGACCGCCAGGGTTCTAATGTGGCGGTCCAACCACCACCGCAAGTCTGGCAGTTTTGAGACTTCCAGACTCAAAATCAGGCCCTTAGTCTTTCCTGGACATTTCACACCCCACTGTCTCACCTCCAGGCTTCAGTATAGCAGAACAAAAGTGAGTCAGGAAGAAAGAAAATTAAAAAAGAAAGAAATTATAAATTATGCGATGGAAGCGAAATGAAGTAGAAGAAATAAGACAGTGTAGGGAAAACAAAAATATTGCCAGTAAGGAATTAGGAGACGAAAGGGAGGGGACGAGAGATAAGAGTGTAGAGAGTAATAGGGAGGGAGAAAGTGGGTAGCGCAGAGAGACAACGAAAGAGAAAAGGATAGGAGTCATGGATGGGAAAGGAATGAGAGGGAAAAAGGAGAATGAGATTGGGAGCAGAGAGATAGAAAAGTGTGGGTGGGCCATTGAAGTAAGGCAGAGTGAGAGGAGATAAGAACAGTTGAAAGGGTGGTCGAAGACAGCAAGAGGGCATACATTACTCTGTTGGAGAGAATAGTAAGGAGGCTATGAATTAGAAAGATGAGCAAAGACAAAATACAGACTGAGAAGGAGGAAATGCATGTAGGACAGCACATTAATTGGGTGGTGGGGTAAAGTGAAGGGTAGGACTTAGAAGGGAGAGGAGAGGATGAAGGAGAAGTGGGGAAGACGGGTAACAAGATGAGGTAAACGGGAGCAAGAAGATAAGTCATTGTAGGGTAGATAGAAAATAAAGAATGGCAATGATATATGGAGTAAAGAACCAATGATATTTAGTAAAAGATGTGGCAGGCAATAGACGAGAATAAGTCATGTCGTTGAATTAAAAGGGGATTTGTGCCAGAGTAAATGCAATATGTTTTCCAGTAGAATTTGCTCTAGGAGCAGTCGACTCTCATGCTCACCCCATTCTCTTCGCCCATTTTGTAGCACAGTAGTCTGGTCTGAGCAGGACCCAAAAGGCACCACAATGTAAAAAAAAAAAAAAAGTCACAGCATTTTAAACTTTCATTGCACAAATTCCGAGTAAATAGTAGTATGATCTACTGATATATTATTATGACCCTTAGGGCCTTATTTAGAATTTTGAAGACTGAGTACTCTGATACAAACTACAGATTACACACCAGTCTGTTCATGGTTCATAGAAAAAAAAAAAAAATAGTAAGAGACCAACATAGTGAATCACAGAACATGGAATAAAATGAGCAACCCCTTAGAATGATATGAAGCAGAAGTCTTGGCTGTTAGATGCAGCTTAATGGACCATGTGTATTTTTTACAGGAATGAGACAGCTACACTGCAGTCCACTAACCGGTTAACAAGCAGACCCATAACAACAAAAAATTGTCAGATTGATGGATAGTCTGTGCTCATAAGTTTGCTGCCTCCATATCAGGAATGAGCGTCATCTTACATTTCCCCACTCTGTAGCTTTATATGCAGATTTCTGAATATAGAACACATCTATTTGGTTGTCCCAAAATACATAGAAAAGATGATGGGAAGAATGCTTGCAAAAAGTCTAACCATTGTCAATTACTCTTGGTAGCATTCCAACCCATTGCTTTTCATCCACTGTGCTGCTCTAGACAAAGGCACTCCTTATGCAAATAAGTACTGACTTTGCTCCTCATGGGAACAGTCCATCCGGAACCACCAGGGTAGCCCCCCCCTAAGAGGGAACACAAGCAGCCCTAGTCTGATTTCGGCCTCCTTAGCCTCATCAGTGAGGTACAGTTTGGAACTTATGGCACAGTGAGCAAGGGACCCATGTCATTCCTTTGCCAAATAGAATGCTACAGAATATACTCAAAGATGGGATGGAAGTAATGCTTGCAAAAAGTCCAACCACTGAGGCTTGCCTTATGAAAATCAGTACAGACCGTGCTTCTTGTGGGAACAGTCCATCCCAGTGAGTAAAATAATGGTGGACTGGGATGCAGCCCTGAGATAATTTTAACAGTCCAGTCTGGTGTGTAAGATAATGATGGGCCAGAATGCAACCCAAGTAATTACCAGGGACTATCCTAGCACATATTCTTTTACTCAGTTGTCTTGAAAAAACTGATTTATTGTACATGGTCGATGGAGTTTTGGGTTTTAGTTTCTGGAAAGGAATTCTAAGAATCCTTGTGAGGAGGTTCTTCACAGCCTTTGCCTGCACAATCCGTGGCTACTTTCCACAAACGACTTCAGGGGCTCAGATGTGTCCCACCAATTTTCACTTATTTGCAGGAGCAGCTGTTGGGAACAATCAGTACCATAAGCTATAAGTGTTTGTGTCCTTGTGCCATTTGTTATTACATATTTTAGGCACCCTGTTGCAGTACTGCCATCTCTGAACATGTGCCCTCAGATCCCCAATCGTATTAAATAGATAAGGTGTCTGGTCTTTAGTATGCTTTGCTTTCATCTTTTCTTCTTGGAGAGGGCCTGTAAATCCATCTCGCTTAAACGTTGCCCTTGCACTGGCTGCTGTTTGGCCTGCATATTAGTTGCAGGGACATGCACTGTATCTTTATCCTTTTCCTCATTCCTCCTAATCAGAGCTAGATCTGGTGATATTGCTTCACATTTAAAAAGCACAATAGACACAAGTTCTGAGGACTCAGGAACAACAGACACCAGGTTCTCTTGCCTCCCCACCTTATGCCCCCTCCAGAGAGTACCCGAGATAGTGGGGAGGTCTCAGCTCATTTTACAACGCACAACAGGTACTTTGGACAGGCCCTCAAATGACCCAGTGCTTGCACTCCTTTTACAGTTGCACAGCTCACAATTGTGCACATCTATTCATATCTTTCTTTTGGTCTCCCAGGAAAACCCGTCCTCCAACTATTTCAGGATCTCTCCCAGGGAGGTGCTGGGGTCTTCCCGCCTCCCTGCCCTTTCCCTTTTTGATGGATCACATATTACTCAATTCTTCCTTTTTTGAAGGAACATTCTTTTCCCTTCCCCATATTTCTGCTCTCATCAAATATTCCCTACCTTTAGTAGGGCTATGATGAGTCCAGATCTGCTCAGAGGTATCATGTATGATTTTGACTTGATGGTATCTGGTGATTGCACTATGTATCCAAAGTCAGTGGTTGCTCTGGAAAAGGAGCTGGCTGTATTCAGTTCCTTCATCTTCCAGAATTTTTAGGTTAACAGTGATATGAACAGCACCGGATCATGCAGTGTTGCTGCTGTCTGAAGGAGATTTGCCCCTTAAATCTTCTTATTTCCTCCTCTTTCATGCTGCTGCGTCTACCTGGGAGACTCCTCACACTCTGGTTGCAGGGCATTACACCTCTGCCATTGGCTTCTTACAATTTGCATACCTCAACAGCCATGTAACCATCAGTAGTGCAGCAGTTTCAGTGGCACCAGGCCCCGGGGGTTTAGGGGCTCACTGCACCCCAATTATAGCAGTTTTCTTATTTTCAAGCCTGGAGGGGTGGACGGGGCATGTTTGTTGTTTCCATTAGGGCCAATCACACCCTCGCTATGCCACTGGCCCATAACACTAACTCTCCCTCATCTAGTTAGCAAAGATCATGCAGCCCCAGGAGATTTTCACTTGTGTTTGGGACATACAATCTGCATGGTGGTCATGACTAGTTTGCTAGATCAGTGGCACATTAGTGGGGATTGTCCTTCAGAATAGAGCTATGTTGTCAAATGTAAAAGGGTACAGGAGGGTGTCCAGAATGTAATTCTGTAAAATGTTAAACTGGGAAATTGAGTCAGGTGAAATGGACCTTAAGATTGGTAGTTGGGTGGAGCCTGATGTCTTTAGTGCTCCCTCAGTGTCCGAGATTGAGGGGTTTATAAGATCGATGCCAGCCTCTGGAGCAATGGGCCCAGACTAGGTTCCCATGGCAGTAATTAAACAAGAGCCCTCACTCTGGGCAAGGATTCTTACCCCGGTATTTTACCGCTGTTAGTCAAAAAGCATAATTCCGGCATCTAGGACCGGGAGTATTATAGTCCCCATGTATAAAAAGGGTGATAGATCTTTACCCATAAATTATCGGCAAATAGCATTGTTGGATGCTGGAGGCAAGATCTTTGCTAAAAGCATACTTGAGCATTTAACATCTTGGGTTGAGGAAAATTCGGTCCTTCCTTGGAACGGACAGGCTTTAGGAAGGAGCAGGACACTTTAGATAACATCTTACTAATGCAAATCATAAATGAAAAGTATGTCCTGGCTAGGGGTATATGCTGCTTTTGTAGACTTTTCAACAGCCTTTGATAGGGTGGATCATAAGGCATTATGGAAGAAATTACTAAAATTGGGTGTTTCTGTGAATTTGTTACACTTAGTCACAGCACTCTTCTACATGGTGTAAGGTGCTCTTAGGTGAAGAGCTGGGTCTGTCTGCTGAATTTGTTACAAAAATTGGTTTAAAACAGGGCTGCCTGTTGGCTCCCCTTCTTTTTTTCTTATATATTTATGATCTGCCTTCCACTTTAGGGAATACTCAAGGCTTTGCGCCTAAAATTGGAGGTTGTTCGACTCCTTGCCTCTTGTATGCTGATGACATAGTGGTGCTTGATCGTAACCCGAAAGGTCTAAATAGGCGTCGGCTGCCCTAAGTGATTATACCAAGCAGCATAATTTTAAAACGAATGCGCTAAAGTTGCAAGTGATATGCTTTTTAGGGAAGAAATCTCGTAAAAAAAATAATTTCTCCTGGCCCGTGGGTCAGCAGAGGTTGGAGCAGGTGAAATCTTATCGCTTCCTGGGAAAAACCTTATCTTGTTCACTTGTTGATCGAGACCATATACATAATAATGTTAGCAAGGCTCTTTCTCAGGCACACAGTATATTGGCCTTTTATAACGCAGTTGGGCGGTGGCATTTCTCTCATCTAATAACTGTTTATCAAGCAAAGATTCCGTCCACCCTTCTGTATGGCATGGAAGGAATTGACATTTCTAAATGGGAGTTTTTAAATAAGATAGAAGGACGGATCTTAAGACACTTGGTTTCTTGCAATAATTTGGCATCCGTGGCAGCCTTAAGGCTTGAATTCGGGATTAGGAGTGCTTATACACAGGGCCTAGCAATGGTAATCCGGAGGGCCTACTGCTTAACCCATAGGGGGTGATTCCTACCCTGGAGGAAGCACCGCCAACAGGCTGGCGGTGCTTCTGGGGCAATTCTGACCGCGGCGGTAAAGGCGCGGTCAGAAAAGGGAAGCCGGTGGTTTCCCGCCGGTTTCCCGCTGCCCCTGTGAATCCTCCACGGCGGCGCTGCAAGCAGCGCCGCCATGGGGATTCCGACCCCCTTCCCGCCAGCCTGGTTCTGGCGGTTTTCATTGCCAGAACCAGGCTGGCGGGAACGGGTGTCGTGGGGCTCCTGGGGGCCCCTGCAGTGCCCATGCCATTGGCATGGGCACTGCAGGGGCCCACTAACAGGGCCCCACATTGATTTTCAGTGTCTGCTTGGCAGACACTAAAAATCGCGACGGGTGCAACTGCACCCGTCGCACACCAGCAACTCCGCCGGCTCCATTCGGAGCCGGCTTCCTCGTTGCTGGTGCTTTCCCGCTGGGCGGGCGGGCGGCCTTTTGGCGGTCGCCCGCCAGCCCAGCGGGAATGTCAGAATGACCGCCGCGGTCTTTTGACCGCGGTACGGTCTTCTGGTGGTTCCCGCTTGGCGGGCGGCGACCGCCGCCCGCCAAAGTAGGAATCAGCCCCATAGTGCCAAATCTACCCTAAGACATTTAGCATACAAAGAAATCTTCGATACGCTAAGAGAAAAATCACAGTTTTTTTTTTAAATTATAACCTTGCTGTGCAATTGCTTGAGTTGGATGTTGATCTTATCTTATCTCAACTGCCATTGTTATTTAAAAAAAGCCTAAAAGAGGCTATAAGGGGTAAAAGTTTCCTGTTGGATATTGAGTCTTGTCTCGAAAAGAGGAGGCTTAGGCCGGTAACCAATTCAGTGATTTTCAAATATCCCTAACCATATTTATTTTAGGATTTACCAATGAAATATTCTGTTTCAGGAATTTTAAGTTTTTTAAGTCCTTTTTAAAACTTTATTGATTCGATTATCCATTGGTGGATGCAACAGAATGTACTTTCCTAATGAACTATCTTTAAGTATATTTCACTTCATTGGAATATAAAATGCGAAATAAGCCAGCAGGGACGTGAGGTGCAGGCACCTCCCAGAAGCTATTATTTTAGGATTAATGCACTATATACACTGTAGATTGGTATGGAATTGTTATTATGTGTAAAGCTGCTGAGCAATAACCTATCTTTTGTATCTCACAATGATTTGCATAGGATTATTTTTCATCATCTTAACACCTTTATTTGTCTAAAAGCCATAAAAGGAAAGTACAGTCGAGCGAAAGACACATCATTCCAACAGCAATTATTCACATGGGTACTAAAACCAAATTACATAAATAATGACCGATGAATCTCCTAAAAACAATAAATAACAATCATTTACATTGTTACTTTAAATGAAGATTATTAAAATTCCTAAAATTGGCCTCCCACACTACCAAATACTTGTTAACTAACTATGGGAGAACTATTTAACCATTTATATAAGCAATAAATAGATAAATCCAAAAAGTTAAGAAAAAGTCCTAAAATACCCAAAAGCCTATATTTTCCTTCACTTAAAGGACTATATTACATCTTAGGCAGAATAGTTTCTCAGGGTCTACTAACTTGCTTAGAGTAGGGCCTATTTGCCATTTGATCTTCATAAGATTTGTCTATAAATATAAATCTGAGCTTATTAAAACCTCAGGCCCTCCTTGTCCCTGATAAATGAAGTCGCTAAAAGAAAGCGTCTTATTCCAAAAACAGTAGATGGGATAGTATTAGACCTAAGTAATCTGGACGCTTCTTTATAATTTCTAATTCCTGCATTCCTACAAATAGGTTGAATCCATTTTTTCCCAGGTGTGTCATAGGCTTTGCAGAAGAACAAAACATGATCCACAGTTTAAATAGTCTCCATATTGCATAGCCCACATATCACCTCATGATTATTCTCTTTCTGGGGGCTCTATTTAATAGTAAAAGCTTTAATCTGAAGAATCCCATATCGAAATTTCATGAACAATGTTTTCGCTCGCCTGGGATAGATTGTATCTAGCCAGTCCTCAGCTCTTGGTATAGGTTTAATATCCAAGAAACTGGACGTCAATCTACCCAAATTCTGATTGCGAAAAGGAATACTCAAAGAGAATTCCCAGTATGCTGGTTTTAGTCGAGCCTTGGATTGCATCGTAAGTGTATGAGGTTCGTCCCAATAGTGTTTCAGCCCTAGGTTATATAACCAGTACCTTACATGATCTTACCACGGTAGAGAAATTGATTTATCGAGATCCATTATCTCCATTAGCGCTTGCTTGTAATGAGTCAATTCCGGAATTGTCCACAATCTGCACCAGTATAGTAATGGCCTCATTTTTGTGTAATTGGCTAGAGGGGTGTAGAACTAAAGTGATCATACAGAAGTTTCCCTTTGTGATTGTCGTTTTACATATATAAATATTGAACGGTATTCTAAGACAAAAGTGATGGGTAGAGACTTGACTGTATTGTATTTTAAAGATAACCTCGTTTAAATACTTTATTGATTCTATTTTTATCTTAAGTATTGTTTTGATGATTCGTGTACTTGTGGACCTCTTTGGAGTTCCAAATCGTGAAATAAAATAAATTGAATTGAAATAAAATACAATTGTAATATGTTAACCGTTCATCAGACTCTGAGTCTTCCTGTCTCTGGTCTGCTGCATTTAACCACCCAGATGTAAGTCAGGAGGAGTGGTATCTGTTTGTTGGCCCAGCCTTCAGGCACCTGTATTACCCGGATTTAGGGAACACCAGGCTGTATCAAATTTTACTGACGGGAAAAATTGAACTGTTAAAATCACAGAAGGATTGGAAAGGTGGTTGAAGGGACAAGTGTAGTCTTACCTCTTTCCCTCTCCCCCTCCCCCCACTGGGCATGGGAGAGCATGCATGACTCCCCTCTAGCTGGCTCCATCAACCTGCATCACTGACATTCTACCCCTTTCTTGCGTCACTGCCCTGCAGCCCCATTCATCACCTGCTCATAGCAGGCGGTAACTCTGAGCATTAATCTGTATGGAAAAGGAAATGTATTGCAAACTTGACCTTAGAATCCCAAATCCCTATGGTTATTCCCACTAGTCAGGGGCGTAGCTACAGGGGGGGGTGGTATTACACCCCGATAGTAAAATCTGAAGTTCACACACCTCAATCTTACTACCCAAGCTACGCCCTTGTTCCCAGTTCTGTGAGGATGAACTCACAATTGCACGGTAGTGGCAGGGTGTTACCACACGTACACTTGTATGTAGACTTTGGACTTCGTCAGTACCATGCCAGTCGTATTCAGGTCCTCACCAGTGTGTTGCTTTCCGTGGAGCTTCAAAGCGCTATCTCAGATTTCATTTAATTTAGATAAAGGTGCTTTTTTGAGATGTAGCTTTCATGCAGGTCCTCAGCGTGACTTGTTTGCTCCAAATGTTATGTAGGTTTTGGTGTTTTTATTGCATTAAAGCGTAACAACCATTATTTTATTTTTGTCAGAAGTGTGAATATATGGGGTATGTTGAAATCCTTGTGCTAAGTTAACTAATTTACGTATGTAATGAGACAGTAATAGACGACTTTAACAGTGACTCTGTGTTCGGTGCAGATCCTGTCTCCTAATCAATAAAACAGGATAATTTTGTTTACAAAGTAATTTTATATTTACTTTACCAATTCCTTGTAACATTCAATTTCTCACGGTAGTTTCAGGCATATTTTCCGAAGTGCTAAGTCACCCTAAGCAAATGAAATAACTAAATGTATTGTTTTGTAACTGGATTAATGGTGTATGTAATTTTGACAAATGTAATAATTTTGTATCCGCAGTTCCATTTACCAGTTGGCCATGTGGGATTGGTATTCCTTGGTCTTGCATTGTCCTATGCGCTTTCATCACCACTGCTAGGATTGATAAGCGATAAAAAGCCAGTAAGTATAACATTTTATTCTGTTTGCAAATACGGTAGAATTAGTAGGCGTATAAATATGTTGGATTGCAGAAACACGTTGATTTTTGGATATCATTCATAGGTGACTAAGGATCGCCGTTGCAACCCTTTTTTCACTCATAATGTTATTGAAATGCTCACCTTTCAGACGAGCTCACTTTTGAGGGTCTGGTACCCAACAAGCCGGTGCGACAAGGACTTTTGTCCGTCAGCCTCTTTACAGAAACCATTCCTGGTCTCCAAGCATTTGGTGGATTTCCTCGTTGATAGCAGTGGAGTGATTTTAGGGCATCACTTTAAGCTGCAAGTGCGAACCCTCTGCAACCCAGTGCCTTCCTTTTATCTTCTTGAATGACACAATAAAGGTCTTAATATAAGTAGTTTGTTGTTTGTTAATTAGAAATAATCATTACATTTAAAACATAAAAAACAAGGTGAAAATAGTTAAAACATTTAAATACAGAACGCTGAATTAAAATTCAGATAAAACCACAAACAGCAGCACCATCATCAGAAGCCATCTCAACATTCTCCTGTCAAAAATAAATAAGAAACATTTGGCGGTTTCTAGAACTATGACTGTGATTATTCTGGGTTTATCTTCATTGATGTTGTTTCATATAGTTGGGTGCAATGTTCGTCTCAGCGTTTTATTTTTCTGTAGTTTTCTGCTCAGTATGTCCTGTTGAATATTTTATGGGAAAGGGGCCTGCAAAAAAATTAAAAGATTCCTGCTTGGTGCCTAGCAAGATGCCACTTTCAACGGGTATCACTGGCCCCCTGTCCAAGCAAGGTGTGTGCATGCCGCTTGTCGTTGATCCTTGAGAACCATTTAAATGCTGCCTGGATGTGATTGAGTCGTCAAAGTTTTAAGCACATATTGCCCACCTGTTTTTGTAGTCACTGTATTTTGTAGATGTACTTTTGTTTGGTACAGTACCAGAACATCGTAACGAAATGTCTTCCGGCATTAAAGGATGATGTCCTAAATATTGTTTACAAAAATATCGCCTTGTTAGAATGAATGATATGAAATTTTTGTAAATCATATTTGGGACTCGATATATTTGTCTGAAATATATTTTTGCATTTTGCTAATGATATTTTGACTTAAAACTGCTTCTTCGAGAGCCCCAGATATCCGATGTGAGGGTAGAGAGGGTGTCATCAAGGAGGTCGTAATTTCTATCCAGTGGTATCCAATGAAAGTTCCTACAGTATGTTTAAATGAGTAGCAACTGCATTCCCTTTTGATGAAATGTACTGACCTCGGATTCACGTCATTCACTGAAAGTTGCAGATTGAATTCAGCTCAACTCCTGCGTTTCGCACATCATTTGAAACAGATCTTGCCCATCTTTCGCTTTTCAGATCTACTACCTTGTTAGAACATGCGCTCTTCACCCCAAAGGATGCCCTTTTCTCACTAAATGTGAACGAGATTAGAGTCTGCAACCATTTCCCCTACAAGGATCCTCGACATTGACAAATATTTCAGTTTCCAGAAAACCAACACAATCAGGCTGTTCAGACTAATTCTCTTTTACTCTTTACCTCTGTCAATAATTCTTGTTTTCTGTCACTGACCATAGGCCGCTTCGGGTGACCACCTGTCCGTTATTTACACAGACTTACTGTTGTTTTGGGCAACTATCCGTTGTCCTTAATCATCTTTTTGTCCGTAATCTCAGTGGTACCTAGGGATGTAATGTGTGACTTGTGTTTGCATTCTACTTACGTACTTTTATAATATTGCTATATTATTGTTTGACCTCCTCAAGTGTTTCTGTAAAAGTGACCTTCCCTTATCTTGTGAAATTACCTTACTTTATCCTGAATTTTGTCCTGAATGCTGACCCTTTGTCATGAATTGTACAGTCATTTACCAGAATTGGCCTCCATTATAGGTGGTGAGCATAAGACTACTACTACAGTGCTGAACTTTGCTCGATCTAATTGGCCAACATCCATACATAAATATATTCAACGAAGGGCTTAATACAGTGTGAGTTTTACTGCACATTCTCTCTTACACTTTCGATTCCACCTGTGTGTGTGGGGTTGTCATTTAACTATTTTCACTGCAAACAGACAGGCTATCCTACCTTATATGGTTCGTCTGCATGAGGGTGAAGTAAAACAATCCTTTCTGAAAAGAGAACAAGAAAACACTAAACGCGTATGAAACTCCAACAGGACCTACCCTGTTTTAGAATATTTTGGAGGCAGGTATTTAAAAAAAGCTAATGCCCTACCTCAGCTTTCCCAAAACCATGACAGTTCGTAACGTTTTTGCCATAATTCATAACCCCACCCAGATGGGCAGTGATTCCCTTTTCTTCTAGGCCGTTCCAGTCGGACCTGAGTACCCTCCCCACCCTTTGTTTACTTCAAAGAAAAGGGAAGACAATTTTGGATCATAAACGGCCGCAGTTTATTAATTCATACAAAAGCAGACATGCAATCATGCCATACAAGTTCAATGCCAGGACAGGTTCTCTGACCCTTCATTTCTTTGTGTTGTTACGTCACTAATCACCTGTGTTCTTGCACAGCCGATTCTCACTAGGGGCCTCTTAGACAGCTTTCCAGTGGGGAGGCTTCTCTTGCTACCAAATCGAGGTGGACTGCCCCTTGTCCTTGCCCAGGCTGCAAGTGCCGTGTCTTCCCGCTGCTAACCCCCATGTTGGCCTGTTGCTGCTCCCTCGTGTACCTGCCAAGAGGCATCCCAAGGACACTCCTTGAGCAGCTCTTGTCCTTTAGGCTATGGTGTTATCTGTCCTACTGTGTCTTTTTGTCACGCTGCCTGTGATTATCCGACCGTAGGCAGCTTCCCCTTTTGCTTATGTTATTGGAAACCTATCTGCTGTAAGGCCCCAACTATGTTCAATAAAAACATATCCGTGCACTCCCCGGTTAAATGGATGCTGTCTGCCTCATAAAATCCTGGTGTCCTAAGGTTGATAAAGCCATGCCTAAATAAACCCCAAGAATTGGCCCTGCACACGTTTGACATAGATATGTTGAGTTCCCACCTGGATCTTTCTACCGCTCCGTGATCCAAAGCCCTCCTCCAACTTGGCCTCCCTATTACTATGGACTACAGAATATCTGCAGGTTGGCACATTCTGGCCACTGCTCAGAGCCCTGACATCATTGCTCCTTACAGATTTCTACTACCCAAACAAGTTAGATCGTTCCCCTAAGGTGTATGATCACAGTGTCCAGGTTGCCTTCCCGCTGGAGTGCACAATGCACATCGGAGATGAGGTGCACCCATCTCATTCCCAGTTGTCCATACCATGATGCTGCACAACCCCAGCCCCTCAAAGTTCTTCTGCATTGCCCAACACTGTGAACTTGATGTATTTGAGTGACCTACAATCCATATCTTGCGCTCGTTACCGGTGAGGCCTGTATTGGAGAGGGAAACAAAAGGAGAAAAACAGTGGTGGTGTTAAACTAGTGGGGCCACCGGCTGAATGTACCCCTTAAATGCCCCTGATGCCCAGTGCCCTGGTTTCTTGATCTGATCCTCACTGAGACCATTTGCTGTTGTGGCCGCACCTATGCTTTCATGATGGCCATCTTTAATATAGCATTGAAGTGAAAATGGCTGAGGCAGGAGACGCCCTTGTGCAGAAACAGTGGTAAGTCTTTGGGGCTGTCTAGCTTGATGTATTCTTGCATGCTGCACATTAAGCAAAGTATATCTTCATCCGGGTAGTAAAGCTGCAAATATTTCCCTTTGCCCCTTTGTCAGTTTTTGACCTTGCCAGATAAATGGTCATGACTCCATCCCCCATGATCACATCCTGGCCGTGCAGGCAGAGATCATCATTGCTAACCTCACCATGCCCTTTGCTCCAGTCACTTCCTAAAACACTTACTGTATCTTGTTGCTTTCTGAGGGGCAAGCGTGCTTTCTACCGGCATCCTCATGATTGGTCCACCAGTTCCCACAGCTGTCCGGGTATAGGAGTCATGTATGAATCAGTGTGCGGTGCTAGTTCCATGAATTTCTGCCATTGGAAAAAGGACAATGCGTCAGCCGTAGAGCCCTCACTAAAATATTGTATTTTAGTTGACAACTAGTTAGGTGCCGCAGCAGCTGAACCACATGCGGGCACCATGCTGTCCTGAAATTGTTTGACTGGACCACTGTATGGTTGTCTGCCCATAGGGTGATATGTCTGTCTGTGAGTTTGTACCCCCATATAGTAAAGGTCACAAATTTGGGAAAGAGCTCCAGTACCGTTATTTGCTTGGTTAAACCGGCTACATGCCATGTCACAGGCCTGCAGGTTGGCATCCAGGCTGTCTCCAAGACCACCCCGAAACCCTCACCCCTGCCATGTCAGTAAAGAGTTCAAGCTGTCTAGCAGAGACCCAAGGTTCCCTCCATATTAGGGTTCCGTTAAAGCTAACCAAAAAGCCTAGCCATTGCGCTACATCCCTCCTGACCCCTTCTGTGAAGTGCACTTTGTGGTGTTTCTCCTTGAGGTCCCTGCTCAACCATGCTAGCCGCCTGGCAAATGATCTGCTCGCTGGTATTACCTTACTGGTGAAGTTGAACCTGCTCAGCACCTGCTGTATTTCGCCTAGCGTAGCCTTCTTTTTCGAGAGCTTCTGCAGTTCCTGTACCTTAGTTTGAGGAAGACTGCATACTACCTCAGTGGTGTCCAGGTCCATGACCAGGAAGGATAAGTGTGTGGTTGACCCTTCTGTCTTGTCCTGCGCCATCTGTACCCTCAGCTCGGCAGCTAACCTTTTGAACGCTTGGAGAAGCACCTCACATTCATCAGTACACTCTGCCTATGAACCAGAAGTCATCTAGATAATGCATGCACCCCCTCCCAGGGCATCTCTGTAGCAGTGTTCATTCCAGAAGGAGTTGAAAGCTTCACGGTATGCGCAGGATATGGAACATCACATGGGCAGTCACTTGTCCTAATAGAATTGGTCACCCAGGTGGAACCCCAACTGGTGATAGCTATCTGACAGGTAACCACAAGGTCTTCGAAGGGGGTGGGGGGTTCACCAATTGGCCTGCCACCCTCCCTAATTCCAGCTCTTTCCAACTTCTCTCTGGCTACGTCCCGGCTCTCTGTGACTGATTTAAATTTTTTGCCCATATAGTATCTGAGGGGTCGTTGTGAGGGATGGTAAATCTTTCATTGAAGCCTTCTGCCAGTCATTGCCCTTCTGTCTTTTTGGGGTAAGTGCTGAGTAAATTTAGCAGCTGATGTACCTGGATGGGGGTGGGTAAGGAGGCGGAGTTCCCTGGGGGCCCCCTCTGCCCCTTTTCCACTATTTCTTGATGATGCTATCTTTTTATTTCCCTGCTCCTTTGGCTCTTCTGCATTCTACTGCTGAAAGATTTCTTCCGCAGTTGCTGAAGTTATGCTTGCATTTACGTGCTTGCCCTCACTTGCATTCATTTTTGTCATATTTCCAACAGGTGATCGGGGCCTACTTTGTTTGCTCCCTGCTTGACCCTTTGCCTTGAAACCATATGAAAACCCTTTCAGTTTTCCTTTCCTCCCCGAGGGTGCGAAAATTATACTTTGTGAGCCCACCCCTTCCATGGTTGCCACCATATGGTTTGTGAACCCTTCTACATCTTGTTGCCCCCCCCCCCCCCCAATGCTGCGCCAACTTTGCATTTTTTCATGGAACCCTTCGTTGTAATGCAGCCAGGCATCACCTTGATACTTCAGCTGAGCTGCATGTAACCTCTTCTCACGAAGGAACAGCCCCGCCACGTTTTCTGGGAATTTGTCAATGAAATCACATTCTAGTGTTCGGGCGGCACGCAGCCAGTTTTATATGCTCCTCTTAACCCTGGTCCTGCGCTTCTTCCTTCTCTCTTCGTCCTTTCATGTCCAGTCAAGTCTAACCCAGCCTGCTGCACCTCAAAGAGGAAGTATATATCTATGAAGTCCTTCCTCCATATCCTTTCCTTTACTGCCAGCGGAATCAGACTAGCCAGGCCTGTCACTTTGGCCATTATCGGGGGTAGGTGGTCTGTCGTATTCATTTGCTGGCTTCCCCACTCCTGCCCCTTGGGATGCTCCACCCACCTCTTAATGGGATCAGTGCCTTTTGCTGGAGGTTCATTCCTGTTGGCCGCCTTCTTCTCTACCCTGATCTCCTCTCAGTCCTTGCTTTGTTTCTCCCCAGATGCAGGCCTCTCCTTGTCATTGGCCTTTCATCCTCCTGTTTTTGGCACATTCATCCCACTGCTGACTGCAGCTATCTCGGCTGGCACTCCTCCTGGCAGCTGGCTGTGCATTGGAACCATCCCTGGCCAATAAAAGGGCGTATAGCCCAGGGAGAAGGGTGGCCCTGTGCCTGCCCATGCCCACCACGAGTTTCCCGGCAGGAGGCCTAAAGGGTGTGTTTGCTGATTCCTCGCAATAGCCCCCCCCCCCAAGAGCCTGCCTGATCCTGCTGCAGTGGATTGCTGGTGGACTGCTGCCTGTCGAGGTTGTGCATTGTTCACCATCCCTAGTTGTGTGTCATTGTTCGCTATGTTGCCACTGGCAACACCCACGCCGCATTGCACATGCACCTCACGCTGTGCTATTTGCTTACCCTCCTGTGCCTCTTGTCTCTGACCGTCCGCTGCTTCCATGGCCGCCGCTGTACTGGCTTCAAGCAACCGACCTTGCTTGGACTCCCAACCATTACTGCTGCTCCCTTTACTCGGTCCATCTGTGTCAGGTGCGTCCTTGGTAGGCCGACTGGCCTTTTCTGTGGTCTTTTCTTTTTTTTGTTGCCCGGGCTTCCCTTTTTGGGGAAAAGGGGCCATGTTTCCTTGCTCTGCCCTGGTGACTCCCCTTCGCTTGCTGCCGGCCTCCTTCGCTTAGCTAGACTTTGTGTGGGAGGGATCCGGTGCCTCTTCTCACCCCCACTTCCGTGTTGCCTGGCCAGCAATTCCAAAGTCTTCCGCAAGAGCTCCTCCAGATCTTCATCCAATTCAGGCTCCCCATGGGCCCTCTCTAATGATCTTCTGGTGGATCAGGTGCCTTGGCTGAGACCTCTGCATTCTCCCTGAAATGGACGGGGGCCTCCTCACCCATGTAGTGCCTGCTGCATTGCCCCTTTTATCCATCCTCCCAGGGTGTTAAACTCCCTTTATGTTGAGCACTCTGGCTTCCTTCACCCTGATTGTGTTCTCTGATATAAGCTCCTTTGATGCGGTCAATGCAGGGGGCGTCAGAGCAGGGCAATGAACACAGACACACATGGACTAGAACCTTTAGCTTTCAGTGTCTGGGTCTGAGACTTTAACAACTAGGCCAGAGGCAACACTGCTGTCTTGTTTGTGCAGCAGGGTGCACAAAGGGGCATGCCCGTTGCACTTATTCCCCAGTGTGCTGCCCCAGTATGACTTCCTTCCGTGTTAAACAGAGGGGCTTGCCAGTTGCACTTCATTTTGGTACGACTCCCCTTTAAAATTTCCCCTCATTCAGTGCTCTGCGTAGGCGGGGTAGAGAGTGTCCAGATTAACTTATGCACGGAACGCAGTGCACGCTCTGATGGACTGGGGCTGTGAACCAAATTGTTGCCCCTTTAAGGATTTCCCCACTGTATGCTGGCCGGCATGCACACTGTGAGCTTTGCTTCTGCCTCAAGTCTCTTTATCCTTCACTGGTGCTCCTCCTCAGCCTCGCTCACTGACGCTCCCATACAGCCGCACTCACTGCCGGGTCCCGGTTATTCAGTTGACAAGCAACATTGCTTGGGCAAATATGGCAGCCAAAACATTAGGCGTGCTTCATGTGGCAAATGCTCAGTCCTCTAGGCAGCGGAGGTGGTGGCCCTTCAGCAGCGGAGGCGGTGGGTCCCTTTCAACGATGCAGTGGCTACTTTCACATGAGGGGGGCTCCTTTTGGTGCTTACCTATAAGTGCCATGAATCTTATCTTCTTTGCACCCAGTTGGCTGGTTTAAAGCGCACCGGCCAATCGGTGTGTCTCTTTTTTTGCGTGACTATGGCCCCGCAGTGGCAGTTGGTCACTGCCCTCAGTGGTGTTAAACCGGGCCCCAAAAGGTCTGCTACACGACCAGCCTGCAAACCTCAGTTATGAGGCTGCCTCTTCTAGCAAACACTCCCTTTCAAATGCAAAACACATTACTAAGGCCACACCCACCCTCACCACTTCCTATTTTAGCAGAGTCTCTATGGCACACGTTATGGGTCGCTTCTGAGTGGCGACCCCAGCTTTATTTATTTATCTTAATGGTTTGGTTATTTGCTGGATTAAGATTGCACTCCTGCATTGTGAAGCTGTGAGTAAGGTGACCAGATTTTGAGAAGCAAAAATAAGGACAGATCAGACATAAATGTAGCACAAAAGTGTTTTGTGTTAACGTTTACCTCTGGCCTGTACTGGTTAGGTCAAGCCTAGTCAGCTCACATGTGCTGTCTGCATGACATGCTGTATTCAGTCTATTGGCTTTAACCACACCCACTGTTGCTTTTGGTTCTTTGTTGTGCTTGTCTTAAATACTTCCTTTTTATTGGTGCATTTTTCTAAATGTCCCTCCTTTGTGTGCTTTCTTCCCTCTCAGGTGATTTCACTAAGAGAACATTTCGATTTTCCATCACACTACGTTCACGCCTCCTCTTGTTACAGCATGTGATGGCCCCTCCTCCCATCTAGACATTGCAGCCTAAGTGTTCTTTTGGTTGTCCGTAGCAATGTTTTTACACCACACCAGTGAAAAAACAGTGTTTAGAAAGGCACCAATAGTTTCAGGTTTGTTCTTGTGCCTCTGCTCGGGTATACTTAATTGATGTTTTCCAAGCCAGTTTTCCCTCCACTGCTGTTTTAGAAATAATTGTCTCTGTGTGGGTGTTTTGCACCCTCTGTCATACACACACTCATCTGCTTTCAGTATTCCTCATTCTAAAGTCCTCTGAATAGTGCTGCAGCTGCTTTTCTCGTCCCTGTAGTAAATTCCCATTCTTATTTCTTATAGGCAGTGCTGCTAGCTGCTTCGCTGATCCCAGTGATAATTCCTCATTCTAAGTGCTCTGGGCAGTGCTGATAGCTGCTTCTCTGGTCCCAGTAGTAATTCCTCGTTCTAAGTCCTCTAGGTAGTGCTTCAGCTGCATCTCTGGTTCCAGTGGTAATTCCTCATTCTTAATCCTATAGGCAGTGATGCTAGCTGCTCCTCTGGTCCTACCAGTAATTCCTCATTCTAAGTCCTCTAGACAATGCTGCAAACTGCTTCTCTGGTCCCAGTGGTAAATCCTCATTCTAAGTCCTCCATACAATGCTGCAAGCAACTTCTCTGGGCCCGTCGGTAAATCCTCATTTTTAGTCCTGTAGACAATGCTGCAGCTGCTTCTCTGATCCCAGTGGTAATTTCTCATGACAGTACTGCAGCTGTTTCTCTGTTCCTATCAGTAACTCCTCCATTCTAAGTCCTCTAGGCAGTGCTGCAGTTGTGCCTCTGTTCCCACTGGTAATTCCTCATTCTAAGTTCTCTAGACAGTGCCGCAGCTGCATCTCTGTTCATACACCCACTACACTCCAAGCCAAAACACATAGGTACTTTGTCACTTACAGCGGCAATAGCTCTAACTCTCACAAATGCAAGACCTTGTTTTTGTGGACGTCACTCTGTAGTTATTGTTAGGGAAACTGGGGATAGAGGTTTTTGAGATTTGTGTCCCTTTATAACTTTGCACCCATGTGACAAATATGCATAAAACGTTGCAGACCTGCTGCCCACAATTCATTTTGGAAGGACTGAAAGTTTGGGGGCATTTGGTCAAGGGGGTGCAAAAAGGGCTTTAAATCAGTGCATTTTCCATAGACTTGTATTTCACATAGCGCTAAAACCGTCGGCTGGAGTTTTATCAAATTTGGCAGTACTACCTATTAGATGGCACAGATGATTCTGTGGGGTACTGTAGGTAAGTGGAGTAACTAAACTTTAAGCTATAGGATGTTTTAACTAAGTGATACCTTTAGCACAATCCTATTAAAACTAGCAAGGAAGCCCAAAAAATAAAATACACTGCAAATGCAAAGTTTCAAATTTACTACATGAGGTTTAGGAAGATCCTTTGGTGGTCACATGCTAATGAAAACCTATAAACAAATACATAACAAATAGAATACATCTCAATCTACATCAATTTTTTTGCATGCTCTTTGGCTCACAAAATAAAAGTGGCCAAACAAGGTAAAGAAAAGCTATCTTTCTATGCACCACTGTGCAACAAAATGGAAAAGTGACCTTACAGTGACCTTACAGTGAGCTACGCAAACTACTATGTGGAGGACATGATAATGGGCCATTAGGAAAAAATAATAATCTTGATGTTTATAACAATGATTAGCTTTCATCTACTAAAAGTAGCAAGAAGGCCCAAAAAATAAACTAGACTGCATAAGGAAAGTTTCAGAATTGCTACATTAACAACTAAAAGACACATTTATGGTCATGTGATTATGTAAATCAATTAACAAATGCATTACAATTGAAAATTGGTCGTAAACTTGTTTTAGAATATTGACGATAAGCTATTCAACTCACCACTACTCCACTCTAAGCCTCTCAACTCTAGGAGACTCCACTCTTCACCAATACACTCTACGTTATTACACTGTATGCAATGCCACTGTACACCATTCCATTCTACATCGCTCCACATTACGTGACTCCACTGGATGCTACTCAGCTAGTCTCTGTTCCACTCTATGCCATTCTACTGAACACCACTCCACTTTATTACATTGTATGCCCCGCCTTTCTACAACAGCACTGTACGCTATTCCACTGTATGCCACTCCACTGTACACTATTCCACTGTATGCCACACCACTGCTCCACTCTACGCTACTCAAGTGTATGACACTTCACTGTACACTATTCAGTTGGATCCCACTCAAATGTACATACATCCACTGTATGCTATTACTCTGTACCCATGCCACTATAGTCTACACCACTCTATTGTATGCCACTGTACTATACGCTGCACCACTATACGATATTACAGTCTATGCCACTGCATCGATCAATCTGTATTTTTAGAGCGTGGCTTATCACCAGTGAGGGTATCCAAGAGCTGCACTGTACAACACTCTACGCCACTCTGCTCTACACTATTACACTGTACAAAAAACTCCACTCAAAGCCAGTCCACTTTATTACACTTTATGCAACAATACTGTAGGCCTCTTTAGTGTGCACCAGTCCACTGTATGCCACTCCACTGTACACTACTCCAGTTTATGCCATTCTACTCTATGCTAATCCACTGTGCGTCACTCCACTGTACCCTACACCTTACGCTGCTCCAGTGTATGGCATTCCACTGTACGCCACTTCATTCTACGCTATTTGATTGGAGCCCACTCCAGTGTACAGTTCCCAACTGTATGCTGTTACATTTTACCCCATGCCACTACACGCTTCTCCAGTCTACACCACTCCACTGTACACCACTCCATTGTATGCTACTCCACTGTACACTATTTGTTACTCCACTGTTCAACACTCCACTCTACGCCACTCCACTGCACACTGTTACAATCTACACAACGCTCCCTTACCCAACTCTAATCTGCACTATTAGACTATATGCCACCTCACTCTACGCCACTTCACTGTATGCCACTCTGCTATACGCTACTCCCATTTATGCTATTCCGCTCTGCCACTCCACGATATTCCACTGTATGCCACTCCACTGTATGTTACTTTGCTCTACGCCACTCTAGTGAATGCCACTTCATTTTACCCCACTCCATTTTATGCTATTCCGTTGGACGCCACTCCACTGTATGATATTAACGTCCACCCCATTCCTGTGTATGCTACTTCAGTTTGCACCACTTCACTGTACGCCACTGCACTGTACGCCACTCCACTCTACGTTATTCCAGTCTATGCCAATCTACTGTACACTACTCCACTCTAATCTATTTCACTGTATGCCACTCCACTATATGCCACTTCACTCTATGCCACTCCACTCTATGCCACTCCGGTAAACACCATTCAACCGTACGCCACTCCAATTTATCCAAGTCCGTTGGATGCCACTCCTGCGTATGCCATTTCACTCTATCTAAGTCCACTGTACACTACTCCAGTCTACACCATTTCTCTGTACACCACTCCACTCTACGCTATTCCACTCTACGCCACTCCATTCTATGCTGTTACACTGTACTGAATGGTATTCCAATCAAAACTATTCCTATCACACTCTATCCCATCCCACAATACACCATTACACTCTAAACCACTTCACTGTATGCCATTTCACTGTATGCTACTACATTATACGCTATTACACTTGATGCCACTCCATTGTACACTACTACACTATTCTCTATTATGCTCTACTCCACTACACTGTATGCCACTCCAGTCTATGCTCCTCCACCCTATGTTATTTCGCTATATGCCACTCAAATGTATGCTTCTCCACTCTGTGCCACTCCAATTTACTCTCCTCCACTCCATTTAACTCCACTCTACAAAACTCTACTACACTCTATGCCCATCTGCTGGTCTCTACTCCACTCTATCCCTGTACATTCCACTGTCCACGTTTGTTCCCAACTCTATGCCCTTACAATGTACTGTACAGCACTCTACTCCACTCTGACAGTTTCCATTAGTGTACAACACAGCACTCCACTCATCTATATGATATGTCACTCCAATGTGTAAGTGTCCTCAACTCCACATTACGCTGCATCAGTGTAGTCCACTCCATGTTAATCCACTGTACCCTACTCCACTGTACGCCATGCCACTGTATACCACTCTACTCTATGCCACTTTACTGTATGGCACTCTCCTTCATCCTTTATATCACTCCACTCTATAAATGTGTACCACACTTCATGGCATTCTAAGGCATTCTACTTCTCTGTATGCCCGTACACTCTAGTGTCCAACTCTGTACTCCTCTCTATGCCCATACACTCCAATGTACAACACTCTATTCCACTTTAAGACTCTACTGTGCGAGATCCCACTCCAGTTTATACAAGTTTACTGCATATGCAACACCAGTACACTCCACTACTTGCCACTATACACTCTGTTGTACTTTACACCACACCAGGTTACAGCACTCCACTCGACTCTCCTCCACTGTACGAGATTATACCTCACTCTACATTACAAGAATCCATTTGGCCCAGTTCTGTTGTTTCACACACTACTGTACTCTATGCAAATCCACTCTACAACATTCTACTACACTGTAGGCCACTGTCCCACACTTTGCTTCTATCTATACCCCTTCACCCCACTGTACAGCACTGTACTGTATGCCACTTTACAACACTCTACTCCACGATACTGCAGTCCACTATACAACACTTTGCACAACTCTTTGTATGCTGGTGCACCCCACTTTTCTCCAGTCTACTCTGACAGAGTACTCCACTATACTCTACTGTACGCCACAAAGCTCTGTGCCCCTCAATGCCATTGTAGTCTATAACATTGTATGCCAATCCACTGTACCACACTCTTCAACTCTGTACTTTGCACCACTCCACTCTACAAAAATCAACTAGACTGTATACCGCTCTGTTGTAGTCTACATCACTTTCCAATATTATGACATCGTTCTACACTGTACTGTACTATACAGTACTCCAATTTATGACACTATACTTGAATGAACACCACTCCCCTCTGCTGCACTCCAGGCCACTCTAATTTTACAACACCCCACTCCACTCTGACACTTTACTCCACTCTACAATAGTCCACTCCAGTGAACTCCACTCCAATATACTCTACTCTACTTTATGCCACCATACATTACTCTCCTGTGCTCTTCTCCCTTTTTTGACACTCTGTTCCACTGTATGCAACTCTACTGTACAACACTGTACTACACTCTTATGACACTTGACTCCACTCTATGGTGATCCACTCTACACCACTGTACTACTCGTTCGTTCGTTCGTTACTTTATTTCGGCAAATATTGCCATAAAAGTCAGGACAGGAAATAAATACGACATACATAAATACATTATACAATAAAATATAAGATACAATACATACAGTTGGCAAGTAGTATATGGATGTCCCCATGATTAAGCAGTATCATTAAGTGTATAAAAATATAAATAACAATTTATAAAATAATTAAAAGCCAGAACTAAGAGGAAAGAAAAAAAAAAAAAAAAAAAAAGATTAATTAACTTGTCGATAAAACAGTGCATCATATACCTTTGCAAGGAGGGGGATGAGCGGGCCACCTGACAAAGCGTTACAATTTGTGACCAAGTCGATTCCTGATAAGGTACACATTATATAGGAATCTGCTTGTGCCAAACACCACTAGTTGTGAAGTATTGGACTGAAATATGCGCACTGCTTCTTTATAGGATCTGACCCCCACATATTTACAAACGGGTTTGATCCACCGATCCCTTGGTTTCTTGTATACTGGGCAAAAGAAGAGTAAATGAACAACGTCTTCTTTAGCCCCTAAGGTACAGAGAGTGCAGAGTTCACATCCTTTTACCCCTCCCCAATTGCATGTGTAAGCATTAATCTGTAAGACCCCGTACCTAAACTGTAAATAAAGTGTTTTTGCCAGAGGAGGGCCGACCTCATCCAGAAATTGTTCGAATTTAGGTGTATCTTTTATGTTTAAAAAATTCAAAGTCAGAGTACCAATCGATGAACTATGCAATAGCTCTCCGTTGACATAAGACCAAAAAGTGTCCTTTACATTTTTCCTGGTACATGTTGTCATGTTCTGTGGAGCTTCCCATAGGTGTGATAAACCTAATCTCTCGTACCACTTAGATACATATTTTAACCAAGGGGTATTCATATGTCCATCTATCTGAGTTAGTTCAGTCAGTCCGTTCTTGTAATCACTCAACTCCGGGGTTACCCATAGCCTGACCCAATACAGCAATGGTCTTAATAATGCTTGATAGTCTGCTCTTTTAAGATTAATATCAAGGAAAACAGGGACTAGGGGGGTTCTTGTCGGTATTTTAAGTAGCCTTCGTACAAAATGGTTTTCCGTTTTTCCAAAGTTGTTATTGCAATGGAAGCCCCAGAGTTCAGCACCATAAAGGGCGGTCGATTGGGCCTTTGCTTTATATACTTCCAGTGCTGGTGAGATTGCTTTAGAGTAACTGGCTCCGTGTATTTTTAAAATAGGCATTGAGTTTTGTTTAAGGGCTAGGATGCTTTTATCCATCTGCCCTTTCCAGGACAGGTTACTATCCAGCATCATCCCCAGATAATTGAAACTCCCTACCTGTTCCAGTTTTTGGTTATCCAAGGACAGATTATTCCTGAGGGATTTCTTGGAGTTTATTGACATATACTTTGTTTTGGTAGGATTTATTTCTAGCCCCTTCCCCACGCAATACTTCTGGAAAGAATCCACCAAATTCTGTAAACCTCTCGGAGTTTGAGAAATGAGGATGGTGTCATCGGCAAATAGTAATGCCGTAACCGGCTCGCCACCTAGCTTCGGTGAGTCATGTACACAATCCCTTAAATAGATTGGAATATCATTAACATATAGTGAGAAAAGTGTAGGAGCTAACACGCAGCCTTGGCGCACACCACGGTCTACAGGTATGGCCCTTGAGGTCTCACCTTCTTTACCCCACCTAATTTTTGCATAGTTCCCTGTGTGAAGCTTGATAAGTTCTTTAAGTAGTTCCCCAGGGACCGCCATGTTTCTTAATGTAGACCACAACAAATTGCGAGGAACAAGGTCAAAGGCGGCCCTTAGATCCATGAATGCCACATAGAGGCTACCCTTCCTTATGTTTATATACTTCCAACAGATGCACATGAACCTAAACACCTGGTCAACCGTACTTACTTTTATTCTAAAGCCAGCCTGATATTTGGTTAATATTTTAGTCTCTTCAATCCAATCTAAAAGCCTGTTTAAAATATGTCTGGCATATATCTTTTGAAATGAGTCTATCAAACTTATTGGGCGGTAATTACTTGGATCGTAGCGATCACCTTTTTTAAAGATTGTCATAATTTCTGCCCCTTTCCAGGAATCGGGGATTGGTGTGCCTGCCACAATGGAATTACTCAAGTAATTTATGTAAGGCCCCCACACATCCACATCAAATTTTAGAAGATCTCCGGGGATTTTATCAGGGCCTGGGGCTTTGCCCAATTTCACAGCTAATAAAACCTTATTAGTTTCTTCTAAACTAAAGGTTAATGGAGCAACACTTATCTCTGAATTTGTCTCATGGTCCTCAAAGGGCAAATTCTCCTGTTTGTTAGCATAGAGCTTAGTGAAGTGGTCGCACCAAGTATTTTCATCTAGGAAAATATCCTTTGTTGATCTGCCCTGCTTATTTCCATTAGCGATTAAATTCCAGAACATACTCTGATCCCGTAGCTTAGCTGCATTCAAGAGATCCTCCCAGAAATTTTCATCCCATGTTTTTTTAGCTTGGGCCAGCATTTTTTTGTGGGCTAGTCTATTGTTTTTTATATCCAAGCTGTTCCCGGATTTTACTGCCTGGATTAGTCTTGATTTTGCTATACGACAGTCTTTATTATACCATGGGTTCGCTGCCTCAAGATCATTCCGTTTCCTATTACCATCTTTTTTATAGATTTTGCTCAATAGTGGGGTTAATGCGTCTACCAGCTTGAGATGTATGTCAAGCACACCTTGTGTTCCCACTAATGCTGTCTGAAGGCCTCCTACCGTGTCAGTAAATACATTGTATATATTTATCAGCGTTATTTCAGTTCCCAAGATATAGGGCCATCTTAGAGCACGCCTGTTATTAGTTACCTCTAGTTCCGCGACCGTGGTATTTAATAGGGTCTCTTCTTTGGATTTAATAATGAATGATTGAGAATCCAGCCATAGTAGGAGGGGAAAATGATCACTCTCCGTCCTAAGGTCTATCTTGAAATCGGTTATTTGGTCCCATATATTCCGGGTAGCCATTACAAAATCTATATGGGATCTGGAATTTCTCTTAAAATAGGTTGGGGCTGCTGGTATGTCTCAGCGAAATCGACCATTACAGGCCCTTAGGTCATGCGCCACAGTCAACTGTAAAATCTGTAAGGCGGCTTTTGTGCCTTTATCTGCACTTACAGATTTTAAGGGCAGGATGTCATTAGCAGCATCTTGATCGTCAAATAATTTTTCCAACCCCGGGATAGGCTCATATTTACAGTTAAAATCTCCACCAACTAACACCTTTGCATTATCTCCTAATGAGTCTAGAACGGAGTCCAAGAGTTCTACTACCTCTGATTCCTTGTTAGAAGGGAACGGTCTGTTATATATATTTATTAGATGTATAGTTTCTTTCCCTCTTGTTTTGATTTTAAGGCCTAGTAGGTCCGGGGAGGGGATGAGTAGCGGGGTGACATCTATTTCTAGGGTCACTTTAACCCAGATGACCAGTCCTCCTGAGGCTCTCCCTCTAGTTGATGGAATAGCATGGGAACAATAGGTTTTATACCCCAGCCTATGGGGGGTTTCTACCATCCAAGTTTCTTGTAGGAGTATGATGTCGTAGTTCTCAATATAGGAGCACCATACCACATCCTCAAGGTTCCTTGCTAAGCCAGCTATGTTCCATGATATCAATCTAATACTTGATTTTCCTTTTACACAGGGAGGATCTAATACTGTAAGTAGGTTGTCTTTTTCTGTAACATCCTCCAGCTCAACTAAGGGGTTTGGCTCTTTATCTTGGTTGTAGTTTTTACTAGTGTCTTTACTAGTGTCTTTACCCTCCATGGTCACTGAGAGGCACTTATCCGGTACACCCAAACTAGTTGTCTTACTTAAAATAGAATAAGGGGATTTAACGTTGCCTACCAATTTAACTGTCTTTGTATTTCTGGGACTCGAGGGTACTATAAGTTCCGGTTCAAGATCTTCTATACTCTGTTTTTGTTCCCACGTCTGGGTATATACTAACGTTTCTGTGATGGGATCCCCTGCTCGTGGGAGTCAATCGTTTTCGTCCAAAGTGCTCAGTACCGAAAAGGTATTTCCAGTTGGGGTATAAGAGCTAGTGTTTCTTCTAATAGTCAAGGGTCTGTGTTTTTTAGAAGGTTCTGATGTACTGGCTAAGTGTCGATAAAAATAACCCAGAGGATGCACACCCACGTCAGATTCCTTTATATCCAAGGAGGCTGCTCTAAGAAGGACAGTCGCAACATGTTGAGGGTGCCTAAAATTGACAATTACACAGTCTCCCTTACATTTTTTCCTTGCGTTTCCGATCCATGGTATCCGTCTAGTAGACAGTATTTGATCGGATAGGTGTGGGGGGAAACCTCAATTTTTGTTTAACCAGGCAACTGATTTCCGTTTGAGAGAATCATGTGATTCCTCACGGAAGTTCACTGCTGTTGGGTTTAAGGGAGGAATGTTCGAAAGGACTATGACATAGGGTTCACAATCAGGTGGAAGGTTAATAAAATTTGGTCTGTTCACAGGAGTAGTGTTCCTCACAATATTAGATGCAGCTGCTTTCATATGAGGGGTACTATCCACCATACTTGGTGGCTCCCTATATTCAGGTAAACGTGGCCTCTGTGCTTCAACCAATTGTTCAGGGTTGCCGGATTGGACGGATAGCTCAGACTGTTTCATAGTCTGTTCCATATACATTTTGTCTAAAAGACCACCCAACCTAGATACCTCCGTAGATAGTAATTCAATCTTTTCCATAAGAGGTTTAGTCATATGGACTAGTTTTTCCTCAAATAGCTTAGCGATGTGGCCCAAGAGAACACCATTCACATCGTCCTTGTTAATTGTAATCCCATTTTCAGCTACATTACTTCTATGACCATATTCTATCATTGGTTCTATTGTTGGTTTGAAATGAGTGTTACCCCGCTTGGATAGCATTTTTCTGCATTTTCTAACAGCTCTCTTAGGGGGAGAGTGAGACGATGCAGGCTCACTCGGGGGCTCCAATGGGACTTGATTTGGTGGCTCTAAAACTAAGGGTAAAGCGGCTGAGTTTTCCAAAGGGAAAGCTTCAATATTAAGGGGGTCCATCATAACAGAACCGCTACCATTGTTTACAGGAGAAAACATTTCTGGGGTGGACTCCTTCCCTAAGGACTTCCTTCTATCAGTGTTTATCTTGCTCACCATTTTAACCAGGTAATTATCCAGGGTGGAAATATTCTTAGCCATTCTACACCGCCTTCACGAATATGACGACCACTACTAGTTTTTGATAAATACTAGACTGTCTAGTTTTATGGCCCTGCACTACACAGAACTTTTATATCGTTTACAAAGTATAGGGCCTCTACATATATCAGCAATAACACAGAACAGCAAGTGTATAACACCCAGAAGACACAATGAATCAATTTAAATGGAGCCCAGGTATACAGCTTACTAAAACGTTATCAGATTCAATAAAAACAATTACAATTAACTGCTTAGTGAACTTGCTCAACCCGACCCCTTCTGGCCCCCTAACGGCTCCCTAACGGACTCACAATGGCCTGTCCTTTGCCCGACCCCGCTCAGCCAGGGGCAGGATCAGTTTGATATCACCTTCGGGCGTGTGAGATCCGTTTGTTCTGCTTCCGTGGTGCTAGGGGACCTGGCTAAAGTAGTCCCGTCCTGGTCCGTCAACGCTCCTCCCACACAGCGGTCGCAATGTCGGGCGACGGCGGGGGGGAGACGTGGAGGTCAGCAGAGGGAACAAAAGGGACAGCACCCCCCGAGGACCACAAGGGCACACAGGTATGCTGCACGATACAGGTGTAATTAAATTACAGCATTAATATGTCTGTGACCAGATATTAAAGAGGGGTGGCCCAGCCCAGCCTCTTCCTGTCGATGACGGGCGAAGGACGGGCCCGCCCTTGGCCCGGGCGCCGCCCGCGCGTGTCCCGCGGTTGCGGGCGCGCTGTGAAGTTAAGAAGGGCTTCCCGCCCTATCAGCAGCTGAGGCTGCCTCCGACAATGTTTAAAGGGCTCCCGCCCAGGAAAGAAGTTGTGCGCGTCCCGCGGTTGCGGGCGCGCTGTGAAGTTAAGAAGGGCTTCCCGCCCTATCAGCAGCTGAGGCTGCCTCCGACAATGTTTAAAGGGCTCCCGCCCAGGAAAGAAGTTGTGCGCGTCCCGCGGTTGCGGGCGCGCTGTGAAGTTAAGAAGGGCTTCCCGCCCTATCAGCAGCTGAGGCTGCCTCCGACAATGTTTAAAGGGCTCCCTCCCAGGAAAGAAGTTGTGCGCGTCCACTGTACTACTCTGTATAACAATTGACAAGCTACTCAACTTCTCTCTACAATACGCCACTCCACTACATGACCCGGCATGCCAATGTATTCTACAACACCCCACTTTATGATACTCCACTCTGACACTCTACTGGACTCCACTATATGAGACACCATCCCTCTACACTATAGAACACTATATAACACTTTAATACACTGTATGATACTCTACTATGCACTAATCAACTCGACTCCACTCAGTTCCAATCTACAATTCTCCGGTCTATGGCAATAGAGTTTGCAACACTCTCCTCCACTGTACTGTGCAACACTCCACTTAACAACACCCAACTTGTGACACTAGACTCTAGGATTTGAAACATATTTTTATTAAAAAATGTATTAAAACATTGAAATTAAATGGAAAAAAACAAAGGTTAGAGCTTAGTTATAGTGAGGAAAATTGGGTCCTGATTTGGAGTTTGGCTGACGGGTTACTCCGGCACACAAACGTGACGCACATACCATCCGCCATATTGTGATCTCCATAGGCAAATATGGAATCTTAATACGGCAGACAGGATATCCTTCCCGCTTGTGACAGAGTAGCTTCCTCCACCAAACTCTAAATCAGGCTCCTATTTTCCCTATACAAACCAAGTTTAAACTACACAAACTTTAAAAATTCTAAAGTTGTAGTCATAACTTTCATTTTTATCCAACATCTTCAAATTATTATAAATAGCGGACCTTGATACACACTCTTTTCAGCTTGCTAACCAGATATAAACTATAACTCGCCACTCTACCATGCACTCTTTTGTGAAAACACTTCAACCAGGAAGGGTTGGCAGCCATTTTGGGACTCTAACTCAGCTGAGTCCCAAAAATAAAGTAAAAATAAAAAAAAGGTGGCAGGATATGAATACCTTGATCCCCTAGGCCTGGTGCTGGGGGCCCCCAGGAACATTACCTTTGCCAAAAAGCATTTTTTTAAAATTTGTGCTGCGTATTCTGAGAGTATCTGGAAATTGTGGCAAAAATAACAGAAAAAAACCAAGCAGGGTCTCTGACGATTGTTTAAAGTTTAGCCCTCGGGTGGTCTAGGTCCTGGGGACATGTCAGAATATAATATACAGGGAGGGCATGACAGCTCCCACCAAGCGAGAGCAAATTGTATGTATGCCATGAGCTGAGAGAAGACTTTTTGTCTGTTCTTCTGCCCTCTGTCAAGCAGGCAAGAAAAGAGATGAAACGATTGCTCCCGTACACAGGGAGCAGCGTGTCTTGCTGCGTCTTGTGTGCAGGAGCAATGGCACCGCGGGGTAATTGATGCTCCACATGTGGACACTTCTTTGAAAAATGAGCAATTGATGACCCATTCTGACACCACTGCTCATTTCACAGAAATTAAGCCTCAGCTGGAAGCACTTACAAATGTAAAAATAGCAAGTGCCCCAGCTGAAGCTCCACATCTGCAAAGGAAAAATCCTCCCAGCTTCATGAACTTATACAAGGCAAAGCAAAAGTGTTATCTCTGCAACTCCACATTCAAAGCGATCTGGAATACATGATGGAGGTTAGTGCAGCGTTCCTCTATTAGAGCGCAGTCTCTTCTTTAGTGACTGTGCTAGCATGCCTGGTCCTTAGTAAGTAAACTTACAAGGGGATGCGTATAGGTTGATGAACCTTTTGGATCGCATGGAGTATCCTAGCTAAGTAGTAATCGATACATTTCAATAGCAAAAACATTAATCATCTGTGAATAGCATCAACATCTCATGAATAACCACAACTCAATTATACGTTTTATCAATGTTATTTACCTATTTGTTACAATGCTAAGTCATAAGGTTAATTCAAACTTTATTCAATTCACTCATTATTAATTCTTTAGTTACCACCAATAACATAACCTAATCAAAACTTCTGAAAACATGCGTTCTAGTGCCTCAACATAAGCCAATAAAGAAGAATGTGTTAATCATGGATAGTAGAGTTCAGCAGATCAGTTCATCAGTCATTTGTCACCGTATATGTCAACGTCTCAGAATAGGAACCCTACCTAACCCAGATTAGCATTGGCATGTGGGGCTTCATGCGAAGACAGTGTAGAACATGAATTTGTAAAAACATCTAGCTAGAAGAAAAACTATAAAAACAGCACAGTTGGTACCTATAAAGAAAAGGCACAAAATTAAATCTGTCACATTGTCCTAGCTACCTATCCACGGTATGGATCAGCAACAAAGTCAGTCTTCGTCTTCAGGTCATCAATCGATCAGCATCGCATCAGGCTCTCAAGAGCATGAGCCCAATGACAGAATCTCAAATCTCTTCGAACGTCCACACCTAACCTCGAACATCTATTTTCTCCAATGGTTCTCCCTCTAGATCTGAAGTTTTCTCCCTTTGTCACAACATTATATTAAAGTTACCCAGCCTTTCCCCCCAAAACCTAATTGGTCAATTAATCACCATATATGACGCTAGCCAATGTCTTTAATTTTACCAAATCTATGAGTTCTAATATTTTGTCGCTCTCAGGTTGTCGATTGGTTCACTGTATGATGTCCTCATCATCCGGCTCATCAGGTATCGAAAATCTTGCATATTCTTCTCCAGTCAGTTTCTCTATTGTTCGAGTCCTGGGAAAGTACATATCGTGTGCTTTACACGGGGTTTGACACAAATTTGAATCCTTCATCTGCTTCCGTCGGTTCATTGCAGAATATTCTAGCTAAGCAATTTTTTTTTAACATAAATGGTTCATGATCAGTTCAACGCATCAGCTTTTCTACATTGCACGATTATTCAGCTTCTACATGAGGCACAACTTCGGCTAAGTTAACTTTACAATCTAATGCAAAACAGACGTTAGGCATTTCAATACGACATATTATTAAATTTTTATTACGTATTTTCAATATTTCATGCATTTTTTATTATTTTAGTATAACTCGTGCAGTGTGGTGGCCAATCTCCGTGGGTACATTTTCAAACGTGCACATCATTTTTCTACATTAATTTCCCTCCACATTTTATTATTATTATTCAAAATGCATAAACACCAATTAATAATTGTAATTAACATATCTGCCTCAGCAACTGTCACAAGCTGGACCTTTCCCATCGTCTTTTCCCAGAGAGCGCTTGTCTATTGTTCATTCTTTTAATTACTAACAAGTATGCAAATGTGCAAAATGACCTTGAAGCTCCGTCTGTTTGTCCCTGCCTGTATACGTTGGTGGTATGCATCCGTCTTCATGCCTTTTTCCACCTTCATGGGCAGCTCACTAAAAAGTCCCCCCAAGCTTTCTTGATGGAGTTGAATGCATCTTTGCTCTATTGGAGCACATTCCCTTCTGTAGTGACTGTGACAAGTGGGATCTTTCCTGTCGTCTCCTGGAGAGTGCGTCGTTCCTCTTCTTAATTACTACGAGTATGCAAATTCGCAAAATCACCTTGAAGCTCAGTTTGTTTGACCCCACCGATATATGTTAGTGTTATGCATTGGTCTTCCTGCCTTTTTCCACCTTGATGGACAGCTTACCAAAAAGCCCATGAGCTTTCCTGATGGAGGTGAATACATCCTTGTTTCATCCGAGCACATCTCTTCTGTAGTGGCTGTGACGAGTGAGATCTTTCTCATTGTCTCCTGTAGAGTGCAGTGGTCTATAGTTCATTTTAGTTACTACAGGTATGCAAATTTGCAGAATAACCTCAAACCTCACTTTGTTTGGCGCCACCCTTATATGTTAGTGGTATGCATCAGTCTTCCCGATTTCTTTTCCACCTTGATGGACAGCTTACAAGAAAGCCCTGAGCGTTTCTGCTGCAGAGGAATATGAGCACATCTCCACTAAGCAATGAAGCACCTATTTCATATCATTAAGAGTAAGTACCCTTGTCACTGGCTTCTATATGCAAGGATTCATGTTAGCACATATTTCAGTTGGAAGGCGCTCTAGGAACAGTCACATTGCCAAAATTATAGCAGACATGGTCACTGCAGGTATCTCCCCGTGGTCCTGTTTTGCAGTGGTACAGTACAATGTGCACTATACACTTACCCAAAGAGGTAGCACTTACTATTAGCCAGTATAAAATACACCAGTTGGGTAGACATTTTGCGCAAAACAGTGGACTCTTCTTGGATAAATAAGCAGGTGAGGATCCATTCAACTCTGATGCTCATTTCACAGATATTAAACTTCAACAGAAAGCACTTACAAATATAAACATAGCAGGTGCTCCAGTTAAAGTTCCGCTTCTGTAAAGGACAAATCCTCCTAATTTATTGAACCTATTCAAGGCAAAACAAGGGTGTTTACTCTGCAATTCTATGTTGAAAAACATTTTCAGCCAACACCCACCGCGCACCACCAATGGACGTGCCTGGTTGGGTACCTACCTGGGGTTGGCCGCTGGACCTGGCTGCGATGCAGGCACTGTGGCCAACTCTTCCAACATGTGCAGCCCAAGGTTGGGTGCCTAGGGGGGGTGTTGGCTGTGGGTCGTAGCCAAAGGCCAGGCCCTGTGGCCAACCCCTGTCCTACACGGCCAAAGACTGTACATGATGTGGGGTTAGATGCCTACAGGGTGTTAGCCGCAACCCAGCCACTGCTACCAACTGCCTCTGTGCACGGCCTTTAGTCATGTGCAGCGCGACGCAAGGTAATTTAATATTACTTAATATTTTTAAAAAACCTTAGACAGTCACTGAAAAAAAGAAAGGTTACAGGGTCTGGACGTTATAGTGAGAATTAGAATTTAAAAAAACTTAGAAATATACTAAAATAACAAAGGTTAGAGGGACGTAATAGTTAGGTTCAGATTTTACACTCACAAAACCATAGAAATTCAACAGTTATACTTATCTCAAGAATCTATAACATCTTTTACGACATCATTTATAATATCACCACAACATTTGCAATAGAATTATTGATGACAAAAACTGTGCATGGCAGGTGCATGAGTTATAGTTACCTTAGAGCACGAGTTATAGTGCCTTCTAGATAAGTATAACTATAGCTGTTGAATTTCTATGATTTTGTATGTATAAAATCTGAACCTCACTATAAAGTCCCTCTAACCTTTGTTTTTGTAGTGAAAATATATCTACACACACACACACACACACACACACACATTCTCAAGACTACGCTATACATTAACTGTGGCAGGACCATCACCCTGAGCTCCCCTGCCCTCCTTCCCAATGTCTTCAGTCTGCTGCAAGCACGCAGCCGACCTCTTCCTGTGCTGCCTGAAAGAAAGCAGTAGTAAATTAAATCACTCTAGTGATGCCTCTTAAAAGAATAGCACGGTTTCATTTCAGCTTGCCGAGTGACTTAATATTTTTTTCCCAAAAACCGAGACATTTATTGAACAATAGGAAAAGAGTTGGGAAGCCAGGACAGTCCTCTGAATACTGGGACTGCCCAGGGAAATCCAGGGCATCCTGTCACCCTAGCTGGGAGCTTATTGAAACTCTGACACTGTCCAAGAATTTGGAGAGTTTGCATGGCCGCACTTCTTTGTTCCTCCTTGTGGTACTGGCGGGAGAAGGAAGTGAGCTTTTGATGTCCTTTGGGGCTGCAGAGCACCTTTGCAGGATGGCGAGGAGGGAAACAACTCTGACTCTCCTCAGTGTTGCTGCTTTTAAATGCTGTTTACCTGCGGGAGCAGTGAAGGAGGAGACAAACAGTGTGCGTCCCTTTGGGCTACTGAGCTCCTGTGGGGGGCACAGAGGCATGCTCCAAATACAGGTGAGAGCTGCTGAGCAGCCCCATTGTGCAGTATGTGATAAGGAATTAATGTATTTTTATATATATGAGAAGAAAAGATTGCAGCCAGGAGCTATATGTCACTGGTGCAGTTGCTCGCCTCTGGTCTTAGAGACACATTCAGGACAAGTGTTCAAGTCCTCACAAAAGGGGATCAATGTGAATTTAAGTGATGGAATTGAAAAGTATTTTTTATTTTATTCTAACCTAAGAATTATGGATTAAGGTGAAGACACATGCCTAGGATGATTTAAAACCCATGATTTCCCAAAAGAAATATACATGTTTATTCAGATTTAAAGAATTTACTAGTATTCAGTCTGATACTGAACTAAACTTTTCATATAAAGTCTTTTTTGTTCATTTAGACTATGAATTTTCTGTGTTTGTTTGCTTGATTTATCAGTGAGGGACCAGTACGCAGTTCTGAAACACAATTTTAGTCAGTGTTCTCAAGATGTGGGCCACAAGCTGAGTTTTGGAAGGTTGCGAGAGTCCAAGTAATTAATACAGACATATGTACTTATGAAAATGAAAAACACAAATTTTTTGTGCTTTTTCTAATGTTGTTGTGCCGGCACATCAGAATATGGGTCATGCCGATAGAAACCAGCTACGTGACAACCCTCCATGATTAACATGTTGGGTGTTGATAAGTAATTGGGGCCTGGTGATTATGGTCTTTGTTTCTTTCTCTGAAGATTTACGGACGCCAAGTTGTTTCAAGGGTTCAAATAGAAACTCTGCACAGGGGTGTGACTTTCAAGTGCTATTTGACGTGCTGCAGCCCTTTGGTGTCGGCGGAATGCTTTCCATCTGAGGTAGGTCTTTTTGAGTTTCAGGAAAGATCATGCCCTGAAGATGTGTTTGCTCTCATATTCATATTCTGAAGGGAGTTTATCTAAAGGCCAGACACCTAAGAGAAGCCAGGGAGCAGTCTTTTGGTAGCCCATGATTGAAGAGACTGTTGCTAGGATTTTGGAAGCAAAATCTAAGGCTAGCAAAAGCGGTCCAGATCCTTCTGGAGTGAGAATCAGTCTTCTAACTCTTTGTCAGATTTGGCATGTCAGGGTCCGAGTACTTAATTATCTGGAAAGTATATTTCCAGAAAGATCTGGCACTAGATTGGGATTATGTCAAGTCACACTTGTCTCAGCTGTATTGAGTTGGTCGGACTAACAGGATGAGAAGGACGTCTTCTCACTATGTGCCAAACCTCTTGTGCTGGCCTTGCTACTTCAGAAGTGAGTCATAGAGCTGTCCTTTAGACACTAGGAGACAGACCATACTCATGTGACTAGGTTCTTGCAGGAAATGTATACACTGACTGAGGGGAAGGAGGGTTTTCTTCCAAACATTATAACGGTAATTCCAAACTTGCCCCTTTGTTTAGCAGCACAGTGACAAAACATTCAGGTTGTCACCTTTGGAAGCAGTAGATCATAAAGTGGATAGTGAAGGTAGGAAGTAATTTGCTGTTAGCCCTTTCTTTAAGTGGATGGCAATCTGCTGTAAATAGAACAAATTGTTAAAACAACTATTGCGTCTGTCTTTGGCTATCTGGGAAGATATGAATTGTTTGGATCTTCTGCCAATGGACCAAGAGGCGAGGCTGCAATTAGTGGGGCAGCTGGTATCGCTGGGCACTCACTTTAATGATGTGAGGATATGTCATAAAGGTTGATATAGCGCACATGGGAATATTGTGCTATGAGGGCATTGTCATGTTCTTTTACCTGAGAGACTGTCTAGTAATAGTGTCATCTCCGCTGAATATAGAGCTGCACATGAAGGCTTGCAGTATAGAAACATTGGATTTTCTAGTAAGAGGACAAAGTCTAATCTGAGGCCAGTGCAGCACCAGTTTGTTACGGCAGAAGATCTGTAGCCTTTATACTTTGGAGACTCTCACAGAGGATGGAATTGTTCTATTCCCTAATAATCCTAAGGCTAGAAGAGAGGCGAAAGCAATTGTTTTGCTAAATGTAGTCATCATACTTGTGGAGAGGAGTTCAGCCACCGCTTATTCTGAATATAGCTACCAGTACAAACAGGAAGGGGGACGTGCGTAATATCTCAGCAGATTCATGGCTTCTGGTCAAAGGTCCAACAGTTGAGATCATCCAAGTGGAAAGAATTGGAGGCAATTCATCTGATACTTCTGATGTTTGCTGACCGTTTGGTAAACAAAGATGTTCGCATCAAAATGGTTTGAACTTGGCTGAGTTCCACCTCAAACAGCAGTGGGCGAAAGGTATTCTGCACTGTCAGGGACCTTAGATCAGATCTTCTTGCAGGTATGGGATAAGATCTTAGATCTGGAATGGATTTATATTTTTGGGAGAAAGCAAATGTGCAGACAGGTGGTACAAGTTAATTCCTTTCCCACCAGACTTTTATCTGAGCAGTCAAACATTACGAGGTCCTGTCAGCGATAGGATCCTTCAATGGCAGATATAAGATGATTAGCATTACCACGGATCTTCCTGCTTCCCTATTGCTGTTCGACGGTGTGGAAAGAGAATACTTTGGGAGTAGATGCCTTTTCTTGCCCTTTCCCAGAGAAGATGCTATATACCTTCTCACCTTTCCATCTTCATCCCAGGTTAGGATTAGGCTTGTGGGGGGAGGGAAAGAGGTCTGAAGGGATCTTGATAGCTCCAGTAGAGCCCACAATATTCAGTTCCATCTGATCTAACAATTGAGTATCAGCGAGCCTATTCTGCTAGCCAATCTCCTGTAGTATTGCTTGTCTTCAGGTAAAGACCATGGAAACCCAGGGATAACGGCCTGGTGGTATAGACCGCAGTGCTGATGGACAAGCTGGTTTGGAGATGATGGGTTTCTTCATTTCAAATATAGTATGAATCTAAATACTTCATAGCTCAGTCTGTTGAGCTAGTTGGAGAGTGGACGTTCCTGCATGAGGGGTTGTTCAGCGGTTGACTTTTTCCCTTAAAACTCATTGGCCATTCAGCAAGGTCTTTAGAACTTCTTGGGGACTCTTCAAGGTGAGAATAGTATTTTTCAGAGGTTACGTAGAAGATGTCTTGACCTGAGACCTAAGTCTTGACTGGTCTACCCTTCATGGTAGATCTCGCCAATCCTGGATCTCTTGACGGGGTCGCCTTTGGAATCCCTCGAGAAGTTTAAGCTGAGAAGGCTTACCTCAAGTACTTAAGCTCATTCTTAATGAGGTATTCCTTCTGCAATTTGTTTGAGAGCAGACTGGTACTCTGTTCTGATTCATCTTTTGTAACCACAAGAAGGAATTCATCTAGTGTTTCATCTTAGTCCTAGTTCCTCGGCATAGGTGGAATGGCACACTTTCATATAAAGCAATACATTTGAATTTTCCTAGTTAGGTTTTCAGAGTGCACAGTTGTATCTTAACTGTTTTGCATTTTGGGCTACTCAGAAACGTACTATTATTAGTTGGGATTATTCCTTGCCAGCTTTGGCATATTCCGAGAGAGAGATGTCTCGTCCAGCTGTAGTGTCAGTTGAAATTTACAGGGTTGCGATATAAACGACGCGCCTTCCTTTTGTCAGACATTACAGGGTAATGCAGCCATTCATCCTAGAGGAGGTTAGAGTCAAAGCTGCTTTCTTCTGTATCTTAAGAGAGAGGTTTTGATCCCAAATAACTAAAACTAGAGTGTGCATGAAAATTCACTTATCCTGGTCTAGGTCACTGCTTGCTACATCTCATTATTACATAATTAATTGTGGCAAAAACGTCATAATGGGAATATGGGAATATGTTCCAAATACAAGTACTTACATTACTCAGAGTACAGTTTCCCTTAGATTAATTAATGCCAGCCCAACTGTATTTTTCGGGGCCTAGCGTCAATTAAAACAAGAAATGGTGAGAGTGGGAGGGGATTTAGTACTCTTTTTGGGGTTGAAAGAGTGTCTGCAAGGCGCGTCGGCCTCATTACATAATTAATCTAGGCAAAGGCATTCTCAGAGTACTGTAATTACCGGTAAGTGATAGGAACATTTCTTATCTTTATTAGCAAAAGCTGACATGCACAATTAATTTCATCTGTATTTAGGTTTTCCCAGGGTTCTGGATCATTGGTTCTTTTTTATCCATTTTTTTTTTTAAAGAATATTTTGTGCACTAAAACGATGTAATAAGGAAATGTCATTTAATCTTACAGGAAAACCATTATTAACCAACCATATATTAACTGGTATGATGAATGTTGTTCCATATTTGTGCGAGATGAGAAGTGAAATTCACATGAAAATGAAAGAGGTACTATATGGCAGTTGAGAGCTGTTGCCCATGTTTGAATGATCCAAAGTACGTGTTAGCAAGAGAATAAAAAAAGGACAACAAAGGGAAATGTATATATTTGCACTTAAGAAGATGATTTTTTATTTTTAGGCGGTACGGAAATGGTTGGTCGTCATTGGTTGCTTGGGGACAGCTATATGTTTTGTCCTGTTAGGACCAGCCCCTTTCCTTCACATTGAAAGGTACAGTTCACTTCATTTATTTCTTTTAAGTGCACCACAACGTGAAAAACGTTAACATACTATGAGATTTTTCAATGGAGCAGTTTATTATTTGCTAAATATAAATAGAAAATAAAAACGTATTAGTTACTCATTGATTTTACTGGAGAGTAGGATCATTAATCTTAGGATTGTTAAATTAGGATATTTTAACCACTCTAGATGCTGGACATTTGCTCTGCAATCCACCACTGTATCCTTTTATGTACTATTACCATTTGAACCCATCATTTATTTTTCTGCATTGCTCAGGATACATTTAATATAGTCCCCTAGGCTTCTTGCTTCAGGGTATGTATGGGGTTTTATTTCAACATGATCTACTTTGTTTTTCTTCTGAATATAACCACTTTTGTGCTGAGGTGCCCAGAGCTGTGCTCAGCCACAGTGCTTGTGTGCCAAGGATGGCTCCAGGCTGTCCTCACACACAAGGCAGGAAATCCTTCTGCTTTTTATAGCAGAGGGATTTCCTTTTTAGGTCGAGCCTAGGCAGTGTGAAGGCTGTCTGAAACATGCTGTATTCAGTCTGTGGGCGTTAACCACACCCACTATTGCCATTCACTCTTTGTTGTGCTTGTTTTCAAATTCTTCCTTTTTATTGGTGTATTTTTCTCAATTTCCTTTGTGTGCTTAGTTCCCTCCCAGGTGATTTTAATAAGAACATTTTTATTGGCCATCACACTTTGCCACGCTTCCTCCTATTACAGCGTGTGATGGCCCTTCCTCCCAAATGGTTTCGATTTTGCCTTTAATCCCAGCCACAAACATGTTTATTAGCTGTCACACGTCACCACGCTTCCTCCTGTTACAGCGTGTGATGGCCGCTCCTCCTGTCTAGTTTGATGTGGCAGTCTTATTTTTTTAATTTAGTTGCGTGTGTCCAATACATTTTGCGGAACCTGATCATACGGGTGTGTTGCCAAAATCACACAAAAAGAATAGTTGACAGCGCAGGGTCTGAATAGGCCCTGTGCTGTCAGTCACACTGTGCATGACCCTGGCCCAGTCACGGAAAACGAAAAAGAGTGATAATGCCAGCTGCCACCGGGTCAGGAGAAGCAGGAGAAAATGTCAGGAGCAATTCTTTTGCCAACCCGTTGTCACTGCACAGGGGCTAGTTTTTGCCTTCACACGGTCACTGCTGTAACAGACAACTGCTGCTACTGGCTAGCTGGGAGATTCACCTGTGCAATCAATGGCATGTCTAGCACTGGTCACACCACCTTTAACAAGCACTGGTCTTGCCTTTGGGATCTTCTAAGTGTTTATTCATTCAGCACAGTAACAAGAGGGCGCTGATCCCTAATCCTAAAGCCTTTAATTTCATCTTTGAAAGATTTCATTTTGAGAAATGTCCTCCAATGCACATGCTAGTATGGGTACCCACAAATATAGAAGTGTGCAAATAACACCTGCTTCTAAACACCATATCATTACCCCATTTCAGAAATACATAGGTTTCCTTGATACCTATTTTTCAATATTTATATTTTACAATATGAATTGCTCTATACCCGATACACAACGTAAAACTATTGCAAAGTGCAGCTTAGTTATTGTCTCTGGGCACCTTGAGATCTTGGAAAACCCACAAACAGTCAGTAGGGTCCAGCAGATGTAATGCTAAATAGATTTTGTAAATAGGTCATTGTGAAAAAAAAGTTACAAATGAAATTGTTGTCACAAATGCCTGTTTTTCCTACTCATTTTCATTTTTATTTTTATTTAAACACTTAGGGCCTGATTTAGAATATGGCAGAGGGGGTTACTCTGTCACAAATGTGACGGATAGCCTGTTTGCCGTATTACAATTCCATTGCAGCCTATGGAACCTGTAATACGAAGGAAGGAAGATCCGTCACGTTTGTGGCGGCGTAACCCCTTGGACAAATTCTAATTCAGGCCTATTGTTTCTGTGGGTAAACCTTAAAGGATCTACCCAAATGACCCCTTGCTGAATTCATATTTGTTGCTAGTTTGCAGAAATGTGTAGCTTTCCGGGATCCACCATGGATTTCATACCCTTTTCCATCAGAGAACTGAAAGGAAGTTGAAAGCGCCAAAAATAGGAAAAAGTACTGCCTCCCCAGTAAAAGGCCAAAACTGTGTTTAAAAAAACTGGGTTTTCTGAATCAAGCCTTCCCGTTAATGAAAAGCTGGGAAAATAGTGATTTTAGCACCACCAGCCTTTTGCTGATGCCATTGCTGGTCAAAAAAATACACTTTTTTTCCCATTTCCCCCAGCCCCCCAAAATGTATCTACATTTTGGCAGATTTGTCAACCCCTTCCAGGGGAATCCATAAACCTTGTTTACTTTTAGAATCCCAGGATGTTGGAAAAAAAGAAGCAAATATGGCGTGGGTATCTGATGTAGATAAAACGTTATGGAGACCTAAGTGTGAACTACATGAAACAGCCAAAAAAGGCTCATCATCATGCAGGGGGTGGGTAGCCTAGCAATGAAACTGGTAATAAAATGAGCTTTTTTCTGTAGTTTCTCTCCTAAAGCCATAGAAATGCATGAATTTCAGTGCAGCTCTTGAAAAAACGGATGCAATTTTCCATGCCACCAGTTTTAGACGTCCATCAAGGACCCCGCATATGTGGTTTCCCAGCCCCCTTGAACTGACTAATGGAAATGCTTGTCTTCCCCAGCTGTTTAGCACTCATAAACCTATATTTTAAGAAATGTGATGAACCTGACACATATTGTCAGTACCCTAACACCCTAGAATTCTTGGGGGGGCCTCAGAGTTGCCTGCTCCAGGGCCAAAAAATAATTTTAAAAATGTTTGTGCTTTGCATACTGCGGTACTCGCACAGGACAGGACAGAACTCACTGCAGGCTGCCATACCCCCATGACCGGCCAACTACCCGTGGATCCCCACCCCACAGTTGTCCTTTTTTCAGTCTCACAGAACTCCTAAGGGATCAAACTGAGGCTGCAATGACCATTATAGAATATCAACAACCCCCTTTGTTTTTACCATTTTGCCCCACAGGCTAGGGAATCAAGGTATATGTAACGTGCCTCCTTCTATGAGTTTTAAATGTTTTTTTCAGGACCTAGTCCTTGCGTCCTGTAATGGCGGCCACAACATTTATTCTCATGTTGTGGCTAGCAAATCAGACTGCATGGTCCCGCTGGACTGTTGTTGGTCTTGATGGCCCAATCAAACAGAATGCTTTACTTTTTTCCTTTTTTTTCCCCCATGGGACTCCAGCAGCAACAGCATTTTTTTTAAACTTTAATTTCTCTGAAACAACACACTTTCCAAGCAAAGAAAGCTTTCTGTCAAATTTGGTGTAATTGTCATTTGCTGTTTTTTCTTTATCTTTGTCTAACTTTACCTATTTGCATCGGGGAAAAAGTGGTTTGAACTACCACCACCCCTTTTTCTCAGCCCTCGCTTGTGAATCACTTCAAAACGTTCCAGGAACGAGCTAAGGTGGATGAACTTTTGTTTTTGGAAAATTGTGCTGTGACATTACATTTTGTGTATTCACGCATATATTCACCAAACAGTGACTCAAATGTTATCAAACTAAATATTACAGGTAGCTTTAAAATACTGATGTGCGGGGATCTCATGAGCACCATCAATACTTGCTAACTCCTCATGTTACCTAATCAGGCCTACAACATCATCTTGGCCAGAGCTATGCAAGCTATCCTATTGCGAGAGCCACCCATGATTACTCACAATCATTGTGAGCTACTAAAGACCAAAACACCTGTACAATTCTTGCATATTAATCCACGCACAGCTACATTGGCTTCCTGCCTAAACTCTAAAGATTCAGAACCCATGGTCTGTATCACATACAGTGACTAAGGTAAAGATAGAAGGGCTGCTATGTGTCAGTGAGAGGAGGGATTTGTGGGATGTATGAACAAGTGTGTGTGTGTGTGTTTGAATGAGCAAATGTCCTGACAAACAAGGTCAGGCAGCCGCCATTATAGGGTGTGCAACTGTGCCTTTTCAATGGTTAGTGCATCACCAGCAATCAGAATGGAGGCTAGTGGATTTCTAAAAGTCAGATACAAACTACACTTCTCTTGGCAAGATTTGACGCAGTAAAATGTGAACCGTGACTATGTTTGACACTGACAGTTCTGCGGGGGATGTGCTACCTCCGTTGACAGTATTTTTTCAAACAAATGTTTAAAAGAAATTATGTGCAAATTGTTTGACTTGTCATCCTTGGCGTGGTCTCCCTTAACTTTTTGCCTCTGTTCCCCAGGTTGTTGATGTGTGCTGGACTCTGATTTTACTGTTTTTGTTACTCTGGGCACTTTACCACTGCTAACCAGTGCTAAAGTGCAAGTGCTCCTTTACAAAATGTCTATGTAATTGGCTCATCCATGATTGGCATATTTGATTTACTGGAAAGTCCGTATTAAAGTGCACTGGAGGTACCAGGGCCTGTAAATCAAATGCTACTAGTGGGCCTGCAGCACTGGTTGTGCCACCCACATAAGTAGCTCTGTAATCATGTCTCAGACCTGCCACTGCAGTGTCTGTGTGTGCAGTTTTAGACTGTAAATTCGACTTGGAAAGAGAACCCACTTCCAGGCCTAAACCTTCCCTTTTCTTACATGTAAGACACCCCTAAGGTAGGCCCTAGGTAGCCCCAAGGGCAGGGTGCAGTGTATGGTTAAGGTAGGACATATAGGGGGTTATTCTAACTTTGGAGGAGTGTTAATCCGTCCCAAAAGTGACGGTAAAGTGACGGATATACCACCAGCCGTATTACGAGTTCCATAGGATATAATGGACTCGTAATACGGCTGGTGGTAAATCCGTCACTTTTCCGTCACTTTTGGGACGGATTAACACCTCCTCCAAAGTTAGAATAACCCCCTAAGTAATGTGTTTTATATGTCCTGACAGTGAAATATTGCTAAATTCGTTTTTCACTGTTGCAAAGCCTGTCCCTCTCATAGGTTAACATGGGGGCTACCTTTAAATCTGATTAAAGTGTAGATTCCCTTTGGGAGCGGATGGACATGTGGAGTTTGGGGTCTCTGAGCTCACAATTTAAAAATACATCTTTTATTAAAGTTGATTTTAAGATTGTGTGTTTGAAAATGCCACTTTTAGAAAGTGAGCATTTTCTTGCTTATACCATTTCTGTGACTCTGCCTGATTGTGGGTCAGTTTGACAGTTGGGCTGGTTGCACCTCACACTAGATAGTGACACAAAGGGAGCTGGGGTTTAGCCTGTATATCCTGATGAGCCATCCTTGCAAGGAGGGAGGGGAGGAGTGGTCACTCACACCTGAAAGGGCTGTGCCTGCCCTCACACAATGCAGTCTCCAACCCCTGTTGAGTATCTGGGGCCTGACCTGGGCAAGGCATATTCTCACATTCAAAAGAGACTTTACTTTGAAGTAGGCCTACTTTAAAGGAGAAATTTGGTATAAGAAAGGCACCCAAAACCACAGACTTTAGAAACCCTTCTGGAAACAAGAGGAACCTCTGCCTGGAGAAGAGCCGAAGAGCTGAGGAAGAACGAGATGCCCTGCCTTTGACTGGGTTTTGTGGAGCTATCCTGCAGTTGCTGCTTTTGGCAGAGTAAGAGGGCAAACACTGGACTTTGGGTGCCTTCCATCTTGAGAAGAACTCTCCAAGGGCTTAATTTAGAGCTTGCCTCCTGTTGTTTGAAGTCTCAGGGACAGCAAAGACTTCTCTCTGCCAGCAGCTGGAGTCTCTGGAGAGACTCCGACTCTGCCCTGTGGTGCCCATCTAGTTCCTGGGACCCTGAAAGGAGAAGTTAGTATCCTAAAGAAAAGGAAATCCACGCACAAAGCGCCGTGCGGGGAAAAGATTTGTGTTGACATTAAACTTATGGTGTGACCATTTCATCTGATATTTTGTTTTCCATACATAGACATCTGAACCCAGCCATGGGTAGGAGGTGACAGCTTCAGATGTTACCGCCCTTTCCATACCTTGCCACCATGGAGGAAAGGGATGTCATCAAGTAGTACCGTCTAGGCAAACTATCCTGGATTTGTGTCTGAAATTGGGGCCTGGTCTCCTGCCTCACAATATGAATCCAACAGTCATAACAACAATAGTTAAACAGCCGTCCGTACTGCATTTTGCTGCCACTGGTAACTTTTAATATACTGTGGCAGCATGCCCCAACCAACGTTCAGTGGCCTGCTACAGAAAGTCCTAGCTTCTTTGATGAAAAACATTAACAGCTACATCTAATTCCTACGTCCACAGGATTTGGCCACTGTGAAGGAAGAATGTTATGCTTTGGGTGGCCTACCACCTGGTTGGAGCAATAGCTGGCACGCATATTGCCTTGGTGCCACCCCTCTCAAGGGAACAGGTCTACTGCAATTGGAAGAACTTCCATTCTATCGATGTGCACGTTGTCTGCTTACCAGACTTATACATCTCAAGTGTATGTGGCCTCTTTCCTGGATCAACACATGATTCGTTCATACTACAGAACAGAAACATACCCATGCAGATGTCACAACTTGAACCGGAGAGGGCCTGGCTTGTTGGTAAGTACAATATGATTTGAGGGATCTCTTGCCTGAATCCTAGTTTAGGAAGGGACAGTGGCATGATATATGAGTAATCTGTTGATATGTTGCTTTCATGTAGGAGACAGGTATCATAACGGACTGTGGTTATTTGCATCGCTGAGGAATCCATCAACGACAGGGGAAGTCCGCTTTAATGAGGCCTGTGGAGGAACATAGAGGCCAGTGGAGCGGGCTTTGGGGCTCATGAAGGGCCAGCTTTAAGTGACTGGACAGGACCGGTGGAGCATTTCTCTACTCGCCCGATAAGGTGTGCCAAATCACTGTTGTCTGCTGCATTCTCCATAACATCGCCACGCAGAGTAACATCCCTGTAGTTGCAGAGGAGGGAGACTGTGATGAGCCCCTGGGTGAGGATGTTGAAATGCCCAATGAAGATGACACAGTGGTGAAGAAGAAGGAATTCACATACGTCAAGATGTGATTGACCACTTCTTCACCTGAGTGTAAGTTTACCTTTAGAAATTGTAACCTCCCGTGTCAGCACAACTTGTGACATATGGAACATATCAGTCTGCTAGGGTAATTTGTTAGAAATGGTCAGTGGAGGAAAGTCCAAGGCAAAGATGTTAGTGGATCAGAGTTTCCCTACACTCTGTACTGTAGTCAATGACATTGGTTAACTGTATTTGTGATACGTATGTTTGTCCTCATGACTTATCAACTGAGTTAAATTTAATATCTGGTCAAATTAATTTTCCTTGTTTATTCTGTTTCAGGGTCCTTCACCGTGTCATTTTTGTTTGGACATTTCAAAGTTGTGACATTTGCAGTGATATGTTGCTGTTTGACAGCACAAACTGAACATGTGTTGAATCTGGGAGAGACAACCACTTGGGACAGACAAATCCTTTACAGCAGCAACTTGCACTCTGCTAGTATGAAAGTTCAGAAGATTGTTTCAGGCCAGTGATTGAACTTTCCCCCACAGGTTGTTGCACCTCTTCCTAAAGTCTTCCTCTGTGTGCAGATTTGTAGCTACAGCATTCACTCTGTCAACTATAATAGTATTTTGGATTGTGCTCCAAACAATTGCGGCTCTACTGTTAAGATTTCATCCACCATGACAGACAACTCTCCCTCTGAAAAACGGGGGATTTCTCCTCCTTGCCATAGTGAATTTATGTGGAAAACTAAACTAGTACCCAAAAGATGAGGAAGAATCAAATAAACATGGCTTAAACCAAAAAATACAGAGGGAGAGTAACACAGAAAAACACATGGATCATGTGTTGTGAATTCTACTGGCTGTCCGGTCTGCTGCAGTGTGATGGCAAAGGATCATGGTCTGAAATGGAGTGTGTTTTATAGTGTGTTTTGCAGATGTTCACAATTGCCCAATTTGCAACAGGTTTCAGCTGCTAGCATCCAATCAATGGCCACAGCCATAGTACTATAGTGTACGGGTTCCGTAACTGACTCCTGCCGTCATGGGCCCCCGCTGACACACTGTAAGTAGAACTGTGTGATTTAAATAGGCTCTGCCGGATTCAAGACGGCGACAGAGGGCATGGTTGTCAGCTTTGGAGTCTGCTGCATCAGCTGTAGGATGCAGCTGGCGTGACAGAGTACACTCCGTTGTGGCGGTCTTTGGCTTAGCCGATATACATCTAAATATGGCAGGCGGAACACCGCTGACTTGACGGTCTTTTTGGGACCGCCACTGATGTGGTTTGGCAGTGCAACCACCAACCTCTTAATCAGGCCCAACGTTATTATCTGATTTAGACTTGTAGTTGCAGATTCCTTACCTTTGAATTTCCCCTAGGCGTCAGACTGGATCCGGAAATGTATCTTCAGCAGTACCCCTGCGCGCTGTTATGTGGTGTAGATCAGCTCTACGTCTGCCGGCGTCTGCGCCCGATGTTACAGTTCCTATAAAGGCACCACCTCGGCGTGCAGTGGTTAGTCATTTTCTTTCCCCACCAGCTAGCACTGATCCAAAGAGAGCTACCCCTCAGTTATTTTTTGACTAGCTTTTTTCAACTTTTTGTTGATTAAATTTTTGAGTTTTAAACTCCTGGTGCATCGAGGATGTCATAGAGGAAGACTGGGTTCAAGATGTGCGGTTCCTGTCTTCGGGCAATCTCTGTGAGAGATCTGCACTTCATGTATCTTTGGTGTCTGTCATGCTCCGAGTGTCAGGCCATGCACCTGGAGGCTTTGAGGGACTGGTCCCTGAAGCTAATGGTGGGCCGACGCTCGACTCCACGCAAGTCGAGAGGAAAGTTCCAGGTTCGGTTGCGGATTCCTTCATTGCCATCGTCCCACTCCAAGTCCTCGGGTGATCCAGTAAGTCAAGGCACAAGAAGAAGTCTAAAGTTGAAACGTTCTTCGACTTCTCCTCGTCCAACGGCCAATGAGGGAGCATTGATGTTCTATGCCATGCTCTGCTGAGCCTGTGCCTGGACAAACTCCGCACTGCCCTTAGTTTATGGGACCCAGAGCAGCCCCTGCCGAGCTGAAAGAGTTCTATGAGGCCATGCACCTCATTTTGGGAAGTCTGACACTGCTGGAGTGCCTCTGGGCCCCGTGGAGTCAGAAGGGGACCCTTTGGGTTCTACACTGGTGGCTTCAGCCTCAGTGCTGAGCAGCACCCATGGATCCAGTTCTGGATCCGGACCAACATCAGTCGTACCACTCCAACCTTTCCTGACGCACCTGGCACTGCCCATGCCCACGGGCAGCGGCATCCCCATTCTTATACCCGACTCCATCACAAAGCAAGATAGGCATCGTATGACGCAGACTCTGGCAGGAGCCTTGTCTCATATGTCGGATCATGACCCCCTTTCTTATGGGTTAGGTTATGGTGAGGAATGGGAGGGGTCGCTAAACCCTTTAGAATAACAGCTCCAGCATACAGACTTAGGTGAAGCCAGTGGACTGGATACTTCTCCAGATACTGGCATGTTTTCTCCCCTTACTGTGGCCAGGGAGTTGCCTTTGGTGGCAGTCAGGACTAACTTCCTGACTTAAGTGCTTCAACCTGGAGCTTCCTCCACAGAATCCTTTTAATGAGTACCTCACAGGTGTCCTAGTGCGATACCTGGTCCAAACCCAGCACAGGGACTTCTATGAAAAGGGCTATTTCCCACCACCATTGGCCCTCTCCAGGGGACGGAGGTTTTTTGACACAACATCTCACCCCTGAGAGCTTGGTTATCCAAGACTCCACTTCCCAGGGCACGTTCTATTCCACATTCCCAGATAGGGAATCCTAAAGGCTGGATTCACTTCAGAAGAAGCTTTTTCCTTCCACCAGCCTAGCATTGTAGTCCACTATGGAATACGGTTGCACAAGTGCTACCACAGGTCCCAGGGGAGGCCCTAGTAATACTCTCAGGCAGTTGCCGATAGAAGAAATGCAGCAAAGTTCACCATCTGTTGTGGACTGGACACGACCATCTCACTAGGCAGAGTGATTTTGCCAACAGTGGCATGCCTGGCTGAGGACGTCTGGCTTTTCAGGCAATAACCAGGCTACTTTGAAGCGCATGCCCTTTGATGGCACCTGTCTCTTCTGAGACGAGGCAGACTTAGCACTGGAGCACTTCAAAGATTCTCGAGCTACAGTCAGATCTTTGGGCCTCACAGTGGCCCCTTGCCCCCCCAGTCTGCCTTTCACCTCTTTCGTGGCTACAGAAGGGGACTTCAGCTGTGTCCGTTCCGGGCCAGCCAACGTGTTTCGCATGCTACCCAGCCTCTGCATGGCTGAGGGTGTGGGATCCACCCACCTTGTGGATCAGGGAGCCAGTGGTCTGCCCAGTCCGCCACCCCATCCCCGTCCCACAGCAGCCTCTAAGTCTATCAAGTCTGACTTTCCACCAAGGGCCAATCAGAGGCAGGATCTACCATCATGTTCTCCGCTGGCAGTCCATCATGTCAGTCAGGTGGGTTTTTCAGGTAATCTGAAGGGGTTAGTCTCTCCCCTTTGAGACTACCCCTCCATCCATGCCACCAGCCTACGATCGGATAACGGAAGATCCCTTATCCCATCTTCGTGAGAAATTTATGGCTCCCTTGGCAAAGGGAGCAATAGAGAGAGTTCCTTTGCCAGAAATAGGTTGTGTTTCCTATTCCTGCTACTTTCTGGTACCAAAAAAGGACAAGAGCCTCCGCCCTATCCTAGACCTTGATCTCTTTCTCAAGAAGGAAAAGTTCAAGATGTTCACTTTGGCTCAGGTTCTATCTGCCCTGGACCCGGGACAGCTGAATGGTAGCATTAGACTTGCAGGACGCTTATGTGCACCTTCCCACAGACATTACTTGCGGTTCACGGTGGGTCACAAACACTTTCAATTCGCTGTGCTCCACTTTGGTCTTACCAGTGTCCCTTGGGTGTTCATGTACACAGAAGAAATAGCTTTAAACAATAGTGTTGGTGCAGAAAAGTACCACTCCCTGCATAAAACTATCCTATGTACATGTACTGTACAATATAGTACACAAAGAAATATCAAAGTGAAAAACAAATAATATTTCTCTTTGTTATGGGAGCCATATAGTGTTGCAGAACTTTGGCACAAATTGTTGTTTACAAGTGATTCTAAATATGAACTTGAACAAAATCCATGGGTGGATCCATGGCAGTATCCATACAAATACCTCTTGAATACCAGTTTGATGGAAAGTAATGCAGGGCAGTGCATTACATTGCATTGAATTACAATTGGTTATAATCCAATGAAAAAATACTTCGTTGGTTTATAATTGCAAATATACATTATACATTTTGTATCAGGCCTGCAATAAAAAAGTAATACAAATCTGACACAAAATCTTTATAAATGTAGGATAAATCTATTGTTAGAAGTAATTTGCTTTAATTTACAATTACAGCAGTAGGTTTACCTTTTATTAATATGTGTAGATTGATGTAGCAGGCTATTATGGTATACTAACACAGAAACATTGACATTACCGACAACATTACATTTTTCTATTTTTAAACTAGCAAAGGCAGTTCTGAAAAGATCCATTATTGTTTTATCTTTTAACACTTTTTAAATGTATTTGTATTTTTTTTTAATTTAATTTAACGTAAAAAAGACACACATGGCTTCTAAATTTTGAATAAAAAAAAGTAATTTATTCTTTTGACATTTGTGCTCCTTGACCAACCTATTACGAATACTGGTTGTCTGTTTACCACTATACAACACTTAGGAGCACCTCCGGTTGTAATTGGTTATGTGGGCATAAACCAGGTCAAGCTCAGAGTGGGATTTGATGAATTGTTGAGGAACTGAGTCACCTGGTCCAAGGGAGGGCCTAGAACTACAAATAGATGCCGCTGCCTCATGTTGCACCTGCTGTGCATAAGCAAGATTAACTGAATGCATAGACCACATGTTCAGGTAGAACCATGTCCGTACTTCATATCTGACCCTCTTGAAAATTCTTTCTTGGATATGTTGTAAGTTAAAAATCTTGATGACATCTTCTTGCCGACTTTGAAAGACTTTTTTTATGGGGCTGACTAGAGGTCTACCCCTCTTTCTGAAACTCCCCCTTCATCATCCCCCATGCCATGTTGAACCAAAAAAAAACTAAAAAATACAACAGAAGTTTTGCAAGTCAACAGAAGATGATCTCCCATCAAAGTACAAATCCCTAATAAGATTGAAATGGAGGATACTACACTGAAGTAAGCAAGGCATTGATTTCAATCAATCAGATGTCTTTCATGTGTGTGTGCACATTAATTCTCGCTGCACTTCTGCGATACCATGAAACTGAAAATGATGGAAATTTTAAAGAAAAAGAATCAAGGAGTCCTCATTGACCCAAGTGGAAACGCTCTAGGCTAGACCTTACATGAAAATGACTCTTTTTTTATTAAACACAACGTTTTGAAATGTGTACATGTTCTACAGTACTCCCAGAAGATCAGGAACAGAACGTACAATCCTCACAGAGCTCTAACATGTCCCTCCCATTGGTTCTGGAATGCCGCAGAAATACCGCAGGACATAAAGGAGGTTAAACAAAATAAAAACAGCTGTTAAGTTAAAAAACACGCACTACTGATGATTGGAAAGAAAAACTGAAGATAACATTGATGTTATCTTCCTATCCTACTAACATTTATTTAATTTTACGTTAGGTTAAAACAAACAGAACTTCACTAAAAAACAAAAACAAAGGCTAAAGTGACTTGATAGTTAAGCACGGTAATAACATCATACTTTTTGTATAAAAAAACAGAAATTCACTGAAAAAAACTAGGTGTAAAGGGGTGTCTAGGTAGGTATACAAAAATGACCTTATGTTATTTTTTTTTTAAAACTTGAAATTCCCTGGAAAAAAACTAAAGGTTAAGGGGACATTATGGGACATCCGAGTCCCATTAGAAGGCCAAGCCCCTACTAAACAGAGCCTTCACCCTGTGCACAACTCTACAAGAAGAGCCCACTCTCTCCAGACACTCAAGCCTCATTAGCATTAGGTATACAAAATGTTATATATATACACACACACACACATATATATATACATATATATGTTTGATGGCATGTGTAGCTGCAGATACACATGCTATGCATATCCTGCCATCTAGTGTTGGGCTCGGAGTGTTACAAGTTGTTTTTCTTCGAAGAAGTCCTTTCGAGTCACAAGATCGAGGGACTCCTCCCATTTCGGCCCCATTCCGCATGGGTGTCGACTCCATCTTAGATTGTTTTCTTTCCGCCATCGGGTTCGGACGTGTTCCTCTACGCTCCGTGTTTCGCTTAGGAAAATTAGTTAGATATCGGAAAAATACGACGGTATTGTTTGCGTTCGGTATCGGGTTAGTTAACACAGATCGACACCGAATTTTGAAGAGCTCCAGTGGCCCTTCGAGGTTTCAGTTTTCCGACGGGGCCTGGTCGGCCCGACCACGTGCGTCGACAAGACTAATGGAACGGACCCCATTCCGCTTCTGCCCCGAATGCCACAACAAGTATCCGTACACAGATCAACATTTGGTCTGTAACTTGTGTTTGTCTCCCGAACACAAGGAGGATACCTGTGAGGCCTGTTGAGCGTTTTGATCGAGGAAAACGCTGAGGGACCGGAGAGCGAGAAGACTTCAATGGCGTCAGTGCCGTCAGGACATCGAGACTTGGAGGAAGAAGAAACCTTCTCCATTGCTGATTCGGACTCGGACGAGGCCGAAACAGAACAGACGCCGAAAACCGTGAGTAAAATCACCCCAGCCAAAACTCAAGGTTAATTCATCAGAGCCCAGGGGACGCCACTGCCGGCAGGCCATGGCTTAACCCAAAAAATCGGTGACCGTCCATCAGCACCGAAAAAGGGCACGCATGTGTCGAAGTCATCCGACTACGGTCGAGATACCGGACAATCTCGACATCGAGATACCGGCACCGAGACGACTCTACACCGAGAGATCGGAACACCGAAACACAAAAAAGTGGCTTCGGAGCCGAAAAAGATGGTGGAAAAGGTTTCGATCCCGAAACATCCGGCTTCGGAGCTGAAAACAAGTTCCTACACTGAGGAACAAGGGCTTTCCACACAAATGCAAAGCCATAAATTCGGACAGGAACTAGAGGCAGGGGAGCCAGATTATACACAGAGAAGGCTCCATATCCAAAAAGAGACAGGGAAGATAAGAACTCTCCCTCCTATAAGGATGAAAAGGAAACTGGCTTTCCAAGAGAAGGATAAACCACCACAAGCAAAGGTGGCAAAACAAGTAACTCCGCCACCATATCCTCAACGCTCACCGCAATCATCACCAATCGCTAGCCCACCGATGGTGCAGTCTCCAACACACACAAGCATGAGCCAAGATGACCCAGATGCATGGGATCTTTATGATGCGCCTGTGTCAGATAACAGTCCTGACTGTTACCCAGCAAGACCATCACCACCTGAGGACAGTACTGCTTACACGCAGGTGGTGTCCAGAGCAGCTGCGTTTCACAACGTCACACTGCACGCTGAACCTATCGAAGATGACTTTTTATTTAATACTCTGTCATCCACACATAGGGCCTCATTATGACCCTGGCGGGCGGCGGAGGCCGCCCGCCAGGATGCCGCCCTCCATAATACCGCTCCGCGGTCAGAAGACCGCAGAGGGTATTATGAGTTTTTCCCTGGGCTGGCGGGCGGTCTCCAAAAGACCGCCCACCAGCCCAGGGAAAAACTCCCTTCCCACGAGGATGCCGGCTCGTAATCGAGCCGGCGGAGTGGGAAGGTGCGACGGGTGCTACTGCACCCGTCGCGTATTTCACTGTCTGCTACGCAGACAGTGAAATACTAGCAGGGCCCTCTTACGGGGGCCCCTGCAGTGCCCATGCCATTGGCTTGGGCACTGCAGGGGCCCCCAGGGGCCCCACGACAATCCTTACCGCCATCCTGTTCCTGGCGCGCGAGCCGCCAGGAACAGGATGGCGGTAAGGATTGTCAGAATCCCTTGGAGGATTCTTAGGGGCAGTGGAAAACCGGCGGGAGACCGCCGGTTTTCCCGTTCTGACCGCGGCCAAAGCGCCGCGGTCAGAATGCCGAAGGGAGCACCGCCGGCCTGTCGGCGGTGCTCCCGCCCCCGTTGGCCCTGGCGGTTCTCTACCGCCAGGGTCATAATGAGGCCCATAGTCAGTACCAGAGTCTTCCAATGCTACCGGGAATGTTGAAACACGCAAAGGAAATATTTCAAGAATCCGTGAAAGGCAGGGCTATTACTCCTAGGGTGGAGAAAAAGTACAAGCCTCCACCAACAGACCCTATGTACATTACGCAGCAGCTGACACCGGACTCAGTAGTAGTTGGCACAGCACGTAAAAGGGCGAATTCACACACCTCCGGTGATGCACCACCACCCGGCAAAGAAAGTCGCAAGTTCGACGCAGCGGGAAAAAGAGTGGCAGCACAAGCAGCCAATCAATGGCGCACTGCGAATTTACAGGCTTTGCTGTCAAGATATGACAGAGCCCACTGGGATGAAATGCAACACTTTATTGAACATCTGCCCAAAGAATTCCAAAAACGTGCACAACAGGTGGTAGAAGAAGGACAAAGTATCTCAAATAACCAGATACGGTCAGCAATGGACACAGCAGACACAGCTGCAAGAACTGTAAATACAGCTGTGACAATTCGGAGACATGCATGGCTGCGCACCTCAGGATTTAAGCCCGAAATCCAACAGGCTGTGCTTAATATGCCTTTTAATGGACAGCAGTTGTTTGGGCCGGAAGTGGACACTGCTATTGAGAAGTTGAAAAAAGATACAGATACGGCCAAGGCCATGGGCGCGCTCTACTCCCCACAGAGCAGAGGCACTTTTATGAAAACACAATTTAGAGGGGGGGTTTCGGGCTCAAACAACAGAACCCTCAACTTCACAAACCAGGCCCACATACCAGAGCCAGTATCAGAGAGGAGGCTTTCGGGACAATACAGAGGGGGACAGTTCCCTAAGACTAGTGGGAAGTTCCAAAGTCCCAAGACCCCTCAAAACAAACAGTGACTTCAGTGTCACAAATCCCCAACACGTAACACCAGTGGGGGGGAGACTTACAGATTTTTACCAAAATTTGGAGGAAATAACAACGGACTCGTGCGTCCTAGCCATCATCCAACATGGCTATTGCATAGAATTCCTACAATTACCACCAAATGTGCCGCCAATAACACACAACATGTCCAAACAACACATGGATCTATTACAAATAGAAGTCCAAGCGTTGTTACAAAAAGAGGCAATAGAACTAGTACCCAGTCATCAAAAAGGGACAGGGGTTTACTCCCTGTACTTTCTCATACCCAAAAAGGACAAAACTCTAAGACCTATATTAGATCTCAGAACACTAAGGGGGTCATTACAGCCCCGGCGGACGGTGTTAAAGGTGCGGCAATACCGCAAACAGGGCGGCGGACCAAAAAAGGGAATTATGACCCTGGCGGAAACCGCCAACAAAGACAGCCACTTTAACACACTGCCCGCCACGGCGGTACAGACAAGCAGCACGGCAGTCACTGTTAACAGACAGGTAGAAGACAATGTACCGCCCATAGTATCACAACCCGCCAATCCGCCACCTTTTCCGGGACGGGTTCACCATGGATAAAAACACGGCAGAAACAGTTACTGCAATGGGAAACGCTCACCTCAACACATCCCACGAGGAACGAGGACTCCATGGAGCCCGAATTACACATTCTTACGGCCCTTGTATTCCTACTCATCTACGAAGACCAACAGCAGCGCGGCCGAAGACAACGGTGAGTACAGCACCTATGACATGGGGGAGGGGGAGGCAAAAGTTAGGGGGACACCCACGAAACACTCCCACCCCCACCCTCACATATTACTACATACACACCAATGCATCCAAAAAAAATCACAGTAACAACCCACAATCCCCCCGGAAGAATGCAAAGACAAAGCGAAATCTGTTCAAACATTTTAATGTATCAATATACATGTCTGTCAAAAATATACAGATATATAAGAAAATCAGCAAGAAATATATACATTACGAGAAGTAGTGCAATTATGCACATAGCAATGTCCGTGCACCACTAGTCCAAAAATGCATGGGCAAGGCCCACAAAAGATACCTGTCCTCAATCGGAGAGAACACTGCCGGGGCATCAGATAGAAATACTACATGCACCTCAGAGGGAAGGGAAGGGGGGGCACCTCAGCCGGATGACTGCAAAGCCAGATCCACGACGGGGCTCCATGCCCATTGATGTATCCTGGGGAGTGCAAAGCCACAGTCTCTCAAGTCTCTATAGTGGGTGGCTTGCCGACTGATCAGTCCTGGGGCGTGCAAAGCCACAGTCTCTCAAGTCTCTACAGTGGGTGGCTTGCCCACTGTACCATCCTGGGGAGTGCAAAGCCACAGTCTCACAAGTCTCTACAGTGGGTGGCTTGCCCACTGTACCATCCTGGGGAGTGCAAAGCCACAGTCTCTCAAGTCTCTACAGTGGGTGGTTTGCCCACTGCCATATCCTGGGGAGTGCAAAGCCACAGTCTCTCAAGTAGATAACATCTGCCAGTGGCTCTGGAGGGGGACTGGTGGCCAGACTGGATCAGTCTCCCCGTGAAAGTTCCTGTCCCGTCAATGTCCCAGATGCACATGGGATAAGGATGCTTGATGTGGCGGTCTTTACATTCTTACCCGGTGCATGCCCTGTTCAGCGGTGCTTTGCCATGGCGGTCTCTGGACTGTTCAGCGGTGCTTTGACATGGCGGTCTCTGGACTGTTCAGCGGTGCTTTGCCATGGCGGTGTCTGGACTGTTCAGCGGTGCTTTGCCATGGCGGTCTCTGGACTGTTCAGCGGTGCTTTGCCATGGCGGTGTCTGGACTGTTCAGCGGTGCTTTGCCATGGCGGTGCTTTCCCTGTTCAGCGGTGCTTTGCCATGGCGGTGTCTGGACTGTTCAGCAGTGCTTTGTCATGGCGGTGTCTGGACTGTTCAGCGGTGCTTTGCCATGGCTGTCTCTGGACTGTTCAGCGGTGCTTTGCCATGGCAGTGTCTGGACTGTTCAGCGGTGCTTTGCCATGGCGGTCTCTGGACTGTTCAGCGGTGCTTTGCCATGGCGGTCTCTGCAACGGGCATTGGTGTGTGGCATGACGATCCCTAGTCTGGGCATTGGTGTGTGGCATGACGTTCCATGGACTGGGCATTGGTGTGTGGCATGACGATACCCAGACTGGGCATTGGTGTGTGGCATGACGTTCCCTCATAGCGCACCGGGGCTGTGGCAGCCGAGTCCCTCCTGGGCACTGACGCCGACGGTGGTCTCCAGACCAGTGACGATACTTGGGCCCTCCTGGGCACTGACTCCGGCGGTGGCGATGGTCTCCTGACCAGTGACGATACTTGGGCCCTCCTGTGCACTGACTCTGGCGGTGGCGGTGGTCTTCTGACCAGTGACGATACTTGGGCCCTCCTGGGCACTGACTCCGGCGATGGTCTCCTGACCAGTGACGATACTTGGGCACTCCTGGGCACTGACTCCGGCGGTGGTCTCCTGACCAGTGACGACGGTGCTGGCGGTGGCATCTTGACCACCGGGAATGATGCCGCCCTTCTCCGCCGTGAGACTCACAACAGGCTGGGCAGACTTCCTCTGGCCCTTCCCCACCTTTGGTGGCGTCACAGCTGACTCTCCAATCCACTTGGGACCCCTGTGAGTTGTTTTCCCACCAGGAGTCTTCACACTGTCCCGTCGTCCACTTTCCAATTTCAGAGCCTTTACAGGGGGTGGGCTGCCAGTGCCTTGGCTCCGGGTCATACTGCCTGCCCTGGTGGCTGGTGCACTCCACATACCTTGAACAGGCACCACTGGTATTGGAGGCTTTTTGGCTGAGGCACTACAACGGGACTGATGAATTGGAGGGGGGATGGGGGCAAAAAGGTCAACTTTACACAGGGACTGTTTCTGACGAACACTGGGATGGGTAGTTGGAGGGGGTCTGGGAGTGGAGGAAGAGGAGGTGGTTGTAGGAGGTGTCACTTTAGGTGTTTTGGGTGCAGGTGCTGGTACTGGAGGCTGTCGTGAGGTGGATGGATATTGGGTGTGTGGTTGCCGCCGTTTGTGTACTTTGGGAGGGGGCGTCACAGACACACTGGGAGAGGACACAGGGGACGTGTAAATGGCAGTGGAGGTGGTGAGTGCAGGTGAGCGGCTTGTGGTGCTGGGTGTCCTGGTGCGATTCCTGGTGCCTGTAGATGTGGTGCATGCAGGTGTGTGTGTAGACGAGACTGGGAGGGAAGAGGGAGAAGAGGAGGAGGGGGACAAAGTGGAGGCAGTGGATGTTGCTGTGTCTGTATGTGGGTGAGGCTTGCATGAGTGCCTATGGGTTGTGTGGTGCCTATGTTTGCTTGAGCTACTTGTGTGTGCTGACTTGTGTGCATGCTGGTCTGTAGGTGTGCTTGGGATGGGCTGGGGTACAGGGGATTGGGTCTGGGTGGAGGAGGTTGGAGGGGGGAGGCTAGACACAGGGACAATGGCTGCCATCAGTGCTGAGGCCAGAGATTGCAGGGTTCGCTGAAGGACAGCCTGACCAGAATAAATGCCCTCCAGGAATGCATTACAATGTTGCAACTCTCGTTCTACACCCTGGATGGCATTCACAATGGTATACTGCCCAACAGTGAGTGACCTGAGGAGGTCAATGGCCTCCTCACTGAGGGCAGCAGGGGTGACTGGGGCAGGGCCTGAGGTGCCTGGGGCGAAGGTGATGCCCACCCTCCTGGGTGAGCGGGCACTGGGCGAATGCTGAGGGGCTGCTGGGAGGGCGGTGCTGGTAGGGGAGGTGGTGGCTGTACCTGTAGTAGTGGGGCGCACAGATGGTGCCGCCACCAGAGGGGAGCCCCCATCGGCGGACGAGTCAGTGTCGCTGGTTGGTGATCCGGTGGCCGACGTGAAGCTCCCCTCGCCCTCCGTCCCACTGGTGCATTCTGAGTCCGTGGTGTGGCCCTCCATGGCCATGTGGGATGCAGATCCCTCGTGCTCCGATGCCACTGTACCTCCGCCTGATGATACTGATGCACAAAAGAACAGGGAGAGCACAAAAAGGGGGGGGGGGGGGGAAGACCAAAGAAGAACAGGTTGAGTGCATGGCATACCGCTACCGTTGGCGGACAAGACAGACACAGCAGCCCCCTGCATTACGCCGTGCTCCTGGCCTCTGCATATGCAATTCCTGGGATATGGCCTACATCGCTATGGTGGACATCTGCACACATGGATGCCACAGGGGCAACTATACCTGTACTTGCCACTGTACTGAGGTGGGGTAGAGTGCCACATGGGCTGCATTACAGAGGGGCCTAGTCTACGCATTTCTGGCTGGCCTAAGTACACCCACAGCCCTCCTCCCCCACCCAGACCCCTCTACTGCGCGCAAAGTCCGTAGAATGAGGTTGTACTCACCCCCTTTTGTCTGCTGTGATGCCCTCAAGCGCCCATCCAACTCCGGGTAGGCCACCGCCAGGATCCGGAACATCAGGGGGGTCATAGTGCGACGGGAACCCCTCCCACGTTGGGAGGCCATCCCCAGCTGAGCCTCCGCCGTCTTCTTGCTGCAGTGGAGAATGTCCTCCCATCTTTTACGGCAGTGGGTGCCCCGAATCTGGTGGGCCCCCAGGGTCCGGAGTCCTTGGCGATGGCACGCCAAATGTCCCTTCTGGTGGGCGCTGACCTACATGACATGCACAAGGGAAGACGAGAAGTCATTACCAACTGCACCGTCAATATGAGTGGCCCCCCTCCCAGTCAGTCATACAGCAATATTTCCAGTGACACACAGGTGAGAACATTTTCAGATTTTACATTACATTCACTGTCACACGTCTTCCTCTATCCTGTGTGTAATTACTTGGGATTATTTGGTAATTGAGTTGTTTCTTTCCATTACAGTTTCACAGGTGTGGTTACCAATGTGTGTCATCTACTTGCATCCTTCAAGGACTTTTGATGTGTGACATTGGTATGTTGCTTTTACATTTCACAACGCATTTTCACACTGTCATTGATATTACATTTTAACAAATCATAGACTGACTCCAGATTGTTTTGTGTTTCAAGGGTGTTTATTGCAGTGCTCAGAATTGGGAGGGGGTTGTTAAATGGTGATGGGTGATGGGTGATGGCGGAGGAATGTCCATGGCAGAGTCCAGTCTATTAGTCTCACAGGTGCACTGCCCATCTGGGCACAGGAAGAGGAGCTGGGGCAGTTGAAGTATGGACAGGGTAACAAAGTGGGGCAGTGGGGGGACAATCAGGGTGGTCTCATTTCCTGGCGGGGTCTTGCTATCTTGCTCTTTCCTGTTCCTGGATCTCAGGGACCGCTTGCGGGGTGGTTGTCCGTCTGCAGGGGGTCGGGTGCTGGTGTGGTGGTCCTGTGGCGGGGCGTCCTGTCCACTAGCGCCGGCGGAGGTGGTGGGCAGTTCATCGTCCATGCTAGTGTCAAGGGCCCCTTGGAGTGCCACGGTGTCCCTCAGGGTCTGCTGTATGTCCTTCAGCACCCCTACGATGGTGCCCAGGGCGGAGCTGATGGTCCTGAGCTCCTCCCTGAACCCCAAATACTGGTCCTCCTGCAGGCACTCGGTCTCCTGAAAGTTGACCAGGTCCGTGGCCATCGTCTCCTGGGAGTGGTGGTTTGCTCCCATGATGGAGGTGAGGGCCTTGTGGAGAGTGAGTTCCCTTGGCCTGTCCGCCCCCTGTCGCACAACAGCCCTCCCAGTTCCCCTGTGTTCCTGTGCCTCCATCCCCTGGACCGTGTGCCCACTGCCCCCAGGTCCCTGTTGTTGGGGTGGTGGGTTAGCCTGGGTTCCCTGTAGTGGTGGACACACCGCTGATTGACCTGTCCTGGGTAGGGAGGTTTGGGCCCGCTGGGTGGGTGCTGTGCTGGTGTTACCAGAGGGTGGAAGGTCAGTGTTGGGCTGTGCCTGTGCGAGGGGAACCGACTGTCCTAAGGCCCCCGATGGTCCGGGCTGGTCATCAGGCTCTATTAGGGCAGCGCTGCTATTGTCACTGTGGGCCTCTTCTGGGGGTGGAGTGGTGTTGTCTGGACTCTCTGGTGTGGTGACGGTCCTTCGTGTTCCTGCAGGGGCACAAGAGCATGATTATTACATGTGTGTGTGTCATGGTGTGCAATGGGTGGGTGACCGTGTACCCCAGTGCTAGCATTCCTGTGTGGGGGCTTGTGTGATGATGGTTAGGGGGTTGTTCTGGGTATGTGCAATGGGCATGCTTAGGTGATAGGTGTCCATGCTTCGTTGTGTCATGCAGGGCTTGGTGTTGGGATGTGTAGTTTGTGTTATTAGTACATTAGTGAGGATTTGGGGTGATAGGGAAGGGTGTGAGGGTGGGGGTATGTGATAGTATGCAGGTAGGGTGGGGGATATGTTAGTTAAGATTTGGCTTACCAGTGTCCCATCCTCCACCGACTCCTCCGAAGCCCTCTGGATGCATGATGGTCAAAACCTGCTCCTCCCATGTTGTTAGTTGTGGGGGAGGAGGTGGGGGTCCGCCGCCAGTCCGCTGAACCGCGATGTGCCTGGAGACCGTTGAACGCACCTTCCCCAGTAGGCCGTTCCACCTCTTCCTGATGTCCTCCCTATTTCTTGGGTGCTGTCCCACAGCGTTGACCCTGTCCACTATTCTTCGCCATAGCTCCATCTTCCTGGCTATTGATGTGTGCTGTACCTGTGAGCCAAATAGCTGTGGCTCTACCTGGACAATTTCCTCTACCATGACCCAGAGCTCCTCCTCGGAAAAGCCGGGGTGTCTTTGGCGTGCCATGGGGTGGTGTGTGTGATGTGTGGGGCGGTGTGAGTGTTGATGTGTGTGGTGATGTGTCGTGGTGTGTGGTGTTTTGTGCGTGGATGTTGTGTTGGTGATTGTGTTGTGTGCCTCTGCGTGGTGGGATTGTCTGATCTGTGCTGTGTCTCTGGCCTTCGTGATAGATTTTTGGTCGTAGGGGTTTGTGGGTTATGTGGGTGTGTGTTTTATATTGTGTTGGGTGTGTGGGAGTGTTGTTTGTATGTGTGTCAGGTGTGTGTATTTCAAATTGTCCAATGTGGCGGTGTTTTGGAGATGTCTGTGTATTTTGAGCGTGGCGGTGTGTACCGCCAATGGAATACCGCGGTTGAAAGACCGCCGCGTGGATTTGTGGGTCGTAATAGCATGGGCGTGTTTCTGTTGGCGTGGAGGTGGAGGTTTTGTTTTCGCCAGTTTATCACTGACCTTTGGTGTGGCGGACTTGTGTGGGTGTCTGAATTTCGGCGGTTTCCGAGATGTGTCATAATAGCTGTGGCGGAATTCCGCAGCCGCAGCGGTGTATTGGCGGTCTTCTGCACGGCGGTAAGCGCCTTTTACCGCCAATGTTGTAATGACCCCCTAAATCTTTACATCAAATCAGATCACTTTCACTTGGTAACACTTCAAGACGTAATCCCCTTGCTCAAACAACAAGACTACATGACGACATTAGATCTCAAAGATGCGTACTTCCATATACCCATAAATCCTTCACACAGAAAATACTTAAGGTTTGTATTCCAAGGAGTACATTACCAGTTCAAAGTGTTACCATTCGGAATAACAACAGCACCAAGGGTATTTACAAAATGCCTTGCAGGAGTAGCAGCACTTATCAGTAGACAGCACATACACATATTCCCGTATCTAGACGATTGGTTAATAAAAACCAACACCCAGAAACAGTGTCTTCAACACACAAAATACGTCATAGAAACCCTTCACAAACTAGGGTTCTCACTAAACTACCAAAAATCACACTTACAGCCGTGTCAAATACAACAATACTTAGGCGCAACAATCAACACAAAAAAAGGGATTGCCACTCCAAGTCCACAAAGGGTACAAGCTTTCCAGAACGTAATACAAAGCATGCACCCAAACCAAAAGTATCAGGTAAAATTAGTGATGAAACTACTAGGCATGATGTCCTAATGCATAGCCATTGTCCCAAACGCAAGATTACACATGCGGCCCTTACAACAGTGCCTAGCAACACAATGGACACAAGCACAAGGTCAACTTCAAGATCTAGTGTTGATAGACCGCCAAACACACACCTTGCTTCAATGGTGGAATCCTGTAAATTTAAACCAAGGGCGGCCTTTCCAAGACCCAGTGCCTCAATACGTAATCGCAACAGGTGCTTCCATGGTAGGGTGGGGAGCACATCTCAACCAACACAGCTTCCAGGGACAATGGGACACTCAGCAGAAACAACTTCACATAAATCAGCTAGAACTACTAGCAGTGTTTCTAGCGTTGAAAGCATTTCAACTGCTAATAACCCACAAACACATTCTTGTCAAAACAGACAACATGACAACAATGTATTACTTAAACAAACAGGGAGGCACACACTCATCATAACTGTGCCTCTTAGCACAGAAGATTTGGCATTGGACGATTCACAATCACATTCGCCTAATAGCACAATACCTCCTAGGAATTCAAAACCAATTGGCAGACAATCTCAGTCGAGTTCACCAACAGATCCACGCATGGGAGATTCATCCACAGATACTACAAACCTATTTCCAAAAGTGGGGAACACCGCAAATAGACCTATTCGCAACAAAACAAAACGCAAAATGCCAAAACTTCACATCCAGGTACCCACAGCCTCACTCCAAAGGCAATGCGTTATGGATGAGTTGGTCAGGTATAGTTGCTTACGCTTTTCCCCCTCTCCCACTCCTTCCGTATCTTGTAAACAAATTGAGTCAAAACAAACTCAAACTAATACTAATAGCACCAACCTGGGCACGACAACCTTGATACACAACATTACTAGACCTGTCAGTAGTGCCTCATATCAAACTACTAAACAGACCAGATCTGTTAACTCAACACAAACAGCAGATCAGACACCCGAGTCCAGCATCGCTCAATCTAGCGATCTGGCTCTTGAAGTCTTAGAATTCGACACCTAGACCTTACACTAGAATGTATGGAGGTCATCAAACAGGCTAGAAAACCTACTACAAGACATTGCTACGCAAATAAATGGAAAAAAATTGTTTATTACTGTCAAAATAATCAAATTCAACCATTACACACGTCCGCAAGAGACATTGTAAGCTACTTACTACACTTACAAAAATCTAACTTAGCTTTTTCGTCCATTAAGATACATCTCACAGCAATTTCAGCATATCTGCAAATTACACATTCAACTTCACTATTTAGAATCCCAGTCATAAAAGCATTTATGGAGGGTCTAAAAAGGATCATTCTACCAAGAACACCACCAGTTCCTTCGTGGAACCTCAATATTGTATTAACGCAACTCATGGGTCCACCATTCGAACCCATGCACTCTTGCGAAATGCAATACTTAACCTGGAAAGTAGCCTTTCTAATAGCTATCATATCCCTCAGAAGAGTGAGTGAAATACAAGCCTTTACCATACAAGAACCCTTTATACAAATACACAAACATAAAGTGGTTCTACGCACAAATCCAAAATTTTTGCCAAAAGTTATATCACCGTTCCACTTAAACCAAACTGTGGAACTCCCAGTGTTTTTTCCACAACCGGACTCTGTAGCTGAAAGAGCATTACATACATTAGACATAAAAAGAGCTCTAATGTACTACATTGATAGAACTAAACAGTTTCGCAAAACAAAACAATTGTTTGTAGCTTACCAAAAACCTCACACAGGGAATCTAATATCCAAACTAGGCGTTGCCAGATGGATAGTTAAATGTATTCAAACCTGTTATGTTAAAGCTAAAAGAGAACTGCCTATTACACCGAAGGCACACTCCACTAGAAAGAAAGGCGCCACAATGGCATTTCTAGGAAATATACCAATGACAGAAATATGTAAGGCAGCCACATGGTCTACGCCTCATACATTTACTAAACATTACTGCGTGGATGTGTTAACAACACAACAAGCCACAGTAGGAAAGCAGTACTAAGAACATTATTTCAGACAACTTCAACTCCTACAGGCTAAACCACTGCTTTTGGGGAGATAACTGCTTACTAGTCTATGCACAGCATGTGTATCTGCAGCTACACATGCCATCGAATGGAAAATGTCACTTACCCAGTGTACATCTGTTCGTGGCATGAGACGCTGCAGATTCACATGCACCCTCCCACCTCCCCGGGAGCCTGTAGCCGTTATAAGTTGAATAAAATAATTTGTAAATACAACACTTTTAATCACATTATGTACATACATACTTACTCCATTGCATGGGCGTTATTACTATATTCACAACTCCTACCTCACCCTCTGCGGGGAAAACAATCTAAGATGGAGTCGACGCCCATGCGCAATGGAGCCGAAATGGGAGGAGTCCCTCGATCTTGTGACTCGAAAGGACTTCTTCGAAGAAAAACAACTTGTAACACTCCGAGCCCAACACTAGATGGCGGGATATGCACAACATGTGAATCTGCAGCGTCTCATGCCACAAACAGATGTACACTGGGTAAGTGACATTTTCCATATATATATATATATCTCTTACCTACTGGCGGACGATGGTGTGTGTGTGCATGTATATCTATATATATATATATATATATATATATATATATATGCAGACAAACGATCCGAAGACAGGTTTTAACGGCGCACTCAACTGCCGGTGCCGGTAACGAGGAGGAGTTAATATTTCAAACGTACAAAAAGATTTACCGCACTCCAGAAGCTCCAATTTACAGTCTTTATTATTAGGATACAGCAATACAGCAATATATGTATCCTAATAATAAGGCCTATAAATTGGAGCTTCTGGAATGCGGTAAATATTTTAGTACGTTTGAAATATATATATATATATATATATATATATATATATATATATATATATATATATATTTATATCTTACCTACTGGCGGTTGCTGGTAGGTAATTGTAGTTAGGATCTATTTTCCATTGGAAAACAGTTTTTTGGTTTTGCCTGTAACTTTAGCCCTGATTGACCAATGTTCTCAAAATTTTGAAAAATATTTTGCCACTCACTTCAGCTGCAGTCTGGAAAGTTTTGGGTGATTCGTCAAGTGGGGTGTTGAGAAAAAGCTGAACCCCTAAAACAAATTTTCCCAATGCAGTTTCCCATATGGATTTTAGACACAACTACAGCCCGGACTGTGTGACCGAATTACACCAAATTTGGCAGAAAGCTAGATGTTGATCCAGAAAGATCTCTTTTTGTAATTTGGTGTAAATCTGTTCAGTAGTTTTGGAGTTGTTAAAGAAAAAAGACTTATGCATATTTAGAGACGCAGAGGGTCTGTGGATCTGACAAATCTCAAACTGAGATTTGATTGTCTGCCACAACTTCAACCAGAGAGTGGTGGCAGCCATCTTGGGACTCGGACTCCCCCGAGACCCATAAAAAAAAAAAGCACAAAAAAAAAAAAAAAAAGTGGTCAGGGTAGGAATACCCTTTCGGCTTGGTGGTGGTGTCCCACAGGGGACCAAAATTATTATTATTATTTTTTTTAAACTTAGCTGTAAATTCGAAAAGAATCTGCAGATCCGTGGCAAAATGTAAAAAGAAAAAAAAACAAGCACAGTTTCCTGCACTTGTTTTTTTTGCCCCACGGGTGGGCCAGGTCCCAGGAGAAATTGATAATGTTATTGTGGGGAAGGGGGTGCATGTTGCCCCCCGTCCCCAGGCCAATTTTGGCCTCCGCCCGCCATCTCCAGGGCCATGCGAAAGTTTAAATGGGGAAGGGGCATTCAAGCCCTCGCTCTAGGTCAGTTTCAGCCCAAGGAACCCTATTCCCTGGGGCCCATCCACAACTGGAAAAGGCAGGGGGCCCCGCAGCCCCCTCTCAGAGCCACTAATGGCCTTCAGGACCCCATCACCCAGGGCCTGTTCTTACTATGCCCTGGGGTGCCCACCCCGGGTACATTGCAGTTTCCAGGAAGCCTGTGTTTGCCCTATCTTTGCAGGAGCACTTTTAAAGCTCCTATCAAGCCTGAGTAAACACAAAGTCCACTGCCAGCTGGTGGGAGCTGGAAGAATGCTTCAGCCAGCTCGGAGCGGACAACAGATTTGCTTCCCTGCCCACAGCAATGCGGACAGAGAAACAAATCTGAATGTAGCTCCTGCCCTCAGGGAAGGGCATTATTAGCTGCTCCCTGTGGGTGGGAGCAATGCTGGCTCCCACTGGATGCAGGGAGTCCTCTGGGGGATAGGGTTCAAGGGGCCAATATCGGCTCAAGGAGGGGACCTGCATGGCCCCTTCCTCATTGAAAAAGGTAAAGTGCCCTGAGGGATGGGCCCAGGGAGCGAGGCTGCATGCCCCACTCCACCTTTAAAAAGGTTGAGGGCCACGGGAGATGGGATCCCCATCGCCATATTGGCATAGAGAGGGGGGCTCCGTGCTCCATCCCCTTTTACAATATGGCCAGGCCCTAGGGTCAAAATCGACCTGTGCGGGGGGGGGTTGTATGCCCCCTCCCCTTTTACAATATGGCCAGGCCCTGGGAGATGGGGTTCCTGGGGCCGAAATCATCCCTGGGAACAGGGGTGGGGGATGGATGGGGTGCAAGCTCCCTCTCCCCCATAAATCCAGTTTTGGCCTCAGGGGATGGTCCACAATCAATGCCTTACTCTGTTTTGGCTGCAGTCAGCTATACCAGATACCTATACCTTGTGATTTGGTAAAGAAATAATTAGCTTTCCCAAGTCCATCTCCAAAGGACCCCTCACTCATTCTATATCCCAGACAGAAATGTTTAATCTGGATAACGCTAAAAAGCAGGGATCGATTTTTACTAGAGTTAACCTTGACTAGCCTGTTCCACCTGATAAATTTACCATTCAAATAAAAATCATGCCCGTCCTAAAGCCTAGCCGGGATCAGTAAGTGCATGTGGAAATTGATAAATGTAGCCCTCACGGGATACAATCCACAAGTTTCACCTGACAATGGACTCTAGAGATCTCATACTCCTCACAAATTCTATTGAAGCACTCTATAATTATTCTCAGGGTCATATATCTCGTTTTTTTAGGCAACCTCAGAATTTCTATAAAGGAGGAGAGACATATTTCAGCATCTTTTTAACATAAGGTTAAGGTAAAAATTCCCTACCCTGAATTGGAAGAAGAGGATCTGGAAAACCAATCTTGGAGTGCTGCCTGATAGTAGGTCCTGATACTAGGGAGCACCCTCCCTCCTTCTTCCCTATCTAATCGCAATGCCTGTGTCTCCAATCTAAGACTAAGGAACTTTTATTCTGATATTCGTAAACAGAAAAATTAGTAGCAGGAGGATACTTATTTTGCCTAGAGCTACTCACCCAATAGTAGATAGAGGAGGAAGCTTCTGCCATAGCTCCAATAAGCCCGATGTCTTTTTCAATGTGGGCCTAAAATTTTATGTAAATAAATAATCTAGCTTAGAGGATACATTGGTTCCTTGATATCTTATTGGGGTACTTTCCAGCTAACGAGCCTTAAGTGAATCCGGCAGTACATCAGAGGAGCAGTTAAGTAGAATCACTTCTGAGTTCCCATAGTTTATCTTACAGCCCCCAATTCTCAAATAATAGCTGATTTTAGCGAGAGCCGTTGCAATATTACCCTTGTTGACTGTCAAATACATTGCCATTTCGTCTCCAAATAATTTCAGCTTTGATGGTTTTACCATCGGTAGTTGAGTGAATTTTTCTTATCTCATGGCACAAGCTAATGGTTCAATAAACTAAGCAAATAATGTCAGAGAATGGGACAGCCTTAGCGTGTTCCATAACTAATTATAATCTTGCCTGCTGGTTAGCCGCATATAACTGTAGCTCCTTTTGCGTTAACATGAAGATTCTTAATAACCTCCAAAAACTCTGAAGGAAAGGCAAACTTTAACTAAACTAAGAACTGCAACCCCCATTGAACTTGATGAAATGCCTTCAAGCAATATAATTAGTCTTCTGAGTGGAAAGGAAATTGATTGCTTTGATCAAATAGTGCGTGTTGATGGCCATGTTCCTTTGTACCACTAACCCATTCTGGTCCTCGTGAATTACTGAAGGGAATGTAGCTGAAAGGTGCTTTGCCATTTTTCATATACAACTTGTAATCACAGTTCAGCAAACTTATAGGTCGATAGGAATTATGTCAGTTTCTGTCTTCCATTTCTTTAAAAAGCTGACCACTATCGACTCTGTCACAAAATTGGGGATTTCTGACCCTTGTAGAATTGCATTAAACAGTCTAACCAAGAATCCCATTATCTGTGATAAAAAACAACTTCTACACTTCAGCTGGAATTCTGTTGGTACCATAGGCTTAGGTTTTTGCTTTAGGGCAAGCCTTGATTGCCTGGACTACCTTGGTCAGCGTGATGGGTTTGATTATATCTTCTCCCTACTCAACTGTGATCAAAGGAATATTAAGCCCCTCGAGCCACCCTGGTACCATTTCAGTTGTCACATTCTGGGGATTAGGATAGAGCCTTGCATAAAGTTTGATAAAAGATTTATATATATATCCTGTGGCTAGGTCAGCAGGCCCCCTCTACATCTGGATCCAGGATCTGGTTTATTATATTAGAATTGGTTCTGCCCTTTGCTGACTATGCAAAGTATCTCTCTATATACTTGTTTTCTTCATAACTTTTTTTCGCATTATTGAGTTATGGTTTAAAATTTCCTTGCAAGTCTTAATTGCCTGGACTACCTAGGTCAGCATGATGGTTTTAATTATATCTTCTCCCTGCTCAGCTTTTATCAAAAGGATATTGAGCCCCTTGGGTCAACCTGTGACCATTTTAGATGTCACATTCTGGGGATTAGAATAGAGCCTTGAATAATGTTTGAGAAAAGCTTTATATATATATATCCTGTGCGTGGGTCAGCAGGCCCTCTACATCTGGATCCAGGATCTGCTTTATCATATTAGAATTGGTTCTGCCCTTTGCTGACCATGCAAAGTATATCCCTATATGCTTGTTTTCTTCATATCTTTTTTGCATTATTGAGTTATGGTTTAAAATTTCCTTGGAGAGAAAATACTCCTGAAGATTATGCTCAGCTAGGGTTACCCCATCCTAAGTTGCTTTTGTAGGGGATGTTAAATGCTTTGCTGTTACCTGATTCAAGGCTGTTTGAAGAGACCGGACCTTAGCCTTCTCACGCTTCCTTGCTTCTGTCTGAAATGCCATAACCTCTCTTCTAATAAAAGCCTTCAAGCTCCCTCAACCTGCAAAATCAGAAGCTATGTCAATGTTAGGTTCTAAAAAGCCTTCTAGGGCCTGGCGCATTTAGGTCAACCATTGAGATTAGTAGAGACTTATCGAACACACACATAGAGTTAGCTTAGCAATGGGCTGCCATGCAAAGATTCAAAGAAATAGCAGAATGGATTAGATATTATCTCTGACTGTGTCCTTTAGAGCGAACGGGATACAAGAAAAAAATCATCACTTGAAGATGAATGGAATCTTTGTGAATGACAAGTGTAAAGTCTCTCGCTAGGTCGATCACTCTGCCAAGGGTCTACTAAAGCAAAGTCTTGCATAAAATTATGCATGACCTTAATCGACTTAGGTTTATTTTGCTGTTTATTAAGCCTAGAAGCATTTAGTACAACACTGGCGGAATATTGAAGTCTCCCCCAGTAATCAGAGAACCTGATTCTTGTTTCCCGAAATTATAGAGGACTTCAGATGTCTGCAGGCTGCAGGGAATCCTTAATAGGTCCATAAAACCTTATCAGGTCATAGACTATGCTGAAAATCTTAGGCCCTCATTACAACCCTGGCGGTCTGTGATAAAGCGGTGGTAATACCGCCAACAGGCTGCCGGTAAGAAAAATGGGACCACGACAGAAACCGCCAACATAGACAGCCACTTTAACACACTGACCGGAATGGCGGTAGCAACAAACACCGCGGCGGTTACCCCCAAGAGACAGGTGGAAGACAATGTACCGCCCACTCTATTGCAAGGCACCAATCCGCCAGCTTTTCTGGGGCGGTACCAAGGACATCAAAAGTACGGCGGAAACACTACACTGAAGGGGAACCACTCCCCTCTCGACACTCAACGAAGAACCAGAACGCCATGGAGCCCAAACTACAGGTCCTGCCGATGCTGGTGTATCTGCTAATACACCAGGAATATCAAAGAAGACGGCAGCAACGACCATGGTGAGTACTACACATAGCACATAGGGGATGGGGGAGGAAAAAGAGAGTACTGACACACACACGCAACACCCTCACCCACAACACCATACACACAAAAACATTCAGCAACATTTAATTTACACCCTGTAACCCCCTGGAACGCAAGGACAAACGGAATTGAGTGAAATAAATGATATTTAGAAAGTGCAGATAAAGTTAACGATTGTAAACAACAGTATATACAAATATTTACAATATGTACAGAGGGCCATACACTGTCCTTTGCAAATGTCCGTGGACCAGTGGGCCAAAAAAACATGGGCGAAGCCCACACTTGACTCCTGCCTCAAAACGGAGAGAACACTGCAGGGGCACCAGGTCGAAAACACATAGGCACCTCAGCCGGAAGGGGAGGAGGGGCACCTCAGCCGGAAGATGGTACTACGCCGCTGCTCCTGGAGGGGGCAACCTGTCCACAGCGATGTCCTGGGGAGTGCAAAGCCACAGTCTCTCAAGTGGGTGGTTTGCCCACTGCTTGGTCCTGGGGAGTTCAAAGCCACAGTTTCTCAAGCCTCTCAAGTGGGTGGTTTGCCCACTGCTTGGTCCTGGGGAGTGCAAAGCCACAGTCTCTCAAGTCTCTCAAGTGGGTTGTTTGCCCACTGCTTGGTCCTGGGGAGTTCAAAGCCACAGTCTCTCAAGTGGGTGCTTTGCCCACTGCTTTGTCCTGGGGAGTTCAAAGCCACAGTCTCTAAATTGGGTGACATGTTCCACTGCTTCTGGAGGGGGCCTTGTGCCCAGTCTGCTTCATCCTGCCAAGGATAGAGTGAGTAGATGCAAATCTCCACTAGTTCTGGAGGGGGCCTTGTGCCCAGTCTGCTTCATCCTGTAAAGGATAGGGGGAGTGGATGCATATCTCCACTGGTCCTGGAGGGGGCCTTGTGCCCAGTGAAACTGCACCTGGGATTTGGCAGTTCACATTCCCTCACCTGGGTGTCTGAGGCATGAGATGTGCAGGGAACAGGTAGCATGATACTCCATGGAGGCAGAGCTAGACTCCATCCTGTGCCGACTTAGGCTGCAAACTGCTGGTAGTGCCAGTGCTGGTGCTTCAAGTGCTGGGTGCAGGGTCCAGACCGTCTCCTGCAGCCTCAGACGGCTGGCCACTGGGGATGCTGCTGATGTCCGATGTAGTGGCACCGGCTGGGCATGTGGCGGTGCCTGCTGCGGTGTCTGCGGCGGAGATGGTGCCAGTGCTGGCCGTGGTACAGGTGCTGGTAGTAATGGAGGGAGACACCAGGCCGTCTCCAGCAGCCTCGGACGGCTGCCCACTGGGGATAATGCTGCTGACTGTTGTTGTGGCAGGTGGCTGTGCCGGTGGCGGTGCATATGGCGGTGCAGGTGGCGGTGCTTGCGGCGGTGCTTTCCGCGGTACAGGTTGGTGGGCTGTCAGGACTAATGGTAGTGACCAGTCCCTCACCTGGAGGCTCCGAGCCCTGAAGTGCCTTGCCTTTGTTTAGTTTTTTTCCCTTCCCCACCTTGGCAGACGCTGCTGGGCCCTTGGTTTTTCCTCTTGTTTTTTGGATGAGGCCTTGCTGGGTGGGTTGTGTGTCTTGTCCGTGCTGCATGCTGGCCCCTTCTTCACCTTGGCAGGTGGTGGAATCGGTTGGTCCTGACGGGTGCTCCCTTTGACCCCCTGGGACTTGCAGGTACCACAGCGGACGCCGAGTTGGTGGCTGAGGTGCTGTCCTGGGATCTTGACACCCTGGCCCTAGGGGAAGGATGAGGGGAGGCGTAGGGAAGAGGTCAATGTTAGCCAGTAAAAGGTTTTTACACACACTGGGACGGGAAGATGGAGGGGGTTTGGGAGTGGAGGAAGAGGTAGGGGTTGTAGGAGGTGTAGGTCTGCTGAGTTTGGGTGAAAGTGCATGGGCTGGATGCTGTTGTGAGGTGGATGGCTATTGAGTGGGCGTGTGCCTGTATTTGTGTACTTTAGGAGGAGGGCTCACAGACACACTGGGAGAGGACCCAGGGGACGTGTGCATGGTTGTGGGGGTGGTGACCGCTCGTGAGGGCTGTGTTGTGATGGGCGTGCTGGTGATGGAGGTAGTGGCTGATGATGTAGTGCATGCAGGTGTGAGTGGAGACTCTTCTGGGAGGGAGGTGGACGAAGAGGAAGAGAGGGACACAGTGGAGGAAGTAGATGTTGGTATGTTTGCATGGCTATGGTACTTGTGTGAGTGCCTGTGTGATGATGTGTGGTGCTTATGTTTTCCTGAACCACTGAGCTTGGGATAGGGTGAGGTAGAGTGGATCGGGTATGGGTAGTGGAAGTTGGAGGAGGGAGGCTGGACACAAGGACATTGGCTACCATCAGTGCTGATGCCAGAGCCTGAAATGCTCTCTGTTGGGCCACCACGTCAGAATGAATGCCCTACAAGTATGCATTTGTTTGTTGCAAATGCCTCTCGACACCCTGAATGGCATTCAGAATGGTTGATTGCCCAACAGAGACAGATCTCAGGAGGTCAATAGCCTCCTCACTGAGGGCACTAGGGCCTGAGGTTCCTGGGGCGAAGGAGATGCCTACCCTCCTGGGTAAATGGGCACGGGAAACATGCTGAGGGGCTGCTGGGAGGGCGGTGCTTGTAGGGGGGGTGGCGGCTGTATCTGTTGTTGGGGTGGGCACAGAGGTGTCTGCCACCTCCGGGCAGCTTCCATCTGTGAGGAATTGCTGTCACTGGTCCTCCGTCCAACTGGTGCCTTCACCCTCGGTGGATTCGGCCTCCAGGCCCATGTGGGATGCAGCTCCCTCCATCGCCGGGGCCTCTGCCCCTCTGCCAGATGTTGCTAATGCACACAAGGACAGGGTGACAAAACAAAAAGGGGAGAAAGAGACAGAGGATACACTTGGTCAATGCCAGCAACAAAACTACCGTTGGCGGACACAACACACAGGGAGCAGCCCTATGCACTAGGCCATGCCCAACCAGTCACTAAGGTAGTCACCAGCCCATGGGGTAAAATGCCTAACGCTAGCATCTGCACACTTGACACCCACAGGAGCCTGCCCAGTAGTAGTTGTCCACTTGTACTATTGGGGTAGGAGTGCTTAAGAGCCTGCACACAAGGTGACCTACCCTGCCATGATCGCCCTGGCCTAGGGGCACCCACCACCCCCAGCCCCCACCCTTCTAGCTCCTAAAGCGCGCAAAGTCAGCTTTCTGAATCTGTACTCACCCCCTTGTGGCTGCTGTGATGCCATCAAGCGCCCATCCAACTCCGGATAGACCACCGCCAGGATGCGGAACATCCAGGGGGTCATGGTGCGACGGGCACTCCTTCCACGTTGGGAGGTCAGCCCCAGCTGGGCCTCCGCCGTCTTCTTCATCCAGCGGCGCAGGTCCTCCCATCTCTTGCGGCAGTGGGTGCTCCGCCTGTGATAGACCCCCAGGGTCCACACTTCCTTGGCAATGGCACGGCAAATACCCTTTTTCTGGTGGGCGCTGACTTAGAGGGAAAAGACAGTGGAAAATGTAATCACTCACACTTCTGGACTGTCATACTCATTGCCCACCAGTTCGCACCCATGCCCTGGCGCACATACACTGACCACATCTCATGCAGCACTCAGGCCAGGACGCCTTAGCACCCACCAACATGTGGCCTACATCCACACCACTCCAAAGAGGCATTACCCACGCATCATCACAGTGTACTCACCTGTTTGTCTGGAGGATCGTAGAGTAACGTGTACTGGGGGAGGACCCCATCCACCAGTTTCTCCAACTCCTCCGAAGTGAAGGCAGGGGCCCTTTCCCCAGACACTCTAGCTATTATCGCTTCCAGACTCAGGTGACAGCAGCACTTGCAGTGTAGGTCCTCTCCTGTTGATGGTCAGGTAGCAAGTGAGTAAATACCTAGAAAATGGTGGTGACGTCCGCCGGCGTACATCGCCATTGGCTCCTGGGACCCATAGGGCCCAATGATAACCAATGCGGAGTTGCGCGGCGGTCATCTACCACCTACCGCGACACAGCACATCGCCAGCGCAGTTACCTCATTTCCCCTTGTCCCTCCTCACAGGTCTGGCAGCCGCCATTTCAGGGGGGCACATGGCATGGCACCTAGCTGCGTCACAGCACATATTGGCACATCTACTGACTCTCGAATTCACACACTGCTTCTGTGACATTAATTCAAAAACAGTTGTGCCACCTATCTGGAAAATGACCTTCTGCTCACCATTCTCCTCCATATGCTACAACCTCTGAGGCAGATGATGAGATGGCGGCATCCTCCGGTGTACAGACCCCTGGTGGACCTGTCGACAATGGAGGACAGACACATTATCATCACTTACAGACTTGATCGTGCCACAATCCAAGAACTGTGTGCACACTTGGAGCCAGACCTGATGTCAGCTATCTGTCTGCCCACAGGAATACCCCCTCTAGTGCAGGCTCTGTCAGTGCTCCATTTTCTGGCAAGTCGTTCCTTTCAAACTACAGTGGCCATGGCATCAGGGATGTCTCAGCCAATGTTCTCCAACGTGTTGACCAGAGTGTTGTCTGCCCTGCTGAAGCACATGCGCAGCTACACCGTTTTCCCCCAGGTGGATGATTTGGCCACAGTGAAAGCTGACTTCTATGCTCTGGGACATATCCCCAAGATCATTGGTGCCATTGATGGTACACATCTGCCATTTGCCCCCCCCCCTCAGAAATGAAACAGGTCTACAGGAATAGAAAAAGCTATCACTCGAATGTGCAAATGGTGTGTGTGGCGTACCAGTACATCTCCCATGTGAATGCCAAATATCCTGGCTCAGTGCATGACGCCTATATCTTGAAGGAATAACAGCATCCCTTATGTGATGGGGCAACTCCAGAGGCACCGGGTGTGGCTAATAGGTGAGCCCAAGGTCCCCACACAGTATAAGTTAGGGTCTGAGTATGGGGTTGTCCCTAAGGGGTAGTGTATGTCCAGCAGTTGTCCCTCGATATTTGCAGGTGACTCTGGTTACCCCAACCTCTCATGGCTACTGACCCCAGTGAGGAATCCCAGGACAAGGGTAGAGGAACGTTACAATGAGGCACATGGGCGTGCAAGGATGATAACTGAGAGAACCTTCGGCCTCCTGAAGGCCAGGTTCTGGTGCCTCCAACTGACAGGTGGATCCCTGTACTACTCACCCAAGAAGGTGTGCCAGATCATCATTGCATGCTGTATGTTGCACAACCTTGCCTTGAGACGCCAGGTTCCTTTTCTGCAGGAGGATGAGCCTGGAGATGGTCTTGTGGCAGCAGTGGAGCCTGTGGACAGTGAGGATGAGGAGGCAGATGAAGAAGATGTGGACAACAGAACAAACATTATACAGACTGTAACTCAAATTTACATTACAGTAAACTTTTGGACATTGTACATGGCAGCCTCTTACTCTCTGTCTATGGACACTGACTGTTCCCTTTGGATTCTCTATTTTCAGATCTGCGGGGTGGTTCTCCTTCTGCAGGGGGTGGGGTGCTGATGGCCTGTTGGTCCTGTGGCGGTGCCTCCTGTCCACTAGCACCGGCGGAGGTGGAAGGCTGTTCCTCAGTTTGGCTAGTGTCAGGGGCCCTTTGTTGTGCCACTGCCTCCCTCATGGTCTTGCCCATGTTAGCCAGCACCCCTGCAGTGGTGAGCAGGATGGTGTATATTTTAGTTAGGTCTTACTTGTTACCCAGGTACTGTCCCTCCTGCGGCCGCTGGGTCTCCTGTAACTTGGCCAGTACCTCGCCCATGGTCTCCGGGGAATGGTGGTATGCTCCCATGATGTTTGAGAGTGCCTCGTGGAGGGTCGGTTCCCTGGGCCTGGTCTCCCCCTGTCTCCCAGCAGTCCTCCCAGCTTCCCTGTTGTCCTGTGCCTCTGTCCCCTGAACGTGTGCCCTCTGCCAGTGACCCCAGGTCCCTGATCGTCCTGGGTTTGTGAGGTTGCCTGGGGTCCTTGTAGTGGTGGACACACTGCTGATAGACGTGTCCTGGGAACAGAGATATGGGCCCGCTGGGTGCGTGCTGTGGTGGTGTTTCCTGTGCGGGGAGGCTCTGTGGTTTTCTGGGAGTGTGGCAAGGTAACCGACCGTCCAGAGGTCCCTGATGGGCCAGGTTGGTCATCCAGATCCAGGCATGCAGATCTGCTGTCATCACTGTGGGCCTCTTCTGGGGGGGGCTGGATGTAGCTGGCACCTCCTCGCCAGACGTTTTGTAGGGATCCTGTTGGGATACAAATTAATTGTTAATGTATCTGTGTGTGCCATCTTGTGCAATGGGTGTGTTTCCCTGTCGGCTTGGCCTTGTGTGAGTGGTGATTTTGTGGGCTGGGTGAGTCTCTCTATTGGGCATGCTGGGGTGATGGGTGTCCATGCAGGTCTGTGATGGGGGTCCATGCATTGTTGTTGCATGCAGGGCTTGGTATTGGGACGAGTGGGTTGTGATTGTGGGATATATGTGAGTTGGTGGACTGATGGTAGTGAGGGAAAGGGTGGGGGTTTGTGATGGCATGCAGTTGGGGTGAGGGATATAATAGTAAAGCTTTGACTTACCAGAGTCCAGTCCTCCTGCTACTCCTGCGAGGCCCTCAGGTTGCATTATTGTCAAGACTTGCTCCTCCCATGTAGTTAGTTGTGGGGGAGGAGGTAGGGGTCCACCGCCACTCCTCTGTACAGCAATCTGGTGTCTTGAAACCACAGAACGTACCTTCCGCCGTACGTCATTCCACCTCTTCCTGATGTCATCCTTTGTTCTTGGGTGCTGTCCCACGGCGTTGACCCAGTCCACGATTCTACGCCATAGCTCCATCTTCCTTGCAATAGACGTCTGCTGCACCTATGATTCGAATAGCTGTGGCTCTACCCAGATGATTTCCTCAACCATGACCCTTAGCTCCTCTTCTGAAAACCTGGGGTGTCTTTGGGGTGCCATGGATGTGATGTGAGTGATATTTGTGAGGATGTGGTAGGTGATGTGTGGGGTGATGTGTTGGGGTGTATACTGTGATGTGCGTGGATGGTGTATGGCTGATGGGGTTCTATGCTTCTGATTGAGTGGGAGCTCTGTGCTTGGATCTATGTGCTTGGGCACTTTTTTTCATTGTAAGGGGTTGTGGGTAATGTGGGTTTGTGTTTTATAGCGGTACGGGTGTGGTGTGTGTATTTTGAATTGTCCAATGTGGTGTGGTTTTGTAATTGTGTGTGTATTTTGAGCGTGGCTGGGTGTACCGCCAATGGATTACTGCGGTCGAATGATACCGCCGCGTTGATTCGTGGGTTGTGATACTGTGGGCGTATTCCTGTTGGCATAACAGTGTGGGTTTTGCTATCGCCAGTTTATCACTGACCTTTGGTGTGGTGGACTTGTGTTGGTGTCTGTATTGTGGCGGGATTCTCTGTGTGGGTCATAATACCCATGGCGGATTACCGCCACAGTCATGGTATCTTGGCGGCCGTCGGCACAGTGGTAGGCAGCATTTACCGCCAAGGTTGTAATGAGGGCCTTAATGTTCACCCAGAGGCATCTAGCACTGAGATCCATATAAACCTTAACAATGTCACATTGCAGTTCTTTTCATATAAAAATAGCTACTACCTTAGTTGCAGCATTAGCAGATGCACAAAAACTATGCTGCACAAACCCTTGAACTCGGAACGTGGGGGCCTTATTTTTTAAATGCGTGCCCTGCAAAATAATTATGTTGGCCCCTAAAGATTTAAACCAAGCAAGCATCGCCCTTGCCTTTACGTGATTGTTAAAGTCATTGACATTGCACGAAATAACTTTCAACTGTCTACGGGCCATCTTGTATGCTGAGTGATCCACCTTCTCCTTATCTATTGTGTTGTGCTAAAAAGACTGTCATTCTTTATTTTAGAATTTTTGCACCCCCAATGCATCCCACCACAACCCTCCCAACTAACCCCCCCACCACTCTGACCCTCCCCCCATCTCCCTTCCTCCGGAGCAAATTTCCCCTCAGAGACTCACCTGCCTCAGACTCCACCTTCAAGCTTGCCCATCCCCTCCCTGCCTCACTATCCCTTTGCCGAATGCTCTGCAATGGCACTCAATGACCCATCTCCCCGGGCCAGCTGCCGCCTAGGTAGTTCATCTTCAGTACTGAAAGTATCGTAATTTCCCAGTTCTCTAGTTTTGACATTTCTAGGTATTTTGCTGTCCAAGCCTTAAAAGTACAAATATGATATAAACTGGAATATCTTGTCCCATTAATGCATGAGTTTACGAGAATGTTCTTGTATGCGTTCATTAGTTTGTTACGCTGAGATCAACACCTGGACCTGTCCTTTCACCAAAACCTTTAGTTTGGACTGCTTCACCAAAGCTGCTTGTAAGTCTTGCTTTTTAAAAAGATATGTCATCATACTGAACTATTGCCTTCTCTGGACTGCTACTGCAGACATATCTGAATAAATGTTGAGCTGGCCCTTTTCCCCTGTCTGAAATCCTTTTGCCTTGATAGCCTCAGAGAGAATTCGTTCTTTTATACGAAAGACACCAACGTTCCCCAAAAATGCAGTGGATGCCTAGGGTTCACTAGCTGAGTGAAGGAAACACGGTGAGTGAGCATGATTTTGAAATTGTGGGTCGTGGCTGAACCACCAGAAAGGACATGCTTTTGAACCAGGTCTGCAATAAACTTAATAGGGTCCTTTCCCATATCCTGTCCTTCTGGAATTCCTATGAAGCACAAGTTTGTGGAAAAAGATCTTTTGTCTATCTCATTCAGTTTATTATGGATCTCCAAAAGTTCCTGCTTAGCCTTCTCTCCAAAAGACTCAACAATTCTGTGGGAATCCTCTAAGTCAGAGGCTCGCTCCTCGGCAATGGCCAGCCTGAAATTAATCTGCAGCAAACTGGCATTCATATTGCTTAGTGGAGCCTGTACCTCTGAGTGCGTGTCTTCGATTGTGCTGAATGTAGTTTGTGTAGATCATCCAAGATCTGGAGCAGTAGAGCTCCTATCTGATTATCCATTCCTGATGCAGCCACTATCCTCACAGAATTGTTCACTGCTAGGGCCATAGAGTCTTTTGTAAGAAGCTGGGCTGCTGATCTAACCTGGCTGTCCATCATTGTCCATTGGGTTTCAGGTCTGCAGAAGGAGCCGTTTTGCGTCCACCACCTCCTTGTGCAACCCAGCTTGGGTCTCCAGTTTCTTCATTCCTGCATTGGCCAAAAGCATAGGCGAAAAAAGAGGATACAATAGTTTCTTGCCAGTGCTTTTCAGTGTTTCCTGAGGTAAAGTTGAGCTGTGCAGGTAGGTAATGGCTTCATTTTGCCCCAGTGCAGTGGAAGCACTCTCTTTATGGTTTATGTTAGTAGCCAGTGTGATCTGCTCCACAGAGTTTAGTTGTCCCGATTGTATATTGAATGGTGGCGAAGTCGCTCTAATGATTTGCAAACACCCTGCATCTGAAGACCCTTCCATTGAGCCACTAGTGCTTCTGTTAGGTCTTTCAGCTGACTTCATTCCACGTGGGTTCTTCTACCTCGTTCTGGGAAGGTTCTGTATTAAAAGCTCTAGAAACTCCCTCTGCTGATAAGATTAAATGAGCTTCAGCAGGTTTGGTCTTCTTCATTTTACTGGGGGTCCGACCTCTTCCCAGTATCTCTCACAGCAACAGCCACTTCACTGTAACGAAGAAGCCTAGAGGGAGAGGCGAAGGGGGGTTGCAACCTGCTTGCCTCAGGGGGGCAACAAGTTGCCAGTTGAGCCAAAAAAACGCCAGGAGATTAGGACAAGCCGACTGCCAGAATCGCAATGAGGAGACTGCATTGGAGCTGGCGGTCTCCCCACAAGCCCCATTGCAAGGTTTCCACCTGGCTGGCCAGTGAAAGCCTAGGTTTACGGTGGTCAACCCAGTGAAAACTGTGCAGCGGCATTGGTCTCGGCTGGAGCTGAGGCCAATGCTGTCGCACAGGGGGACCCCCCCAGCACCCTCGGTGAGCATTCCCACAGTGCCTGGCAGGTGGACCCCTGCACTGCCCATGCCATGGGCAGTGCTGGGACCCCCTGTGGCCCCCACCACTGGCTTACTGCTAGCCTTTCCATGGAAAGCTGGTGGTAAGGAGAGTACTGAACTCAGCGCCACCATGGCTGAGTACAATGCAGACCACAATTGGACCGTAGGGAACCATGTTCCTGGTGGGTATGGAGGTCCCCTGGTGCTCCGACTGCCAGGGTCGTAATGTGGCAGTCGGATCACCACTGTTGTGGTGGTCCGACCGTCACCACGAAGCTGGTGGTGCATGGACCGCCAGCCTTGTAATGAGGCCCTCTGTTATTTCTGAGCCAATTGTGCTTGCTGCATTGTCCCCACCAATTTCCGTTGGGCAAAGATAACATGGTTGTGGAATCCAGGAGCGCAAGGCAGCCTTCAGTCTTGACTGTTAGTTAGGGGTTAAGGCTTACCACTGAGGTCCTCTATCTCCCACTGCTCAGTGCTTGCACCATGTTGCTGTTTTAATTTAATCCTTTTACCCCACTTGTTTTTGTACAGTCCTCAAAACACGCAGAATTGCAGAGGAGCTGACCCGCATTCAAGCCACCCCTGCATCTAGGCAGGCAGTTTCTGCCAGTGATTCAGCTATCACTGTGCCCTTGGGGAAGCTAATCGTGTGCTTCCTGGGACACCAGCACTCCTGCTGCAAAGATATTTTGGTTTGCACACCTCCCTTTCATGTTGCTTCTGTCAGTTTTCTACACCTCGCTGTCCATGTGCCCCTAAATACTTGCTGTGGTATTCACCACTTTCAGGGCTGTTACAGCCATTGCTCAAGCATCTCCTCCGAACTTCATACTCCGTGTTTCCATGTCCCGTGTGCCGTGCTCGAGCTGTTTCGTCCCCGCCTCAGACTAGCATTTGCCTGCCGGTGTGGAGCCTTATGCCTGGGCGTGGGTTAGAAGCAGGGCATGACGGGAGCTTCCGCTTCCCCTCATTTTAGACTACCTCTTAACCAACTTAAGTTTTTGTTGCATGTTCTCTGGCTTACAAAATAAAAGTATCCCAATAAGTCAAATAAAAAACATCATTCTTATGCACCCCTGTGGAAAAAATGAAAAATTGCTGTAGGAGTGACCCACACAAACAACTAGTTAGAGGACATGATAATTGGCCACTAGGACAAAAATATTAATCTAGATTTTTATAATAATAATGATTGTCTTTCATTCACCTTAGCCTTCATATTCAGCACAATCCTACTAAAAGTAGCAAGGAAGCCCAAATATTAAACTAGTCTGCATATGTAAAGTTTCAGATTTACTACTTGAACAACTAAAAGACGCATTTATGGTCACATGTTAGTGGAAAACTATAAAAAAAATACATAACAAATAGAATGCATCTTAATCTGTGTATGTTTCTTTGCATGCTCTCTTTCTGGCTCACAAAATATAAATGGCTCAACAAGCCAAACAAGAACGATCTTTCTTATGCAGCCCTGTGCAACAAAACGAAGAATTGCCCTAGCAGGTGAGCCACACAAACTTCTATTTGGAGGACATGATGATTGACTACTCGGAAAAAAGTGGTAATCTCAATTTTTATAACAATAGCAATGATTGCCTTTTATACACTTTGGCCTTCTTATGTAGCACAATGCTTCCAAAAGTAGCAAGAAAGCCCAAAGAATAAACTGATCTGCATATGTAAGGTTACAGATTTAATACATGAACAACTGAAAGACCCATTTATGATCGCATGTGAATGGAAACCTATAAATAAATATGTTACTAATAGAATATATTTTAATCTACATAGGTTTTCTTTGCATGCTCTTTGGCTCACAAAATAAAAGCACCCCAGCAAGCCAAACACAAACAATCTTTCTTATGCACGCCTGTGCAACAAAATGAAAATTGTCCTAGCAGTGAGCCACACAACTACTATTTGGAGGACATGACAATTGGCCACTAGAAAAAAATAATCTGTTTTTATAGTAAAGATTACCTTTCATTCATGTTGGCCTTCATATGTAGCAGAATACTACTAAAATTAGCAATGAAGCCCAAAGTATAAACTAGACTTCATATGTAAAGTTTCAGATTTACTACATGAACAACTGAAAGACCCATTTATCGGCACATGCTAATGGAAACCTGTAAGCAAATAGTAAAGTGTAATTGGTAGGGACCTACTGCTAACCTATATTCAAGGCCCTAACACTGAACACAGCCACAGTGTAGTAAAAACATTATGACTGGATTTTCATTCACAAAAAACAGCAGTTACTCAATTATTTACTGTTTTGTCCTCACTGTGTACCATGGTTTACTGCAAAGTTATCACAGAATATCATGGCCCAAAATATAACTAATGCCTAGCTGTTTTATTGGACTGCAGTACCCTTGCGACATACAAGGTGTTGCATTGGCATTTCAATACTTAAGTCAGATTTACAAAAGAATGGAAGGCTACTATGTGCAGCTCTGCATTGTTTGGTAAATCTGGAGAAACACAGGGCAGCACAGTTCGCGGTTGTGCATTACTCTGCACACCATAATCTACATTGCTGATAGATTTCACATACATCCATATGTCACACAACTGTAGCCACTCCACTCTACACTCTTCCACTCTGTGCCCCTCCACTTTATGCTTCTACACTGTACGAGACTTCACACTACACCACTCAACTCCACATTATTACACTGTATGCAGCACCACTGTACACCAATCTGGTCTACCTCACTCCACTGTATGGCACCTCTATTGGATGCTACTCCACTGTATGCTGTCCACTCTACACCCTTCTACTGTACGCCACTCTGCTCTATTTCATTGTGTGCCCCTCCACTGTACGCTATTCCACTCTATGCCACTCCACTGTACGCTATCCACTCTGCACCACTCCAGTGTATGGCACTCCACTCTACACCACTTCATTCTACACTATTCGATTGGACCCGCTGCCAGTGTACACCACTCCACTGTATGCTAATACACTCTCCCCCATGCCACTGTATGCCTCTCCATGCTACAGCACTCCATTATACACCACTGCATGCTACTTCACTATACACTGTTACACTCTATGCCACTCCAATGTACAACGCTCTGCTCTATGCCACTCCACTGTATGCTATTACATTGTACACAACTCTTCTCTATGCCAGTCCACTCTATGGTATTATACTGTATGCAGATCCACTCTATGCCTCCTCATTATACACTGCTCCACTGTGTGCCACTCCACTATACGCTTGTAATGTGTTTGTGTTTTGACAACTGACTCCACATTGCACTTAGCCTAGCAGCACACCGTCCCATTAGTGACCACCAACTTCATTTTGCCTATTGACTTTATTTTAGCATTAGCTACCACCACGTTAAAAGCTGCAAGTATTTTTCAATGCCCACGTTATACAATATGCTCATGTTTTCATTCTGCATGTTTGCGTGTTCTTTCTCACCAAGAGCTTAGGCTGATAAGAATGTACTAGGATTAGGTTTATGGTATGCAGGGAACAGTTTTGTTTTGAGAGAGGGCACCTTGGGATCTTGGCTAATTCCTGACGTGTTCTTTTCAAAACTGACCTGCAGTAGCTAGCATTTTTTAATAATAAACTTACGGAGTGGGAGGATGTTTCTAGAATTCTTCTCTCTAGTTTGTTTAAAGTATACAAGAGGCAGAGACTAGATGGACCGGGGAGTGACTCAGATCTCGGACATGCTCAGGACGCTGAGGTGTGTCATGTTTCCCATGAGGATAATTGATCTCTCTCTCACCGCGATCAATTCTGGAATCTGGCGGTCTGATGCTGATAAGGGGGGAGATGACGCAGATTTATCTGTCCCTCATGGTGCTGCATTGTTAATTCCTCTTATCTGCTTTGCATTGTGACATGTATATGCATATATATATATATATATATAAAGGATTCTCTTTCAAATTCAAAAAGAGAAGAACAGCACTCCATTGTTGTGCCATAAATCATTCAGTTTTAATTCCATTAGTGAATTCTTAACAAAACAAACAAGCAGGAATCTCCTGACGCGTTTCGGTCACAATGGACCTTGCTCACAGGTGTTTCCTGTGCATAGATTTGGCGCTTTAAATAAACTAAACCGGCTTCTACTCAAAAAAGCCCCCAAAATAACACACAAATATAATCAGTTATTTCTAAACATCACTGCAAATACAAATAAATATCTATAAACAAAACATAATAAAAAAAAACTTTTGCAAATATGATTTAACTTTCAAGAAATAAAATTCACAAAAAATCAGAGATGTTTTCCTGCTCCATTCTAGATTGCAATGTCTTCTGGTAAATGTAGTTTGCAACATCCCTTTAACCCAAAAAGTTATAATTTTTCGATTTGTGTTCAAGAAATTATGTAAAAAAAAAAAAAAAAGAATAAAGAATTTTTTTTGACAGGAAGGTAAAAAGGCATGCAAACACAATTCTCCAGGTGTACTATCCTACTACAGGGAACCTTAGTTTTTTCTCATATTCAAAAGAAATACATAATACTTTATTGCCTAAGACGATACATTCCCTCAATTTATTGTTTGACTTTACGCTTTAAACAGTAAGCGGAGAAAATAGAACAAAACAGAAGTGCAATCATTTGTTATAAAACGCGCGCACGTTTAAACTGTGTTTTTCTTCGTGTGAAATTGACGAACATTAACGAATGCTGAAAAGCGGAGAATTGCTTTTCTAGCATTGACTTCTTGATGTAATCTAAAACGTTTTTGAAAGCACCATCTCCGCTGAAAGTTATAGACATTAAAATGTGCTCTGCACAACGAAATACACACAGCTAAGACATACAAGCGTGTGTGTGGAATCGGTTTCACTTTCTGTCTTGCCTTCTATATCTTCATGGTTTAAATACGGGACCCCAGCAAGCACATACGGCAAAGGATAGCCATTGATGCTGACATAGGGGTGGTCATGTTGTGCATGAAACTAAATTAAAGAGTGAAGTACATTAGTGGAATCACCAGACATAACAAGTCGTGTTTTTTGAATAATGGATGAAAGAGAAGCTACACGAACAGCAACAGCTGCAGAGATTTTTAATGAAGCAATTAGTAGCCCCGATCTTAATGGTAAAAATGGTGGAGTGGCGCAGAGTTACAGTGGTGTGAAGATGAAATTACGTGAATGGGAGAAATTATCCCAAAAAGAGATTAATAAATGGTGGGAACTTTTCACCCTGAGGAAATATGTTGAAGTGAATAGAATTCCAAGGGGATTGCGAATAGGCATTATGCCTAGTCACCAAGATGCAAGCAGTGCACTATTGGAAGAATGGGGTGCGCATATTTTGGACTCTTCAAAGGGATTAGTTTTGATACTGATTAAACATGCGGAAATAGCATTGAATAAAATACAGAATCAGTTGAAAGCATTGGAACAAGAAATGGATGGCATAAAGTTAACTGAAGAAGAAAGTAAAATCAGAAGTGAAATGGCCTCAAGAATTCAACAACACGAGGAGACTGTGAAAACACGCAAACAAACTAAATTCCAAAGGGATAAAAGTGATTATGAAGAAGGGAGAATTTTCACATTTGCAAGGAGATTTCAATATGCAAAATTGACCTATCTCAAATTGAAAAATCAGATAAATCGAGTAACGAATCAAGGTCAACTGCAAGGTCAACTGATAATGAATCCACTGAAGGAGAATCAATGTCAACTAATACTCTGGGAATAAAACTAACATTGTTAAACGAGATGCGCCTCGCCCTCCAACAACAATCCAAAGACCAACAAGTCAAAACAAGAAGAAGAGGGAGAGGACGGGGCGCAAAAGAAACAAACCCACACGAAGGGGACAAAGAGGGAAGGCAAAGAAAAAACAGGGCACAAACGGCAGCAACTTTCAAGAGTTAAACATTATCAATCTATCGACCAGGGAAATGTCCCAATCAGAGCAATCTGTCCTTAAGAAGAGGTTACAATTCTGTCCATCTACCAATTTGGACCTAGTACAAACAAGAATAGATTCTTAAAAGTATATACGCAAAATTAAACTTGCAAAAACTTTTGCTGAAGCTAAAATTAAAGAGAAAAATGAATCATCAACACAGGAGTACAACCTAGCTGTGGGAGATAAAGACACATTGATGACATTGGTGAATCTAGACTGGGGAGAAGAACCATTGGAAATAACTGAAATAGTGACACCTCTTGGAGCTGGCCTGACAGACAAAAGACCACCTTCTAAGTTTTACCCAGTCTTACCAGCTGGGAATAAAATAGACTTGTTCGCTGAAATGATCATTCATGACCTAAGAACTGGAAAAATAAGAAAGTGGAGAATTTAACCATATTAGAGAAACAGGCGTTGCATAAACTTCAAATGGAAACAACGGTGGAAATCAAACCAGCTGATAAAGGTGGAAATATTGTAATACAAAACAAACAGGACTATGTAAAAGAAGCCATGCGGCAATTAACAGATAAAACCTGTTACGCACAAGTCATTGGGAATCCATTAACAAAATTGAAGGAGGAGATAAGTCAATGCATTTTGAGGTGGGAAGATAGTGGCCTCATTGACCAAACAGAGGCAAAATATTTGCAAGTGGAACATCCGGTAACTCCAACAATATACTTCCTCCCTAAAATACATAAAAATCTGCAACATCCACCTGGTAGACCTATAATATCAGCCAAAGCATCTTTATTAGAACCCATGTCAGAATATATTTATTTCTTCCTAGCACCTTTAGCGAGAAATTTGAACTCTTTTTTTACGAGACACAGGAGACTTATTGCAATTAGAAGGTATACCCTGGCAGGAGACATATAAACTAGTAACGATGGATGTGGTCTCACTTTATACAAACATTGAACATCATATAGGAATCCAAGCATGTACATTTTTCCTAAATCAAAGGAATACATGTCTCTACCAGCATAATGAGATGCGTTTGGAAATGATTAACATTTGTCTAACGAATAATTATTTTTTGTTCAACCAACAATTGTAGTTACAAACTAAAGGTACTGCAATGGGTTTCTCTTTTTCTCCAAATTTTGCTAATTTGACAATGGGTTGGTTTGAACAACGAATAGCCTGGGCAGAAGAAAATGAGATTCATCAACAAAAAGTAGTGATTTGGCTGAGGTTCATTGATGACCTTTTTCTTATCTGGGATGGCACTGAATCAGAATTTGAGACATATTTTAAGATTCTGAACTCTAATGTAGCAAAACTTAATTTCACTTATGATATCAGAGCAACACATGTGACTTTCCTAGATACAGAAATTTATGTGAAAGATGATACAATTCAAACCTCATTACATAGGAAGTCAACAGCTACGAATTCAATATTACATGCCAACAGCTTTCATCCGCCACGAACGAAGTGGAATATTCCTTATGGTGAATTCTTACGAATAAAGAAAATTTGTTCTGAACCAAAAGAGTATGAGAAGCACTTAAAACTGTCCGAGGAGAGATTCCTGGCAAGACAATATCGAAAGAAGTGCTTAGCTTTAGCTAAGAAACGTTTGAAACAATCATCAAGAGAACAACTAATTAATGGAGGCAATCAAGTTACTAAACATGCTAAACAACAACAGTTGAGGTTTATAACAACATATTCACAGAGTGCCACACAAGTTCGACAACTTTTGGAGAACCATTGGGCAATCCTATTAATGGATCCAACAGTGGGAGAAATCATGGGACAAAATCCACAAATGACCTTCAGAAGAACACCAAATTTAAGAGATAAATTAACACACAGTCATTTTCAGACTAGAAAACCAAACTGGTTACAACAACCTGGGTTTTGGAAATGTAGTAACTGCAAGGCATGTAAAATTGATGTAAATAAGAAAGAGTATTCCACAAACACTGGCATGGAGAGAACAATACGCAAGCATTTGAATTGCAAAAGCTGATTCACAGTATATGTGATTGAGTGCCCTTGTGGGCTAAAATACATTTGCAGCACCATATGTGAGACCAAAAAGCAAATTTTAGAACATATTTGAGCAACTATTAACATAGATAGGAGCTATGCAACAGCAAGACATATGGAGCTAAAACATGACAGCAAGTGGGAACTCATGACATATTATGCAATTGATCAAGTACCAAAACTAGAGCGTGGTGGTGACAGAGAAAATAAATTGCGGCAATTGGAATCCAGGTGCATACTGGATATCCGGTCACTCACTCCGCTAGGTCTGAACCAGGATGAGGAATTATTTGTACATTTATAAGGGTCTTCACAGTTAATAAAATTCCAGACCCAAACACCTTAGGTTTATCAATCTTAAGAGGTTTTTTTTTGCAGGCTTGGGCAGATTTTTAAACACATTATATTTCTTAGGGAAGAGCCATTGGCTTCCACTCCCCTTTTCGTTTTTTCATTTTTTTCTGCTTTTCTTCTCTTTTTTCCAGTTGTTATCAGATAGCCACACATTCATATATTTTTGGCGCCAAAAATAAAAGGTTATTGAATGAATAAAATTAAGGCTCATTCACATTAGAGGTGCAGATCGCAGAGAAGCGTAAAGTCAAACAATAACTTGAGGGAATGTACCGTCTTAGGCAATAAAGTATTATGTATTTCTTTTGAATATGAGAAAAAATAAGGTTCCCTGTAGTAGGATAGTACACCTGGAGAATTGTATTTGCATGCCTTTTTACCTTCCTGCTTTCTGTCACAAAAAATAATTTATTCTTTATTTATTTTTTTACATAATTTCTTGAACACAAATTGAAAAATTATAACTTTTTTGGTCAAAGGGATGTTGCAAACTACATTTAGCAGAAGACATTGCAATCTAGAATGGAGGAGGAAAACATCTCAGATTTTTTGTGAATTTTATTTCTTGAAAGTTAAATCATATTTGCAAAAGTTTTTTTTTATTAAGTTTTGTTCATAGATATTTATTTGTATTTGCAGTGATGTTTAGAAATAACTGATTATATTTGTGTGTTATTTTGGGGGCTTTTTTGAGTAGAAGCCGGTTTAGTTTATTTAAAGCTCCAAATCTATGCACAGGAAACACCTGTGAGCAAGGTCCGGTGTGACCGAAACGCGTCAGGAGATTCCTGCTTGTTTGTTTTGTTGAGAATTCACTAATGGAATTAAAACTGAATGATTTATGGCACAACAATGGAGTGCGGTTCTTCTCTTTTTGAATTTGAAAGAGAATCCTTTCTTTACAATATGGTACGTCCTGCCTAAAACCTGCACCACCGGAGAAACAAGTGCGCCGAAAACACGCTTTTCAGGACAACCTTTCATTTTGTATCTATATATATATATATATATATATATATATATATGTATATATATATATATATATATATGAAGCAAAACAGAAAAACCACGGCACATCCTAGAAAGTTGAAAGGTTCCAATTTATTCCTTTGTAATGTCTTTAGGTGAACAGATGACATCAGGTCCAATCAGACATCCTGGGCCCAGAGTCAGACGGTGATAACAGAATTCATGTTCAAATGGACAAACAGCCGACACGTGTTTCGTCTGGTTAGACTTTTTCAAGGCTGTGGACATGTACAAATATAATATATCAGACACTGATGTTACTAGTGTTGAGAAAAATACATTTACTGCCGAAAGAAAGATTCATGAATAAAAGAGAAAGCCAGATTTATGCCACAAAATTGTGACAAACCATGAAAGATAACGATCAGCCTATCGTTATTATGTCATGTTGTTTAACACCAAAAACAGTGCCCATAAAACCTCAGTGATCCAAAGCAAAGCTATCAGAGAAAAAGGAAAGAATGCAAAGAGTTGGGGGGAAAAGACAATAAAAAGAAAGAAGGAAAGAGTGAGAGGGGCGAAAGAAACCGCAGTGCTTATGTGATGCCAAAGTTTAAGATAAAATCCGTGTAGCAGCATGAGCGTGGTGAGATAATAATGATTAATCATGAAAAAATGGGTGATATCACTTTTAGATCTTTTTCTCCACAGCTAAGCTGCTCCTGTTTAACCATTTCACTACCCATTGTTTTTGTTTCACGAGATAGACTACGTAAAATTTTTACTACTAGGGGGTTACCACGTTTTTATACACTGCCTGTTCAGCATTGGGTTTTTTCTTACACAGGCTTACCATGGTCCTCAGACAATCCGTTCTCAATCGCTATATCAACTCATAAGACATTAGCATTTTCTGGCATTTTGGAAGATCGTGTGAAACTCCTAGCTTTAGGTATGCTCCTCTCTGTATCACCTAGTACTTATTTTACTATACTTTTCTCGTCCTTGTTTTCATGCTATACATGCTTCTGACCTCGCATGTCTTTTTCATGATTAATCATTATTATCTCACCACGCTCATGCTGCTACACGGATTTTATCTTAAACTTTGGCATCACTTAAGCACTGCGGTTTCTTTCGCCCCTCTCACTCTTTCCTTCTTTCTTTTTATTGTCTTTTCCCCCCAACTCTTTGCATTCTTTCCTTTTTCTCTGATAGCTTTGCTTTGGATCACTGAGGTTTTATGGGCACTGTTTTTGGTGTTAAACAACACGACATAATAACGATAGGCTTATCGTTATCTTTCATGGTTTGTCACAATTTCGTGGCATAAATATGGCTTTCTCTTTTATTCATGAATCTTTCTTTCGGCAGTAAATGTATTTTTCTCAACACTAGTAACATCAGTGTCTGATATATTATATTTGTACATGTCCACAGCCTTGAAAAAGTCTAACCAGACGAAACACGTGTCCATTTGAACATGAATTCTGTTATCACCGTCTGACTCTGGGCCCAGGATGTCTGATTAGGCCAGATGTCATCTGTTCACCTAAAGACATTACAAAGGAATACATTGGAACCTTTCAACTTTCTAGGATGTGCGTGATTTTTCTGTTTTGCTTCTTATAACTGTGACCTTTTCGGGGTAACAGTTCACGCACTCTGTGGCTGGGTGCATCACCACTTGGGCACTCCTTCCTTCAGTCTTACATCATTATGGACTTCACAAAAAAATACTAGCTCATCTTTGGAAAGTGCGCTCTCTCCTCTACACAGCCACACCCTTTTTTTGCATATATATATATATATATATATATATACATTTGCTGTGTATATTGCAGTGGAGAATCATTTGTATATGTTTTTATTTCATTACTGTGACCATTTTTAAATGTGTGCTTTCAGCATGCTAATCTTCCTCTACGAACCTTGGGGAGTGATTTAATAAATGTCTTCGTTAGACTAAGAGGCGTATTCCAGAGATTATTTGTCAGGCATGAGTGTTTCATCTCGTCATTAGTGAAGCAAAACACCACTTCACTGTACGTCACTGCACTGTGCACTGCTCCCCATATGCGATTCCAGTCTACTACACACTATTGTACAGCACTCCACTCTATGCCACTCCATTCTACACTAGTCCATTGGATGTCACTCAACTCTACGCCACTCTTCTATATGCTGTTTCACTCTACCCTACTCTACTGTACAGTACTCCAGTCTGCTACTCCATCTACTGCACCACTCCATTGCACACCACGCCGCTTTATTCTACTCTCAGTGCTATTCCACTCTACGCTGTTCCACTGTACACCACTCCATTGTAAGCTATTACACTGTAGGTAACTTTAATCTTTGCCCCTCTACTGTATATTATTCCACTCTACCCCACTTCACTGTACGCCACTCCACTGTATGCCATTACACTCTACCTCACCCCACAATACACCTCTCCAATCTCAACGACTTCACTGTACACCACTCCACTGTGTTACTACACTGAACACTATTACATTTGACGCCACCCCACTATATGCTACTACACTATACACTATTACACTGTACATCACTCCAATCTACAATACTCCACTCTACAATATTCCACTTCATGCGACTCTGCTGTACACTACTCAGCTCTGTGCCACTCCAGTTTACTCTCCTCCACTCTATATAACTTCACTCTAAAAGAACCACTCCTACACTCTATGCCACTCTACTAGACTCAACTCCACTCCACTCCATCCTGGTACACTCTACAGTCCACATTTGCACTCAACTCTATGCCCGTACACTCTGTTGTACAGCACTCTACTCGAGTCTCCGACAGTTTACAGCACTGTACTTCACAGCACTCCACTCTACGTTTGAGATGCTACTCCAGTTTTTAAGAGTTTCCTTCACTCTACACTGCTCAATTGTATGGCACTCTCCTCCACTCTAAATAACTCAACTCCATAAAAGTCTACCAGACTTCATGACACTCTACAACATTTTACTTCACTCTATCGCCTTACACTCCACTGCCCAACACTTTGCTCCACTCTATACTAACCCATGCCAGTGTACTCCACTTCACTACACTTTATCCCACTCCTCACCACTGTGCTATACTCAGTTCTATGCTGCTCCTTTGTCCAACACTCTTCACCACTGTATGCAACTCCACTCTGCAACTGTACCGCACTCTCTGCCACTCTACACTGCTCTGTGTCCATCCACTCTACACCACTGTGCTACACAGTATGACACTTGATGACATGCCACTTAACTTTTCTGTATTATACACCACTCTACTACATGACACGGCACTCCACACTCTCCTCCTCTGTGCTCTGACACCCCACTTGACGACTCTCCACTCTGACATTCTACTTCACCCTACTCCGCCCTACTCCACTCTAAAACACTGTTCTCCACTCTGACAGTCTGACACCATACTCTATTGTCACGCTATTCCACTATGCAACTCTCTGCTCCAGTCTATGATAATTGACTTCACTATATGAGACACCATGACACTTCCCTATATAACACTTGATTACACTGCCCAATACGCTTCTATACTCCATTCCAATTTACAGTACTTCCGTCCATGACGATTGACTTGCAACTCTCTCCTCCACTGTACTGAACAACACTCCACATAACACTCCACTTGCAACACTTCACTCCATTTCATGATACTCCAGTTGATGAAACTCCACTGTACAACACTCAGCTCCGTTGTTCAACGTGCAACTACACTGTACAGCCATCTGCTCCACTCTACAATACTCCACTCCCCTTTACAACACACCCTGCCACTCCACTGTATAACACTTTACTCAGCTGTACACTGCGTCATTCCACTCTACTCCACTCTATTCCACTGTATAACACTTTACTCAACTGTACGCTGCGTCATTCCACTCAACTCTACTCTATTCCACTCTAAAATGCTCCACTCTGACATTAGACTCTGCGACATTCTCCTTTACAGTACTGTACTACACTCCAATTTACGACACTCCAAACAATGACACTCCACACTACAGCTTGAAAAACATTTTTAGTAGAAAGTAAAAACCATTAACACACAATGAAAAAACAAAGGTTAAGGATAATTTATAGTTGGAAATATGTCATGTATTCTTTCTATACAAACCCAACTTAAAATACACAAACATTAAATATGGTAAAGTTGCAATTATAACTTCAATTTTGTAATTAATGCACCACCTTCACATTACTGTGTTGGGCACCTCTGAGCAGTCTTGTGACCTCCCTTTCCACACTACATTAACTATAACTCATGTCTTTTCCATGCACTAATTTTACCCTTGCATACTATATCACTTAAAGCATGTGTTGAACATTGCCCTTTTTGCAGGGTTAGAGAAATACTGCTAATTTCAGTTTTCACTATTGCCCTGCCTATCTGTTTCATAGAGTAATGTGGGGATTCCCTTGAAATATATTTTAAGTGTAAGTTCCCATAGGGAGCACAGAGATAGATGGAGTTTGGGGTCTCTGAACTCGCAATTTCAAAATACATCTTTTGGTGAAGTTGTTTTTTGAACTGTGAGTTTGAAAGTTTGAAAATGTCACGTTTAAAAAGTGGGCATTTTCTTGCTTAACCATTCTGTGCCTCTGCCTGCCTGCTGAATACAGTCTGGAGCGGGATAACAGTTGGGCTGTTTGTGGAGTTACTCTAGACAGTCACACAAAGGAAGCTGAGGTGTGCCCTGAATATCCTGATGGCCCATCACCAGGCTGATGAGTCTTTATTTGCTAGAGTGGTGGGAGAAGTTGCCACTTGCACCTGAGTAGGGCTGTACCTGCCCTTACACAAAGCCCCTAGAGCGTACCGGAGGCCAGGGCAGGGAAAGGAAGGGTCTTGTGTACTACAAAGAATTCACTTTGACGTTTGCCTACTTTAAAGACAGAAATGGGCATACGTACCGGACCCCTGACACCATAGTACACTTCTGTACTGAAGACATTCTGCCAGGAAGAAGAACTGGATGCTGTAGGAAGGGCTGCCACTATGCCTGTTGCTTTGCTGTGCTGGCCTGATGCTTCTGTCCTGGGAGTGAAAGGACTGGTCTTGACTTTCTACAGTCTCAGGGCCATCAAAGTCTTCACTAGCCAGCGCCTGGGCTCTCTTGCTGAGAGTCCTGACTTGCCAAGTGGTGCCAAATCCAGTTCCTGGGCCCTTGGAATCAATCAGTCAATCAATCAAAAAACTTATAGAGTGCGCTACTCACCTGTGAGGGTCTCAAGTCGCTGGGAGGGGGGAGGGAGGGAGCAAGGGGGGGACAGGGAGGGTCACTGCTCGAACAACCATGTCTTGAGGTTCTTTCTGAAGAGCAGGAGGTCTTTGGTTTTGCGAAGGTTGGTGGGGAGGGAGTTCCAGGTTTTGGGGGCGAGGTAGGAGAAGGACCTGCCTCCTGTGGTGGTGCGTTGGATGTGGGGGACTGTGGCTAGGGTGAGGTCGGCTGATCGGAGGTTGCGTGTGGAAGTGTGGAAGTTCACTCTTTCGTTGATGTAGGTTGGGCCGGTGTTGTAGAGGGATTTGTGAGCGTGGATGAGTATCTTCAATGTGATTCTCGTGTGTATGGGGAGCCAGTGCAGGGATTTGAGGTGTGGTGAGATTCGTTCATGGCAGGGGAGGCCAAGGACGAGGCGTGCGGCTGTGTTCTGGATTCTCTGGAGTTTGAGTTTGAGTGTGGTGCCGGCGTAGAGGGCGTTGCCGTAGTGTAGTCTGCTGTTGATGAGTGCATGGGTGACTGTCTTTCTGGTTTCTGGGGGAATCCATTTGAAGGATTTTTTTAGAGTGCGGAGTGTGTGGAAGCAGGAGGAGGTTAGAGCATTGATTTGCTGTGTTATGGAGAGGGAGGGGTCCAGGATGATGCCAAGGTTGCTTGCATGGTTTGCGGGGGTGGGTGTGGGCCTAGGGCGGTGGGCCACCAGGAGTCGTCCCATGTGGTTTGTTGGGGCCGAAGATGATGATCTCGGATTTGTTGGAGTTGAGCTTGAGGTGGTTAGTGGTTATCCAGTTGACGGTGTCGAGGAGAGCAGCGTGTAGGTTGGTTTTAGCGGTGGTGGGGTTGTGGGTGAGGGAGAGGATGAGTTGGGTGTCATCTGCATAGGAGAGGATAGTGATTCCGTGTGCTCGGAGGATGTTGGCTAGGGGGATCATGTAGATGTTGAAGAGTGAGGGGCTGAGGGAGGTCCCTTGGGGGACTCCGCAGATGATCTTGGTAGTGGTGGAGTGGAAGGGTGGAAGGCGGACTCTCTGGGTCCGGTCGGTGAGGAAGGAGGTGAGCCAGTCTAAGGCTTTGTGGCGAATTCCTATGTTGTGGAGGCGTGTGCGGAGTGTGTGGTGGCAGACGGTGTCAAAGGCTGCGGAGAGGTCTAGGAGGATGAGTGCGACGGTCTTGCCTTTGTCGACTTTGGTCCTGATGTCGTTGGTGCATGCGATGAGGGCGGTTTCCGTGCTGTGGTTCTTGCGGAACCCGGATTGTGAGGGGTCAAGAGTGTTGTTTGCTTCGAGGAAGTGGGATAGGCGGGCGTTGACTAGTTTCTCGGCAACCTTGGCGGGGAAAGGGAGGAGGGAGATGGGGCGGTAGTTGGAGTGGATCTCCGGGTCGGCTTTGTTTTTTTTTAGGAGAGTGGTGATTTCTGCGTGCTTCCAGGGGTCAGGGTAGGTGGCAGAGTCGAAAGAGGAGTTGATTATGTTGCGGAGTATGGGGGCGATGGTTGGGCTGGCTTTGTTGTAGATGCGATGTGGGCAGGGGTTGGAGGGGGATCCGGAGTGGATGGAGTTCATGTTTTTTTTGTTTTCTTCGTGTGTGGTGGGGGCCCAGGTGGTGAGTGTGGTGGGGGGGTCATGAGTGGGGGTTTGGTTGGGTGTGTGTGGTGGGAGTGTGTGGTATGAAGCTGTTGTGGATGTCCAGGATTTTGTGGAGGAAGTGGTTGGAAAGGGCGTCACATAGGGGCTGTGTGTGTGAGGGGTCTATGTTGCTGGCTTTGGGTTTGGCAAGTTCATTAATGATGGTGAAGAGTTCTTTGCTGTTTTGAGAGTTGTTGTCAAGGCGTGTCTTGTAGTGATCTCTTTTGGCGGTGCGTATGAGTTGGTGATGGGTGCGAATGGTGGTGTTGAGGGTGGAGAAGTTGGTTGTAGAGGGTTCTAGTCGCCATATTTTCTCAGCTTGGTGGCATTTGCGCTTGGAGTCTTGGAGTTCAGGGGTGAACCATGGGGTGTTCTTGATGTTGCGGGTGGCGATGTGTTTTCTGAGGGGGGGCTAGTGTGTCTGCGCAGGTGGTGATCCATTTGGAGAGGTTGTGTGCTCCTGTGTTGGGGTCGTTGGCATGGGGGGGAGGGGTGTGAGTGGAAGTGACCTCTAGTGCAACCAAGACAAAACTAAGCACATCAACTCGAGAGCAACTTAGGAACTGGCCCCGCTATCTGATTCCATGGAGCTGCCTGCACCAGAGCTGTGTTCCTCGCTGAGCGCAGTGACCACAACCTCCACTGCATGTGACGCCGCGCTTTACTGCGGCGTGCCTTTTTCAGACCACGGTTGGGCCACCGCTCCGAGTATTGGAGCACCTCCATCACCGCGGCCTGCTTTTTTGTATTTCTTTTCTGGCGGCATGTTCCAAAAAGCAAATTTCTTGCTCTCGGTGGCGCCGCTATTCTACTCTGCTACCCTGAAATGTTTCTTTCCTTAGCTGGGCGAGGGGACTCCCCCTCTTTTCTTCTTTTCTTTTCTTCTTCTCCTACCACTTTGCCTTTTCCTTATTATGTTGTCTTCTTAGTGTCCTTTTTCCCAGCATACCTTTTTATTTTATACTGCTACATTTTTTTCCTATTCTTTTCTATTGGGCCTTTCCCCATCGAAGATGGTGTCGCTCTTTTTCTTGTTTTGTCACTGCCTGTCTCCTGGTATATAAGTCCTTCAGTCCTGGCCTTCTTTGCGTTGCAAACACTTTTGCTTGGTGGTGATCCTCGCTCCTGTTTCTTTGTGTTTTTCTCCAGTTCCAGTTGCTCTTGATTGAGATTTTCAATTTTTTCCCTTTTTTCATTAATTGTTTTTTTCCTCTTTTTTAGGAGCTCCTTTGTAGACGTTTTTCCCATATTTTTGTTTTTTTTTCCCTCTCTGACCCGTTCTGGAAGGTACGGTCTGCTTAGGCGTTTCCTGTCAAGCAGCATCGTGGCTACTAGAAAGGGTCACCCTTATCTTGGTCAGTCTAGAACCAGCAAAAGACCCTATGCTCTTTCAAGTTCTCCAGCCAAAGGTGAGAGGCGACGTGCAGACTATGACAGATTGCAGCGCCAAAAGAATCTGCTTTGTACAATAACCATGGAAGAACCGCAGGAAGAAGTCATAGAAAATGCACAAGCCATGCTTCAGACAGTTCAACAACAAGCTCAAGAATTACAACAATTGTGGGCTGAAAATACCGCACTACGACAAGTCTTGTCTTCCCAATCAATGGATGTACCATCTGTGTCCACCTCAACACCTCGCTATTTTAGGGATCTGCATAAGATAAAAGAATTTCTGGACCCCTTGACAGTTTTTTTATGCCTTTTGACTGATACAATTTTCATCTGATAAGGCCAAGGTGGGTTATTTAATAAGTGCCTTATCTGGCCCTGCACTAGCTTGGGGGACCCCCTGGGTCTTGGCAAAAGATCCTGTTCTAAATAATTATCCTGCTTTTTTAAAACTCTTCAGGTAGATGTTCGAGTGACCTAGGTTAGAGGCTGTTGATGAGGAAGCATTATGTGATATACAGCAAGGCAATCAGGATGTCTTACAATATAGAACCCGCTTCAAACAATTAGCAGCCGAAACCACTTGGGTGTTATGCACTTTTGTAACCCTGTTCCGCCGTGGACTTCGAGAGGAAATAAAACATGAATTGGTACATTCCACTCCAACTCGATCCGCGAAGGAATTGATGGATCAAGCAATGAATATAGAATATAGACTACGACAACGTAAGATGGAAAGATGAAGAACGTGATTACTGTACCAGCCTTGAGTACACCGTACCACAAGCCAACGATCTGACGAAGTCCACTCTGAAGCACCTCAATCTACTGAGGAAGAATCTATGCAGATTGATCTTGTCCGTGGTCCCTTATCCGACTCTGAAAAGGAGGACAGAACGCGAAAGGGTCTTTGTTTATATTGTGTCAAGGCTGGTCATTTGATCAGTAGTTGCCCTGTCTGTCCCTCCAGGCCTTCGGGAAACGCTAACTCCCGCCCCCTGTGAGGAGGAAGGGGATGGATGAAGCCGAAGAACTATCAATATGTTCCTCCGGGGAAAATCTTTCTGCCTTGTTTATTATCTGTTACATTACAGTGTTCACATGATCAGGAAGAGCAGCTTTTTGCTCTATTGGACTGTGGAGCCAGTGGTATCTAATTGGACGAGACCTCGACCAAAGAAAGCGGTATTCCATGTGTTCCTAAAGAAATGCCAGAACAAGTACACACTGTAGATGGTTCCCCCTTAACCTCAGGACCAGTGGTGGAGTCTACGCCTACTCTCTGTGTGCATTTTGGTAGACACCAGGAACATATTACTTTCAAACTCATATCCTCGTCAACCCACACAATGATTTTAGAAATACCCTGGTTGACTCGGCACAACCCATATATCAATTGGGAAACGAGAACCATATATCTGACATCCCAGTTTTGTCAACAGAATTGCTACTCCACAAACTTGTATTGGTCTCCCAGAGGGTTAAGTCTTTTTCCCAAGAATAATGGCAGCTCTATTAATATGATACGAGTACCTAGTTGTTATCAGGAACATTCTGATGTTTTCCAGAAGCCTAGCAAGCCCGTCATACCTCCTCATCATATCTATGACTGTGCTATTCCATTGGTTCCAGGCGAAGTGGTTCCATTTAGTCGGATGTATTCCTTGACTGAACAAGAAAAGAAGGTACTCAAAGAATACATAGATGACAATCTACAGAACGGTTTAATTGCCCCCTCTTCATCTCCTGCAGGGGCTCCTCCTTTCTTCGTTCCTAAGAAGATGAAAGATTTGCCTCCCTGTGTTGACTTTCGCGGAATCAATAAAATAGCAATCAAGGATTGTTATCCCTTACCCTTAATTAGGGATATACTGGACACTGTCCAGGGAGCCAAGATGTTCACTAAATTAGATCTAAGGGGTGCCTATCATCTCTTGCATATCAAGGAAGGAGACGAATGAAAAACAGCCTTCCTTACTCCATTTGGCCACTATGAATATCGAGTCATGCCACTTGGCTTAACCAATGCACCTTCTATATTCCAACGATTCATGGATTCTGTGTTTTCTGACTTATTGAATCAGAGTGTGGCAATTTAACATACTACACATGAACTGCTGGTTCTGGAAAGACTCAGATGGAATCATTTATATTGTAAACCAGGGAATTGTGAATTTCACAAGACTGAAGTACAATATCTAGGGTTCTGCATCAATCAGACAGGAATAGCCATGGATCAAGACAAAGTACAAGTCATCTTGGACTGGCCTTCTCCCTCTTCTGTTAAAGAAACTCAGTGTTTCCTTGGGCATTAAAACTTTTATCGACAATTTATTCATGACTTTACCCATCAACAAAGTTTTATCACCTAGACTATTAAAAAAGAAAATCTGAGAAGGGATTTGTCTGGACTGATAGTGCAGAAAGGGCCTTTCAAAATATAAAACAATCCTTTACTCAAGCACCTATCTTGCGACACTCTGACACTACAAAACAATTTATAGTAGTAACCGATGCTTCGGAGAGAGCTATAGGTGCAGTCCTAATTCAAAGAAGAGAAGAAGATGGATTGGAACATACTACCTTCTACTTCTCACACATACTGACAGAAGCAGAACGCAATTACTCAGTATTAGAACGAGAGTTACTTGCTCACAAGGTAGCCTGTAAAGAATGGAGACATTTCTAAATGGGTACTAGAGAACCTTTTGAAGCAAGAACTGACCATCGTAATTTACGCCTCAGAAGTTTCCAATGCCGTAACAGTCAAGCAAGATGGACTTTCTTTTACAGTCAATACTATTTCGTGATAACCTACATAGTCGAATTATCGTGGTCACTTAGGGGGTGATTCTGACCCCGGCGGTCCTTGACCGCCGGGGCCAGGGTCGGCGGGAGCACCGCCAACAGGCTGACGGTGCCCCGCAGGGCATTCTGACCGCGGCGGTTTGGCCGCGGTCAGAACAGGAAAACCGCCGGTCTCCCGCCGGTTTTCCGCTGCCCTTCTGAATCCTCCATGGCGGCGCAGCTCGCTGCGCCGCCATGGGGATTCAGACACCCCATACCGCCATCCTGTTCCTGGCGGTTCGCCCGCCAGGAACAGGATGGCGGTATGGGGTGTCGTGGGGCCCCTGGGGGCCCCTGCAGTGCCCATGCCAATGGCATGGGCACTGCAGGGGCCCCCGTAAGAGGGCCCCACAAAGAATTTCAGTGTCTGCTTCGCAGACACTGAAATTCGCGACGGGTGCAACTGCACCCGTCGCACCTTCCCACTCCGCCGGCTCCATTCGGAGCCGGCTTCCTCGTGGGAAGGGGGTTTCCCGCTGGGCTGGCGGGCGGCCTTCTGGCGGTCGCCCGCCAGCCCAGCGGGAAACACAGAATAACCGCAGCGGTCTAATGACCGCGTGCGGTATTCTGGAGGGGGGAACTCTGGCGGGCGGCCTCCGCCGCCCGCCAGAGTTAGAATGACCCCCTTAGTCTTTTTGTGATCGTGTTAAATCTGAGTACCAGTTTATTCCACTTGAAGAGTGGAATAATTTGATTCCTCAACTACAAAAGGATCAAGATTATTTCTATTATCAAGACGCCCTTTTCCTACCTACTAAGAAGGTACAAACCGAGGCATTACGGATGTGTCATGGTTCCCTTGTAGCTGAGCATCAAGGAGTTTAAAAGACTCAGGAGCTGCTTTTACATTCTTTTTGGTGGCCTACCCTTAAGAACGATGCTGAAACGTACATATAAACATGTCCTGTATGCGCTCAAACTAAGATATCCCGAACCAAACCAGCAGGATTATTAATGCCCTTACCTTCAGCACCATGGTGTACCCTGTCCACAGATTTCATATGTTCTCTACTGTCCTCTTCAGGTCATCATGGTAACTGTGGATTCCTTTACCAAAATGGTACATTTCACAGCCTTAAAGAAATTGCCCACACCCCCTGAAATGAGTCGTATTTTCATGCAAGATATTTTTCGCCTCCAAGGCCTTCCACAAGAGGTTATTTCTGATCGAGGATCACAATATGTGCCACGTTTTTGGAGAGCTTTTTGTGCCTTACTGAACATTGATATATCACTTTTATCAGGATTTCATCCACAAACCAACGGTCAAACTGAACGTTTGAATCAGGAACTTCAACAATACTTTCGATGTTTCTGTAATGCCACTCAAAGCAATTGGTCAGTCTTTCTGTAGCTGAATTTTCCTACAATAATACGGTGCATAGCGCAACTGGAGCAACACTTTTTTATTGCACCTATGGTTTTCATCCTAAGACTTTTTCCACTATTCCTCGTCGATCTGCGTCTGTTCCTGCAGTTACTTCATTTGCACGACGAATCCACCATATCCAGGACCTAATCCATACCACCCTATTGGCTTCCAAACAGGCAATAAAAAGAAGGCGGATCGTCAACGCCAGGTGGCACCTTTGTATCAACCAGGAAACAAAGTATGGCTTTCATCCAAATTCCTGCCATCTCTTTTCTCCCAAAACAAGTTCAAAAACTCATTTTTATGGCCCTGTTCAGATACTACAGTTGTTGAATCCTGTTGCTGTTCGGCTACGGCTGCCTCACAGTTGGAGGGTTCATCCAGGTTTTCATGTTTCACAGTTAAAACCTTTCATTCCTGATCCGTACCATCGACGTTTTCAATGTCCTCCTCCCATCTCTGTGGATGGCCTACCTGTGTATGAGGTGCAAGAGATCTGTGATTCACGATTTTTGTGGAACAAACTTCAGTTTTTGATCCACTCAAAGGGTTATCCTCTCAGTGACTGTTCTTGGGAGGATGCATCTTCAGTCCATGCTCTCTGTTTGGTTCGTCTTTTTTATTCTTGCTTTCCTGACAAACCTGGGGCCTCGGGGAGGGGGCCTACTGTGACTTTGCGCTTTACTGTGGCATCCCTTTTTCAGTCCGCGGTCGGGCCACCACTCCGAGTATCGGAGCTTCGGCATCACTGTGACCTGCGTTTTTGTATTTTTTTTCTGGCGGCACAGTCCAGAAAGCACATTTCGTGCTCTTGGTCACGCCGCTGTTCTAGCCTGCTTCCCTGAAATGTTTCTTTCCTTACCTGGGTGAGGGGAATCCTCTTCTTTTCTTCTTTTCTTTTCTTCTTCTCCTACCACTTTGCCTTTTCCTTATTCTGGTATTCATGTTGTCTTCTTAATGTCCTTTTTCCCAGCATGCCGTTTTCTTTTATACTGCTACTTCTTTTTCCTATTCTTTTCTATTAGGCCTTTCCCAATCCAAGATGGTGGCGCTCTTTTTCCTGTTTTGTCACTTCCTATCTCCTGGTATATAAGTCCTTCAGCCCTGGTCTCCTTTGTGTTGCAAACACTTCCGACTGGGGATGATCATCACTCCTATTTCTTCGTGTTTTTCTCCAGTTCCTGTTGCTCTTTATTGAGATTTTCAATTTTTTCCCTTCTTTCATTATTTGTTTTTCCTCTTTTTTCAGGCATTCCTGTGTAGAGTTTGTTTCTCATATTTTTGCTTTTTGTCCTTTGGGACTCCTTCTGGAGGGTACGGTCTGCTTAGGCATTTCCTGTCAAGCACACCGTGGCTAGAAAGGGTCGCCCTTATCTTGGTCAGTCCAGAACCAGCAAAAGACCGGGTGCTCTTTCAAGTTCTCCAGCCAAAGGTGAGAGGTGACGTGCAGACTATGACAGATTGCAGCGCCAAAAGAATCTGCTTCGTACAACACCCATGGAAGAACCGCAGGAAGAAGTCATAGAAAATGCACAAGCCATGCTTCAGACAGTTCTGGGTGCTCTTTCAAGTTTTCCAGCCAAAGGTGAGAAGCGACGTGCAGTCCGTGACACTGCAGGCCCGACGCTGCAGCAGCGCCTCTGAAGTCCCACTACAGCGTGAGTCCAGAGTGCTGTGTCACTGACGTCAGTGGCACCTGACTCAGACTCTGCGGCAGCACCTCTGCCCCCACGGTGAGACGCCTCATGTCTTGACCTGCTGGATCCATTCACCCTGCCTTGTAAGGAACCGAGGCCTCTCCTCCAGTGCCACATTGCCTCCCCTGAAATCGTAAGGAACTGATGCCTCACCTACCCTGCTGTACGTAAGAACAACGTGTAGGGGGACACATTATCTAAAACTGTACTGCCCAACTAGAGCAAACTAATTACTCAGAGGCCACAGTTGTAAATTAAATAAATAGATTAATTTAAGGGATCCTTCAACAAGTGAAAAATCCATAGTCTCGAGTACCATAAGAATTCACATGTATTTATGTCAGAAAACATGCATCTGATCATATTCCCAACAACACATAGCTGACCTGGTGTATGGTGAGTACCTATGGTATTATCACCTTATACCAGGTCCAAGTATCCCCTTATTAGATAAGGGTAGGCAGTATCTAGAAGCCAGGCTCTCTAGAGGTATCTGTGGATGGGCAGCCAAGGCTTATCTAGGAGACATGCAAAGCTCATGCAATACCACTGTAGTCAGACAGCACTTACACATATGAAAGAACCATACAGTATTACAAAAATAAAGGTACTTTATTTTAGTGACTCAATTACTAAAATACTAGATAGGCAATTCTCCAATAGGAGATAAGTAACCACACTATGTACAGTAACAAGCAGGAAATGGGCTTAACAAGTAATAGAAAACAGTGAAAAGTAGTAGGCAATGCTGAAGGCCTGGGGGACCAAACCATATACTAAGAAAGTGGAATGCGAAGGTCAGGTCCCCACCTAAGGAAATGGAATCTGTAGAGGGGAGCTGGAGTTACTAGGAAACCCCAAAGGTAAGTCCTGGTGTAACCCCTTCAGCAACCAGGAGGAAAGGGGTAAGTTACTGGTTCTACCCAAACCAACCCACAGAACTTCAGAGAAGGATATTGCAAGACCCAGACAAGACTCCAAGCAACAAAAGGTGGATCCTTAAGGAGGAAGACCTGGAAAAGAAGGGGACCAAGTCCAGTTCGAGTTGGAGTGTCCGGTGGTAGCAGGAGACACTACCCATCCATCTGTGGATGCAGGAGTTGGTCGACGGGTAGAGGAAGACAGTCCGCAGTGCAGCACTGGAGTGGATGAAGACTTCCGGGGTGATGCAGTCGACGTCCCACACCGGATGGAGGATTGCAGTCAGTCTGTGGTATGGAAAAAACACCAACAAGCCTTGGCTGGAGGAAAAGTGGAGCTTCTGGGGACCAACCATAGTAGAACCTCGTCCCGCTTCTTAGATCTGGACCTTTTGACTGCCTAACTTTTGACAGCTGATTACCAAAAGATGAAAGGCGCATGACCTTCCCACCGATGCAGCCTTGGTATCCTCCCTCATATTGTGGGCGAGAGGAGTGTGTGGCCCTGCGTAGGGAGGGCAAATTCGGCCTTGCTAGCAGAGGTGTTATAATAAAAAATTATTAAAGTGTTCATGCATTCTGAGTAATGGATTTGAGTAGAAAATGTGATAACATAGAAAAATAATGCACGCATTTAAAAATGTGATCATGAGTGGCCACCAATGTTCCTGAAGTGTACTTATTAATAGTTTATTAATATGAAATGTTGAGTATTTGTTTGACTAATGTAGTTATGTGTCATATAAAGGGTTATGCATTATGTATTAGCTTTATTAAGGGTAGGCCTTAACCTAGCAGAGGTCTTGGCCCAGTTGTGGGTCCTCATGTCAAGTGTATTTCTTAACGTTTAGTAAAATGGCTGTCCTAGAGAGTTAAACTGTGAGTTTCCATTGTATTGTGTAAATGTGCTTGTAGCTAAAAGTCTTTCTCATGAGAACCAACTGCTAGAAGATGCTGTTCTTGTTAAATGTAACAATATTAGTTTAATGTGTATGAGACTGACTTCCTCAGGAAGAGAACAATGAAGACACTGTCTTGAGTGTAAGCTGCAACAATATTGTTACCTGACGAGCATGATGATGAGGACATTGCAGGAGAAACCAATCAACAATATGTGAAAGGAGTAGTGGTAGAATTCATAGATTTGAAGATTTCGTTTTATTGAACAAAGTGTGAGCATGCGATCCCTTGACTAATAGGGACTTGGGAAATAGTTTTAGGGAATTTAACTTAACGGGACTGCACTGAGAAGAAACCAGCATTTGCCATTTAGCCCATTGCCCATTTTCTTGCTGGACGAAAGGTCATTATTTTCTTGTCCGTCTTAACAAGAGATGTGGTTAACTTTATTGCTTAAAGACTTTGCGCTTTCTGAACTTTGATGCTGAATCCTGATGCCTTGCTGACCGAACTGATGTCCTGATGACGAAGATTATTTTAGGTTGCCGATCCAATTGAGGAGAGGTATTACTGTACCCATGTGTTTGTTATGGTTATTTGTTTTTCTTTCTAGGTAACACCCGCACTGTTTTGATAGAGCCATAGTTAGATGTTTTCAAATTTGTGTTGCTAAATTGTTTTGCATGAAGCCCAACATGCTGATGCTAATCTGATGTTAGATAAGGATTCTCGCTAATGCAAATCTTCCAAAAGGGAATAATGTTTGATGAATTTCTCTGCTGAATCTAGATGTATGTGATATTGTTTGTGCAATTGTTCTTTGTAGGAAAATCTGTTGCAGTTACCCCCCACTTTTTGCCCATACTGATGCTGACTTGACTGAGAAGTGTGCTGGGACCCTGCTAACCAGGCCCCAGCTCCAGTGTTCTTTCACCTAAAATGTACTATTGTTTCCACAATTGGCACACCCCTTGCACACAGATAAGTCCCTTGTAAAAAGGTACCAGTGGTACCAAGGGCCCTGTGACCAGGGAAGGTCTCTAAGGACTTCAGCATATGTTGTGCCACCCTGAGGGACCACTCACCTAACACATGCACACTGCCATTGTAGATTGTGTGTTGGTGGGGAGAAAAAGGGAAAGTCGACATGGCATCCCCCTCAGGATGCCATGCCCACAAAATACTGCCTGTGGTATAAGTAAGTCACCCCTCTAGCAGGCCTAACAGCCCTAAGGCAGGGTGCACTATACCACAGGAGAGGGCATAGCTGCATGAGCAATATGCCCCTACAGAGTCTAAGTCTATTCTTAGACATTGTAAGTACAGTGTGGCCATATTAAGTATATGGTCTGGGAGTTTGTCAAAATGAACTCCATAGCTCCATAATGGCTAGACTGAATTCTGGGACGTTTGGTATCAAATCTCTCAGAATAATAAACCCACACTGATGCCAGTGTTTGATTTATTATAAAATGCACACAGAGGGCATCTTAGAGATGCCCCCTGTGTTTTACCCAATCCTTTAGTGCAGGATCGACTGGTCTGTGCCAGCCTGCTGCTGAGAGTCAAGTTTCTGACCCCCTGGTATGAGAGCCTTTTTGCTCTCTGAGGCCAGAAACAAAGCCTGCACTGGGTGGAGATGCTTAACACCTCCCCCACTGCAGGAACTGTAACACCTAGCAGTGAGCCTCAAAGGCTCAAGCTTCTTGTTACAATGCCCCAGGGCACTCCAGCTAGTAGAGATGCCCGCCCCTGGACAAAGCCCCCACTTTTGGCTGCAAGTCCAGGGGAGATAATGATAAAAACAAGGAGGAGTCACCCACCAGTCAGGACAGCCCCTAAGGTGTCCTGAGCTGAGGTGACCCCTGCCTTTAGAAATCCTCCATCTTGATTTTGGAGGATTCCCCCAATAGGAATAGGGATGTGCCCCTCATCCCCTCAGGGAAGAGGCACAAGGAGGGTGTAGCCACCCGCAAGGTCAGTAGCCATTGGCTACTGCCACCCAGTCCTAAACACACCCCTAAATTCAGTATTTAGGGGCAACCCTGAACCCAGGAAATCAGATTCCTGCAACCTGAAGAAACAAGAAGGACTGCTGACCTACAAGCCTGCAGAGAAGGAGAAAGATGACAACTGCTTTGGCCCCAGCCCTACCGGCCTGTCTCCAACTTCGAAAACCTGCACCAGCGACGCATCCGACAGGGACCAGCGACCACTGAAGCCTCAGAAGACTGCCCTAGACTAAAGGACCAAGAAACACCCGTGAGCAGTGGCCCTGTTCAAAACTAGCTACTTCTTTGCAACAAAGAAGCAACTTTCAAAGACTGCACGTTTCCCGCCGGAAGCGTGAGAATTCACACTCTGTACCCGACGCACCCGGCTCGAGATCCAGAGAACAAACACAACAGGGAGGACTCCCCAGTGACTGCGACCCCGTGAGTAACAGAAACGACCCCCCTGAGCCCCCACAGTGACTCCAGTAGAGAGAATCCAGAGGCTCCGCCTGACCGCGACTGCCTGTAACAAGGGACCCGACGCCTGGAACCAACACTGCACCCGCAGCCCTCAGGACCTGAAGGAACCGAACTTCAACGCAGGACTGACCCCCAGGTGACCCTCTGCCTAGCCCAGGTGGTGGCTGTCCCAAGAAGCCCCCCCCCTGTGCCTGCCTGCACAGCTAGAGTGACCCCATGGTCCCTCCATTGTTTCCTACCTGAAACCCAACGCCTGCTTTGCACACTGCACCCGGCTGCCCCTGCGCCGCTGAGGGTGTGTTTTGTGTGCCTACTTGTGTCCCCCCCTGTGCTCTACAAAACTCCCCTGGTCTGCCCCCCGAGGACGCAGGTACTTAACTGCTGGCAGACTGGAACCAGAGCACCCCTGTACTCCATAGGCACCTATGTGTTTTGGGCACCTCTTTGACCTCTGCACCTGACTGACCCTGAGCTGCTGGTGTGGTATCTTTGGGGTTGCCTTGAACCCCCAACGGTGGGCTGCCTATGCCCCAGAACTGAGACTTGTAAGTGTTTTACTTACCTCCTAATCTAACCTTTACCTACCTCCCCCAGGAACTGTTGACTTTTGCACTGAGTCCACTTTGAAAATAGATTATTGCCATTTTTACAAAGACTGTATATGATATTTCTTTTATTCAAAGTTCCTAAAGTATCTAAGTAAAGTACCTTACATTTAAAGTGTTTGCTATAAATCTGGAACCTGTGGTTCTTCAAATAAACTGAGAAAATATATTTTTCAATATAAAAACCTATTGGCCTGGAGTAAGTCTTTGAGTGTGTGTTCCTCATTTATTGCCTGTGTGTGTACAACAAATGCTTAACACTACCCTCTGATAAGCCTACTGCTCGACCATACTACCACAAAATAGAGCATTAGAATTCTCTAATTTTCTATCTTACCTCTAAGGGGAACCCTTGGACTCTGTGCACACTATTCTTACTTTGAAATAGTATATACAGAGCCAACGTCCTACATTCTTGGTATTAATTTGTACCGTAACCTTATAATAGTTCAGGCTTTGATTAGATTGGTTTATTTTGCAGGTTTGGACAGCCAGTGTTGTTTCTGTATGTGTATAATTTGATTTTGAGATTAATTTACATGACTTTAACGTTGTTAATATAGGGAAATAGATATTCTAACTTTTACTAAAAGGTGTGGTTATTCATGACTGAAAGGTCATGGTGTGTAACAATTACTGATTCCAATGATTATTAATGTCATTGATTATCATTGATTGTTTTATGTTATTGATTGATCATTGATTATTGGTCTGCCTGTACTGGATCTATGGTGGGAACCTCTTAATTGCGAGTCAAAAGGTTCATCGACCTATTTGCGTCCCCTTGTAGTTTTACTTATTAAGGTCAGACGCACTAACAGAGATGGTATCAGAGACAGATGGTTTGTCTCCTTAAGAGCCCATCATAGACATCTGGAACAGAGTAACAGGTACTAACAGAAACAATAGCAGAAACTGATGATTCGTCTCCCTAAAACCCCGTCATAGGTGTTCCCAGAAATGGTAGCATAGGTGTCTGGAATAGAATAATCTGTATTAACAGAGATAGTAGTCTCTGATGGTTCCAGAGGTGGTAGCAGGAAGACATAAATATCAACGGAGGTTGTAGTAGCTTGATGATTTGGTCCTTTGAGAGTTAATTATTACTGAGATTTGGATTTTATTTTTCAGTGATGGTAATTGGAGAGAAAATGTTTCCTTAAGTCCAGAAATGATTTTCCCAGAATCTCGGATCTTGCTGATGGTTGTTTGAGGATGCTCTCTGTGATCTAGTGATAGTGTGAATGTAGTAGGATTTTGCACTTGGCCAGCTTATGCAAATCACAGGTGAATTGTGATGTTTGTGAGGGTTTAGGGAGTTTACAGGCTCCAAATGAAGTTTTAGAAGGAGTGTGCGTACTCCGCAGTGTGAGAGTAGGGAAGTTGTCTAACTTCACCTGTATGTGGCACTTTGTGCTCATAAATAGTCAATGTGGTTGTTAATGTACGGACCCTGCGTGGTCTCAGACTCTGGAGTATATTGAAAAGTGTATGAGACACTTGGTTTTATGTTGTAATCTGTCTGGTTTAATAGGTCGATCGGGCGTGGTAGACAAGTCAAAGTGTGAGTGAAAGTGAGTGAAAGAAAATGACGACTGATCTGGCAAGTCCTGTGTGTACCAGGACAAGACCCACTGATCAGATGAGAGTAAAATTTGCGGGTTGAATTTTGCTTACAAATATGGGAGACTGAGAGTACCTGTAAGTGCGGAAAGAGCCGTCAGTGAAAAATATGTAAAGTTTCTGAAGCGATTGTATTACCTTTCCTATAGTAAACCAGCAGATTTGTTTTTTTTATTTTGGGTTTAGTGCTTGAAACTTTGCATTAGTTTTGTGTGAATTGGAGTTTGGGAGGACAAGCCGCAAGACTTTGTCAGCCGCAGTACGTGTGTGAGTGTGACATCATTGGAGCCGCGCTGGGATAGGTCGGTTAGTGAGAAGGGTCACGCACGGATTGGAAGCCGTCTGTGAGAGGCAATTGGTTGAGAAAGTGGGTGAAGAGAATTCTGGGATTAAAAGTCACTTCCTGATTTGATTTTGAATAGCAAAACGGTCGAAAAGATGACATTTTTCAAAGCTTTAAAGAGTGTTTTAAGGGGAGAGACATACATTACAGCGAGTATAGGTGAAGCTACACCGCCAGAAGCTACACCAGCTTACATTGTAATGGAAGACAAGGGTGTCGCGCGATGTCTTTGGCTAAAGCAATGGTGCAAAGTGACAGAGAAGGATGGGATGCATTTACTGCAAATTGGACGTTCAATTTGAGGGTTTTAGAACATTTAAGGATGGTGCCAAGTGAATCAAAGCCCCTTCCGAGACCAGCACAGTTTGAGGCATTAGCGATTTGGGAGCTAGTAGCCAGATAGCAACAGAAATTTGAGAGGAGAATGAGAAAGGCACAAAAGACTTTAACAGAGGCTAAATGGGACAGTGCTCAGAGAGTTTGTAGGATGTAGACTTTACACGGAATTAAGCTCTTCTCAGCGATTACGCAGGATAATGAGAAGGAAGGAAGAAAAGCTACTAGAAAAACTAACAGAAGCCCGTTTGAAAATAGGGAGGTTAGGAAGTCTTCAACAGTGAAGGAAGAATCAGATGATGACGAGTTTATTTTACAGTTTTTGAAAAATCGCCCACTACCATATGCAACACATGAGAGTGGTCCGAGTACCAGTGCTAATCCTTCAGCTCCGACGCAGGTTAATGGGATAATGAGACCGGTGCAGGGTAATACTAGCCTGACACAGAGTCTGATGCAGGGTAGTCTTAACGCTCCTACTACTCCTGTAGTGCAAAATCCGAGACCTGAAATTAGCCAGATGATTGAGTGATTTGATTTGCTGGCAAGCAAAACCAATTGATGAGGTATTGCAGTATGCAGAATACTGTAGTGATGACATTGAGTTGAAGCAGAGAAACCTGAAAGAAAAGGCGATTGTGATGCGGATTAAAGCTGCTCAAACAGTTATGCAAGGAAATTTTTCTCAACAGTTACCGCAGCCGTGAAGCATGATGTTTCAGCCCCAGATGAGAGGTAGCGGTCACAGAGGTAATGTGAATCGTGGTCCAGATCTGTGTACTATATTGGTTTAGAACGATGTGCAGGGAATGAAGAGGTTGTTTCCTTGCCACGTTTGCGGAGCCATCACACATTGGAAACGGGAGTGTCCGTTGATGGTGCAGGAAGGTGTTGTCCAGCAGATTCATTCCAGAACATGAGATGGCCGAGAGTGAGAGGTCCTAACCCAAATTTTCAAAATAATGTGAATCAAATGCACAATATTCAACCCATTCAGCAGGTGCAAATTCAGATTCCTCACGCCCCAATGGAGCAGCAGCAAACAATGCTTTCTCAAAAGGTCAGAGGCTTAACGAAAGTAATAACGCTGTACACCAATTCCCTTTACATAGTGAGACTGGAATAAATGATGATTGGATGAGGGAAAGTTCAGATGAGGATCCATGTGTGCTTGCAACCTCCTTAGAAGTAGATCAGAGAGGTTCCTATGTGAAGGGAAAAGTCATGGGTCACAGAGTTTCATTTTTGGTTGACACTGGAGCTGCACGCTCTACAGTGAGAAGTGCAGAAGTTCAAAATTTGCCCCTCTCAGGTAAAACAGTTTAGATTGTAGGGGTAGCGAATCAGTATTTGACTAACCCGATTACAGAACCGGTTCAGATTAAAATTGGCAACTTTCAGGGATTACACAAATATGTGGTCTGTGATTCAGGTTCAGTATCCCTACTGGGAAGAGACCTTGTTGTGTAAAACGAAATACTCAATTACTTTTTCAAATGATGGAATTGAGATTCAGACGAATAGTGATGATGAAGTTGATCAAGCCCGAGAGACCGAATGTGAATTTTTCCCAATGTTCGCAGTGAAGGAGCTTCATCCCGATTTGCAGGGAACGGTTAAGGAGAAGGTGTGGGATCTGACAGGAAAAGAGATAGGTGTGCTTAAGGGAGTTGAGCCAGTTAAAGTTACTGTAAAGCCGAATGCAGTTTTTCCTCAAAGTCCCCAGTACCACATGCCACAAGATGTCCTTATGAAGTCTCCCAGATAACTGCAGACTTTGTGAAACAAGGGGTTTTGAAGGAAATATTGAGCAGCCCATGTAATTTGCAAAAGCCCTGTGGGAAGGTTCGAATTGTCCAAGATTTGAGAAAAATAAATGTGATTGTGGTCAAATGTCCCATGGAACCAAATCCAGCTGTGATAATGTTTCAGATTCCATGTGATGCTGAATGGTTCAGTCATTGATTTGTGACAAGCCTCCTTTTCTGTGCCTTTTCAAGAGGACAGACAATTTCTCTTTTGTTTCAAGTTTTTGGACTAAGTTTATTGTTGGTACAGAATTCCTCAAGGGTTTTCAGAGTCCCCTCCCATATTCAATCAGATCTTGAAGAAAAATTTGGAGTAGTTGGAATTACCTTTACAATCGACTTTGGTACAATACTTTGATGACTTGCTGATTGTGTCCAAAACCAGGGACGAGTGCAGGTATGATATGATTGCCTTACTGAATTATTTGGGAAAGAATGATCATAAAGTGTCTCCGCTTAAATTGCAATACTGTCAAATAGAAGTTAAATACTTGGGTCACAAGATTGAGAAAGGATCGAGAAAGATATCCAGAGAAATGATTACGACCATATTGCAGATGAATACCCCGACCACACAGAGAGATGTCAGGATGTTTTAGGGATGGTAGGTTACTGTTGCCAATGGATTCTAAATTTTTCATTCATTTCGAGACCATTGCAAAAGCTGACTGATAAGGAAGACACTTATCCCATAGTGTTAGACCAGGCTGGAATGAAAGTGTTCACTGAATTGAGAGAGAGTCTGTGCAAGGCTCCAGCTTTGGGTATGCCTGACTACACAAAACCTTTCACTTTGTTTTGTCATGAGAGTGATGCATGATCTTTGTCTGACTTGACACAGGCCCATGGAGGTGAAAACCGCCCAATAGCATATTTTTCAGCTACTTTGGACCCAGTTGCAGCAGTCTTACCAGGTTGTTTGTGTCCAGTTGCCGTGGTCGGTCAAAGAATTAAACAGTGTGAGGGCATTGTGATGGGATATCCTTTGACTCTAATGGTCCCTCATTCTATTCAGATTACTTACTAGGACGAAAATCCAATATTTTACTGGTGCAAGATTGACCAGATATGAAATGAGTATTCTAGGGTCATCAAACGTGTCATTGAAAAGATGTACAGTACTGAACCCGGCAACCTTACTTCCTAATGAAAACATTGAGATTGAAGAGGTGGAAGATGTTGAGCATGATTGTTTTGAAGTAACTGACTTGTGCATAAAACCGAGACCTGACCTTAGAGATACCCGATTGGAAGAGAATGACCAAATTATCTTTGTTGATGGTTCTTTTCTAAGGGACAATACAGGGACATTGAGAGCAGGATATGCCGTGTGCACAATTACTGGTATTTTAGAAGCTTCTTGGCTTCGAGGAGTGTATTCTGCCCAAGTAGCGGAACTGGTAGCCCTTACTAGAGCGTGCCAGGTTTCTGCTCAGCTGAAAGTTACAATCTATACGGATAGCCAGTATGGATTTCGAATAGTCCATGATTTTGGCCTTTTGTGGTCAAAGAGAGGTTTCATGACCTCTTCTGGTTCACCTGTGAGGAATGATGAAAGGATTAAAGAACTGTTTCGTGCTATCCAAATGCCTGAAAAGATAGCCATGATGAAATGCAGTGCACATCTGAAGTCTCAGGACCTCGTCTTTAGGAAATGGATATGCGGATCAAGTCGCAAGGTGTGGTGCATTGAACTATATATCATTCAAAGATAAAATGGGAAATGTTATCTGAAGAAGACAAAACTTGGCCAAGTTTTGCTTTGAAAGTAATTGATACCCTTGAGGAATTGAAAATGTTGCAGAATATGGTTGATAGGGAGGGAAATCGTTCATGGAGTAAAATGAAATTAGTGCAAAGACAAGATGAGTTGTGAGTTTCAGAAGAGGGTCAATTGGTTTTGACAAACAGTCTGTTGTCTCAGTTGGCTATGTATTATCATGGTCAAGCAAATGCTGGGAGGGATGCCATGATTCGGTTGTTCAAACATGATTGGTTCAACCCAAAGTTTAGACAGGTTGCTGAAGCAGTTTGTCATCGTTGTGTCATTTGCCTAACAAATGAACGCGGGGAAAGGGACAGTGGTTAATTTGAGCCACATGGAACAGCAGGAGGTCCATTCAGTAGAATGCAGATGGATTTTGTTGAGATTCCTCTGTGTGGAGGTTTGAGATATGTGTCACTGGATTGAAGCTTACCCCACACAGAGAAATGACAGTCTCACAATAGCAAAACTACTGCTTAGGGAACTGATACCACATTTCGGTTTCCTATCTCTTTAGAATCAGATAGGGGAAGTCACTTCAACAATGAAGTGATTAAATTACTTGTGTGCAACATTGAACAGAAGTTGCGTTGTAGTTACCGCTCTGAAGCATCAGGACTAGTAGAACAAATGAATGGTACCTTGAAGTCAAGAGTTGCAAAGATGTGTGCGTCCACGAATCTGAAGTGGCCTGATGCACTGCATTTAGTTCCGATGACAATGAGAAATATACCTGACAGGAAAACAGGATTGTCGCTGCATGAGATCCTAATGGGCCAAGCCATGAGGTTGCCAGCGGTGCCTTCAAATGCACTTGTCAACATTACAGATGATGTGGTGTTGGACTAATGCAAAGGTCTGGCAAAGGTCTAGCTGAAGTGATTCGCTCTTGCTCTCAGCAGGTGGAAGCCACCACATTGCCACCAATCCATGACCTAGGGCACAACCTGAGAGCCGGGGTCTGGGTTGTGGTCCGGAAACACGTGAGGAAAACATGTTTGGAGCCTCATTGGAAAGGACCGTTCCAGGTAGTTCTGACAACTACCACAGCTGTGAAGTGCCCTGGAGTTCTGAACTGGATCCATGCCAGTCACACGAAGAAGGTGGCATGTCCACTGGATCATGAAGAAGATTTGTTGAGAGTACCAACAACAGCAGAGCAAGTCTCAGGGCCGTAAAGAGAACAGAGAGGAACTGAGACCGGATTTGAGCCCATTGAGGACAGTTCTGTCACTCCTGTGAGAGACGAAGATGATGACCTTCAGGAGAGTGACGGAGAGCCTATCTCAGTTGAGGCAGCAGGAGAGCCTAGTCAGAGGAGGGCTTTCCCAGAAGCAGACGATCTTGAGAGACAAACAGAGCAATTGCCAGACCCCAAGGGGGAAGGAGTTGAGGCGGTTTGAAGTCACTGTGATCTGACTCCTGAACCTGTTGCAGGTCCGTCAAGAGAAAACATCACAGATCAAGAAGAAGTTTCAAGTTCAACTCTAATGAAAAGAACACTGACCAAAAGTCCACTGAAAGGAGATAAGTGGCCGGAGTCGCAAGGAAAGGGAATGGAAGTTGTTGTTGAAATACAATTGAGGAAAAAGTAGATATAATAAGGAGAGAAGATCTAAGTGAAAGATAATTAAATGGTGATCAAAAGTTGAAAGGAAAGAGAATAGCAAGTTGAAGATACGCAGGTCCTGAGTGGGCATATGCAACTAAAAGTGATGGCAGCAAGAATTTTTGTCTTTTTGCTTTGATTGAGACATTCCGGGTCAATATTTTGGCACTTTAAGGAAGCGGATGAACTGAACTGTTGAAACAATCCAAGATAATTTTTTTGAGAAAGAGACTGTTGAAATAACCAGAAAAGACATTGATAACTTGATTTGACTTTTGAAACCTGATTTTGACCAGCTGCTTACTGATTGTTGACAAGGGGTCCTGGAAGTGAAACTGAGAGCTGTAAATAACGGCTGAAAGAAAAGAAAAAAAAAATCATTTTGCTGCAGTTTTTCTAAATTTTCTTCTGCTTTCTGATTCTTTACAGATCAGGAGTAACATTAGCCAGCAGGGTAGGAATACTAGGCACTGTAAATATGAATATTGGTTTAGCGATTGTGTGTGGGATATTGTTTGTGGTGTTGATTGTGGGTGTCGTTCTTGATAAGAGTGAAGAAAACCATACTTCTGCTTTTGAAACAACTACTGTACTAAGGGCATTAGAAAAGTTTAGATTAGATGAGAAGTATTTGCATGAGGATACTAATACGCAAGGAGAACTTTGCTTGCTGAGTGAGTATGTTGAGATGATGGATGCAAGGAATTGTTATGTATGTACACAGCTTCCTTCATCAGTGGAAGAAGGAGTTACTTACCGTAGTCTGCCTCTAATGTGGAATAAGTTGTAGTCTGTTACTAACAAGATTTTATAAACAGGAGTACATTCAGTATTTCTACTTCAATTATGATATGGTGTTTTCGTTTGTTCCTATAATTAGGAATTTGAGTAGAGTAGCTAAGGATAATGACATAGTATTAGTTAGAGGTTTCTTTGAACCTACGTTGACATTTGGCACAGCTTACGCACACCGCAATAAATTAACATGCTTGCTTACACCTTTAGAGAAGAGCTTCTTAGATCACACAGATGACAGGAGAAAGGTGTTGAAGGAGAAGTTAGAAAAAGGCTTAGGGAAGAGGACTTACAGGAATGATTATGCTTATAGTGCATTTAAAACACATGGGAAATTAGCTCTAGATGCGCAACACGTAGGGAAACTTTGTGTATATATAGGCCTAAATCACGCGCTGATACTTTGTTTGTGGGAACGAGTGAATGTAAACATGTGTTTTTGTTTTAGTGTAAATGGACATTTATGTTGAATGGACAGGACCCGGCAATTCCTGGGATATATTACATCTGTGGTCCTAATGCTTATTACCGTCTTCCAAGAGGATGGTATGGGACATGTTACTTGGGAATAGTTTTCCCAAAGATTTTTCAAATGGAGGACCTAAAGAAGTTTCAAAAAGTGACTGAATTACAACATATGAGACAGAGGAGGGATTCTCCTTCTGGTATAGTGGGAGATATATTTGGAGCAATGATTCCTTCAGTAGGAGTTGTTCTGAATTCAATAAAGATTCAAAAGTTGTCTACTATTGTGGATAACATGATGACAAATATTTCAGGAGCCATGATCCTAATGAATACAGAAATGGCTGCGGTAAGATATATGACTCTTCAGAAACACCTTGCTTTAGACATTCTTTTAGAGAAGGATGGCGGCGTTTGTAGAATGGTTAATTCTAGGCATGGCTGCTCTTATATTCCTGAAAATAGTAAAGAAATTAGAGACTTGATTACTAATCTGACTAATGAAAGTGCTCATTTGAATGAATTAAAAGAACCAGTTTTTTGGGAAAGTGTTGGCAAAGGGTTTGCTTCGGTGGGAATTGGCTCAGCAACATTTGGAATGGGACTCTATTGAAAATTATGCAGGGGATATTAATTATTATGACACTCTGTTGGACCTGGCCTTTTTGACATGGTCATCCCAAAACTTTTTGCCTCCTTCCTCCTATTTTTTCTGACCTGTTGTTGTTGGCTTTTGAACTCTGCGCACTTTACCACTGCTAACCAGTGCTAAAGTGCATATGCTCTCTGTGTAAATTGTACTGTTGATTGGTTTATCCATGATTGGCTATTTAATTTACTTGTAAGACCCTAGTAGAGTGCACTATATGTGCCTAGGGCCTGTAGATTAAATGCTACTACTGGTTGTGCCACCCACTTAAGTAGCCCCTTATCCTTGTCTCAGGCCTGCCATTGCAATGTCTGTGTGTGCAGTTTCACTGCCACTTCAACTTGGCATTTAAAAGTATTTGGCAAGCCTAAAACTCCCCTTTTTCTACATATAAGTCACCCCTAATGTGTGCCCTAGGTAACCCCTAGAGCAGGGTGCTGTGTGGGTAAAAGGCAGGACATGTACCTGTGTAGTTTATATGTCCTGGTAGTGTAAAACTCTTAAATTCCTTTTTACACTACTGTGAGGCCTGCTCCCTTCATAGGCTATCATTGGTGCTGCCCTCACACATTGTTGAAGTGGTAGCTGCTGATATGAAAGGAGTATGAATGTCATATTTAGTATGGCCAGAATAGTAATACAAAATCCTGCTGACTGGTGAAGTTGAATTTAATATTACTATTTTAGGAATGCCACTTTTAGAAAGTGAGCTTTTCTCTGCACTTAAATCTTTCTGTGCCTTACAATCCACGTCTGGCTAGGTTTAGTTGACAGCTCCTTGTGCATTCACTCAGACACACCCCAAACACAGGGTACTCAGCCTCACTTGCAAACATCTGCATTTTGAATGGGTCTTCCTGGGCTGGGAGGGTGGAGGGCCTGCCCTCACACAAAGGACTGCCACACCCCCTATTGGGACCCTGGCAGACAGGATTGAAATGAAAGGGGACCTGGTGCACTTCTTAGTGACTCTTTGAAGTCACCCCCACTTCAAAGGCACATTTAATATAAAACAGGGCCTCTGCCCTACCACCTCAGACACTTGCTGGAGAAGAAACCTGAACCAGAACCTGCATCCTGCCAATAAGAACTGCCTGGCTGCTCAAAGGACTCACCTGACTGCTTTCTACAAAGGACTTCTGCCTTGCTGTTGGCCTGCTGCCTTGCTGAACTCTTGTCTGGCTGCAAATGTGCTCTCCAAGGGCTTGGATAGAGCTTGCCTCCTGTTCCCTGAAGTCTCAGGACCAAAAAGACTTCTCTTTTTCAACTGGACTCCTTGTGCGCTGAAAAATTCAACGCACAGCTTGCTCCGCGGTGAAAAATTCACTACACGCCAATCTGGAAAGACGCCGCTCGACGCGACGCCTGCGGTGCGACCGGAACTTCGATGCACGGGCTCGCAAGGACAACGCCGCCCGACTTCCAGAGAGGAAATTGACGCGACGTCTGCCGTGAGAAAGAAAATTCCACGCACAGCCCTCCGGAACGACGCGCAGCCGGATAACAAGCTGAGGAATCCACGCACAGACCCTGGGACATCTGGTAATCCTGGGACCCAAAGGAGACGGGCCGCATGCCGGAAAACGACCCTGGGTGAAAAATAACGACGCAAGTCTGTGTGTGAAGGGGCAAAACCGACGCACACACCCTTTTTCCTCCCGTAGAACGACGCAAGTCTCCCCACGTGGAAAATAACGACGCCAGTCCGTGTGTGAAGGGGCGTACCGACGCACACACCATTTTTTCACGCATCTCCTCTTCTGCGGCCCTCTGCGGAGGTTTTCCACTCCAAAGCAGGTACTTTGTGCATGAAAGAGACTTTGTTTACTTTTTAAAGACTTAAGACACTTCATATCACTTTTCAGTGATATCTTTACAAATTCATATTGCATCTTTGATTGTTTTGACCTGCAAATACCGAGATAAATATTATATTTTTTGTAAACACTGTGTGGTGTATTTTTGTGGTGATTATTGGGTTATTGTATGCTTTATTGCACAAACACTTTACAAATTGCCTTCTAAGTTAAGCCTGACTGCTCAGTGCCAAGCTACCAGAGGGTGGGCACAAGATAATTTGGATTGTGTGTGACTTACCCTGACTAGAGTGAGGGTTCTTGCTTGGACAGGGGGTAACCTTACTGCCAACCAAAAACCCCATTTCTAACACACTCTATCCCCAGTAACATTTAAGGGGACGATCCTTGAAGCCAACCAATAAAGAAGCTTGCCTGCTTTGTTGCCCCTTTCATAAACCCGACTTGTGGATGCTAACCAGCACTGGCAGGCCTTGTGAAGGGCAAGCTGACAGGAAAGTCTCTCCATGGCCAGCCGGTGGCGGTATGAATCAGTCATGTTGTTATGGCCATTACATTCTAAGTGGATGATTCTAGACTCATCTGTTGACTTTTGTCTCCCTCTCTTTCAGATAGGACTTTGCCAAACCTCAGAGAGTGGCTTTACGAGCTAGTTTGCCCAGTGAGTTCATGGTACCCTGGTTGAGGTCAGAGAATTTGCCTATTAGGCGATGAAATCCCTAAGTTCACTTTGCTGCAAGTAACATGCATTATGCTGCCACATCAGGCAGGGACTCACCAATCGCGGGACAAAGATAAGGGTCACCAAGGCATGGTCAAAAATGCCTCCACCCATAGACTATGGGAGGTTGGAGGCTGTGAGAAGAATTTAGTCAATTTGAGACAAGGATTTGTGTGCTGCCAAAAAGTGTGGTTTCCCGGCACTCCGGGTATCACACAGGCCCAGGCCCTCGGTCCATTTCTGTAGCCATCTTCCCCTGTCGTGCAATGAGCCCAAACCAAAGGAATCAGACACCAGGACCAGAATGTCTTTAAAGTCACCACCCAAGAAGGTAATCCAGTAGGGAAGTTGGAAAATACCTGTCCGTAGGTCTTCCATAGTACAATCTAACAATGTATGCATTAATAAAATGGCGTACGCAGCATTCAAGGGTACCCTCAACCACTACATATATATATACATCTATATATACGTGTGTGTTTATATACATATATATGTGTGTTATTCTATGCTTAACATGTTCATGGGTCATTGCATAGCTCCTAGATAAGTTGTTATATCAGATACTTATGAATCCCTGCTCTCCTTTTTATATCACACTGATCAAATGTTTTATTATCATAAGCATTTCACTATTCAAATATTGAGGAGAGAAACAAATGTTAGAAAAGTACTCTCATTAATTAACTTCAAATATTACAAATCTTGAAAGTCTGTTTATACAATACTATTTTTCTTCTCATATTTTTATACCCATTATTCTATTCCTTGAACATATATTCCTGTACAATGTATTTATGTATCTATTTATTACTCTAGTCCTACTGTACTAGAAAATAAAATCTATAAATAAAATAAAATTATAAATAAGTAAATCGAATAATAAAAAAAAATGAATGACTAAAATACCAATATAGATTATGTATATATAAATAAAATAGTAAATACAAATAATATAAATGTACTCTCTTGTAAGCTTTACTTTGATCAGAGACATGACATATGGTGATAAGTAGACAATCTATTCTCCATCCCCACTCTGACTCATCCCAAACCCATTCTACTACTTTCATCTCCTAAATAACCCTACCTAAGCTCTTCCCTCCTCTTCCACATCCAGGTCACCCAAACCTCAGTTTACTAACATGATTTTCCAAACAACCCTACTAAATTCTCCCTCATTTATCTCACCTTTGACTCATCCAAAACCCCTATTGCTACTATGATATCCCTAACCCTTCCTATTACTATAAACTCCCAATTAACACTTCTGGATTCTTCACTCCTCTATCCCTCCATTACTCTAGTCAATCCAACTAACAAACTTACATATCCTCTGCTCAAATTAACTCATAATAATACTAAAACTGTACTTCTATTTCCCTTTACTAGTGTGTTCCGAAGTAGCGTACTACTCGCCGAAAAGCGCTTTGACACCTTGTCAGGGGTAGTAAGCGCTGTGTAAATACTATTACAATACAATACAATAGCACCCTAGGGGATATGATTGCAAGTGCTAGACAGCCAAAGGGAATGACTTATGGTGGAGCACCTCTAGCCCCATAAATCCCAAAGTGTAACCAGCATGGCAAATTCTGTCATACCCAATGGGCCAGGAAGGGCCTATCGGTACCCAATAAATAATTATTATGGAGAGGGAGACCCACGGACTGTAGGCGAGTTGCTCCTCAAAGCCTATTGTTCCGTTGCCCACTCCCAGGCTGACTCAGGTGAATCAAAGAAGAGAGTCTTAGACTTGTGGATAGTCTTGAGTCTTGCAGGAAATATTAAAATGTACAGTAGGTTCATAGCCTGAAGTTTTGCTTAGACTTTGTCATAGGATTTCTGGGCTTGCTGGGCTTGGCAGGTATAGTCCAGAAAGTTTATGATACATTGAGCATGGTAAGTGAGATTTCCAGTTTTCTGGGCTTCTTGCAGAACTGCATCCTAGTCCCTGTACTTTAAGATCTTTGCTATAATGGGGCTTGACGGTGCCCCGATAAGGGGCATAGTTGTCTGGGACCTGTGTGCTCTCTCCACCACGAAGCACTTAGACAAGTAGGATAGGGGCATCCAGGAGGTAATGCATTGATCTTGGAAAGTTTCCAGAGTGGAACCCTCTGCACCTTCTAGGAAGCCCACAAAGTGAAGATTGCAGTGTCAGACCTGGTTCTCAGCATCTTCAGCACATTCTTGGGGAGGGGTGTCTGACAATAAAAGAGGTTCAATCCAAGTGGGCGGGACCCCAAACAGTGTGGAGCCTGCCTTGGATATGTGCACTCAGACTTGGGAGGGGGGTGTGTTGGCTGCTTGCGCCACGAGTTCATGGTGGGCAGCATGTGCAGCCGGGGACCATCCCTAGCACACTGGCTCCAGCCTGTGATCCACTGTTGAACCTCCACCAGGGGTATCAGAGTGTTCAGAAATGAAGCCCACGGGGATCAGTCCAGTGTCCAGCCTTGGTGGCAGTAAGTACAGGGGCCAGCTAAAGAGGAGGGAGGAGAGTGGGCCCCAAACAGGCACAGAAAGGGGGGAAGCCCCTGCCTCCCGGGCTGCTATTGTTGCTTACTCAGGGTTGTTGCCCAATTGCCCTGATGATGTGGCCAGAATGGAGTGAGCCAGCAAGAGGGTGGGTGTCGGCTGTCCCACACTGCCCACGTAAAAAGGAGATCTTACCCAGCAAGAGGGCCAGGCAGGCCACAGCCAGTGTGCCAAGAGGGGGTGCAAGCACCTGATCCTCTGCTGCACAAGTCCTCCACCTCCCGTATCACCAGTGAACCAGGTAGGTCCAATCAACTGTGAGCCTCGGCCCTGCTAGTGGCTGCTCAGTGGCTGCTCAGTGGGTCACTATTTTCTCAGGGAGGGCATGGAGGGAAGATGAAGGTCTCAACCTCCACAGTCAGGACTGGCGTTCTGCCCCCCAACTGGCGAGGGTCTTTGGTCCTCAGTCCGCCAACAGCAAGCAGCTGCTAAATCTTGTAGTGCATAGCATCCCACTCATCATCAGAGCCACGTGGCCATCATATATTTCCCTCTGGATATTGCCCGCGCCGCATAAGCAGAAACTGGTGCTTTAGGGATCCACAGTGATCTTGTTGACAGCCACGGTCTACACAAGTGGTGGGGGAACTCTTTGAGCTATGATTGCACTGTCAGCACCCAGGATTACGATAATGTAGGTGCAGCTGATTGGGAGCTTCAACAGAGAGTGACCACCATTTTGGACCTGCTAGGCCATGGACCCTTGTCCCGAAATAATAGAGTCCTGTACAGAATATGCCTCCATGCCAGGTAGTCGCTCCATCCACTGGTCCAGAATGACACTGAGCGTAGCCTACACATCAAGAATCAAGCTCTCCCACCTTCTCCATGGATGGTGTTCTTGTATCATAGTAGCTTTAGAAGGCAGAGAGAATAATAGAGCAGTCTTCTGGGGGTTCAAGAACTCTGTCCTTGTCTTATCTTCAGAAGAAGCGTGGCTATACCAGAGTGAAACACATTTTCTGGTATCCTTGATGTCCATTGGTTTGAAACTCACTGAGGGATTCCTAACGAGAAAGGAAGGGCCTGCTGAGGAAAGGCCCTCTTCAGCCATGGACTTTGCTGGTCTAGTTCCCTCAGTTACAGGAATTTACCTGTTCCCCATCTGTTTGAGCGTCCACAATGATCAAAGACCTTGCACAGAGTACTGTTAGTTTTCCAAGAGAGAACTGAAAATTGCAAATAAGAGTGGATGAGAAGTCCCTCGAGCTACCAGGTATATTCACTGTGAATGTCTGTTGAAAGTGTTTTATTACGAGGTAAAGAGATATCAGAAACAACCATGAGTTATGCACAGTTTCTTATTTCTTGCAGGATTTCGTTTATCATTACAAATGTACATGATTTGTATACTTTTAAAGTAAAACATGACATGTTTACAGAGGAAGAACATTTATTTACTATTTTGTGCTACACTTGCATCACATCTGATTGAGATGAATGCAGATGATTTCGTGTGATTCCATATTGTTTCTGTGACACAGGTGTACTGTATGGTTTGACCAAATGCAAGATACATGCATAGCTTTTTTATTTTTGTCAGTTTATGTTTTGGCCAGCGCCTAAAGTCGTCTTCTGATGAGAAATAATCACTATTGCGTGTTAAAAAAAAAAGAAAAAAAAAATGTGAATTTTGATCTTTCACACTTATTTTCACAGTGTGCTATGGCTGTTCGTTTTAACATTGGTCATCCTGGGCATTTTCCTTGGGCTGACGGCCATCCCTATCTTTCCTGAAATGCTTTCATGTGCATAGTAAGTAATAACTAATGCCCTTTCCTCTGGTTAAATCATTACATTTAGAAAAGTTTCAAAGTTTTTCATTTATTAACGTGATGGTTTCTCCACCCATTTTAGCAGTAGAAAGGCTTCTAAAGGCCGCTCGATTTGGATAAATTACACTAAAATGCAACAGATGTGTTATGATTGATCGTCCTATCTATTTATTCTACTGTAGTCCTTTGCCTTATTTATGCTTTTATTAAATTCATTGAACAGATTGTATCCAAGGACTCAAGACACTGGTACCATAAAAGCAAAGGTCTGTGGAACTACCTGTAATATATGAATGCTAGTGGCACTTTAAAAACAAGAGGGGGGAGGATTCTGAAGGAAGGCAGCTTCTACCCTAAAAGAGTCGACAGTGTTAAACGCCTAATGGCCACAACGGAGAACGATAAGGAACAAACCAGGATAATGGAACATTATTGTTTTGGCAGTTGTCTACAGGAGGTATGGACAGTTTGTTTGATAAGTAGGATTGAACTCATCCTGCCAGCGTTTTATAAGTACGGTCAAGGATTGTGCACTTGAACTGTTAACATAGAGCTAACGTAGACTTCAGGGATTAGATGGAAATATTTTTTCTGCACAGATCAAAAATGCAATGAAAATGCTTCCGCAGCCACTGCAACCAATGATAATGTTTCAAGGTGGGGAGGATGTAGCACAGTGGTCAGAACGACTGCCTCAAGAGCTGGAGATCCGGGCTTGACTCTCGGCATAGGCGCAACGAGCTGTGATTCTGGGCAACCCCTGTGCCCCTGGATAGCGCCTTGAGACTCTCTGGGTTGATAAGCAGTGCTATATGAATCTACATTTCATTTCATTTTAATTTCAAGGCATATGAGTGATTATATACAGATACCTACTCTGCGTAAACCAGCTCAAGCCCACCACTAAAAAAGCAGTTTGGACAGTACTATGAGGTAAAAAAAAAATAAAAACTTTTTACAGTTTTTTTGTTAATAGAGAACGTTCTTGGCTTAGAGCAGTGGTTCCCAACCTGTGGTCCGGGGACCCCTGGGAGTCTGCGAAGCCTGCTCCGGGGATCTGCGACTGCTTAGAAAATTAAATAATATTAACAGATTAAGTCCCCAGCTTTCAGTAATGACTCAGTGGGGGCGGGGAGGTCCCTGGATTCCAATAATGATTCAATGGGGGTCCCTGGGTTCCAGTAATGACAAAGTGGGGGTCCACAGAAGTCAAAAGGTTGAGAACCACTGGGTTAGAGCGTTTTACATGAGCATTAGATTGCATTATAGAAGGTCAGAATCAGTTTTTGTAGCTACGTGGAGATTACCTGATTTTCCCACAAATACACAATGTTCAGCTGATGCCAAAACTCCAACCTGTTCCCCAGTTTCAAGGTCGCCAGCTCTGGCCAGTAGGTCCTATCTCCTCCCCAGAAAGAAACAACATGCAAGATCAGGCACTTGTCAGCTTCAGCGACCTTGCTAATAAGGGAGAGCTTGAGTCTCTTGGAACAACAGACAATCGGGCCATATGTTGGAATACCAAAATCATTTCAGGAACGTGCTTGAGCAATTGTTCACAGGCCATTGAATAACGTACGGCATAATCGCCATCATTTTCAAGCTCATATTTATGTGCAGGCTCCGCCCCTATTTAAAAAGAGAAGGTCGGCAGGAAAAGAAGAATCCAGGACTTAAATGCTCAGACAAAATCATTAAGATGACCTGCACAAAACATATTTTCCACTTTTGAGTATTTGTAGATGTATTCAAATAATAGTAACTTGACAGAAGAAAACGTTAATTCATTGAGGGAATTATCATAAACCAGAATCATAAATGCAGTAACGCAATGTTCCTTTAAGAAATTAAACAAGCACTGCACATCTGGCAATCCATCAATTATTTGGAAATAAGTCCTAAATGCAGAATGGAATGCAAACATCTAGCCCTCTCCAAACAAGAAGAAGAATGGCCTGAAAGCTGTCTAAACAACTGCATGCAGAGCATGAAAGAAATAGTTGTTTCCCAAAAAATCTTTTTATAAGCTTCTGAACAATGAAAGCACATAATTTTCATAGCACATTACGTACAACAAGATTGGAATTTTATTTACACATTGAACCAGTTTGCTATAAATTTAAAAATAAATCCTTATTGTACCTTATTTTTATTGGCTAACAGTACACATAACTTGTTGGACAGAAGAAATGACACATTTTATTAACACAAACACAAGAGAAACAATGAACTGCCCTTGGCATAAATAAAATTGACATGTTAATGGAAGTTCAGCTGAGCAACCTTGCAGTGTTGCAACACAACAGCCTTTCCCAGAGAAGCTAGTGAAACATTATTTTGTAACATGCAAATAGAGACCATGATTGAATTTAAAAGATTATCCGAAAGCAAAATGAAACACGAACGTGCGCAGCTCATGCAAAGCAAACTAAGCATGCACTCTTTTGTAATGCTGACTAGTGCTTCTAATTATGCCACTTAAAGCACACTTAAATTTAGTACTATTATTTTAATACAAAAGTAGCCTCCCACAATCCCATCTTTGATAATTCTTAATTACAGCAGTGGCTGCCTCAGATATCAAGGGTAGGGAGGTTTGGGGGAGGTTAGGAGGTGGCGGAGGGAATAAACTACAGGAAAAAAAAACTTAACGTTTGTCACTATCGTCCACTACTGCCATCTTGTTCATCCTCCTTTCCTGTTCTTGTGTCCCAACGAAGAGGCTCCCTAGCAATTCTGGCACTGCTTACATGCAAAACATAGCATGTAAGCAGTGTCAGGATTGGTCTGAGCGGCATTGACTGCCGCACAGACACAACCCTGGGGCCTATGCACTTTCTCCAGTCAGGCTGTGTACAGCGAAACCTAAGTGCGCATGTGTGTTTGGGCGGCGGTCCTAGGCCATTCATCCACACATGCGCACTTAGTGCACACATGTCCTCATCTCCCCTCCCACCTCCCGAGCCCCACCCCATCCCGCCTCTCCCTGCACTTGAGCTAGCAGCAGAACAATAAAACGATATTCAAATAGCATTTTATTTTTCTGCTGCTGGCTCTTAGCCAGTTGGGCGAGCCTCCTCCGCCATTGCAGATGAGCCGCCCCTGCTTATTTATCACAATCATCCGACTAAACAGGTCAGTCATTGTTGTTGATTTTCTCACATCTTCCTTCTGTGATGATTTTGTGTTATTGTAGGTAGCAGCCATTTGTTCATCAGGAGCAATTTCTTCCTTTTGTTATTTCTCTCACTGTCTACCTCTTGTTGTTACTGAAGTATACTTCTAAAACCCCTAACAAGAACGAAATCACAAAACGTTAACGTTAGCACAACACTCATTATTATAACTATTATGATTGAAATATTAACTTCTATCAGTAAATACTTATCTATCCTTTTAATTAATTAACCTATCTTTTGCCAGATCCCTGTTTCTCCTTTTGGGCAAATCTCATTCCCAAGGTTAGTCAGGTTATCAATATATTTGCTTGTACTTTTCCTATTATCTGGAATGTATGTGCAACACTGAGTTTTCACACCATTAGACACCTCCCTCTTTACGCAAAACCATATCAAAAGCTAATCTATTCTGTTGTTGCAATCTAATTGCAAACAAATCCTCACTCATTTTAATTAAATCTCGTACTGTGTTATCTGCTGAATGCTCCTTGAAAGCAAAAATAGCAAAGTTCAAGAAGTAATCAAAAGAAGTTTTAAAGTAGCCCTGCGGTTATCTCAGTAATCAAACATAGTTTCAAAGTAGTTTAGATCTATCAAATGCAAAAAAGTATAAAAGGAAAAAAAATCAGTCTTTCAAAATTTCAGAGCAACAGTTCACTTATTCAGCAGGAAATCTATAAACTATTGATCATAGTCCATTTATCCTTTCAATCCATGGTGGCTCTTGAGCACCTTCAAACAAAAATCGAAGACCTTCAAAGTCAATGCCTACTTCATCCAATTCAGTCTTCCTCAGATATGTCCAATCATGAGCTACGTACTTCTTGTTTGGCACATTCTTTCTTTTTGCTCTTGTTGTCACACCACTTGTTTGTCACGATATACAGGACTTACCTGAGAAACTCCTGCTGTCCTCTTAAAGCTGTGATGCCTGACACCATATTGATGGGGATGAGAAAGTTAAAACAGAAAAGGGACACAGAAACAGAATGAAAGAAGAAGAAAAAAACAGTAAAGAAAGACTCCAGTTTCTTCCCCTCCAAGACAAGACGCCAGAAGAGGAAGAAACGGGGGGGGGGATAAATAAAAAAACAGTAACCCATGAATGCAGCAAGGAGGAGGATAGGAAGTTGAAGACCCTGAGCCTGCTGTTGTGGAGAAGAAGACTGGAGTAGAAAGGGATGACTGAACCAGAGGAATGAGAGGGACCCGGTCCCAAACCTCGAACAAACAAGTTAACAGCAGGACAAGAAGCGCACTGCTGCAGGGGATCTTAGTCGGCCTATGGATAGGAGATGCTACCAGCCATGTTTCTGGAGGGGAGTGGCTGTCACAGGAGGGTGCCTGCTTGCAAAACTGGATGCCCAAGTCGGGTGGGAGAAAATGCTACAGCCTGATATAACAATTGAGCAACAAACAAGTTAAAGGAATACAAAGTTGCCGAAAGGGAAACATTTTAGTTTCTTGTGGGGATATTCAAGTGCTTTCTCTTCAGTGTCTTATAAAGTGGATTAAGCATTCTTATGTCTTTTCTTATACCAGCAACGCCTTGCAGTGGGCACAGAGAAAGGTTATTTTTAAATTTTTCATGCTTTCCATGTTTACCAGACAGGCTCTTCTTGTTTGGCACAGGGTATGATGCTTTTCATAAAAGGTTTGACACCTGTTTCCTCTCAATGTCACAATGGGACCTTAGCCTTCTCTAAACAGTCCTTATTTGTTCACCCCTTCAGCTTGTTTACTGCTGCTCCTTAAGGCTCTTGAAGCTGAAAATAGTCTTCCCTATCACCAATACATTGGAACAATTTTTATTGATTTTCAAAGATTATAACACACAGTGAAACAACACCATATTTATACATTGTAAGCACAAAAACCAACTGACAGAAATCTGTATCATACATCCAGCTCATGGTACTCCCACCCCCTCCCCCCAAACCTTGTAAAGTTTCTGAGGGCATCTTCTTGCTTCATAAATTCGGCATTCTTGGCAGGCACACCAATCTACACTCCTCCGCCATTCCACCAGTGAGCAGTGTGTCAGAGATTTCCATTGGTGGGCAATGTCTTGTTTGGCCAACAGTGTGGTTACCCCAGCAAAGGGCAGCCTCTGCCCCCCCAACCTCCTCCAGTAGGCTTAACAGTGCAACTCCAGGAGTGAGTTGAATTTGGCATTCCAGAACCATGGAAACTCCCTTCTTGTCCCCTCCCAGAAGGGGACTAGGGGCGTACAAGCCCAGACCAGGTTAAAAAAAATAAAATCAGCGTGCAGTAAGGAACACAGCACACATCAAGCCTGAGGAGCTCTCGCAGCTCGATGCAGTCGCAGGGTGGCCATGTAAATGAAGTGAGGGAATTGGTTTAGACCATGCAAAGGCGAGCAGGGATGGCCAGTTCCCTGAGAGCCATTCGGGCCTCCAGCCAGTCATCATCATCAAGTTCTCCCAGCTACACCTCCGGCGCAAGTTCGGAAAGCGGTCTGGAGCATTGAGGATTAGAGAGTCATAATGATGTATGCTGGGAACAAATATCCAAAACACGAGGTCGGTGTAATTAAAAGTTTATTTGCTTGTCCATACGAAATGTCCCAAGAGAATCACCCCAGAGCAACACTGAATAGGCCGTCGCTGTCCCAGCTCACCCACTGCGTCCGGCCGTCACTCCCCAGCTCTCCAACTGCCTTTTTTCCAATTTTCGGCATTCCTTGTGCACATAATGCGACGAGGAACACCCAACACCGAAGAACGGCTCGTGCGAGCGCCTCCGCTGCGCGTGCAATCAAGTTAGAAAAGCACGCACAGCGGAAAATGCTATTAAAGCTTCTACATTTAGTTTTCCCTTTTTACAACAAAATAATTAGAGGTCTACCCCTTTACAAAATTAACAATGTACCTCACCCCTTTTACAAAACAATAAAATACTGGTAACACTGGTGAAAGAACAGACCTCAGGTAACAATACATACTGTGTTTTACATTTCTCGATGCATAATGAAACTTGAGCAACACACAAAAAAACACAAAATAAAAACTCCCACTTAACGGTACCTCAAAGGTAAATTGTGCACTCTACCACTTTTTCTGACCGGCAAAAGTTCAGAGCATGTGTTCACCACCTTAGAACTCAATGGCTTAACCCCACCAGATTTTTGTACACTCAAGAATTTCTTCGCTTTTGAATACTGTCCAAGCGGGTCGTTAGGTGGCAACAATACATCCTTTGGTAAAACCTTTACCACTTTTCCCACATTCCACCAGTTACGTCCACCAACACGAACAGCATTACCACACACTTTATCAACCTTCAATGGTTTGGAAAACTTAGTCACCTTTCTTGACAAAACCAGGCAATTTGACCCGCACCCAATCACCAACAGTGGATTGCAAGTCCTTCACACTCCTTTTCTTGTCATAATATGTTTTTGGTTTTTCTTGAGCTTTTCTCATACTCGAATGAACCTTGCAGTCAATGTGTTCCTTACTCGTAAAATCTTTGAAAAATTTGGACAACCAAGCTGGTCTAAATAGAGTGGCAGGCTTCCTCCCTCTAAGTTCCTCAAACGGAGATACACCTGTGATTGTATGGGGCGTTGTTCTGTAGAACCAGAGCATACTCTTTACAGCCGCGTCAACCACACACCCATTAGCTAACGCCCACTGGACACATTCACCAACCACTCTATTAAAGCATTCAACCAAACGTTGTTTGCGGTTGGTAGAGAGAACTCTTCAAATGTTTGATAGCACAATCATTCAGAAAATGTTCAACTTCACTTGATACAAATTGGACACCATTATCAGAAACAAGTTCCTTGGGAAACCCTTCCTCCAAAAATACATCTTTTAGAAACGACACAACTGACGTGGAATCAGCATGTTGCACAAACTTCACATGAGGCCACTTGGAAAAGTAATCAATTGCAACATAAGCATATCGTAATATAGGTGGAAGAGAATTGAACGGTCCTAACAAATCGATACCAATCTTTTCCCACAGACCTGACGGACATTCTATAGGCCTGAGCGGAGGCGTTGACGTTTTGAGGGTCTTACCACTAGTGGAACAAATGTGACAGCTTTTGACTAATGTTTCAATGTCTCTGTCCATTTGCGGCCACCAATAGTATTCTCTCACCCTTTTTTTTTTTTTTTTGTAAGAGTAGCACCAAAATGTCCTTCATGTGCTTTTTCCAGAATAATGGATCTTATAACTTCAGGAGGCACAATTTTATAATTTCTCAACAGTACACCATCTTTAATTGACAGTTTATCAGACACCTTGAAAAAAGGCTGAGCATTCAGATTCAAACTTTTTTCTTGTGGCCACCCTTCCTCAACATACGTCAAAACTTTAGAGAGTACAGAATCATTTGTTGATGCTTCTTTCCAAAGCACTTCGGAAAATGACCCAGTGCGTTCCAATTTGATGGCAGCAATGAAACAGTTTTCATCCTGAATGTCCACTTCCTCTCCAACGTCTTCAGTAATAGGATACCCAGAGAGACAATCTGCTCTCTCATTCTTTCCCCCAGAAATGTGTACAACAGAAAAATCAAATTGTAACAACCTGGCCGCAAATCTTGCAATTCTTGGTGTGCTACTTTTAACATTAGTAACATTTAAAATAGAAAGTAATGGCTTATGGTCTGTTTGGAGAAAAAAATGTCTTCCCCAGAGATAAGATTTAAATGTCTCTATACCCCACCAACATGCCAATAATTATTTTTCAATTACAGAATAATGTATTTCATTAGGTCTGAGCACTCTTGACGCAGACCCAATGGTATGCTCCTGTCCCACACTGATCTGAGTCAAAACAGTTCCAACACCGAACTTGCTAGCATCCACAGTCAAACAACACTTCAAATTATGATCATAAGATTGTAATACACAAACACTACCCAACCTTTGCTTAATAGTGTCAAACGCTTCTGCACACTCAGGATCCCACACAAACTCTGTTTTTGTTTTCAGCAGATTAGAAATGGGCCTGACTAGAGTTGCAAAATTTTCAATAAACCTGGAATAGAACTCGCAAAGTCCCAAAAATGATTTGACGCCAACTTTGTCCTGAGGTGCTTTTACAATCGCTTCTACAAGACCTGGTCTGGGATAAACACCTTCTGCCCTCATGACGTGCCCCAGATACTCTACAGACGTTTGGAGGAACTGACATTTTTCTCTTTTCAATACAGCCCCAGCACTATTAAACCTACTCAAGACCTGCTTCAAAATCACATCATGTTCATGTCGATCACCTGCATGGATCAACACATCATCCTGAAAAACACACACTTTATTTATGCCTTTAAGCAGTATAGACATTATTCTCTGAAACACTGACCCCGCTGATGCCAGTCTGAACAGTATATGACAATATTGGTTCGTCCCCCATGGGAAAACAAAAGCAGTGAAGTGCCGAGAATCAGGTGTCAATTCTACTTGGTGATAAGCAGCGGCCAAAAATCAAGTTTTGTAAAGAGTTTCGCTCCATTAATGCAAGAGAGCATCTCACCAATCTTTGGCAGTGGGTGGGAGTCCACCCAAATCTCTCTGTTAAGTGCCCTCAAGTCGACACATACTCTCAGTTCCCCATTTTTTTCTATCCCACCACCAAAGGTGATAACCATAACGAAGAATCAACAGGTTCAATGATTCCCTTCATTCGTAAACTCTCCAATTCTTTCTCCAACTCATCTCTGACACTAAATGGTACACCTCTCAATTTATGTTTTATAGTAACGGCATTGTCTTTGACCTTTATTTTATGTGTAAAGCCTCTTATCTTACCTAGTTCACCCGAAAAAACCCTAGGAAACTCATTAAGCAAATTTTCTATATCTGAGGAATCTCTTATAACTGTCACCTGATCACCTGTACCTAGACGCAAGACCATTCCAAACAACCCTTGATGAAACCACCCTGAATTTTCAATCCTTTTACAGCAACATAGACCTTCCCAAAAATGCGTCTTCCCTTGAACACCAAAATGTCTTCAAAGAAACCAACTAAATCAATCCTCCTTCCCTCATACGAAATCGGTGACCTGTCTGGTGGGTTAAATTTTCGTGTGCCCCAATTTTGTTCAAATAACTCTTGAGTAATCATAGTGATTCTGGCGCCCGAATCAGCCAACAACTTTAAATGTTTGTCACCTACTTGAACTAAAATGTACAGATCAATACAGTGATCGGTATTATCTGTTCTTATGTCATGGTCACCCACAGCCAGAATCATTTCTTGCATTTCACTTATCAACTCAACCATTCTGTCATCACTATCATCAACGACAGCATTAACCTTAGTATTACCACTTTTGTTACTTTAACACACTTTTGCAAAATGACCAGTTTTGCCACATAATCTGCATTGAACATTCTTTGCTGGACAGATCTTCCCTCCTTTTATATGTGATGGATAACCCACCTAAAACATATGTTAGTCTGCTTGAAAAAACTATTGTGTTTGGCCACCTCTCCTTTGTTGTACAAAGGAACGTTCATCGTGCGTCTGTTGTCAGGTCTCTGAACTACGTTCACTTGTTCCACTTGTGCATGTTCCAGTTCTTTAGGTGATTTAATTGCAGTTTCAATGCTTTTGGCAATTCTGATAGAATCCGACAAAGATGGATCTCCCAAGGACAACAACTTTTGCTTGATAGACTTATCTGAACAGTGACATATGAATTGGTCACATATTAACTGATCAGGAAATGTGTCAAAATGACAATCTGAAGCAAGTTTCCTCAACGCAGATATGTAGGTATTGACATCTTCTCCACTTTTCTGTTCCCTCCTAAAAAACGTATGTCTTGCTATAACCAAATTTGGTGGAGCATCAAACCTGGTGGCCAGTTTCTTAAGGGCTTCTTCAATTTCGTCGAGTTCTTTGCCGTCTTCCAGCTGAATATCTGGTAAATGTTTAAACACAGATCTTCCCTCGAATCCTAAGGAATGCAGCAACAACATTTTTTTCCTTTCAGGTCTGAACCTTGATGCTCCAAAAGCAACCAAATACATTTCAAAAGCATCATACCATTGCTTCCATGGTATAGCTGGCTCCCCAGGTGTTTCCAAAAATGGTGGCGGAGGGTTAACAGATTGCATGACTGGTAAATGGAGAAAGAATGTCACTTGGAACAATATAAAAACATGGACTTAAACGTCTTTACCAATTCACCAACTTCACAATAAGTTTGAGCCTGAAAAAAGCCCTAGAATCCTTGGTAGGGATTACCATTTAAAGATGGCCGCCACATTTCCTTAGGAATAAGGACTTCCTGTAAATACACCTTTTGACTAGAGGGTCATGGGAGGAAAATCAGGCAGTTATGAGAAACCCTCACCCTGATTAAAGCTGTCCAGAGGGTACTCAAGGAATGGAGATGAAGAGAAATGCAAGCACATGTGGGCCTCGATGAAAAAGCCTGGGGTGAGTCAGTTCCACAGCTCATCACCACTTGATGTATGCTGGGAACAAATATCCAAAACGCGAGGTTGGTGTAATTAAAAGTTTATTTGCTTGTCCATGCGAGATGTCCCAAGAGAATCACCCCAGAGCTACGCTGAATAGGCCGTTGCTGTCCCAGCTCACCCACTGCGTCCGGCCGTCGCTCCCAATCTCACCAACTGCCTTTTTTCCAATGTATGGTGTTCCTCGCGCACACAACGCGACGACACCCAACACCGAAGAACGGCCTCGTTCGAGCGTCTCCGCTGCGCGTGCAATCAAGGTAGAAAAGCACGCACAGCGGAAACCGCTATTGAAGCTACTACACATAAACTGTAAACTTCACACTTGTATAGCGCACTACTCACCCGTTAGGGTCTCAAGGCGCTGTACGCATACCGCTATGGAACCCCTCCTGGCTTTTCCCTGTGAGGTGCCCACTCCTGGGCACCCCCAGGGTAAAGCCAGGCATCCAAGCGCTGTTGGGGCCATTGTGGAGATGAAGCAAGCTATTGCCCAGAGTTACAGAGTGGGACCCATTAATTAGATTAGGCACCGAGGCGAGAATTATCTGGTACAAGGGAATTGAGCCCAAGAGCTCCAGAGGTGGGACTTGAACCCTAATCTTGGGCCAGATCTCTGCTTCTGGGTCTGCCGCTCTAACCATTGTGCCACACTTCTCTATAAGTCCTAGAGATTGTACTGTTGCCCAGTTTCCCCATAATGATCTTGTCCTCAACGGTGTTAAATTCTAGAATGTGTGTAGCTATGGGTATCTGATCTGACGGAGCATGGTGTAACTGCAGATAACGATAAAACTGTGTATGGGAAAGCTGATATTGTTCCTGCATTTCTCAGTGTTACATCAAGGCATCCCCATGCCAGACGTCTTCCAGATCGGTAATTCCTATTTTGTCCCATTGTGCCAAGCCTCGGACGCCTGCCATGTGAGTCAACCACGTACCCTGCCAAAGCGTAGTCATTCCTGTGAGCTTGCTGTATCATTTGATGAAATATACCACTGCAGTCCAAAACAGTAGGATCACTCGAGTACAGTCAGGGAGTGAGTCATAGAGCACGCCCAGGACACCTCCGAGGCCTTGTATATTCAATTCTGCTTGATAGATAGGGTTATCCAAGCCGCCCTATCTGTAAAACCACTTTACACTATCTTCTTTCTAGACAAGTGGGTTTTGAAAACCCAGGCTGCTTTCCTCCCTACGGTTGTGATTCACTTCCTTGTTGGTCAATGGATCACATTGCCAGCATTCTTCACTTCGCCTCATGTCTCGAAAAACGGAGTGAGGGCTCTATCACCTTTATTCAAGGATGGTGTTGATCTTTTACATCAACTGGACAAAAGATCAGTCTTTTGTTGGCTTCTCAGATGCAATGAAGGGCAGTACAGAAGAGGCCCCTTTGAAAGTGGATAGTTCCTTGGATCAAGATAGTTCCTTCTATCAAGTGACAGAGAAGCCCGCCATGGGATGCTACTATGGCACTGATGCCAGTGGATCCTGTTCTTGATGTCTGCCTTGCTTCAATATGGCAAATATGGTCACAATGTGTTAGAGAGCAAACATTATTAATAAAATATGAGTAACCAAAACATTATAATTAATGTGTATTACTCAGAGAAACTTGTAGTAGAAATGTAAAACATGCATTTTTAAAATGTGACTGACATGGTGTCTGCCACCTAGATTTCTATGTGAAATAATAAATGAATATCAAAATATATTTGATGAATCATCATAACTACATGTACGGACAGAAGATGAGTAATATTAATGAGCAAAACTAATGATGTGAAATTATTATTAAAGTTGTTTTATTTCTTCATGTATTAGCATTAGCAAAAATGCCTATGTTTTAGTATTTTTCCAGAAGCACAGTGTTGAAATGTTATGATGGCTTTACTGAAATGTTTTTGCAAACATTGTTTAATAGAAATCTCACTGAAAGCTTGCAGTGAAAATCTACTGATTTTTCTATGTTCTTTTCATTCTGCATTTCCTTGTGATAACTATTGCAAGTTTTAACAAGTGCCCTTTTTTCTGGTAGAAAGTAATGTTAGCTAAATGTCATTTTCTGTACTGTTTTCTGCAACGTTATTACTCTGCGGAAACTGCAGACCGAAGAGGAGTGTTAAAATGAGCCTATCTTGAAGAAGGAATTAAGAAAAATACAAAATGAAGAAAGGATGTAATTCAGTTGGTTGCTCACTATCACACTTCATAGTCTTGTCCAATTGAAGCTTAGCTAGTGATTTTTGGGAATTTAATTAGGCAAAGTTTTAGGTGATGTAAGTTCAGTTCTGTTCAGCTCTTTCCAGTTTCAGTTCTGTGTAGCTACTTATGATTTTAACAGTTCAAATACATCAGGCCCAGTAGTATTGAACCGTTGCCCCTTTCCATGTTCCTGATGTCAACTGTGGAAGATCTGCTCTTCTTGTGCTCTGCTGATGAAGACACTGCTAGTTGTTGTTTCCTTTAGGAGAGGTATAACCAATGTGCATTTGTTCTTTCCTTTTCAGGTTTTCCCTTGGAAATCCAAACACATATTTTTGTTAGCGCCATAGTTAGATGCTTTTCCAAAATAATTTTGGTCTTTTTTTAAATTTTTGCATGTGCAAAGCCCCAAACATGCTTTTCAAATTACAGTTTGGCAGCTAGGATGTCTGACCCAATATTTGATTTGAATGTTTATTAGTTGATTATGATTGAGTCAACTGCACAACTAATGTAATCAGTTATTTCTCAAATAAGTCTGTTGTTATTCTGTCTAATTATTTTGGAGTGTTTAATTGTGATTGCACTTATTAGACTAAGATTCTTCAGATGCTTTGGACAACCTGTATTGTTTCTGTATTGCAATCATTTGGTTTTGTGCATCATTTACAAGACTTTAGCATTGTTAATATGAGGGCAATAAATGTTTAAACTTTACAGAATTGGTGCGATGATTCATGACCACATAGGTCATGGTGTATATAAATAATGACTCCTGATTGCATATTGTTGATGGCTATTAGTTCTCAGTGTTTTATTTGATGATCTTATTACTCCTGTCTGAGCCAAAAGGTTTGAGTCAACCTCTGAGGGTAGTAGATGTCACTGCCCTATTACGTGTCACCTTAGCCTAATATTAAAAGGTCACACGACCCACAAATGCATCACCACCCGGTGTGACAAGAAGGTCACTTTCTCTTGCTTTGTCCAGCTGGTCTTTAAGTCCAATCCAGACCCTCCAACTTTGAGAGTTACTGTTTTGTTATCTGTTCTGATGGTAGAAGCCTGTGGTTAAAGGTATCCATCAGAAGAACAATTCTGATAGAGATTTCTAACCACATATTCTTCACCTTTTGAATATGCATGAGACTGCATGTGTGAACTTTTGAGGTCAGCACTGACGCCGTTCTGTTCTAGAATTGATGTGCAAGGCTTATATATCCACCACTCTTACAAGATGACGTCAGTTCCTTTTTTCCGCAACACCAGATGCTCGTATATTTGAGACTGTTTTTCATCCAAATTCTTACAGTGTGCATGGGAAATGTCAGCTCCCAAAACTGCAGTTTTTAAACCCTGTAATTATGGTCACAAACAAGTGTTTGTGATAGTTACTTATCAAGTTTGCCTGTTGTGTGTAGGGTCGGGCCACAACTTAATGTTCATATGAAACCGCTAGGCACGACTATGTGGGGCAAGCGCCAGAAAAGTCCTCAACGAAACAGGTCCAAGTCAAAGGGTCTGTCCCAACCCCGTTCCCAGTTCAGAAGTCGCAGGAGTCGTTCCCAAAGTTGGTCATCGTCACACTCCAGGTCTTCGGGTAAATCAAAGAAAAAACACAAACAAATCTAAGCTGGACTAGGTCCCTTCCACCACTTACATATTTCTGAGAAGGCACAAGGGTTCATCATGCCTCTCGATCTAGCTCTTAAAGTCAGTCGATGTTGGAACCCATTGCTGCACAAACTGCATTTCTGGGGCCATCTGTGACATTGGGACAAATCAACGAGTTACGCAGACTCATGCTCCGATTCATCAGACCCTTGCTGACTCTGTCTGGTGTGTGCCTTTGGCCCGAGGAGCCAAGAGGCCTCCTATCTGGCATACTGTCAATGGGTTCTCCTTCAGCACCAGCTAGACACACTGAATCCCCCACTGGGCCTTCTCCAGCTCCTACTCTGACTCCAGTGCCATGCTTTATGCCAGTTCCTGGAGCTTTGACACCGCCGCCGACTCCATCGATTCTGGAGGACAGGGTTCCAATTGTGGTTTCTGAGTCAGCAGCTCTAGAACCTCGACTGGTTCCGCCCTTCGCTCCTATGGAGGCATCACTTCCCCCACTTGACTTGCCACCTCCACAAAGAAGTACACATATGTTGCATTTCTTAATTGGCATGGACTCAAACAATGGTTAAGATGTAGGTGATGAAATCGGGCAACCATACCACAAGGAGAATTAGTATTATGACTTTCAACAGGCTAGTGACCTTAATACTTACTTTGAGTCAGGCCTTCTCTCACCTCCTCGTCCTGCCGCTGAGGAGGGCTCTTCTTATGCCATGGTCATGCATAGTGGTGTGAACCAATGTATTAACAGAAGTTCTCCAGCTGAGGCAAACATCTACGGAACCCTTCTTTCCTTTTAGTGAGGCATTTACATATAAGCTTTTGGGGTCTTGGGCCAAACCTTGCTTTGGCCTGACGATCAGTTGGCAAATGGCAAGACCCCAGCCTTGCTCTAGGGAGCCCTGTGTTTTTGTTACAGCACCCCTCCCCTTAAAAGCTTAGTGGTGCAGGCATCAATAAGTCAGACAAACCCAAATTCCTTTCTGATTACTCACAGGAATAGGGACTAAACATTTGTGGAGGCAAGAGGGTATTCTCTTCACCAGCTTAGACCTTAAATCTATGAATGCTAGCTGCCTCCTGGGACCTTATTTTCACATTGTTTTTAGGATTCAGTGATTCAGGTCCTCCCAGGTGCCCCAGAAGACCTCCCACCTGTCCGAGCCGTACTGGATGGTTGACATGCAGCCAAGTTCACAATTCATTGTTTCTTGGACACCACTGATTCGATCGGACAAGCCTTTAGCTCGAGTGCTGCTATTCGCTACCACACCTGGCTATGGTCAGTCAGTTTTTCAGGTGTCAAATCATCCCTTATGGACAGGCCTTTTGAAAGAATTTGCCTGTTGTTGGGAAAAGGCAGACTGCTCTAGAGCAGTTCAAGTGGAGCAGGACCACTGCATCTTTCCTGGGCGTATATTCCCTGCATCACCAGGCGTATTAGCCCTACCGTTCCTTTCACTGCTTCAGCAGATTTACCTTATACCCAGCAGTGGCTCCTCCACAATGGCAAAGGAGCGTCCCCTCACTGGCTCAGAGCTAGCAGCTGAAAAATACAACAGTATGATATTATAGTTTTATTTTTCAGCTGCTGGCCGAGCCAGTGTGCACAGGGAGGGGTGGGCTGGGCAATGGGAGTAGGGAGAAGGAGTGGAGTGGAGTGGAGTCACTGGAGTGCACTTAAAAGTGTGCATGTCAGTTTGACTGACTGTCTTGGGCTGGCCAAACAGACATGCACACTTAGGTTTCTCCAACCCAGCTCTGATGCACAGCTGGGTTGGAGGACCAGCACAGACTCCCATGCACTGTCTGAGCTGTAGAGCAAGCAAATCAGACCAGCCCTGGCGTGGCTCTCATGCTAGGTATATCATGAGAGCAGCCCAGTATTGTGTGGGAAGCCTTTGCTGGTGTCCCAGGGATAGCTGGGACAATATCAGGAGCAGGAGAGAAGAGGAGCAAGGCGGCCGGCAGCGTCGGTACGTTTTTTAAAATTATTATTTCCCTAATCACCCCTCCTTGCCCCCCCATCTTCCACCTCCACTTGAGAGTTGCTGCAACCACCACTGGCCATACAGTCAGCCAATTTCGTCTCAGCAAGGTGTCTAGCAGTTTTGCGGCTTAGGACGTGGTGCCACTGCCCCTGCAGTCAGGGAAAGCTGGCCACTCAACCTACTGGTCCCCCTGTAGCCGCATCTGCCAAACCCCTTTTGTGTGCCTTAATAGAGTACAGCCACCTGGTTGGAGGCAGAATTTGATGATTCTTTCCAGGTTGACAGACCATCACATCAGACAAGTTGGTCCTGCAGATAGTCCAGAAGGGATACACATTGCTTTTTATGGTCTCTCCGCCTCACCTTCTACAAACCGCAGGGCAACTGACAGAGGGCCATCAGTCCATCTTAAAGTGGCAAGGTGCAGGCCCTTTTGGTCAAAGGGGCTCTCAAAAGGGTGTCTGTGCCAGTAGTAAGTCATGGTTGTTATTCCAGATCCTTTATGGTGCCAAAGAAGGATGGAGGTCCTTGTCGTATTTTAGACTTATGCCCTCTCAATGCCTTTCTCTGGCAGGAACATTTTTAAATGTTCTCATTGGCTCAGGTCTTGTCTGTCTGACCCTGGACACTGGATGGTAGACTTGGACCTGCATGGTACCTTTTTTCATATATATGTCCTGCAGGGCCTTCGGCGCTACCTGTGGTTTATGCTTGGACAGTAGCATTTTCATTTCTCTGTGCTCCCCTTTGGTCTCACCAGTGCCTCTTGGGTGTTCATGAAAGTGATGGTCGTTGCACACCTTGTTAAGTCAAGGGTCTCTCTTTTCCCCTTCCTTGACAACTGGCTTTTGAAAGCAGGCTTGCTCCAGGTAGTCGTCCCCTATCTCCATACTACGGTGGACCTCCATTCATTTCTAGGGTTCACTATCAGTGTGCCAAAGTCACACCCCAGTCCTTCTCAGACTCTCCTCTTAATTAAAGCAATTCTGGACATGTTTCAGTTTTTTGTATTTCCCCCAGAAAGGAAAGTCTAGGACAATCAGGCAATGGTCCTAATGTTTCAGGCTCTGTCCTGGATCTCAGTGAGGTTGACTTTGAGGCTGCTTGGACTGATGGCCTCCTGCATCCTCCTGGTCAAGCACTCTAGGTGGCATATGTGGGCTCTGCAGTAGGATCTGAGGTCTCAGTGGGCCCAACATCAAGGGTACCTTTCTAACCACTTCCAGATCTTAGAAGAGGCTGTGAAAGATCTGCATTGGAAGTTGCATGGCAGACCTTCTCCCTACCTGTTACAAAATAGGGTTTATGGATAATGGGGGTAAATCCCTACTCAAACAGCAAGTACAATTCTCTGTTAGGATGAAGTCACAAGCAAAGGCTAAAGTAACCTGTGCTCAACTCTCTGGTAGTTTGGCACAGAGCAGTGAGACTTAACCTGTAGGCGATGTGTGAAGTATTTATGCAGCATTGGAAACAGTAATAAAGTTAAACACAACACAGAAATATCCAACACAATTTTAGAACAGTAGAGGAATGAATTTTTGATAAATGACATAAGACCAAAATGACAAAAATGCAATCAGTGGAGCAAGGGATTTGCAATTTTAAAGATTTAAATTGCAAATCCCTTGTTCCACTGATTGTATTTTTAACTATGGTCACCTGGTTGGCCCATACCAGGACAAAGTAATAAGTTCAGGCTGACTGCGATGGAGCTCAGGCCTGTTACAGGGACCCAGTTAGGTCCACTGAACAAAAGTATAGAAATTCTGGTTGTGGAGCGTTATGAGATCTCAGGTCGATGAAGTGACATGCAGCCGAGATGATGCAAGATCCTGGTGTGGAGATGTGTCACGGAGCATTGGTCCTGGGAAACTGTGAGGATGACATTTGCAAGTGGCTTTCGAAGCAGAGTCCTGTGTCCAAGATGTGTCACACACCGGCAGGTTTTGAAGAAGTTGCGGGGGATAGCCAAGCTGAGTCCCTGCATTGTCGAGGATGCTTTTGGCAAGGGGCTTGCGATGTCTTTGGATGTGTCATGATGTGGCGGTTCCGAGGAGGCTGGGGGCTGCGATGCAAAGTCCCGCATTAAGGATGCGTCACACAGCAGTTCTGATGTGGGGTTTTAGAAGGTGATGTGTTGTGCTGAGGTTCAGATGTGGAGTTCTGAGAGGCGATGCGTTGTGCTGCCTCCGTTCCCATGGGACCACAGCTGGGCTGGCAGAGCACCTTCACACCCACTTCCAAAAGCCCAGGGATGGCACCACTTTGGAGAGTGGGGCTCACAGTTGGCAGAGTCCAAGTGCTCGATTTGTGGCTGTTGGAGCTTGTTCTATCCTTGAGGCCCGAGCAGGAGGGCAGACAACTAGGCCTTGGTGTCACTCTGGTTATCCTGGGTTCAAGATGCAAGTCCAGTTTTTCTCACTCAGGCAGGAGGGCTGCACAGCAGGGTAGCACAGTGGCAGTCCTTCTTGCAACACAGCAGTCCTTCTTCTGAGTTTGCCACAGGTTCAGATGTGTACTGAAGAGTAGAGTCTGAGAGTTAAATATTTATAGCTGGTTCCCGCTTTTAAGTAGGAAAAGGTTCTGGAGGTTTCCACTACCCAGAGGTGTTTGGAATTGCTTACCTCTCTGCCTGGCCTCAGATTGTCTGGGTTCACAATAGACTAGCTTCAAACGCTTTGTGAGTGTGCTCAGGCGGAGCCTTTGTGATGTGTGAGTTCGGTAGGTGACGGCTATTCCTTCTGATCAAGTCATAGATGGCCCATCCTGCCAGCACATACATGGCCACTTGTATCACTTTTTAGGAGCAATACACAAAGACCACCTACCAGGTACACTTAGTCATGTGACCCAGGTTTAAATTGTTCAGATAAAAAAATGCAACTTTTTAAAACCGTCATTTTCAGAACTGTGACTTAAAATCCAACCTGCTAATAAAGAAGGCTTTTGATTACAAATCTTTGGCCACCAAACTCGACCTGTTCTTAATGTGGCCGTGGTATATGTGCCTCTGGTCTTCTGCTGGAGCTCCGGGTGACTAGAATTGCATTGAAAGTATTCCTTCCCTCTATCAAGGGGAAAGTGGTGCAGGTGTTCACAGACAATACTACCACCATCTGGTACTGCAATAAACCGGGCGATGTGGAGTCCTGGACCCTTTTTCAAGAGGCTCTGTGCCTCTGGACGTGGCTGGCACATCAGGGCATGTCTCTGGTGGTCCAGCATCTGGTGGGCTCTCTGAACGCCAGAGCAGACAAACTCAGCCGACGATGCATAGTCGATCACGAATGGCGATCCGGAGGTGGAGCAAGGCCTCTTTCAGCAGTGGGGAGAGCCTTGTTTAGATCTGTTCACCTCTGCAGAGAACGCGCATTGTCTGCAGTTTTACGCTTTGGAGTTTCCAAGGCGGTTCTCGATGGGCGATGCTTTTCATCTCAAGTGGAGCTCAGGCCTCCTGTTCGCGTTTCCGACAATACATCTTCTTCCCAGAGTTCTAAAGAAGATCAAGAATGACCGGGTCCAAGTCATTCTTCTGGCTCCGGATTGGGCATGAAGAGTATGGTATAAAGAGCTACTGAGCATGGCCACGGATCCTCCAATCAGACTGCCTCTTCGGGAGGATCTTCTGTCTCAGCAGCAGGGGGCAGTTCTTCACCCGAACCTGTCCAATCTCTGCCTTCTTGCGTGGAGATTGATCAGCAGCAGTTGACGGCTTTTGACCTTCCGCCCGAAGTCTGCGATGTTATCTTGACAACCAGGCCTCCCCCCACCAAAATGGTATACACCTGTCTATGGCATGTATTTGTGGCATGGCGCAAATGTGGAGTTGGTCCTCTCTCTGCTTCTCTTTCTGAGGTTCTTTTGTTCATTCTTTCATTAGGCAGGGTTCTGTTTTGGGAACTCTTAAAGGCGAATTATCTACTATCTCTGCCTTTCTTAGATTGCCAGATCAACCTTCTCTTTTCAAGTCACCTGTTGTGGGGTGATTCCTCAAAGGTCGTACCCATTTGTACCCTCCCACTCCATTTATTATGCCTCAGTGAGACCTCAATCTTGTCCTCATTTACTTGATGTGTGCTCCATTTGAGCCATTGCACAATTGTCCTTTGTGGCTCCTTACCCTCAAGACTGTCTTTCTGGTGGCTATCACCTCTGCTCGCAGAGTGAGTGAGCTCCAGGCCCTTTCCTCGAAGCCTCCATTTTTGTCTGTACAGTCTGACAAAGTAGTGCTATGCATGAAGTCCTCCTTCCTTCCCAAGGTTGTCACATGGGCCAATCCATCACTTTGCCTACTTTTTACGCACCCCCAAATCCTTCTTATGAGGAGGAAGAGAGACTCCACCATCTGGATCTAAAAAGAGCGTTGGTGTTCTATCTTAATCGCACAAAAGATTTCCAGATGGACAATCAACTCTTTGTTGGGTATGAGGGTGAGAAGAAAGGGAAGGCGGTGCAGAAGCGTACCATCTTGCAGTGGGTGCTTCTCTGCATTTAAATGTGCTATGCTTTGGCAAAGAAGAACAACTTCAGTCTTAGCATGTGGAGTTCCTGTCCTGGACATCTGTCACGTTTGTGATGGAGTAATCTGTCTGCCAAGCTCTAAATCAGGCCCTAAGTAGCAAAGAGTTTTAGCCATCGGAAATTATGCCCTTAAATGATCAGTCTTAAAGGATTACAATCAGTAGGTTTTTAAGAGGGACTTTAATAAATCCTTTTTAGAGAACTGGATTCAGAGACTATGAAAACATGTTTTAAAACCTACTTTATAGTACATAAGTACAAACAATCTAGGGACGTGGCTTTGCTAGTTTTCTTACAGTTTAAAGACATAAACACAAATTAAGCTTCAGTATAAATCTGTAGCTCCGGTTTACCAAGATTCAAGTATTGCAGCAAAGCAAGTTTATTTTTATACAAAACTCAGAGCCCTCAATTTCCTTTGAAAAAGTTTCATTTTTTAAAAGTTAGTAACTTATAGTGCTCTTTTTATCCTAATTACATTTGAGCAAATATCTACATGCCTTATTCCTTCATTAAGATAGTTGTAGGAACAAGACCCACTCCATCCTTCAACCTTGGCTGAAATTTCCAACTGTCTTTAATTTTATAAATCTTTTATATACTTTTACGTATTATATATACTTTTATGTAAAAGCGAGAACTTGACCTCTCCTGGTGGGGCTCCCATTCCTCTAATTTGTTCCTGATTGCCGGAAGGACTGTTAATTCAAACTAAGTGAGGAGCTGCTAGTTGAAGAAACTGAGCAGCACTGCCAATGCTGAGGAGTCCTGATCCAGGACTGCTGAGCAGGATCACAAATGAGGTCAATGCAGCGTGATGATGTCTTAAGAAGGACTGTGACACAGGTAACACATGTAGTTCTTCTGTACAGTGAAGGAAATGTTGATCTAAAAGAAAAGTGTGGTGCGTATTAAAAATCGATAACTCGACAATACTAAAAGAAAAGCACTGTATAGTGCGAAAGGACTGAGTCTGCATATGAACTCTGAGGCTCCCTCTGCCTGACTGGACACTTAGATGTTCAGTGCACTGTTGGTGCGAGCAGAGGCCACTGTGCAGTCATTGTACATTCAGTCACTGCTCTGGACCTGGAGTACCCGCAATTAAATATCGTAGAAATCGAAAGATACTCTTACCGGACTATCAAAACTGAAGTAGGACTGACGTATTCTGTTTCCTCACTTGCGAGACAAGTGGCCTGATTACGATCTTGGCGGATGGAATACTCCATCACAAACATGACGGATATTCTGTCCACAGTATTACGATCTCCATAGGATCTAATGTGAATCGTAATACGGCGGATGGATATCTGTCACATTTGTGATGAAGTAACCCCGTCCTTCAAGATCGTAATAAGGGCCCTAGTTTGTTTTGGAATACCTTTTTTTAAATTATATTTTTATTTTATTTTTTGGTAGAAATTTCCAGACTTTAGAGAGAATATGTCTGGGTTGCACACCATGTACGATGTCTGCTAACGTTTTAAAATGGTAAAGATTTGTTGAAAGGCTCAGATTTTAGGAAACATGGTACCAGCTAGAGCGTCTTTACTTTCAGTCACATATATTTTACTGTGCAAGTGAAGTCTGATTGAAGGATTTTTTTATTTTTTTTTACATTTTCCATGGTCTAAGTGCCATTTTCCATGGTCTAAGTGCCAAGGAGGTGTCAGTTCTCGTTTATAATATATGTTTATAATGTATTTATGCATTTTAATTACTGGTGCTTCAGGTAATTTATAAGTGTTGGAAATGGCCCTTTCTGCAGTGTTATCCCCAAACTTTTTGCCTTTCTCGTCCTATTTTTTGGACCGTCTTTTTGTTGGTTTTACGACTCTGTGCACTTTACCACTTCTAGTCACTGCTAAAGTGCATGTGCTCTCTCCCCGACACTTGATATCATTGGTTTGCACCTGTTTGGCCGGCAGCGTGTGTATCTTACTAACATGGACTGAGAGGAAGGCCTAGATGGACGTTATATTTATTACGTTGCTGAAGTCCACAACCGTAAACTTACCGTAATTACAACTGTTTCTGAACTCCGGATATTAGTTAGGCATCTTTACCATTTCAAGATGGCCACCATCGTCAGTGGTATGGTCACATGACCTGTCACTTATATAAACACGCCGGAACGACCAGCGATGTTTGATTCCAACTCACGTTTTGAGCGGATGTGGATGGAGACAGACGCTAGCGGTCCCATATTTAGAAGGTTTGAATACTCTACAGTGGAAGAAGTGTTTTTGTACAGCTTATGTTCTATGGCGGTTAAGCAATTTTAATATTTGTGGATTTGTTTACTTGGACTTGTAGATTGAAGTCCCCTTGTGTGTTTCTACGGAGTCTATTTTTGCAACCTGTTGTAGTAGTGGAATGTAGTTATTTTAGCTGGGAGTGTAATATGTGGTGCACGCTTTCTGTGTTTTTCAAGGTACTTTTTGAACTTTCTTTGTCATGTAGGTGGTGACCTATACTAGTATCCACACCTGTGTTTGTGGTGTTTTCTTGGTCTCAGCAGGCTGTACACATGGTGTGATTCGGCTGATTGCACGTTCTGTTTTATAATTAATTTTCCTTATGTGTAGGTATTATTTTACAACACTGAGTCCTGATGATGATCCGACAGACCTCTGACTGCCACCACAGACCAAAACGTCAATATTACCTTCTCATTTGACAAGCTGAATTAAAAGACCATGATATTACTTTAACTGGGACAGAAAACCAGGCAATTATTGTGCAGTACTCTGTCAAGAGGAGGGTTATAACCCCTTCCTGGATCTTCTGTTGGGAAATAATTGTGTGATTTAGGGGTGTTATATACAGTGTTGTTATCTATGGGATGGACATTTGTTGTATTTGTTGTACATTTTTTGAACTTCTGAATCCTATTGATTAATATATTAGATTGGATATTATGTACTTAAATTATATCTAAACAATTCCTATAGGAGCATTTTAAGTGAGACATTATCTGTACCCAATTCCTAGGGGAATACTGGGTTGCCCCTAAGTGTGTTGACCTTTAGAAAGTGGGCATTTCTCTGTACGTATAACTCTAGTGCTTTTGCAGCCTAACTCAAATCCAAGTCTGGGGCAGAGTGATAGCTCCACTTGGTGCATACTTTCGAGACAGCCACCACACAAGAGGGTCTGGGTGTGACAGAAGAGGCATCTGCATACAGAGGCTGGGGAGAGGGAGGGTCTTTTGCACCTTACGTGTGAATAGACTGTGTCCTGCCTTCACACAATGGACTGATTACCCCCCTACTGATGTCTGGATACAGGGCTGGGTTGAAAGGGTGTTGTGCTTCACTTGAAAGGACTCCTTTGAAGTTACCCCCTGAACAAAGGCATTTTTGAGTATAAGTAGAAGTGCTCTTGCCCCCTGATAAGGACTGACCAGCTGTTGTGCTGACCTGTGGCCTGCTAGGCCACTAGAGGGACTGCTACTTTTGTTTGCAAGGAGCCTGTGTGCTGGCCTGCTTGCTTTTTTTTTCTATGTGCCCCCCTTGAGTGTCTCTCTTAGAGCCCAGCGCGGGGAGCTCCTTGACTTCGTCTGTATCCAGCACTTGAGGAGCGCTTTATCACTGTGGATATCTAGCGCATGGTGAGCTCTTCATCTTGTTGTCCTGTCCTCAGTGTTGAGCGCTCCTTAGGCTGTCTCTACTTACTGCTGGAAAAGCGCTTCCCTCCATCTCACCCTGTTTCCACTGTACAAGCTGCTGGAGAAAAGGGCCGGGCCTTGACAAAGGAGGACTCCCTGGGGCCTCAGGATCATCCAGAAACCTGTCACTACCCTGCCTCGCCCCTCTAGGAGGAGAGAGAGCCCCCGGCAGAGAGGGACAATTACCCCGAGACAACTGCCGTGGCACAGAGAAGGAGCAGTGCCAGGGGAAGAGCAACACTAGCCGCGCTGTGCATTTCAGGTGGCTGACCCCAGTTACAGAGACCGCCGTGATGCCGGTCCGAAAGAGGCCCCACCTAACCAAGAAGAAAGGGCGGTAATTATCCGGGCTGCTGCACCGCAAGCTTGCAGGTAGTGGCCCTTTTGGAAGTCTGCACGTGGGTTAAACCAGGGAGGGTTTCCCTTCCCCATCCCGCACAATGTGTGCTCCCCTCCCCCACTGTCTTGTAACATCTCCTTGGGGACATTGATAACCCGGCTGGCAGGACGGGAAGGGAATCCTCTCCGGAGATCCGATTCCTGCTAAGCCAGTCATCACCATAATTACGGTTGTAGGCAAGCAGTGGTGACTGCTCCCTGCGATGCAGATTTCTGTCTTTGATTACCTAAGGAGCACTGTAGCGCTAGGTCTCAGGAAAAGACTACTAGTGCTGTTATGGTTACCGCATTGTTAGGAATAGAAGTGCTCAAGCTGCTTCGCATCAGGAGAACGTTTTGTCAATCACTGTGCACCCTCTAAAAGAAGTGCTGGTGCATGGAAACCCTTGTGAAGGAGGTGCCTGCGGGAATTTGTTTCCTGCTACATATCCCGCTCTGATATGTCGTTTTTATTTCTTTAGGTTGGCCAGGATAATGAATATGATCTCAGGGTTGGGATGATATGCACAATAGTGCTCCTTTCGTGATGTTCTAGTAACCCTTGTGCATTCTGCATCTAGCTACTACATGTTGAGCCCTGATGTAATAATATCTACAGAGTCTACAGAGTGGGGTAGTGTGTTATGATGTATGCAATCTGTGAGAGTTTCACTGTGTGCATTAATGTTAATAGTGATGATCTGACAACTGCTTGTTTAGAAGAGTATTGGTAACCTACGTGATAATATGAGAACTGCTCCTTTTGCAGAGTACTAATAACCTGTGTGATGATCTGACCACTGGTGGTGTAGCAGGATACTACTGATTTTGGTCGTTTTTGGTCTAATGTTATTTTGTGCAATACAGTATATTTTAATATAACTGGTTGTGGAGTTTTCTTTGTGGTGTATTTATTATGTCACTACTGTGGAGTGTGTTGTACAAACGGTCTACGCATTGCCTCTGGGACAAGTCTAATAGCTCCTGCCAAACTACCAAGGGGGTGAGCAGGGGTTATCTTCGATGTGTAGTTCTCTTGCCCTGACTAGAGTGGTGGTCCCTGCCTGACTGAGGTGCCTACCCTAGCCAACCAGGAAGCCCATTTCTAACAGTAAGCACCAACGTGAATGCAGAAGTTAAAGCACTGTTTGGTGCTGAAATTTCTCCATTCCTGAATGATACCAGTCTGCGTGTTCATTCGCTTGAATTTACTTTAAAAATTATACTGTAGATGGGTTAAGCATCCATGGGTGTTAGTGCAAAAGTTTGAGTGTTTCATTTTGTGTGTGATGAAAGATGTACCTCGTCACCCACACTTCATTGCGAATTCGCTAGCTTTGTTTCTTGCAAAGCTTTACTTGTCTGTTTGGGTCCAGGGCAGAGAGAGTGTTGATCTAATACCTTTTCCCTGGTCTCCAATCTAAAGTGCTACTGATGAACCGGGAGCGGTGTGAATCCCCTTAGGATTTTGGTGGTCCTCACTGGATGTGATCATTTAAACAGTACAATATTAAATATCATTTCATAATTCAATATGGAGCACACTAGACCTGACAATTAAAAATGGACAAGTATTAGGCAAAAACCACGAATATTTGTTTATTAAAGGTTTAAATATTTACAGAAGGCAGAAATCAACTATTACTTTTCTTAATTCAATACAGTGGCATGAAGTTCAGTATTATTGCAGAAAATGAAAAAGCAGAATCCACCATAATTCACTTATAAGTAAATCAGAGATCAAACCAACAGTGTCTCCTTCTAAAGATCAGGGGAGTGTGAGTGCAGGTTGCATAGTATTCTGATACCCAAGAACTACTGCATGGACAGTGCATACTCCACAGATTTCAGTGAGTATTCCACTGGATGGAAAGCCTACACGCTATGTGCTTGGAGAATGTGTGTTCCACTGGCTTGAATGCTGGTACACTCTTTGCATAGAGGGTGTGTGCTCCACTGGGTTGAATGTAGGCTGTGTGCATGAAGGGCGGGTACTCCGCTGAATGCTTGTGTGTTTGTGTGTAGAGAATTCTTACTACACTATTTGCCTTGTAATATTTAGTTGGACTGTACTTTCTCAATTGTATTGAGTTCTCATGTGTTCTTTGAGTGGCGAGTGTGCACTCCCTTGTGTTAAATGCTCGTAGGCTGTTTGGTGGGAGGTTTATACTCCACTGGGTTGAATGCCCATGCGCTGGATCGATGGAGAGTGTGTACACCACTGAGTGTGATGTCTGTTTGCGTGAAGGGAGATTTATCAAATGGCTTGAATTCCTGCGTGCTCTTTACTGGGAGGCCGAGTACTCCTCTGTGTATGATGCCTATGCTGATTATTGATGTTGGGGTGATTATTCCACACGAGGCTAGGACGTAAGACAAGATCCCACAGTTATCTTCACTGAAATAGTTTACTCTCAACAAATAAGGCTACGTTGCGCCACGTGCCTCCCTGTGACCATAGCTGGCTCTGAATTGGCTGATACATAAATTCTGCTGAACACACTGAGTGAGTGGCGGGCTGTACATATGTTAGTGCCCGTCTTTCTCTCCTGTACCGACCCGTGCAGTGTCTTTGATGCCACTGTGTAGTATTGCCGCGTCCTCGTGACTCCTGTTCTACGTCTTGAGCTCGTGTTAGAGAGAGCTCGAGACACTCGGAGTCAAGAGGACGGTTGAGGCGGTAGCTGCGACATCGCAGCGGTCTATTGACAGATTAAAAGATATTTACTTTACCTACGCTTGTAGTCTTGATCACTACAAGTATTTCTGGCGACCAGGAGACCGCTGCATCGGACCCATTTTCCTCGTCAAAACAAAGCAGGAAGTACAGCTAATAATAACGTCAATCTAGGTTCATGATTGGTTATTTATTTTCTGTTTTCACGAAGAACTGAAGCAGTTAGTTTGAATTTTTGGTCCAACTCTGCCATCTCATGGATTTAAGAGGTACTGCACTTTGATTTTATGAAGGAAATTAATTTTGACAGTTCGTTTTTTTGTTTGCTGCTTATATTACAAGGAAACTTCAGCGTTTTTTTTTTAACTGTGATCTGCTGTGGATCTTATATTGATATTGGCGTAAAAGTAAAGGAGGTTAAGTAAAAATTCTGACTGGGTTTCTTCAGCTTTTATTGTCCTCTGCGTCACACACCCTGTGATATTACTTACCTTCTGCACTTGTACTGTTTTAAGAATGCAGTCTGTGAATCCACCTCCATTTTTTTGGGAAACACCGGGTAACCCTCCAATTCCATGGAAAAATTGGTATGATGCATTTGAGATGTACTTAGGAGCAATTGGTGCAGCACGCTTCCGTCCTGAAAGAAAAAAAATTCTTTTACTCCATTCCCTGGGATTTGAAGGGAGATCTGTTTTTAAATATCTTCCTGCCTTGGTATTGGAAGAAGGAGAAGAGATTAATGAGTGTGCCGAAACAGTAAAAAAATTGGAACTGAGGTTTGACATACAACCCAGTTTAGTCGTTATTAGGCACAAGTTTTTCAAAAGAGAACAAAATCCTGGTGAAGACGTGGATACCTTTGTATCAGCACTGAGAAAACTTGCAGCTGATTGCCAATTTCAGACGTTTAGTGACCAGCTGGTCAGAGACCAATTGATTGCTAAATGCACGGACAAGACTATCCAACAAAAACTTCTTTCTTTGAGCAATCCGTCACTGGATGAGACATTACGATTGGCAAAGAGTATTGAGACGTCTAAAGTGTCTGTGAAGGAACTGGAATCCGGAGCGACAGAAAATATAGGATTAGTGAATTCTCAGGATGGAAAAATGTTAAAATCAACTGAGACTTTTTCCAAACCATCTTTTAAGCAAAGCAACATCTGTTTTCGGTATGGTAATCAGAACCATATTAAGAGTGGCAGAGGATGTCCTGCTAAGAATGCCACATGCAGGAAGTGCAACAAAGTTGGACACTTTGCCAAAGTGTGTCAGAGTGGCACAATGAGTGTTGGTTATCAACAGGGTTCAGGGAGGTTTTCAAATAGTTCAGGGGTGGCGTATGTTACAGAAGTAGATGATAATGATGTAGATAGAATCCAAGAAGAATTCAGAGACATGGTGATGATTGTCACAGAGGATCACATAGTAACTGGAGATCCTACTAGGTGTGTGGATCCTTATGTTGAAATTGGTGTTGGTGACAAAGTGATCAAACTTTTGGTGGATTCTGGAGCTCGGATCACAATGATTACTCAAGAGCTGTGCAAGGAGGTTTGGGGAGAGAGAACTCTCTGTGCACCTGACAGAGCACCTGTCTCTTATGAAGGGAGAAAGATTGAATTGGCTGGTTATTTCGAAGATGTACTTGAGTTCAAGGGAAGAAGAATTTTTGGCAAGGTTTATGTGGCGATAAAGGGACTAAACATTTTAGGTTGGTTCCATCAAGGTTTATTCCAAATGGTTTTGAGGCCAGGCACTAAGGAACAGGTATCTGTTGTAGAATCAGACGATTATGCAGCCAGTCTGATAAAGGATTTTCCTTTGGTGTTTTCTGAAACATTGGGCACCATTGAAGGATTTGCTCATGTGATAAAAGTAAAAGAGGGAGCCATTCCAGTGAAACACAAATTTAGGAGTGTACCATTCAGTGTGAGGGACAAATTGGAAAAGGAGTTGAAGGACTTGTGTATGAAAGGTATCATTGAACCTATAGATTCCTCTTTGTGGTTGTCTCCCTTGGTTATTGCAAGGAAGAAAAATGGCGATTTGAGGGTATGTGTGGATTTGCGCAGTTTGAATAAACATATTTGGGTAGACTCGCATCCTTTACCTAATATTACGGAAATGCTGGCTACTATTGGTGAATCAAGATGGTTTTCCAAGTTGGATCTAGCTACAGCATATCATCAGATTGTTCTAGACCCGGCCTCAAGGCATCTTACTGCTTTTGTTTCACCTTTAGGCACATTTCAGTATTGCAGGATGCCTTTTGGGTTAGCCTCAGCAGCAGCTGTTTTTCAGCGAGTAATGTCTCAGATGTTAAAGGACATTAAAGGGGTAGCTGTATTTCAAGATGATGTGTTGATCCATGCAGCGTCCAAAGAGGAACATGATCACATTGTAAGGAAAGTGTTAAGAATCATGCAGGAGAAAGGAGTGGTCCTAAAAAGTGATAAATGCCAATTTTTGCGTAATAGAGTTGAATATTTAGGACATGTTGTTTCTGAACAAGGGATTGAACCCAAACCAGGGTTGGTCAAAGCGATTATGAATGCTTCTCCACCATCAGACAAAACAGGATTGAAGTCTTTTATTGGTTTGTGTGAATTTTATTCACGGTTCATGAGTGATTACGCTACTAAAACTAAACCCTTAACGAATTTGTTAAAGAAAAATGTTGTTTTTGTTTGGAGTAAGGATTGTCAGGAAGCGTTTGAGTGGATTAAGTCGCAACTAGTTGGGCCTAAAATCCTGAAACCTTTTGATCCAGACGTGCAGTGTATCATAACTGTTGATGCAAGCAGTTTCGGTGTGGGTGCTGTGTTGACTCAGGTGAAAGAAGGTACGGAAAAAACTTTGGGATATGCCTCAAGAGTTTTGAGAGGGTCTGAATTAAACTTTTCTGTTATTGAGAAAGAATTGTTGGCATGTTGGTGGGCTATAAGGAAGTTTCATCCGTATGTCTGGGGAAACAAGTTTGTGTTGTGCACAGATCATAGTCCTCTTATTCCTATTCTGACTGGAGACAAAATCAGAGAATCAACACCTCGCATTTGTAGATTGGTCACAAAATTATTGCAATATGATTTTGAAGTCCGTTATGTTCCAGGTAACAAGAATGTTAGAGCGGATTTTCTATCCAGATTTCCTCTGGTTGAGGGTGCGGGTTTTGGTGAGGATGAAGATGAAGATGATGTTGATAATTGTTTTATAGCAGCTGTTGATCTGGAAGATATGTGCGCAATAAGTGAATGTGAGTGGAAAAGGGAATTGGCGAAAGACTTGGTGTTGGCTCAAATTGTGAAATTTATAAAAGAAGGGTGGCCCAGAGAAAGAAATGTACCTATTCAATTTCAAACTTTTGTCAAGGTGTCAGGTGAAATGTCAGTTGAGGATGGCGTTCTGATGAGGGGTGAGAGATTTGTTCCCCCGGAGAGCCTGTGGAAAAGAATAGTTGCTGCTGCGCAGGAGGGACACTTGGGTAGGACACTTACCAAGCTCAGATTACGTGAAACGTTTTGGTGGCCTGGAATGGACCAATGTGTTGATGTCTGTGTGGATGAATGTGTGATTTGCAACAGTTGTGAAAAGGGGCTCAAGGTGAGGACTCCACCGTTACAACCTATTGAACTACCCGCTAGGCCGTGGGAAAAGCTGGGAATTGATCTTATTGGTCCTTTCTATGCTTTGCCAAGTCCATGTAGATTTGCTGTAGTCTTAATTGACTACTATTCTAAGTGGCCTGAAATCAAGTTTATAGGTGAACCTTCATCAAAAAATGTGATCGAATTCTTGAGAGATGTATTTCTACGGGAGGGGTTCCCTTCGGCCATTGTTTCTGACAATGGTGTGCAATTTGTTAGTCAGGAATTTAAAGAATTTTTACTAGAAGGTGATGTTAAACACATAAGGAGTTCACTATATCATCCTCAAACCAATGGCCTTGTAGAGCGCATGAATCGAGTGTTGGGAAATTGTGTACAATGGGCTATTGCTAACAAGTCAAATGTTCAAATTTCTGTACGTACTATGCTTTGGTTTTATCGCACAACCCCCCATTCTTCTACAGGTGTTTCTCCATTTGAACTGTTGCGTGGAAGGAAACCATCTTCAAGGATCTGTCCCGGTTGGATGTCTAAGTGGGTGAAACAAAGTGATTGGAGTGTAATTGATGATACTGTCAGAAATAATGTCCAGAGGGCACAAACTAAGCAGAAGGAATACTTTGACTTATCAAAGAGGGTCTACTCCCATGAATTTGAAGTAGGGGACAAGATTAGAATCAAACTTCCTGTTCACAGGAAGAAAGGAGAAAAGAGATTTTCAGAACCCTTGATAATTGACAAAGTATGTGGTAATGCTGTTAGGGTTAATTTGCGGAATTGGTGGAATGTTGACAGGGTAGTTAAAGTTAAGGAAATTCCTAACAAAATGTGTAAGTCTGATCTTTCTATGGAATGTCTCAACAAACCTTCTCACAGTGAACCAGTTACTGATGAAATGAATCCTACGGATGTTGATAAAGTTGTTTTTGAACATTATGTACGCAGGAGTGGCAGACAAAGAGTGAAACCTTTGAGATACCGTTAATTCTGTGACATGTATTTGAGTTATGATTTTGATTTCATCTTTCTTCATAATTTGTATCTTTAAATTTATTTTTATTTATTTTGTTGTTATTGTTTTTCTGTAGACTGTTGTCTTATTGAGTAATGGTTAAATTGTTATTTCCTCGTTTGTAAGGGAAGAAGATAATGTAGTATTGCCGCGTCCTCGTGACTCCTGTTCTACGTCTTGAGCTCGTGTTAGAGAGAGCTTGAGACACTCGGAGTCAAGAGGACGGTTGAGGCGGTAGCTGCGACATCGCAGCGGTCTATTGACAGATTAAAAGATATTTACTTCACCTACGCTTGTAGTCTTGATCACTACACACTGCCAGTCTGAAGACTCATCTCTATAGCACTTGTAACACCACCCATACTCCCTGCCGTTAGTCACAAGGCACATGTGTGGACTTGCTGCATAGTGTGCTGAGTGCACTGCAACAATCTCACACCTACCCTCGCTAGTCCAATGGAGAGATACAGAATCGCCGTACCCCTGCTCCCGCTCACACTGGAGATTATTCACCATCCTCTCCTCTGCGCACAATGAATAGTGTTGTGTTACTGCTCTTGAGGATGGACAGGCTTGTTCTTCACTGGGACTGTTACGTTTGAAAGGTCTGTCCACCACCCTAAAATTACCCACTTGATCTCACTGTCACAAAACCTACTATGATGGTTGACTGTTAGGAAATGTGTAATGTGATTTGGTGATGGGATATCACCAGCTTCATGTGAAAGTTCTGTACATCTAGAACTTTCCTGTCCTGCAAATTGCCATGGCTGGAAGCAGCTGGCATTGATTCTTTTAGACCTGACCGAGTGCAGGCGCAGCTGGAAAACTGTAAGAAACAACTACTGAATTCCGTTTACAAAACAGCACAGACACAATGCATGCACTTCAACGCTGTGCTTAAGGGTAGGGCAAGATATTAGGGATTCTGCTGTTGCCAGTATTTAAGCAAAATACATCAACATAAGTTTCCAAGAGTCATTCAAGTGTTTGTTCATGTTTTATCAGGGACAGCTATTTCAGGCCGCTTCTTACGGGTTGGATGTGTAGTGGCCTGATGCTGTAAACAGGGGAGCATTAGTAGTCTACCAGCACCCTACCGGCTTTGGGTGTTGTATACACGTCAAGAATGTATTTATTAACACATCTTTTCTGTTTATGGTTGCTGGAGGCAGTTAGGGATTGCATGGTCTCTTATTGCTGTAGTGGTCTTTGGCTTTTAAAGTAGATGTCCTTGAAATGCAGTGTTGTCTGGGACTGCTGTACTCTGTGGCAGTTAATGTAACCACCAAAAAGTGTCCGTACAAGTAACGCGTGCTGAATTGCTGGTGGCTCTTTACTGACGTATGCACTAGCTGTTTGGCAATGCTGCTGAGGCTGTGTGTGCTGTATAGCCTGTGTGTGCAGCATGCAGGTAGAAAGGCTTCTTCACAAATGACGTCATGTGTGAACATCACCCAGTTGTAAGGGATTAACTATTTAATATTTTGCATGTAGCTCGTCTACCACACTTCCACCTGTGCTCCTTCACCCTGTACCTTTCCAAACTGCACTACCACCCTTAAACATGCAGGAGAAATTAAGGGTCCGATTTAGAGTTTGGGGGACGGGTCACTCCGTCAGAAATGTGCTGGGTATCTTGTCCTCCACACTATGGCTTCCATAGGCTATAACAGAATCATAATACGGCGGACAGGATATTATCGTTCAAGCTTGTGACAAAGTAATCCCATCCCCAACCTCTAAATCTGGCCTTAACTATTTTACTGGGAAGGGATGGTGAGGTGCTGCTACCAACCACTAGGACCAGGTACTCTCCTAGTGATTTATTTAGGATAAATAGGATAGCACACTAGGAGCAAGTTTCTGCAACATGTCAGTTCTGTGCAATGAATATAGAGAAAAACACCTCCACATTATCAGGCCAAAGGACTACATTCTTCATTATTACATACTTGGAAACACAGTCTTCACTGTGGTGCGTTACCAATAACAATTTGAAACTGGAAACAGTTGAGGCTGTCGCACATAATCTGTTCACAGAGAGATAAAGCAGCTTCACAAAATCGTGATCGGTGTCCTCAAGAAAAGACGAGGAAATGTGTTCCTAAAGATAAGATTCAAACAGCATTTCAAATAGCAATCAGTAGCAATAAGCCTTGACTCAAAAAGGCTCGAGTTCAGTAATGTAAACATCATGAATGTTTATTATTATTAATATATTTAAGTACGATGCAGAAGGTAAAATATCAGTCAATCAAAATGCATAATCTTGCTTTCATAAACATAAACTCGAACTATTTAAAATTCAAAAGCGACAAAGTCTAAAAAATAATCTAAGTTCAGTTTAAGTGAATCAGTAGAAAATCTGACAGAATCCCTAGAGCACAAAAATGGCTCGAAAAGATCATCTGTTCACCCCTCAAATTATATCCTTTTATTACAAATTTTAACATGGAAAACAATGTAAATCGCACAGGGTGAGCAAATGTATCAACATATCATCGCATCATAATAGAGTATTATAAAACGTCATATAATACCATCATTCTAGCACTATCCCACTAGATGAATTTTGATGAATCTCCTCTGACCTAATTTTCTTTTAATTTACCAAAAATATTCTTTTTTTCAGTCCTCATTACCATGAGATGTATTCTTTCTCAATTCTTTTCTATACCAGACCATATTTTGGAAGAAGTGTGATTTTTCACGAATATTCATTAGTTCTGTGATACACTCTTCATCCAGCATCTTACTGATGTAATGATAGGACCTGTCATGTTTTATGGTCTTTATTCACTCTTTACCTGTTCATTGCTGGGACCAAAAAATTCTATTAGATTTTAGTCTCCGTTTCTCCATTTCAATAACAGAATTGGTATATTTTCCACCAGCCATTCTTTACAGACGTCTCTCCTTCCCAACAAGATGAGGTGGGATAATAGTTATCTTCTCTGTACACAGCCTCTTATATTCAGTGCCAGAAGGGCTTACGTCTGTTGATTTTTCAAATAGGGCTGCTAGTGTATCACTTACTTCATACCAAAATGTTTGTAGGACGGGATATTCTACAAGCATATGTAAATTGTCTGCCTTTGGGTTCCAGACTTCTTGCAGCATATACCTGATTCCTTGCTATTTTTGTGAGCTTTTACTGGGTTTAGATATATTCTGGAGTGTAAAAAAAGTGGTTATTTTTTAAAACTACAGTAGTTACAGTGGAACATAGTGTGTTAATAGATACTTGCCACAAGGTTTCCATTTCTTGATTTTGCAAGCTTGTCTCTCATATTCCATACGGCAGTGCCATCTTTTTTCAATCTGTCTCACACAGCAGTGCATACCACTTTGCCAATCCTTTTTCTTGGGACGTATGTCTTGCATTTCTGGTACCATATCCATGGGATCTTGTTGTTTCAAATTCTGAGCAGAAATCAAAGAGCTTAATTGTGCACATTTAAATCTCAAGCTATTGCCCGTAGTCTGTCATCTGTCTCTTCCCATTTGAGCAGACTAACCTCAGGTCTGCCTACTGAAGTATCTCTGTGTGTGTACCGTGGGTTTGGCAGTTGATCTTTCATGCACTCTAGCATTCCTGGGAATTACCATATCAGGGCTATGCTGCTATAACACTGCATCACACATTTTTGCCTAATATTGTACCATACTCTAGCCAATGCCCTCAAAGGTTTTGTTTGTTTTTCTGCCAGATTCTCAGAAAATATTTTGGTTCACCACATTTGTATGAAAATCCTCCTTGCTGACATATTTTGTTGGCCACAATAGATCAGCCCTCTGGTAGATTGGTCAGGTGTCCATATTACAGTTTTATAAATTGAAATGCCAAACAGTTAGATATCTGTGAGCTGTAGACCACATTTCAAACTACTCTACAGCCTTTAAATGCCCAGTTGAAGTTGCTTAATTTATCGTGTTTTTCTGTATCTCTCTTCTGTCAAACCCTAGTGGGATACAATTAAACAAAAAGTTATTTTAGGCAGTACACATATCAGATTAGATTGATCTGCCCATAGATACTTAAATGTAGATTCTACCACTTTCTCTGAAGAATATTTATCTCTTTTGATAATCTTGATAGACTTGGTTCGCTGAACTCCTAGATTCTGTGTGATGTTGATCCACAGGTAAATCATCTCTTTTACTTTAGTCACGGTTTTCTAGTTCCATATTATAGCTTCTGCGTTGTGGTCATTTAAGTGGTATCTTGAGAATTTAACTAATTAATGGGCTACACTCTCTATGATTGGTATTGCATCATCTGGTTTGGGTGTTTAAAGAACAATGTTATTGTGTATAAATGACAGTGTTGTTGGCAGAGAGAGCTATTGATCAGCAAGACTTGATTTATTTACAAGCTCTGATTTGTTTAGCAAAGAGTTCAATTAACATATTAAATATTAAAGGAGATAACGGGTGAACCCTACATGTTCCTCCCTGTATTCCCTGTATTCTTATGTTCTCTGTTAAATTCCTATTGCCCCACACTTTGGCATAAGGTTTCTGATAGAGAGCTTTAATCACCTGAATAAAACTGCAGCCAAAACCAAAACGGTCTAAGCATTCCCATAGGTAGTAACAGCCTTGGGCATGTCTAAAGTTATCACTCCCAAAGGCTCTTTATACCCTTTTACTAAATCTGTTGTCCCTACCATTATATGTGTGAGATCAAGCAGGTGCCTTCTGAGTATGAAACCTTTCTAATCGTCATGGATCAACCTGTGTATAATAGCTAGATGCAAAAGATAAGATTATTTTGGTACTATAGCCCTGCGCTACACCTGCCCTTTGAGGTCAGTAATCTTTCTGACCGGCTCACTAGTAATATGTCCAAAGAAAAGGGGAGCAGTTTAATTATTTTGAAATCTAATCATAGGCTCACCTTGTATTAAACAATGGCCACTATGTATTCACACTTATTAATGATATATATCCATTTATTATTCATCTACATAGAAAGAACCATTCCATCACAAGTAACTTCTTTGCCATAATTTTCCAATTTCTTTGTTTTACACAGGTAATTTCATATAGTTCTTGGAACGTTCCCATCCACTGCTACATATTCAGCACAAATGTTTCTATTTTTCAGACAGCAACAAATCATTTGAAAATTGAGCTTTAAAAACATCTCTTTGTATTCCTGGACAACAAATGTTTTGGACCACCCTGCTGCTTCTTCAGGGCTCTTGTGAATGGATTCGTCTCATTTACTGGTACAATTCACAATTAGCAAGATTCATATAAATATTTTTATCAGTTCAAATTTTACAGTCCAAGACCACATGTGTGGCAGCCAACATGGTATTGTACTTTTTCAAACACTGCATTCTCCAAATTATATCCTCTTAACCAGGGCTGCACATGTATTCCTCACATCATATGTTACCAGTGGCAATTGTCACCAACGAGTGAACATTTACCACGTCTTGTGTTGTGGATCCATCGTGCTACTCTCTCTAATAGCTGTCGATCTTTTCACCAGTATGCTGGCAATAACTATATAATCTAAATTTGGCAAACTGTCTATGTAATCTGCATTTTTGTATCTTTTCCATCGGAAACTGCCGCATTTATCAAGGCGAGGAGGGGGTACTACGGGGAGAATACATTTTTAAAAACGTACTGTTCATCGCCACCGTCCTCTCCTGCTGCCTGGTTCGTCCTCCTTTCCACAGTGACCCCAGCAGATGCTTCTCAAGAATCCTGCCACTGCTTACATGCTAAACATAACATGTAAGCAGCCCCAGGATTGGTCTGAGTGACAGTGACTGCAGCTCAGACACAACCTAGGGGCCTGTAGTTTCTCCAGTCCGGCTGTGTACACAGCTGGGAGAAAGAAATCTAAGTGCGCAAGTGTTTGGATGGCCGTCTTGGGCCGACCAAGCACACATGTGCACTTGGTGCACACAATTCATCCCCCCCAGCCCACCTCCCGTGGCCTATCCCCACCCCTTCCTGCTGGCTCTCAGCCAGTGGGGTGACACTCCCCCGCCATTGCGAAGGAGCCTCCCCTAACCTTTTCTAGGTTTCAAATGCAGCATTATTTTAGCCTCCTGCCAGCTCTGGACTAAACGGACTATAATATGGGACATGTAGAAGGCATTATTGTGGGGCCTAATTATGAAGTAGGTAAAATAAATCAGAACAAAGAGCAGTAGCAACTGGGGTTGAAACAAATAGAAGAATTAGAAAATGCAATGCGGGAGGCAGAAACTCCAGTCAGAAAGATGGAAAAAAGTAAAGGAACTGGAACTTGGGAGAGAAAGCTATCACAGCGATGTGATCAGAGTCTTAAAACAAGATGGAAGGCCTAAAAGCAAATACAATATGAGTATGGAGAGAAGAGTGGTCGAGTATTATCATGGTAAGCAAAAGCAGAGTGAGGAACTATCTTAACTGCATACAGAACGTAGAGGATCGAAATATTGTGATAAATATTATAGGAATAAGCAAGGTTTTCCAGGAATATTTATAAGGGTTATATGAGGTGGAAGAGTGTGCAGAGACTGATGACATTACATTCAGAGAGTTCTGAGACCCTTTTTGGTGAAATCTCAAAGGAAGAAATAAAGAAGCCAACAAGAAACGTTAAAACCTGTAATCTTCTCTGACTTAATGTTTTTGGATGCGTTAGCACAAATCTAGGTACATAAACAATAGCAGCCTTATCAGTTGAATTAGCCCACAGTATACAGAACAGGAAAGGACTTTGGAAAGTAACAATTAAACTAAAGAACTTCCTCTGAGGCACTTCAGGACATCATGTCAACACAAAGCAGCAGTGCACATTTTACTGTAGCGGTGCCAATGAGAAATGAAATCCAATATGGAACTGAGGCCTAGTTCGGCCTGCTCCAGCAAAGCATAGATCACAGCATCATGGTTACAACTGCAAAACATTCCTTTTACAAAGCATATATTATTTAAAATATATAAAGCCAATAGATTAAATATCCTTAATTTTCAGATTAAGTAGACCCATGTTCAAAGATAGTTAGTAATGCCTTGTTGGGGTCTTTGGTTGGCAGTCAGGTTACCCCCTGTCCAAGCAAGGACCCTCACTCTAGTCAGGGTAAAGGAGAATCACACTCAGTTACCCCCGCTCACCCCCTTGGTAGCTTGGCACAAGCAGGCAGGCTTAACTTCAGAGTCTAGGTGTAAAGTATTTGTACCAACACTCACAGTAACTCAGTGACTACTAAATGACACAACACAGGTTTAGACAAATAGGTAATATTTACCTAAATAAAACAAGACCAAAACGACAAAGATCCACCATACACAAGTCAAGTTATGAATTAAAAAGTGAAAAGGGTCTTAAATCCTTAGAAAACAGTGCTAACACTGTTAGCGTGAAAAAGTACATGTTTTGCGTCAAAATAACAGCGCACGGGCGAGTGTGTGTCGGAAAAGGCCAGCGATGCGTCAATTTCTCACTTGCAAGCGAGACCGTGCATCGTTCCTCCTGCGGTCAGGTCGGCGTGCGTCTTTTTTCCTCTCCGCAGGAGAGTGATGCATGGATCCGAAGAGGCACCTCGGGTCCAGGCAGGATTTGCTTTGGTTTTCCGAGCCCACCGAGGTTTGCATCGAAAATCCAGTCGCACAGTATCAGAAAACCGCGCTATGTGGTGTTGCAACATTAACAGCCTCCGTCAGCGGGTATTGCACGTCGTTTCTCCAGCCGCGTTACGTCAGTCTTCCAGCCGCGATGCAGGTGGAGCAGAGATTTCAGCCGTGAAGCTGGCAAAGCGTAGTTTTTCAGCCGTGTCTAAGAAGGTGCGTTTAAAATTTCCCCGCACAACAGTCTGTGTGTGGATTTTCAGTTTTTGGCTGCCAGCTTCACCTTTCAAGGTCCCAGGAACTGGATAGGGCACCACTTGGCAGGGCAGGAGTCTCAGCAGAGAGTCCAGGTGCTGGCAGGGGAAGTATTTGATGGCCCTGAGACTTTAACAACAGGAGGCAAGCTCAGGTCAAGCCCTTGGAGATTTCTTCACAAGCAGGAATGCATAACAAAGTCCAGTCTTTGTCCCCCTTCACAGTCAGAAGCAGCAACTGCAGGGTAGCTCCACAAAGCACAGTCACAGGCAGGGCAGCACTTCCCCTCAGCTCTTCTCCTTTGGAGAGGTTCATTTTGATTTCTAGAAGTGATCTATTTTTGTATATATGTGCTCTTCTTATACCCAGTTTGGCCTTTGAAGGAGGCCTACTTCAAAAGAAAGTTTCTCTTGTTTGTGAGATCCTGCCTTGCCCAGGCCAGGCCCCAGACACACACCAGGGGGTTGGAGACTGCAATTTGTGAGGGCAGGCACAGCCCTTTCAGGTGTAAGTGACCACTTCTCCCCTCCCCCTAGCACAGATGGCTCATCAGGATATGTAGGCTATACCCCAGCTCCCTTTGTGTCACTGTCTAGAGAGAGGTGCAAACAGCCCAACTGTCAAACTAACCCAGACAGGGAATCCACAAACAGGCAGAGTCACAGAATGGTTTAAGCAAGAAAATGCCTACTTTCTAAAAGTGACATTTTCAAACACACAATCTCAAAACCAACTTTACTAAAAGATGAATTTTCTAATTGTGAGTTCAGAGACCCCAAACTCCACATGTCTTTCTGCTCCCAAAGGGAATCTACACTTTAATCATATTTAAAGGTAGCCCCCATGTTAACCTATGAGAGAGATAGGCCTTGCAACAGTGAAAAACTAATTTGGCAGTATTTCACTGTCAGGACATATAAAACACATATGTACATGTCCCGCCTTTAACATACACTGCACCCTCCCCATGGGACTACCTAGGGCCTACCTTAGGGTTTTTTTACATGTAGGAAAGGGGAAGGTTTAGGCCTGGCAAGTGGGTACACTTGCCAAGTTGAATTGGCAGTTAAAAACTGCACACACAGATACTGCAGTGGCAGGTCTGAGCCATGTTACAGGGCTGCTAATGTGGGTGGCACAACCAGTGCGCAATGCCCACTAGTAGCATTTGATTTACAGGCCCTGGGCACCTCTATTGCACTGTACTAGGAACATACCAGTAAATCAAATATCCCAGTCATGGAATTCCAATTACACAAATATTGTACATAGGAGCACTTGCACTTTAGCACTGGGTAGCAGTAGTAAAGTGCCCAGAGTAACAAAAACAGCAAAACTAGAGTCCAGCACACATCAACAACCTGGGAAACAGAGGAAAAAAAGTTAGAGGAGACCACGCCAAGGATGCCAAGTCTAAAACGCACTGCTTACTTTATAGATCCAACAATTTACCAAGACCTGTGATACAGCACAATTTTAATGAAAACGCTACTGTGCTAATTTAGAAAACTGATTAATCGTTTTTCTCCTCGCATTTCCCACCACAAATGTTTCTTCGGCTTTTTCCACTGTGAAAGCCAAAGGCTTGAGAAAAACATTTCTGGAAAAAAATAAGAGTGGTACAGATTCCATTTCCAGATTATTTGTCAAGCATGTATTTGAAATCAGGTTCTTTCAGTTTACCTTTCTGTTAGATTTCATTTGCTGAATGACAAACTTTAGTGTAGATATTTGTGCTGAATTGCAATCCCTTCATGTGTACAAAATTATGTTTCAGCGATCCATGCTTAAATTAGTATTTAATCTTTGTATTTAATGATGTCTTACCAGTTGTAGGATTCATGTATTGTTTTTGTCTTTGCAGTGAAAATGGATTTCAGGAAGGATTAAGTACCCTTGGTCTAATTTCTGGGCTCTTCTCATCAATGTGGTCGATTGGGTAGGTACAAAATATCTGTCCAGTTTTTGCTCTAGTGGTGGTAATTTGTATGATTTGTATTATTTTATTTTTCTACCACAGAATGCTCTTCACACTTAAGCAGCTTGAGTATTCTTTAGCCATACCCAGGACCCAATTTTTGAAAAAAGATTGATAATACTGATTTTTCTTCGCATTGATGTAACACATTATTTATGTCTCCTTATGGTAGACCTTTTCAGCTTCCTAGAGTAATTTCTTGTTGGAGTTTTGATAATACATATTTTCCATTTTAATCCATATTAGAGATGTATATTGGTTTGTATTTTTGCACATCATTTAGTACACTAACAGTGTGAGTGCAGTTAAACATACACATTCAAATGTGTAGACTGATGTAATATGACTGGCGTAAAAATTAGTTTTCTATGACACAGAGAGGTGTATTTTTCTGATGGTTATTAACCATGCCCCATTTCTGTGTAAATCAGCAGTGTGTCCAAGATGGACATCATCTTTGTCCATGCTTCCTCCCAAGCACATATCCTCTTCCACAGGTAGTGCAGAGCACAATCAAACTGAAATCTGCCAAGTTACTTTTCACTAGTATTATTATTGTTCTGTTCTTGAGGAACTTCTCCAGTCAACTATAACTTGTAACATGTATTGTTTCCTTCCACTGTCTGAGACCTCTTCTTTCATGTAACACTTATGGTTGATTTAACAAATTCTGTTCTAGTATGTCCGGATGACATTAGCATAGAGAGTTCTGAATAATTATTAATGGAAATGGATAGTGCTCAAGAGCTAAGGCAATGTGACATTTATTTTCCTGTTCTCTGATTTCAAGAAACAATACATTTACTCGCAATACACAACAAATCTGCCGAAATGTTGATTTATTAATCAAGAATAGTGTATAAAAAACCCTAGATTTTGGAGATGAACCAGAAGATTTTCCTAGAGACGTAGATGCTACTAGGAATACTAGACAATTTTCTTTGTTTTTTGTTGCCATTTAGGAATTTTACATACTGTATAACTCTGTATTACAGAGCCTTTACGGCACTGACTCTGTACCGCTTATTTTTGAATTTTGTATCAGAGCCCTTTAACTTTTCATTGGTGTAGAAATCAGTTATTGAATGGGCCAGTCAATTTAAAATTGAATTTATTTAAATGCTTATTATTTTTGCCTGATTTGACTTTAGGGGGTGTCATAATGTGGGGTCACATTGCCTGTAAAGTTGAGGTTTTACACCGTCTCCAATCCAGTAAATGTGGAAACAGGATTTTAGGTGAAATATTGGAGTGTCTTGATTTTAGGGTACAGTGATTTTCACAAATCGTGGTTGCATAGGATGGTTGCATGTTAAAGAACACCTCCTTTTCAGCTTCTAAAACCTCTTTATGCCAAGCACGTGGATATAATGGATTTTCTATTGTGGATTATCCTTCTTACTTTGCTGAAAAGCCTGACTTGCAATTCTGTTGCGGAGCAATTTGAATTGTATTTGTGAATAGGATGGAATGTTTCTTGTGTTCAAGAGCGTCTTTGATTTATTTTTGATGTGCAGTAAAGTTTTTGAAGTTCACACCGAGAAATTGATTTTATGCTTTATGTGAAGTGCATGGATATGAAATGCTGATTCTGGATTCAGTTGGTGGTTTGACTACTTTTGTTTTGATGTATTATTCTTATTTGTGATTTATATAGAAGAAGCTTTTGTATATTTGTTGGATTTGGTTATTAGATTCGTCAAAATCTAAGATCTCAAGATATTGTGGTTTTCTGTGTCCGTAGTGTTATTGTGATGCGTAGCATGCACACAGGTAGTGTAAATCAACAAGTGTACTTTCCTAGGATTGCGTGCCTAATCTAGATTGGTGTTTTATTCCTAAATGCTAAAAAGTAGGTTAATTAATCAGAGTTGGGTAGATTGGCACTGGACAAGGGTCTGGACGAGGGTCTGACAGCTTAAATAGTGCTGAAAATGTGCTGTTCTTGTTTCTGTTGTTTTCAAGGTTTGTCTTACTTTAACTTGCCGATTTCTTTCCTATTTAAGTTATGCAGACGAGGTTCATTTTGTTTTATTTAGAGAAAGTTTACCGAGAAAGCATTTGTAATTGTTTTCCTCATTCACAGAGTGGTTGCACTGTGATGGGTTAGTCAGCCAAGAAGGTTCTCTGAGATTAGCTAGATATCGCCGCAGAGATGCACCGGGAATGGTTTGTTGCTGACAGACCCCTACTTTGATAGATTTACTTTTTGACAAAGCCTCGCTGGTGTTGGTTGGTGTATGCTACCTTGTTCTGTCTTTTCTGCAAAGTAATGGGTTCGGTATTGAAAAAAACTAAACTTTATTTTGTATGTTCGACAACTGAAGGGTTGAGGGTCAGAAATTACTTGTATAGGGAACACCTGCAGATGAAATTATGATGGATTTTGGGATTTAGACGTGTACCTGAATTTCTGAATGAAATGAATATAACGCTTCTGACAAAAACTTGCAGTTTCCCTTGGAGGGTACTTTTAAAATTAAAAAGCTAGATTTTCTTGGACAAATCATGAATGGTAAAACTACTCTATCTAGACCTACACAGTTTGTGGTGCAGAATAAATGAGATTGCATGGCAACCGTAAAAAAGAGAAAGAAAATGGCAAAGCAAGTGAAGGTCTTATTTAGATAATGTTTGAAAACAAGTTGGATCAACAAGAACTGTGCTGGAGATGGAGCCCGAACAGGGAGGGAGGGAGGGAGTGTGAGCTTTTCCAGCAAAAGTTAAAGGAACAACAAACAAAACAAAACCTGATGAGGGAAATAAAGAGAAACAGCATCAATATTCAGATGAGGATAACGTTTTAAATGACCTTTGAGTTTGAAGCCTCCTCTGTACACTTATGGGATGCAAAGACCTAGTGCTGCCATGGTGCTGGATACAGGTGCAGCAGGAAATAGTATGGGTGCACCAGTACAAGGGACAACTATATTTGTGATTGTGAGTACCATAGCAGGTGCCCCACCTGACATTTCATTGACAGCCATGAGAAGTACTCATATGGATACTGCAGTTGTTTCTCTTGCATCTGATGAATTGCCTGTCACTACTGCTGTCATTGGAGAACCTCCAAAAGAGAGGGCTGTCAATTTTGGGCTTTCAGCATTTGAATTTGAAGAAATATTACAGGGAACAGTTGAGCTGATCAGCCGTTTGACTTATTATATTGCGGAAATTAGATATCTGATTAAGGAAGTTTCAAGATGTGCAAATGAAACATGATAAACTTGAGGCTTTGGCTGACCAGTATGAGGTTGACCTTAATAAAATGAAGAAAGTGAAAATAAATAATTAAAAAATGAATTTGACCACTGAAGAAATAAAAGAATTGGGTTTGATAAAATTAAGAGAACATGTTAAGGATTTGATTGAAGAAACAGCAAAATGGAGTGACTTAAGGAAATACACAGAAAGGTGGATGAAAGGGACGCCAAGGAAAAGGAAAGTTATAGAAACAAGAAATAAGGAAAAGTGTGTCAGAAAGAAGGATGGTTTCAGAATTCCCATTCAGGGAAGTACATGGAGGGAATTATGTGCCTAATCATTATGCTTTTATGACAACATTTCCAAAACTGAGGAAGGAGCCCGATCAATGGTACAAAGAGGTTCTTTGGTTGACTACTGTTTCGTAAATGGTTTGGACCTATTTAAATTTGTCATTTGTGGTCCACGTGTAAAAGTGCTGTTACCTGGAATACTGAGGAACCAGCATAGGTTGCAGCCAGCAATGCTCCTGCTGATGAAGCATCTACCAGAAACAAGCAGGTGATTGAGCATTTTAAAAAAAGACAGTTCCTGAGAACGATATTAATTGGGCAAAGATTATGGGAACTTCACTAGAGCTAAACAAATCAGTGCATGCATCCTGTGAGAGATTTATGTAGATTTTCAAGAAGCATAGCAGAGTTGAAGACCCCGAGAGAGAGAGCGAGAGAGAGAGATGGTGCCAGTGTTTACATTTCTGCCTTTGTCATGGGGTACAGCAAAGTGAATTGTGTTAGCCTACAAACGGTATAAATGAAATTTTAAAGCTCGGGAAATACAGTAGTGATTGCTGTGATGCAGAGCAGAAGAAAATCAAAGGAAAATTGATGGTTGCCTAGACAAATCAGTTTGAAAGGAGTAAAAGGAATCAGTTGATGGGTTCTGATATGGGCTATTTACATGCAGACAATGTTGGAATGAATAGGATGTCTTCAATGCATTGTGAAAATGAGAAATGTAATGGTACAGATGCAAGGTCTTGGAAGAGGAATTATGAACAGCTCTGGAATGCATGAAAATAGACAAGCAGTGTTCCTCTTAAACAAATGTACCTTATTCTGGTAATATTAGGCACTGGAAGCAAGAATGTTGACAGAATTCAGATTGAATTTAGAATCATTTTGTTTCTCAGATGCAGGTAAATATGAAACAGATGCAGATATGGTCAGTGAAACCAGGCCAACCTTCTTCTGTGCGGAGTATGCATGATCAGAGGCAGTTGCACATGAACGTGCCTACCACCAGTGTTGCGGCAAAACAAAATGTGGTATAACGCAGGGTGGCAACAGAATACATTGATTGAAAATAATAGTTTTCCTCAGTTTTCGCCAGGAAATAATTTCCATTGACCGTGCCTCAGAAGGGAGGAAGATTGCAATTTAGAACAGTCCTGAAGATAAACCAAAGTGACCCATAAATTGATGCAGAAGTCAACGGCCACCCTGTTTCTTTTTTGATTGATGCAGGAGCTAACCGCTCTTCAGAGGTTTCTGTGAAGGTTCCAGACCTACCCTTCTAGGGAAGAGAAGTCCAAGTTGTTGGGATTAGTAATAAACAGTTTGTTCATCAAGTCGCAGCAGATATCACTGTTAAAATAGGGCTAATGGAGAATAATAATAATTTCATTCTAAGTAATTAAAGCCCTCCACATTTGTTGGATAGAGACTTGCTTTGCAAGATGAACAATATGATTTACTGTACACCGGATGGTGTTGCAATTGAAACTCGAGGTACAAATTCAGAGTTTGAACTTAAAACACATCACTCAACTCCAGTTATTCCCAGTTCTAGCACTAGAAGATTTGCCCCTGGATTTAAGACATGCTGTCAAATAAGAGATGTGGGATTTCTCTGGTAAAGAGGTAGGATTAATAAGTGCCAACCATATATGGATTAATGTGAAACCTGTTACTATTTTCCCTAGAACTAAACAGTCGAAACTTCTAAGAGTAGCAAAAGAAGAGATCTGTCATAAAAGAAAAATGATTACAGAGTGAAATATAGTGGTTGGTAGTCCTTGCAACTGCCTTGTGCTGGGAATTAAGAAACCAAGTAGTAAATGGAGACTAGTGCAAGGTTGAAGAAAAATAAACAAAGCAGTCATCCCATGTGGTCCAGTGGTACCAAATCCAGCAGTAGTTCTGTTCCTTATTCCACCTGAAGCATAATGGTATTTCGTCTTTGACTTATGCCAAGAGTTCCGTTCCTCTCCACAAGAAAACCAGTAACTCTTCTTGTTTCAGTTTGAAAAAGGTTATTGTTTGTTGTGGGATCCCTAAAGGTTATACTGAAGTCCTTCAGTTTTTCATGAAATCCTAAAGAAAGTTCTGGAAAATGTGAAGTTGCCCTTTAATTCAGTCTTTTTGCAATACATTGATGACCCACTAGTTTCATGTAAGGTGAAAGAGGACTGTAAACTAGACACAGTTGCTTAACTGAATCACTTAGCTGACTGTGGTCACAAGGTTTCTCCTACAAAATTCAGTATTTAAAAAAAAAAGAAGTGGTTTATCTTGATCGTTCAGAGGAATTCTGGGTATTACAAGAAAGGTTTCTGTAGTCACGTTTGCTTCCCATAAGGCTGAAAAAGATGTGGTCACTCTCGAAAGCGATATGTGGATCGGGTGGCTAGGTATTGTGTGCTTGGGAATAAAACTGATTCAAGAGACTGAACAGGATGAATCAAGACTAAAATCTATGCAAAATACTAAGTGTTAATTGTTCCCTGCTGTGTTTAGTCCAGACCTCTTTTCATGAATTGAGGGACAATTAGGAAGAAGCTTCAGCAGATAAGAAAAGGAAAAAGGAGAAGTTGGGCTACAAAAGAAGTTATCAGGATTTTTATGGCATCCCCGAACATAAATATGTCTTGCCTGAGTGTTATAGCAAATAGGGTGCTATCTTCATGGACAGTCCCATGCAGTTAGAGATGCAATGGTCAGAATTTTGAAGAATTATTGTGTAAACAGAAACTTTGGAAAAGTTGCAGAGTATGTTTGCACTTGCTGTCTGTTATGTAACAGGAACAACCAAAGCTGAAAAACAGTTGTCTTTTTTGTTTTTTTGATAAACCAATTGTATTGTTTTTTTTTTTATTATTAACAACTGATACGTAACAGTTCATTTGTAATGTCACACCTCCCATTTACCACTCTCATCACATATCCCTCAGTCTGTATTCTTCAGTCCACAGTAGGCCCACCATTTGTTAGAAATTTTAGTGTGCTTCTTAAGGCAACACCTGGCGTGTTATATTGGCTGCTCCTGATTAGTACACCAATGCACCCCATACTGTCATTTTGTCAGTGTAGCAGGTTGTGGTGTTTTCTACTGGCGAATAGTGTCTCACTTGGCGACTAACATCACCACCCACACTATTGTTTGCTCACATTGTGCTGCTTAAAGATCCTCCAGTCTTCCCAGTATGCTCACCCTTGGGGTCAGATCCACTAATCTGTCTGAAATATGAAACAGCATTTGTTTAATGTCCTGCCAAAAGCGTTCGGGACAGGCCCATACCATGTTGAAGAAATCTTCCTCTGTCTGGGTATATCGGAAGCATGTCAGTGTGGGCAGTCAAACAGCCATCCACATGCGCTTAGGAACATTGCATGGAGATAATGTAACTGGACCAGCCACAACCTGGAGATCATAAGTTAATGGGAAGCCTTCCAGGTATATTTGAGCTATTGCACCCTTCCCGAAATGACCTATAACAATTTTAGCTTAGATGGGTCTATAGTCTGGCAACTTGGACGGGGCCTGTAGCTGACAGGAAAGAGCATGACAGATTGCAAATGTTTGTGAAATTGTGTGCAGGAGAGAAAGAAAAGTGCTGCTGGAGATCTTGCAATGAATGGAGGTGGTCTCCTTATCAAATGTCCCCCAGTATAGTGATATCAATCCTGTTCCACTACTGGAAGCCCGAGTCGGTCAAGGCGGTGCAGTTGTGTAAGCTTCCTGTCACAACATGGAAAGCAAAACGCTCTATGAGTACAATGCTGTTTTAACACTAGCGATATTGTTGTTCTATTGGTGATGAAATTCTCTAGTCAGCTATAATTTGTAAGATATATTGCTTCTTTCCACTAGTTTACTGAAACCAGTTCTTTCACATTATACTTATTGAACATATTCTGTCCTAATATGTCCGACTAACATTAACATAGATAGAGGCTGCTGAATAATTATTAATGTAATGCGATAGTGCTTCTATGTTAAGGCAATATGATGTTTGTTTTTCATGTGCTATGATTTGCTGAAGAATTTATACATTCCCTCACACCACGATGAGTTTGTAGAAATGTTGATTTAAAATGCAAGAATAATGTATAAAAGCCCCTTGAACTTAGGGATGTGCTAGAAGATTTTCCTGGAGCTTTAGATGCTTCTAAGGATGCTGTCCATTTTCCAATTGATTTTGCTGCTCATTTGGAACTTAACTTCTGAGTTTTAAATACTCTGTGTAACTCTGCATTACGTAGCCTTTAAGGCATTGACTGTGTATTGTCTATTTTATTAATCTTGTAATAAAACTCAAACTTTTCATTGATCTAGAACTCGGTTATTAAGTGGGCTCTATCAATTTCAAATTGGATTTATTTAAATTTGTTGTATTTTCTCTTGATTTGAGGCATTAGGTGCTGCCTTAACATGGAGGCATGTTGTCTCATGGAACTGAGGTTTTACATTGTCTCTGATCCAGTTAATGTGGAATCAATATTTGAGGTAAAATTACGGGATGTCTTGATTTTGAGGTACAATGATTTTGCTCCCACATCATCTCAGTTTCTGTTTTTTAGTGGATGACTTTCCAATGAAAGGCTAGGGTCACAGACCTTATTCACTGTCTTACTCATTGTTTTAATTTTACACAGTTTTGATTGAAAGTGTTGAATACACACTAGGGCTTTTATGGTTTGAGATTACTGCTCGGATGTGACTTGAGTGACCTTTGCAAGAGTGTGTCCTTCATGGCTCATTGGAACTGAAGGTATACCTGTTTATCATTAATAATTTGTATGTTTCTTTGTTAACCTGTTTTAAAAACACTTTGGACCTAATAACATTCAAGTTATGGAAGGCTAATTAGAGGCACACATCTGATTTGGGCAGTGCACTTTGGTAAAAACTTCCTGATGACCAAGAGCCCTGTTATTGTTTTCATAATTTAGGTAGTTCAGTACAGGTAGTCCATAAGGCTGTTTTGATCACTAAATATTTTTGGCTTTAGCAGGATACCCCATCTCATAGGAGACAAGAGTCTCATGGAATCAATTGAGTGCTCTTACAGTCCACAGGAAGACAGCCCTAATGCTTGCGCTAAAGCTATACATTTTACTTCATAGTGAGACACATATGCTTCTGTGAGTTATATATTAAAAGGAAACAATCCAATGAATGTTTTATCACTGTTATATTTCCGTAAAAGGTCTTGGAAATATATTTTTGTTCCACTGAGATGGACATATTTTCTTACCTACATGTGGTGTTCTAAACATGATACAGTCCTAAACTAACACCAGTTAAAGTTTCTCTTTTGGTACTCCTCAGGTGGGACCCAGGCCATTGTTCCCAAACAAGAGACAGGAAAATAGATGTAAAGGAAAAATAGTCATAGAAAATGGTTACTCAAAAAGCCTAGCATGGTGAGTGAGTGAGTAGATAAGAACTGTTCCACATTGAGAGAAGACAAAAAGAAGAAGTTTGAAGGATTGGAAACAAAACATGTAAAAGTCAACCAGTGTCAAGCTCACAATTGCACTTGCTGGAAATGGAAGCTGCATGTCAGAAAGGACAATAGGAACAAGGTGTTTTGTTTTCACTAATGACCGAGCTGACAAAAATCTCTTGAATGCACTTCTCAGTTCAAAGAAGACATTTAATATTATTTCACCACGAGGTTCCTAAAAAGGGAGTTAGCATGTTAAAAGCACACATTTAAAAATAGTCACAGTAATGAAAGGAAAATATACCAAAATGATTCTCAACTGCAATGTACGCAGCAAATATATGTAGTTATGATTATGCAAAGCAAATAATGAAGTAAAAATTAATCAATGCGCCTCTCAGATGTTTCATCTTTCTCATGCCAGCAAGAAGATGAGCCCGTTCAACTGCGAGAAAGAGATCTCCACCCACACGGGACAGGTGTCAGGCATTTAACGTCTAATCCTGACTGAGGTCTCGGAAATTCCACTGCTACTGAGCAGGGCCATCTTTTTATATCTTAAAGAACCAGAGAAGGGCTTTCTGGGAAACAATCCTCATTTAGCAATTCAAAACATGCTGGCTAGTTTAGGTCTGCTTTGAAAATAACACATTCGGATTTGGCCACAGTCCCAAGATGCTAAATCAAAACAAAGCTGCTCCCTGCCATCTGAGTACATCCTTATCAACCAAAGCCCTTGGTGAGAAAGAACACGAAAACCAGCACAGTTTACAATGTTGTAAAATACAAACATGTTTAACATGACAGTGTCTAACGCTACGATAAAGTCAATAGGCAGCTAAACTGAATACAAAATGTAGCCTGCAATTGATGAACACTAGACAGTTAATCCACGTGCAAAGTGGTGCAATACAAAGTCAGTGGTCAAAAACACATATTTCACTGCAGTAGGTTTGGGGAAATAAAGTAGTATCAACTACTCAACATTTTTAATCACATCTAGTGAATCTTGTTAAATCATTGTGATTCTTCAGCTGTGGACTCAAGATAAAAAGCTTCTGTGATTTATAAAATTTCCATGTCAATCACAATTTATATTCCCCTAATACTTTCCTGAAGGATACTTACTTCCTTACAATTGAATCTTCCTGATTTCAAGGCACTAGCTCACTTCAAAGTAAAAGAGGGTCTACCATTCTTCTTAGGGGCTATACTTGTTTGTAACAATAGCACGACTAGGCCAAGAGCTAGCCACCTTACTCATTGTTAGATGTCTCAGCTTCTTGTGGAGCTGCACCATTACGCTGATTGATTAGACTTCTGCTTTTATATTCAAGAACAATAGACTAATGTTATCTGAACTGATAGGCAGGCTCACTTTTCAATATCAGATTATCTTCCCAGTCAGCTTTCCTTAAAGTGTATCATGCCTTAACTTGAATGTGAATTGAATTGCAAGCTATTAAAGTAGAGTGAAAAACAAATACAGCTTATAACACTTACATATAATATCACCTTGCCTGTGAAAATATGCACAGGGTAGCCAGAGAACATGGATATGCATTTTAGTTGTGTTCTGGGTTAGATATGATGTGTAGTTAGCGAGTGTAAATTGAAAATAATAATAAACTGTGCTGAAGCTGCACTCCCAAATCCTGAATGCAAAACTGACCTTTGTGTGTTGTGACTGTTGTGTTTGACAGATACTTGAGAAGGATGCAGCATGTTTACTCTCCCACTCTAACTTATGGCGACGTTCAGGAAATTATTTCTGTTCTGGGTTTCTTCCTCACCAGTTCGAGGCATAACATTTTGCTGCATTCAGTGGTCAAGTATGTGCATGGTAGGGTGGTGGGAGAGAAACAGTGTCATAGTTTCTCTACCTATGGCATTTTAGAACTTTTTAAAGGCTTTTGAATTTAACCATAAAGGGCCTTGAGCTAAGGGTTTTCAGGACATTTCTTAGAATGTTTGTAAAAGATATTATAACAGTTCAGCTAGGCAGTTAAGACTAATTCCACCTAAACCCAGAGCTCACTTTTCAGCTGAGTTCGCCCCTTGTAGTATTCGGAGCTTCGCAGCTGGCATCGTGTGTCCCCCATTGGGTTTCTGCTGGGAGTGCAGACATGGTATTGTGAGCTGGGCAGCAGATCCTATGGCCACAATGAAGCAAGGCCTGCTCTTGGTGGCACAGCTTAACCAAGACAGGAGGACTGTTGGTCCACTGCATTCAGATAGCTTCCTTCAAGGTGGGGACTAAACTTTGAAGGGAGTGTGAGGAAACCACATACCTGATTTTCACTTACAGTCACAGGGCTTAGATTGCCCTTTGTTCCCTCAGCTGCCATCTTGCAAACCCCCATGAGACAGGTGTGAGTTGCAGCCATGTTCCTCCTGATTGAACTCATTCTCTCTGGCACAATAACTGCATAGCTACACTATTAGCCTACGCTGCCCATGTTTAGCTAGGTCCTGGGAACCACATTGTGATTAATTTTAGCGTTGCACCTCAAACATAGGTTGCCTCAGGACACCCTGTTGTCTCGTAGGTTCTCATTATCCGAATGAGACTACTGGATTGGGGCAGCAGAATCACTTCTACTGAGGGGAACTGAGTCAGATCCCACACCATGTGATGCCTTTTGGCCTAATCCGGGTTTATTCTGGCTAAGTAGCAATGCCTCATCTCCACCCAAGAGTATGGATGATTGGGGCAACCGGGCGCATGACATAAATGACTCCTCAGGGGAATTGTGGTCAATCAGATCTCATCTTTTTCTCTCATTTACATTAGTCTCACATATGCAAGGACAATCAGAGGCAGAATATAGTTCAATAGAGTTTTATTGAAGTAACTGCTTCTAAGTTAATAAAGCATGTTTTGTAATAACTAGGCAGATGAAGCACAATAGGATTAAAGTTGTGACAAGGAAAGTAAAACACAAAAATAACGCTACCATATTGTCATTAGTGTTTATAAAGATAGTTCCTACATAAGCTATGTTATAGCACAGCATGTTAAGCTCTAATTCTGACCTTTAGGTTCCCCCCGGGAAGACATCATCCCTCATACCTGAGCAAGAGGCCTGTATTCTACATAAGCAGCTGCAGCGAAGCAATCAGCATACAGTTGTGGTCAACTGGCTGGAATCTCCCTCTACATGGGCCAAAGTAGTGTTTTTATAATAACACAACTGATGTTCCAAGAAAGGATCCCCATGTAAGAGTGTGTATGTTTTCTGTGAACATTGGGGACGAATCGTACCACTTTTGCCGGCAGCCTATCTTACTGCAGCCTTGAGAAAGCACAGAGTGAAAGAAATGTCTTGTTTAAGAATGTAGTGCTGACCTAGGTGAAGAACAGCTAGATAGAGAAAATAAAACAAGACCGCAAATGTGGCTATTGTTAAAATAATATAACAAAGCTAAAATAAAACATATCTAGGTTAAAGTGCACAGCGGCAGGCCTAGTTTGCTAAAATAACATGTATAAAACTACAACTAAAATGACTACACAGCACTGTAGCACCTTGATGATGTCGACATTGCAATCATCCGGCCCTGTTTGGTTCTGTCTACTGGCCTTTAATTGGATCCAGTCCTGTGCTGCATCCTAATGGGAAGAAAGGACCGTAAGCAAACAATAATATGAAAAGCACCAGACTGACAGGTAAGCCTGTTGAATGACATGAGTCAAATCAGCAGATATCAGAGACTAAAGCTATGGACTGCAGTATCAATCACTCTTATTGAAGATTAAAAATAGACTGAAAACATTGATGTTAAGGTAGACATACTATTGGACCATGTAGATTGAATGCATGATAGACTCAAGATTCATGACAGTTGACTAGATTACGTCAAATGCTGAATCATGCATATAGAAGATGGGATGACGAAATCAGCTGATGCTATAATGTGCATTTAGAAAGTCCTTGCTATAATGAAAGGCAAAAAAACAAGATCACAAATCATGCTCTAGAGGCAGCAATATAAGAATTACGGGTATTCCAGAGCCCATTGAAATGGAGAAACCTGAGCTGTATCTTGAGAACTTGTTGGTTGACCTTTTTGGCAGACCACGGTTCTCAGAACTTCTTGTCTTAGAGCATGCACACTTCTCTTTGGCCCTCATACCTATCACCCTGGAAAGGAACCAATTCTGGGCATACTCTTGCCACTTAGGGCATTACATCTAACACACAAAAGGCAAAAGGTGATGGAAGGAGTGTTTGCAATAAATCTAACCACAGGCAATTGCTTGGGGTAGCATTCCATCCCATTGTTCTTTTACCCTGACAAATGGTCTGGGTAGCATTCCACCCAATTGTTCCTTTAATCACCATGCCACCTCAGTTTGTACCCAGCCATATGCCAATCAGTCTTGACCCTGTTTCAATAGGAACAGTCAAGTCCAAACTACCAGGTTAGGTCCTCCCTGAAACGAAACACAAGCAGCCTAAAACCCTTTTCTCCTTAATTGGGACCTGTAAGTCAGATGTAGCTTGGTCCCAGTGGCACAATGAGCAAGGGGACCACGTCTTGGCATACCTTTGTCACTTAGGGCATTAAATGAATCACACAAAAGGTGATGGGAGGAATGCTTGCAATACGTCTAACCACTGGCAATCGCTCAGGGTAGATTTTGAACCCATTTTACTTTTGTCCACCATGCTACCTGAGTTTGAACCCAGCCATATGCAAATCATCTTGACCCCTTGACTCTTGACCTTGTGCAGCTGCAGTTCAAAGGCAAGCCCTTCCGCACCTGGACCGTCATCCGCCGCTAAACCTTCTAATAGCTCCTGGACCTGGATCACACTGACACCGGAACATCACCTGCTACACATTCTCTCTTTGAGCAACCAAAGGCCCCTTCACATCCTGCCACTGCTGCTTTTCCTACAACATGGGATCCCCAGCCCACACTGGATCCCATGCCTCTTCCACCCAGAAGACCACAGAGAACCCTGAACTGCTCCAATGCATCCTGCTCAGTACCTGGTCCGTCTGCAAGCACCCCATGGAGATCTGGGACACCATTCCCACCCTCTCTCCAGCTTTCTACGATGACATCTCCAACCTCATCACCGCCCTAGCCATGGACTCTCATCACTATGTCCTACTCAGCAATCTCAACTTCCACGTCGACACCCCCAATGACATCAACTCCATCACCCTCCTGGAGGACCTGATCAACATTGGCCACACCCAGATGGTCACCGAACCAACACACAAAGCCAGTCACACACTCAACTCCACCATTGTCTCCAGCAAAAAAATCTAACTCAGACACATCACAGAACTCACCTGGATTGACCACGCCATTGTTCATTTAACCATCTCCGACACCCAGCATACCTTTGCCAAGCATCAGAGCTCATTCCATGCAGCTGGAGCAAGGTAACCAGGACCCAGTGGGCACAGGCCCTAAGTACCACCCAACCCAAAGCTTCAGCGGACCTGGGCCACGCCGTCCAGAACTTCTGCACTAGGATGACCAAATGCACCAACAGAATCACCCCGCCGAAACCATCAGAAACCAACAAAACCTCATAAAAAGCCTACTGGTACACCCCAGAGCTCAGAACCACCAAACACAACTGCTACCGACTTGAGAAGCAATGGCACAACACTAACAAACCCCTCTGATAAAGCTGCTCACAGAGCAATCCTCAGCGACTACAACCTACGCATCAAGGAAGCAAAGAGAGCAGCCATCACTGTCTGCATCGACCCCACAGCCAGCATCACGAAGGAACTCCTCAAAATAGTCAAGGAATTCTCGACTATCCACCCCTGTGGACTACTTCCACAGCAGGATCGCCACCATCTACAAAAATTCGACCCCCATCCCACCACTCTCAGCCTCAACAACCTCAACCAACCAACCAACAAACATCATCCGAATGATCACCACCTGGTCTCCGCTCAACACTCTGACCACTACAGCCATCATGTCCTTCATACACTCCAGGGTGCCCACGATCCCTGCCCCCACTCTCTCTTCAACCTCAGAACTTATCCAATCACTCACCAGTGTCCTGAACACCTCCCATCTCCACAGCAACCTTCCCTGATAGATAGAAACATGCAGAGGTCAGACCCCTCCTAAAAAAAAAACTCTGCCGACACCAGCGATCTAAAAAATTACTGACCAATCTTCCTGCTCCCCTTCCCAGCCAAAATACTCAAGAAAGGCATCAACCAACAGCTCACTGATAACTGGAACAAAGCCACCTACTCCACACACCACAATCTGGATTCTGTGCCAACCACAGCACTAAACTGTGCTGATTGCTGCCACAGACAACATCACAACTCTCATCTACCCTGGAGAAACGGTAGCCCTAATCCTCCTCAACCTCTCTGCCAAGTTCAACGCCGTCTCCCACCACACCTTCATCGACAGACTCCACAACATCGGCATGCAGAAAAATGACCTCACATGGATCTTCTCTTTACTTACAGGATATTAACAGAGCATCTAAATGCTTCCCTTTACCTCTGCACCCAAGGACATCATATGTAGCATAACACAAGAATCATCCCTCAGCCCCACTGTGTTCAACATCTACATGACTCCCCTAGCAGACATTGTCAGATCCCACGGAGACAACATAATCTCCAATGCAGATGACACTCAAGTAATCCTCTCTCTTACTGAGGACCCCTCAAACGCCAAAAACAGCTTCTTTGACACCATGACTGACGAAGCCAAATGGATTAGAGACAACTACCTCAAACTAAACTCTGAAAAAACAGAAGTACTGATCTTCGGGAAGAACACTTCCACTAGGGACCACAGATGGTGGCCAGCTGAACTCAGACCAACACCTACAGACCATGCATGAAACCTTGGCATCATCCTCTACAGCCAGCTGACCATGAAACGCCAAGTCAGTGCAGTAGCCTTCTCCTACTTCCACTCCCTTTGCATGCTTTGCAGCATCTTCAGATAGATTCCAATCAGAAAGACCATTACGCAGGCCCTCGTCACCAGCTGGCTTCACTATGGCAGCAACACGGAACTCTGGAATCTTCACCCAGCTCCTCAGAAGACTCCAGACACTACCGAACTGTTCAGCCAGGCTCATCCTAGACCTCGCCAAATGTACCAACATCACCCCCACCTCAAAAACCTCCACTGGCCCCTCATCCAGAGGAGATGCCAGTTCAAGATCCTCACATACCCTGCAAAGATATACACCATAAAGGACTGACCTACATCAACCATTGACTGAACTTCCACCTGCTCATAAGACACCTGCCCTTCTCTTCACTTGCCCTGGCACACCCCCTGCATCCGTCGCAGCCGCAACGGGGACCACTTCTTCTCCTACATTGCCACCAAAGCCTGGAATGACCTGCACATCCACCTTCAAACAGCACTCTCCCTGGCAGACTCAGGAAGAAACAGACCTTGCTTTTCGACGGAGACACAGCACCCTTGGCACCTAGATTCCCAGAGGGGTTACAGTGCTGCACTTTTTGAATGCTGATTGATCAACTGATTGATTGACCCTGCTCCAGTAGGAACAGTCCAGCTCTAACTGCCAGGTCAGGTCCTCCCTGAACCGTAACACAAGCAACTGATGATCGGTTTCATCCTGATTGGGACACATAGGATGGGTGTAGCTTGATTCCAGGGGCACAGTGAGCATGGGACTCATATCTGGGCATACTATTGCAACTTAGGGCGTTTTACATCAAACAAACAAAATGTGATGGGAGGAATGCTTACAATATGTCTAACCACTGGCGATCACTCGAGATAGTATTCCAACCCATTGTTCTTTTGCCCACCATGCCACCTCAGTTTGGACCCAGCAATGTGCAAATCAGTCTTGACCCTCCTTTAGTAAGGAACAGTCCAGCCTGAACTGCTGGGCCAGGTCCTTTCTGAACTGGACTGCAAGCAATGAAAGACCAGTTTCACCCTGATTGGGGCTTGTCACTCAGGTGTACCTTGGTTCGAGTGGCACAGTGAGCAAGGACATCTGATTAGGCATACCCTTGCTAATAGGGCATTACATCAAACAGACATAAGGTGATGGGGGTATTGGTTGCAATAAGTCTAACCACTGGCAAACGATTGGGATAGCATTCTAACCATTCTAGTGCCATGTAGGACTTACATTCATTATTAGGTAGTCTGGCAGAGGGTGACTGGATCTGCACCACCCAAGAGTATGTATCACTCTTGTTGATCTTTGAAATATTTTTACTTGATTTTGAAATATTGATATCAATAGAAAGTAAATTTAATTCCCCAAATGTTATATGGTAGGCAGGAGATTTTAACCCGATCCTGCATCCAGAGATCAACCACTCTGCGTTTCGAGGTGATCCTGAAACCAAGACAAGGAGGCCTTGCTTCAGGTGATGGCCATGTTAGATTTGCTAGATGTTTGGCATGTAGATCATTTGTGGGAACAGCCATTTTCTTTCTACTTCACTGTGCTTATTTACAATCCAGGATTGATTATTGGTTGCTTTCCATTTGAGTGTTTCCTTTGGCAACCAACATTTCCTACTTGCCTTGTACACTCTCAGACCATTTCCTGGCAATGTGGGAAGTTGGAATTCTTATTGAATAGCCAGGTTTAGCTGATGATGCTTCCCCGTAGAGGTGTGTTCCTTCTAAGTTACAGTTGGCTGTTTTTGAATATTTTAGAACAAATGTGGTTCTGTGTTGCATTTCGCTTTCCAAGCAAGCAGGTTCATTATACTACATCAGGATATAGCTGCACCAGCTCAAGAATAAAATAAAGACACCAGAAGAGCAATATCACATTAAATATAGCCCGGAAACTCTATTAACTAATATAACAATATTAACTGACATTACTGAAATTAACTAATTTCAGTTCCCTTTGAGGTAGTTAGCTGGTAATCAAGTGAAATTAATAGATAACACACTTGAGCTTCTACCTGTGGGGAAGGGGAGCGCACAAGGAAGACTTTGACTTCTGCTTTTCAACAGAACATGCTACAACCTACTATTCCATCCTTTCGTATAATCAGCTGAGAGTCTGGGTACAAGGAGTGAGCACTTCCTGAACTTGTGTTACTTTCTGTTCCAACCTATATGATTCCAGGGACACATCTATGACCCATCAGTTGACCTTCTACCTTGATGATATCTGTATGACTGTTTTGATTATATCTGAAGGATCTCTTTTGCAGAACCTTTAAGCATTACAGAAACAAAAACTGATTGATTTCTTGGCAATGCCCATAAGCTTGACACCCTGATATCTGAGTTTTATGAGGCCTATAAAGACCTGCTGGTTTTACACCTCCTTGCAGTCTACAAAAAGCTGTGGAGACAAGTACCTTGCCCCTCTCTATCAGAGATGCTCTCATAACGTTACTTCATACCTGAGAAATATGCTTTTTCATGTGCATGCATCATACCATCCACATTCCCTCTTCAGGCTAGATAATACAATTCTGGCCAAAATTCTAATAGGCTCCTACCTCCTGATAGACAGGTTAATTCGCACGGATCAGACATGGTTTATCCTTGTTAGGGCCACAATGCAAAATCTGTGAGCTCATTATGAGCTAATTCACCTGATACAGCCCAAAATTGAGGCCAGTCAGGTTATAGTGATGGATAGACAACTATTGATTTGTTCGAATGACCGCTATTAGACTTCTCATTGAGCTATTTGGACGAATCTGTTTATCTGGGTACCTTTTTTTTTTACCAGAGACAATAATATTTTGTTGTGAGATAATTAAGACCCCGCCATCAAGCAGTTGGCAGCTCCTGTTGAGCACAAGATTGGTGTGCCCATATCCATTTGATGGCAAAATCACCACTAATAAAATGTGGGCCCTATCCAAATGTATATAGCTCTTTCGTAATGTACCCACCGCTTTCTGTAAATCATTTGCCTTTGATGGATTTGTGGCAGTAGGCATCCTCAAAAATGATGAGATGTCTGCACTTTCCCTTACAATAAGAAAGGTTTGTTTGTACCAGGATCTTGAGACATGGGGGTTATTACAACTTTGGAGGAGGTGTTAATCCGTTCCAAAAGTGACGGTAAAGTGACGGACATACCACCAGCCGTATTACGAGTCCATTATATCCTATGGAACTCGTAATACGGCTTGTGGTATATCCGTCACTTTACCGTCACTTTTGGAACGGATTAACACCTCCTCCAAAGTTGTAATAACCCCCCATAGTATTTTTTTTTCCACAGGCTCCTTCCATACCACACCTAGTTAATGAAAATAACTAAATTGAATTGTTGTCATTGGAGACCTAGTGAAACACCCCACCGGCCCTCTAGTCTATTTCACACTGTACATTGCACGATTTGAGCTTCGCATGAGATGAGTGAGAAGGCTGGATTTGAGGAATTGTACTCTTTCGCTAGTCCCCTTCTGTTTAACACCACAATGCGTCTAAACAGGGTTAAACCAGGGCATTCTGCCCATTCTATTGATAGGTCCCTCACCCAGAATGGCCTATGTTATTGTTGATGGGATGTTTCTAGCTGTCAGACAATTTCGGGCAGCGCCAGCACCTTGCCACTAGAGGTGTTCCTGTGTTACAGACTCACCATGCCTTTCATCGCACATAAAACACCTTTCTTGAAGAAAGCCTAGAATGTACTCCCATGACAGGATTAATTAAGTCTCAACTACTCGAGTGGGTTTTCAAGTGATATGCTTATTTCATTTAGATGGCCGTTCCTACTGTGCACTTAGCCCTTGTGGCTTTGGAGGAGATTTTCAGGTGCCTATCAGTGACGCTAGGTGGAAGTTGTGTTGCTCCCCGACTAAATCCATATATATATATTGCAGTCCTAATCTGCTGAATTTCTCATTTTTAATGAGAGTGTACTACACCTCTATCTGATAACACAGATTCTACCTCACATATGATCTGTCCTGCACCGCATGCACATATCCTCATGCATTTTTAATGCATCTATGGTGTTGTTCTGAGATACACAGCTTATGATGGACACCTCTAACTACATATTACTCACCTTTTGAATAACCCCAGGCCATTTGCAAAAGAATGAGTGCAGGTGCCCAAAGCTCTGCTCAGACGGTAGTGCTACTTATTGTCGGTGCAATGAATGTGTAGTCTTGAATCCACCACATGCTTCTTCAATCCAGTCAGACACATTTTGCCCATTTATGTCTCTCCTGCAGGTACCTGCTTTCTCCTCTGTTTTTCTGGATTTCTCTTTCTCCTTCTTCCCTGTATTTGTTTTCTCTCTCGCTCACTGTCTGATGAGGAAAAATAAGTAACGGGTATCCCAAGGATGAGTGCCAGTGGGCTACAATAGCAACCAGCAGCTCTGATTAAGTACTGCCCCAGACTGGTTTTTATTATTTTAAGCACTTGCTCTGCTCACTGGTAGTTGGTACCATCATACTTTTTAACTGCTTTGTACTGTCACTAGCAGTGATGGCACAAAGCTGCATATTGGTACCATCCCTCCACACTGATGTCAGTTCCTTTCTTGCCTCGCCCTTCAATATGGAGCTGGAGCTCTGTTCCCAACTAAATCAATTTTAACTCCCGCCAAAAAAATCATAAGAATTAAACAGTGTGACAGAGAAATGCCTACGCCTAAGACCACAGGCGTTATGGCATGCTGTGAATCCAGGACACAGATGTTGGTGACAGATACTCAGGTAATTTGCAGGTGGTGTTTAAGTTCCTATCATGACTCCGAGTTTTGAGACATATGCTCCGTAATGCACCAGAAGGCAGTGTGACAAAGGGGAGCGAATCTCTGTGTTTCAGACTTTAAAAAGCTGGTCAATTCATACTCAAAACAACCGGCCTCCTTCTATGTCAAATTATGGTCGGTAGCAAGTATTTAAGTAAGTCAAAGTTGCACCGTAGGTGCAAGAAGATGTAGTGAGACTCAACTCCATCTCACCACTTCCATGCAGGAGAGGAGCCACTCAGTCATCTTTTCAGTGGTCTGACTCCATTGGCATCGTCCTACTCTGAGCCTGTCCAAAGGCTGGTCCAGGAGCATCCAGAGTTTCTTTGATTGTCTTCAACCTTACATATGATAGGACCTTTAAAGAGGCCATTCTGCAGATTTTATGGAAATGCCAGCCCATTCTAGGGAGCCTTCAAGCCCCCCAGGGAGCCATTGGTGAAAACACCAATTAATCCCACTGCCGGCCCCTCCCCTGACTGAACCAGTTGGACCTCTTCTCAGCTTCTTGCTAGTACAGCCCAAGTAACCACCCTGGCCCGAAGACCATACTGGTCATAACTGCTCTGTTGCTGACCCACACTAAAGCAGCATCTGCTCCAGATAAAATGCCAACATCTGCACGCGCTAGACACATGTCTCACTATTAGCTGATTAGTGTGCAACCTCAAACCTTGGAGAATCCCCAGACTCTTCCTCAGTGCCTGTTATACAGGAAGCTGAATTCAGACTCATCTCAATGGCTCTAAAATGCTCCATGCGGTGATGACAACATTAAAGAGGTGGACATGTTCTCCCCACCTCACACGCCATAACTATTACAGTGATACTGGACTTTACCTGTTTTTACATAATGTTAGTAGCCAACACACTTCTTGTAAAATGGAATTCGAATCTCCACCTTGCCTTCCCCTTTTCTATTCCCCTCTCCCTAAAGGGAGAATGTCTTCTTTGTGGTTGTTGCTACAAAGCAGCAGAAGTACTAGATCTAAAACTTCCAACTATCTTGAAACCTAGGCCTTCAGAGACCATTGTACCATATATTGAGGCATAACAGACACCCTGATTGCATCATGGATTATCTAGTGTTCGGCTTCCCCAGCTAGCCGCTCTGTGGCCAAACGGCATAGGCCAGTCTCTTATGACCCTGTTTTTAGTGGTCCAAGCTTCAATAAATAAGATCAACCCTAATGGGGTTCCTTCTTCACTACCAGATAGCCAGTAGGAGCATACTGAATATTTGCAAAAAAACTGTTCTGTTCCTCCAGCTTTCCCCCTTAGTTCCCTGAATGCTGTTTGCATCGTGGGCAAATAGACACACCCTTTGGGGCATATCTGTGAAATCTTGTCTGCTGCCCCTTCCAAATTAAAGAACACCTTTTCATACATATTTCGCAAGATTGCCTTGAGGTAACACAAAAGAGTGTGTGGGCCCTACCTTGGGCACCAGCGTCCTGATCAGGCATCATGACAGGATGGGTTCCACAGGTTTTTGTTGCCCGTACCACCATCTCTCATGGACATACGTTTTGATGTTCTAGGCGTTTTGAAGAAAATGCTGACTCAACTCTAAAACTTTTAGAGGTTGCTGCATTGCAATCTGCTACTTAGGCTTATGCCTGCCTGTCACTTTCACTAACATCACAGAAAATTCAGAGGGTGCTCGCATTAAAGATAGCCTTTACAGTCCATACAGCACTCAACCCAGAATTTTTGCCCCAGAGAGGATGTGGTGGTAGCATAGTACATCAGCAAGGCCAGGAACAACAATCCTGATCTTGCTCTCCACCTGCTGCACTGGCTGCCAAGCCTCTCTGGCTTCACCTCCCAAGTATATGATCAGCCAGTAGGGAGCAGTATTACATTTTCCCGAATGGCTGGAGAGATATAAAGTCAGTTTAGCGTGTGCTACATATTGTTCAGAGGAGTTATTCCCTGCCCTTCACATATGCGCCCCCTGTAATCCCACTTGTCTTCACTCACAACTCAGCAGATAAAGCTTCCACCTTTCTGCAGCATATTCAGTGACATTTGGCCAAAGGAGCCTTAGAGAGGCTCAGAGAAGTGGAGAAAAGTGGGGGTGGTAGGTCCAGTATTGGTGCCCAAGGAAATTGAAATATTTGCGCATGAGCACCTTCCTCCGGAATGACAAATTTAAGATGCTCACTCGGGCCAAGATTCTTCTGGCCCTGGATCCAGGGAATTTGTTTATGTCCTTGAGCCTGCAGGATGTGTACTTGCACATCTTGCAGTCCTGTAGACGCTACCTTCAGATTATAGTGGAGTTGGGCATTTCCAATTTGCCATTCTACTCTTCAGCCTCATCTCTGCCCCACCGGTGTTTATGAAAGCATGACCGGTGTCATGACCCTCATTCGCATGTCACAGATAACACTAATTCATGGACCACAACCACAGGCTGCAGTCAGTCTCAATCCATCTCTGGGCAACAGTCATGCTTTTTTTATCCCTGGGGTTTTCCATCAGTAAACTAAAACCCATTCTAAAGTCTGCTCAGAGGATTAGCCCCATTGGATTCATGGTTGTCTTCAGGGCCTTCCCATCCCTTGCAACAAGCGCAGGACACTCAGGGGATGATTCTGATGTTTTGGGGCTGAATCCTGTGTTCAGGAGCAGGCTTGCACAACAATTCTCTTACACCCTCCTTGTCGCTTGTGCCCATTGGCACATGTGGGTCTTGCAATAGAGCCTCAACTTTCCGTGGGCATAACACAGAGGCTGCTTGTAAGGGAGCACCTTTATCTTGGCGAAGGCAGTCTGGGACCTTCAATGGTGGCAGGTCGACACCAACCTGCAATGTGTCAGGCTGTTCTTGCTACCCCAACAAGAGTTCACAGTAGTAACCTACACACTGTCTCTGGATTGGGACAGTCACCCGGGAGGACTGGAGATTAGGGGTCTCTGATGCCAAATATAGAAGAAGCCCCTTTTCAACCATCTAGAGCTTTGTGCCATTCGGTTGGCTCTGAGAGCCCTTCAGCAATCCATCAAGTTGAGGCCTGTGCAGATCCTAACATACTACACTAGTAACATGTGCTGCCACATGCTGGACCTGGGAAGTCTTGGACCCTGTGCCAGTAGGTACAAAGTCCAAGACTCCATGCTGGAATGGTCCAGTTGGAATGGTCTTTGACTAGCAGGGGACATCCTGGTAGCCAATCAACTAACTGGATCACTCAACAACAGAGCGGACAAGCTCAGTAGATGTCAGTTTGTGGGCCATTAATGGAGTCTCTGTCCAGAAAGGTGATTCAGGGCACCTTCACCTAGTGGGGCATGCCCTGGATGGACATTTTTGTGACTGTCTAAAACATTCAGTGTCCTGATTACTGCACACTGGAGTTTCTACCAAGAGCAACCAGTGGGACACAGTACTTCTTTATGCCTTTGCATTGCTACCACTCCTACTGTGAGTCCTGAAGGAAATTAGGATGAACCATGCTCAGGTCATCTTGGTAGCTCCTGATTTGGCCAGGAGAGTGTATTATCCAGATTTGCTGAGCATGAGCATTTTTCTCTGATCTGTCTACTTTTTCAGGAGTGTCCCATATACAAGACTGGCATCTGTCCCCAAATCTCTACAACCTACGTCTCCATTTGAGGAGACTGAGCAGTTTTGACGTACCTGCTAAAGTAGTGCATGTAAATCTTATGACTAGACTCCCTTCTGCCACATCTGTCTATTCAGGGCTTTGGGTGAATGTTGTATCTTGGTGTTGGAACCGATGAGCTATAATATCATCAAACAAAAAGGGGGATGGAGAGGAAATAAAACGGTCTAGCACACATCCTCTCCGAACATAGTTACTGTGAACAAAGTTGTGTGCTGTTCGGCAGGTTCACCAACACTTCACTGAAGTGAGTGGGTTTTAAAGGTCATTGAGGGCATCCTTAATATGATGCACTGAGCCTCATGCACCAAAGTGCCATGCTTAATCGGTTGTGCTCCTCGATGGGTGTGCATTACAATATCCATGGGACCACTCTTGGGGGCTCTTTGCTGTAGAGCTCATAATCTTAATGCCTGTTGTTAGCTAGACAATAGGATAGTGCCATTTTCTGAACTCCGGGGGGGATGTGGTAGATTGAGAATGTGCTTAGAGGTAAAATTTGCTATGGGCTAACTGATGCCAAAAGTATTACTTGAGGTTTCCCATGCCACCAATAAAATACAACAGGAACCATTACGGGGAATAATGAGCCAGAAGGTTCTATGTGGCGGTCAACATGTTTCTTGCCTATTATGCCCAGAATGAGTCCGTGGCAATTCTTCAGGTCTGGAAGATTGTACCTTAATGTACTTAGGGTTGGATATATTAGAATTTGTTGCTATAGACCCTTGAATTGAAATGAACACAACTAATTTTGAAAAAGGTGTTCTCACTTTGGAGTATTTATGCCCATGAGACCTGTTGGGAAAAATGTGACCAGCAACATACGTAGGAGGCTGGCCTGGTTTGTAGTGGGTACCAAAGGTACTCACACCTTATACCAGGTCCAGTTATCCCTTATTAGTGAAATGTAGTCATTGTCCAGAAGCCAGGCTGTCTATAGGAAGCTGTAGGTAGAGCAGCCAAGGCTGAACTAGGAGACATGCAAAGCTCTTGCAATACCACCACTGCAGTCACACAGTACTCACACACATGAAAGACAATACTCCGTGTTATGAAAATAAAGGCACTTTATTTTAGTGGCACAATGCCACAAATACTTTGGAGACTATACTCCATTAGAAGATAAGCAAATTACACATTACCTACACTAGTAATTAAAACAGGTAAGTAAATAGAAAATAGTGCAAACAGTGAATCACAATAGGTTGCAATGGGCCTATGGTGAATACAAACCATATACTAAATGTTGGAATGCGAATGTTGGTTTCCCACCTAGGCAAGTGTAGTGTGTAGAGGGGCGCTGGGAGTGTAAGAACACACGAACGGTAAGTAAAATACCCCAACCCAGAGCCCAGGAAAACAGGAGTAAAACACAGCAAGTTTCCTAAAACACTCTTTCTATTTTACCATATGAATTGCTGTATTCCTGGCACACAATGAAAACCCATTGCAAGGTGCAGCTCTTTTATTGGCTCTGGGTACCTTGGGTTCTTGGTGAACTCACAAGCCCTGTATATTCCGCAATCAAAAGGGTCCAGCGAACGTATCAATCCGCCTATTTCAACACTACAATTCACATTGCGCTTAAAACACATTCCAGTGGGCCGATATGAAAGGCTAGGAGATAGTTGCATACATGAGGTTTGGAGCTACCATTTTCGTACCAATGTTTCTATGGCATGAAAGAGGTATATCTTAGTGATAGTGAATGCGAGACTTCTGCGAGCCAGTCGATGGTTTGTAAGCAGCTGTCCTTGCACCGGGTGGGCAACGCTTCCGCAGTTAGGCAGACTAAAGGCTTTATTGTTCCAAAAACATGTGACGGTAACATCTGCATGCAAGACCTATGAACTCCAAGTGGTGAGGTTATCTGCAGAGATTTGGTCCTGATTAAATACAAACTTTTCAAGACACTTTGGTGAACTTGGGACGGATTTTTAATGCGTCCAGTAATACCGGGATGGTACATTTCTTTAAGGCTGTTGTTTCTGGTTTCTTCAGCTGCTTCTCCTCTATATTTGACATAATATCTTCAGTGTTAAAAATGCAGAGTCATATTACTTTAAATTGCCTGTAATGGAATAGCCAATTACTTGGGCTATAATAGGTGGCATCTTGCTGTTGCTGTTTTTTTTTATTTGCAATGGCTGTCCCATTGCAATAAGTAAGACTGAAGGTGCTTCCACCATCACAACTGTGTCGTGAACGCATTATGCAGTATTTCGGAATACCAGTCCTAGAAGAACTGAAGTGTAACTGGTCTCTGTCATTTGGACCGGTTTTGGATTGTGTGCAGCCTTTGGTGCCTTTTCGAATGTGCACTGGAAATTTGTCTTTCTACGTACGCTTACTTTCATTGGACGCTGATCTGTTGATGTTCTAGTTTAGGGCTCATTACCAGACATGCACATTGAGGGGGCATTTGCTATGGGAAGCCATTTATGAGCTGCCCTTTGTGGATCATGCAGCTCTTGCCTCAACATCAGGCACAACACAGAATGCTGCTGCCTCAACTGGAACTCAGGCTTTGGAAAATGAGTGCTGTTTGCTTTTCCTTGGCACCGATTTGATCACATTACCACCTGACGAAGTGGAATATTTCCTTGATTCAGTTGTCCCAGCTGTGATTGGAGGTTTTCAAAATGACACTGACCTTTAAACTTCAGCTTTATTGGAGACACTGAAAATCTTTTAAATTGTCCATTTTCATTTTGTCTAATTTACCTGCTTGAGTATGTTTTGACTTCTCTATTGGCATATGTATAAATGTTCAGGCTGCTTTACCACTTCTGAACCGACAAGGGGAGGGTGTAGTGAAGCCATTTTATTCTGTTAGAAATGATCACATTTGTGGTGATGTTTTTTTTCCTTTATCTTGCTGTCTTTTTGCTTAGGAAAGCATTTACATTTCTTAGTACAACATCCTTTCACTCTGTGCTTTATTAAATTCTGTGACAAGATAGGGTTCCCGGCACAAAGTGGTACACCACTTAGCTAACATTTCACAGAAACATTCATATTTTAGCATGGGAACACTTTTCTCAGGACACTAGCTGTTTTATTATGAAAACATCTCTCTATCCATTGTACGTTAGAGGGAGGTTTCAGCCAGTTGACCACTATTGCATGCTGTCTGACTTCGCTACAGCTGCTTGTTGAGGCTACCGGTTTCCTGGCCTGTATAGGGAAGTTGTCTCAATAGACTTCACTACTGTCATACTCAGGTATGGAGGGCGATGTCTTCCCGGGGGGGTCCTGAACAGCAGATTAGCTTAACCTGCTGTGCTCTAACATAGAACATTAGTGATGTGGGTGGGTTTCACACATATTTTATAGTGACAGTATGGTGGGACTTTTATTGTTTCACTTTTTGGTCACCATTCTGCTTCTAGTATGTTTTGAAATCCTAAATATTGCAGTTCATGCCGTTTTATTTAGGACGCAGCTGATTCAATAAATCTTATTGAATCATTCCCTGCTTTTGTTTGTCTTTGCATGTGTGAGACGAATGTATCTGAGAGAAAAGAATGAGATCTGATCCACCAGGATTTCACTGTGAAGCCACAATGTCATGTGCCCGGTTGCCACAGATCACCCCTGCTAGGTGAGGTGCTGTTGGCTGGCCGGAAACTCAGTTCCCCACAAGTCAGGTGATGCTGCTACCCAAATCAAGCAGCCTCATTGGTACAATGAGAACCAACGCGGCATACCCAACTGAATTTTATTGCTTCTGGTTTAGGGTCACCAGGAATTTAGGTAAACTGGCCTCGGATTGTATGCAGTGACAGCCTGCACGAAATGACCATTAGACAACACTTCCCAGGGTGCACTTGCAACGTCCCTTAAGTGAGAGCAGATTACCTTTTTTGACCATTTGTTTTGACAGTGAGTACTATTTAATGATTACATTGGTGAGAGCCACCACACGTTACATTTTTAATAACATGAGCTATTTTTTTTTTTCCTGAGTTTATGAAGTCATAGTCAATATTACACAGGACTACATTTCTCTTGGTGATTTTGTAACACAGTAGAAGCTAGTTTTACACTTAACCGAGACCCCTTTCAAATCTGGATGATAACTAGCCGCTCTGTACTCAACCTGGCAAGCATGTTGATGGGAAACAGGGGCAAAGAAGGCAATGGTATTTTTCCATTCCACTCTCTACATCCCAGTTCTTATTTTGTGATGATACAGTATTGATTTTGTTTATAATTCTACCATTAAGGGCAAAATAAAGTTAGTTCTAGTTCCACCAAGAGATAGTTTAATTCATTCTCATGCTTTTCATTTTTAACTCATTATTGCGCTCTGCACCCCTCAATTATAGCATATATTCACATAGGGAATTCCTACTGAAAGAGCTTTTCTCCTGCGGGGGTGTTGTAGCCAGCACCATAAACTATGAGTATGGTGTGCTGAGGAACCCTATGATGAAGCTTGCTACCTAAGTGTGTGTGAAGGTTTGTGTCCTAATATTCACTGTAATAGTTCTCCAGTTACAGTTTCAGACCTTCAGCACCTTGATGGTTTTATGATGATAGATGGCTGCCTTCTTAGCCTCTCACTATATTGGCACATTCACGCCTCTTATGCAGACCTCTTCATAATAGAAACATTTACCTGTAGGTCCACAGTTAAAGAAGTAGAAGAGGGAGAACTGCAGTGTTTATTCTTTCACTAGACACATAGGCCCTCATTACAACCCTGGCGGACGGGGGAGAAGTGGCAGTAATACCGCCAACAGGCCGGCGGAAACAAATAGTAAATTATGACTGACGGTTACCGCTATGGTCATCCGCCACTTCTCCACTCCGACTGATGGGCTGGACACTTCGGTCTCCAGCCCGGCGGCCGTCACCAGACCACCGCCGGTATCAGGTCCCTGTATACCGCCATTGATTTCGGGTGGTTTTGAACCGCCATGAAATCAATGACGGTAGGCACTATCAGTGCCAGGGAAATCCTTCCCTGGTACTGATAGTGGTCTCCCCCACCCCCCCTCCCGCCCCCCGAAAGGTGGCAGGACCACCCTCCCCACCCCCACCCCAACATCAGCATCAACATACACACACCCCCCTCCCCACTCCCACCCCCAACATGCACATACACACACCCCTACATGCACAAATACACTACAACAACACATACCCACACACATACAAACAGACATGCACACAGACTGACCCGCACACATTTCTCATACACACAACACACCCCTGCATGCATACACTCACTCACACACCTCCTCTACATACTCACACGCACACAACACATGACACCCCCCACCCACTTCCCCTAACGGACGATCAACTTACCTTGTCCATTGATCCTCCGGGAGGGGACAAGATCCATGGGGGCTGCTCCGCTGCCAGCACCCCGTCATCAGAACACCACCACACCGAATCATGGGATGTGATATGGTGGGTGGTGTTCTGATGACAGGGCGGTGGAGGTGGATCAGCCTCCACTTCCCCGCTGACCACCTGTATGGCTGCTGGCGGCTCTCCGTCCGCAAAAGGACAGAGGGCTGCCAGCAGTCATAATATGCTGTACGGAAAACCGCCTGCACTGGCGATCTTCAGCACGGTGGTACCTCAAAGACCGCTGAGGTCGAAATGAGGGCCATAGACTTTAATGAGGAAAGATGCATAAGTTTTGTGAAGGAACTTCCCGAAGGCCTAGGACTAAACTGTCCCACTTGTATGGTAGGCTGGACTACCAGCATAAGATGTTGGAGGAAAGACGCATAGGTTTTGTAAAGGAACTTTCCGTAGGCCCACGACTGAACTGTCCCACTTGTAGTATAGGCTGGACTATCAGCCTAAGATGTTGGCTTACTTCTCACAGAGACCAGTGAGATCCATGAATGTAGTCTTCACACCACAAGTACTAGAGCATGCATCCTGGACAATGTACAGAGCCCTGAATATTTTGCTACAGAATTTAATGGATATTGTACTTGGCTTTCATTGCAGGGTCGCATTCAAACTGTATGCCTTCAATCTTTCTATTTTTGCCGACATTCTTGGCTTTAGGACTTTATGCACTTTATTGCTGCTAACAAATGCTAAAGTGCTTGTGGTCCCTCCCCAAAACATGGAACAATTGGCTTACAACTGATGGCCATATTTAATTTACTTATAAGTCCTTAGTTAAGTGTTATATCATATATCCAGGGCCTGTAAAATAAACACTTCTTGTGGGCTTGTAGCACTTATTGTGCTACCAACTTAAGTAGTCCCTGAAAACATGTCCCAGACCCCATATTGCGGCCTGCATGTAGTTTTAAACTGCCAATTCAACTTGGCAGTATAACCCTCTCCATAAAGAAGGGTGCATTGCAACTAAACAGTTGGACCTGTACTTTAAAGTGTTATGTGACGTGATAGTAAACCATTCCTAACTTCGATTTTACTATTGTGAGGCCTACCTCTCCCATAGTACAGCTATATGTTGCCTTATTACATTTAATAAGTGCTAACGTTTGATTTGGAACAGGTAAATAATGTGTGTTTGGTGTCTGGGAAACTGTGTTTAAATATCCTCTCTAATGGTAAAGTTAGATTTTAAGTTATTATTTTGAAAATACCACTTTTAAAAAGTTGTGATTTTCCTATCCAAATTATTTGATCGATATAGTTGAAAATCGGTTTTGGTTTATTCCTCCCAGACAGCCACACAATAAAGGGATTAGATGTGCCTGGATGGCCATCATTGGCAGCATGGGGGGTGCGGAGCTGAGCACAGCCCACTTGCTACTGAACAGGCTGAGCTCTGCCTTTACACAAAGGACTTGTCTCCTCTGCATTGTTCATACAGACAGCCAGGAGCTAGGGCAGGGAAAGCAGGAAAGTTCAAGCACTTCAAAGGACATTCTCTAGAAACTTTTACTTCGTAGGAGGCAGTAGGTGTAAAAATAGAACCTTCAGTCCCACACTTTAGTTCACTTTCTGGACCTGGGGAAGGACTCTCAAAGGACTGCCTGCTGCTGTGTACTTCAGAGAACTGCTTTGTTGCACCTGAAAGTAGTGCTTCACTGCCTGAAGCCTGTCCTGAACCACCAAGGGCCTGTCCTGCTGGTTGAGCAATGTTCTCCTTCTGAACCCTTTTCTACCAGAGTGGCTCCAAGGGCTATTTGGCTGGCTTTCTGATCAGAGCTTCATGGACAGAGAAAGATCCATCCATCTTGAACCGACACCTGGACCCTGCATGATTGAGTCCTAATCTACCAAGTGGTTCCCCTCCGGTCCTGGATTCTTGGTGGTGGTGCTAAAGGTGCCCTGATAACCAAAATCAAAAGTTTGGGACATTTTAATGGGAGCAATCTGCATGTCTGTCCGTCAAAGGTTCATCAGTCAGACTTAGTTATCGGTAGCTCCTGCTATGTTCTTCTCCGTAGCAACAAATCCTGTTCAGCAGTCCTTCATTTAGACAGTATCTGGCCTTATGGAACTCTCTTGAGCTAGAGCCTCGTCTCACTGAAGATTTTTAACTTCCAAAAAAGTGATTAAGCCCAAAAGAAGCAATTTTCACCACTTCGCCATCCAGTGTCTCCCCCATGACAATGCTCCCACCTCATACACTGCCTGCAGCTTTGCCCTGCTGAACTTTAGCTTTTTTTTCTCCAAAATTTCCTTTAAGTCTGAAGACTGACCAGGCCTAGTCCATTTGTATCCGACACGCACTCCATTGCGGTTAGCCATAGTTTTCGACTTTCATTAGTGGTCTCATGCAACTAGATGTCCACAGTTGGTACTTCGCTCTTTTAGGCGCTAGTGTTCACCTTTAACAATTCATAACTATGGTTCTACTAATTTGACTTTTGTTGTTTTGATGTCAAATAATCTATTTACATTTACTTTATTTTTTAAATTTGTCTCTGATTTTTCTTGTGTTGTGATTTCAGTTTATTACTGTTTTTGTGCTGCATAAACACATTACACGTTGCCTTTAAGTTAAGCCTGACTGCTTTAGTGCCAAGTTACCAGAGTGTTAGGCACAGGCTAATTTAGTGACTTGTAGTTCACCTTGACAGAAATTTCATCTGTTGCTTGAGCAAGGCTCCCACCCTACTCAACTAACAACAAAATGTCTCTCAAGGTGCCACTGCAAGAAGCTAATTGTGAAGGGCCTCAGCCATGTACTTATTGTCTACTGGCATAAAAGTGAGAAAACATACACATGCAAAACAACACAACACTTCGCAAAATATTTTAATGCCAAAATATGGTATAGGAAGCCTGACAATGTAATGATATTGACTATAATCGTCGCCACTAAGATCATGGTCTGAACTTGCCTCTGATTTTTCTCTTCTGGGCACAAACAGAATCACACTATACTGCCCTTTCCTAACAGATGTATATAACCCATATTCGACATAGCATAGCTTCCTTCACATACTCCCCAATAGTTTAGTGCAACTTGTGTCCCAGACCTACTTCCTTCCAACAGAGCTTCAGTTACCTTGTGCAGGGCTTTCTCTTCACCAATGCTTGCATGTCTTTTTGGCCAAGCCGTATCCTGAAAATGCCTTGTGCAGCATGTGTCATCGTTTGGACCTATACTGTGTATTTTTCATATTCTTTATTGTATTAAACAATCATCTTTTTGTTAATTTTAGAGGTTTTATTGGACCAACACTTGGTGGATTCCTGAATGATAAATTTAACTTTGAATGGGCTTCAGCAATGCAAGGAGCCGCTTCGTTGGCAGTTGTGAGTACATATTTATTTTCTGGGGAACTGCAACTGGGCGATTTTGCCTTGATTCCTATTTATTGAAAATGTAAACAATGAATGTTTAATTCGGGCTAGCTTTCTCAAACGAATAACGTACTAAGGACTCACTAAGTACGTACATGGAATATTTTACAATAAAATGTATGGTGGCAGCAATCTAAGTAATCCACAGAGACCCTACTGTGAAGTGATAAAAACGCAGAAAAATACAGAGGACAAAAGGTCAGCTTGTACAATGAAAGCCCGAAAAGATAAGCAGAAGAATAGAATAAAATATAACAAGATGCTTTCTGTGTCCCATACACTGACAATGAAATGATTCTTCCACCTCTACGCCATTTTTGTGGTATGTGGTACTAACAAAGAACTCATTGGGGAAACTTACTGAAATATTTGAAAAATTCTAAGAATAATCATTATGAGAGGTTGACGAGTGTGATTATTTCATTGCACTCTCAAAATCAGAAACATTTAATCAAATTAAAGAGAGGACAGTTGTCTGCATGGCTCGCATATGCTATACTATCGTACACTGTCAGTTATTCTGGCTTTCACCGTGTTCCCACCCTGTTAAATTGAACAATCATGTGTATCATCAGTAAGTGCTTAATCTTTTTTCTTTTCTATTTCTGCTCTAAATTATACTTATTGTGAATGAGATTGGCTGCTGGCCCATCAACCCAGGTCATACAGTGAGAAGTCCTGTTAGCAGTGTATTAATTTTGCATAGGCACAATATGTTTGACCTGTGTCACTGTGAGGCTGTTTGCCACTGGCTGTCCATATCCCAAAAGCGTAGTCTCTTACCTTTTTCATGAATGAAAGCTCCATTTGTGTGGCTTACCGATAATGGGTTAATTTGAGGATACATCCGAGCATGGGTACAAGCTGTGCATGCTGGCAGTCCTTCAGCAGTTTGCTGTTGTAGTCCATGGTAGACATTCTTGTGTGCACATACTACTTCCTAAGGTCTTTTCCCTGAAACCTATTTTAGCTAGTGGATGGGAGAAAAGCTATCAACATAGTCCCTTTGTCACACTAGATTTCTTCCCACTTCAATGAGATTCACTTATCCCCTGATTCCTATATGGACATTAGTGTCTGAGTAATGAGAACAAATGGAGAGGGCTATAACGCCTGCAATCAACAAAAATCATTGTGTGGGAAGAGAAGGGACATCAATAAAATAATAACTAGCACAACACCATGCTACAGACAGACCCTCAAGGATTTTACGAGATGCAAAAAAAAAAAAAACAATTGGGACTTTTGTACAAATCCAGTGATTTTTGCATAATCTTCATCTGTCAAGATGGGCCAGTTAACCCCTTCTCTGCCAGGCCTTTTCCTCCTCCTGTACCCAGCCTTTTTTGGCTATTTGGGGTAGTTCGTGCCTAGGCCCTCATAACTTTTTGGTCACACAAGCTGTACACGCCAAATTTGCGTCCTTTTTTTCCAACATCCTATGGATTCTAAATTTACCCAGAGTTTGTGGGTTCCACTGGAGAAGACCAAGAAATAAACAAAATACAGCTAAAATGTGTTTTTTCAGAAAAATGGGAAAACAGGGCGGCAGAAGAATGCGTGTGTTTTTTTCCCCTGTAAATGGCAGCAACAAGCAGTGCTGAAATCACCATCTTCCCAGTTTTCAGGACTTGAACCAGAAAGGCACATTTTTCAACACAATTTTGGCATTTTAATGGGACATACCCCATTTTTACTATATCTGATAGAGACTTCTAGTTGCAGATTCCTTACCTTTGAATATCCCCAGGCGTCAGGCTGGATTCGGAGGTTTTTCTTTGAGCAGTTACCTTTGCACGCCGTCAGGTGGTGTTGGTCGACTCTGTGAGCGTCGCTGATGTCATGTTCACCGTGATGACATCGCAGTCGTATACAGGCGCCATCCCGGTGTGCTGACTTCAGTTCTTTTCTTTCCGCGCCAGCCTACGCGCAGATCCGGAGAAGAGCTACCTCAGTCATTTTTTGACTATGTCGACACTTTTGTCGAAGTTTTGCTGAGTTTGTGGATGCGTCGAAGGATGTCCCGCAAGACCCTGTTCAAACCCTGTGACTGCTGTCACCGAACTATGTCGGTGACGTCTCCACACCTCGTGTGTCTTTGGTGCCTGGAGCGTGATCACTACCCGAAGTCGTGCTCTGAGTGACTGGCCATGAAACCAAAAGCTTTGAGGGAGTGGTCCCTGAAGCTCATAGCTTCCCGACACTCGACTCCGAGACACTCCCGGTCTTGTTCAGATCGGCCATGGAGTCATGACCACTCCTCGTCCTCAAAGTCATCGGGACATTCAGGTCACAAGAAGAAGAAGTCGAAGAAGGATAAGCGTTCTTTGACTTCTCCCAGTCACTCGGACGACGTGACGTGGGAAGAGCGTTGACTCTCTAGGCCTCTGTCATCGCAGCCTTCATCTGGGTCGGCTTCGTGCTTCCCCAACATCCCGGGAGCCGGAGCCACCCCTGCTCAGCTTAAAGAATTTTATGAGGGAATGCGCCTCATTTTTGGGCAGTACGACCCACCTTAGGGGCCCTCTGGCACAGGTGAGTCAGTGAGGGCCCCCTCTACTTCAAAGTCGCTGGCTTCAGCCATGGCTCCAGAGTGTCCCTCCGGATCCAATTGCAGATCCATCCCAATGCTGGTCGTGCCACAGTGACTTTCCCCGGCGTCGGGTCAGACGTCGACGCTCCCGATGTCCGTTGGGCCCACAACCGACGTCAATCCCATTCTCATACCCGACGATCCTGATCCGCAACGACATCGATCAACACCAATTCCATTCTCTATGGGCTTTCCTGGGCCCAGACCCTTATTCTTGTTGGTATGGATACGGGGAGAGTATGGAGGGGATGCTGGACCCTTTAGAATACCAGCTTGGCTCCCATATGGACTGAGTGCAGGATTTGGGTGATCCTAGTAGTCTAGACACCTCCCCTGGTGTCCTTCCATGGTGGTGAGAAGGACGGCTGAGGTCCTGGACCTCAAGCTACCTTCTGTAGAGGTTAGGCCTAATGTCCTAACCGACGTGCTTCAGCTGGGGTCTTTCTCTTCCAAACTCCTTCTTCCCTTTAATGAAGCACTGACCGAGGTCCTTTTGGGTACTTGGTCCAGACCCAGCACAGGGGCTCCTGTGAATAGGACAATTGCCCGCTGCCATCGGACTGCGCCGTCAGACCCGAAATTCCTCACCAAACACCCCATGAGAGCCTTGTCATCCAGGCTTCTTCTTTATCTGGCCCATTCCCTGCCGCACCCCCATATTGGGAATCAAAAAGACTGGACAGCTTGGGGAAGAAGTTGTTTTCTTCCAACAGTTTAGTGCTACGGTCTGTGAACACCGCATGCCTTTTGGGCCGCTATTCCCATACTCTCTGGGATATGGTCGCGCAAGTTCTGCCTAGAGTTCCGGAGGAGGCCTGGACTATCTTTCCCAAGCCGTAACAGATGGGAAGGATGCAGCGAAGTTCATGATTTGTTGTGGACTGGATACGACCGACTCTTTGGGCAGAGCAGTTGCATCGACGGCGGCATTGAGACGCCACGGCTTCCTGAGATTATCTGGCTTTTCAGATGATGTCCAGCAATCTTTGATGGACATGCCCTTTGATGGCACACATCTCTTTGGAGACAAGGCGGACTTGGCGCTTGAGCGCTTTAAGGATTCCCAAGCCACGGCCAAGTCCCTTGGCTTTGCTCCCGTTTCTAGACCCCAGCAGTCCCCCATTAGCCCATTTCGTGGCTACGGAAGGGGCACACAACTGCGTCCTTTCCCTCCTGGCTATCGACCCACGTATGCTGTACAGCCCCTGTGCGGACGCAGGATCCCACACCCCCAGGGATCCGGGAGCCAGCGGGTCATTCAATCCACCCCACCCCCTCCTCAGACTCCAAACCTTCCTATTCCGTGGGTACACAAGGAACCAGTTGGCAGCAGGATTCGCCATCACCTGCCCCAATGGCAATCCATCACCTCAGGCAGATGGGCCCTCCAAATTGTCCGAAGGGGCTACTCCCTCCCCTTCGAGACACCTCCTCCAGCCATGCCACCTTCATACAATCGAATATCGGAGGATCATATGGTGCTTCTCCGCGAGTACGTCCAAGCCCTTTTGGCCAAAGAGGCTATAGGAAGGGTTTTGTTGCCAGAATTAGGTCATGGTTGCTTTTCCTGCTATCTTCTGGTGCCGAAAAAGGACAAAGGTCTTCGGCCTATATTAGATCTTCGGTCCCTCAATCTCTTCCTCAAAGAGGAGAAGTTCAAAATGTTGACATTGGCTCGGGTCCTATCTGCCCTGAATCCCGGAGACTGGATGGTACCGTTGGACTAGCAAGACGCACACTTCCACATTCCCGTCTTGCCGGCCCACAGACGTTACCTACGATTCGTGGTAGGTCACAAGCACTTTGTTTACTGTGCTCCCCTTTGGCCTTACCAGTGCCAGCGGGTGTTCACGAAAGTGATGGTAGTGGTGGCAGCTCATCTGCACAGGTTAGGGGTCCCAGTCTTCCCCTACCTTGACGATTGGCTGTTGAACGCAAATTCGCCCCAGACAGTTGTCTCCCACCTACAGACTACAGCGAACCTTTTGCATTGCTGGGGTTCACTATAAACAGGGGAAAGTCACACCTGACTCCTTCTCAGACCCTCCCTTTTATCGGAGCTGTTCTGGATACAGTGCAGTTTCCAGCATTTCCTCCCGAAAAGCGAGTTTAGGATATTCGGGCTATGTTACCGATGTTTTAGCCTCTGTCCTGGATTTCGGTGAGAATGACTCTGAGGCTGCTGGGCCTCATGGCCTCCTCCATCCTGCTGGTTCAAAATGTCAGATGGCATATGCAGGCTCTGCAGTGGGACCTGAAGTTCCAGTGGGCGCAGCATCAGGGGAATCTCTCCGTCAAGGTCCAGACCTCGGAAGGAACTGCGAGAGACCTGCAGTGGTGGTTAACGAATCAGGATTGGGTCAAGGGCAGATCCCTCTCCTTTCCCCAACCAGATCTTTCAGTCATGACAGATGCGTCACTCCTGGGATGGTACCGCCACATGGAAGAGGCGGAGATCAGAGGCTGGTCTCCAGCTGAAACCGGGCTCCATATCAATCATCTTATTCGACTAGCATTGAAAGCACTCCTTCCCTCTCCCAAGGAGAAAGCAATGCAGGTGTTCACAGACAACACCACCGCCATATGGTATTGCAACAAACAAGGCGGAGTTGGGTTGTAGACCCTTTGTCAAGAGGGTGTTCGCCTCTGGACTTGGCTGGAACATCAGGACATTTCCCTGATGGTTCAACACCTGGCGGGCTCCTTGAATGCCAGAGCAGACGTACTCAGCCAACGACGCATGGTTGATAACGAATTGCGTCTCCATCCGGGGGTGGCGCAAGGTCTCTTCCTTCAGTAGGGAGACCCTTGTTTAGACTTGTTCGCCTTCGCAGAGGACGAGCAATGTCAGCTGTTTTGCACGTTGTGGAATTCAGGCATTCGGTACGCCTTTCCGTCTATATCGCTTCTGCCCAGAGTTCTGAAAAAGATCAGGCAAGACCTGGCCCAAGTAATACTGGTGGCTTCGGACTGGGCATGAAGAATCTGGTATCCCAAGATGTTGACCATGGCCATAGGTCCTCCGATCAGACTGCCTCTTTGGGAGGACCTTGTGTCGCAGCAGCCGGGGAAAGTCCTCCACCCGAACCTGTCAATTCTGAGGCTTTATGTGTGGGGATTGAGCGGCGACAGTTGACGCCTTTTGACTTGCCACCTGAAGTCTGTGACTTTATCTTGGCAGCCAGGCGTCCCTCAACCAAAACTGTATACGCCTATTGTTGGAAGAAATTTGTGGCATGGTGCATCAACAAATCTGTCGATCCTCTATCTGCTTCTCTTTCTCAAGTCATTCTCGTTATTCTTTCCTTTGCCCAGCAGGGTTCCATCTTGGGCACTCTTAAGGGATATCTTTCAACTATCTCTGCTTTCTTGAGGTTACCAGATCAACCTTCCTTATTTAAATCTCCTATAGTTGGGAGGTTTCTTAAAGGCCTCACACATCTCTTTCCTCCTATCCCTTTCATCATGCCCCAATAGATCTTAAACTCGTATTGACATAGCTTATGTGTATCCAGTTTGAGCCGCTTCACAACTGCCCTTTGCGGCTCTTAACTATAAAAACTGTCTTTTTAGTTGCCATTACTTCTGCCCGCAGAGTAAGTGTGTTCCAGGCTCTATCATCGAAGTCACCTTTCCTGGCCATCCATCCTGACAAAGTGGTACTTAGCACAAGGACTTCTTTTCTACCTAAAGTAGTGACACCCTTCCATGTTGGACAGTCCATCACTTTACACACCTTTTATGCACCCCCACATCCCTCTCATGAAGAGGAGAGACTCTACTGTCTGGACCCAAATAGAGCGTTGGCGTTCTATCTTGATCATACCAAAGACTTCTGGGTGGACGATCAACTCTTTGTGGGATATGTGGGCACAAAGAAGGGGAAGGCGTGCAGAAGAGGACCATTTCACAATGGGTAGTCTTATGCATCAAAATGTGCTATGCTCTGGCTAAAAAGCAACCTCCCGAAGGGTTGCGAGCTCACTCCAACAGAGCTACTGCTGCTACCACAGCGCTAGCAGGGGCATTCCAGTCCTGGACATCTGTCAGGCAGCAACATGGGCATCTCTGCACACTTTTACCAAACACTACTGCCTAGACAATCGGGTCTGAAGGGACCGCTACTTTGGCCGTTCAGTCCTGCAGGAGTTCTTGAAGTGATCTTGGTTCACAGCCCACCACCGGGGATGGTATTGCTCGGGTATCTATTCAAAGGTAAGAAATCTGCAACTCGAAGTCTCTATCGGATGTAAAAGTTTCTTACCTTTGGTAACGATATATCTGGTAGAGACATATTCCAGTTGCAGATTTCTTACCGACCCGCCTATCCACCCCGCACTGCGAACTGATTTCTAGGGACAGGAACTTCCCTTCAAGGGCCCTAGTTCTGGCGCACCACTTTGTGTTCTTCATGGCTCCACGCTACTGGCATGGAAAGTCATGAAAAGAAACTGACGTCAGGGCGCCAGGGTGGCGCCTATATATGACTGCGATGTCATCACGGCGAACACAATGCTAGCGATGCCCGCGGAGTTGACCGACGCCACCCGACGGCATGCAGAGGTACTGCTCAAAGTAAAATCTCCGGCTCCAGTCTGACGCCTGAGAAAATTCAAAGGTAAGGAATCTGAAACTAGAATATGTCTCTACCAGATATATCGTTACTGAAGGTAAGTAACATGTACTTTGTGTGCTTTCAGCCTCCTTCCAGTTAGTGACAGAAATGGGTGTGAAACCAATGGTGGATCCTGGACAGCTAAACATCTCTGAAATGTAGATACAATTCTGACTTCAGCAAGGGGTCATTTAGGTAGATCCTTCAAGGTTCTCCTACAGAAAATAACAGCTGAAATAAAAAAAAAATGAAATTGAGCTGACATTTCTGCCGACATTTTCTTCTGTAACTCTTTTGTGATATGGCAGATTTGTTTAATTTTTTCAAGCAATATACCGTAACATTTGCTGGAGTCTTCTGATTGCGGGGATATATAGGTCTTGTAGCTTCATCAAGAACCCTAGGTGCCCAGAGCCAATAAATGAGCTGCACCTTTCAATGGGTTTTCCTTGTATCCTGGGTATATAGCAATTCATTTGGTAAAATATAAAGAGTGAAAAATAGGTATCAAGGAAACCTTTGTATTTCCAAAATGCGCACAAGACAAGGTGTTGGGAAGCAGTGGTTATTTGTACTTCTCCGAATTCAGGGCCCCCCATACTAGCAGGTGAATTACAGGGCATTTCTCAAATACACTTCTTTCTTACACACTACTTTACATTTGGATGGACAAAATGTAGAGTAAGACAAGGGGCAATAACATTTGTTATTCTATTTTGTGTTCCCCCAAGACTCTCCCGATAAACATGGCACCTCACTTATGTGGGTGTGCCTAATACCTGCGAGAGGAAACTCCCCAAAAAGAAATATGGACACATCACATTTTTACATTGAAATCTGACGTGTTTTTGGAAAGTGCTTAGATGTGGATTTTGGTCTCTAGCTCAGCCGGCACCTATCGAAACCTAGCAAACCTGAACATTTCTGAAAACTAGAAACCTAGGGAAACCCAGGATGTGGTAATTTGTGGTGCTCTCACCAGGTTCTGTTAGCCAGAATCCTTTGCAAACCTCAAAATGTGGCAAAAAAACACTTTTTCCTCACATTTCGGCGCTGCAAAGTTGTGGAATCTGAGGGGAGCCACAAACTTCCTTCTACCCAGCACTCCCCCACATCTCCCGTTAAAATGGTACCTCACATGTGTGGGTAGGCCTAGTGCCCGCAACAGGTAATGCCCCATAACACTACGTGGACACATCAAAATTATCAATTACAAAACTACCTGTTTTTGCTGGGGGGGCACCTACGTTTTTGGTCCTGGGCTCAGCAGCCATCTAGGTAAACCTACCAAACCCACACATTTCTGAAAACTAGACACCTGAGGGAGTCAAGGGAGGTGTGACTTGCATGGATCCCCCAGTGTTTTCTTACCCAGAATCCTCAGCAAACTTCAAATTTAGCTAAAAAAATCACAATTTCCCCACATTTCTATGTGGGATCACCACACTGGCACACATTTCCTACCACTCAACGTTCCCCTTAGTCTCCTGATAAAAATGATACCCCACTTGTGTAGGTTTGCCAAGTGCCTGTGACAGGGAAGAGCCAAAAACTTGACCAAAATGAGGGGGAACCAAAGCGGGTCCAGAAGGGTTTTTTGGAAAAAAAAACATTCTTAGGCTTACAAGTGGGGCAGAATTTATATTGGTGTAGATGCGACCATGCTGGGTGATAGGAATGTTGTGGATTCCTGCAGATTCCGGAAGGTTCCATAACAAAAATAATGGGAAAAGTTGTGATTTCAAGCTAAGTTGGAGGTTTGCGGGGCATTTTGGTTAAGAAAATTGTGCAGAGTACATGTGGACTCACCCAGATGTTTAGTTTCCAGATGTGTTTAGGTCTCGTAGATTTTTCTAGATGGCAGCACCACTAAGTCCAAAAGGTGCAGCCCTCACCATTTAAAGTGGGACGATTTTGAGAATTAGCCAAGCTCTCATGGCCCAAATGTAAAGTCAAAACCCCAAATAATCAAATGTCCTCTTGCTTGCCATTAAGATATTTTAGTGTGTGTGTGGGGGGGAGCTAAAAGACTGTTACCTCTTCAATTGGCAGAACAACTGTGCCCCCGTTTATTTGTGGGGGGGGGATTTGGTCATACCGCCACCCTCTTTTAAACAAACAAATAAAATCTTCCCTGGTATCTAGTGGGCTTTTTGCCCCCCTTGGGGGCAGATGGACCTTATAAAAATAGGCCCATCTACCCCCAAGGGAGGCAGAAATGGCAAACAGTAATGTGCCCACATGGGGAGCGACCCTTTCCCAAGGGGCTGCCCCACAAATAAAACACACACACCAATCCCTGGTGCCTAAGTGGTTTCTGCCCCCCTTCTGGGCAGATGGGCCTAATAAGAATAGGTCGATCTGCCCCCAAGGGGGGGCAGAAATGGCGAAAAATGATTTGCCCCCATGAGGAATGGCCCTTGCCCAAGGGGCTGCTCCTTTTCCATTAAATAGGTGGTTTCTGCCCCCTTTAGGGGCACGATGGCCTAATAAAAGTTGGCTGATGAAAAGGCCTTAACAAAATGCTCCCCAAGGGGAGCGACCCTTGCCTAAGGGGTTGCTCCCCTTTTGTGAAATTGGTGCTAAAAAGAAAATTCCTGGTGTCTAGTGGTTTCTCCCCCCTTTGGGGGCATATTGGCCTTACAAAAATAGGCTGATCTGCTCCCGAGGGGGGCAGAAATGGCTTTAAAATGGCTTGCCCCCCAGGGGAGCGACCCTTGCTCCCTACTTGTATAATGTTTTTTTTTTTTATTAATATTTTTTTTTATTTATCCCTGGTGCCTAACGGCTTCTGTCCCACTTGGGGGGCAGAAATGGCCTTATAAAAAAAAAATGCCTCCCCAGGGCCTAAGGGGCCACTTCCCTCATGTCACTTTCAACAAAAAAAAACTCCCTGGTCTAGTGGGACCAGGTCATCCACGGCACTGAGGGACTTAAAGGAGGCTTACTTTATTGCTGCTGCATGACGTCTTGAATATGCAGCACCCTCGTCCTGTAAACACAGAGCTATAATCAAATGTTTGCAGGAGACCAGTAATAAGGAGGTATGGTAATGCCCTGCCCACTTTTGGCAGTCTCCTGGTCCCTTCCTCCTTGGCACTTATCCTTTGTTCACCCCTGGCACAGGCAGCAATCCTAAATGATAACTTTCTCTCCAGCCTCCTGCCCCTCCACTTTCTCTTCTCCCCACTATTCCTCCTCCTTCTCTCCCCTCACTACTGACACCCGCTTTCTGCATCAGTGCCCACTACACAGCTTCTCACTGCTCCACCATCAGGCACAATTAGCAGTGTGAAATACATGATGCCGTATGGACAGGCTACTTTATCTTCCTCTACCATCCTCGCACCTTAAGGTGGGAGGAGGGCAGAGGGGGCAAAAGTAACAGTTCCCTCAAGCATTATTTACTTGATGCTGGGAAGTATGACAGCATGGGGGTGACCGAGAGAGCGGAGTATTAAAATTTAAATCTGCAATACTTGTGGTACCAAACATTTGTCTTCCCAGTTTGCTGGCCTTTCATCTGGGCCAAGGTATTTTTGTAACAAGCATATTTAATGAATGCCTGTTGCAATAATTCCTACATTTTTGCTTTTTTGGGCAGCAATTTATTTTTAGGTCACAAAATTTGGCAAACCAGACTGTGATATCATGGAAGGTCTGATTAATCCATATCCTTTTAATGAAGCTCTGTATTTGCTAGGCATGTATGTCTTAGGGTGGTCTTCCCGCAAACGTTTTGTGTTCACCTTCCTATTTTTCAGAAATTGTTTTAGCTGGCTTTAGAAAATTACTTGTACTCACTCCCTAAAACATGGTAAAACTGACTTACACCTGACATATTTAATTTACTTATTAGAGAGTAGAAAGGTGGTATGCCATATACCCAGGGTTCGTAAATTAAATGCTACTAGAGGGCCTACAGCATCTTTATGCCACATATCTAAGCGGCCCTTTAAAACTAGGGTTGGGTGGAGAAATCCACTCCGCCAGATGAGTTTGCAGAGTTTTGCCCACTCTGCGCGGAGTTCTGAAAAACGCAGCAAATTGATGCAGAGTTTTCTCTCTGACACAGCTTGGCAACCTTAAGTTGGCGAGCAAGAGAAATTGCCATGTTGGCGAGCGAGATTTCTGAACATGGGTGGTTGCTATCGCTCATGTTGAGAAACCTGCCACTCATGTTGAAGAAGCTGCCACTCAAGTAGAAAATCTGCTTGAGCAGCAGAAATAAGTAAGCGCCTTCTGGTGCTCCTAGTGGTGCCGTTCACGCTGCTTTTACAGAACGGGAGTAACTCCTGGCACTGAAAATCAGTGCGAAGAGCGCAACTCGCCCAAACTATGGCACTTGTGGATCTCCCCGTAAGATGGTGGAGTTTTTTTGCATAGCAGAACTCCACGAATTCGGCCCAGGCCGGTCTGCCATTGCAGCATGTATACACTTTTCAACTGCCAGTAAGACTTAACAATATGACTCTCCTTCCAAGTCTTGCAAACTTCCCTTTTATTACAAAAAAGTCACCCCTTAGGTAAGCCCTATGTAGCCGAGAGAGAGGGGTGCATTTTAATTAAATGTTTGGACATGTACCTTTAAATATTGAAAGTCCTGGTAGTGCAAAACTACTACATTTGTTTTACACAGCTGTGAGACCTCCCACTCCCATAGGATAAGATTGGGTGGCCTTATTACACTTAATAAGTGCTAACTTTTGATTGGGAGCAGGTTGGAATTTAATTTTGGGTGTCTAAGAAACTGTAATCTAAAATCCACTTTGGTGGAAAAGTCGGATTTTAAGTCAGTTTTGAAAATGCCACTGTTAGAAGGCTGACATTTTCCTCCCCTACCTATTTTGTGCCTGCAGCCTGTTCCTTGGTCACATGACTGGGTGTGGTTAGCAGTTGGATTTTGTATATTCCTCCCAGACAGCCACAAAATAGAGGGAATAGGTGTCCCTGTATGGGGCATGACTGGCAGAATGAGGAAGGTGGGACTGGGTGCAGCCCTACTTACAAGTCAATAGGCTGTGCCCTGCTGCTAAACAAAGGACTTCACACCAGCTCACTGTGCCTCCAGTCAGGCTGTACACTGTGCCTGCAGTCAGACAAGACTTGAAAGGGATTCTGTATAAACATACCTCAAGGAAGGCATCAGGTATAAAAATAGGACCCTCTGACCCACTCTTCAGTTCACATATCAGTACCTGTAGAAGGACTCCCAAAGGACCGTCTGCTGCTGTGTACTACAGAAGACTGTGTGCTGCACCTCGGGGGACTGCTTTGCTGCCTGAAGCCTGCCTTGAACTCTGAGGTCTGCTGTGTAGTACGAGCCCTGTTAGAGTACTTGAAAACAGGACCACCAGAGTGATTCCAAGGGCTTTTTGACTGGCCTCTATATCAGAGCCATAGGGACAGAAAAGGCTCCATCCATATTGAACTCGCACCTGGACCCATTCTGAATGAGCTCTAACCCTTCAGATGGTGCCTCTCCAGTCCTTGCCCCTTACAAGTTGTGCTAAAGGTGCCCAGAGAGCCAAACTCCAAAACCTGTTTGGCTAAAAAGTGCTCTGAGAACCAAGAAGAAAATAGGGCCTACCTGCTTGCCAATCTTCCCAAGATACATCGCTGGTCGGCTCTACTTTGCCGCTGCTCCGCCATGTTCTTTTTCACAGAACAAATCCTGTTCAGGAGTCCTCTGCAGAGGGAAGATCCGGCCTCATAAAGCCCTCATCAACTACAGTTGCAGCTCCATCTCGGTGTATATTCTCAACCTTCCAGCAAAGAGGCTAAGTCTTAATGTAGAAATCTTCACTGCGACTTTTAGCATGGCTGACGACTACGAAAACTCCTCCTTGGACACCACTTGCTGCCTTCCCCCACTTAACTTTACCTTCTCAGACATTTTTCCACGAAATGTCTTCTAAGTCTGAAATTAAGCACCGACCGTGCCCAATCCACTTGTGTCTGACCCGCGCTCCATCACGGTCAGCTGTATTTTTCAGGCTGGTTGTGTGCATCAAGATGTCCATGGTTGCATGATGTTTTAGGTGTTAGATTTTACCTTAATCTTTAGGAGTTCATAATTCTGGGTCTACTGATTGGGTTTTTCTGGTTTTAGTTTCAAATAATTACTTGTAATTTACTCTGTCTTTTTAAATTGTTGTGGGACGTGTTTTGTGTTGTGGTTTTACTTTATTACTGTTGCCGTGTGCTGCATATATACTTTACACATTGCCTCTAAGTTAAGCCTGACTACATTTGTACCAAGCTATCAGAGGGTTAAACAAAGGTTAATTTATTGACTTTTGGGGTTCACCCTCAAAAGGATTGTAGCTGTTGCTGGAGCAGAGTTATCACCCTACTCAAACAACCACCCAGTTTCTCACAGCAGCCATAAAGCAAAGAGCCTCCCGCAGGAAGAAGGGGTACTGTCTGACCAACAATACCCTTACCATGACTCAGGCTCAACATAGGCACACAAATATGATGAGTGGCAAAGTAGCCCTGTCCTAAACCAGGTGCATTGCTTTCATACCTCACAGTAACTGACTCAGCTTATCCCCCAGTTAATTTTCCCTAGTTATGGCAGTCAATATTAGGTTGTAAAATGTTGAAACTATTTTTTGGAAAAAGGTTGATTCTATAATACCAGCTGTCCAACTATTATCGTATTTCTGCAGCATTTTCAATTTGGCTTCTTGTGGTAGAACTTTCTAAGTAACAAAGTAGTTGACAGGCGCAGTCCTAAACCACTGCAGTACAGAGCAAACATGTTTCAACATATCCAAAAGAGACATGTTTTGGGCCAGATATTGACTCATGAAGATGGGATACACCAACATATATTGATGGAATCTTCAAACTGCAATTGTTATTTTAAGTATCACTTTGCTCACCATCATTGTTTGGTCAACTGGACATAACTAAGGACACTTACTTGTCATTTGGGCTATGCGTAACTCAGTCACCCATTTGTACACATTCCTTTCTGTTTCAATCAATATATTCTTGCATAAAACTCATGTTGGTTGACACAGACTGGCTCACATCCAACTTTGAGATTGACAGAGGCTTCATGGCTATCTGCTACTGTCTACATGAAATTAACTGATTTTTGTTATTGAAACATACCTCAAACACTTTTTAGAAAAGTAATGATGCCATTGTACGCATGTTTACAGTCCTTTTGGTGCAGTTGCTCATGATCATATTTTCATTGTAGCACCTTACCAATGTAAAGTCTGAAACTGCAACTGTCTCACAAGTGCGTACTATGCCATGTCACCAGTAATAGGGCATAGGTTATCTACTCACATCTATGATGGGGCATTTTTGGTAGAAATGGCCCTCATAATATGAATAAATTGCAGGCACACCTTTTTCTCATTCTGCCATGTTTCTGCTTTAGATACTACTTGGCTTGTAATGAGGCATCTTGTTTCAAACTTTGGCACAAAAATACATTCCAAACGCAGCATCAGATACAGTCTGAAAAATGTACACCTTCAGAAATCAATAGGCTAGCGACGCCCGCGGAGTTGACCGACGCCACCTGATGGCGTGCAGAGGTACTGCTCAAAGTAAAATCTCCGGCTCCAGTCTGACGCCTGGGAAAATTAAAAGGTAAGGAATCTGCAACTAGAATATATCTCTCTAAGAGATATAATGTTACTGAAGGTAAGTAACATGTACTTTGTGTGCTTTCAGCCTCCTTTCAGTTAGTGACAGAAATGGGTGTGAAACCAATGGTGGATCCTGGACAGCTAAACATCTCTGAAATGTAGATACAATTCTGACTTCAGCAAGGGGTCATTTAGGTAGATCCTTCAAGGTTCTCCTACAGAAAATAACAGCTGAAATAAAAAAAAAATGAAATTGAGCTGACATTTCTGCCGACATTTTCTTCTGTAACTCTTTTGTGATATGGCAGATTTGTTTAATTTTTTAAAGCAATATACCGTAACATTTGCTGGAGTCTTCTGATTGCGGGGATATGTAGGTCTTGTAGCTTCATCAAGAACCCTAGGTGCCCAGAGCCAATAAATGAGCTGCACCTTTCAATGGGTTTTCATTGTATCCTGGGTATATAGCAATTCATTTGGTAAAATATAAAGAGTGAAAAATAGGTATCAAGGAAACCTTTGTATTTCCAAAATGCGCACAAGACAAGGTGTTGGGAAGCAGTGGTTATTTGTACTTCTCCGAATTCAGGGCCCCCCATACTAGCAGGTGAATTACAGGGCATTTCTCAAATACACTTCTTTCTTACACACTACTTTACATTTGGAAGGACAAAATGTAGAGTAAGACAAGGGGCAATAACACTTGTTATTCTATTTTGTGTTCCCCCAAGACTCTCCCGATAAACATGGCACCTCACTTATGTGGGTGGGCCTAATACCTGCGAGAGGAAACTCCCCAAAAAGAAATATGGACACATCCCATTTTTACATTGAAATCTGGCGTGTTTTTCGAAAGTGCTTAGATGTGGATTTTGTTCTCTAGCTCAGCCGGCACCTATCGAAACCTAGCAAACCTGAACATTTCTGAAAACTAGAAACCTAGGGAAACCCAGGATGTGGTAATTTGTGGTGCTCTCACCAGGTTCTGTTAGCCAGAATCCTTTGCAAACCTCAAAATGTGGCAAAAAAACACTTTTTCCTCACATTTCGGCGCTGCAAAGTTGTGGAATCTGAGGGGAGCCACAAACTTCCTTCTACCCAGCACTCCCCCACATCTCCTGTTAAAATGGTACCTCACATGTGTGGGTAGGCCTAGTGCCCGCAACATGAAATGCCCCATAACACTACGTGGACACATCAAAATTATCAATTACAAAACTACCTGTTTTTGCTGGGGGGGCACCTACGTTTTTGGTCCTGGGCTCAGCAGCCATCTAGGTAAACCTACCAAACCCACACATTTCTGAAAACTAGACACCTGAGGGAGTCAAGGGAGGTGTGACTTGCATGGATCCCCCAGTGTTTTCTTACCCAGAATCCTCAGCAAACTTCAAATTTAGCTAAAAAATCACAATTCCCCACATTTCTATGTGGGATCACCACAATGGCACACATTTCCTACCACTCAACGTTCCCCTTAGTCTCCTGATAAAAATGATACCTCACTTGTGTAGGTTTGCCAAGTGCCTGTGACAGGGAAGAGCCAAAAACTTGACGAAATTGAGGGGGAACCAAAGCGGGTCCAGAAGGGCTTTTTGGAAGAAAAAAACGTTCTTAGGCTGACAAGTGGGGCAGAATTTATATTGGTGTAGATGCGACCATGCTGGGTGATAGGAATTTTGTGGATTCCTGCAGATTCCGGAAGGTTCCATAACAAAAATAATGGGAAAAGTTGTGATTTCAAGCTAAGTTGGAGGTTTGCAGGGCATTTTGCTTAAGAAAATTGTGCAGAGTACATGTGAAGCACATCGCTGTGGACTCACCCAGATGTTTAGTTTCCAGATGTGTTTAGGTCTCATAGATTTTTCTAGATGGCAGCATCCCAAAGTCCAAAAGGTACAGCCCTCACCATTTAAAGTGGGACGATTTTGAGAATTAGCCAAGCTCTCATTGTCCAAATGTAAAATCAAAACCCAAAATAATCAAATGTCCTCTTGCTTGCCGTTAAGATCTTTTAGTGTGTGTGTGGGGGGGAGCTGAAAGACTGTTACCTCTTCAGTTGGCAGAACAACTGTGCCCCGTTTATTTGTGGGGGGGGTATGGCCACACCGCCACCCTCTTTTAAACAAACAAATAAAATCTTCCCTGGTATCTAGTGGGCTTTCTGCCCCCTTGGGGGCAGATGGACCTTATAAAAATAGGCCCATCTACCCCCAAGGGAGGCAGAAATGGCAAACAGTAATGTGCCCACATGGGGAGCGACCCTTTCCCAAGGGGCTGCCCCCACAAATAAAACACACACACCAATCCCTGGTGCCTAAGTGGTTTCTGCCCCCCTTCTGGGCAGATGGGCCTAATAAGAATAGGTCGATCTGCCCCCAAGAGGGCGGCAGAAATGGCGTAAAATGATTTGTCCCCATGAGGAATGGCCCTTGCCCAAGGGGCCGCTCCCTTTCCATTAAATAGGTGGTTTCTGCCCCCTTTAGGGGCACGATGGCCTAATAAAAGTAGGCTGATGAAAAGGCCTTAACAAAATGCTCCCCAAGGGGAGCGACCCTTGCCTAAGGGGTCGCTCCCCTTTTGTGAAATTGGTGCTAAAAAGAAAATTTCGGGTGTCTAGTGGTTTCAACCCCCTTTGGGGGCATATTGGCCTTACAAAAATAGGCCGATCTGCTCCCAAGGGGGGCAGAAATGGCTTTAAAATGGCTTGCCCCCCAGGGGAGCGACCCTTGCTCCCTACTTGTATAATGATTTTTTTTTTTATTATTATTATTTTTTATTTATCCCTGGTGCCTAGTGGCTTCTGTCCCACTTGGGGGGCAGAAATGGCCTTATAAAAAAAATGCCTCCCCAGGGCCTAAGGGGCCACTTCCCTCATGTCACTTTCAACAAAAAAAACTCCCTGGTCTAGTGGGACCAGGTCATCCACGGCACTGAGGGACTTAACGGAGGCTTACTTTATTGCTGCTGCATGACTTCTTGAATATGCAGCACCCTCGTCCTGTAAACACAGAGCTATAATCAAAAGTTTGCAGGAGACCAGTAATAAGGAGGTGTGGTGATGCCCTGCCCACTTTTGGCAGTCTCCTGGTCCCTTCCTCCTTGGCACTTATCCTTTGTTCACCCCTGGCACAGGCAGCAATCCTAAATGATAACTTTCTCTCCATCCTCCTGCCCCTCCACTTTCTCTTCTCCCCACTAGTCCTCTTCCTTCTCTCCCCTCACTACTGACACCTGCTTTCTGCATTAGTGCCCACTACACAGCTTCTCCCTGCTCCACCATCAGGCACAATTAGCAGTGTGAAATACATGATGCTGTATGGACAGGCTACTTTATCTTCCGCTACCCTCCTCGCACCTTAAGGTGGGAGGAGGGCAGAGGGGGCAAAAGTAACAGTTCCCTCAAGCATTATTTATTTGATGCTGGGAAGTATGACAGCATGGGGGTGACCGAGAGAGCGGAGTATTAAAATTTAAATCTGCAATATTTGGGGTACCAAACATTTGTCTTCCCAGTTTGCTGGCCTTTCATCTGGGCCAAGGTATTTTTGTAACAGGCATATTTAATGAATGCCTGTTGCAATAATTCCTACATTTTTGCTTTTTTGGGCAGCAATGTATTTTTAGGTCACAAAATTTGGCAAACCAGACTGTGATAACATGGAAGGTCTGATTAATCCATATCCTTTTAATGAAGCTCTGTATTTGCTAGTCATGTATGTCTTAGGGTGGTCTTCCCGCAAACGTTTTGTGTTCACCTTCCTATTTTTCCGAAATTGTTTTAGCTGGCTTTAGAAAATTACTTGTACTCACTCCCTAAAACATGGTAAAACTGACTTACACCTGACATATTTAATTTACTTATTAGAGAGTAGAAAGGTATGCCATAAACCCAGGGTTGGTAAATTAAATCCTACTAGAGGGCCCACAGCATCTTTATGCCACATATCTAAGCGGCCCTTTAAAACTAGGGTTGGGTGAAGAAATCCACTCCGCCAGATGAGTTTGCAGAGTTTTGCCCACTGCGCGGAGTTCTGAAAAACACAGCAAATTGATGCAGAGTTTTCTCTCTGACACAGCTTGGCAACTTTAAGTTGGCGAGCAAGAGAAATTGCCATGTTGGCGAGTGAGATTTCTGAACATGGGTGGTTGCTATCGCTCATGTTGAGAAACCTGCCACTCATGTTGAAGAAGCTGCCACTCAAGTAGAAAATCTGCTTGAGCAGCAGAAATAAGTAAGCGCCTTCTGGTGCTCTTTGTGGTGCCGTTCACGCTGCTTTTACAGAACGGGAGTAACTCCTGGCACTGAAAATCAGTGCGAAGAGCGCAACTCGCCCAAACTATGGCACTTGTGGATCTCCCCGTAAGATGGTGGAGTTTTTTTGCATTGCAGAACTCCACGAATTCGGCCCAGGCCGGTCTGCCATTGCAGCATGTATACGCTTTTCAACTGCCAGTAAGACTTAACAAAATGACTCTCCTTCCAAGTCTTGCAAACTTCCCTTTTATTACAAAAAAGTCACCCCTTAGGTAAGCCCTATGTAGCCGAGAGAGAGGTGTGCTTTTTAATTAAATGTTTGGACATGTACCTTTAAATTCCTGGTAGTGCAAAACTACTAAATTTGTTTTACACAGCTGTGAGACCTCTCACTCCCATAGGATAAGATTGGGTGGCCTTATTACACTTAATAAGTGCTAACTTTTGATTGGGAGCAGGTTGGAATTTAATTTTGGGTGTCTAAGAAACTGTAATCTAAAATCCACTTTGGTGGAAAAGTCGGATTTTAAGTCAGTTTTGAAAATGCCACTGTTAGAAGGCTGACATTTTCCTCCCCTACCTATTTTGTGCCTGCAGCCTGTTCCTGGATCACATGACTGGGTGTGGTTAGCAGTTGGATTTTTTATATTCCTCCCAGACAGCCACAAAATAGAGGGAATAGGTGTTCCTGTATGGGGCATGACTGGCAGAATGAGGAAGGTTTGACTGGGTGCAGCCCTACTTACAAGTCAATAGGCTGTGCCCTGCTGCTAAACAAAGGACTTCACACCAGCTCACTGTGCCTCCAGTCAGGCTGTACACTGTGCCTGCAGTCAGACAAGACTTGAAAGGGATTCTGTATAAACATACCTCAAGGAAGGCATCAGGTATAAAAATAGGACCCTCTGACCCACTCTTCAGTTCACATATCAGTACCTGTAGAAGGACTCCCAAAGGACCGTCTGCTGCTGTGTACTACAGAAGACTGTGTGCTGCACCTGGGGGGACTGCTTTGCTGCCTGAAGCCTGCCTTGAACTCTGAGGCCTGCTGTGTAGTTCGAGCCCTGTTAGAGTACTTGAAAACAGGACCACCAGAGTGATTCCAAGGGCTTTTTGACTGTCCTCTATATCAGAGCCGTAGGGACAGAAAAGGCTCCATCCATATTGAACTCGCACCTGGACCCATTCTGAATGAGCCCTAACCCTTCAGATGGTGCTTCTCCAGTCCTTGCCCCTTACAAGTTGTGCTAAAGGTGCCCAGAGAGCCAAACTCCAAAACCTGTTTGGCTAAAAAGTGCTTTGAGAACCAAGAAGAAAATAGGGCCTACCTGCTTGCCAATCTTCCCAAGATACATCGCTGGTCGGCTCTACTTTGCCGCTGCTCCGCCATGTTCTTTTTCACAGAACAAATCCTGTTCAGAAGTCCTCTGCAGAGGGAAGATCCGGCCTCATAAAGCCCTCATCAACTACAGTTGCAGCTCCGTCTCAATGGATATTCTCAACCTTCCAGCAAAGAGGCTAAGTCTTAATGGAGAAATCTTCACTGCGACTTTTAGCATGGCTGACGACTACGAAAACTCCTCCTTGGACACCACTTGCTGCCTTCCCCCACTTAACTTTACCTTCTCAGACATTTTTCCACGAAATGTCTTCTAAGTCTGAAATTAAGCACCGACCGTGCCCAATCCACTTGTGTCTGACCCGCGCTCCATCACGGTCAGCTGTATTTTTCAGCCTGGTTGTGTGCATCAAGATGTCCATGGTTGCATTATGTTTTAGGTGTTAGATTTTACCTTAATCTTTAGGAGTTCATAATTCTGGGTCTACTGATTGGGTTTTTCTGGTTTTAGTTTCAAATAATTACTTGTAATTTACTCTGTCTTTTTAAATTGTTGTGGGACGTGTTTTGTGTTGTGGTTTTACTTTATTACTGTTGCCGTGTGCTGCATATATACTTTACACATTGCCTCTAAGTTAAGCCTGACTACATTTGTACCAAGCTATCAGAGGGTTAAACAAAGGTTAATTTATTGACTTTTGGGGTTCACCCTCAAAAGGATTGTAGCTGTTGCTGGAGCAGAGTTATCACCCTACTCAAACAACCACCCAGTTTCTCACAGCAGCCATAAAGCAAAGAGCCTTCCGCAGGAAGAAGGGGTACTGTCTGACCAACAATACCCTTACCAGGACTTAGGCTCAACATAGGCACACAAATATGATGAGTGGCAAAGTAGCCCTGTCCTAAACCAGGTGCATTGCTTTCATACCTCACAGTAACTGACTCAGCTTATCCCCCAGTTAATTTTCCCTAGTTATGGCAGTCAATATTAGGTTGTAAAATGTTGAAACTATTTTTTGGAAAAAGGTTGATTCTATAATACCAGCTGTCCAACTATTATCGTATTTCTGCAGCATTTTCAATTTGGCTTCTTGTGGTAGAACTTTCTAAGTAACAAAGTAGTTGACAGGCGCAGTCCTAAACCACTGCAGTACAGAACAAACATGTTTCAACATATCCAAAAGAGACATGTTTTGGGCCAGATATTGACTCTTGAAGATGGGATACACCAACATATATTGATGGAATCTTCAAACTGCAATTGTTATTTTAAGTATCACTTTGCTCACCATCATTGTTTGGTCAACTGGACATAACTAAGGACACTTACTTGTCATTTGGGCTATGCGTAACTCTGTCACCAATTTGTACACATTCCTGTCTGTTTCAATCAATATATTCTTGCATAAAACTCATGTTGGTTGACACAGACTGGCTCACATCCAACTTTGAGAAGGACAGAGGCTTCATGGCTATCTGCTACTGTCTACATGAAATTAACTGATTTTTGTTATTGAAACATACCTCAAACGCTTTTCAGAAAAGTAATGATGCCATTGTACGCATGTTACAGTCCTTTTGGTGCAGTTACTCATGATCATATTTTCATTGTAGCACCTTCCCAATGTAAAGTCTGAAACTGCAACTGTCTCACAAGTGCGTACTATGCCATGTCACCAGTAATAGGGCATAGGTTATCTACTCACATCTATGATGGGGCATTTTTGGTAGAAATGGCCCTCATAACATGAATAAATTGCAGGCACACCTTTTTTTTTTTACATTCTGCCATGTTTCTGCTTTAGATACTACTTGGCTTGTAATGAGGAATCGTGTTTCAAACTTTGGCACAAAAATACATTCCAAACGCAGCATCAGATACAGTCTGAAAAATGTGCACCTTCAGAAATCAATAGGCTAGCGATGCCCGCGGAGTTGACCGACGCCACCTGACGGCGTGCAGAGGTACTGCTCAAAGTAAAATCTCCGGTTTCGGTCTGACGCCTGGGAAAATTCAAAGGTAAGGAATCTGCAACTAGAATATGTCTCTACCAGATATATCGTTACTGAAGGTAAGTAACATGTACTTTGTGTGCTTTCAGCCTCCTTCCAGTTAGTGACAGAAATGGGTGTGAAACCAATGGTGGACCCCGGACAGCTAAACATCTCTGAAATGTAGATACAATTCTGACTTCAGCAAGGGGTCATTTAGGTAGATCCTTCAAGGTTCTCCTACAGAACATAACAGCTGAAATAAAAAAAAAATGAAATTGAGCTGACATTTCTGCCGACATTTTCTTTTGTAACTCTTTTGTGATATGGCAGATTTGTTTAATTTTTTAAAGCAATATACCGTAACATTTGCTGGAGTCTTCTGATTGCGGGGATATATAGGTCTTGTAGCTTCATCAAGAACCCTAGGTGCCCAGAGCCAATAAATGAGCTGCACCTTTCAATGGGTTTTCATTGTATCCTGGGTATATAGCAATTCATTTGGTAAAATATAAAGAGTGAAAAATAGGTATCAAGGAAACCTTTGTATTTCCAAAATGCGCACAAGACAAGGTGTTGGGAAGCAGTGGTTATTTGTACTTCTCCGAATTCAGGGCCCCCCATACTAGCAGGTGAATTACAGGGCATTTCTCAAATACACTTCTTTCTTACACACTACTTTACATTTGGAAGGACAAAATGTAGAGTAAGACAAGGGGCAATAACACTTGTTATTCTATTTTGTGTTCCCCCAAGACTCTCCTGATAAACATGGCACCTCACTTATGTGGGTGGGCCTAATACCTGCGAGAGGAAACTCCCCAAAAAGAAATATGGACACATCACATTTTTACATTGAAATCTGGCGTGTTTTTCGAAAGTGCTTAGATGTGGATTTTGGTCTCTAGCTCAGCCGGCACCTATCGAAACCTAGCAAACCTGAACATTTCTGAAAACTAGAAACCTAGGGAAACCCAGGATGTGGTAATTTGTGGTGCTCTCACCAGGTTCTGTTAGCCAGAATCCTTTGCAAACCTCAAAATGTGGCAAAAAAACACTTTTTCCTCACATTTCGGTGCTGCAAAGTTGTGGAATCTGAGGGGAGCCACAAACTTCCTTCTACCCAGCAGTCCCCCACATCTCCCGTTAAAATGGTACCTCACATGTGTTGTTAGGCCTAGTGCCCGCAACAGGAAATGCCCCATAACACTACGTGGACACATCAAAATTATCAATTACAAAACTACCTGTTTGTGCTGGGGGGGCACCTACGTTTTTGGTCCTGGGCTCAGCAGCCATCTAGGTAAACCTACCAAACCCACACATTTCTGAAAATTAGACACCTGAGGGAGTCAAGGGAGGTGTGACTTGCATGGATCCCCCAGTGTTTTCTTACCCAGAATCCTCAGCAAACTTCAAATTTAGTTAAAAAATCACAATTTCCCCACATTTCTATGTGGGGTCACCACACTGGCACACATTTCCTAACTCTCAACGTTCCCCTTAGTCTCCTGATAAAAATGATACCTCACTTGTGTAGGTTTGCCAAGTGCCTGTGACAGGGAAGAGCCAAAAACTTGACGAAATTGAGGGGGAACCAAAGCGGGTCCAGAAGGGCTTTTTGGAAAAAAAAACGTTCTTAGGCTGACAAGTGGGGCAGAATTTATATTGGTGTAGATGCGACCATGCTGGGTGATAGGAATTTTGTGGATTCCTGCAGATTCCGGAAGGTTCCATAACAAAAATAATGGGAAAAGTTGTGATTTCAAGCTAAGTTGGAGGTTTGCAGGGCATTTTGGTTAAGAAAATTGTGCAGAGTACATGTGAAGCACATCGCTGTGGACTCACCCAGATGTTTAGTTTCCAGATGTGTTTAGATTTCGTAGATTTTTCTAGATGGCAGCATCCCACAGTCCAAAAGGTGCAGCCCTCACCATTTAAAGTCGGACGATTTTGAGAATTAGCCAAGCTCTCATGGCCCAAATGTAAAATCAAAATCCAAAATAATCAAATGTCCTCTTGCTTGCCGTTAAGATCTTTTAGTGTGTGTGTGGGGGGGAGCTAAAAGACTGTTACCTCTTCAGTTGGCAGAACAACTGTGCCCCCGTTTATTTGTGGGGGGGGTATGGCCATACCGCCACCCTCTTTTAAACAAACAAATAAAATCTTCCCTGGTATCTAGTGGGCTTTCTGCCCCCCCTTGGGGGCAGATGGACCTTATAAAAATAGGCCCATCTACCCCCAAGGGAAGCAGAAATGGCAAACAGTAATGTGCCCACATGGGAAGCGACCCTTTCCCAAGGGGCTGCCCCCACAAATAAAACACACACACCAATCCCTGGTGCCTAAGTGGTTTCTGCCCCCCTTCTGGGCAGATGGGCCTAATAAGAATAGGTCGATCTGCCCCCAAGGGGGGGCAGAAATGGCGTAAAATGATTTGTCCCCATGAGGAATGGCCCTTGCCCAAGGGGCCGCTCCCTTTCCATTAAATAGGTGGTTTCTGCCCCCTTTAGGGGCACGATGGCCTAATAAAAGTAGGCTGATGAAAAGGCCTTAACAAAATGCTCCCCAAGGGGAGCGACCCTTGCCTAAGGGGTCGCTCCCCTTTTGTGAAATTGGTGCTAAAAAGAAAATTTCGGGTGTCTAGTGGTTTCAGCCCCCTTTGGGGGCATATTGGCCTTACAAAAATAGGCCGATCTGCTCCCAAGGGGGGCAGAAATGGCTTTAAAATGGCTTGCCCCCCAGGGGAGCGACCCTTGCTCCCTACTTGTATAATGATTTTTTTTTTTATTATTATTATTTTTTATTTATCCCTGGTGCCTAGTGGCTTCTGTCCCACTTGGGGGGCAGAAATGGCCTTATAAAAAAAATGCCTCCCCAGGGCCTAAGGGGCCACTTCCCTCATGTCACTTTCAACAAAAAAAAACTCCCTGGTCTAGTGGGACCAGGTCATCCACGGCACTGAGGGACTTAACGGAGGCTTACTTTATTGCTGCTGCATGACTTCTTGAATATGCAGCACCCTCTTCCTGTAAACACAGAGCTATAATCAAAAGTTTGCAGGAGACCAGTAATAAGGAGGTGTGGTGATGCCCTGCCCACTTTTGGCAGTCTCCTGGTCCCTTCCTCCTTGGCACTTATCCTTTGTTCACCCCTGGCACAGGCAGCAATCCTAAATGATAACTTTCTCTCCATCCTCCTGCCCCTCCACTTTCTCTTCTCCCCACTAGTCCTCTTCCTTCTCTCCCCTCACTACTGACACCTGCTTTCTGCATTAGTGCCCACTACACAGCTTCTCCCTGCTCCACCATCAGGCACAATTAGCAGTGTGAAATACATGATGCTGTATGGACAGGCTACTTTATCTTCCGCTACCCTCCTCGCACCTTAAGGTGGGAGGAGGGCAGAGGGGGCAAAAGTAACAGTTCCCTCAAGCATTATTTATTTGATGCTGGGAAGTATGACAGCATGGGGGTGACCAAGAGAGCGGAGTATTAAAATTTAAATCTGCAATATTTGGGGTACCAAACATTTGTCTTCCCAGTTTGCTGGCCTTTCATCTGGGCCAAGGTATTTTTGTAACAGGCATATTTAATGAATGCCTGTTGCAATAATTCCTACATTTTTGCTTTTTTGGGCAGCAATGTATTTTTAGGTCACAAAATTTGGCAAACCAGACTGTGATATCATGGAAGGTCTGATTAATCCATATCCTTTTAATGAAGCTCTGTATTTGCTAGGCATGTATGTCTTAGGGTGGTCTTCCCGCAAACATTTTGTGTTCACCTTCCTATTTTTCAGAAATTGTTTTAGCTGGCTTGAGAAAATTACTTGTACTCACTCCCCAAAACATGGTAAAACTGACTTACACCTGACATATTTAATTTACTTATTAGAGAGTAGAAAGGTGGTATGCCATATACCAAGGGTTGGTAAATTAAATGCTACTAGAGGGCTTCCAGCATCTTTATGCCACATATCTAAGCGGCCCTTTAAAACTAGGGTTTGGTGAAGAATTCCACTCCGCCAGATGAGTTTGCAGAGTTTTGCCCACTCTGCGCGGAGTTCTGAAAAACGCAGCAAATTGATGCAGAGTTTTTGCTCTGACACAGCTTGGCAACTTTAAGTTGGCGAGCAAGAGAAATTGCCATGTTGGCGAGCGAGATTTCTGAACATGGGTGGTTGCTATCGCTCATGTTGAGAAACCTGCCACTCATGTTGAAGAAGCTGCCACTCAAGTAGAAAATCTACTTGAGCAGCAGAAATAAGTAAGCGCCTTCTGGTGCTCCTAGTGGTGCCGTTCACGCTGATTTTACAGATCGGGAGTAACTCCTGGCACTGAAAATCAGTGCGGAGAGCGCAACTCGCCCAAACTATGGCAATTGTGGATCTCCCCGTAAGATGGTGGAGTTTTTTTGCCACTTCATGTAGTTCTGCATAGCAGAACTCCACGAATTCGGCCCAGGCCGGTCTGCCATTGCAGCATGTATACACTTTTCAACTGCCAGTAAGACTTAACAAAATGACTCTCGTTCCAAGTCTTGCAAACTTCCCTTTTATTACATATAAGTCACCCCTTAGGTAAGCCCTACGTAGCCGAGAGAGAGGGGTGCATTTTAATTAAATGTTTGGACATGTACCTTTACATTTTGAAAGTCCTTTACACAGCTGTGAGACCTCCCACTCCCATAGGATAAGCTTGGGTGGCCTTATTACACTTAATAAGTGCTATCTTTTGATTGGGAGCAGGTTGGAATTTAATTTTGGGTGTCTAAGAAACTGTAATCTAAAATCCACTTTGGTTGAAAAGTCGGATTTTAAGTCAGTTTTGAAAATGCCACTGTTAGAAGGCTGACATTTTCCTCCCCTACCTATTTTGTGCCTGCAGCCTGTTCCTTGGTCACATGACTGGGTGTGGTTAGCAGTTGGATTTTGTATATTCCTCCCAGACAGCCACAAAATAGAGGGAATAGGTGTCCCTGTATGGGGCATGACTGGCAGAATGAGGAAGGTGGGACTGGGTGCAGCCCTACTTACAAGTCAATAGGCTGTGCCCTGCTGCTAAACAAAGGACTTCACACCAGCTCACTGTGCCTCCAGTCAGGCTGTACACTGTGCCTGCAGTCAGACAAGACTTGAAAGGGATTCTGTATAAACGTACCTCAAGGAAGGCATCAGGTATAAAAATAGGACCCTCTGACCCACTCTTCAGTTCACATATCAGGACCTGTAGAAGGACTCCCAAAGGACCGTCTGCTGCTGTGTACTACAGAAGACTGTGTGCTGCACCTGGGGGGACTGCTTTGCTGCCTGAAGCCTGCCTTGAACTCTGAGGCCTGCTGTGTAGTTCGAGCCCTGTTAGAGTACTTGAAAACAGGATCACCAGAGTGATTCCAAGGGCTTTTTGACTGTCCTCTATATCAGAGCCGTAGGGACAGAAAAGGCTCCATCCATATTGAACTCGCACCTGGACCCATTCTGAATGAGCCCTAACCCTTCAGATGGTGCCTCTCCAGTCCTTGCCCCTTACAAGTTGTGCTAAAGGTGCCCAGAGAGCCAAAATCCAAAACCTGTTTGGCTAAAAAGTGCTCTGAGAACCAAGAAGAAAATAGGGCCTACCTGCTTGCCAATCTTCCCAAGATACATCGCTGGTCAGCTCTACTTTGCCGCTGCTCCGCCATGTTCTTTTTCACAGAACAAATCCAGTTCAGAAGTCCTCTGCAGAGGGAAGATCCGGCCTCATAAAGCCCTCATCAACTACAGTTGCAGCTCCGTCTCAATGTATATTCTCAACCTTCCAGCAAAGAGGCTAAGTCTTAATGTAGAAATCTTCACTGCGACTTTTAGCAGGGCTGACGACTACGAAACCTCCTCCTTGGACACCACCTGCTGCCTTCCCCCACTTAACTTTACCTTCTCAGACATTTTTCCACGAAATGTCTTCTAAGTCTGAAATTAAGCACCAACCATGCCCAATCCACTTGTGTCTGACCCGCGCTCCATCACGGTCAGCTGTATTTTTCAGCCTGGTTGTGCGCATCAAGATGTCCATGGTTGCATGATGTTTTAGGTGTTAGATTTTACCTTAATCTTTAGGAGTTCATAATTCTAGGTATACTGATTGGGTTTTTCTGGTTTTAGTTTCAAATAATTGCTTGTAATTTACTCTGTCTTTTTAAATTGTTGTGGGACGTGTTTTGTGTTGTGGTTTTACTTTATTACTGTTGCCGTGTGCTGCATGTATACTTTACACATTGCCTCTAAGTTAAGCCTGACTACATTTGTACCAAGCTATTGGAGGGTTAAACAAAGGTTATTTTATTGACTTTTTGGGTTCACCCTCAAAAGGATTGTAGCTGTTGCTGGAGCAGAGTTATCACCCTACTCAAACAACCGCCCAGTTTCTCACAGCAGCCATAAAGCAAAGAGCCTTCCGCAGGAAGAAGGGGTACTGTCTGACCAACAATACCCTTACCATGACTCAGGCTCAACATAGGCACACAAATATGATGAGTGGCAAAGTAGCCCTGTCCTAAACCAGGTGCATTGCTTTCATACCTCACAGTAACTGACTCAGCTTATCCCCCAGTTAATTTTCCCTAATTATGGCAGTCAATATTAGGTTGTAAAATGTTGAAACTATTTTTTGGAAAAAGGTTGATTCTATAATACCAGCTGTCCAACTATTATCGTATTCCTGAAGCATTTTCAATTTGGCTTCTTGTGGTAGAACTTTCTAAGTAACAAAGTAGTTGACAGGCGCAGCCCTAAACCACTGCAGTACAGAGCAAACATGTTTCAACATATCCAAAAGAGACATGTTTTGGGCCAGATATTGACTCATGAAGATGGGATACACCAACATATATTGATGGAATCTTCAAACTGCAATTGTTATTTTAAGAATCACTTTGCTCACCATCATTGTTTGGTCAACTGGACATAACTAAGGACACTTACTTGTCATTTGGGCTATGTGTAACTCTGTCACCAATTTGTACACATTCCTGTCTGTTTCAATCAATATATTCTTGTATAAAACTCATTTTGGTTGACACAGACTGGCTCACATGCAAATTTGAGAAGGACAGAGGCTTCATGGCTATCTGCTACTGTCTCCATGAAATTAACTGATTTTTGTTATTGAAACATACCTCAAACACTTTTCAGAAAAGGAATGATGCCATTGTACGCATGTTTACAGTCCTTTTGGTGCAGTTGCTTATGATCATATTTTCATTGTACCACCTTACCAATGTAAAGTCTGAAACTGTAACTGTCTCACAAGTGCGTACTATGCCATGTCACCAGTAATAGGGCATAGGTTATCTACTCACATCTATGATGGGGGATTTTTGGTAGAAATGGCCCTCATAACATGAAGAAATTGCAGGCACACCTTTTTCGCATTCTGCCATGTTTCTGCTTTAAATACTACTTAGCTTGTAATGAGGAATCTTGTTTCAAACTTTGGCACAAAAATACATTCCAAACGCAGCATCAGACACAGTCTGAAAAATGTACACCTTCAGAAATCCTCATCTGGTTGGATGTCTGTCATTAGTCCTGTTGATGCGAACCTACATTGCTGTAAATAAAAAAGGTTAAACAACAAGAATAGCTACATACAATACCTCACCCCCTTGATGCTGCTGTTGGGCTGTCAACTGCCCACCAAGCTGTGGGTAGGCCACCGAAAGGATGCAGGCCGTTAGTGGGGTCAGGCTGCGGCACACACGCTTTCCTCGTTGGGCGGCCTGGCTGAGCTGTATTTGTACTGACTTCCTTGGCCAGCATCAGAGTTCCTCCCACTTCTTCATACAATGCAGGCTGTGCCACTTGAAGACCCCAGGGCCTGCACCTTCTTAACAATGGCCTTCCACATGTCTTGCCTTTGATAGGTGTTGACCTATTTGAATGAGTGTGTGCCCACTTTGCTAGGTCAGCACATGATTTATTTGTACTACGTAGCAGCACCATACCCCTGCAAATGTCACAGATTGGACCTCAGTTTAGGAAGGTACAGTGGCATGATATGATGTTAATCTATTGATATGTTGCTTCCATGTAGAAGACTCAACTTATCCTAACAGACCATGTTTTTTAGCACCACTGAGGATTCCAATAATGCTGGGGGAATTCTGCTTCAATGCCGCCCTTGGCAGAATACGGAGGCCAGTAGAGTGGACTTTTGGGCTCCTGAAGTCCAGGTTTAGGTGCCTGGACAAGACCAGTGGAGCCTTCCTCTACTCACCTGATAAGGTGTGCCAAATCACGGTTGCCTGCTGCATGCTCCACAAAATCACCCTGGGAAGGTACATCTCAATAATTAAGTGCAGAGGATGGAGGCCATGAAGAGCCACCAGGTGAGGATGTTGAAATGCCCACTAAAGATGACAGTGGTAAAGAAGAAGGAATTGACCTACTTCAAGTGTCATTGACAACTTCTTCACCTGATTGTAAGTTTACCTTTACATATTGCAACCTCCCAATGTCAGAACAACTTGTAACATAGGGAATACATCAGTCTGCAATGGTAATTTGGTAAGCATACTCAGTTGAGGAAAGTCCAAGGCAAAGATGTTAGTGGATCCCTACATTGACTACTGTGTTCATTGACATAGATTAACTTTGCTTGTGCTAAGTATATGTGTCGTCCTAATTTGTCATTTGAGTCAAATTTATTATGTGAAATCATTAAAAATCCCTTGTTATTCAGTTTCAGGGTCCTTCACCATGTCATCTTCATTTGGACCTTTCAAAAGTTGTGACATTTGTAGTAATATGTTGCTGTCTGTTGGAAAGTACAAAGTGAAGGTTTGTTGATCCTAGGACAGATACTCACTTGGAGTCCACAGATCTTGTACAGAGACAACTTGCACAGTGGTTGAGTGGATGTTAATGAGATTGTATCAGACCTCTTTTCTATGTGATTTTATCATCAATGCAGTATTTGCCACTTAACTTATGGCTTGTGTATGTCAAACGATAGCATATTGTTCTTCCTTCACATTGGCTAAATCTCCAGTTTGAGTTCAGTTGAGGTAGCTTTTGATGTGTCTCCACATATTTGATAGAAATTGTTTAGCACACCACTGAATGGTGGTTGTTACATTGCATCAGATACTGCTACAGTATCCTGTAATGGTCATGTGGCCTCAAATTGGTCTACTGCCGTGATGTAGACTATTGGTGTTATTGATGTAGGATTTCTATTGTGGGGGGAGGATGTATGGCTCCAGCTTAAGTCAAGCATCAATGATAGTTTGGCTATTTAATTTGATCCCATGCACTATTCTCTTTCTTCCATGGTGTCAAGGTCGTGGAGTGTCCCCCTCTAAATGGCACAGACTATTGGGGTTATGCATTGTTTGTGAAACTCAGCTCTGATTTGTCTAATACTTGTTACCTACGTATGTATGTTACCAATACCATGGGTTTTTGATTTGTTTTGTTTGAATTAAATGGGTAACTCATTACCTCTTTGTCATTACCTCTTTGTCATTTCTGATTTTCCTTTTCAAATAAATGTTCAAAGATTTAGAAAAAATTATTGTTGAAGACAATCGTGAAAAATGAAATGCCACAATAAATGCCACAAAAGTCTTGTAGATTGTGTCCATATCATTTATTTGCATGACACAAAGGAACAGAAAGTTGTTTCAAACAATTTGAAAATGAATTTTAAAAAGTCGATCATGGTGGATGAAGGTATAGTAGTAAAGGCAAAACAGTTTGGAGCCCAATGTACAAAATACAACTGTCCTCAAAAATTTAAATGTGTCCCTGAAGTAGTCCACAGAATGAATTGTAGGCACACAGAGAAGGAAATTAGGATCTGGGTCTTCTAGAGGTGGTGATGGAGGTCTTGCAATACTCTCCTGGTGGTCGGGATGACTGTCCGCTCTGGGGTGGAGGGACGCAGGGACTGGGGTGGGAGGAGCAGGCTCCTCATGTGGCGGGGCCTCCCTGTCTGTGACTGGCAGTGGTGTACTTGGTCCAGATGGAAAAGGACCACAGGGACAGATGGTATGTGAAAAGCCCTGCTCATAAGGTGATATGTGTTGAAAAGCCTCCCCATCAGGGAGCTCATTTTGTCATTTTGGTTGTGTATTTCGAACATGAGGTCTCTCTGCATCTCCTTGGCCCACCAAGTCTTGGTACTCATGTACAGCTCCCAAGACTTGGTCTGTGGTGGTCTAGCTGATAAAGACACCAGTGGCCTCATTTTTCTGGCCCACTGATTCCCTCCCACAATGTTGTGTTGGTATCTCAACAGCAGCCAGGACTGGGGGGGGCACAACATTAGTGTGTAGTTCCTTGGTTCCTCAGAAAGTGAAGGTATCCTAATGTCGAGATGTGGTTGCAGCTGGGGTGAAAGGTCTAGGTCAGGGCAGAGTGCGACTCACTGGAACTGTCTGACTGGACAGACAAGGAGGACCAGGCTGCTCCCGATCATCCGGAATTGCAAGAGTGAATTCCCCCAGAAGGCTTGATCCTTGTCTGAAGTGGAGGTGTCTTGAGTGGCAGAGGGTGGTACATGGCCTGGGGGGTAGGACCTGAGAAGGAAGCAGACAGCATGAAATTAAATCTGGTTTATACCTCATATGTGTCTTTAGCTACAAATAGGGCAACCTAAAAATGTGCAATCAGATTGATAGAATGATTAGGATTTTGTGTGCTTTTCATTGTTTTACACATAGAGACTGATTTACACAGATGTAAACTTCAGTGATGATGATGTTGAGATGTCCTGAAATGCAAAATGTTATCTCTGAATTGTACATAATATCTACCAGACATTCAACCCAACACAGTGGTGAGTAGATTAGAGTACTAGACCATTCCAAAGCCTAGCAGGCTACTACCTTTTAGTCAAACCGTGGTTCAGCTTAATAGTAAAACTGTCATTGGTTATCTTATAGACCGTGTAAATTGTGTGTGGATACTACTTCTATTAAGCATGCCACGTCACTTGGTAGGAAATCTTGGACTCAACAGACTTTGAATTATGTGGGCATTTACTTCACTTCAATGTAGTTGTGTCAACATGATTCAGGTACACAGCAACTGACATTTTCATCCATAGTATGCACAAGGTTTTTGTGATGTGTGCATTTATGAAAGTAATGAAAGGTAGAGCAACACTACATTGCACTGTTGGTTTGCAGATACAAAAACAGGGCATCACAGTAGTTGTAGTCATCTGTTGACACCAAAGGCAGTAGTTAAAAAGTTAGTTGCACATATCTATTTCAAAACCTATAGTGGAGATGATCACACATTTATAAAAGGTACACACATATGAGCATGACGTGAATAGGTGAAAATACCACTTACGTATAACTTCATGTGCAAATGGATGGAGGTTTGGACCTGTGTTTGGGAGAGCAATAGCATACATTGATAGAAACCAGGTGTCTAAGCAAATGTAAGGGATGATCCAGGGGAAACAACACACAATCTGACTAAACATATTTCACATTATTAAAAAGAGAGATACAACCATTATGCTAGTAATAGGTATGAAACAAGTCATTGTGGAGTCAAGTTTAGATAAATCTGTTTTGATAAGGGTGTTCAACCATTCTAAAAGTCATAACTTAAGGACTAACTCCATTTGTGATTGTTGAGACATTGCTAAATGCAGCTTTTCACTCCACCAGGGATTCCTGTCAAACCATCAGGATGTAGGATCTGCAAGACCTTCTCCTATGGAAAGATTTGTAATTGGGGGCTTGGAGATCCACCACCAGTCCTCTGGACCTCCAGCTGATGCTTGGAGGCCAAGTAATGCACTTTCCCTCGCAGGTCATTTGACCTCTTCCTAATCTCCTCCTGTGTACACAGATTGTTTGATTCAGTATTTACTCTGTCAAATATTGTGGCCCACTTTTGCCTTTTCTGAGATATGGTTGTATTTTGTACTTGTGCTCCAAACAATTGTGGTTCTTCTCTAATGACCTCATCCACCATTGTAGTGCCCAGAAAGATGTGGGATAATCCAAAAAAATCTGATTTACAAAAAACACGGAGGGAGAGAAACACAGAAACAAAAACCTGCCTCCTTTGTGGCAAGTTCTGCTGGGAAAATGGTCTGCTGCAGTGTGATGGCAAACGTTCATGGTTTGAAATGGAGTGTGTTTTACAATGAGGTTTGCAGGTGTTAACAATTGCTGCTGTCAAGATGGCGACGGTGTGCTACTCATCAGCACTACTGGAGTCCACCACGTCAGCTGCAGGATGCATCTGGTGCGTCAGAGTACACTCAGTTGTGGCAGTCTTCGGCACAGCCGCAATACATCTAAATACTGCAGGCGGAAAACCGTTGACTTTGCAGTCTTTTTGGGTCCCCTGCCGACAAGGCTTGATAGTAACACCGTCAAGACATAAACCAAGCCGTAAGTCATTGCTCTCGACCCCGTTGTACAATCTCAGTGAAGATGTAGGTCTTATGACATTGGCGGGTGCATTCTCCTACCCGGCATCTCCAGTAGTGACTTTGATGATGTGGGACCACCAAGACAGTTCACTCAGCACAGTGGCTGCTGCTTAAGCGTTAGCATGGCAGGCCTGTATACAAAGTACTTGTTTTTGGCAGGGTCAGCCATGCAGATTGTACAGATACAGGTGCTTGGTTTTAGGAGTTGCAGCTCTAGTGCACAACCTCCAGTTCGTATTCATCTTAAGAATTTGCAACCTCTCAGGACCGATCATAACTTTCACCTTGGTGGTGACAAAGATCCTTCTTCCATGGCAGCCCCAGCGTTAGGCAGCGGGCACCAATCTCTTAGCATATGGTATGGATGCTACAAGAAAACAATGTTGTTCACTATCCTTCTGTCCGCATATAGGCATACTTCTAGGTATCAGGCAATCCATCAGCTCATCCAGCAAGAACTTCAGGTGATATCCCCTCACCTCTGGGATATTGGCTGACATGCAGATGCCAGCCCTGGTCACACAGACGTTTCTTGAGCAGTCTGCATAGCAGTCCAGCCTTGGCCATGAAGAACCTAGAAGTTGAAAAAAGCTAGATGGTTTGAGTCCCTCTGTCATGAGTCAAGGCAGATTTTGCCTGACAAGAGCCTTCCCCTGTAAAGGAAACACCAGGGTAAGGTGGAACTCAAGCAGACACTGCCAATGGTTTTAGTTTAATAACAAAGAACCAAGTTGTTACAGACAACATTAACTGGCAGGCTTGTAGTGTCTAAAGGTTGGAGAGGAAGTCAACCCTGATCCCAATTTAGGCTTTACCAGGAATGAACATCGGGGACCACAGTATTCACCAACTAAAATGCCTTTCCTGGAACCCTTTACCAGCAATGGCAGGCCTGCAGACAGGTAGAATGCAGGTATTTCAAGAGGCGTTCTTACAGCTGATCCTCCGAGAATCCTGGGAATGTTAGAGATGTTCCCTCTGCTAGTAGGGAATCAGAAGCTTTGAGCCCTCCCTGATGTTCTTTTAACTTATATGAAGGAGTGAGAAATGGAGTGCAGATTGGAGAAGGTTCAGGCTACATGCGAGAGATTTCCACTGCCTCTTCTTTCTCTCCAGTAGGAATTGTCAAGGGATTAAAAGGAGGTTATTCTTTATGGGGATGGGGGTGACCATTCAGGCTACACACCAGAAATGGCCATCGCCTCTTTTTTGTTTCAGGACATGGAAGATTTTCTTGAGGACGGTTATGGAGGAAAAGGGTCTGCAGGAGCCAACTATTCCCAACCATACGGTCAATCTAAGGGTAGTGTCTTCATAAGTCACAAAGGAATGGGACTAAAATTAATTGAACTGAAGGTCATGCGATTATTCCTAGAAAATCAGAGAAAGACATGTAGGCATCAAACACACAGAGCAAAAAAAAACTGACAGAGCTATTGTATTAATTTACTTTACTACAACTATTGTAGGAAAAAAACACAGTGAATAAACAGTGACTTCTGTTTACTTGTGTTCTTGTGTCTTACGTGCAAATCATTTCACAGTTCCAATTTTATACTCTGCTTCCAGACACAGGGTATGGATTCACTTGCTAAGGGTTCAGAATTGATTTAGACTTATTCTCTTTCAAATGTAATTCTCTGGCTGTAGCTCTGACACAGGTGGCTAATTTTCACAGAAGTAGTAATAATGATGGCTTCAAGCCGAAATATCTATAAAAAAAAAAAAGTGCACAATGAAGAGTGAGATCCTGAATTTGTCTGTCATCGACCTTCCTGGATCAGTCATCAGGCATGGAAAAGTTTTTGTTGCTTTTAACTAGAGAAACCTCTAACTTACTCCTCATCCCCATCATCTGTCCTAGGTTGTCACTTCAAAAGAACTAACCAGAAATCCTTTGCAAGCAATAGATGTCCGCTGCCTGGGGAAAATGTATCTAGTCTCCATCATGTTCCATGCTTAACCTGGGGCCGTCTCAAATGAATCCTACTGGTCCTAGTATACAGACTTTCACCACACATATAGTCTTGCTGCTACATACTTGCTACACATCCACCACACAAATTCATGGAATGTCAGTGCAAAGATCAGAGAGTCACATACACTACTCTGCTGGTCTTGACACACAGTACCTCCTTTTCTAGTCTTCCAAACAATTTTGCCACATATTTATCTACACCACCCTTCATTTAGCCCTCAGAGTTTAACAGACTACTCGTCTGTTCTATTACTGTTGGCTTTGGTTCGCAGTGTTACTCAGAGTTCCTTTGTGGTCCACTTAAGAGTCTCTAATTGGAGCCTCTCTCCCCCTCCTCTGCTCTCCTGAGCCTTCTTTTGATCCTGAACTCTCCTTTGCTGGTTGCTGTAGCCCTTTAACCTCCTTTGTTAGCCATTATCCAATTTTGTTGAGTTTGAGTTTTGCAAACCCTTTCTGTCATCTTTCACAGCAAACATGTCTTTCACCAATCCACCTTGAGATCCCTCTGCCAAGTTTGAGTCCCTCTAACCTCTTATCCACCATCAGTCTATTGTGCAACATCAAATTGTGTCTCATACCACTCGCAGGTCAGAGTGTAACCATCTGGGCTTTTTTCTCTTTTTAAATGCTCTGATTTGTCAGAAAATACTTAGCAGTCTGAACATGGGTGGAAAAAGGAGGGGGTTCTAGGGGTTGACATCATATGAAGTATAAATAAGACCATTTCCAAAAGGGATATCTTAATACATGTGGCCTAGAATTACATAAGTGCCCTGGTCTTTCCATGCCTGCCGGTCCTGGACTTCCTCCTGGTCCTCCTTTTGTACGTTGTTTTCATCTTCATGATCCGCATCCAGATCCTGGCCCAACTAGCTTTGGTCACCATAGTACTAGTTTCCAGATCTCTTGATCTTGATATTATTAATCCTCACCCTGGCTTTGTTAATCTGCTGGGTCCTTCTACACCTGGCCCTGCTGTTTGGTTCTCCAGGACTCCTAGTGCTCCTGGTTTGGTTCATCATGATCCTCTTCTCTCTTGACCCTGTCCTTTTGGTCCACCTTGTACTGCATCAATTGGTCCTGGTCTTCCTTATTCAGTCTTGTACTGGACATAGTCATTTTGGTCCTAATCTGGTCTCATTGGTCCTCATTGCTCTAGTGGTCCCCTTGACTCTCACCACCCTGGTCCTGCTACCTCAGTTCCTGGTCTTCCTGCTCCATGTGGAACTTCAGATTCTGGTCCTCTTCGTTCTGACACCCCAGTCCTCCTAGCCCCGTTCCTGCTTATCCTTATACTTTCAGTCCACCACATCCTGACCCTTCTATTCCACTGAAATCTAGGTCCTGTTTCTAATGGCCATAGTACACCTGCTCCCGATATGACTACTTGTCATAATCTCCCTCCATCTTGCCATGCTACTCTTGTCCCTCCTGCTCCTTGTCATCCTTGTTCTGCGCTAACTCGTCCACTAAATCCTGATCCTCTTTGTGCAGGTCACCCTATTATTAGCCAGCCGTCTTGGTCATTCTAGCGCCTCTGGTCCTGGCCCCTCTTGTCCTTTTCCTACTAGTCCTCTTCTTGCTTGTCATAGTATGCCAGGCCTTGATTCTCAGCAGCATCTATGACTTGATTTCCTTTATTTCCCTTAATTGTGTAACCTGTGGCCGTGATTGCCTAGGTCCTCTTATGTCATCCTGCTGGCTCCAGTTGCCTGGGTATCGGCTTTGGATTCTCCAAGTCCTGTTCTCCTAGTTTTCCTTACTTTTGGTCTAGTTTGACCAACACTGGTCTTCCTATTTCTTGTCCTGACAGTCCATGTTCTCTTTCTGGTTTTGTACCCACTAGACTTGATTATATTGCTTTTGGTCCTCCTATGGGTTTTTGCATATCTACTCCTCCTGCTCCTGTTCGTCCTGGCCATCCTGGACTTTTCAGGTGCCCTTCTCAAAGCTTTCCTGTTTCTTCCCAGTCCTCCTCACTATCGATCCCTTTACCTGGTCCTTCTGATCCTTCTCACCCTGTTCATCCAATTCCTGCCACAAAAGCTTGTGGTCCTGCTGGTCCTATTAGTTCACCTGGCCTCTTGTGCACTGGTCCTATTAGTATTCTCCATCTTATCCCTTGGCCTGCTCTTCTTGGCCCTGTTCCTTGACACAATCCTTCTGGTAATGCACCCACTGGACTGGGCCCTCTTGATCCTAGTTTTATTTGTTTGGTCGTTGCAATTCTGGTCATTTTGGTCCTAGTCCTCTTGACACTCCAGTCTTGGCCTATGCTTGGCCCTTTCCTTTCTGGTCCTCTTGATGTTGATCAATGTAGGAAAGTCCTCCTTTTTGCCTGGTCACCCCCACACTTTTTGGACAGGTACTAGTGGTTACTGACTCTTGGCTGTGCCCTGGGTACTGCTTACCAGTCCCAGGACCAGTGCTCTGTGTAAAGTGGATATGCAAATTAGGCTAATTATAATTGGCTAAGTTAACCTACCTATAAGTCCCTAGTATATGATAGGGCATGTAGGTTTAGGGACCACAGCATAGGTAGTGCCCCCATAGGTGCACTGCTGAGGTGCCCAGTGTCATTTTAAAGGCAGGCCTACCTTGCTGGCTGCTTTTAAATTAAAGTTACATGCAAATTCGACTTTGGAATTAAAAGTAGTTCCAAAGTCTTAAACTACCTTATTTTTACATATAAGTCACCCCTAAGGTGTGCCCTATGTGCCCCTAGGGCTGGGTGCCATGTAACTATAAGCAGGGACCTCATAAAAGTAGTTTTATAAGCCCTGGTGAGGTAAAAACAGCCAAATACGTTTTTCCCTCATTGTAGTGAATGGCCTTCATAGGCTAGAATGAGGAGACTTTGGCCCTCATTCTGACCCTGGCGGTCGGCGGAGAGACGGCGGTCGGACCGCGAACAGACCGGCGGTATTAAAAATGGCATTCTGACCGCGGCGGTCCCCGCCGCGACCGACCGCCACTTCTCCACTCCGACCGCCACGGCGGTCATGACCGCGGGGCTGGAGTTTGCGCACTCCGGCCCGGCGGTCGTCCCAAGACCGCCAAGGGTATTATGACCCTGCCTACCGCCGCGGTTTCTTGCGGGCGGGAACCGCCGTGCGAACCATGGCGGTAAGCACTATCGGGGCCAGGGAATTCCTTCCCTGGCACTGATAGGGATCTCCCCCACCCCCCACTACCCACCCGAGTCCTCCCCCCACACCCTCCACCCCCCTGCCACCCCCCAGAGGTGGTACGAACCCCCTCCCCACCCCCACCCCGACATGCACATACATGCACCCCGACATGCACACACCCCCAACATGCACATTTACACACCCCCTACACACACATACACAACGGGGACACATACCCGCACACATACATGCAGACATGCGCACCTGCCGAACAGCACACATTACCCATAGACACAGCAGCACCCCCCGCCCGCATACACGCACTCACACACCCCCTCTACACACTCACACGCACACCCCCATGCACGCCCACATCACACAACACCCTCCCACCCCCTCCCCTCACGGACGGTCAACTTACCTTGTGCGTTGGTCCTCCGGGAGGCGACGGGAGCCATGGGGAGGTGACCGCCAACAAAAGACCGCCAACAGAAGACCGCCACACAGAAATGTGGGTCGTAATTCTGTGGGCGGTGTTCTGCTGGCGTGGCGGTGGAGGTTGACCAGTCTCCACTTTCCCGCCGACCGCCAGTGTGGCTGCTGGCGGTTTTCCGGCGGAACGCTCCCAGCGGTCAGAATGCGCACAGCGGCATACCGCCGCGGTCGGCGGTCTTCACCGCGGCGGTAACTCGGCGGTCTTGCGAAAAGACCGCCAAGGTCAGAATGAGGGCCTTTATTTTAATTTTATAGTCCCCTTACATGACAGATACTAAGAGTTTGGTATCAAATTAATTGTTATAATAAATCCCACAACTTCCAGTTGTTGGATTTAATATAACTTGTTCAGGTAAGGAGTTTTAAACTTTACCTGAAAAGTTGCCAATTTCAGCCCTGCATTGTTTTTGCTGATGTGCTCTGATTGGCCAGCCTCTGGCAGCCTGGCCAGGCTGCCTTGATGAGTTGTGAAGTGGCCTGGCTTCACACAAAGAGATGTGCCTGTGGGAGGAAATTTCCCCTCAGCAGATGGTGAGGCAGGAAGGGGGAGGACTGCCAAACTGGTCTTCGAAGGCAGAGAAGGACATTTGGAGTAACCCAGCAACACCCCCACATCCTGCAACCCCAGACAACTAGGTGCCCCCTTGATTAGATTAGGAGAGGGCAGGAGAGGGGTGTGTTTATGATTTTTAGCCACACTGGTGGGTGGGCTCAGCCAGATGTAACCTCCAAAAATCAGATTCAGCCATGATGGATTTTTGAAGAATGTTGCCTCCTGGGATTGATTTTTGCCACACTTCCCAGGAAGTGGTCATCACAGGGGGAAGGACCCTGCACCTGATTGGAGAATCAGGACCCCCCTGTTTTTCACCCAGGAGCAAGGATAAAACTGGCAGACCTGCACCCACACCTCAGATCCAATTCAGATTCCAACAAGGAAGAACCAAAGGAGAAGAAGGACTGCCCTGCTGGACCCCTGGCCTGCACCTGGAACCTGCACTCAGAAGGACTGCACCAGCTGCACATTTGAGCTTCACCACAAGAAGGACTTTGCCTGGCTTTAACTGGTTCAAGGAGGGACTCCCTGTTTGCTACAGGTGAAAAATTGCTAACCAGAGTCCCCTGCACCAACTCCTGAAGAAATTAACCAGCTGACCACTGCCCAGTGGCCGAAAATGAGTTTGCACCAGGTGCATTCTGGGAGTTGTAGTCTGTACCCCCAAGGATCATCTCAGAGCTTCTGGACCCTTGGGGTGAGCTGTGGACCCCAAAAGAACTTTAAAAGAACATCTGGGAGAAGCCCCAGAAGTTTGGAGAAGTTTGAAGAACTTTTGGAAAAAAGCTCCATAGAGGGACCGACCCACCGCAGCAACTCTAGCCGGCTTGCCTCAACCACGACCCGGCCTGATTTGCAGTTTCGTCCCGGTAAAGAAAATCTCCAAAAAAGAGACTAAGGCCCTCATTACAACATTGGCGGTAAATGGTGCTTACCGCTGTGCAGAAGACCGCCAACACACTGCCACGGCTGCGGAATTCCGCCACAGGTATTATGACCCACAGCTCGGAATCTGCCAAAATCTAGACACCCGCACAAGTCCGCCACACCAAAGGTCAGTGATAAACTGGCGGTAACAAAACCAACACCGTCACGCCAACAGGAATACGCCCACACTATCACGACCCAAGAATCAACGCGGCGGTCTTCCAACCGCGGTATTCCATTGGCGGTACACACCGCCGCGCTCAAAATACACACACATTTACAAAACACAACCACATTGGACAAATCAAAATACACACACCTGATACATATACACACACCACTCCCACACACTCAATACAATAAAAAACACCCACCCACAAAACCCTATGACCACAATTGCGACAGAAGGCCAGAGAGAGACACCACCATCAACAAACTAGCATCTACAGGCACTCAACACCATCACTCACACAACATCCACGCACCTCACACAACACACACAAACACATCCCCTCACACATCACAACACACACTACCTCACACATCACCCATACCACACCATGGCACCCCAAAGACACCTCAGGTTTTCTGAGAAGGAGCTCATGGTCATGGTGGAGGAAATCATCCGGGTAGAGCCACAGCTATTCGGATCACAGGTGTAGCACACCACCATAGCTAGGAAGATGGAGCTATGGCGCAGAATCGTGGACAGGGTCAACACAGTGGGACAGCATCCAAGAACACGGGATGACATCAGGAAGAGGTGGAATGACCTACGGGGGAAGGTACATTCCGTGGTCTCAAGACACCACATTGCGGTGCAGAGGACTGGCGGCGGACCCCCACAACTAACAACCTGAGAGGAGCAGGTGCTTGGCTATACTGCATCCTGAGGGCCTCACAGGAGTACCAGGAGGAGTGGACTCTGGTTAAGCAAATCTTTCACTACTTCATCCCCCACCCTACCTGCATGCTATCACATACCCCCACCCTCACGCTCACCCCCCATCACTCCAACTCCTCACCTATGTCCCACTATCACAACCCACCCATCCCAACACAAAGCCCTGCATGCAACACCACAGCATGGACACCCATCACCAATGCATGGCCACTGCACATACCCACACACACCCCGAAACAATTAGCACACAAGGTCCTACACAAGAATGCAAGCCCTGGGGTACAGGGTCACCCACTCATTGCACACCATGGCACACACAGATGCAATAATTATGCCTTTACACCCCTGCAGGACCCCTACCCAACGTCACCGGACAGGAGGTTCCAGACATGTCCACTCCCCCCACAGAAGAGGCCCAGTGATGACAGCATCTCTGTCCAACTGGATCTGATGACCAACCCGGCCCATCTGGGACCTCAGGACAGTTGGTTTCCCTCACACTGGCACAAACCACAACAGAGCCTCCCCCCTCTGGAAACACCAGCACAGCACCCACCCAGCGGGCCCATACCTCTGTCCCCAGGACACGTCAAGCAGCAGTGTGTCCACCACTACAGGGAACCCAGGCTAACCCGCCACCCCAAGAACAGCAGGGACCTGGGGGCAGTGGCAGTGGGCACACGGTTCAGGGGACAGAGGCCCAGGAACACAGGGGAACTGGGAGGGCTGCTGTGCGACAAGGGGAGGACAGGCCCAGGGAACCCACTCTCCACAAGGCCCTCTCCAACATCATGGGAGCCTACCACCATTCCCAGGAGATGATGGCAACGGTACTGGCCAAGTTTCAGGAGACCCAGTGGCTGCAGGAGGAGGAACAGTATTTGGGGTTCAGGGAGGAACTCAAAGCCATCAATTCCACCCTGGGCACCATTGTAGCGGTGCTGAAGGAACTCGTCAACACCAGGAGGGACACTGTGGTACAAGAAGGGGCCCCTGACACTAGCCTGGACGATGAACTGCCCACCACCTCCGCCGGCGCTAGTGGACAAGACGCACCGCCACAGGACCACGACAACAGCACCCCACCCCCTGTAGATGGAGAACCACCCTGCAAGTGGTCCCTGAGATCCAGGACAAAGACAGAGAACAATGCCAAGACCCCCGCCAAGAAATGAGACCACCCTGATTATCATCCTTTTGTCCCACTTTGTCACCCTGTCCATCCATCAACTACCCCAGCTCCACTTCCTATGCCCCTTTGGACAATGCACCTGTGAGACTAATAGACTGGACTCTGCCATGGACATTCCTCCACCATCACCCCTGACCATTTTAGAACCCCCTTCACTATGTAGCACTTAAATAAACACCCTTAAATCACAAAACTATCTGGAGTCAGTCTGCTTTTGAAAATGTGTATTTTCAATAACTGAGGAAAAATGCAATATCCATTGTATTGTCAACATACCTAATGCCACACAGCTCTAGTCCATGAGGAAACAAATCAGATGTCACACAGTGGTACCCACATCTGTGAAATCGAAAGGGAAAGTGACAACTCAGGGTCCATACACTGGTTGAAAGTGACAGACAGATGAGAGGTAGAACAAGTATATCAGATGTAGCAGGCAGTGATGTCTTCTTACCTGTGTCTCACTGGAAGTATTGATGAATCACCGTGTTTCTGTTGTCGATATCCTCTTCTTCTGCTTCTCGTCTTCTTGTCATCACTGTTCACTGGCTCCACAGCTGCCACAAGACCTCCATCTGGACCATCCTCCTGCAGAAAAGGCACCTGTCATCGCAAAGCCAAGTTGTGAAGCATACAGCAGGCCACGATGATGTGGCACACCTTCTTTGGTGAGTAGAATAGGGAACCACCTGTCAAATGGAGGCATCTGAACCTGGCCTTCAGGAGGCCGAATGTCCTCTCTATAACCCTCCTAGTTCGCCCATGGGCCTCATTGTAGCATTCCTCTGCCCGTGTCCTGGGATTTCTCACTGGGGTCAGTAGCCATGACAGGTTGGGGTAGCTAGAGTCACCTGCAAATGTCGAGGGACAACTTTTACACACACACTAACCCTTAGGGACAACCCCAGACCCAGACACATATTCACACTGTATGGGGTCCATGTCCTCACCTAATAGCCACACACATTGCCTCTGGAGTTGCCCCATCACATAAGGGATGCTGCTATTCCTCAGAATGTAAGCGTCATGCACTGAGCCATTCACATGGGAGATGTACTGGTCGGCCAAACACACCATCTGCACATTCATAGAATGGTAACTCTTCCGGTTTCTGTACACCTGTTCACTCCTGCGGGGTAGGCAAGGCCACATGTGTCCCATTAATGGCAACTATGATGTGGGGGATATGTCCCAGGACATAGAAGTCGCCTTTCACTGTAGGCAAATCCTCCACCTGAGGGAACACGATGTAGCTGCACATGTGTTTTAGGAGGGCTGACAACACTCTGGACAACACGTTGGAAAACATAGGCTGAGACATCCCTGATGCTATGGCCACTGTTGTCTGAAAAGACCCACTTGCCAGGAAATGGAGTACTGACAGCACCTGCACTAGAGGGGGTATCCCTGTGGGATGGCGGATAGCTGACATCAGGTGCGGCTCCAGCTGGGCACACAGTTCCAGGATTGTGGCACGGTCCAGTCTGTACGTGAGAATTACATGTCACTCTTCCACTGTCAATAGGTCCACCTGCGGTCTGTACACCGGAGGATGCCGCCATCTCCTCACCTGCCCCAGCGGATGTGCCCTATGGATGAGAACAGCGAGCAGAGGGTCAGCCAACACTGAGGTACGAAAACACTACTTTATTGCACACATTTTTCAATCCGCTATGTCCCTGTCGTAATGTATATGCAGGGCCTAGATTTGTGTGACGCATTTAAAATGAATGCCATGTGGCCCTCTGAAATGGCAGCTGCCTGACCTGTAATGTGGGACAAGGGGATATGAGGTAACTGCACTGGCGTTGTACACCGTCGCAGTAGAAGACCGCGGCGCAATCCTGCATTAGTTAACATTGGACCCTATGGGTCACAGGAGCCAATGACGATGTACGCCGGCGGTGATGGTACGCACTGCTGCGGACTTGACCGCCATTTTCTGTCTGTTCACTCACTTGGTACCTGATCTTCGACAGGAGAGGGCTGCTGTGACCTCAGTCTGGAAGAGACAATGGCTCATGTGTCTGGGGAAAGAGCCCCTGCCTTTACCACGGAGGAGTTGGAGAAACTAGTGGATGGGGTCCTCCCCCAGTAAACGCTACTCTACGGTCCTCCAGACTAACAGGTAAGTACACTGTGAGCATGCTGTATGGGCAATGCCTGTGTGGAGTGGTGTGGATGGAAGATAGTGGGGGGGGGGAGAATGAGGCGTGCATGAAACGACTGTGAGTGCATGTGCGTCAGGGCAAGGGTGGGAACGTGGGCCAATGACTGTGGCGGTCCGGACGGTTATATCTCCTCCTTTTCCCCTGTACCATTCCTGTAGGTCAGCACCCACCAGAAGAAGGATATTTGGCGTGCCATCGCCAAGGAAGTCCGGACCCTGGGGGTCCACCACAGACGGAGCACCCACTGCCGTAAAAGATGGGAGGACATTCACCGCTGGAGCAAAAAGACGGCGGAGGCCCAGCTGGTGGTGGCCTCCGAACTTGGGAGGGGTGCCTGTCGCGCCATGAACCCCCTGATGTTCAGGATACAGGCGGTGGCGTATCTGGAGTTGGATGGGTGCTTGAGAGCATCACAGCAGCCACAAGGGGGTGAGTACACTCTCATTCAGCTGAATCAGCGTGCATTATGATGTGTCTGGCTGGGGGAGGTGGGCTGTGGGTTCCCCTAGGCAAGGGCGAGTTTAGTAGGCAAGGTCCCTTCGTAAGGCAGGCCATGTGGCACCCAACCCCAAAAGTGTTCAGAAGCAACTACACCTAGTCAGGCTCGTGTGACATCCATGTGTGCATCAATCGGGAATAGGCCTTGTACCCCATGTCCCTGTGAATAATTAGGGAACTCTTAAGTGCACGGCGTAGTGCAGAGGTCTTCTGTGTCTGTAGTGTGCGGCAACGGTAGTGGTATTGCATGCACTCATCATGACTTTCTTCTGTCTTCCCCCCCCCCCTTTTTTTTTGGTCTCCCTGTTCTTGTGTGCAATAGCACCATCAGGTGGAGGAGCAGTGGCACCGGAGCATGAGGGAGCTGCATCCCACATTGCCCTGGAGTGCGAGACAAAGGAGTCTGAAGCCACCAGTGGGATGGAGGGCGAGGTAAGCTCCACGGCAGGGACAGGGGCTGAGACCAGCGACACAGACTCCTCCTCTGATGTGATGTGAGCGGTGGCGGGCCCGTCTGTGCCCCCTGCATCTACAGGTACAGCCGCCACCCCCCCTACCTGCACCGCCCTCCCAGCAGCCCCTCAGCGTGTGCCCCATGGCCGCTCACCCAGGAGGGTGGTCATTTCCTTCTCCCCAGGCACCTCAGCCCCTGCCCCAGTCAGCCCTGCTGCCCTCAGTGAGGAGGCCATTGACCTCCTCAGATCCCTCACTGTTGGGCAGTCTACCCTTCTGAATGCCATCCAGGGTGTAGAGAGGCAGTAGCAACAGACCAATGCATACCTGGAGGGGATTCATTCTGGTCAGGCAGCCCAACAGCGAGCTTTTCAGACTTTGGCCTCAGCACTGATGGCAGCCATTGTCCCTGTTTCCAGCCTCCCCCCTCCAACTTCCTCCACCCAGACCGAAACCCCTGTACCTCAGCCTATCCCAAGCACACCATCAGACCAGCATGCACACACCTCAACACACAAGGGGAGCTCTGGCAAACATAAGCACCACACATCCCACAGGCACTCACACAAGCATCATACCCATGCAGACATACCAAGAGCCACTGCCTCCACTGTGTCCCCCTCCTCCTCGTCTCCCTCCTCTCTACCTGTCTCGTCTCCACTCACACCTGCATGCACTACATCTTCATCCACTACGTCCATCACCAGCACACCCATCAGCACACACCGCTCACGTGCAGTCACCACCCCTACTACCATTCATACATCCCCTGTGTCCTCTCCCAGTGTGTCTGTGAGCCCACCTCCCAAGGTACACAAACGCAGCCACACACCCACCCAACAGCCATCCACCTCACGACAGCCTCCAGCCCATACACCTTCACCCAAAGTCAGCAAACGTACACCTCCTACAACCACTACCTCTTCCTCCACTCCCAACCCCCCTCCATCTACCCGTCCCAGTATGTCTAAAAAACTTTTCCTGTCTAACTTGATCTCTTGACCTCTTCCCCTCACCTCCCCACCCCTTCAGTCCCCTAGGGCACGCATTTCCAGGTCCCAAACCAGCACCTCAGCCACCACATCAGCGGTAACAGTGGTGCCAGCAGTAATCGGCTTCTGGAGTGCGCCAAGCAGCAGGGCAACCAGTGTACCAAGGAGCCAGACCATGGACAGTCCCCCACCTCAGAAGCATAAGAAGCTGGCCACTGCTTGGAGGGAGAAGGGTAGAACACCTGCCACCAAGGGCCCTCCCAGGACTACAGTTGGGAGTGGGCAGAAAGCTGCACCACCATCAAAGGTGGGGAAGGGGCACAGAAAGAATGGGAAGTCGCCACCAACCTGCACAGCGGACAAGACCGCTACTAGCACCGCTGCCAAGGACACCACCGCCAGCATCACCGCGGCCCAGGACAGCGCCGCCAGCAGCACCGTGGCCCAGGACACCGCCGCCAGCAGCACCGCTGCCCAGGACACCGCCCCCACCAGCACCGCTGTCCAGGACACCGCCGCCACCAGCACCATTGCCCAGGACACTGCCGCCAGCAGCACGCTCACTGAGCCACCCACCAGCACCGCAGGCCCATGAGCGCCGCAAGCACCACCGCTACTGAGGCCGCAATAAGCAGGATGAAGCACTCTGGGCACAAAGCCCCCTCAAGAACCAGTGGAGATTTACATCCACTACCGCTGTCCTTGGCAGGATGAAGCACTCTGGGCACAAAGCCCCCTCCAGAGCCAGTGGAGATTCACATCCACTACCTCTGTCCTTGGCAGGATGAAGCACTCTGGGCACAAAGCCCCCTCCAGAACCAGTGGACATTCACATCCGCTACCTCTGACCTTGGCAGGATGAAGCACTCTGGGCACAAAGCACCCTCCAGAACCAGTGGAGAAAGGCATCCACTACCTCTGTCCTTGGCAGGATGAAGCACGCCAGGCACAAAGCCCCCTCCTTAACCAGTGGACAAAGCCATCCACTACCTCTGTCCTTAGCAGGATGAAGCACTCTGGGCACAAAGCACCCTCCAGAACCAGTGGAGAAAGGCATCCACTTGAGAGACTGTGGGGGTTATTCTAACTTTGGAGGAGTGTTAATCCGTCCCAAAAGTGACGGTAAAGTGACGGATATACCACCAGCCATATTAAGAGTTCCATAGGATATAATGGACTCGTAATACGGCTGGTGGTAAATCCGTCACTTTTCCGTCACTTTTGGGACGGATTAACACCTCCTCCAAAGGTAGAATAACCCCCTGTGTCTTTGCACTCCCCAGGATAAAGCAGTGGGCGACCCACCCACTGGAGAGACTTGAGAGACTGTGGCTTTGCACTCCCCAGGATAAAGCAGTGGGCAAACCACCCACTGGAGAGACTTGAGAGACTGTGGCTTTGCACTCCCCAGGATGCAGCAGTGGGCATGGAGCCCCCTCGTGGATCTGGTGCCGTGCACTCATACGGCTGAGGTGCCCCCCTCTTCCCTCAGCCCTGAGGTGCTTGTTGTATTTCTATCTGATGCCCCTGCAGTGTTCTCTCCGTTTTGATCGGGTATTGAGTGTGGGCCTCGCCCATGCATTTTGGGCCCAGTGGTCCACAGACTTTAATTGTGCAATACCTGGACTTGTATTATTGGTGTATATATTTGTTTATAGTGTGTATATATATTTTTGAGTACTGGATTTTAATAGATTACAATCGTTCAAATCATTTCCTTTTGTCTTTGCATTCTTCCGGGGGGGTTGAGGGGTGTAACTGTAATGTATCAACATGCATTACTGTGTGTGTTGTAGTGGGTGGGGGTGGGGGTGTTGCGTGTGTGTGTCACTCTTTTTTCCATCCCCTGTGTCGTAGGTGCAGTACTCACCGTGGTCTTTGCCGCCGGCGTTCGTGCTCCTGGTAGAGGAGCAGGAAGACAAAGGCAGGGAGAATCTGGAGTTCCGGCTCCATGGCGTCCTGGTTCCTCGTGGGGTGTGTAGAGGTGAGCGTTTTCCCTTCCAAGTCCAGTTTCCGCCGTGTTTTTGTTCACAGTAAATCCGCCCGGAAATGGTGGCAGATTGGCCTGTTGTAATACTGTAGGCAGTACATTGTCTCCCGCCTGTCTGTTGGCGGTTACTGCTGCGTTGTTTGTTTGTACCGCTGTGGCAGTCGGAGTGTTAAAGTGGCTGTCTTTGTTGGCAGTTTCCCCCATGGTCGTGATTCAATTTTTTTTTTCCGCCGGCCTGTTAGCGATTTTACCGCCGCTTTAACACCGACTGCCAGGGTTGTAATGACCACCTAAGTCCGAAGGTAAAAAGTTGACCGGTACCTCCCAGCCAGCGTATACAAAGAGGGCTCCAGGGACGTCGGATCAAGATCCAGGTTTACCCCGGTCAAAGGATTTTCACCTCGAAAAAACAAATAAGTCCGAAGGTAAAAATCTCCACTGAGGATTCCCGCAACGCGTATCTGGAGAAGGGCTCCAGGAGGTCGGATTGGACTGCCAGGTTCATCTCGCTGAAGAAAATCTTCAGAAAAGAGACTAAGGGGGTTATTCTAACTTTGGAGGAGTGTTAATCCGTCCCAAAAGTGACGGTAAAGTGACGGATATACCACCAGCCGTATTACGAGTTCCATAGGATATAATGGACTCGTAATACGGCTGGTGGTAAATCCGTCACTTTTCCGTCACTTTTGGGACGGATTAACACCTCCTCCAAAGTTAGAATAACCCCCTAAGTCCGAAGGTAAACTTTTGACCGAGGCCTCCTGCGAGCTGTAGCCGAGCAGGGCTTCATCGCGGTCGGCCTTAAATAAACTTTGACTTTGCCCCGGTCGAGGTGCAACCAGATGACCCGAGTGGCGCTTTTTGTTTCTAGGTGCTAAAAAAACAATAATTCTCTAACAATTCATATCTCTGGTTCCCCTTGTCCGATTTTATTAGTTTTTGTGTAATTTTAAAGATAAAAATATAATCTATTTTGATAAATTGGTTTGGGATTTTTAAACTGTCTCCTGTGTTTTATTTAATTACTGTTTTGTGATATTTGAATGCTTTACACTCTGTCTCCTAAGTTAAGCCTTGTCACTCATTGCCAAGCTACCAAGGGTTGAGCTGGGTTTAATTTACTGAGACCTAACTGGACCTAAGTGGAGGTTAGTGGCCTATTGCTAAGTGTAGGTACTTACCTGCCCTTACCAATAACCCATTTTCCAACAATCACCTTGTCCTGGCTCTCCTCAGCTTGAACCTCCTAGCCCTGTTAGCGCAGGTCCTAGTCTGGCCTTTCTTGTCCTGGCCCTCTTATTCTTACTGCTTGTGGATTCGGTTGTCCTGTCCTCCTGGATTTGTTTTTTGTCCTTTTAATCCTATTAGTACTTCACATGCATATCCTGGTCCTTGTGATCCAGGTTTCCTTCTTCTAGTCTTCCTGGCTTTTGGCTGTTCTGGTCCTCCTGATCTTCACCCTGACCTTGCTGTTTTTCTGCTCCACTTTGTACTCTGTGACCTGGTCCTAAGCTAATGGTCCCCATGGCACTTCGAGACCTCTACCCAGTCTTGTTTGTCCTGAGCCTTCTAATCCTCTCTGCTCTGGTACTCCTGGTATTCTGGTATTCTTGGTACTGGCCCCCTCGTCCTTCTTGCTTATTCTCGTCCTTTGGTCCTAATGGCCATAATTCACATGCTTCTTATGTTCCTAGTTTTCCTGGATCTGGTCCTGTTCTCCTGGCCTGTGGTAAAACATGACAGAGCCCGCGTAATGCCTCCATTTAAGTTAAGATCTCACATTTTAATTTAGCCTTCCTTTCTGATGGTGGCGATTTACTTGATTTTCCACTCATGCGATAACCTTCTGAGAAAACACTGTACATGCAGCCAATTCTTTGTAAGCTTTGCTGCCATGCAGTCTTTACACTCTCTCCAGGGCTAGGCACACAGAAAGCAATGCCCTCGAATTATGATTGACCGCTGGACACAGCTCCTTACTTGCAGACATGTCATCACAACGGCTCTCCACCTCTGACACTGTGCGCTATGAATGGTGCTTTTTTTTTTTTTATAAAAACTGCCCTTGTGCTATTTTTCATTAGAAAAGCACTTACGCTGGAATTATCCTGGAATGCTGATGACTGTGACTGAGATGCAGCCCTGCTGATTGTGACCCCCATCCTACAAGGGACAATATGCCTGCACTACCCCAGACCGGCCTCCTGGCTTCCCAATGAATCTTACGCAGGTATGGGTGGGGTTAGGGTATCCCAATCGATCTGGCTGAGGGTACTCCTACTAAGCTCTCAATAGTGTAGGAAGTAACAGATAGGAGCGTACAGCACAGTAACATTATCATGGTAGAACTGTTTATCTTTTTCCATAATGTTTGTAATGCTGGTTACCATGCTTTGCTTTATTTGCCTAATAATCGCAGCTCATGCTTTTTATACGAGAATACAATTGTTTCAATAAAGGTTTGAAAAGTCATTTCCCTATCTGTCTTGTGTCTCATCTTGGGTACGCAGAGTGGCATTCAAGGATGGATCTGTTTCCACAGTTTCCTTGGGAATTTGAGTAGCCAAATTTGAGTTAGCAAATATCATCTGGTAGCCTGGTAAGTTTAGGGGTTCAGGTGGGGCTCTGTGAGCTAGCTAGGAAATGTCTCAACATTTCCTGATGGTATAGGCAGACTGAGGGGGTCATTACAAGCTTGGTGGGCGGCTACCGCCGCCCGCCAGGCTGTAACCGCTGTGCGGCCGCACGCTGGGCCGGCGGGCGCAAACCTAGTTTACGCCCGCCGGCCCAGCGGGGATGCGACCGCAACTTAGGAGCCGGCTCCTAATGGAGCCGGCGGTGTTGCGGCTGTGCGAGGGGTGCAGTAGCACCCGTCGCGCTTTTCACTGTCTGCTATGCAGACAGTGAAAAGCTGCACGGGGCCCTGTTGGGGGGCCCCTGCACTGCCATGCCATTGGCATGGGCAGTGCAGGTGCCCCCAGGGGCCCCAGGACTCCCCTTACCGTCAGCCTCTTCCTGGCGGTGCAAACCGCCAGAAACAGGCTGGCGGTAGGGGAGTCATAATCCCCTGGGCAACGCTGCTTGCAGCGCTGCCCTGGCGGATGATCACCGCCGGGGGTAAAACGGCTGGAAACCGCCGGCCCTGGCGGTGTGACCGCCGCGCTACCGCGCGGTCGTAATACAGGTCTCCGTACCGCCAGCCTGTTGGCGGTACGGACGCCACATTACCCCTGGCGGTTGGAGACCGCCAGGGTCGTAATGACCCCCTGAGTCCCTATAGCCTGACATTTATGTTGACCTGATATGCAGTTCTACTTAATTTGTAGGAACCATATAACAGGAACTGGTCACCCCGCTCCTTTCCCAGTGGTTCTACAACAACTGGCCATGTTCCTGCTTGTTCTGGTCCTCCTCGGCTTGCCCATCCTGTTTCTCATTTTTGCTGTTTGTTCTGGCTATTATGCTTCTAGCCCTGAGGCCTGATACTTCTAGTTGTGGTCATCCTGATGCCATTTCCTTGGTTCTGTGTCTGATCTTCCTTTTCCTCCTCACCCTGGTCCTTCTGGTACTGGTACTATATGCCCTGATATTCATGCACCCCCATGGCCCTTTGTTACCTTGTTTTAGCTTCTCCTTCTGGCACTGGTTGCCTGGAACCTCCAACTCTTGTTTTCATAATCATTGTCTTTTTCATTTTTCTGTGCTCATTGTCTTGGTTCTGGTCCTTATAGTTTGTCTTTGACCTTTTACCCTGCCCCTGGTCCACTAGCCATCCTAATCATGGTCTCCTTGCTTCTAGTCATTGTGATCCTTCTTGTCCTATTGTGCTGGTGACCATAAGCCCTGCTGTTGGAAATCCTAGCTCTTCTTCGTTCTTCCAGTCCTGGCCTATGATTGGCCTTTTCCTTTCTGGTCCTCTTGTCATTAGTCACATTGTCCCGGTTGTCCTCACCTTAAGCCTCCTAGCCCTGGTAAGGCCGGTCCTAGTCTGGCCTCTCTTGTCCTGGCCCTCTTAGTCTTACTCCTCATGGATTGGGTTGTCCTGTCCTGTTGGATCTGTTCCTTCTCCTTTAGGCCCATCGGTACTGCACTTACTGATTCTTCTCCTCGTGATCTAGGGTGTGGTTATTTTGGTTCTGGTCCTCCTGGAAGTCACTATGCAGTTTTGTCTTCCTAACTCTGGTTGACCTTCTTTCATTTGATCTTCCTTACCCTGGTCCTGCTACCCAATACAACTGGTCTGCCCTACTTGGTAATTTGAACCCTGGTCTTCTAGGTAGTAATATGTATGACTATCATAGCTTTGTTTCTGGTCCTCCTGATCACGATCCTTTTAGTTCACCTTGTCCTCCTTGCACTGGTTGTCTGGGTACCCCTGGTTCACCTGGTCTTCCTAATCCTTGGCCTGCTTAAACTAGTCTCCTGGTCCTAGTGTTCTTTGCCCTCCTGGTCCTGATATTTTCAGTCCTCCTTAATCTGGCTCTGACCCTCCTGTTCTTTGTCCTGATAGTTGTGCAAAAACTTGTCTTGACTCGCAATGAATCATCCTACCCTTTCCTAGTTCTGATGGCTCAAGGCCTCAGGTTAATGCTAGCCTTAGACGTTCCTGGCCCTCTATGTCCTGGTCTGCTTTTGTCATCATTCCCATATACCACTATGGCTTGTCCTCTGGATCCTTGGTCTCCTGTCTGAAAGACGCACAGTCTTGGACCATTTCATCTTCCTCATCATAATTGTGGGTTTTAATCCTGCTTCTGGTCCCCCCTGGTCTATATAGTACTAGTCTTAATTCTGGTACTACTTTGTCTGGCCCTTCTGTATCAGGTTTTCTGGTGCCTTACCCACAGTGTCCTGATGGCCCTGTCGCACATTTTCCTGGCCCTCCTGATCCCTCTCACCCTTGTCCCGGTACCCCTGGTCCTGTTTTTCATTGTCTTGTGCCTCCTCATCTGTTTCTTCCTACCCTCTTGTCTTTGTAACCCTGGTCCTCGTGGGTTAGGTCTCACTGGTCCTTGAGGCTTCTTCATTCCCCAGGTGACCTCCACAGTGACATTAGTCACTGACAGTCTTCAAGCCAGATTGTTTTTTTTTTTTTGCCTTCCACATTTCTTTTTCTGAATTAATACTGTCGAAGACACAGGACCTTGCCCATTTAAAACACTGCTTAGCATCATAAATACAAATCTGCCATTCCCAAGATACAATGGGTGAGTGACTAAAAGGTAATTATGGCAGAAGTGGCCACTGGTGACATGTTACCAATAATCATCTGTACCTGGGACCAACTCTTCTAGGTAAATAATATGAAAAGGTGTGTTTATTGAGCTGCCAGCTGAGTTAATAGAAACTCCTCCTGTGGAATACCCAAATGCATTTTTTACCTGTCTCCTGCTTTCACTTCCCTTGTTCCACAGATGCTCCATTAACGCGTCTCCCTCAGTTTGACTTCTGCAAGTGTCTCAAACCACTGTGGCCCCAAATACCAGTTGCCTACTGTAATTGTCCCTCCCTCTACAGCTCAGATACCCCTTATCTCTCTGCATTCTGTTAACTTCTGCTTGAGGACTGCTACTCTGTTGCCAGGTCTGAAATACTAAGCAAGCACAACCCCCCCTAAATAGAAGCCAACAAGTAGCACAAAAACCTTTTACAAGAAGCACAAAGTGAAACCCATCCCCAAAAATCATAAAAAGGAAGATCATGAACATAAAATAAATGTATTCTTATAAGTGAAGAAAACATTTGTATGATATGCTTGATAACTGTACTCACCATTCTTTGCACACAGCCAAATACTCATAGACTGCATCAGAGAATATCTGTGCGCCATATCCTGAACCTCCCGAAACAGATATTTGATTCCTACATTTCTTATTTTTAATATTTTATTATCACATTTTTTTTTTTTAGACATGCATTCCTACATGGGCATATGAATTAACTTTCAAAGGCTTCACACATGCTGTGTCTCCACCCTACCACTGCTTTGAGTCCCTTTTTTAGTCTCATTTGTCTAAATGTCTGTTTAAATAAAGACCTCCTGCACACTGTTTATCCAGCCGCCGTCAAATAGTACATGATCTCTACTATTTAGCCTGTAGCTCGATAAACAGTGAAATGTCAGATAATTAACTGGCTAAGTAACAAACATTAGGTACTGTTTTGCCAATGCTGGGTAAATAGCAACGATAATGTACTATTTGGCTGTCTCCTTCTATATGTCCTGGTGGGCTAAAGGACATGCGCGGCGGTCTTTGGATTAACGTATAGTAATGAAAATTACTTTACATTAAAAAGAATAGACATTCATTGAAAAAAACAAAGGTTACAGGGACACTATAGTTAGAAAATAGAATTTTAAAAAACTTAGAAATTCACTTAAAAAACCAAAGGTTACAGGACATTATAGTTAGATTCTGAATTTACTCACACAAAATCTGAGGAATTCAGCAGTTATAGTTAGTCATTTCAAGTAACTATAACTCACGCCCTAAGGTAATTATAACTCATGCCCTCGCAATGCACTGTTAATTACCCCAGATATTACAGCACTCATGACAACTTTTACGTCAGTTAAATTTCATGGACACAATATCAGTCAAATAATAAAAGAAAAAACTCTGCATGGCCGGGGCACGAGTTATAGTTACAATAGGCCGCAAGTTATAGTTACTTGATAACCGCAACCCCGTACCGGGGTTTGGCAACGGAGCCTGGCCTGGAGCCAGCCCCTGCGGTCAACCCCCTTTAAGTTCCAAACCCCGCAATACTCACAGCCAATGGGGTTTGAAGCTTCAAGGGGGCAACATTTAATATTTATATATTAAGGGAGGCCGCACAATAGATATGCAGACAGGGAGAGAGATGAAAGTATTGCTCCCACATGCAGGAATGTGCATTTCAAGCAGCTCCCTGCGTGTGGAAGCAATGCCGGCTCTGCAGGAGGCAGGGAGCCGGTGGGACCACGAGGAACTTGAGGCACCTCCCTCAGTCCCTATGCATGACCAAGGCAAAGCAAGTGTTTTTCTTTGCACTTCCACCATGAAAAGTTATCCTTTGATGGAGGTATTTGCTTTGTTGCTTTTTTTCGAGTGTGGTATCTCATGTAGTGCCTCTTGACGAGTTGGTTCTTTCTTGTCATCTCCTCCTGAGCCCAGAGATTGTGTTCTCCTTTTTAAAATCTACAAGTATGTGAAATGGCCTAGATCCCTACTCGTTTGGAACCCTCCCCCATAGAGATTAGTGGTATGCAACGACTTCCTGACATTTAACCAAGGATGATGAACAGCTTACTGAAAAGAACTCCCAAGCACGTTTCCTCCCGATTTTGTAGACACATTCTTAATGCAAAGGAATATTATCGCATCTTTACCACAAAGAAGCACTTCATGAGTGGCGTGGGGTTGGGTAGTTATAGGAGGTAGGCCATAGGGCCTAGCTGCAGGCCAGGTCCTGCGGCTAGCCCCCACCGTTCAAAGGCAATGCATTGGGTGGATTTGGGTGGTTATAGAGGGTAGGCTGCAGCAGCCAGGCCCTGTGGTCAATTCCCACCACACATGGCCGAAGGCTGAGCATGGCACAGGGTTGGGTGGTTATAGGAGGTAGACTACTGGGCCTGGCCACACACCCTTCGGCCAATTCCTCTCGGACGTGACTGAAACACTTGCATAGTGTGGGGTTGGTGGTTATAAGGGGGTAGGCTGCAGGGCCTGACTACCCCTGAAGGCTGAGCGCAGCAGAGATTGTAATAACATAAAGTAAATAAAATTAATTAACGTTAAAAAAAACAAAGGTTACAGGGACATTATAGTTAGGAAACAGACATTAAAAAAAAGACTTAGGTGGTCATTACAACCCTGGCGGACGGTGTTAAAGCTGCAGTAATACCGCAAACAGTCCGACTGACAAAAAAAGGGAATTATGACCCTGGCGTAAACCGCCAAAAAGACAGCCACTTTAACACACCGCCCGCCACAGCGTTACAGACAAGCAGCGCGGCGGTCACCGCCAACAGACAGGCGGAAGACAATGTACCGCCCACACCATTACAACCCGCCAATCCACCACCTTTTCCGGGGCGGATTCACCGTGGATAAAAACACGGTGGAAACAGCTTTTGCTATGGGAAAACGCTGACCTTCTACACATCCCACGAGGAACGACGACTCCATGGACTCGGAACTCCAAATACTACCTGCCCTTGTCCTTCTGCTCCTTCACGACCAACAGCGACGTAGGCGCAGAAGGTACTGGTGAGTACTGCATCTACGACACGGGGGAGGGGGGAGGCAAAAGTTAGGAGGACACCCACCAAACACCCCCACCCTCGCATTATACAACATACACACCAATGCTGTCAAAAATATCACATTAACAACCCACAATCCCCCCGGAAGAATGCAAAGACAATGCAAATTTTGGTCAAACATTGTAATGTGCCAATATACATGTCCTACAAAAATATACAGATATATATCTCTAAATCACTCATAATTATATATACAATACAAGAAGTAGTGCAGATATGTACACAACAATGTCCGTGCACAAACAGTCAAAAAATGCATGGGCGAGGCCCACAAAAGATACCTGACCAAAATCGGAGAGAACACTGCCAGGGCATCAGATAGAAACACTACAGGCACCTCAGGGGGAAGGAAAGGGGGGGCACCTCAGCCACATGAATGCAAAGCCAGATCCACGACGGGGCTCCATGCCCATTGATGTATCCTGGGAGTGCAAAGCCACAGTCTCTCAAGTCTATACAGTGGGTGGCTTGCCCACTGTTCAATCCTGGGGAGTGCAAAGCCACAGTCTCTCAAGTCTTTACAGTGGGTGGCTTGCCCACTGTTCAATTCTGGGGAGTGCAAAGCCACAGTCTCTCAAGTCTCTACAGTGGGTGGGTTGCCCACTGTGCCATCCTGGGGAGTGCAAAGCCACAGTCTCTCAAGTCTCTACAGTGGGTGGCTTGCCCACTGTGCCATCCTGGGGAGTGCAAAGCCACAGTCTCTCAAGTTGATGCAGGTCCCTACTGGTACTGGGGGGTGACTGGTGCCCAGACTAGATGAGTCTCCCCGTGAAAGGTAGTGTCCTGTCACTGTCCCAGCTGCACATGGGATAAGGATGCCTGATGTGGCGGGCCATTCATTCCTACCCAGTGCATTGCCCTGTTCAGCGGTGCTTTGCCATGGTGGTTCAGGACTGTTCAGCGGTGCTTTGACATGGCGGTCTTTGCCCTGTTCAGCGGTGCTTTGACATGGCGGTCTTTGCCCTGTTCAGCGGTGCTTTGCCATGGTGGTTCAGGACTGTTCAGCGGTGCTTTGACATGGCAGTCTTTGCCCTGTTCAGCGGTGCTTTGACATGGCGGTCTTTGCCCTGTTCAGCGGTGCTTTGACATGGCGGTCTTTGCCCTGTTCAGCGGTGCTTTGCCATGGTGGTTCAGGACTGTTCAGCAGTGCTTTGACATGGTGGTATTTGCCCTGTTCAGCGGTGCTTTGACATGGCAGTCTTTGCCATGTTCAGTGGTGCTTTGACATGGCGGTCTTTGCCCTGTTCAGCGGTGCTTTGACATGGTGGTTCTGATACGGACAGTGGACATTGGTGTGTGGCATGACGATTTCCACAGTGGACATTGGTGTGTGGCATGACGATTTCCACACTTGACATTGGTATGTGGCACGACGATCTCCATACTGGACATTGGTGTGTGGCATGACGATTTCCACACTGGACATTGGTGTGTGGCATGACGATCTCCATACTGGACATTGGTGTGTGGCATGACGTTCCATCATTGCCCAGCGGGGCTGTGGCATCCTGGCCCCGCCTGGGCTGTGACTCCGGCGGTGGTCTCTGGACCAGTGACGATACTTGGGCCCTCCTGGGCTGTGACTCTGGCGGTGGTCTCTGGACCAGTGAGAATACTTGGGCCCTCCTGGGCTGTGACTCTGGCGGTGGTCTCTGGACCAGTGACGATACTTGGGCCCTCCTGGGCTGTGACTCTGGTGGTGGTCTCTGGACCAGTGACGATACTTGGGCCCTCCTGGGCTGTGACTCTTGCGGTGGTCTCTGGACCAGTGACAATACTTGGGCCCTCCTGGGCTGTGACTCTGACGGTGGTCTCTGGACCAGTGACGACGGTGCTGGCGGTTGTATCTGGACCGTCGGAAATGATGGGGCACTTCTCCGCCGTGACACTCACAACAGGCTGGGCAGACTTCCTTTGGACCTTCCCCACCTTTTTTGGAGTTACAGCTGACTCACCAATCGCCTTCGATCCCATTTCACTTGTTGACCCACCAGGAGTCTTGACACGGTCCCGTCGTCCACTCTCCAATTTCAGAGCCTTTACAGGGGGTGGGCTGCCAGTGCCTTGGCTCCGGGTCCTACTGCCTGCCCTGGTGGACAGTGCACTCCAAAAACCTGGAACACGCACCACTGGTACTGGAGGCTTTTTGGCAGAGGCGCTACGATGGGACTGATGAATTGGAGGGGGGGGGGCAAAAAGGTCAAATTGACATAGGGAAAGTTTCTGACGGACACTGGGATGGGTAGCTGGAGGGGGTCTGGGAGTGGAGGAAGAGGAGGTGGTTGTAGGAGGTGTCACTTTAGCTGTTTTGGGTGGAGGTACTGGAGGCTGTCGTGAGGTGGATGGATGTTGGGTGAGTGATTGCCGGCATTTGGGTACTTTGGGAGGGGGCGTCACAGACACACTGGGAGAGGACACAGGGGACGTTTAAATGGCAGTGGAGGTGGTGAGTGCAGGTGAGCGGCGTGTGGTGCTGGGTGTCCTAGTGCGAGTCCTAGTGCCTGTAGATGTGGTGCATGCAGGTGTGTGTGGGAGGAGGGAGAAGAGGGAGAAGAGGAGGAGGGGGACACAGTGGAGACAGCGGATGTTGCTGTGTCTGTATGGGTGTGATGCTTGTGTGAGTGCCTGTGGTGTGTGTGGTGCCTATGTTTGCTTGAGCTACTTGTGTGTGTTGACTTGTGTGCATGTTGGTCTGTAGGTGTGCTTGGGATGGGCTGGGGTACAGGGGATTGGGTCTGGGTGGAGGAAGCTGGAGGAGGGAGGCTGCACACAGGGAAAATTGCTGCCATCAGTGCTGAGGCCAGAGATTGCAGGGTTCACTGAAGGGCAGCCAGACCAGAATGAATGCCCTCCAGGAATGCATTACCGTATTGCAACTCCCTTTCTACACCCTGGATGGCATTCACAATGGTAGACTGCCCAGCAGTGAGTGGCCTGAGGAGGTCAATGGCCTCCTCACTGAGGGCAGCAGGGGTGCCTGGGGCAGGGCCTGAGGTGCCTGGGGCGAAGGTGATGCCCACCCTCCTGGGTGAGCGGGCACGGGGCGAACGCTGAGGGGCTGCTGGGAGGGCGGTGCTGGTAGGGGGGGTGGCGGCTGTACCTGTAGAAGTGGGGCACACAGATGGTGCCGCCACCACAGGGGAGCTCACATCGGCGGACGAGTCCGTGTTGCTGGTTGGTGATCCGGTTGGCGACGTGAAGCTCCCCTCGCCCTCCGTCCCACTGGTGCATTCAGAGTCTGTGGTGTGGCCCTCCATGGCCATGTGGGATGCAGCTCCCTCGAGCTCCGGGGCCACTGTACCTCCACCTGTTGATGCTGATGTACAAAAGGACAGGGAGAGCAGGAAAAGGGAGGGAGACAGAAGAAAGAGAGTTTTAGTGCATGGCATACCGCTACCGTTGGCGGACAAGACAGACGCAGCAGCCCCATGCACAACGCCGCGCTCCTGCCCTCTGCACATGCAATTTCATGGATATGGCCTACATGGCAATGGTGGAAATCTGCGCACATGGATGCCACAGGGGCAACTATACCTCAACTTGCTACTTTTCTGAGGTGGGGTAGAGTGCCACATGGCCTACATTACGGAGGGGCCTTGCCTACCTAACTCGCCCTGGCCTAGGGACACCCACAGCCCACCTCCTCCACCCAGACACCTCCACTGCACGCAAAGTCCGCAGAATGAGATTGTACTCACCCCCTTGTGTCTGCTGTGATGTCCTTAAGCACCCATCCAACTCCGGGGAGGCCACCGCCAGGATCCGGAACATCAGGGGGGTCATGGTGCGACGGGCACCCCTCCCACGTTGGGAGGTCATCCTCAGCTGAGCCTCAGCCGTCTTCTTGCTGCAGCGGCGAATGTCCTCCCATCTCTTCCGGCAGTGGGTGCCCCTTCTCTGGTGGGCCCCCAGGGTCCGGACCTCCTTGGCGATGGCACGCCAAATGTCCCTCTTCTGGTGGGCGCTGACCTACATGACATGCACAAGGGAAGAGGAACAGTCATTACCAATTGCACCATCAATGTGTGTGGCCCCCTCCATACTCTGACCATGTGGGCCATTTATTCCGATGCTTTACTGTAGTATGACTTCTGCCCCCTTCCCTCTTCCACCCAGCCCTGTCCACCCAGGCCTAGCCCATACAACGTGCTCCCTGTGTACTAACCTGTTGGTCTGGAGGACCGTAGAGTAGCATGTACTGGGGGAGGACCCCATCCACAAGTTTCTCCAACTCCTGTGCAGTGAAGGCAGGGGCCCTTTCCCCAGACGCAGCAGCCATCGTCGCTTCCAGACTGAGGTCACAGCAGCACTAGCAGTGTAGGTCCTCTCCTGTCGAAGGTCAGGTATCTAGTGATTGAACAGATAGAAAATGGCGGTGACGTCCGCGGCGGGCGCATCATCACCGCCGGCGCACCTGTTCATTGGCTCCTGGGACCCATAGGGTCCAATGTTAACCAATGCAGCATTGCGCCGCGCTCTACGACCGCCTACCGCGACGGTGTGCAACGCCAGCACTGTTACCCCACAATCCCATTGTCCCACTTTAGAGGTCAGGCAGCCGCCATTTCAGGGGCCCACATGGATTCATTTTCAACTGCGTCACACATACTGAGGCCTACACTCAACACACCGACCGCTGGTGGACCTGTTGACAATGGAAGAGAGACATTTAATCGTGACCTACAGGTTTGACCGTGCCACAATCCAGGAACTATGTACCCAGTTGGAGCCAGACCTGATGTCGCCAATCCGCCATCCGACTGGAATCCCCCCTGACGTGCAGGTGCTGTCAGTGCTATTGGGGGACTCTGGTTACCCCAACCTGTCATGGCTACTGACCCTAGTGAGGAATCCCAGGACCAGGGCAGAGGAACGGTACAATGAGGCCCATGGGCGGACTAGGAGGGTTATCGAGCGCACCTTCGGCCTCCTGAAGGCCAGGTTCAGGTGCCTCCATGTGACAGGTGGATCCCTATTCCACTCACCGAAGAAGGTGTGCAACATCATCATCGCCTGCACCATGCTCCATAATTTGGCATTGCGACATCAGGTGCCTTTTCTACAGGAGGATGATCCAGATGACGGTGTTGTGGCAGCTGTGGAGCTTGTGGACAGTGATGAGGATGAAGCTGAGGAAGACGAAAACGACAACAGGGAGTCAGTCATACAGCAATATTTCCAGTGACACACAGGTGAGAACATTTTCATTTTTACCATTACATTAACTTTCACACATCTACCTCTATCCTGTACCGACATTTCACTCACTATTTGTTAACTGAGTTGTCCCCTTCCATTTCAGTTTCACAAATGTGGTAACCTACGTGTCAACTGTTTGCATCCTTGAAGGGCTTGTGATGTGTGACATAGGTATGTTAGCCTTCCAATGGGTAACCCATTATGAAACTGTAATTGATAATACAGATTTACACATCATAGACTGACTAATTTTTTTTTTTAGTGTTTCAAGGGTGTTTATTTAAGTGCTAAAAAATGAAGGGGGGTTGTAAAATGGTGATGGGTGATGGTGGAGGAATGTCCATGGCAGAGTCCAGTGTATTAGTCTCACAGGTACATTGCACATCTGGCCATTGGAAGTGGAGCTGGGTCAGTTCCGATTTGGGCAGGGTAACAAAGTGGGACAGTGGGGGGACAATCAGGGTGGTCTTATTTCCTGGCGGGGGTCTTGCCATCTTGCTCTGTCCTGTTCCTGGATCTCAGGGCCCGCTTGCGTGGTGGTTGTCCGTCTGCAGGGGATGGGGTGCTGGTGTGTTGGTCCTAGCGCCGGCAATGGTGGTGGGCATTTCATTGTCGTGGCTAGTGTCAGGGGCCCCTTGGAGTGCCACAGTGTCCCTCAAGGTCTTTTGAATGTCCGTCAGCACCCCTACGATGGTGCCCAGGGTGGAGCCAATGGTCCTGAACTCCTCCCTGAACCCCAAATATTGTTCCTCCTGCAGACGCAGGGACTCCTGCAACTTGTCCAGGACAGTGGCCATCGTCTCCTGGGAGTGGTGGTATGCTCCCATGATGGAGGAGAGTGCCTCGTTGAGAGATTGTTCCCTTAGCCTGTCCTCCCTCTGTCGCACAGCAGCCCTCCCAGTTCCCCTGTGTTCCTGTGCCTCCGTCCCCTGGACCGTGTGCCCACTACCACTGCCCCCAGGTCCCTGTTGTTGTTGGGGTGGTGGGTTAGCCTGGGTGCCCTGTAGTGGTGGACACACCGCTGATTGACCTGTCCTGGGTAGGGAGGTTTGGGCCTGCTGGGTGGGTACTGTGCTGGTGTTACCTGAGGGTGGAAGCTCGGTGTTGGGCTGTGGCTGGGCAAGGGGAATCGACTGTCCTGAGGCCCACGATGGTCCGGGCTGGTCATCAAGATCCAGTAGGGCAGAGCTGCTGTCGTCACTGTGGGCCTCTTCTGGGGGTGGAGTGGTGTTGTCTGGACCCTCTGGTGTGGTGACGTTCCTTCGGGTTCCTGCGGGGGTATAAGTACATGATTATTGCATGTGTGTGTTTCATGGTGTGCAATGGTTGGGTGTGCGTGAACCCCAATGCAGGCATTCCTGTGTGGGGGCTTGTGTGCTGATGGTTGGGGGGTGTTCTGGGTCTGTGCAGTGGGCATGCTTTGGTGATGGGTGTCCATGCTTAGTTATGTCATGCAGGTCTTGGGGTTGGGATGGGTGGTTGGTGTCATGGGTAGATTGGTGAGGATTTGGGGTGATAGGGGAGGGTGTGATGGTGGGGGTGTGTGATAGCATGCAGGTAGGGTGGGGGTTATGATGGTTAAGATTAGACTTACCAGTGTCCGTTCCTCCAACGACTCCTCCGAGGCCCTCAGGATGCAAGATGGTCAAGACTTGCTCCTCCCATGTTGTTAGTTGAGGGGGAGGAGGTGGGGGTCCGCCACCAGTCCGCTGTACCGCGATGTGGTGCCTGGATACCGCTGAACGCACCTTCCCCCGTAGGTCGTTCCACCTCTTCCTGATGTCCTCCCTATTTCTTGGGTGCTGTCCCACTGCGTTGACCCTGTCCACTATTCTTTGCCATAGCTCCATCTTCCTGGCTATGGAAGTGTGCTGTACCTGTGACCCAAATAGCTGTGGCTCTACCCGGATTATTTCCTCCACCATGACCCTGAGCTCCTCCTCGGAGAAGTGGGGGTGTCTTTGGCGTGACATGGGGTGGTGTGTGTGATGTGTGGGGTGGTGTATGTGTTGATGAGTGTGGTGAGTGTTGTGGTATGTGGTGTTTTGTGCTTGGATGTTGCGTGGGTGATGGTGTTGTGTGCCCGAATCTTCAATGCACGGATCGTGCTCCCAATATAAGTTTTTTTTGCAGGGACAATTAATCATATAGACTGTATTAGTGCTGTCACAATTGATGAAATCTCGAATCATAAAAGACTGATCATTGATCAAAACAGATTTGGATTTTGAGAGACCGAGTCTACAAATTGAGCACTTTGTGCAGCTGTAAAAACCTTTAGGTCGTGATATGGCACTTTGTTTGGAAGGTGAGTCAGAGTAGAAAGAGGAACAACGTTTGTCTTTGAGATTTGGCGCTCTTCTGAAACCTATTTGGGGATAAGACGAGAGATATTGGTTAATAGATGGGTTATTTTGAAGCAAATACCGGTGCTTGCGGAGTAGTTTGTGGATCAGGTAGTGACCGTTGTGGAAATCAGTGATAAAACGAATCACAGAGTTTTTGTCTGCAGTTTTGGACTTGTTGAGCATCATGTTACTGTCTAGTTTAGCATAATGTTCCTTAATCTTATTTAAATTTAGGGGTTGTCTATGCTGTGCTCTCTCTGTCGCCTTCATCTATAATTTTTGATTGTAGGGATTTGTGGGTGATGTGGGTGTGTGTTTTATATTGTGTTGGATGTGTGGGAGTGGTGTTTGTATGTGTATCAGGTGTGTGTATTTTGAATTGTCCAATGTGGCGGTGTTTTGTATGTGTGTGTGTATTTTGAGCGCTGCGGTGAGTACCGCCAATGGAATACCGCGGTTGAAAGACCGCCGCGTGGATTGGTGGGTCGTAATAGCATGGGCGTGTTTCTGTTGGCGTGGAGGTGGAGGATTTGTTTCCGCATGTTTATCGCTGACCTTTGGTGTGGCGGTATTGTGTGGGTGTTTGAATTTCGGCGGATTCCGTGATGTGTGTCATAATAGTTGTGGCGGTCTACCGCGGCAGTGTATTGGCGGTCTTCTGCACGGTGGTAAGCGCCTTATACCGCCAATGTTGTAATGACCCCCTTAGACCTTAACTAAAAAAAAACAAAGGTTACAGGGACTTTATAGTTAGGCTCACATTTCAAACGTACAAAACCATAGAAATTCAGCTGTTGTAGTTAGTTATTTCAAGTAACTATAAACTGCTAAGGTAAATATATTTTGTGCCCTCGCCATGCACTGCTAACTACCCCATGTATTACATCACTCATAACATCATATATGACATCATTCATAATATCAATGTAATATTTGCAGTAAAATTATTGATGAGGAAATTGGCCATGGCGGGGTGCAGGTTATAGTTACCCACCTTTGCGCTGTATATCAGGTCAAGATGCATGCCACTATGCTGCATGCGGTGGCTCTAATAGATGTGGCAGTCTGGGGTTTTCTCTGTAAAAGCGAAGGTCAAATTCTAAGATGTTTGACCTCATGTAACACCTTAGCGACAACTGCTGCTCTAAGATTGGAGTTTCGGATCAAAAGGTCTTTTGTGCAAGGCTTGGTAGGAATGATATGATGGGCTTCTTGTCTGATACAAAGCGGCGTTTCTTCACTAAGGCACCTTATATATAAGGAGATTTTTGATTTGAAGAGAGAGAAGTTTCTGTTCTTTAGAAGTTTTAAGTACGCTCTAGAACAGCTGGAGTTAGACCAGAGCATGATACTTTCTTTATCGCCAACCCAACTAAAAGCTTGCCTAAAACATGTTTCTACAAATGTAAGCTATTGTCTGGATACAGATTCCTGTAGTCAAAGAGAGAGCTATGAGGTTTTATTAAAATCTGCTATTATAAAAAGACCGCAACCATATCTGGTATGTAATTTGCTGCATTGGGTTAGGCATTTTTGCACTTTATTAGGATTGTATGTGCTTCCGTTAAAGGTTTTACGGTATAAATGGTAAGGTATTTCAAACCTTTGTGATTTATGCCAAAATGGAATCCAGGATTTAAAACATGTCCTATTTGTTTGTCCTGCTTTGCTGCTGTGTCTATGAAAGTTGTTGAAAACTTGCTTTTTGAAGTTCCGCGTACAAACAGCAGAGGCTCTCAAATTGTTATATAATCCCCATAATTAAATGTTTTGCTTCCAAGTTTTTAACTGTTGATAGTCTTTTTTAATTTTTTATTGAACTTTTTAGTGTGATCTTTCGTTTTGTTAACTTTATTGGTTCAAATTGTGGGTAGCTACTTACTTTGTATTTCTGACCAATTTTTGATTTGTTTTATATTTGGATTGTTTCTTTTTTATTGTGGATCTCCTAGGAGTTCCAAAAAATGAAATAGACATTGGTCCCTTTGTGAGTCTAAGTATAACGTCCCTGTAACCTTTCATTTTTTTTAGGTGAATTTGGATATTTTTTTTTATTCTGTTTCCTACAATGCCCCTGTAACTTTAGTTTTTTCAATAAAAAAAAAAAAATATATATATATATATATATATATATATATATAAAAACATATATATGTGCATTATATGAATTTATAGATATAGCCAGTAGCTATAGTTAGGACCTACATTCCATAGATGAAGCGTTTTTTGTTTTGCTAATAACTTTGGCGCCGTTTGACAATTTGGGGTGCTTCGTCAAGTGTGGGCTGAGAAAAGGGAGGGGTCCCAAAAAGCATTTTCTCTGTGCAATTTCTCATAGGTTTTTTGGACACGACTACATCCCGAACCGCTGAGTGCATTATACCAAATTTGGCGGAAAGCTATAGCTTGGTCCAGAATGATTGCTATTTGTTATTTGGTGTAAGTCTGTTCAGTAGTTTTTGGGTTACTAAAAAAAAAAAAAGATTGCTCTATCTGGGACTCCAACCCCCAGGAACCAACTGTTGATGCCACTATAGAAATTCAGCAGTTGGTTATCTCAAGAAAGTATAGCTTCTGCCATGAGGTAACTCCTGCCTTCAACATGCCTTGCTAATTACCCCACATATGACATCACTCATGACATTGTCAATGACATAATTGATGATATTACAAGATATTCTGTAAAATTATTGGTGAGAAAGCTGTTCATGGCGGGGGCACAAGTTACTGTCACTTTACTACACGAGTTATAGTTTCTTGAATTAAATATAACTGCTAAATTTCTATGGTTTTGTTTATGTACATTGTGAACCTAACTATAATGTCCCTGTAACATTTTGGGTTTTTTAGTGAATTTCTAAGGTTTGTTTTTAAATTCTATTCCCTAGATATAATGTCCCTGTATATATAGAGAATACTGAATATATATATATATATATATATATATATATATATATATATATATAGTCACTGAAAAAACAAAGTTTACAGGGATGTTATAGTTAGGTTCTGAATTTACTCGTACCAAATCTTAGAAATTCACCAGTTATAGTTGGAGTTATTTGAACTATCTATGACTCGTGCCCCAAAGGTAACTATTACCTGCCCCCCCGCCATGCACAGTTTTTACTTCATTAATTTGACTGCTAATGCTTAATTTATATTTTTAATAATAACATTATAGAAAGTGTCAGGAGTGCTTTTATATCTGGGGTAATTAGCTGCGTGCCCCCCTTCCCCGACCTTGGCCCCCGAGACCCTATCCCCCGGGTCCCAGCCTTGTGACCTGGGTGCCACCCAGGGCACCTTGTCACAATGTTGAGGACCGTGGGAGAGCCTGAAGGGCACCGTTGGTCCCATCCAGCTCCCCACCTCCTGTTGGAGCCAGCATTTCTGTTAAAGAGAGGGAGCTGCTAAAGCAGCCCCCTCTATGAGAGAGCAGTTTCCTCTGTTTCCGTGCCTGCATCACCATAGGCAGGGAAACAGAGGAAACCTCTTGTCACAGTGCCCTTTCCTCAGGATCTGCACGCTGCTGAACAAAAGGCCCACCTCCCGGCATCACCAACTCAGAAAGCTATCAGAGCACAGAGTTATGATGAAGCCAGGCGGGGGGAAGGGAATTAGGGTAGGGAACTGCAGGGAGAGAGATCTGAAAAGAAACGGTTAGCACAAATATGCATATACTCATTCATTACAATATAAACTCACCAATAGACTCTTGAATAAAGGCGTCTCCGTGGTATCAGATTGAGACCCTTTGTGAATTGGGCGTAGCCCCTTCTTTGAATCATGGAACAAGAACAAACTGCAACCTCTGAACCTAGAGATGGCAAGAGCTTTGAACTATGGTCATACTCTGAAAATTAATCATGTAACAATTATGCATTCATAAGATAAACGTTTGATCTCAGCCTAGAAATTCTCAAAGACTTAAATATGTATCTCACATATGCTTCCCAAAAAACAATGAAACTATAATTTGCTTATCTCCAAAACGTTTTCACATTTACTACTAAGGCCTGAAAGTTTTAGTCATAGAACTTGAAGCGCTTTGTTTATTTGGCAGAAGCGCCTTGTTTGTTGTTCATGAAGCGCTTTGATTATCATACGTGAAGCGCTTTGTTCATTCTGCCAGAGAGCACTTTTACTTGGTTTGTCTGAAGCGCTATGCTCGTTGGGCTAAGGGGTGGCCTGAAGCGTTTTGATCCTCGTGCCAAGACCGCTTTACTCATGTGGCCTGAAACGCTTTGATTGTCGTGCCAAGGGTGCTTTACTCTTGTGACCTGAAGCGCTTTGATTGTCTTGTCAAGGGCGCTATACTCTTGTGACCTGAAGCATTTGCTCGGTGTACTAAGGGGGCGCTTTACCCATGTGGCATGAAGCACTTTGACCGTTGTGCTAAGGTTGCTTTACTTGTGTGGCCTGAAACGCTTTTGATTGTCGTGCCAAGGGCGCTTTACTCGTGTGGCCTAAAGCACCTTTGATTTTCTTGCCAAGGGCGCTTTACTCTTGTGGACAGAAGCGCTTTGATTATCGTGCCAAGGGCGCTTTACTCATGTGACCTGAAGCGCTTTGCTCGTTGTGCTAAGGGACGCTTTACTCATGTGGTCCGAAGCGCTTTGATCGGTGCGTCAAAGGCGCTTTACTCGTTTGGCTTGAAGCGATTTTATCGTCGTGCCAAGACCGCTTTACTCATGTGGCCTGAAACGCTTTGATTGTCGTGCCAAGGGCGCTTTACTCTTGTGACCTGAAGCACTTTGATTGTCGTGCAAAGGGCGCTTTACTCTTGTGACCTGAAGCGCTTTGCTCGTTGTGCTAATGTTGCGCTTTACTCATGTGGCATGAATTGCTTTGACCGTCGTGCCAAGGTCACTTTACTCGTGTGGCCTGAAACGCTTTTGATGTCATGCCAAGGGCGCTTTACTTGTGTGGTCTAAAGCGCCTTTGATTGTCTTGCCAAGGGCGCTTTTCTCTTGTGGACTGAAGCGCTTTGATTATCGTGTCAAGGGCACTTTACTCATGTGGCCCGAAGTGATTTGCTCGTTGTGCTAAGGGGCACTTTACTCATGTGGTCCGAAGCACTTTGATCGTCGCGTCAAAGCCGCTTTACTCGTTTGGCTTGAATCGCTTTTATCGTCGTGCCAGGAGCGCTTTACTTGTTGGACTGAAAACGCTTTGCTCATTGTGCTAAGGGGTGCTTTACTTTTGGAAGTAACAACTCCCTTCAAGATTGGGCTCATCAAGACCTTACTGCTACAAGTACAACCTACTCATATCTGAATTCACCATGGAAACAAGGATACTCTGATTTGCTGTCAATGTGCCATGCAGGAAATCTGCTCTTCTTCAGAGGAACCCCCACGAGGTCTGACTGCATCAAAGTCTTCAAAATAGTGAGCAATATGCTTGGGTGTGGCTGGGCTTTATAGGCCTGCCACACCCCAAGATGGCCGCTGCCTCTAGAAACCTGGGAATTGTAGTCCCTTCATAGAATAGCACTGATAAGTGCATCTTGTCCACCAATGTCCTAACCCTGCAGCTACATGAGCTTTACCACAGGGCAGGCGACGCTGATAACCACTTGTAGAACAAGAGGGGATGACAAGTGGTGTGCATGAAGCGCCGGAAATACTTGCAGCGGAGTCTCGGGCTGGACCTGGACCGCGCACAGCCTTATTCCTGACACCTCTGCTCGCATGAAGTGAGAGCTGTTTGATAGCTCTCACTACATCCGAGCGGAGTGTTTGCTGTGACTGAAATGAGAAGTGTTATTTCTTTAAATTTCTTCTGCCTGTCTGGTGATATATGAACATTTTACCTTTAACAGTAAATATTTGCTACTGGCTACTTGAACAGTAGTGAGCTTTAACACAATACTACTTCCTATACCAATAACATTTTTGAAACGATATTCCCACTGTTGGCAGAGTTTTGCTATCTTCTCAAACATGGTGGCTCTTGATGTCTCTAATTCTTTTCTTATCCTGAAATGAACAGACGAAATTTACCATGAAAAACAGCTGCACCTCCCAACAACTGCAATACTAAAGAGGTCAAACAATTTTCAAAATATACAATTATAGCTAATATCGTGGTTGTTTAGGTCGACACCTACCACTCAGCATATCTGTCTTCGTCGCAAAGACCTCTTGGGGACAAGCATGAGCTGACCCGAAACCAAACTCCGCCCATTGCTTACCATTGGCTTTCTCTTTTGCTTTACCTTCTCCAGCTCGTGTTTTCCCTTCTGTGCACCTGGTTTACCTCCTCTCTGCTTGACTCCTTTTGTGCTTGCACCGGTGCTTGTTTTTCCTGAACTATTGTTTTTTTTTGTGAAGCAATCCATGAAAATGCATGTGTTTTCGAACTATCGCCCTCGTCTGCTTCACCTCCCAACCCCAGTGCTCCTCACTGCTTTCTCTCCCTTGTTCTGCTCTTCCCTCACATGTTCTCTCGCCTGTCTTTCTCCTCTTGCAGAGCCCCTTCATAATGCTTAATCCCCACTCCATGTTCTTTCCTCATCATTCCGGTCCGTGGTGTGCTGTCCCCCCCCCCAAAGCAGCTCCCTACCCACCCTTCAATCCAATTGCTTTTCACCACCCACCCTTCATTCCCATTGCTTTTGCCACCCAAACTCCAGTCCTGTTTTTCCACATTCATCCTGTGTTAGTTTTTCCAACCAACCCTCCATTCCTGTTGTTTTTCCCCACCCTCCTCTGTTCCTTTTGCTTTTATCTGCACACCATCTGTTACTGTTTATTTTTCATGCCCACCCGCGGTTTCTGATGCTTCAGCCCACCTCTTAACCTGTTGCTTTTCACTGCCACCGACCGTACCCCAGGCTCCCCCATCTGCCCGGATACTTTTCCTCCTGCCCACCCTCTATTTCTGTTGTTTTCTCCCACTCACCCTCACTTCCCCTTGCTCCCTCTATCACCCACAACCCACTCTTGTTTTTTTAAGCCCATCCAAGCTATTGGCTTTGTCAGCACACCTTAGCGACAGGACCTATTGGGTTTGCCAATGCCTGTTTTCTGAGGGTGGGGGAAACTAGGTTGAAACCTTTCATCTGAATAATTGCATTTCGTTATTGGATACCTCTACCCACATTAGCTGATTTTCAGCCTGCTTATCCAGTTTAGTTTTGTTACAGACTGCTTTATAATGAATGGAAAAGGTTGAGTGGTAAATGTGGAAACTAAAATCCTGTCCTTCACACAGCTTGCATTTTGTTCACTCTCTGGGTTTGTTATACAATAGGTCGGCAGTTAACGTCACCAGACCTATTAGCTTTGCCAATCCTTGTTACTAGTATCAAATAAATGAGTAACAAATATTCGATTCTTGTGTATAATTTGAAATGAAAATGTTTCAATTCTGAAAATATGGAACTTTAAAATAAACATTACTAACGTTTGCGGAAAGGGTAGTAGTTGTCGAAGAGGCTTCCTATTCTGCCCCTCATACCTCTTTCCTCTGCTGCCTCGCGGTATGATGTACACTTCTGTTGTTTTTTTCCTCATATCTTTCTGAACTCCTGAATCAAAATACTGTTCTCATCTCTTTCCTCCTTATGAACCCTTTTCACTTTCTCTTTCTGCCTACCGTTTTTACAAATAACCTTCCCCTTTGCCTGTAGGCATCTCATTTTATTTTCTTTTGCCGGTGTCAATATTTCAACAGCCATGACACCTAGATGTCACTTGGGTCACTGTATTCATTAAATACCCTATAAAAGGGGCTTGCGTGGCATGAAATAAAAACAGAAACACATCAGCTAAAAAATGTAAATCCTCCTAAGGAATGCAAGATGAAGTGAACCATCTTAAATATAAATACCTTTTTTTTTTTTTACCTTCGCTTCAGGGTTATTAAAAAGAAAAGAAGGTTGCTTACAGTCATTATATAGAAATGAGTCACTGCTTTTGCCTGAAAAGAAAAGGACATTAAAACATGCGTTTGAAAGTCAGTTTATAATTTCTGCAGAGTCTGCAGAGACATAGCGGCGGCACACCCCACTGATCGCGCTCCCCATCCCCTCCAGATCCCCAAAAAACTCAGACCACACCAATTTCGCTTTTATGGAAGAATTGAGACCACAGTTTATTAGGCAATTTTTTTTTTTTACTTACAACCGATCCTTCATCCATCATTTTATTTGACTCCAAAGGCTAGTGCCCTTCTTTTCACAGGCTTCCCAAACACTGTGCCCTACATTCAGTGCTGGCCAGTTTGCCCCAGGTGCCCTATCATCTTGAGTGTAACTATTCAGCCCCAACCGGATGACCTTTCACTTCCGGTGCAACACTTAATTGTTTCTGGGTAATCGTCTGCGTCCAACCCAGCCGGGTGACCTTTCACTTCCGGCACAACCACACCTTTTTAGGGCAAGCGTCTGCTTCCAGCCCATCGGGTGACCATTCACTTCCAGTACCACTATTATTTTATTCCTGGCAAGCGTCAGCTTCCAGCCAAGTCACCTTTGCCCAACTTCTTGCGGGATACCAGCTGTGCCCTTGATTGTTTTCTTCCGGTTCAACAAACAAGGCCATTGTGGTAGCCTGCCAGTACCACCCTGGATCCTGGCTGTCACTTGTTTGTGGCCTGTTCCCCTCACACAAATAGACCTCATTCTTTAGGATCACTTTGTAAGTACTGCCATGCCTTGCTGGGAGCTTTCGCTGCCAGCAAGGCCCCCCCCCACACCTTAGGTGCGCCTCAGTTCTTCCCCTCTACCAATAACCTTTTGCATTTAATGCTGCCCTTATGTTCCATACAAAGATCTCCACCCCAATATCCAACAGGTGTACCCAATTTGGACTTTGATAGTTTGGCTGCCGCAAATTAATTAAACTATGCTTGATCCCACCTAGGCCCATCCCCACCAGGAATTTGGTCATGAGGCCATTTAGCCTCCTACTTGACAACTCTATACCGACTTGGGATTGAGCCCCTTTCCAAGACCTTCTCGGAATGATCTCTGACCATAACACCTCTGTGGCATCCATGGTCCTTGCCAACTCGGTGAGAGATTCCTTCATAATTTGCAACAAATTGCCCCAGCCCATTTCTGGTAGTTCATTCCCACCTTAAGTGAATTATTAACACATCTGGGTTTCTTGCCCTCCACCCCGCCTGGGCTTCCCTACACAGTCCACCCTTGTGCGCTGGAACGAGAATACTGCACTCCCCCCACTGTTGCCAGCTCTTTCCGCTGCCCTGGACACTTGCCCAATGACCCACACGGTTTTGCATTCTGTGGAGGAAAACCAACACAAAAGGGAGGAGGTGAAGCTTGCGCCAACAGTCATGGCTTTATTGTATTCATTACCGATACATTGTAGTACATTTTTCTCAGACATCCGCCTCGAGTTCTTCCTTGGACCACCCTTCCCGTCGTCCATTACTTATGGATGTTTGGGCGTATATACAAACGGAACCTATCAGATCCCCATCTCTCAATTTTTTTAAAATTGTATTAGTTGACATTCCTGCCTGGAAGGCTGTCGTGGCTGCACCAATTCTAAATGAATGTGTGGTGAAGTGAGACCCCCGAAGCCCTGCTGTATTTACCATTGCAGCCAACACCCTCCTAAACTGATATATTGTGAAAGGTGTCCCATCCTTGTGAGTGAGGAGGTATGGCTCGCCCTGGCCCCCAATCTGTTCCTGTGTGTAACCTGCCAGTAGTCGAACTGAGCAATATGGGCTGTATTTCTTCATCTCACTCAGTACAATGTTCTGTCCCCTGCCTAACTGATCTGTCTTGGATTGCCTGACTCGGATAGTCACATTGTGAGGGCCCCAGTTTAAATCGTTAACCAACAGGGCCCTGCAACTCTTGTCCTCTTTGGCTCTGGCTACCACCCCTCTTACCCTGAATGTACTAAAAAAGGCTAGCGTGAGTGTTGTACTAAATAGTAAAGTCTCAAATTGTGACTGGCACACCAAAGGGAGGTGGTCAATCAGTACCCTTAGCATCGAAAATTCTATAGGTGACCTAGAATCCTGTCTCGTTTCTTCATGTTTGGCCCATCCTTTTAAAGCTTCCTTGAGCCGAAATCCTTTTGTTGGGTCCTGCATAACCTTCAGCTTTGCTTTGTGTGCTACCGCTGCCAAATGCTCCATTACCCAATTCCTGCTTTTCTTTGCCCCCTTTGCCCATACAACAAAGTGTTTGACCCATCCCACCAACGACTCAAATTCCTCATTCATATCAACCACCCCAGGTGCAATGTCTTCAAATGTCTCTATGCAACGCCGGTACCGTTGCCTTGTGCCAACCGTTAGGACTTTCCCCGCCAAGCTCTGAAGCTGTAATGCTACTGAATCAGTTCCCAGAACTCCTCCTTGAAGGGGGTCATCTCCTCGTCTGCTTCAGGCCACCCCGCCTGGAACCTCTCCCACTGCATGTGAGAAAGAGCATCAGCTGCCTTATTCTGCACCCCTTGCACACGCTTAGCCCTAACTTCAATATTGTACTGGAGGCACGTTAGCACCATTTGTCTTAGTAACCCCAGTACCTTGGGACATGAGGCTGTTTGCACATTAATGGCACGGACAGCTGCCATATTGTCTGACCGCATAACTAATATTTTGTTGGCCAGACGGTCAGACCAAAGCAGCAATAACACTAGAATGGGAAAGCACTCCCACGCGGTTATATTTCCCATCATATTAGCATTGTGCCAAGCTGTTGGCCATGCCCTGGCGCACAAAGCTGTCCCCAATATCGCTCCGAAGCCCCCAAGCCTGGAAGCATCTGTGTACAGTTGCAACTGCTCATTGCTGGCCCCGCACCGGGAACACCCGTGTTTGAATTTGCACACCACACCCCAGGAACAGTTACCTGCATTAAAAAGACGGCAGGTGTTATCCTGAGCTTTCCGCTGGAGCAAGTGTTTGAATCTGTCTCCCACCTTTGAAGTCCGAAATGACTGCAACTGCCCCTGCGTTGTTTGAGGGTGCCCGACCAAGAGCTGCCCTTGGCTAGTCGCTGAGCCTTGGCTAACTGTCTGGGATGCCATACTGCCTTGTGGTTGAATGCTGTGTTGCAACTGTGTTGGCTGCAGAGAGCCAGGTGTCTGGCTCATCCCAGCCAATGACTGTGGGTCCCTATCCCAGCTAGGCTTCGTATTTTCCTGGCCATTCCCAACTTGATGTAACCCTCTGCCCTCGTGCATTGCAGAGACTGGGCAATTATTATTAGGTTGTTGGCCGGGCACACCAAGCACCAGCTGTCTCCCTCCCATACCTAATCACTGTTGTTGTGACGGCCCATTGAATCGTTAAAACATGCCCGTTTGAAAGGCAGTTTATAATTTCTGCAGAGTCTGCAGAGACACTGCATTTCGAGAATAAGGAATCTTCTATGCATAGACCCTAAATGAAAAACAAAAGTACGAAAGGAGCACAATATCAGTTTCAGTCCTGGTAGCGTGAATTTATGGGAGGGCTTTTTTGCTGCTCTTATCCACAGCAGAACAACTTCGGTGCTTGGCGGTCGTGTGTGAACTTAATTATTCACAAAAAACTCCAGCCCTCCTGCTCTCCACCAAGCACAGGTAAATTGCAAAGTAGGCGGTGTTTGCAAAAGCCTCCTACTGTAAAATGCCACTGAGGGCCCCAGCCAAATTATGGGCAACAGACAGCCTTCTGCTCAGAAATGCCTCAGAGTGGCCCCACCCTTCCTCCAAGGTCATATTAATAGCAAGCTGGCACCCACCAAGAGAAAGACATTAACAACGCTTATCATTTTAAATGACCACCTTGTGAAGCCTCTCTTGGAGCGTGCCTGGCTTGTGCTTCAAAAAAGGCACTTGGTGCTGATGAAAGGATGTAAGTGTACGAAGTAGCGCAGTCATGAGGGAACATAGCTAGTAACAATAACGTGCCACCGCCATGCACAGTCTTCATTTATGCTATCTTAAATGTTGCAGTAATGTTATCAATGATGTTATAGAACATTTCATGAGTGATGTAATATGTGAGGTAATTAGCTGTGAATGGCGAGGGCACAAGTTATAGTTAATAGAGATAAATTTAACTGGGGAATTTCAGTGTTTGAGTTTAAAACGCTATGTTATTCCTGACATTTTCACCAAACTGTAACATCACTTTAACCTTTGGTATTTTTCAGTGAATTGCTGTTTTTAAAAAAAAATTAAGTAATATTTGGCCATGCCCAGCAAGGGGTGGCCTCACTCAGGCACACTTCAACACCTGGAAACAATTTCTCAAAAAAAGGGAGAGGGGAGCGCAGCCCCCCCATCCTGAGTCTTTGCGGGCCACTTGAGGACTCCATTCTCTAGGTTTTTTTTTATTTTTTAAATGAAGTGGAGGGAGAGCCGTGGCCCCCTCCTCGAGGTACTACGGGCCCAAAGGACTTAATCTCCTGGGGCTGTATGTTTTTTATTAAGAAAAGTGGAGTGCCAGCCCCCTCGACAAGCCTTTATAGCCATGGGGAACCCATCCCCAGGGGCCTTCTTTTTTGTAAGGGAAGGGGCATATGTGGTCCCCCTCCTCAGTCCTTACAGCCTAATGGACACCATTCCACGTGGCCAAAACATACATTTAGGAGAGAGGGGGTGACCAGCCGCTCACTCCTCAAGCCACTATAGGCCTGTGGCCCCCCCAACCCCGGGGGCCTCTGAGTTTCAAAGCTCTGGCCAAATGAGGCACACTTAATTCCTTGACTGCACAACTTCGGGAAGATCACTAGAGCTAGTCCTGGGGATGAGGTCCTGAGGATTGTTTAGGCCTCGTGGGGGGTTTGGCATGCCCCCCCCTCCTAATAGATTACATATCAGCCCGAAGTGGCCAGCGCTTCCCACTCCCCCTATTTCATTTTTTAAAGAATTGGCTCCAAGGGATGGCCCCCGGGGCTGTAAATGGCATAGTGGGGGGGGGGGGGACCTGGCCTCTCCCCTTAAATTTTCATGACAGCCCCTGTTCCCCACTTCACGCTGTTTTTTGTAACACCAAGATCACCCACAGGATTGCAGCATTTAAAAAAAAATATATAGTTTGGACACAGAGGGATCCCTCTGAGACCCGAACCAGTGTCTTGGCGGTCTGGGTATCCCTAACCTGCCCATGTATATAATTTTAAATATATATTCAGGTCAGGGTACTAAGTGCCTAAAAGTCTGAATTAGTTCTTGGCCGATGGATTACTCCGTGGGATATATATTTTGGTCGACGGGATATCCGTCACTGTTGTGACGGAGCAACCCTTCTGCTAAGAACTAAATCAGGCCCTATGTCCTAAATTGGCTTCTTGCCCAATTTTTCTTCATGTTGCTGGCAGCTGATAAGAGTGCTCACTCCCGAGGAGCATGCCTCCCACAGGAGAAAATTGGCCTAAGGGAAAAAAAAGCCAGAATGCACTGTTTTAAAATTTAGTTTGAGGAACTCTTGTGAGAATGCCTCAAACCCAATCGTACAGATATACAAATATTGTTGAAATGTAGTAATTCAATAACTACTGAACAAATTTACACCAAATCAGAGAAAGGAATCTTTCTGGACCAAGATCTAGCTTACTGCCAAATTTGATGTAATTCCTTTCTGCAGTTTTTGTGGTAAAGCTGTCTAAAAGAAAAAGTGCTCTTTTTTGCCTGGTTTCAGCATGGAAAGTTTCGGGGTGATCCGTCAAGCGGGGAGGAGATAAAATGGGGTCCTAAAACAAATTTTCCCCCTTCGTTTTCCCAGAAGAACTTTGGACACAGCCTCAGCCTATCTGTTGTGGATAGACTACCACATACAAGAGCTCAATTACAGTAAGTTTCTGTTGCTTGCAACATTTAGATTTATTTGGGTATATTCACTACATCCTTGAATATCAAGTTTGCAATAATCAATGCTTGTTAAATGTCTCATTTATTATAACCAATGCTTGTTGATTAGGCATATTGTATACCACCTGCTAAACTTGTGCCAACTGTAACTGCCAACTGTAACTGTCAAAACACATGCTGTCCACAAGGCGATCTGTATTGAACATGTGCCACAATCAGGAGGATAATTGCTAATTTCCTTAACAAGTATCGAACTGACTTTCCACCGGCTACAACTGTAACAGCCAAAACGTGTGCTCTTCACAATGTAATTTGTATTGAACATGTGCCACGATCAGGAGAATAATTGCGCATTTCAGTAACAAGAAATCACCTACCAAAAGGCACATGTGCACATTTGATTATTTAAGGATGCTTGTGAGTCTGAGGGCTTGCATGGCTTCGTACCTATTGCTCCTCTCACCTGTCTCCAGTCAAGTCATATTCCTTGCCCTCCAGCCTGCCACCAATTGAGTTCCAGTGTTCCTCGTTCTCCAACCAGCTTCCAGTCAAGTTCCAGCATTTCTTGTCCTCTGGACAGCTTCCAGTCGAGTTCCGGCAATCCTCGTCCTCCGGTCGGCTTCCTGCAGAGTCCTGACTCTCCTCTTCCATCTTCTGATGCCAATCCTGTATTTCCTATAAAAGAGAGAAAATAAGGAAGGTGAAAAAAAGCAGTTTGGGTTCTTCTGAAGTTTTCAAGGAAGTAACTTCACTTCATGGTAAAGAAAGATTGATCACGTAATGCACACTATACTAAAATTAATTAAACAAAACAGAGCTCTGTCTTTTAAATAATTTATGACAACAAGAACTATTGTGATTATTGTTTGGGTGGGAATGCAAGATACTGCAAAACAGACATTAAGGAAAGACGTATTTCCTGTAACAAGTGCTCCCTTGAGAATTAGAAGATGGGAAATAGAACAAGTTTATCAAAACTAATACTGGCAAGAGATTACGTTAGGACATACTGAAGCCCTTTAATCAAGTTGATTGTTCTTGAGTTTGGACATTGCTTCAGAGACTCTGTGAAAATATTGTAAAAAGAGGAAGAGACTTGTTCAGCCTTATAGAAACGTATGTAAAGAACGCACTGCGTCGACAATAACTGATATTATGCAATGTATAATTCCGCAATAGTTTATGCAAGTTCAAGTATTATTGAAGTAATTCTTTTGCAGCCCATAATCTTAAAAACCAAGGACCCAGTTTTTTTCAGAAATTAGAAGTCCTGATGCCCAACACGACACCGGGTCCAGGATCCAGCTGTCCGAATCTGCAGTCCACAAAGCAGAAGTTGGTATGGCCCCTTCCCCTCAGGGACTAGTGAGAGGGTAATGTACTCTTCATCATGGTCACATTAGTCCTCACCGGCATTGGGGAAATGTCATCGCCCCATCGAAATGCCTGGAATTCAGGTGAGTGGCTCACATAGAACACTAACATACTGAATGGATGTACACCAAATTTGGCAGAAAGCTAGCTCTAGGTTGGAAAGAGTGTTTGTTGTGTTTTGGTTTTTGAGAAATTAATGATTTCCTGCCGCCACCTCAACCAGTAAGTGATGGTAGCCATCTATGCACTTGAGACTGGGTCCAGAGTCCTAAAACTGTTTTCAAAAAAAGACACAATGGGCAGGGTAGGAATACCCTGATCCCTTAAGCATATTAGTGGGGTCCCAGAGAGACCCCGTCTGAGACCAAAAACATATTTCTTTTAACAAAGTTTGCTGCAAGTTTGTGGAAAGATTAGGAAAAAAAAACAAGCACAGTCTTCTGCGCTGTTTTTTTTTTTAAGAAGCCAGGGTGGCAAGGTGCTAGGGGAGGCGATTATATTCTGGGGGAAGGGGTGCATTTGGCCCCATCCCCAGGCTGAATTTGGCCCTGGGGACCCCATCTCCCGGTGCAATTTTCAGATGGGGTGGGCTAGTGCAACCCCCCCCCACTTCCCAGGCCTATTTTGGCTCACGGGACCCCATCGCCCAGGGCTTGGCGGCATGTGTAAAGGGTGAGAGGGGGCCCATGGCCTCCCTCCCTGGGCCGCTTTTAGTCTCATGGACCCCATCCCTGGGGCCACCACATCTGTTAAAAGGGTGTAGGGGCATATGGCACCCCCTCCCATGGCCGATTTCAGCCCCAGGGACCCCATTCCCTGGGTCCCAGCTGTGTGTGTAAAGGGGGAGGGGGCATGTGGCCCCTCTCCCCAGGCTGACTTTGGCCCGTGGACTCCATCCCTGAGGCCAGGCCGCATGTGCAAAGGGGACGTGGGAGCATGCGGTTCCCTACAGGGCTAATTTCGGCCCTGGGGACCCTATCCCTGAGGCCTGACTGTATGTGTAATGAGGAAGGGGGCACAAAGTCTTCTTCCCGGCCTGCTCCATGCCCCCATGGACCCCATCCCCAGAGTCCTAGCAGCATGTGTAAAGGGGGTGGGGGCACATAGCCTCCCTCCCCAGGCCATTTTTGGCCCTGGGGACCCCATCCCCTGGGGCTTAGCCATCTGTATAAAGGGGAGGGGGACACACAGTCCCCTTCCCCAGGCCAATTTTGGCCTCAGGGACCCAATCCACGGGGCCCAGTCACATGTGTAAAGGAGGAGGGGCCACGCATCATAAGTAGCTAGGACCCTGTTTCCTTAGAAAAAGCGTTTTTGACTTGCCGATTTCTTTGGCACCGTTTGACGAATCTTCACAAAATTTTCCCAAAAAAGTGTCCCCAAGAATCTTGTGCATGGTCAGTTTTGGGGTGATCCGTCATGGGGGGGAGCTGGGGGGGGGGGGGGGGGGCACAAGAAAAGCGTGTTTCACATTATAATTCCCATTTGAGGTTTTGAAAACAACTTTTGCCCGAACTGCTGGATGAAATTACACCAAATTTGGCAGAAAGGTAGATTTTGGTCCAGAAAGAAGCCTTTTTGTTGTTTGGTGTAAATCAGTTCAGTAGTTTTAGAGATATTAAAAGAGAAAATATATAAATATCTAGAGGTGCAAAAGATTTGTGAATAATAACAAGCTTGTGCTTATCTCTGGTGGCCAACACTTCAACCAGGAAGTGTTGGCAGCCATCTTGGGACTCGTCTTCAGCAAAGTCCTAGAAAAAAAGATTAAAAAAATGAAAAAGTGGCTGGGTAGGTACACCCTGACCCCTTAGCTTACAGCAAAAAAAAAGCATGCTTTTTAAAAACAATTGCCGCAAATCCACACTTGTTTATTCTAAAGTCTCCAGGTGGGCCAGTGGTAAAATGCTGAAATAAAGGAGAGGGTATTCAGGACTCCCTTCTAGGGCATGTTTATACCCCAGGGACTGTCACCTCCCCAGGGCCATTGAAATTCTGAGCGCAGGGATGTTGTGCGCCCACGGCCTTGCAGACCGCCACCTCCCAAACTCCTTTTGTGTGCGGGGGGCACTTGGCCCCACCATAGCCCCAAGGACCGCTGCCTTCCCTGGGCTATTGAAATTCTGAGTGTGGTGGGGGCCGCATGGTTCACCGCCCCCCAGGCAGCACCACCTCCTCTGAGCCAAAGACATTCTGAGTGTGGAGGGACACATGGCCACCCCACAGCCCTGGGGACCGCCACCTCCTCAGGGCCAGAGATTTTGTGTGTGTGTGCGGGGAGGCACGCTGGCCCCTGCAGCCCCTAGGACTGCCACCTCCCCAGTGCCATTGAAATTCTGAGTGCAGAGATGTTGTGCGCCCCCATGGCCCTGCGGACCGCCACCTCCCAAACTCCTTATGTGTGCAGGGGGGGGCGCACAGCAACCCTTAGCCCTAGGAACCCTCCATCTCCCTTGGGCTATTCATGTTAATAAAGGGGGGCATGTTTTGCTTTATTGCTGACGGAGCCAAAATACACACACTGAAAAGAGTAAAAAAGAATCTCTGGAATGCGCTTTTTAGTCTAAAGAAGACATTTATTAAATCACTCCGCAAGGCTCGTAAGGGAAGGTCAGTACAACCAAAAGTGCACCTTTAAAATGTGCGCAACAGTAAAGTGAGAACATGTACAAAGAATCATCAGTCTATAAACATTAAATATATACATGCAAAGATACAGATACACATATATATAGTCATACACAATGCAAAGCAAATAATTAATAAAAATTCATCACCATGGGGTCCAGCTGCTTCTTCATCTTTCTCTCAGTAGCTTCAAGCCATAGACTCTGAGATTGGCTGCAGAAAAGAAAGAGAGATCTGCCCTCATGGGGTGTCAGGCATTCAACGTCAAAATCCTGACCTAAGTCTCTGAATCTCCCACTGTCAATCCTGGGTCTCTTACATACCTTAAATAAGCCAGAGGGGAGAGTACTAGAAAACCTCCCCCGCTCCCTGTTATTCAAAGCTACTTCAGGTCGGCTTTGAAAGAAACACTTTAGAAATTGCCAGGTTCTGAAGGTGTCCCTCCCAAAACTAAGCCGTTGCCTGCCGTACCATAAACATCATCCTAATCTTGCTGACTGACTGACTCCTCCACGTTATTTCCTAGCCATTGGTGAGAAGGAACACACAGACACGCAGAATAAAAACATGAACGAGAAAACACGTTGCATAACATGTTTTGTGCGGAAAAATACTTGCACGTTTAACGTGGCTGTGAAGCTAAGGCTAAGCTGAATACAAAATAGAGTCTGTAACTTGTGACCGCTAATGTTACGGTAGACAGCTAAGACAAGTGCAAAGTGGTGTGACACAGAGTCAGTGGTCAAAACACAAATATCACTACAGGACATACGGCATCCCTGCAGCTCCCGGGACTGCCACCTCCCTAGGGCTGAATTTAAATAATGAGGGGGGTCTGTCACAGGGCCCCATTCCCAGAGACCACCACATCCCCTGGGCTGTTTGAGATGGAGGGGGGTGCCACGTGGCCCCCCTCGCGGAGCCATAGATGACCCTGGGGACTGCCATCCTCCTAGGGCCTGCTCCTGCTATGTCCCGGAGTGCACACCCCTGCAGAGATTCAGGCAGGGAAACAGAGGAAACTATTGCTCTCACAGAGAGGGAGCTGCTTGTTTAGCAACTCCCTCTCTGTGACACCAATGCCGGCTCCTCCAGGAGGCGCAGCAGTGGATGGGACCACGGTGGCCTTCAGTCTCCACCTGCGTTCCCCAACATTCTGACTGGTTCCCCTGGGGGGCCCAGATAACAGGGCCGGGCCCCAGGGGATGGGGTTCCCGGGGCCTAGACCGGCCTGGGCGGGGGCTGCCTTGTCCCCTCCTAAAAAAATTTACATTTAGTCTGGGACCCCCCTCTTCCATTTAATGAAGGCTGGGCCCAGGGAGATTTTGCTTATGGCTCGTGCTGTGCACAGTTTGTTCCTCGAAAATTGTACTTCAGATATTACATTGATATTATCAATTATGTGATCAAAGATGTCTTGAGTGTTGTAATATGGGGAGTAAATAGCAGTGCATGGCGAGCACATGAGTTATAGTTACTTGAAGAAACTTTAACTATAGCAGCTAGATTTCCATTGTTCTGTATGTTTCAAAATTAAAGCCTAACTGTAAAGTCCCTGTAACCTTTAGTTTTTTTAAGAGAATTTCTACGTTGTTTTTTACTGTAAAGTAATTTTAATAAATATTAATCCAACCACAGCTGCACACAGCCTTTGACTGTGTGTGGCATAGATTGGCCGCAGGGCCTACCCCCCTATAATTACCCAGCCCCATGCCACACACCAATGACCCCCGGGCCCCAGGAACCATCATCTCCTAGGTGCTACCTAAGAAAACAATTGGTGAGGGACTATGTGGACCCCAACTGGGCCCCAGGGACCACCACTTCCCTGGGGCTACATTTAATAAATATTTGTGGTGCCACGCTGAACCCCCCTTCTGGGCCCCAGGGACCACCACCTCCCTGGGGCTACCTACTAAAAAATGTGGGGGGCACACAGACCACCCCGGGGACTACCACCTTGCAGAGGCTACTTTAAATAAATTGATGGGGAGGCCACCTGACCACACCTCAGGCCCGGGAGACCACAACCTCCAAAAGGCATTTTTTCTATTAAAAAAAAGGAGGGGGCCCAGAGTGTGGGAGCAGCGTTTTTGTCTCTTTCCCAGTCCACATGACACCAGGTAGAGAAAGGGATGAAACCTCCACTTCCAGCAAGTGGGAGCAGTTTTAATGCCCCCACTTGCTGGAAGCTGAGTTATGTTTGCTTTTGCTTGGTGGGAGCTGACCGGCACCCTGGGACGATTAACCCTAGGTTTAATCGTCCCAGGGTTCCATGTATGGCTCCTGTGGGGGGGAGAGGCATGCAGCTTCCCTCCTTTGTTTGGCACAGACCGGCCCTGTGAGGTGATGGTCCCTCAGGGCGTATATGTCTTGGGAGGGGGCAGCACTGCCCACTCCATCATTTAAAAAAATGTTATGGCCCCAGGGATATGGAGTTCCCTGGGGCAGGGGGCCCACACAGTCCCCTCTTTTAGGTTTATTGTGGCCCTGTGGGGGGTGGGGGTCCCTGGGGAGGTGGTGGTCTCTGAGGCCCGGGAGGATCCACACGCTCCACTTATATTTTTTTCTAAAATGTAGTCCCGGGAGGTGGTGGTCCCTGGGGTTCAGGGGGTCCACGAGTGCTCCCTCATTGTTATATCAACAAAGCCCCTGCGGAAGAGGTGGCACCTGGGGGCCAGGGGATCCATGCACCCCACCCCCACACTTCATTAGATTAGCAAAGACTCATGGAGCGGGTGGTCCCCAGAAGTGGGGGGTGGTTCCGCGCTCCCCCGCATTGTTTTCATAATTAAAGCCCCAGGGAAGTGGTGGTACCTGGGGCTTTAACTATATATATATCTATTACCTATTGGGGGTAACCACTAGATAGTTATAGTTAGGACCATGTTTCCATAGGAAAAGCATTTTTTGACTTGCCTATATCTTTTGCACCGTTTGACAAATCTTCCCAAAACTTTAAAAAAAAAGTGTGCTGGTGATTCTTGTTGTGCACAGAAGGTTTTAGGGTGATCCATCGAGCAGAGGCCGAGGAAAATTGGGGGTCAAAAAAATTGTGTTTCCCATGTTCATTTCCATGGGACCTTCGCTCGCGACTACCAAATTCGGCAGAAAGCTAGCTTTCGGTCACAGATTGTGCTTTTCCCTTATTTGGTGTGAATCCGTCCAGTACTTTTTGAGATATTAAAGGGAAAATAAATTTGTATATCTAGAGACGAAGATCCTTTGCGATGTACTTGTGAATAATGACAAACTTGTGTAGGTAAATGCACAACTCTGATTGGCTACCAACACTTCCAACCAAGAAGTGTTAGTAGCCATCTTGTAACTCGACCTCAGCTGAATCGCACTAAAAAATCCAAAAAAAAGGAAAAGGGGCAAGGGTAGGAACACCCTGACTCCTTAGATCTGGTGGTGAGGTCCCAGAGGACCCCTTCATGGCTACAAAAGCATTTTTTTTTTTGCCACAAATGGCAAAATTTGTGAATTTACAGAAAAAAAATTATGTTTAAAAAACAAGAGTGGACTCTCAGGCTTGTTTCTGTGAGTCTCCTGGGTGGGGCTGGTCCCGGGGGCATTTACATTTTTAATACCTCCTGAGGCTTCAAACAGTAGTAACCACCTCCCGGGCTTTAAATCAATATAATGTAGGGGATAGCCACCTCCCCAGGGTATTTGTCAAATTGTGGGGGGCCACAAGGCCCCCCTCCACCCCTACAGGCCCCGGGACTGCCACCTCCCCTTGGCAAATATTGAAAAAAAGAAAAGGGGTTCCGTTTTGGACCTCTGCAGCCCCAGGGTCTACCATCTCCCCAGGGCAAAATTGAATTTTGCAGGGAGGCCACATGGCCCCCCTCAAAGAGCCATTGATGGCCCTGGGGACTGCCATCTCCCAGGGCCATCTCCTGCTATGTCTGGGAGCACCCCCGGGACATAGCTGTTTGCTCGGGCTTGGCTGCATCTTTGACAGCTGCTGCTAAGCCACAGCAAACACTCTGCTCACAGTAAGGCAGGGCTGTCAAACAACTCTCCCTTGCTGCAAGCAGAGTTTTTGCTGGCTCCCTGCCCGTGGAGATGCAGGCAGGGAGACAGAGGAAACTGCTCTCATTTCTGTGGTTTTGTGCATTTAAAATATGAGCCTAACTATAACGTCCTTGTAACCTTTGTTTTTTTTAGTGAATAATTATATATTATATATATATATATATACATATATATATATATCACATACTGGGGGCTACCAGTAGATAGTTATCGTTAGGATCTAGTTTCCATAGAAAAAGTCTTTTTTTTACTTGCCTATATCATTGGCACCATTTGAAAAATCTTAAAGAAATAAAGAAAATAAAAAAAAGTATCCTCTAGGGTCTTTTAGTGCATTGAAAGTTGATCCGTCAAAGGGGAACCGGTAAAAAGGGGGGAGGTGGGGGCAGTACCAGGGTGAAAATAGTGGGATTTCCAGGTCAATTTTCATTGAGATTTTTGACACAGCTGCAACCCGAACCTATGAACAGAATTGCACCAGATTTGCCAGAAAGGCAGCTCTTGGTCCAGAAACCACACTTTTTGTTATTTGGTTTGAATCCTTTCAGTAATTTTTAAGATATTAAAGGAAAAAAGAAATGTGTGTATCTGGGCAGAGCCTAAGCACAGATCTCTTCAACCAGAAAGTGACGGCAGCCATCTTGGGACCAATATACATCATACCACCCCAATGAAATGCATTTAGGTAAATGGGAGGTTTTGAGGGTCACAAAAAGAACGTATAAAGGGTGATAACTGATATTATTTTCAGTATACATCATTTGTTGCTAAGGTGATTTTACCTTGTGAAAAAGCCTTCTGCTGGGATTTCTTGAATCATGTTCGAGAGAAAACTGTTTCTCATGATTTTCCCATCGAGGTTATGGAAGGTGCTCCAGAAGATAAAATGAGAGCATATTTTCTTTATAAGAGGATTTTCCTAGTAATTTATGAAGGGCAGTCCTAATTTTATTAAAGACATGGAGGGGAGTATTATGCTTTCTAATTTTGCTTTAATTTACATAGGAGCATTCAAGATAGCGTAATAAAACTACAAATCCCATCAGTCGAAGAAAACAGTAGCAAATGGGATGAAAACACGCAGTTAGTGTATTAACTAATAGTAATCCAGTCCCAAGTATAATACCTAGCGTGGATGTGAACAGTCCTCTTTTCTTGTGCAAGAGGTGAAATATAAACATTAAACAAAGGTAACATCGAAAAAACAATAGAAATGGCCAGAGAAAATGTGACTACATCTTGGCAAAAGTATGTAGATGAAGGAGGAACATGTAGTGCAGGTGAGCCTGAAGAAGAAACAGGTCCAGAAGCTCCATGATTAGTTGACTGATCTTTAGGTAGACAACTGTATTTTTGCAGGTCCCTGCTAATCAGGTTTGAAACAGAAAACAAGTTAAGCTCGATTTGAGGTGGGATAATACTTGCCTTCGTGTCTTTAATAAAATTAAGACTTTCCTTCATGAATTACTAGGAAAATCTACATTTTATGGCAAGACCGAAGGCTCATATTATGCTTTTGGAAAGCATAATAATTACTACAGAAGAAGCAGAATGAACCGGTTTGCAGTAAAAAATTGCATAAAATGGAGTCATTAGACCAATCAGCCAGTCTCAGTGTGTACTCTACACGGGAGCTGCCCCAAAAAACTTTGGAGGCCAAAGCTGCTCTGGTAGAGTAGGCATCAAAATGAAAGTATAAATACCTGCAAGAGACATGACCGACTTAACCCAGCGAACAAGTGTAGGGGAGGAAACTGGTTTGTGGGGTTTTCTGAAAGAAGTAAGTAGCTGTGAATCTGATGATATTCTGATATTGACGGTATGCTGTTCATATACTTTCAAACATTGAGTAACACAGTTTTTTAGCTAATCAGGAAAATAAGGATAAAATACTGAAGTGAGATTTGTTTTTTGTACCTTTGTGAATTGTAAAAAGTACAACTGTAGGAGTAAATTGCCATGATGTGATATCCAGTGCGCTAATATCTGACAATCTTTTAATGAAAATAAGACACAAGAACATTATAAGTTTAGCAGATAAAAATTTTTAGCGATAGAACATCATTATTTGGCCATGAAAAAAACAATTTCAAAACCACATTCACATCCCATAAAGTACTGTATTTTGGAGTAGAAGGATTAGAAAATTGTACTCTCTTTAATAAGCGACGCATCAAGGTGTGTTCTCCTACTAGTTTCCCATGGTTTCCCATTGATGAAAGGATGATTGGTGAAAATAGCCCCACTGTAAAGGTTGATAGTCCAGTATGTTTTTCTACCACTGGCTTCAACAGTGAGAAAGTTAACAGTATACACTATGGCCCTCATTCTGACCTTGGCGGGCGGCGGAGGCCGCCCGCCAAAGTCCCGCCGTCAGATTACCGTTCCGCGGTCGAAAGACCGCGGCGGTAATTCTGAGTTTCCCGCTGGGCTGGCGGGCGGTCGCCTTCAGACCGCCCGCCAGCCCAGCGGGAAAGAGGCTTCCACGATGAAGCCGGCTCGGAATCGAGCCGGCGGAGTGGAAGCTGTGCGACGGGTGCAGTTGCACCCGTCGCGTATTTCACTGTCTGCGCAGCAGACAGTGAAATACATGTAGGGGCCCTTTTACGGGGGCCCCTGCAATGCCCATGCCAGTGGCATGGGCACTGCAGGGGCCCCCAGGGGCCCCGCGACCCCCCCTACCGCCATCCGGATCCCGGCGGTCGGACCGCCGGGATCTGGATGGCGGTAGGGGGGGTCGGAATCCCCGCGGCGGTGCAGCAAGCTGCGCCGCCGTGGAGGATTCAATGGGGCGGCGGTACACTGGCGGGAGCCCGCCAGTGGTGCCGGTCCGACCGCGGCTTTACCGCCGCGGTCGGAATCCCCATTGGAGCACCGCCGGCCTGTCGGCGGTGCTCCCGCGGTCCTCCGCCCTGGCGGTCAAAGACCGCCAGGGTCAGAATGACCGCCTATATCTGCTGAAAAGAGATCTATACCTTTTCCCACACACCAGCTTGCCCATGAAGTCAACGCTGATCTGTAAACTTTAGTTGTTCCTGGGGCCCGTGATTTGTTAATGTGTGGTGAAACTGCTGTCAAAATGAAAAGTTCGGCTTTGTCAGGCCTGCAATTTTCCAAACTAAAAGCCAGAGAGAATTGCCCAACACTAGGTTGTGGGGAGTGCCATAAGGATCGAGAAAGAGGTTGGGAAAAGACTATGGAGAGCGCCAGAAGTGTCGGGAACCAGACTTGAGACTGCCAAAGGAGGGCCACTAGGACAAGGGTTGCTTGTTGATGTCTAACTTGCATCACTACCCTGTTTATCATGATGAAAGGAGGAAAGCCATAGTTTTCGGAAATTGACCAATCCTAAACAAAAGCATCTGAGGCCAATGCTAAGGGATCTGTGTGCCAACTGAAGAATTGAGGAAGCGGGTGGTTCAGTATGGAGGTGAAAAGTTCTATCTTAGAAGTGCCCCATTTGCGAAGTAAAGACTTGAACCCTGAAGTGTGAAATTTCCAGTCTCTTGGATCTCAAAAGTATCCAGAATGACAGTCTGCCACTGAATTTATTTCTCCTGGTATGTACTCTGCATATAGAGAAATTTTGTTGAGGAAACAGAATTTCACCCAAAAAATGTTGCTAGTTCTGCAAGAGTTTTGGACTTTGTGTCTCCTAGATAATTTATATACTGAACAGCAATGTTGTCCATTTGAACAAGGATGGAACAACTGGTCTTGTTCTTTGTGAGGCTTTTGACTGCAAAGCAGCCTTTAAGCATCTTTAAACAATTGATGTACAACTTGGACCCCTCTGGTGACCATGTACGTCCAGTCGAGATTTATCCACAACGGGTACCCCAACCTGTCAGGCTTGCATCTGATTCTAAAATAAGATCGGGGACTGACGCAAATTTGTCCTGCCACTCCAGGCATTTAAATGGTCTATCCACCATTGAAGTTCCAAGCGTGATTCTGGAACTAGGCTTACAGAGTCAGAATATGCTAGTTTCTTGTATAAATGGCAAATCTTCAGGCTTTGAAGGGCCCAATAATGAAGCGGGCCTGGGAAAATGGCCTGAATGGATGAAGAGAGCAGCCCCACAATTCTCGCTAGATTTCTGAAACAGATGGATTACTTGTGAAGAGTTCGAATAATTTCAGATTTGATGGTCTTTATTTTTGATGAGGGAAGATGAAGAGTGGCTGTGAAGGAGTTTTTTAAGAAACCCCAAAACTCTATTTGAAGTGAAGGAATTAGCATAGATTCTTCAGTGTTGCTGATAAATCCGAGGTCTGACAGAAGGAAGCATGTAATTTGGGGTTGAGATTGACGAGTTATGAATGGATTGATCCATTAGAAGAATGTTGTTGAGGTAAATTATCAATCCGATGCCTTGAGCTTTGAGAAAAGCAACAACTGGTTTAAACACTTTGGTAAAACACCACAAGGCTGAGGATAGACTGAAAGTAAGAGAAGAAAAATGAGTAGTTTGTCCTCGCCACTGGAATTGAAAAAGCCTCCTGTGATTTGGATGAATGGGTACGGAAAGATAAGCATCCTAAAGGTCCAAACAGACCATCCAGACATTTTGTAGCAAAGAATTTCTGAGATAGATGATAGTTTCTATCTTGAAATGTTGATAAATTACAAACTGGTTGAAATGCTTGAGGTTTATCACAGGTCTAATTTTATTGTTCTTCTTTTCAAAACAATAATTCATAGCACTTGTACAGTGCAGCACTATGACCCCTAAGGGTTTCTGGGTGCTGAGAGTGCTGTGTCTTCGTCGAAAAGCCACAGCTTAAGTTTCCTTCTGAAGTCTGCGGGGGGCAGCTGTTTGGGGTGGAAGGGGGGGCACTCCCAGGACTCACCTGCTCTGTAGGAGAAGGAGTGGCCTCGGCTGCAATCGATGCAGGGTGTGTGTGTGCTAGGTTTAGGGTTTACTGCAACTAGAAGCTCAGTCAGTGGTTCATGTAGGACGGCCCTAGTTTGTGGAGAGCCTTGTAAGTGAGTGTGAGGATTTTGACTTGGGATCTTTTCTGGATGGGAAGCCAGTGGAGGTTCCTGAGGCGTTAGGTGATGTTTGAGCGCTTGGGGAGGGTGAGGATGAGTCTGATAGTGGTGTTCTGTAAAATCTGGAGTCTTTTAAGTAGCTGGGAGGACACTGGTGTAGAGAGTGTTGACATAGTTGAGGTGGCTGGTGACCAGGGTGTGTGTGACTGTCTTTCTGGGGTCGGTAGGGATCCATTTGAAAGTTCAGCAGAGCATACGGAGGATGTAGAAGTAGGAGGAGGTGACTTAGTTTACTTGCCGATTAATGGATAGTTGGCATTCAAGGATGGTGCCGAGGTTTTGTGCGTGGTTTGATTGAGAGGACGTTGGCCCGAGTTCTCCTGGCCACCAGCTGTAGTCAATCAATTAATCAGTCATTTTTAGAGTCTGCTACTCAACCATAGGGTCTCAAGGCGCTGTCCTCAGGGTTCAGTCGAAGAGCCAGGCTTTAAGGTTCTTCCTTAATTGAGGTAACAATGGCGACTGTCTGAGGTGGAGGGTTAAGGTGTTCCAACATTTTGCCGTGAGGTAAGTGAATGATCTTCCTTCAGCCAAGGACTTCTTTATGCAGGTATGGTAGCGAGCAACAGCTGGGAAGGACGGCAAGTTGTGGAAGGGGAGTACCAGGTGATGCAGTGGTTGCGGTAGCTGGATCCAAGGTTGTGGGGAGGGCCTTGTAGGCGTGTACAAAGAGTTTGAAATTGATCCTCTTCTCGGCAGGGAGCCAGTGGAGGTCTCTCAGGTGTTCTGTGATGTGTTCTTGGCGGGGATGTTCAGGACGACTCTGGCAGTGTTGTTCTGGATTTGTTGCAGCTTGCTCAGGTTCTTTTTGGTGGTTCCGGCATAGAGGACGTTGCCGTAGTCAAGTCTGCTTGTGATCAGGGTGGGTGTCATGGTTTTGTGGCAGTCGCTAGGGATCAATCTGAAGATCTTCTGTAGGAGTCTGAGGCTGTGGAAGCAGGTGGAGGTGAGAGAATTGGCAGGTGAGTGCGGAGTTGAGGAAGACGCACAGGTTTCGTGCGTGGTCTGTAGGGTGGCGGGGGCCGCCAAGTGTTGAGGGCCACTAAGGAGTCATCCCAGGCTAAGGATCTCGTTTTCAGTTAGGGAGATGATCAGCTGGGTGTCATCAACGTAGGAGACGATGTTCAGACCGTAGTTCCTGACAATTGGGGTGAGCAGGGTCTTGTAGATGTTGAACAGCAATGAGGATTCTTGGGGTACTCCACAGCTGATTTTTGTAGGTTCTGACGGGTGTGGCGGGAGCCTGACTCTCTGCATTCTGCCTGTCAGGAAGGAGTGCATCAATCGAAGGGCCCATACGGAGGTGTTCTTCCCGAAGATCAGGACTTCTGTTTTGTCGGTGTTTAGTTTGGGGCAGCCGTTTTTCTTCCATGTTGCTATGTTGGTTATGGTGTTGCAAAAGTTGGCGCTGGCATTCTGGGGGTCTTTGGTGAGTGCGAGGATTAGTTGAGGGTCCTCGGTGTAGGAGACTGTACTGAGTCCGTAGGATCTGACAGTGACTGTGAGGGGAGTCCTGTAGTTGTTGAACAGGGTTGGACTGAGGGAGGATCCTTAGGGTACACTGCAGGTGAAGTTCTTGGGTGTACAAGTGAAGGGAGGAAGGCAGATACTCTGTGTGCGGCCTGAGAGGAAAGAGGCGACTCACTTTAGTATGTTTTGTTGAAAGCCTATGTTGTGCAGTCTGCTGGGGAGAGTGTGGTGGGAGGCTGTATCAAACCCTGCGGAGAGGTCCAGAAGGACTAGAGCTGGCGACTCTCCTCAGTAAAGGAAGCTCCTAATGTCGTCTGTGGCTGAGATCGATGCAGTCTCCGTGCTGTGGCTGGTCCAGAATCCTGATTGTGAGGTGTTTAGAAGGTGGTTTCATTCGAGGTAGTCGTGAGCTGTTGGTTGATAGCTTTCTCAAGCACTTTGGCCAGGAAGGGGAGTAGGGGAATCAGTCTGTAGTTTTTTAGGGCATTGGGGTTGGTGGAGGGTTTCTTTAGGAGGGGTTTGACCTCTGCGTGCTTCAATTCATCCGGGAAGGTTGCTGTGTAGATGGAGGTGTTGAAGATGCGGGTTAGTTCTGTGCTAATAGTGTTGGCTCTGAGGTTGAAAAGCCAGTGGGGGCAGAGGTCGATGGGTGCCCCAGAGTGGATGGATGATGTGATGGCTGAGGTGGTCTGTGTGGTAATCAGGGACCAGGAAGTTATCATGTGGCTCGTGTTCGCTGCTTGAGAGATGTTATCTAGGCCGAAGGTGGATGGTTGGGGGTCGAAATGGTTGTATATGGTGGTGATCTTGCTGTGGAAGTAGTGTGAGAGGGTGTCACAGAGTTCCTGGGATGAGTGGATGGTGGTCTTGCTGCCTTGATGTGCTGGTGGTAGTTGTTGAGTGCTGCCTTGTAGGTGGCTCTGTCGGAGGTGTCCTTGGTCATGCGCCATTGATTCTTAAGTTGGTGGCAGTCGCATTTGGAGTTTCTGAGCTCTGGAGTTTACCATCTCGCTGGCTTGGAGGTGTTGTTGCATTAAGCTGGTTTCAGCGAGGCAACTCTGTCGGTGGATTTCGTGATCTAGGTGATGACGTTTTGTACGGCCTGGTTGAGGTCAAGGTCTGCAGTGGGCTCAGGTTGTGCGGTGGCTAGGGTCTTTGCCCATAGGGTCCCGGATACCTTGCTCCAGCTTCAGTCAGGGGTGCTGAGGTGCTTGGAGGCTGTGTGCCGGGAATTGAAGATGGTAAAGTTGACAATGACTTGTTTGGTCCAGGTGAGTTCAGTCACCGGGGTGGAAATTATTCTGTTGCTAGAAGTGAAGATGGCGTCCAGTGTGTGTCCGGCTTTGTGCATTGGTTTGGTGACCATTTGGGTGAGGCCGATATTGCTGAGGTTCTCTATGAGGAAAGTGGAGTCGGTGTTGTTGGGGTCGCTAAGCTGGAAATTGAGTTCGCCGAGTAGGACATAGTGGAGTAAGTCAATGGTGAGGGGGCAATGAGATTGGCAATGGCATCACAGAAGACGGCTGGGTGTGGTCGGGGGGGTCTGTATGCAAGGGTGCCTCGCGTTGTGGTGTTGGCATCAGCCTGGAGTCTGAAGTTGAGGCGCTCCATAAGGAATGTTGGGTTATCGTCAGTGATGGTGCATTGAATGGTTTCCTTGAAGATGATGGCGATGCCCACTCCAAGTTTTTTGGTGCGGTTTCATTGTATCATCTTGTAGCCATCAGGGGTGGCTGTGGAGATGTTGGGGTTAGAGGAGGGTGTCAGCCATGTTTCGTTGATGAAGGTGACGTCCGGGTTGTGGGTGGTGATGGTGTCAGATTTCTGTGGCATTATTGCATAAGGAGCAGCCATTTAGCAGTATGCACTGGAGTGGTGCTTGGTTGTTCGTAGTCTTTTCTGCGGGTGCAGTGTGGGCCTTAGTGTGCACAGGTGGGCCCACATTGCAGGAGAAATGGCAGTGTAGGCAGTTGAAGGGTCCTTTGGTTGAGTGTGGGGAGGCCATGAAACAGCTGTTGATGGGGTGTCTGATGTTCAGGGCCTGGAGCTCCTTGGTGGTGTAGTGATGTGGATGGGAGAAGCAGGGGTCCTGGCGGTGGGTGTAGTCCAGGCACAGACAGGCGCAGAGGAGCTTGCCTTTGGTGCAGAGCTCCCACTGCAGCCTCCATTATATGTCCTAGGAGGTGGGAGGGGCTGGGTGAGAAGTGGAAAGGCTGGAGCTGCAGTGGCGCAAAGGAGGCTTTAGAAGGGGCGTTAGCAGTTGCAATCAGGCTCAGGAATGCAGGTGAAGCTGTTGCAGTCAGGCTCAGGAATGAGGGTAGAGCTGTTGTAATCAGGTTAAGGAATGCGGGCTGAGCTGTCCCAGTCAGGCTAAGGAATATGGGTGGAGTTGTCAGCAGCAGGCCAGGGGGCAGTGGAACGGCTGGGTAGCTATGACTGGTCCAATGGGTCAGGCACTTCTCCTTTTCAACTAGGAAGAGAGAACTGAAAAGCCCTGACAGATCTGGAAATGTAACCACAATAGCCTGTTTAAGTAAAAGCGATTTTATTTCCAGAGAAAAAAGATTGGACAGTTTGTTGGAAAAGTTTGGACGAATAGGGAACATGATTTGAAAAGATGCGGAGTAGAGTTCTATAACATAACCCTGTACGATGCTTGAAAAACCCATGGATCTGACGTTATGGATTGCCACTAGTGAACTCCACCTCTTACAGAAGGAAGGCCAGAAGGGAGTCTTACCTGCTTGAGAGTTATATCTGGAGCTTCTCTGCCCTCTGCCTCTGAATCCTCGACCCCTTTGTGGGTAAAATTGTGGCTTGTATTCTTGAAGGCCCTTGTCGTAGGAGCCCCGAAATCCTTGGTTTGGGGATTTGCAGCTGGCAAAGCGGCTCCTACCTCTTCCGGCCCTGAAGAAAACATGTTGAGAGAAAGCTTCCTTTATCGATTGTTTAACCGTACCAGCAGAGACAAAGGCAGACAAATATTTGCTTAGGCCCTCATTATGACAATAATGGTTAAAACCGCCTAGCGCTGCGGTGACGGCCGGTAAAAGACCGTCGCCCCGGCTACCATCCTTTCGCCAAATTATGATCACAGCCGGATTTCCGCCACAAGAAGGGCGGCAATCCGGCTGTGGCCATACTGACGGATGGTTGTGGCGCTGCTACCACCAGCAACTCCATGCCAGTAGACAGTCGCCAGCCACATTATATCAAATAATACGGCCTGGTGGTGTTCTGCTGGCGGGCGCTGCTGGGGGTAACAGTGCCCCATCCCCTGCCGGAAGACCCCTTGGATCCAGGTAAGCTGGGTTTCTGACAGGGGAGGGGGGAGCTGGGTGGGGGATGTTGTCTGTGTGAGTGTGTGCGTAAATGCGAGTGTGTTTAGGGTTGTTTGCGTGCATGTATGAATGTGTGTGAGTGCGTGTATGTATGTGTGTGAGTGCGTGTATGTACGTGTGTGGGTGCGTGTATGTATGGAAATGTGAATACATGTCTGTGTGTAAGTGGATGTGTGTGCGGATGTGTGCGTGAATGAATGAATGCATGCGTGTGTGTATGTGTGGATGAGTGTGTTTCTGCGTGTGTGTATGTATGGGGGTGTGGATGTAGGGGGGGTCTGGGGATGTCTTGGGAAAACCATGGTGGTAGGCAGGGTCATGATACCACCAGCGGCACAATGGCAGCTGCCGGGCTGGAGATTATCTCCAGCCCTACGACTGCTACAGCCATGGCGGTCAGATTGGTACATTGGCGGATTGGCTTCAGCCAACCCGACAATGTCATAATGTGGTGGTAAGTACCACTAGCCTGTTGGCGGTATTACCACCACATTAGCTCCGACCGCCAGGGTCATAATGACCCCCTTAGTTCTTTGATGAAATAATCTCCAAATAAGAGATCCTCCGCCTTGATACCAGTATCCATGAATGCCAGGTTGACCAGTTTATGATCCAACTTGAGTAATAGTCTCTTTCTCCTGTTCATGCGTCATAGCCAAATTAGTGTTGCCTTACAAGCAGAATGCTCTTTGAATCCAGCGGGAAAGATGTTCTGGTGCAATAGAAGAATTATCTAAGCTTGCTGACTCTGCTATGTTGAGTATATGGGCAAGAAGGCCCACAATAGCCAATATTTTGTCCTGGCATGTGGACCAGGCTTTGTCCACACCCTTGCGGGGGTCTTTACCAAACTTAGAGAAAAAAGGGAGTATGGAAGGGTCAGTGGCAGGAGTAAGTGAACTTTTTTAAGTGAAAGAGGGCCTACGGCATTCAGACTTGAGCTTGGCTCTAGTTCGTTTATCCAGAGGCTGACCTTGACACAATGTATTCACCCACATGATCCACATGGTACCATTCTGTGGAACTGGAGTGATGAATAAACGTACAGTCTAACATGCCTAAAACTATGATGGCTGCAAAGGGGTCATGTGTAGCAGAGGATAATTTGGCTTTTTTGGGAGGGGCACAGAAGTGGAATAAGTGTCGCCCTCTATCATCTTTATCCTGATTGGAGTTCAAGTCTTGCATGTCGTCATCTGTATCAGGAATGTGGGAAATTAAAATAGGGGATGAAATCCAACTTAATATGCTTGATTTTAGATTTGCATCTGAAAGGCTTACCAAGTTACTATTGCTGTGTAGCCTTTATAGTTATATGCATGTTATTTTAACATACGAGGCCTGCCCCTGTGCACTTTAACCTAGAAATATTTTATTTGGCTTCGCTTTATTATTGTTATAATAGCAACTTTTACGGTCTTGTTTTATTTCTCCCTGTCTAACTGTTTTTGCCTAGGTCAGCACTCTTTTCTCAAACAAGATATTCTTGCTCACTCTGTACTTCTTCCAAGGCTGCAGCAAGATAGGTTGCCGGTGAACGTGGTATAAGTTTAGTCTCTGACATTCATAGAAAATACACATCCTTACGAAGGGACATTTTCTCAGAACATCAGCTGTTTTATTATGAAAACACTTCCCTGTCCCTTACACGTTAGAGGAAAATTCCAGCCCAAGAACCACGACTGTATGCTGATTGCCGAATGCTTCGCTACAGCTGTTTTGCAGACTTCAGGCCTTTGCTCAGATATGGGGGATGATGTCTTCCCAGGGAAACCTGAAGGGCAGAATTAGAGCTTAACACGCTGTGCTCTATCATAGCGTAAGTAGGAATTAGTCTGTTGACTCTCATGACAATATGGTAGCATTGTTTTTATGTTTTACTCTCCTTGTCACAATTTTAATCTTGTCATGCTGTATTGTCCTGGTTGTTGCAGTCCACGCTTTGCTATCTACGATGCATTTGCTTTATTAAAGCATTATTGAAATATATACTGCGGCTGTTTGTCATTGTGTATGTGAGACTAATGTAACTGAGAGAAACGGATGAGACCTGTTTGACCACAGCTTCCCTGAGAAACCAAGTTATGTCATGCATCAGGCTGCCCAATCACCCCTGCCCTAGGGTAGAGGTGAGGCACTGCTAGTTAGCCAGAGCAAAACCTGGATTGGAGCGGCAGGTGTCACTTGTAGTGGGTTAGATTCAGTCTCCCACACCACTCAAAATCAAGTAGTCTCATTAGAATAATGAGACCCTTACCAACACTATTAGTATTATTAGACTTATTCCCCTTTGTGGTAGGAGGCCTAGGAGGAACAACATCCTCTGCAGAGTTTAAGAGAACCTCACTGTCTAACAACGCAGTATTAAATTGTGAGTGGGTTTATTAAAAGATGGAGGAGGGAACCCAATTGTCTTGTGCTTTCTACTTCCCCCACAGAATGAGACAAAATTATTTTAGACATAAGCTTGATAACAGAATTTTCAATGTTTTTGGCAACTTTTTCCATGGAGGCTGCCACAGCCTGTTCCACTGAAGACTGAATAAAGTTGTTCAGATTATCCTTAATAATCCCCTCCTGTTTATCTTTATTATTAGTGTAAAAGAGGATAGCTTTTAATTTTCATGCTGTAGTGCGTATAAAAACATTACGTGTTATCGGTGTGTTAATACGGAAAAGGAGGAGGAAACCAGGGCTAATTCTGTCTCTGGTGAAAGATAAGGGCATGACTGAGGGAGATGCTGGGTCGAGTAAATCCTGCCTCAAGGCAGGGAGAAAAATAATAATTAAAAGCTGTTCAGAAGAAGAGATAGGGGACCTCACCAGTTAGAGGAGCCAAAACGGCAATAGGGAATGAAAAGTGGCCCTTGAGAGAGACTCAAGACCCTTTATTGGATATTACGACAACGTGTCTCCGACTGTGTCATCAAGATGGCAAACACTGTCTGAGATGCGCTATGAGCGCAAGGAAAGCAGCACCTGAGAGAAATGCGGCAACGTGCCAACTGCAGAACAAAAGTGAACAGTAAGTCACTGTAAGATAAATACTGTATGCAACCACAATAAATAACAGTGAAAACCAATATGAAAACGAAAACTGAAAAGTATAATACTTATCTTGACTGCGACCAGTAAGCAAAGAGGAGTGTTAGTAGTTGGGCTAGGTATTATACTTGGGACTGGATTGCTATTGGTCGTTACACTAACTGCATGTTTTCATCCCATTGGCTACTCTTTTCTTAGGCTGATGGAATCTGTTTTCTTTACTGTTATCTTGACTGCTACTGTTTAAATTAAAGCAAGATTAGAAAGCATAATTGCAGCCTCCGATCTTGCCATAAAATTCACATTATCCTTCTCAGCCATAAGAGAATGGAGTCTGACATTCTCAGTAAAACATGTACTTCCAACAGTTGCAGCCTGTCAGTTGATTCCCTTGTGTTCTGCTACAGCCTTCTAGAGAGTTCTAAAGAACAACTAGAGTGCTAACAGTCTTACTTATGACAAAGGTGTGGCACACCAGAAACCATCTTAATTGAATCAAATTGGTAAAACTTAAAATAACAAATTTAGAAAGGAACAAAATGAGGGATTTCATTTTGCTATAGAAATTATGGTTAGTGCTGTAGAAAGTAAAATTCGGACACATCTTAAATGAGTTTGCAAGTATCTTCCTCTTCTATGTCATTAAAACATTCTGACATGTAGACTGAAACGTACTTTCAACACCAGCAGCAGACTGCCAGTTAACTCCCTGGTGATCAGCAGTTTACTTCAGTATTTTAATGAGCAACTAGAGTGCTAACATTCTGAAATTGTGCCAGAAAATTGGCACATCTGACTCCATCTTGATGGAATCAAAGAGGAAAACTTAAAGCATATTTTTACTGAGGATACTGCAAGAAATGAGGAAGTTAGGGGGCTTCATTACAAATAAGTTTACAAAAAAGAGCCCAAATGTAGCACAAATATCAGCCATATGTAGCCCACGTTTAGCCCAATGACAGATGTGCAAAATACTTATTTTTTAAAATATTTTTATATAGCGCAGACTTTACCCGAAGGTGTTGGAGTGCTTTACATGAGCATCAGTTACATTACACAAGGACACATTCCTTTTGGGCTTTAAGGAGATTAAGTGATTTGCCCAGCATCACAGGATGTCGAGCTGACACTGAAACTCAAACCTGGTTCCCCAGTTGCAAAGTCTGCAGCTTTTGCTGTAACGCCACATTTTCTCCCCTTAGTGTAACACATAATCAAGTGATCAACTGGATAAAAAATCATCAAGAAAGCAAATAATTAAAAAAAAAAAAATTGTTGCTATTTGAAAACTCAGAAAATATGTCCTCATTTTAGTTTTTGAGTGCACTAACCATAATTGTATGGGAATACAACACATTTTTATAATTTCTTTAGGTATTAAAGCTTTGATTACTTACTCAAGATGGCATCAGGTGTGCCACACTTTTGTAATAAATATAAAATGTTAGCAATCTAATTGTTCATTAGAATACTGTGGGCAAGCAGATGTACTGGGCACAGACTCGGATAATTGAGGGCAGTGCGGAGGGTGAAGAGGCAACAACTTGACCACACTGGGCAGGCAGGAGGGGCAGTGGTAGCAAACGGACCATGGAGGGCAGGGCAAGGAGGGGTAACAAACCAACCATGCAGGACAAGCAAGAGAGGCTGTGGCCATATAACAGACCAACGAGGGCAGAAAAAAAAGGCAGTGGCAGTACAACCATACATCCCAAAAGACTCAATTTAGACAGCAGACTCCAGATGTTTTTAAGCCAAAAGGCATTTTCTTTATCTGTCTCCTGACTAAAATCTCCCCTTTTTCAATGTAAGTCAATAGGGAAAATCAATTATCCATGTTTTTGTAATGTCCCTCTTACCAAGTTCAAAATGTTGGCAAGTATGGTACATTGGAACACTGAGGACAGGAGGAATGGTTTAGGGATATGGACTTGGATAACAGAGGGCAGGAAGGAGATGGGCAGGGGTACCAAACTGACCTTATAAGGCAGACGTCAGGGGTTGCAGCAGCACAACACACCACACAGGGCAAGTGGGACAGCAGTGCAGCACAACCTACCATGAAAACAATAGGGAGGGAACAGGGCCATGCACATAGACAACAGAGAGCAGAGGGGAAATGGCATAAACACAGACAAGGGAGGGAAGGTGAGTGGCAGTGAGGAGCAGCAAGCTGACACAGGGCATGTGGGAGGGGCTGTGGCAGCAGAGATGGCTGTGCATGGCAAGCAGGAGGTTTAATGTCAGCACAATGGCTATGGCTATGGCAAGAGGGAGTGGGCAAGGCTATGCACAAAGGGTCATGGAGGTCAGAAGGGATGGGTCAAAGCTGGATACAGAAACAAGAGAGGGCAAGGGAAGGGCCTTCACAAAAGACCATGTGGGGAAGGCAGAAGGAGCAGTTTCAGCACAACAGAGGATGGAGGACAAGCAGGGAGTGACAGTAAAATGGACATGGAACACAGGAGTGAGAGAATAGGGGCATGGACTTGGGACAGGCAGGGTGGAGGTGGCAAGGGCAGGTGGCAGCCATCTGACCATGCTAGGCAGAGGGGAGGGACAATGGTAGCTCAGCAGAACACTCCGAGTAGATAGGAGGGGCAGTGTCAGATCAATGGGCAAAAAGGAGGGAACAGGGGCAAGCACACAGGCATCAGAGGGCAGAGGGAAGAAGGTTAGCAAGCTAAGCACAGATGCTAAGCAAGAGGACAATGATGGTGCATAGAATTGGGCAGCGGAGGGCAGGAGGAGTGGGCAGGGACATCAGGTTAAATGGAAGGCAATGGCTGCACATCTGACCATACAGGGCAGGAGGGAGGGGGCTGGTGCATGGAATCAGACAACAGATGGTAGGGAGAAGGTGGATGGAGCAATAGGCTAACTGTTCAGGGCAGACAGGATGGGCAGTAGCAGAACAACAGCCATGCAGGGCTGTAATGGGGAAGCAGGGGACTTAGGACAATGGATGGCAGAGGGGGGGAGGAGCAGCAAGCTTGGGTGGGGGACAGCACAATGCCCAACTCCCCCTTCCACCAACATGATAATCATGGCCAGTTTACCTAATGTTAAAGAAACCCTAGAAATTTACTGAAAAAAATACCTCAAAGTTTATAGGGATGTTATAGTTAGGTTCAGATTTCCCACACACAAAACAATATATATTCAGCTGTTATAGTTAATTATTTCAAGTAACTGTAACTTGTGCCCTAAGGTAACTATAACCCGGGCTCTCATCATACACTGCTAACTACCCTAGATACTACATCACTCATGACATCTTATATGACATCATTGATACTATCATTGTAACATTTGCAGTAACATTGTTGAGAAAACTGTGCATGGTATGGGTGTGTGATAGTTACCTTAATGCACAAGCTATAGTTAATTGAAATAACTCTAACAGCTGAATGTATATGGTTTCGTAAATACAAAATCTGAACCTAACTATAACATCCCTGTAACCTTTGCTTTGAAAAAAAAATATATATATATATATATATATAGATATATATATATAACAGGATCACAAGAAAACAGCCAGCCAGGTCAAAAAGTTAGATCTCAATGGATACAATGAGTCACAAGAAAATTAAATATCCAAGAAAGAAGTGACTCAAACAGATGTACACACGAAAGAACAAAAATATATATTTCCAGTACATTTATTCTTCCATCTCCCTCAGGGAGTACAAGATGGTTTGCCCAGTGGTTGCACAGCAGACAGTGCTATATTTTCCAAAAGCATCATGAGTGAAGATTCCATTTGGAATGTCGAATCAATTCAATCCTGAGATCTATTCAAATATGCAGCAATTAACTGATATTGTCAGTGATGATTAGTCCATCTGGATGCAATGATTTTAAATGGTACATCCAGAGGTTTTCTCTGACGCCCAGTAGCTCTTCCTTAAGACATTTTCCACAGGGGAAATCTTCAAATCTGGTTGTAAATGGTCCATAAGGGTTAGGACCTCGTTTGCAAAGGAAACTGATTTTTTGGTTTGCTAATAACTTTGGCGCTGTTTGATTAATCGTCAAAAACCTTCTTAAACAAAGTCTCTTCCACCTCAGCTCCTTCCTGGAATGTTTCTTGGTGATCTGTTAAGCAGCTGGCTGAGAAACAGGGCAAGTCCTAAAGCATGGTTTCCCCATGCAATTTTCTATAGCAAAATTCAACTGCAATACCACAAAGGCGACTCAACAGAATTACATTAAATGTGACAGAAAGCTAAATCTTGATTCAGAAGATGTGCTTTTTGTGATTTGATGTAAATCCGTTCAGTAGTTTTTCAGAAATCAAGGTACAAAAATATTTGTATATTTGGACGGTTGGGTTCGAGTGACTCTCGCAAGAGTCCCTCAAGCTCAGTTTTAAAAAGTAAAGCATCCTGATTGGCCTAGTGGACTTTGTTTTTCTTGAGCCATCAGGCTTCCGTGGGAAAGAAGGAGCCGTGGAATGGGAACGAGTGGTCTGATTGGCTGGCAAAAACTTGAAAGGAAATGTTGAGGCAGCCATTACATGAGTCCTTGGACTTAGTACCCTGAATTGACAATTAGTTTTAAAAAAAAGATATAAGGGGGCAGGGTGGGATCCTCCTATCCTCTAGCCCCAGTGCAAATAGTTTTACTGCAATCCTGTGGTACTCCTGTAGGAATGCAGAAAAAAAATGGCAGCTACCATATTTTTTAACTTGAAATGACCCTCGGGTGGGCCCGGTCTCGATGGTCAACTCACATTTTTATTTGGGGAGTGAGCTGATTTAAGCCCTGGAAACCCCATCCTCTGAAGCCTGCCAATTAATGGAAAGTGAAGAGTGGCATTCAGCCCCCATTCCTGGGCCTTAATTTGAGATCCTGCAAACAATCCACTAAATCTTCAAGGGAGAGAAGAGCATGCACTTCTGAGCTGACGTGCAAGAAAATGTATTATAACATCAAAGCAAAAGGCACCGGATTAAGCTGATCAATTTTGGCATCACAGACTTGGACAAATGACCATAGCTGTAATGCCAGAATCCATTGAGTTACTCTGTTGCATATCACTTTTAAATTAAAAAAACTTTCTTGCATGTCAGCTCAGGAGTGTGCAGTCTTCTTTGACTTTGCAATGGCAAAACATATCTTGGAGTCACATTTTGGCAATTAAAAAAAGCCTGATTTATTGTGATTTATCAGGGCATCCAGCATATGCCCAGAAACTAAGAGGAGGAAAGCAGGACTTATTGTAGACAAAAGCTGAGTCTAAGTTGGTTTTATGAATTGGTGCAGAGATCCCTAGAGGCCTAAATGTGGATACAGAACTATGGGCCTTATTACAACCTTGACGGAGGAGATTCTTTCACCACAAATGTGACCGATATCTTGACTGCCTTTTTACGATCTCCATTGAATATAATAGGATCATAATACGGCGGACGGTGTTAGAAATGGGATCTTTGGTTGGCAGTCGGGTTACCCCCGTCCAAGCAAGGACCCTTACTCTAGTCTTGCCTAAAGAGAATCACCCTCAGTTAACCCCGCGCACCCCTTCGGCAGCTTTGCACCAGCAGACAGGCTTATCTTCAGAAGCAATGTGTAAAGTATTTGTACAAACACACAGAGTAACTCATTGAAAACACTACAAAATGAAACAGCACGAGTTTAGAAAAATAGATAACATTTATCTAAACAAAGCAAGACCAAATGACAAAAATCTAACATACACAAGTCAAGATATGTATTTAAAAAAGAATAACAGTCTTATCCCTTAGAAAACAGTGAGAACGTTGTTAGCGTACAAAAGTACCTGGTGCGTCAAAATAAAGCCTCCCTGGCGAGCGTGTGTCGGAAAAGGCCAGCGATGGGTCGATTTCTCACTTGCAAGCGAGAACGTGCATCGTTCTTTCTCCAGACAGCTCATCGTGCATCATTTCTTCTCTCCTGCAAGAGAGCGATGCATCAATTCAGACGGGCACCTCGGTCCGGACAGGTTTTGCGTGGATTTTTCACGCCCAGCGATGTTGTGTTGAAATCCATTCGCACAGTGTCAAACTGTGCTGCGCAGGGGCTTACGTCTTTAACATCAGCCGCTGCAGGTGTTGCATGTTGTTTCTCCAACTGTGTTGCGTCAATCTCTAAGCCACAATGCAGGTGGAGTGTCGATTTTAGCCGCGAGGCTGGTTGCATATCGTTTATCAGCCATGAGGTGGGTGGTGCTTCGAATGTTTCCCTGCACAGTGGTCTTTGTGTGGATTTCTGTCCCTTTCCACCAGCTGCACCTTTCAAGGGCCCAGAGACCAGTTAGGCCACCACTCGGCATGAGAACTCTCAGCAGAAAGGCCAAGTGCTGGCAGAGAGAAGTCTTTGTTGTCCCTGAGACTTCAACCTCAGGAGGCGAACTCAGTTCAAGCTCTTTGAGATTCTTTACCAGTATGAAGTCACACAAAAGTCAGTTTTTGTCCTCTCTCAGGTAGAAGCAGCTACTACAGGCCAACCCAGCAAAGCACAGTCACAGGCAAAGGGACCGTACTCCTCCTCCAGTTCTTCTCCTTGGCAGAGGTTCCTCTTAGTTCCAGAAGTAATCTAATTTTTAGGGGGTTTGGGTGTTCTTTTCATACCTCTTTCTGCCTTTGAGGTAGGCCTACTTCAAAGAGAAGCCTCTGTTGTTTTTAATGTCCTGCCTTGCCCAGGACAGGCCCCAGACACACACCAGTAGGTTGGAGACTGCATTGTGTGAGGGTAGGCACAGCCCTTTCAGGTGTAAGTGACCACTCCTCCCCTCAGCCCAGATGGCCCATCAGGATATGCATGCTACACCCCAGCTCCCTTTGTGTCACTGTCTAGAGGACAGGTGCAAACAGCCCAACTATCAAACTGACCCAGACAGGGAATCCACAAACAAGAAAATTCACAGAAAGGTTTAAGCATGAAAATGCCTACTTTCTAAAAGTGGAATTTTCAAACACACCACCTAAAAACCAACTTCTCCAAAACATGTATTTTTAAATTGTGAATTCAGAGACCCCAAACTCCACATGTCTATGTGCTCCCAAAGGGAATCTGTTCTTTAATAATATTTAAAAGCAGCCGCTATGTTAACCTATGAGAGAGATAGGCATTGCAACAATGAAATACGAATTTGGCAGTATTTCACTGTCAGGACATGTAAGACACAAAAGTACATGTCCCACCTTTAACATACACTGCACCCTGCCCATGGGGCTACCTAGGATATACCTTACGGGTTCCTTACATGTATAAAAAGGGAAGGTTTATGCATATCAAATGGGTACACTTGCCAAGTTGAATTGGCAGTTTAAAACTGCACACACAGACACTGCAGTGGCTGGTCTGAGCCATGTTTACAGGACTACTAATGTGGGTGGCACAACCAGTGCTTCAGGCCCAGTAGTAGCATTTGAGTTACAGGCCCTGGGCACCTCTAGTGCACTTTACTAGGGATTTACTAGTAAATCAAATATGCCAATCATGGATAAGCCAATGTACACATACAATTTATACAGGGAACAGTTACATTTTAGCACTGGTCAGCAGTGGTAAAGTGTCCAGAGCAAACAAAAACAGCAAAAACAGAGTTCAGCACACAGAAACAACCTAGGAAGTAGAGTCAAAAAGTTAGGGGAGACCATGCCAATGATACCAAGTCTAACAGATGGGATATCCGCCACATTTGTTATGGACAAACCCCTGCCTCAGGGTCGTAATAAGGCCTGATATGTTCACCTTTAGACACTATTTACTACTGAAAACATGATCAGATGGTATGATTTTTTGCCTGGGATTTCACTCTTTTATATGTTTATTAAGAAATACGATAATTTTACATCAGATTTTACATCAAATATATGTAATATAACTCATGTATCATCATCTAACAATATGTGTATTCTTGGACTTTAACTGTAGGGATAATCTGCCCAATTTCAAGTTACTAGTTATGTTTGATTTTGGTGACCAGATTAGTAGAACTTTAGAAGACAAACTCTTATCTGAATGTGATAAGGAGTGTCCTTGGAAAAGTGTATTAACTGATGTGAAATGTATTTGAGTTGGGGAGCACAAATATGATCAAAAGTATATTTTATCGAATATGACATCTCAAAACATTGAATTCAAACTAAGTATGCAATAATTGATGTTAGTATTTTATGTATTCTGCGGTTTGAGATTCACATGTACCTTAGATCTGGCACATTATATTGTATCTACTGAATATACACTTTTATTCAGGCACATTATCTCCCATCTATGCAACATGAAATGCTATCACATGCACATGCACATTAAATAGTTTAGGTGAATTGTTACTTTAACTTCAAATAAGGTACCATATCCTCCATTTGTGCAATATAAAATGTAACTCATGAACTCCATGCCAGATAGTTTAGGGGTACTGTTACTCTAACATAAAAGTATACTAGCACATGCACTTTTGTTAGATATTTTAGGTAAACTGTTACATTGTTTTTAAATCAGGTACCCTATCTTCTTGTTGTGAAATATGAAATATCTGCACATCCACTTTATTTTAGATAGGTTAGGGGAACTGTTACTTCAATATAGTAAGTTTTAAAATATATGAAAAGGTGTACAACGTGCATTTACAGGCTTACAAGTGTGTTTATTTATATGGGGTACTTTATTCGGTATTTTGTGAAACATATGCACATGCACCTTAAACCATAGACTCCATTTCAGTAACATCAGCTTTCTAACATGATGGTATCTAAATGCTGAGGATATTTGTCCCTGTATACTTATAATCCTGTAAGAAGTTGCACTTTACATTGGACAGACTATTAATTAATAGAAGTTTCTATAGAATATGCAATCAGCTATTTCAGTCATGTTCCTGTTTGGTTTTGTCACATTGTAGTTTCCTCTGGATCTGCACATCGCTAAACCAAAGGCCCACCTTCCGGCGTCACCAACTCAGAAAGCTATTATAGCACAGAGTTATGATGAAGCCAGTCGGGTAAAAGGGAATTAGGGTAGGGAACAGCAGGGAGAGAGATCTGAAAAGAAAAGTTTAGAACAAATATGCATTTACTCATACATAGAAATGTAACTCATCAATAGACTCTTGACTAAATGCGTCTCCGAGATATCAGATGGAGACCCCTTTTGAAATGAGGGCAAAGCCCCTTCCTTGAAACATGGAACAAGAATAAACTATGATCTCAGAACCAAGAAATGGCAAGAGCTTTGGACTATGATTACACTCAGAATATCAATCCTGTAAACATCTATGCATTCACAACATAAACCTTTGATCATGACCTAGAAAATCTCAAAGAATTAAATATGCTTTTCACATCTTAAGCTTTTCAAAGAACAATGACAACTATGATTTGCTTATCTTCAAAAAATACTTTCATATTCCCAACTACAAAAGCCAAAAAGTTTTTACTCATTGAACTTAAAGCGCTTTAATTATAATACCAGGAAGCGCTTTTACTTGTCTTGCCTTAAAGCGCTATGCTCATTATGCTAAGGTGGCGCTTTTACTCAAGTGGCCTGAATCACTTTGATTGTTGTGCCAAGAACCTTTTACTCCTGTGAATTGAAGCGCTTTGATTGTCGTGCCAAGAGCGCTTTACACCTGTGGACTGAAGTTCTTGAATTGCTGTGCCAAGAGCGTTTTACATCTGTGAACTGAAGCGATTAAATTGCTGTGCCAAGAGCGCTTTACATCTGTGAACTGAAGCTCTTGAATTGTCGTGCCAAGAGCGCTTTCCATCTGTGAACTGAAGCGCTTGAATTGCCGTGCCAAGAGCGATTTACATCTGTGAACTGAAGCGCTTGAATTGCCGTGCCTAGAGCGCTTTACATCTGTGAACAAAAGCCCTTGAATTGCCGTGCCTAGAGTGCTTTACATCTGTGAACAAAAGCGCTTGAATTGTCATGTCAAGAGCGCTTTACATCTGTGAACTGAAGCGCCTGAATTGCTGTGCTCTAAAACGCCTTTGACCGTTGCGCCAAGGCCGCTGAACTCAGGTAACTGAAAACGCTTTGCTTGTTGTGCTAAGGGGCGCTTTACCTTTGGAAGTAACAACTTCCTCCAAAATTGGATTCATCAAGGCCTTACCTCTACAAGTAAGACCTTCTCGTTTTTTGAATGCCCCATGGAAACAAGGATACTTCGGTTGGATGTCACTCTGGCATTCAGGAACTCTGCTCTTCTTCAGAGAAACCCCCAACGAGGTCTGACTGCATCAAAGTCTTCAAAATAGTGAGCAACGTGCTTGGGTGTGGCTGGGCTTTATAGGCCTGCCACACCCCAAGATGGCTGCTGCCTCTAAAAACATGGGAATTGTAGTACCTTCATGTAATTGCACTGATAAGTGCATCTTGTCCACCAATGTCCTGAACATGCAGGTCTATGAGCTTTGCCACAGGGCAGATGACGCTGATGGCCACCTTTGGAACAAGAGGGGATGACAAGTGGTGCGCATAAAGCGTCGCAGAGCCACGCAGCGGAGTTTTAGGCGAGACCTGGACCGCGCATGGCCTTATTCCTGACAGATGTATTGAAATTGTCCCCCATTTTCCATTGGTTCCCATTTTTATTTTTGCTCTTGTAAGTTAATTCATATACTTTTTTCCTTAGGAAAATGTGCCAAAATATATCATAGAGGATGAATAAGATTGTTTATTTATACATAATATTATTGTTGGAAGAAGAAAAACTGTGAAAATGTCTGACATAATGGGAACATCTTCTGTTTGGACTGGGCATTCTACTGCTTTTGTAATTAGTTTATTTAGTGCGAGGAGGAGTTAATGTCACTGTCGCCTTAAAATACACTGGTAGAGTACTCTACAGTCATGTCAAAAGTTTTTGCCAAAAGGCATTGCATATAATTTGGACTTTTAATGTAATTAAATAAATATTTTTTGTACCTGGAGATGTGCCACTGTGCCACCCTTTCTTCTGTAATTTCTGAGAGAATAAAAAAAAATATATATTTATATATATAGATAGGTATAGAGAGAGAAAGAGAGATATTTAATTCACTGAAAAAAACAAAGGTTAAAGGGATGTTGTAGTTAGGTGAACATGTCAGTTAAAATATATCATTTGAAACTACCAAACCCACTGAAATTCACCAGTTATAGTTATCTCAAGTAACTAGAAGTCATCCCCTAACATAATTATATCTTGTACCCACGCCATTCACAGTTTTGTTGTTGATGATTTCATTGAAATTGCTACAGTAATATTATCAATGACGTTGTAGGAAATTGGCTCTGTTACTATCTGGACGTGAGATAGTGAGCACAGAGTTCAAGGGTTCCCCTTGGAGGTTGATAGTGGCAAAATTAGATAATACTAATGCTCTATTTTGTGGTAGTGTGGTCGAGCAGTAGGCTTGTCGAGCAGTAGGCTTATCAGAGGGTAGTGTTAAGTACTTATTGTACACACACACACAGTCAATAAATGAGAACAGACACTCAAAGACTTAACTCCAGGCCAATAGGTTTTTATATAGAAAAATATTATTTTGTTAACTTATTTTAGAACCACAAGATTCAAATTTTAGGTAAGCACATACATAGTAAGGTACTTCACACAGGTAAGTATAGAACTTTGATTTAAAACAGTATTACACACAGTTTTGATTAAAATGGCAATAAGCTATTTTAAAAGTGGACACTGCAAAAATCAACAGTTCCTTGGGGAAGTAAGTATTGATTAGTTTCTCAGGTAAGTAAAGCACTTACAAGTTCAGTCTCCTGGGCATAGGCAGCCCTCGTTGGGGGTTCAAGGCAACCCCAAAGGCCCTGGACCAGCAACACAGGGCCGGTCAGGTGCAGAGGTCAAAGGAGGGCCCAAATAACATAGGTGCCTATGGAGAACAGGGGTGCTCCGGTTCCAGCCTGCTAGCAGGTAAGTACCTACGTCCTCGGGGAGCAGACCGGGGGGGTTTTGTAGAGCACTGGGGGGGGACACACACAAGCACACAAAACACACCCTCAGCTGCACAGGGGCGGCCGGGTGCAGTGTGCAAAGTAGGTGTCGGGTTTGCTGTAGAAAACAATAGAGAGACCCAAGGGTCACTCTGGCGATGTAGGCAGGGCACAGGGGGGCTTCTCGGGCCAGCCACCAACTGGGCTAGGATGAGGGCTACCTCCTGGTCACTCCTGCACTGGTAGGTGGTTCCTCTCTGTCCTGGGGGCTGCGGGTGCAGTGCTTGGTCCAGGCATCGGGTTCCTTTGTTACCAGGCAGTCGCGGTCAGGGGGAGCCTCTGGATCCTCTCTGCAGGTATCGCTGTGGGGGTGCAGAGAGGTCGACTCAGGGTGTCCCTGTCGTCGGAGTCACCTGGGAGTCCTCTCTGCAGTGTTGGTTGTCCTGAACTAGAGCCAGGGGCCTCGGGTGCAGAGTGGGAAGACTCACGCTTCTGGCGGTAAGTTAGAGTCTCTTTAAACTTACTTGCTTTGTTTTTGTTTCTGGACAGAACCGCTGTCCTCGGAAGGCCAGTAGGACTGGTGTCAAGTCAGTTGTTGTCTCTGTCGTCTCTGCGGGGATTTCAGGTCAGCAGTCATTCTTCTTTCTTCAGGTTGCAGGTTGTAGGAATCTGATTTCCTGGGTGCAAGGTCACCCCTAAATACTCAATTGAGGGGTGTGTTTAGGTCTGGGGGCAGTAGCCAGTGGCTACTGTCCTGGAGGGTGGCTACACCCTCTTTGTGCCTCCTCCCTGAGGGGAGGGGGGCACATCCCTATTCCTATTGGGGGAATCCTCCAAAACCAAGATGGAGGATTTCTTAAGGCAGGGGTCACCTCAGCTCAGGACACCTTAGGGCTGTTGTTTTTCTCATTATCGCCTCTGGACTTGCTGCAAAAAGTGGGGGCTGTGTCCGGAGGGGTGGGCATCTCCACTAACTGGGATGCCCTTGGGCGCTATAACAATAGGCATGAGCCTTTGAGGCTCACCGCCAGGTGTTACAGTTCCTGCAGGGGGAGGTGAGAAGCACCTCCACTCAGTGCAGGCTTTTTTCCTGGCCACACAGTGACAAAAACACTCAACCCATGTGGCCAGAAACCCGTCTGGTTGTGGCAGGCTGGCAGGAACTGGTCAGCCTAACACTGGTGTTTGGACTGATATGCAGGGGGCATCTCTGAGATGCCCTCTGTGTGCATTTTTCAATAAATCCCACACTGGCATCAGTGTGGATTTATTGTGCTGAGAAGTTTGATACCAAACTTCCCAGATTTTAGTGTAGGCATTATGGAACTGTGGAGTTCCTGTTTGACAAACTCCCAGACCATATACTCTTTATGGCTACCCTGCACTTACAATGTCTAAGGTTTGGCTTAGACACTGTAGGGGCATAGTGCTCATGCAACTATGCCCTCACCTGTGGTATAGTGCACAATGCCTTAGGGCTGTAAGGCCTGCTAGAGGGGTGAGTTACCTATGCCACAAGCAGTGGGTTGAGGGCATTGCACTCTGTGGGGTGTGCCATGCCGACTTAGTCATTTTCTCCCCACCAGCACACACAAGCTGTGAGGCAGTGTGCATATGCTGAGTGAGGGGTCCCCAGGGTGGCATAATACATGCTGCAGCCCTTAGAGACATTTCCTGGCCACAGGGCCCTTGGTACCAGTTACAAGGGACGTATCTGTGTGCCAGGGCTGTGCCGATTGTGGGAACAAAGGTACAGTTTAGGGAAAGAACACTGGTGCTGGGGCCTGGTTAGCAGGATCCCAGCACACTTTCAATCATAACTAGCATCAACAAAAGGCAAAAAGTTAGGGGGGACCTATGGCTAGGGAGGCATTTCCCTACTGACGTCATAGAACATATAACTGTATGTATGTGGGGTATTTAGTAGTGCATGGTGTGGACGTGAGTTATAGATACCATAGGGCATGAGTTTAGTGTATGTATAACGGAAAGAAGAAAACAATCTGTTGGTCAGTTTCTGCAAGTATCAGCATCACTGTATTATCACTGAATTGCGAATAGGTTCATAGGCACCATCTCCCTTGCAGTGACCAACAGACTCTTTTTAAAGCCCTCCAGGTTCTGTGTATCCAACAAAGCAACAGACACAATTGGTTCATTATAAATATTGACTGAACAAACATTGATACAGGAAGACACCTTTATTCAGCGAGACACAAGGCCAAAATATGTGATATCTTTTTTGTAAGACAAGCTATCTACAAAACACATTAATTGAAACACCACATTGTAAAACCATGCTTACAGTTTTGATATGTCACAATAGGAAGAACAGGTGTATATCTAACACAGTATAGTACTGTTCCCCTTTGGGATAGTGGCACTTGGATTCTTAGGTGTCTTCTGTCATTGTTCATTGTAACTTAATAATTGTCATATATGCTAGATAAAAAATGATTTAATACGGCCTGCTTTTTTCCCCACAGAACACTCCAAAATGTATTAAAATAAACACAGGATATCGAAATGCCGCTTAAATCCATCAGAGTCCGAGTATTGCAGTCTGTCTCATGACTTCTAAACAAAAAAACAACAACAGAGCATAATTGACAAGTAATCTTTCATACATGCAACGAAGTACAGATAGGTCGCGTAGCTACTACCATGCTTGTAACAGTACTTCATTCCATGGTATGACTTGCACAGCCATCGATCAGAACATATTATGCAGATTTACTGACACGCCTCCAGCCCAGCATAGATTAAATCAATCATGGTATACGAAAACACCACATCTCCGTTCAGCAGGGAGTGTGACTAGCTACTGACTTAAAAGTCGCATGAAGCACATTTTAAAGACCCCCGGCTCTTGCAGATAACACACGACAGTCACAGACCCATAACTCGGTCAATTAGACATACTTCTAAACAAGAACAAGACTACAACACAATATCAGTAACATATCAATCATGCTGCATCAGAATCAGTTCAGCAAAGGAAACGTCATAATTATGTCGCAAGTCACCGAACTGCCGAAAAGTAGAATGAAGATATATACAAGGGACAGAATGTGCGATGTACAAATGTCAATAATATAACATATTGCAAGGAACTTTAATGTACATTGTGACCCAACTTGCTAGTTCAAGAATAGCATGTGTCCTATTATGTGCTTGTAAGCAGTCAGTTGCCAAACAATATGTAAAAACTATTTTAATAAAAACTAAAGAATGGAAAGGTGAAGAATGAGATGTTTTTAAATTTTCTTAAATGCCCAAACCATCAAAATCACGTTTTCACATAGATTAAATAGCATAGCACATTGTACAAGGCTATTTACTACAAAGGCCCATAAAATAGTTTTATATATTCAAAACGTTGGTAATACCTGATAATGTTTGGCTGTATTTCTCAGACACTCAAAAGCAGACTTCTTGGCAGCTGTTTGTTCTTAGGTGTGTTTCAGTTACCATATACGAACTGCATTCTTACCTTTTTGGTATACTAACTTGTGACGGCTTTTTCAGGGTCTGTCAGTAGGAATATTCTACATCAGGGAAAGCCTGGTTAAAAAAGGTGAGTCACCCTGTTTTAGGATTGCATAAATAATTAAGTTGCTGAATTTGGGTGAAATGGGGGTGGTGTTCAAGTCCCTACTGCAGTTTCAGGATAACAAATGTCAGTAACTCCAGGTTAGTGGAAAATAGGTGTGTTTTCATACAATTCGAAGCAATGTCTTTGTTTAATTTATGCAGACCATTCAGTTGTTCCATTTTATAACTTTTTTGCGATTAGTTTATAGATGATTTGCATTTTTTTTTTTGCCTTCTTAAACTTTGTCTCCGTTTGGACTTGGTATGAACTCAACTTGATGGTTTATTTATGACAAAAATGTTATTGCACGTGTGTTTGCTCTTTTAGCTCCACGTTATCTTTCATAGTTAAAATATATTGAAGTGTTTTAATGCTGTTAAGTAAGCCACCAGAAGTTTGATGTTATCGGGGAAAACCATTAGAGAGTTGACAATGGCTGGCAATGCTTTAAAATAAAGCAATATAGGTTGACATTTTGATAGATGCTTCTAACTGAATATTCCTCATCTTTTAACCATTCCCCGGACCTCAGCCTGGAATTGGAAAATTTCATGCAGCCCCTGTGTGCATTGTAGGTGACATCTTGCAGCTCCGCACCAACGTGGCTCCTCTTTGGAAGTGACATGCGAGCCAAATTTGTGGGCGGCACTCCCTGACGTCAGTTTCTTTCTTTCTTCGTCACCAGAAGCAGATTCAGAGCTACCCATTTACCTCAAAAAGAAAATAAAGTAGTTTAAAAAACCTAGCATGTGAAAGAAAACTTCACCTCCCAACACTACAGGTTTTAAACCTTTAGGGTACTGTTACAAGCAAATGGTTGCGTCAGGTTTGCCTGTGGTGCCTGTGATCGGACACAACTCAAAGGCCTGCAGCTACTTTGCCTTAATTATTACCAAAGCCCTCCAGGACAATGAGGCGAAACTCTGACACCCTGCACCAACAGACTCGATGTTTCGACTGTTCAGAAGGAAGGTTCTGTTGCCGCTTCTGAAGACATTCCCATTGCTGATCATCATCATGGTGTAACTCTTTGGGTAAGCTAAACATTTGAAGTCTTTGCAAGACTCAGCCCCTTCATGCCACTCTGGAACTCCAGGAAAGGTGCAAGGACATTAACTTGCCTCCTGGTCTCGCATTCAAATTCAATTCCCTTCAGAGCTGATTTCAGTACTATTTTGAGGCAACACAAATTTCCGGGTCGGTCAGCGACATCGCAGTGAATTGAATGGTTCCATGAGGCGATGCTGCTTTTCTTTGGCATGCCATTGTCTCCCCCTGTGCACCTTTAGGTCGCAGGGAACTGTAAGGGCTTCCACTTGGCCCCCGCCTGCTGGTAGAGCCTCAGCGCCAGCTGTACCTTCTGGACCTCTTGTGTGCTTGGTGACCGGCTTTAATGCTAATTCCTATGCTGGTGCCATAACCCACATCACAGCCTGGAAAGCATTGAGTTATGATGCAGTCGATGCAGTTCTATGAAGCGCAACCTATTGCGCTTTCTGACTCCAAGTCGACGTTGCTTCAACTGAGGCTGCACCATGATGTAATGGGGCTGTAGCCTTTGGGCAACTCATCACATTCAGATACTTTTCTGTTGTGCAAGGCAGGACTCAAACTCTCCACTATTTGGAACGGACTCTGATAGTGACACATATGATGGTGGGGATGAATTTGCCCAACTATATACCGACCCCAATTGGTATGAGGACCTGCAGAATGCTAGTGTTTTGTGCACCCGAGCCGTGCCATGGAAAAATGTGATTTCTTCACCATAGATTTGCAGAGAGCAGCCAAAATTCTTGCCCTCCAGTTACACACTAGGGAAGTGAAGCCTAATATCTTCACTGAGGTGCTTCAACCTTAACAAACAAGTACTGAGCCTCTATCTCCTTTCAATTAGGGCCTCACAAACACCTTTCTTTGGGCTTGGGCAAAATCCTGTTCCAGACATCCAGTAAACAGGCAAATAGCAGTGCACCATCATCCAATTCTGGTGATCCAGATCTCTTGACTCAGCTTCCCACACCTGGGAGCCTTGTCATGCAGGCCTCAATGAGCTAGATCAACCATAACAGATTCCCTACCACACTGCAAGACAGGGAATCAAAGCGCCTCAAAACTTTGGGAACCACATCAATTGGTTGACCAGTTTGGCACTACATTCCTTCCATGTTAGAAGCCTTTTGGGGTATTGCACCCATGCCCTTTGGGACTCTGCCGCGCCAGTGGTGTCCCTGACAACTTGCATCCCACATTTATGCAAGTCATTCTGGGTGGTCACAATATGGCAAAGTTTCACCACCCGCTGTGGCTTGGAAACCACTGATTGCCTTGACAGAACAAGTTGGCAGCATTGTGCTCACTCATCTGAATGACATTTATGATTTTCTCCAGTCCATGTTAATAGATAGACTTTTCAATACCTCTTGCCTTTTTGGTGAGAAGGCAGACTTGTCCCTTCAGAACTTGAAAGACATAAGGCTATGGCCCACCTTGGGCTTGTCTGCTCCCGCCATGTCAACTACACCAACAGTTTTACTCCCTCTGTGGTTGTGGTAGGGGCTTCAAATATCGCCAACTACAACTTGCCCAGTAAACTTTCCAGCTCTTTTATGGCCGAGGCCACAGTACCCGAAGATTATGTGGACAACAGTAGCAGGATGCAGCCGTGTCCCCCACCCCTTGAACCCAGCTGTGGCAGTTGCAAACCCACTTTTGCATGTCCTACGAGCCACACTGCCACTCTGTCGAAGGCACGATCCAACATTTTCTGCCTGGGTGCCAAGCAATAACTTTGGACAAGTGGGCCCTATAGTTGTTAACTGGGTTTATGCCCTTTCACTCTTGTCACCTGCTACCCTTATACTATCTTCAGAACGGCTGATGGAGGACCATCTGTTCACTTGCGGCACAAAATGCTGGCCCTTCTGGCCCTAGGAGTCATAGGGAGGTTTCTGGCATCTGAAATAGGCTTTGATTCTTACTCCTGCTTCTTTCTGGTGCCGAACAAGGATGGAGTTGTTATTTGTATTTTAGATCTTCAACCTCTGTATATTTTCCTGCAGAAGGACAAGTTCAAGATGCTCACCCTGGTCCAGGTCTTGTCTGCCCAATATCCTGGAGACTGCATGATAGTGCGGGGCTCCCATGACACTCGTTTCTACAGGCTGATAGGAACTATGTGCGTTTCCCGGTGCAGCAGACGCAGTTTCAGTTCACTTTGCTCCCCTTTGACCTCACCAATGCCCCTCTGGTGTTTACAAAAGTGATGATGGTGGTTGCTGCACATCTTCACAGGTCAGAGGTATTAGTCTCCCCGTTAACCATGACATTTAGCCACTAAAGGCGGGCTTGCCCAAGGCAGTTGTCACCCTCCTCCAGAGCACAGGGAACCTCCTTACTTAGTTGGAGTTTACTATAAATATGCCAAAGTCACATCTGACTTCTTCACAGATCCTGGAAACAATCCACTAAATCTTCAAGGGAGAGAATAGCATGCACGTCTGAGCTGACGTGCAAGAAAATTTATTATAACATCAAAGCAAAAGACACCGGATTAAGCTGATCCATTTTGGCATCACAGACTTGGACAAGTGACCATAGCTGTAATGCCAGAACGCATTGAGTTACTCTGTTGCATATCACTTTTATATGAAAAAAACTTTCTTGCGTGTCAGCTCAGGAGTGTGCAGTCTTCTTTGACTTTGCTATGGCAAAACATATCTTGGAGTCACGTTTCGGCAATTAAAAAAAAGCCTGATTTATTGTGATTTATCAGGGCATCCGGCATATGCCCAAAAACTGAGTGGAGGAAAGCAGGACTTAATGTAGTGAAAAGCTGAGTCTAACTTGGTTTTATGAATTGGTGCAGAGATCCCTAGAGGCCTAAATGTGGATACAGAACTATGGGCCTTAACACAACCTTGACGGAGGAGTTTCCTCCACCACAAATGTGACGGATATCTTGACTGCCTTATTAAGATCTCCATTGAATATAATAGGATCATAATACGGCGGACGGTGTTAGAAATGGGGTCTTTGGTTGGCAGTCAGGTTACCCCCTGTCCAAGCAAGGACCCTTACTCTAGTCTAGTCTAAGCAGAATCACCCTCAGTTAACCCCCGCTCACCCCTTCGGTAGCTTTGCACCAGCAGACAGGCTTATCTTCAGAAGCAATGTGTAAAGTATTTGTACGTACACACAGAGTAACTCAGTGAAAACACTACAAAATGACACAGCACAAGTTTAGAAAAATAGACATTTATCTAAACAAAGCAAGACCAAACAACAAAAATCCAACATACAGAAGCCAAGATATGAATTTAAAAAAGAATTAGAGTCTTAACCCTTAGAAAACAGTGAGAACACTGTTAGCGTAAAAAAGTACTTGGTGTTTCAAAGCCTCACTGGCGCGCGTGTGTCGGAAAAGATCAGCAATGCGTTGATTTCTCACTTGCAAGCGAGAACGTGCGTCGTTCTTCCTTTAGACAGGCCAGTGTGCGTCATTTCTTCTCTCCTGCAAGAAAGCGATGCATCAATCTAGACAGGCACCTCAGTCCAGGCAGGCTTTGCGTTAGTTTTCCACGCCCAGTGATGTTGTGTTGAAATCCAGTCACACAGTGTCAAACTGAGCTGCGCAGGGGCTTACGTCTTTAACACCAGCCTCTGCGGGTGTTGCATGTTGTTTCTCTAGCCGTGTTGCCTCGATCTCCCAGCCACGATGCAGGTGGAGTGTCGATATTAGCCGCGAGGCTGGCGGCATGTCGTTTATCAGCCACGAGGTGGGTGGTGTGTCAACGTTTTCCTGCACAGCGGTCTTTGTGTGGATTACTGTCCCTTTCCACCAGCTGCACCTTTCAAGGACCCAGAGACAGGTTAGGGCACCACTTGGCAGGCAGAACTCTCAGCAGAAAGGCCAAGTGCTGGCAGAGAGAAGTATTTGTTGTCCCTGAGACTTCAACAGCAGGAGGCAAACTCAGTTCAAGCTCTTGGAGATTCTTTACCAGTGGGAAGTCACACAAAAGTCCGTTTTTGTCCTCTCTCAGGTAGAAGCAGCTACTGCAGGCCAACCCAGCAAAGCACAGGCACAGGCAAAGGGACAGTACGCCTCCTCCAGTTCTTCTCCTTGGCAGAGATTCCTCTTGGTCCCAGAAGTAATCTAATTTTTAGGGGTTTTGGGTGCTCTTCTCATACCCCTTTCTGCCTTTGAGGTAGGCCTACTTCAAAGAGAAGCCTCTGTTGTTTTCATTGTCCTGCCTTGCCCAGGCCAGGCCCCAGACACACACCAGTAGGTTGGAGACTGCATTGTGTGAGGGTAGGCACAGCCCTTTCAGGTGTAAGTGACCACTCCTCCCTTCAGCCCAGATGGCCCATCAGGATATGCATGCTGTAGGAGGCTGGACTGGCTTGTAGTGAGTACCAAGGGGTACTTACACCTTGCACCAGGCCCAGGTATCCCTTATTAGTGTATAGGGTATCTAGCAGCTTAGGCTGATAGATAATGGTAGCTTAGCAGAGCAGCTTAGGCTGATCTAGGAGACGAGTGAAGCTCCTACAGTACCACTAGTGTCACTTGCACAATATCATAAGAAAACACAATACACAGATATACTAAAAATAAAGGTACTTTATTTTTATGACAATATGCCAAAGTATCTCAGTGAGTACCCTCAGTATGAGGATAGCAAATATACACAAGATATATGTACACAATACCAAAAATATGCATATAGTCTTAGAAAACAGTGCAAACAATGTATAGTTACAATAGGATGCAATGGAGACACATAGGGATAGGGGCAACACAAACCATATACTCCAAAAGTGGAATGCGAACCACGAATGGACCCCAAACCTATGTGACCTTGTAGAGGGTCGCTGGGACTGTAAGAAAACAGTGAGGGTTAGAAAAATAGCCCACCCCAAGACCCTGAAAAGTGAGTGCAAAGTGCACTAAAGTTCCCCAAAGAGCACAGAAGTCGTGATAGGGGAATTCTGCAGGAAAGACACAAACCAGCAATGCAACAACGATGGATTTCCAAATGTGGGTACTTGTGGAACAAGGGGACCAAGTCCAAAAGTCACGACCAAGTCGAGAGTGGGCAGATGCCCAGGAAATGCCAGCTGTGGGTGCAAAGAAGCTGCTACTAGGCAGTAGAAGCTGAGGATTCTGCAGGAACGACAAGGGCTAGAAACTTCCCCTTTGGAGGATGGATGTCCCACGTCGTGAAGAGTCGTGCAGAAGTGTTTTCCCGCTGAGAGACCGCCAACAAGCCTTGCTAGCTGCAAATCATGTGGTTAGGGTTTTTGGATGCTGCTGTGGCCCAGGAGGGACCAGGATGTCGCCAATTGCGTCAGGGGACAGAGGGGGCGCCCAGCAAGACAAGGAGCCCTCTCAGAAGCAGGCAGCACCCGCAGAAGTGCTGGAACAGGCACTACGAAGAGGAGTGAAACAGTGCTCACCCGAAGTTGCACCAAGGAGTCCCACGCCGCCGGAGGACAACTTAGAAAGTCGTGCAATGCAGGTTAGAGTGCCGTGGACCCAGGCTTGGCTGTGCACAAAGGATTTCCGCCGGAAGTGCACAGAGGCCGGAGTAGCTGCAAAAGACGCAGTTCCCAGCAATGCAGTCTGGCGTGGGGAGGCAAGGACTTACCTCCACCAAACTTGGACTGAAGAGTCACTGGACTGTGGGAGTCACTTGGACAGAGTTGCTGGATTCAAGGGACCTCGCTCGTTGTGCTGAGAGGAGACCCAGGGGACCGGTGATGCACTTCTTTGGTGCCTGCGGTAGCAGGGGGAAGATTCCTTCGACCCACAGGAGATTTCTTCGGAGCTTCTAGCGCAGAGAGGAGGCAGACTACCCCCACAGCATGCACCACCAGGAAAACAGTCGAGAAGGCGGCTGGATCAGCGTTACAGTGTCGCAGTAGTCGTCTTTGCTACTCTGTTGCAGTTTTGCAGGTTTCCAGCATGGTCAGCAGTAGATTCCTTGGCAGAAGGTGAAGGGAGAGATGCAGAGGAACTCTGATGAGCTCTTGCATTCGTTATCTAAAGAATTCCCCAAAGCAGAGACCCTAAATAGCCAGAAAAGAGGCTTTGGCTACTTAGGAGAGAGGATAGGCTAGCAACACCTGAAGGAGCCTATCAGAAGGAGTCTCTGACGTCACCTGCTGGCCCTGGCCACTCAGAGCAGTCCAGTGTGCCAGCAGCACCTCTGTTTCCAAGATGGCAGAGGTCTGGAGCACACTGGAGGAGCTCTGGGCACCTCCCAGGGGAGGTGCAGGTCAGGGGAGTGGTCGCTCCCCTTTCCTTTGTCCAGTTTCGCGCCAGAGCAGGGCTGAGGGGTCCCTGAACCGGTGTAGACTGGCTTATGCAAAAATGGGCACCATCTGTGCCCATGAAAGCATTTCCAGAGGCTGGGGGAGGCTACTCCTCCCCTGCCTTAACACCTTTTTCCAAAGGGAGAGGGTGTAACACCCTCTCTCTGAGGAAGTCCTTTGTTCTGCCTTCCTGGGCCAAGCCTGGATGGACCCCAGGAGGGCAGAAACCTGTCTGAGGGGTTGGCAGCAGCTGCAGTGAAACCCCTGAAAAGGCAGTTTGGCAGTACCCGGGTCTGTGCTACAGACCCGTGGGATCATTTGATTGTGCCAACAATGCCAGGATGGCATAGAGGGGACAATTCCATGATCTTAGACATGTTACATGGCCATATTCGGAGTTGCCATTGTGAAGCTACACATAGGTATTGACCTATGTGTAGTACACACGTGTAATGGTGTCCCCGCACTCACAAAGTCCGGGGAATTTGCCCTGAACAATGTGGGGGCACCTTGGCTAGTGCCAGGGTGCCCACTCACTAAGTAACTTTGCACCTAACCTTTACCAGGTAAAGGTTAGACATATAGGTGACTTATAAGTTACTTAGGTGCAGTGAAAATGGCTGTGAAATAATGTGTGCATTATTTCACTCAGGCTGCAGTGGCAGGCCTGTGTAAGAATTGTCAGAGCTCCCTATGGGTAGCAAAAGAAATGCTGCAGCCCTAGGGATCTCCTGGAACACCAATACCCTGGGTACCTCAGTACCATATACTAGGGAATTATAAGGGTGTTCCACTATGCCAATGTAAATTGGTGAAATTGGTCACTAGCCTGTTAGTGACAATTTGGAAAGAAATGAGAGAGCATAACCACTGAGGTTCTGATTAGCATAGCCTCAGTGAGACAGTTAGTCATAACACAGGTAACACATAGATATAGGTCACAAACTTATGAGCACTGGGGTCCTGACTAGCAGGGTCCCAGTGACACATAACAAACATACTGAAACCATAGGGTTTTCACTATGAGCACTGGGCCCTGGCTAGCAGGATCCCGGTGAAAACACTCTGACATACACTCACAAACAGGCCAAAAGTGGGGGTGACAAGGCTAGAAAGAGGCTACTTTCTCACACATGCTACACCCCAGCTCCCTTTGTGTCACTGTCTAGAGGACAGGTGCAAACAGCCCAACTGTCAAACTGACCCAGACAGGGAATCCACAAACAAGAAGATTCACAGAAAGGTTTAAGCATGAAAATGCTTACTTTCTAAAATTGGCATTTTCAAACACACAACCTAAAAACCAACTTCTCCCAAAAAATTATTTTTGAATTGTGAATTCAGAGACCCCAAACTCCACATGTCTATCTGCTCCCAAAGGGAATCTGTGCTTTAATAATATTTAAAAGCAGCCGCCGTGTTAACCTATGAGAGAGATAGGCATTGCAACAATGAAATACGAATTTGGCAGTATTTCACTGTCAGGAAATGTAAGACACAGAAGTACATGTACCACCTTTAACATACACTGCACCCTGCCCATGGGGCTACCTAGGACATACCTTTGGGGTGCCTTACATGTATATAAAGGGAAGATTTAGGCATGGCAACTGGGTCCACTTGCCAAGTTGAATTGGCAGTTTAAAACTGCAAACACAGACACTGCAGTGGCAGGTCTTAGCCATGTTTACAGGAATACTAATGCGGGTGGCACAACCAGTGCTTCAGGCCCACTAGTAGCATTTGATTTACAGGCCCTGGGCATCTCTTGTGCACTTTACTACGGATTTACTAGTAAATCAAATATGCCAATCATGGATAAGCCAATGTACACATACAATTTATACGGGGAACAGTTACACTTTAGCTCTGGTCAGCAGTGGTAAAGTGTCCATAGCAAACAAAAACAGCAAAAACAGAGTTCAGCACACAGAAACAACCTAGGAAGTAGAGGCAAAAAGTTAGGGGAGACCATGCCAATGATACCAAGTCTAACAGATGGGATATCCGCCACATTTGTGATGGACAAACCCCTGCCTCAGAGTCGTAATAAGGCCTGATATGTTCACCTTTAGACACTATTTACTACTGAAAACGTGATCAGATGGTATGATATTTTGCCTGGGATTTCACTCTTTTATATGTTTATTAAGAAATACGATACTTTTACATTAGATTTTACATCAAATATATGTAATATGACTCGTATCTTCATCTAACAATATGTGTATTCTTGGACTTTAACTGTAGGGATACTCTGTCCAATTTCATGTTAATAGGTATGTTTGATTTTGGTAACCAGATTAGTAGAACTTTAGAAGACAAACTCTTATCTGGATGTGATAAGGAGTGTCCTTGGAAAAGTGTATTAACTGATGTAGAATGTGTTTGAATTGGGGAGCACAAATATGATCAAAAGTATATTTTATTGAATATGACATCTCAAAACATTGAATTCAAACTAAGTATGCAATAATTGGTCTTAGTATTTTATGTATTCTGCGGTTTGAGATTCACATGTACCTTAGATCTGGCATATTATATTGTATCTACTGACTATACACTTTTATTCAGGCACATTATCTCCCATCTGTGCAACATGAAATGCTATCACATGCACCTTAGATTAAATAGTTTAGGTGAATTGTTACTTCAACTTCAAATAAGGTACCCTATCTCCATTTGTGCAATATAAAATGTAAATCATGAACTCCTTGAAAGATAGTTTAGGGGTACTGTTACGTTAACATAAAAGTATACTAGCACAAGCACTTTTGTTAGATATTTTAGGTGAACTGTTACCTTGTTTTTAAATCAGGTACCCTATCTTCTTGTTGTGCAATATGAAATATCAACACATCCACTTTATGTTAGATAGGTTAGAGGAACTGTTACTTCAATATAGTAAGTTTTAAAATATGAAAAGGTGTACAACGTGCACTTACAGGCTTACAAGTGTGTATTTTTATATGGGGTACTTTATCCAGTATTTTGTGAAACGTATGCACATGCACCTTAAACTGTAGACACCATTTCAGTAACATCAGCTTTCTAACATGATGGTATCTAAATGTTGAGAATATTTGTCCCTGTATACTTGAAATCCTGTAAGAATTTGCACTTTACATTAGACAGGCTATTAAGTAATAGATGCTTCTATAGTATATGCAATCAGCTGTTTATCATGTTCCTGTTTGGTGTATTGAAATTGTCGCCCATTTTCCATCGGTTCCCATTTTTATCTTTGCTCTTATAAGTTAATTCATATACTTTTTTTCCTTAGGAAAATGTGGCAAAATATATCATAGAGGATGAATAGGATTGTTTATTTATACATAATATTATTGTTGGAAGGAGAAAAACTATGAAAATGTCTCACATAATGGGAACATCTTCTGTTTGGAATGGGCATTCCATTGCTTTTGTAATTAGTTTATTTAGTGCGGGGAGGAGGTAATGTCACTGTGGCCTTAAAAGACACTTTGGTAGAGTACTCTACAGTCATGTCAATTGTTTTTGCCAAAAGGCACTGCATATCATTTGGACTTTTAATGTTATTAAATAAATATTTTTTGTACCTGGAGAAGAGTCACTGTGCCACCCTTTCTTCTGTAATTTCAGAGAGAATAAAAAAAATATATATTTATATATATATATATATATATATATATATATATATATATATATATATATATATAGAAAGAGAGAGAGAAAGAGAGATATTTAATTCACTGAATAAAACAAAGGTTTAAGGGATGTTGTAGTTAGGTGAACATGTCAGTTAAAAAATATCATTTTAAACTACCAAACCAACTGAAATGTACCAGTTATAGTTATCTCAAGTAACTAGAAGTCACCCACTTATGTAATTATAACTTGTACCCCCACCATTTACAGGTTTGTCGTTGATGATTTCATTGCAAAAGCTACAGTGATATCAATGACGTTGTAGGGAATTGGCTCTGTATATACTATCTTGAAGTGAGAGATAGTGAGCACAGAGTTTAAGGGTTCCCCTTGGAGGTTGATAGTGGCAAAATTAGATAATACTAATGCTCTATTTTGTGGTAGTGTGGTCGAGCAGTAGGCTTGTCAAGCAGTAGGCTTATCAGAGGGTAGTGTTAAGTACTTATTGTACACACACAGTCAATAAATGAGAACACACACTCAAAGACTTAACTCCAGGCCAATAGGTTTTTATATAGAAAAATATTATTTTCTTAATTAATTTTAGAACCAAAAGATTCAAATTTTAGGTAAGTACATAAATTGTAATGTACCTCACACAGGTAAGTATAGAACTTTGATATAAAACAGTAGTACACACAGTTTTGATTAAAATGGCAATAAGCTATTTTAAAAGTGGACACAGCAATAATCAACAGTTCCTTGGGGAGGTAAGTATTGGTTAGTTTCTCAGGTAAGTATAGCACGTACAGGTTCAGTCTCCTGGGCATAGTCAGCCCTCCGTTGGGGGTTCAAGGCAACCCCAAAGGCCCTGGACTAGCAACAACGGGCCGGTCAGGTGCAGAGGTCAAAGGAAGGCCCAAATAACATAGGCGCCTATAGAGAACAGGGGTACTCTGGTTCCAGCCTGCTACCAGGTAAGTACCTACGTCCCCGGGGAGCTGACCAGGGGGGTTTTGTAGAGCACTGGGGGTGGGCACACACAAGCACACAAAACACACCATCAGCAGCACAGGGGCAGCCGGGTGCAGTGTGCAAAGTAGGTGTCGGGTTTGCTGTAGAAAAAAATATAGAGACCCAGGGGTCACTCTGGCGATGCAGACAGGGCACAGTGGGGCTTCTTGGGCCAGCCACCGACTGAGCTAGGATGAGGGCCACCTGCTGGTCACTCCTGCACTGGTAGGTGGTTCCTCTCTGTCCTGGGGGCTGCAGGTGCAGTGCTTGGTCCAGGCGTCAGGTTCCTTTGTTACCAGGCAGTCGTGATTGGGGGAGCCTCTGGATCCTCTCTGCAGGTGTCGCTGTTGGGGAGCAGAGAGGTCGACTCAGGGTGTCCCTGTCGTTGGAGTCGCCTGGGAGTCCTCTCTGCAGTGTTGGTTGTCTTGAACTCGAGCCAGGGGCGTCGGGTGCAGAGTGGGAAGACTCACGCTTCTGGCGGTAAGTTAGAGTCTCTTTAAACTTACTTGCTTTGTTTTCGTTTCTGGACACAACTGCTGTCCTCAGGAGATTCTTGGTCCTTTAGGTGCAGGTCAGTCCTCTGAGTCCTAAGAGGTCACTGGTCCCGCTGGATGCGTTGCTGTGCACGTTCTTTGAGTCTAGAGACAGGCCAGTAGGACTGGTGCCAAGTCAGTTGTTGTCTCTGTCGTCTCTGCAGGGAATCTGATTTCCTGGGTTCAAGGTCACTCCTAAATACTCAATTGAGGGGTGTGTTTAGGTCTGGGGGGCAGTAGCCAATGGCTACTGTCCTGGAGGGTGGCTACACCCTCTGTGTGCCTTCTCCCTGAGGGGAGGGGAACACATCCTTATTCCTATTGGGGGAATCTTCCAAAACCAAGATGGAGGATTTCTTAAGGCAGGGGTCACCTCAGCTCAGGACACCTTATGGCTGTCCTGACTGGTGGATGACTCCCCCTTGTTTTTCTCATTATCTCCTCCGGACATGCCGCCAAATGTGGGGGCTGTGTCCGGAGGGGCGGGCAACTCCACTAGCTGGGATGCCCTTGGGCGCTACAACAATAGGCATGAGCCTTTGAGGCTCACCGCCAGGTGTTACAGTTCCTGCAGGGGGAGGTGAGAAGCACCTTCACCGAGTGCAGGCTTTGTTCCTGGCCACAGAGTGACAAAGGCACTCAATCCATGTGGCCAGAAACCCATCTGGTTGTGGCAGGCTGGCAGGAACTGGTCAGCCTAACACTGGTGTTTGGACTGATATACAGGGGGCATCTCTGAGATGCCCTCTGTGTGTATGTTTCACTATATCCCAAACTGGCATCAGTATGGATTTATTGTGCGGAGAAGTTTGATACCAAGCTTCCCAGATTTTAGTGTAGCCATTATGGAACTGTGGAGTTCGTGTTTGACAAACTCCCAGACCATATACTCTTCATGGCTAACCTGCACTTACAATGTCTAAGATTTGGCTTAGACACTGTAGGGGCATAGTGCTCATGCAACTATGCCCTCACCTGTGGTATAGGGCACAATGACTGAGGGCTGTAAGACCTGCTAGAGGGGTGACTTACCTATGCCACAAACAGTGGGTTGAGGGCATGGCACCTTAGTGATTTTCTCCCCACCAGCACACACAAGCTGTGAGGCAATGTGCATGTGCTGAGTGAGGGGTCCCCAGGGTGGCATAATACATGCTGCAGCCCTTAGAGACATTCCCTGGCCACAGGGCCCTTGGTACCAGGGGTACCAGTTACAAGGGACGTATCTTTGTGCCAGGGCTGTGCCAATTGTGGGAACAAAGGTGCAGTTTAGGGAAAGAACACTGGTGCTGGGGCCTGGTTAGCAGGATCCCAGCACACTTTTAATCATAACTAACAACAACAAAAGGCAAAACGTTAGGGGGGACCCATGCCTAGGGAGGCATTTCCCTATAGACGTCATAGAACATATAACTGTATGGATGTGGGGTAATTAGTAGTGCATGGTGTGGACGTGAGTTATATATAACATAGGGAATGAGTTTAGTGTATGTATAACGGAAAGAAGAAAACAATCTGTTGGTCAGTTTCTGCAAAGATCAGCATCACTATATTATCATTGAATTGCGAATAGGTTCATAGGCACCATCTCCCTTGCAGTGACCAACAGACTCTTTTTAAAGCCCTCCAGGTTCTGTGGATCCAACAAAGCAACAGACACAATTGGTTCATTATACATATTGACTGAACAAACACTGATACAGGAAGACTCCTTTATTCAGCGAGACACAAGGCCAAAATATGTTGTATCTTTTTTGTAAGACAAGCTATCTACAAAACACTTTCATTGAAACACCACATTGTAAAACCATGCTTACAGTTTGATATGTCACAATAGGAAGAACAGGTGTATATCTAACACAGTATAGTACTGTTCCCCTTTGGGATAGTGGCACTGGTGTTCTTAATTAAGTGTCTTCTGTCATTGTTCATTGTAACTTAATAATTGTCATATATGCTAGATAACAAATTATTTAATACGGCCTGCTTTTTTCCCACCGAACACTCCAAAATGTATTAAAATAAACACAGGATAGCGAAATGCTGCTTAAATCCATCAGAGCCCTAGTTTTGCAGTCTGTCTCATGACTTCTAAACAAAAAAACAACCAACAGAGCATAATTGACAAGTAACCTTTCATGCATGCAATGAAGTACAGATAGGTCGCGTAGCTACTACTGATAACGCGTCCAGCCCTTATAAATTACCTGTACCTGGACACGTTGGAGGTCGGTGAATCTTTTAGCTCCAAATATATCTCCTACCACACCAGAAGCTGTCTCCCTTTTCTGAACATGATGTGATTCAGACAGCTTTGGAAATTTCTTTAAGTCGTATAGTTGGTAAATCTTTGGGAACACTATTCCCAAATAACATCTCCCATACCATCCTTTAGGAAGACGATAATAGGCGTTGAGTCCACAAATATAATATATTCCAGGAATAACTGGGTCTTGTCCATTCATCATGAACGTCCACTTAGGTTTAAATGCATACGTGTGTTTGCATTTACTCGTTCCCACAAAAACTGTGTCATAATATGATTCAGCTCTATATATAAAAAATTTCTCTACGTGCATTGTATCTAAAGCTATTTTCCCTTGTGTCTTTATTGCGGCAAACGCATAACTATCTACAGACGTTCTTTTGTGTAATTCCCTCTCTAATTTCTCCTTCATTTCATTCCTCCTATCATCAGTGCGGTCTAAAAAATTAATTTCTACTGGTGAAAGCAAGCATGTAAGGTTCTCTCTATGTGCGTGGGCTGTGTGAAAAGGTGACATTGGTTCGAAGAATTCCCTCATTAATTTGGCATACCAATCTCTAGCTATTTTACTCAGGTGCCCTATTATGGGGACATATGCAAAAGTAACATCGTAATTAGTGTAGAAATAATGGACGCTATAATACTACATGTAATTCCATATGTGAGAGGCATGCTGTGATATTTTACCCCTTCCACCACTGAGGTAGGTATTTGTGTACACACATAACAATCTTTCGCATCCATGGTCTCAACATACTCACTCAGCAAGCAATAGAAAACTAACAATAGTAGGTTTAGAAGTAGTAGCATCATTCGTCTCATTCTCATTCTTCCCATGCATTCCAAGAACTATTACTACGATGATTAGTACGCATGCAGTTATTAAACCTATACACATGTATTTACAACACTTCATTTTACGCCCCTGTGTAGTGAAACTAGTCATGATCTGTATAGAATCAGAGAGTTGAAGACACCTTATCAAAGCGGTTTTGCAGGTATTTACAAAGCTGAACGAGTTCAATGTTCACACAGTTTTCTTTAGCAGTTTTTGTCTCTCATCGGTTAGCAGCGTTGTCTCAAATCGGTTTCAAAGTCAATCAAGTTAGCAATGTCTTAGCCGGTTGAAAGTCAATCAGGTGGTCAATGTTTTCAATCGACAGAGTCCATGAAGTTTTTATTTCCAAAATGAAGTTCTGCCTCTTCGTTCTCAAGACTGAGGGATACGAATTTGTCTGACCAATCGTTATTGGCTACGTATGCCCACTCCGGACCGGAATACCTTCTGCTCGGTATCCTTTTTCTTTTCAATTTTGCATCTCTCTTTGATTCTTTCTCACTGGTACTTTCCTCTTTGGCCAAGTTCTTTTCTTCACTTGGTGCCGGTGCTACGACAGACACTTCCTTTCTTTTCTCTTTCACTTTCGGCCCTTCACTGTCGTTCAACGTCTCTCTTATTCTTAGTTTTACTGGCGATATGCTTTGTCTTCGTTTTGCACTAGGTCCACTTGATGGACCTGCAACCTCTTCCGAAGGAGTTTGAACAGTTTCACTCTGTTCTGTTTCGTCTTCTCCCTCTGGGAAGTCAATCAGGTTCTCCTGCTCTTTTCTTATATCGTCTGCTTCTGGGAAAGCCCTCCTCTGATCAGGCTCTCCTGCTTCTTCACCTGTTTCGAGCCCTTTGTCATCGTTATTTTCTTCAGGCTCTTTATCACTTTCAGCTGCTTCAGGTTCTTTGTTACCTTCAGCTGCCTCGTCGCTTTCTGAGGCTCCTCCTTGGTCTTCACCAAGTGAATCAGTTGCTTCGTCCTCAGAGAATATTTCTCCCTCCTCTATTTCTGCCTGTTCGCTTCTAGTTCTTTTTCGCTCTGTCTCAGCGCTTGGCACTTTGTTATCAGGTACTGGTAACTTCAGCGCTTCAACTTCCTCGTCTGTGGGACACAATACTCTCTTTGTGTGACTGGCGTGAATCCAGTTGGGAACTCCCGCACACTTCACAGCGGTGGTAGTTGTCAGAATCACTTGAAAAGGTCCTTTCCAACGGGGTTCCAAACACGACTTCCTCACATGCTTATTTATCACGACCCAGTCACCTGCTTTCAGAGCGTGTCCTGGACCTTGGATCGGTGGCAAGGTGGTTGCCTCCACCTGGTGAGAGAAAGAGCGAACCACATCAGCTAGTCCTTTGCAGTAGTCTAACACCATATCATCTGTAATATTCAAAAGCGCATTTGCTGGAACTGCTGGAAGTCTCATAGCTCTACCCATGAGGATCTCATGTGGGGACAGTCCAGTCTTTCTGTCAGGGGTGTTTCTCATTGACATTAGCACCAAAGGCAATGCGTCAGGCCATTTCAAGTTTGTTGATGCACATATTTTCGCCATTCTTGATTTCAATGTGCCATTCATTTGCTCCACTAGACCTCATGCTTCAGGGCGGTAGCTACAATGCAGTTTTTGCTCAATGTTCAGTGCTGCACAAAGTCATTTTATTACTTCGTTATTGAAGTGACTTCCCCTATCTGATTCTAAAGAGATCGGGAATCCGAAACGTGGTATTAGTTCTCTCAAGAGTAGTTTTGCAACTGTGAGACTGTCATTTCTACTTGTAGGGTATGCTTCAATCCAGTGACTAAAAATGCACACAACCACCAACACATACTTCAAGCCTCCATGCACAGGCATCTCAATGAAGTCCATTTGCATCCTGCTGAATGGACCCCCTGCTCTTCCTATGTGGCTCAAATTTACTACGGTTCCCTTCCCTGCGTTCATCTGTTGGCAAATGACGCAACGGTGGCAAACTGCTTCAGCAACTTGATGGAATTTGGGGTTAAACCAATCAGTTTTAAACAATCTAATCATGGCATCCCTCCCAAGATGAGCTTGTCCATGGTAAAATCTGGCTATCTACGTCAAAAGGCTGTTTGGAAGAACGAATTTCCCTTCGCTTGAAACCCATAATTCATCTAGTCTCTTTACACATTGTGATTTGGTCCACGAGAGTTTCTCATCCTCACTGACATCATTCTGTAAGGATTTCAATTTGTCCATCGTATCTATCACCTTTAGAGCAAAGATTTTGCTTGGTTCGAGTTCTGGTGCACTTATCAAATTCCAATAATCCCTAAGCAATATACAGTTCAATGCGCAAAACCTTGCGACTTGATCCGCATATCCATTTCCCAGAGAGACATAATCTTGTCCCTTCGAATGTGCACTGCATTTTACCACTGCTACTTCTCCTGGTAATTGAATGGCATGTAACAATTCCCTTATTCTTTCACCCTTTTTCACTGGTGATCCTGAAGAGGTCATAAAGCCTCTCTGTGACCACAATTGTCCGAAGTCATGCACTATTCCAAACCCGTACTGGCTGTCAGTGTAAATGGTAACTTTCATTAATGCAGAGAGTTGGCAAGCTCTAGTAAGGGCTACCAATTCTGCTACTTGTGCAGAGTAAACTCCTTGAAGCCAAGATGCTTCCAAAACACCTGTTACCGTACATACAGCGTACCCTGCTTTCAATATACCCAGTGCATCTCTTAAACATGAACCATCAACAAAAATAATTTGATCATTTTCTTCCAATCGGGTGTCTTTGATATCAGGTCTTGGTTTAGTGCAAAATTCAGTCACCTGAAGACAGTCGTGCTCGATGTCTTCGGCGTTCTCAATTTCGGCATTTTCACTGGGAAACAAGGTTGCTGGGTTCAAAGTAGTGCACCTTTTCAGCTGCACATTAGGTGATCCCAGAATTAACGTCTCATACCTTGTGAGTCTAGCACCAGTCATGTGCTGTGTTCGGGAACGTGTCAACAGTATCTCAACTGAGTGAGGGACCATGACTGTTAAAGGGTGTCCCATCACTATTCCTTCACTCTGAGTGAGGCTGATACCAACTGCGGCTACGGCACGCAGGCACCCTGGCAGTGCTGCTGCGACCGGATCCAAAGTAGCTGAAAAATATGCTACTGGTCTGTTTACGCCACCATGGGCTTGGGTCAAGACAGACAAGGAACATGCATCACGTTCATGACAAAACAATGTGAAAGGCTTTGTGTAGTCAGGCATACCTAAAGCTGGAGCCCTGCACATGCATTCTTTCAATTCAATGAAAGCATCCATCTCATCTCCTTTCAGCTCTATTTCATCCAACGCATCTTTCTGAGTCAATTTCAGCAGAGGTTTTGCTAGAGTTGAGAAGTTGGGAATCCATTGGCGACAGTAGCTCACCATTCCCAAAAACTTCCTCACCTCCCTCCTCATCTTTGGGGGACTCATTTGAAGTACACTTGTTATTCTTTCCTTCATTATTCTCCGTGATCCTTTCTCTATTTGGTGACCCAAATATTTCACTTTCTTCTGGCAGAATTGTAATTTTGAAGGAGACACCTTGTGTCCATTCCTTCCCAAATGGTTCAATAGGGCAATGGTGTCGGCTGTGCAGTCACTTTCTGTCTTAGATGCAATCAGTAAATCGTCAATGTACTGTACTAGGGTTGACTCGAATGGTAACTCCAGTGCTTCCAAATCTTTCTTTAGAATCTGATTGAAAATTGACGGTGACTCCGAAAACCCTTGAGGAATTCGACACCAACTGTAAACTCTGTCTAAGAATTTGAAACAAAAGAGAAACTGTCTGTCCTCATGTAGGGGCACAGAAAAGAACGCTTGTGATAAGTCGATAACTGAGAACCATTCAGCGTCACAGGGAACTTGAAACATTATCACAGCTGGATTTGGTACTACGGGACAACATTTGATTATTATGTCATTTATTTTCCTCAAATCCTGAACAATTCGGACCTTTCCACTTGGTTTTATTAGTCCCATGATTGGTGAATTACATGGACTGCTTAACACCTCTTTCAGTACTCCCTGTTTTACAAACTCATCAATGAGTTGGGCGACTTTCATGAGGGTGTCTTGTGCCATATGGTACTGTGGGGTCTGGGGAAAGGTTACATTGGGTTTAACGGTCACTTTCACTGGTTCCACTCCTTTCACCAATCCCACCTCTTTCCCTGTCATATCCCACACTTCTTTTCCCACTGTTTCCCGTAACTCAGCAGGAATATCTGCTTCAGTGATCATTGGGTAAAGGGTAATCAGGGGATACTCTTCATCGACAGTTTCCACCTCATCCCCTCCTACACTGTCCTCTTCTTCCCCATCACTGCTCGTCTGAATTTTAATTCCATCATTCGAACACATAATTGAACATCCCAATTTGCACAGTAGGTCTCTCCCTAACAGTGATATCGGGCTTGAGTCACACACCACAAATTTATGTGACCCTTGGTAGTTGCCAATTCTGACTTGTATTGGATCTGTGATTGGGTTTGTGAGGTACCTATTTGCTACCCCCACCACTTGAACTGTTCTCCCTGAAAGTGGCAAATTTGGTACCTCAATGCTCCTAACAGTGGAACGTGTGGCTCCTGTGTCAACCAAGAATGAAACGCGATGACCCATAACTCTTCCCTCCACATACGGACCCTTTTGATCAACTTCCAAAGATGCTGCAAGCATACAATTTCCTTCCTCATCCGAACTTTCACTCTCCCAGGCATTGTTTATTCCATTCTCACTGTGTAATGGCAAACTGGTGTACTGTGTCATTTTGATTCATTCCTTGACCCGTGACCTGTTGAGGAAGCATTGCTTGCTGCTGATTCATTGGTAATAAGGGTATTTGCATCTGCGGATTAGGTACCATAGGAAACTGCTGTTGCATTGGCTGCAATTGTGTCATTTGCACACGGGGCATTTGCACCTGTTGTGGTTGCATGGGTTGTAAACCCTGCAGCTGGTTTATATTGTTTTGGAAATTTGGGTTTGGACCTCTCAGTTCCGGTCCTCTCATAGTCTGGAATGCATTGACATCATTGTTTTGCTGACCTGCACCTTCCTGCACCATCATTGGGCACTCCCGTTTCCAATGCCCGACGATTCCGCACGTGTGACATGGCATCACCTTCTTCATTGCCTGTATGCCATTTGGAATCATAACGGTATTTATGTCAGGACCATTATTCACAAAACCTCCTCTACCTCTGCCTCTCATCTGCGGCTGAAACATAGCGTTTCCCTGTTGCTGCTGCTGCGGCATCTGTTGTTGAAACCCTTGCAAACCTTGTAAGCCTGTCTGAGCTGCCCTGAGCTGCATCACCATCACCTTTTCTTTCAACCTTTTCTGCTTTGTCTCAATCTCATCACTGCAATATTTTGCATAATTCAACACCTCATCGATCGACTTTGACTGCCAACAAATCAAATGCGTCTTAATCATCTGGCTTATTTCGGGCCTCAACCCTTCCACAAACCTGAACACAAAATGGAGCATGTCCTTTGCCTCAATCGTTTCCGTGCCACTGTAATTTTTAAACGCTTTCAACAACCTTTCATAATACGCATGTATAGACTCTTTAACCTCTTGGGCAGTCCTGTCAATCCTCTGCCAATCCACATTTTTCGACGCAACCTTAGTTTTCAAGTGCTCAATCACCTTATGGTACAAACTCATTACCGTAGGTGATGGCGCACCTGTATCCCTATCTCTCTCTGGTTCGCTCGTCGGCCAACCTACAGCCCTTTTACAATCTTCCCACAAATCTGCCGGAACCACAATTTCAAACAAAGTATTCAAATCTTCCCAGAGACACTTCGCGAGTTTCACAAATCTATCTGTTTGTTGATACCACTCAATCGGCTTCTCTCTCAATTTGGGAAAGTCATCCGTAAAGGATTGAATATCGCACCTGTGCCATGGTACATGTACAAGTTTTCCCCCTGCTGTCTCTCTCATTGGTAACATGGTTATCAGATCGTCATTCTGTTGTTTTTTCTCATTCCGCTCTGGAGTATTTTCTTTCTTTTTGTCCTTTTTCTTGACCCATCTACTTTCCCACTTGTCTAAACATCTCCAGACCTGTGCACTCTGCAGTATCTCTTTAAGGTGTGTCTTCATCCCTGCGGATCTCATGTGTTCAAAATCTTTTGTCTCGAAATCTAAGCTGTAACTTCTGCCCAGGTGTTTAGTCTTATTTATATCGATCTCGTGTCTGTCTGCAATTTCTTGTAACTTCTTGTGTATGCTGCTTACTTCTCTTGTGATTCTAGGGCACATGTATCTTAGTTCTTCCTCTGTGTATGATTCTAATCTGTTCAAACCCATTGTTCCCTCAACCAGTTCATCTGCCTCCATACCCAACCTTATTTTATTCAGGTATTCTTCTCCCTTCCCGCTAGATGCACTCTGTGGGGAGTTCAGGCTGTTGAACCATTGTGTTAACTGTTGCGCGTTCAGTCCCATCAGTGTAGCAGTTACATCAACTGCCACTGACGGTTTCTGTAATGTTTCAGTCTGTGAGGTTAACGCTACTAATAGTGGTGGATGTGACCTTACCACGGTTGATGGAGCACAAATTGGAATTGGACTAAATTCTGACAAGGACCCAGATCCATTTGGCAGTGCCGCTATCGGAGTTGTCTCTGGAGTGGTTTCTATGCATTTTCTCCCTGTCCCATTCTGTATCATTAACCCTTGGTCGCTTGTGCTTGAATTTGCCTGTATGTACAGTGGTACTGGTGGACCTACAGTGATAGGTAGAGATATCGCGTCTGGATTCTGTCTGTTCCCCGAATTCTGTGGCATGTTAATCCCCACATTGTGGTTCATCATTGCTGGCATACCTAACTGGCTTTCTATTGCTCGCACTTCTTGTGTCTGCTTTTGGGGCATCGAAAACTGTGTTGATTCAGCTTGAATCAATGTTGGTCTCTGATAGTTTTGTCCTCCCTGCGCCATTGAATCAGAAGTCATTCCCATGTTATGCTCATCACAACAGTGCCTTTGAACCTGTGGCTGATAGTTATCAGCAGGTTTCAATGTCGGCACGTCTGGGTATATTCTCTGAATCTGTGGTATTTGTGGAAAAAAGGCATGTCGGAGCTGCTCGGCCTCCGAGATATTCTCAAATTCGGTGTTACAGTACCCTGTATTGGTTCTGGAGGGGCAGTACTAATACTTGAGCCTTTTTCGCTTTCTACATACGGTGGTGGGCGATCATTCAGCAATTGTATAATGAACTCCTCATCGTCTGACTCATCTCCCCTTTTCGAGTTTCTATTGTTTTCTCTATCTCTGGACTGACTCCTGTTTGTCTTATGTGTGGCTTTCCTTCCTTCCGTCTCCGCTTCATCAGTAATCGCTGGAAACAATTTAATCCCCTGCAATACATCTGACCTCCAAACCTTTTGTGTGCTGTCCCATCTAGCATCCGCTAGTGTCTTTTCTACTTTTCTTATTCTTGTCTCAAATCTCTTTTGTTGTTGGTTTCTAGCTATTAGCTCCCAAATTGCTAGTGCCTCAAACTGTGCTGGTCTTGGAGGTACTTTCATGTCGTATAGCGCAAATCTCAAATTTTCTAAAACTCTTAGATTAAACGACCCGTGGATAGGGAACGCTACACTTCCATGTTTCTCTGTTAATTTGCACCATTGTTTTAACCAAAGACATGGCGCTACACCCTTTTCTTCAATGACAATGTAAGCTGGTGTACCCTCAGGCGGTGTTTCTTCTCCTACATTTGCTTTAATATAAACATCTCCCCTCATGGCACTCTTAAATGCTTTGAAATATTTCATCTTTCCGTCTTTTATTTTCTTAAAATGTGTAATCAATAAGTGACTTTAATTCCCGGAATACTCTTCGCTTGCCTTTCCCCTACCAGTTGCGCTTCGCGGACTGTGTCCAATCCGTGCGCGACCCTTCTCTCCAATCGACCTATCCCAGCGCGGCTCCTAGTGACGTCACACTCACACACTGTGGCTGACAAAGTCCTGCGGCTTGTCCTCTTTCACTCGTTTTCACTCACAAACTAATTTCTGCAATGTAACGCGAGCACTAACCAAAAGAATAAAACAAATCTGTCGGTTTACTACAGGAAGGGTAATACAATCGCTTCAGAAACCTTAGGGATTTTTCACTAGCCTCGGCAGTTATTCCATCTTTCTCGGTTTCCCACTTTCACAAGCAAAATTTGACCCGCAAACTTTACTCTCAACTGATCAATGAACTATTCTAGTGCACTTTAGAATTCATCAAATCTCAAAGTCGAAGTTTTTCTTTCACTCCGCAACATTCATACCGACTCGTTGACCACGCCCGATCAACCTATTAAACCGACCAGATTACAACATTAAAAAAGTGTCTCATACACTTTTCAACATACTCCGGAGTCTCTTGACCTCGCAGGCCCTGTCTCAACATCAACAACCACGTGGACAATTTTTTTTTTACACAAAGCGCTACACACACGTGAAGTTCGACGACTTCCCTACTCTCACACTTTTAGAGTAACACTCCTCTAATATCTCTTACAAACTTCTCAATTAATCTGCGGCAATAAGCTGTGCAAGCGCAAAACCCTAACTTCACTCATACCGTCACTAGAAATGCTGAGACCATTCTCATACCTCCATGTTCCTCATTCGCAAGCTCCGAGATTCTGGGAAAGTCATTGGGGACTTAGGGCATCATCATCCCTCTGACTTATTTTATCAAAGAAAATTCTAACTTGACTCTGTCTATTGTTCGGATGGGGTCCCAAAGGGCAAAACCATCCTCTGCTACCATCCACTGATAACGTGTCCAGCCCTTATAAGTTACCTGTACCTGGACACGTTGGAGGTCGGTGAATCTTTTGACCGAGTCGGGCTCTCCTCATCCTAAAATAGTCGAGTCACTCAGATCAATAATCAATAACTGTTGTAATCGGTAATCAATACTCAATTAATAGATCAATATAGCACATCAGAAATCAATAACAGTTGGTATTTCGGCGCACCATGACCTTTCAGTCATGAATAACCACACCAGTTTATTAAAAGTTAGTGAATTTATTTCCCTATATTAACAAAGCTAGCACGATGTATATGAGTCTCAAAACCAAATGATATATGTATATGAACATTGCAAGCTGTCCATAACGGCGGAAGAAACGCAATCTACGCAAAATCTGGATGATGGTACCCTCAGTTACAGCAATGCAAATCACTAATATGACTAACTGTATTTGACTAATTTCATACATTGGTCAGCATAACAAGATTTCAAATCAACATGGTGCATCAAATGAATCCCTCAACTAACCTCTAATTAGCATTGGCATGTGGGACTTCATGCAAAACGAATTTAGTCAACACAAATTTGGAAAACTTCTAGCTAGGACCCTATCAAAATAGCAGTTGGTACCTAAAAGGAAAAACACAATGCATAATACATTTATCCTTTCATATTTACCAAATACAATCAGCATTCAAGAAAGTCTTCATCCTTCAGGTACCGGTTGATCAGCATGGGGCAAGTTTCAAAGGGGAAAAGTTAAGGGCAAGCTTCCTTGCAGCGGCAAGGAGAATGGGGCAAAGTTACTGCATGGGCAAGACGGGGCAAATCAAAGTTAAAGTCTCTAGGGTGAGAATTCTTAAAGTCTCTTTCTCTCAGATAGAGAAAAGGGCATCAGGGTGTCGTCCAAAATGGAGTCTGGCATCAGGCTTCAAACTGGCATCGAGGAAAATGGCTGACTTCTCTTTGTCCGGTGGGTTTAAGTAAAGATCATTCCAAATTCTGCAGGGTCTTCCATTGGAGGGTTCATAGGTTGGCTTCAAATTGTCCAATGAAAATTGTCTTTTACTAGAACTCATTTATGCATACATTAGCCTTGGAGCCTTGGAACACAAATTGTTACATGGTTTGCCAATTATTTTACTATCTGTACCTTCATTGTCTGCACCTGTAGACTGACCTTGTATCAAAGGGGATGAAACCGGCCTAGTACGAAACCTTGGAGATAAGTGTATTAGTCATCTCTGCTGGAAAAATACAACTTCAAGCAAGAATATATGTTTCGTTAGTTCAAGGAAAAGCCACGCAGTTAGAATTTGAAACCAGGCAACTAGGCCAAAGCCTGTACTAAATTTAAGCTAAGCAAAACAGTTTTCAAACAAGAAATCATGGCATACATTTGCAATTATGACGGATTACTGCATTTTCAATACTTCATGATTAATAAAGCTCGTTTACAATGATGGCGAACTACACCGAGGGCACAATTTCCCTCGTACATAATTTTTCTTTACTAAAATCACACTTCATTATATGTTTTGATTACACAATATGTATGAATATATGTCGGACCTTCTTTTTCTGCGTCATCACTACCATGCTTGTAACAGTACTTCATTCCATGGTATGACTTGCACAGCCATCGATCAGAACATATTATGCAGATTTACTGACACGTCTCCAGCCCAGCATAGATTAAATCAATCATGGTACACGAAAACACCACATCTCCGTTCAGCAGGGAGTGTGACTAGCTCCTGACTTAAAAGTCGCATGCTGCACATTTTAAAGACCCCCGGCTCTTGCAGATAACACACGACAGTCACAGACCCATAACTCGGTCAATTAGACATACTTCTAAACAAGAACAAGACTACAACACAATATCAGTAACATATCAATCATGCTGCATCAGAATCAGTTCAGCAAAGGAAAAGTCATAATTATGTCGCAAGTCACCGAACTGCCGAAAAGTAGAATGAGGATATATACAAGGCACAGAATGTGCGATGTACAAATGTCAATAATATAACATATTGTAAGGAACCTTAATGTACATTGTGACCCATCTTGATAGTTCAGGAATAGCATGCGTCCTATTATGTGCTTGTAAGCAGTCAGTTGCCAAACAATATGTGAAAACTATTTTAGTACAAACTAAAGGATGGAAAGGGAAGGATTAGATGTTTTTACATTTTCTTAAATGCCCAAACCATCAAAATCACGTTTTTATATACGGTAGATTAAATAGTATAGCACAATTTACAAGGATATTTACTACAAAGACCCATAAAATAGTGTTATATATTCAAAACGTTGGTAATACCTGATAATGTTTGGCTGTATTTCTCAGACTTCTTGGCAGCTGTTTATTCTTAGGTGTGTTTCAGTTACTATATACGAACTGCATTCTTACCTTTTTGGTATACTAACTTGTGACGTTTTTTTCAGGGTCTGTCAGTAGGAATATTCTACATCAGGGAAAGCCTGGTTAAAAACAGGTGAGTCAGCCTGCTTTTGGAGTGCATATATAATTAAGTTGCTGAATTTGGGGGAAATTGGGGTGTTGTTGTTTCTACTGCAATTTCAGGATAACAGATGTCGGTAATTCCAGGTTAGTGGAAAATTGGTGTGTTTTTAGACATTTCGAAGTAATGTCTTTGTTTAATTTATGCAGACCATTCAATTTTTCCATTTTATAACTTTTTTGCGATTAGTTTATAGATGATTTGCAGTTTTCTTTTGCCTTCTTAAACTTTGTCTCAGTTTGTACTTGGTAAGAACCCAACTTGATGGTTTATTTATGACAACATTTTTATTGCATGTGTGTTTGCTCTTTTAGCTCCATGTTATCTTACATAGTTAAAATATTTTGAAGTGTTTTAATGCCGTTAAGTAAGCCACCAGAAGTTTGATGTTATCTGGCAACACCATTAAAGAGCTGACAATGGCTGGCAATGCTTTGACCTAAAGTAACGTAGGTAGACATTCTGATATATGTTTCTAACTGAATATTCCTCATCTTTTAACCATTCCCCGGACCTCACACTGGAATTGGACATTTCCAAGCAGTCCACGTCTGCATTGTAGGTGACGACATCTTGCTGCTCCTAAAACCAACGTGGCATCACCTTGGAAGGGACATGCCGAGCCAAATATGTGGGCGGCACTCGATGTCAGTTTCTTTCTTTCTGCGTCACCACAGGCGGACTCAGAGCTACCCATTTACCTCAAACAGAAAATAAAGTAGTTTTAAAACCTAGCATGCGAAAGAAAACGTCACCTCCCAACACTACAGGTTTTACACCTTGTAGGGGACTATCACAAGCAAATGTTTGCATCAGTTGTGACTGTGGGGCCTGTGACCGGACACAACTCAAAGGCCTGCAGCCACTTTACCTTAATGATTCCCAAAGACCTCAAGGACCATGAGGCGAAACTCTACGTCACCATGCACCAACAGACTCCATGCTTCGACTGTTCAGAAGGAAGGTTCTGTTGCCGCTTCTGAAGACATTCCCGTTGCTGATGGTTGCATCATTATGGTGTAACTCCTTGGGTAAGTTAAACATAAGAAGTCCTAGCAAGACTCAGCCCCTTCATGCCACTCTGGAACTCCAGGAAAGGTGCCACTTGCCTCCTACTCTCGCTTTCAAATTGAATTCCCTTCAGAGCTGATTTCAATCCTCTTTTGAGGCAACATAAATTTCTGGGTCTGTCACCGACATCGCAACAAATTGAACAGTTCATGAGGCCATGCTGCTTCATGCCATTGTCTCCTCCTATGCACCTTTGGGTCGCAGGAAACTGTAAGGACTTCCACCTGGCTCCCGCCAGCTGGTAAAGCCTCAGCACCAGCTGTACCTTCTGGACCTCCTGGATCTACTGTGTGCTTGGTGACCGGCTTTAATGCTAATTCCTATGATGGTGCCATAACCCACGTCACATCCGGAAAGCACTGATTTGTGATGCTGTTGTTGCTATACTATGAAGTGCAACCTATTGTGCTTTCTGGCTCCAAGTCGACATTGCTTCGGCTGAGGCTGCACCATGATCCACTGGGGCTGTAGCCTTTAGGTAACGCATCACATTCAGATGCTTTTCCGTTGCACAAGGCAGGGCTCAAACTCTCCACTCTTTGGAACGGACTCTGATAGTGACGCATATGATGGTGGGGATGACTTTGCCCAACCATATACCAATTGGTATGAGGACCTGCAGGATGCTAGTGTTTTGTGCACCTCACCAAACACAGGGCTAGCTTCGCTCCCGAGCCCTGCCATGGAGAAAGTGAATTCTTCACCAAAGTTTTGAAGAGAGCGGCCAAGATTCTTGGCCTCCAATTACACACTAGGGAAGTGAAGACTAATATCTTCACTGAGGTGCTTCATCCTCAACAAACAAGTACTGACCCTCTATCTCCATTCGATTAGGGCCTCACTGACACCTTTTTTTCAGCCTTGGGCTAAGCCCTGTTCCAGAAATCAGGTAAACAGGCAAATAGCACTGCACCATCATCCAATCCTGGTGATCCAGATCTCTTGACTCAGCTTCCCATACCTGGGAGCTTTGTCATGCAGGCCTCAATGAGCTAGATCAACTCTAACAGGTTCCCTACCACACCACGAGACAGGGAATCAAAGCGCATCAAAACTTTGGGAAGCAAATGAATTGGTTGACCAGTTCAGCACCACATTCCTTCAATGTTAGCTGCCTTTTGGGGCATTGTACCCACGCCCTTTGGTACTCTGCCACGTCCATGGTCTCCCTGACAACTTGCATCCCACATTTGTGAAAGTCATTCAGGGTGGTCACCATATGGCAAGGTGTCACCACCCACTGTGGCTTGTAAACCACTGATTTCCTTGACAGAACAGTTGACAGCAGTGTGCTCACTTATCTGGATGACGTCCATCATTTTCTCCAGTCCTTGGTAATAGACAGACTTTTCAATACCTCCTGCTTTTTTGGTGAGAAGGCAGGCTCGTCCCTTGAGAGCTTGAAGGACATAAGACTACAGCCCACCTTGGGTTTTTCCGCTCCCACCATGTCAGCTACACCAGCAGTTTCACTCCCTCTGTGGTTGTGGTAGGGGCTTCAAATATCTCCAACTACAACTTGCCCAGTAAACTTTCCAGCTCTTTTATGGCCATGGCCACGGTACCCAAAGATTATGTGGACAGCAGAAGCATGATGCAGCCGTGTCCTCTACCCCTTGATCCTAGCTGCGGCAGCTGCAAACCCACTTTTGCATGTCCTTCGAGCCACACTGCCACTCTGTCGAAGGCACGATCCAACATTTTCTGCCTGGGTGCCAAGCAATAACTTCAGATAAGTGTGCGTGTTGTTGTTAAGTGGGTTTATGCCCTATCATTTCTTGACACCTACCGCCCTTACACTATCTTCAGAATGGCTGATAGAGGACCGTCTGTTCTCTTGTGGAACGAAGTGCAGCCCCTTCTGGCCCAAGGAGTAATAGGGAGGTTTCTGGCAACAGAAGTAGGTTCTGATTCTTACTCCTGCTTCTTTTTGGTGCCGAAGAAGGACGGAGTCTTTATTTCTATTTTAGATCTTCACCCTCTCAATGTTTTCCTGCAGAAGGACAAGTTCAAGATGCTCACCCTGGTCCAGGTCTTGTGTACCCAATACCCTGGAGACTGCATGATCACGCTGGGCTCACATGCCGCTCGTTTCTACAGGCTTATAGGAACTATGTGCATTTCACGGTGTGGCACACGCTGTTTCAGTTCACTTTGCTCCCCTTTGGCCTCACCAGTGCCCCTCTGGTGTTTACGAAAGTGATGATGGTGGTTGCAGCACATTTTCAGAGGTCAGCGGTTTCAGTCTTCCCTTTAACCATGAAATGTAGCAGCTAAAAGCGGGCTTCCCCCAGGCAGTTGTCACCCTCCTCCAGAATACAGGGAACCTCCTTACTTCGTTGGGGTTTACTATAAATATGGCAAAGTCACATCTGACTCCTTCACAGATGCTCCCTTTCATCAGAGACGTTTAGCATATGGTGCAGTTTTGCGCTTTCTCCCTGGAGTGCAGAAACAAAGAGATTTGGGCTATAATCTTGATGTTTCAGATGCTATCCTGGATCTCTGTGAGTATGACTGTTAGGTTGCTGGAAGTGGTGACCTCCTGCATCCTGCTGGTCAAGCACACAAGGAGACATGTGCAGGCTCTGCAGTGTGATGTGAAGTCCCAGTGGGCACAGCATCAGTGGGACCTCATCAGTCAAGTTCAGATTTTAGATGATGATACAACAAAAGACCTGCGGGGTTGGTTGCTGAACCTTGATTCAGTCAGAGGCAGACCCTTCTCCCCACCAAAAGCTAACAATGCTTACCATTGTATTTCCTCTCAGTTGGAGCGGCCAATTGTGATAGGTGTGGATCAGAGGCATTGGGTCTCTGGTGGAGACCTGGCTCCACATTAAATTTCTGGAAGTGCAGACCATCTGCTTTGCATTGAAAACCTTCCTATCATTCATCAAACGGAGACTGGAAGAGGTGCTCATGGACAACATACCTGCAATGAGGTATTGCAACAAACAGGGCTGGGTGGGGTTGTAGTCACTGTGCCATGAGGCACTTTATCCCTGGGAGCAGCTGCAATACATTGGATATTCCTGGTGGTGCACCACCTGGCAGATTCTTTAAGTACCAGGGCAGACAAATTTGGTTGCCGACACCTAATGGATCATGAATGGCACTTCCTCTCAGAGGTGGTGCAGGGTGTCTTCTGCTAATGGGGAGAACCTTTGCTCAATCTATTTGTCATCACTGAAAATGTGCAATGTCAGCGCCTTTGCGTTTTGCCATTTCCAAGGTATCTTTCCCTCAGGCGAGTTTCACCTAGAGTGTAACACAAGACTCCTGCATGCCTTTCTGCTGATAATTCTCCTGCCCTGGCTTCTGAGGAGCAGAAGCAGCCGGGCCCAAGTCATTCTACAGGCACCAGATTTGGCAAGGTAAGTGTGGTATCTAGAACTCCTCTACATGAACAACTGTCTTTTGATAAGCCTGTCGCTTTGGGATGATCTTCTGCTATCGCAGCAGGGAAGGATCCTGCACCTGAGCCTGCACAATCTCGTCTTCCCTGCTTGAAGATAGAGTGGCGGTTGATTTCTTCTGACCTCCTTCCTAAGGTTGTCAGTGTCATCTAGACATCTAGCCTTTCTTTGACAAAGTTGGGATACACCTGCTGGGACAAGTTTTGCAGTTTTGTGTGGTGCCTAACAGATTGACACATTATCCGTCAAGCTATGCTTTTTATGTTGTCCTTAGCTCAGCCTTGCATTGGGACTTGCCTTGGGCACAGTTAAAGGAAACTTGCTGCCTCAATCCCCTTTTTTATGATTGCCAGTTAACCCCTCATTTGTTAAATCACCTTTTGCGATCTGTTTTCTAAAAGGTTTCCAACACATTTTTCCCCTTTGTCTGTTCATTATGCCCTATAGGGACTTCAATTTGAGTCTGACGTTTGTTAATCCTTTTAAACTGCTGCACAGCTGTCCGCTATGGTTTCTCACCCTCAAGATAGTTTTTCTCCTCACTATTACATTGGCGCTGTGAGTGAGCGAACTGCTGGCCTTCTCTGTAAACCCAAAGTATACTACATATTCCCAGACAAACTGTTTCTGAGAACTTGGGCCTCCTTTGTACCAAAAGAAACACCTCTTTTTCACGCGGGCGGAACATCACCCTCAGGTCGTTTTCCTGAAAGAGCTATCTGTTTTTGCATTGACTTTACCACAGGACATCTTGTGAATGATCAGCTGTTTATTAAAGTCACAGGAGCAAAAAGGACAAGGTAGTGCAGAAGAGGGCCATCTCTTGTTGCATCATGCTCCACGTGAAATTCTGTTACACTTTGGATAAGGGGCACCCCCTAGAAGGCTTTTGGGCTCATTCTACCAGAGCAAAGGCTACTACCACTGTCTTGGCACTCAGAGTGCCTGTTGTTAACTGCTGTTGTGCTGCTACGTGGGCATCTGTCCACACATTCACAAAGCACAACTGACGGAATAGCCAGATCCATCAAAATTGACATTTTGCCTTCCTGGTCCTGCATGACTTTTGGTTTGAGCCAGTTCACAGACCCACCACCTGAAGGTACTGCAGTGCTATCTATCCAAAAGGGGAAGAATCTCTGTTTAGAAGTATCCATCCGAACAACAAGTTACTTACCCTTGGTAATGCTCTTTCTGGTAGATTCTCTTTCACCACAGATTTCTTAATGTCCCTTCTGCCTCACCATTCTGTGTACTTAACTCTTATTACATATAAAAACATCCCAAGTCTGGAAATCTGCACACTAATGCAAACTGCCCTCATTGCGGCAACCATCAGAAGCTTGCTCGAATGAGGTGCAACAGCCGTGGTCATCCTCTTCAACTTCTCCGCAACTTTTAATACGGGCTCCCACAACTCACTTATAAGAAAGCTTCAGCACTTAGGTATCTGCGGACTGGCCTTCAAGTGAATATCCTCCTTCCTCTTGGACAGAACTCAATAAGTTATGCGCCCCCAACACACCCCCCACACACACACCTCAGAACCCAGGAAACTCAACCGCAGAGTCCCTCAAGGATTGTCGCTCAGCTCAACACTCTTGCAGGTGATTAGCTGACTCTACAAATCCACATAACATCATTGTCAATTTGCTATTGGGCTCTTCGTCTGGTGGCTCAGACAGCATGGAAAGCAACCAACATTAGCACTGTAGGTGCTAGTAGGTGACGATGCACATCAGATTCAGAGCAGATAAACATAGGCGCATAGCCTCACGACTGAACCTACCAACACGCAATAGTACTTCTTGAAAATTTCCAAATCCAGGCTCATGTATTGAGAATATTCAAAAGGTGAGGAATCTGTGGTTAACTAGAGAGAGTGTTAACAAAGGTAAGTAATGTGTTATTCAGATTGCAGTTAACCACCGTTGAGTAACCTTTTTGTACACTTTTCCTCCCCCTGCTCATCATGAAAGCCTGTCTGTCACAGTAGGAGAGGCACCAAAGCTGATAGTCCATAGAAAAGGCCGTGAGAGTGACTAGAGTTCATACCTGGATGTCACCCAAAGTGTTATGTGCATCAAAAGGTTAATCCTGTGCTCCCAGCCCTACTCTTTATGATTCCCTTATCCACCCTATCTCCTTCCTGAGATGTGTCTAGACTCTTCCCTTGGGCTCTCTCACTGAATCAAAACTCACCATTTTAAGTGTACAGGGAGAGTTCCTCTCCCTCCCTTCTCCACTGTGTCCCATCTATTGCTCACAATAATTCAGCAATACACAAATCTGTCTGGGAGGGATTCATCTACTCCCCACGTCTTCACCATTCAGGTCTGCATATCCCAAAGTGGACCCCAATGTCCTCTGTATAATGTAGAATTGCAGGTACACTCACACTCAGTGTGCCTACACAGCACACATACTGTCCATCATGTCACTTCCATGTATTGTGCCACTGTAGGCAAACATACAATCACTCAGTGCACACTGCTCACTACTGTATCCTTTCTGTATTTGTGCCATGGTGTGCCACATGGAAATGCACCCACTTGTAGTACACCCATTCACCCTGCCTACCCAGCACAGCACTTCATCATTCAAGTACTGTACTTCTTGCAAGCACACATAAACCCAACACATAATCTCACTGCCAACACACAGCACTACATTTCTCATGTAATGTATTCCTCTCTGGTCTACATGCAACCCAGTACATGCACTCACCATGCATTTACTGCTCAGCACCACTCTACCCTCTACTGTCCCCTTACAAAGCATGCATAAATCCAGCACAAAGTTGCTACTCCTGCGCAGCACTTTACTTTTAACTGATGTAGTCCAAGGCAAGGCTGAGTTAAGCAAGCAACAATGGAATGTTAGAAAGTGATTGAGCCTGTAGCCCTCACTTTAATGACATAGGTTAGAAAGGACCTCTTCACACCTACTGATCACTACATGGTATGCTACTACCACTGTGCTCTTGCTGCTTAATTCTTGGTGAAAGCAGTTGCCTTCCTCTACTATGATGGTAGCGTCTTTGGGTGCCCCTCCCGGTCCAGCAAGACCATAACTCATGAAACAGGCCTATGTCATGGTGCACGTGGATGATCCATTTTTGCCTATGACAAAGAAATCACCATTAGGGATCCAGACAATACAGTAGAGCACTAAAGACAGGGGTACACATCCAGTACCATGCAGAGGACCTTTCTGTCCCAGCAACAACAAAAGAAAAAGAGGGAAACCAGAGATATTAACTTTTAAAGTTTTAAATAAAATAACACCAATAGGCATTAAGTGCCAACCGTTGTCAACTGGTCATGATAGACCAGGACCTAGACGCCATTTCAGGCTGGCCATGGTGGAGCATGAATCGGTTAGAGAAACAAGATTCAACCTGGTCTGAGGTTTACCTTGCCACTTGGTCTCAAAAATGGAAGTCCAAAATTGTTAGTGGGGCAAGGCAGTAGTCTGTAGCCAAAGAGGGCTCCACGAGGTCAGATAGCCATTGGATACAGTCCTTGTAAAGTCATTGTTTTTTGTTGGAAAGCTCTGAGTGGGAGAAATTCAAATTTTGGATCCAGAGAAGGCCCTTCTCCAGCTGGATACTTTGGGCACTTCCATCCGGTCAAGATTTCTACATTCCCAAACAGTCACTTTTTCAAAGCTCAGACTTGCTCAGCGGGCAAAGCTGCTGGCCATAGCTGAAGTGTGCTCCAAGAGGCAGGATACCTTCTCTGCGAGGTCCTGTTGAATTGGATTTGCTGCCGAGAAGCTCCGATCAGGAGAAACCTGAATCTTCAGTGCAGTGGCAGTGCACCTCGGTGGGATTGGCTTGGTTGGTTAGTGTCAGTCCTTCAGAGTTTCAAAGGTTAAAGGTTTCTAAGTACCAGCCTTTCAGGGGAATTAGAAGAAGTTTATCCAGAAACAGTCAAGGGTTGCATGACCTCAGAAATAGCACATGGGGTTCTGGCTTACCAGCAGAGTCTGACATCAGGGTTTAGGGCAGGTCCAGTTGGAACTGGTGAGCTGGAAAGGAAAGTCCTCTTGTTCAGTCCCTGTAGTTTGAACAGGAGGTCAGTCTTATGATCCTTGAAGTGCACCTCTTTGTCCTGAGTATAGGATGGAGCAGGCCCCCAGTCTTTCAGGTTCCTTCTCAGGTCACAAACAGCAAATTCAGTCTTCTCTGTTATCTCTTAGGTCTAGAAAGTGTTCTGACTATTTCCGATATAATGTACACTCAGTAAGTACAACTTATTATGGTTTGAGTTCAGTAGTGTCATAGTACAAATATATTTAAAAACAGGTATCAGTAGAGATGCCATTTAACAACAAAAAATTAAATCGTCTGGTCTTATTTCTCCAAGGTTCAAACATTCCATTGAATACATCCATTGACCGCCATTAATTTATTTAGCAAACATGGCCAATATGTTTTTTTTCACTTTGGGACTTTCTCAAGGCTGTAAACAATAATATTCATTTTATAAATACAATAATATAAAAACATTTAAAAACACGGCTCATAACTCTACTGCTTCAAACATTGGAGGAATGAATAGCCAATAAGCAGAGTTAACAACTAGTCCTTCTGAGCCAGAGGTAAATTCCATATACAAAATTAAATTCAATCAACATGATTCTAGACCATAACCAGTCATTAGACCCTTTATTTGCATAGCATTTTCACAGTTATTTATTTTTTTATAGAACCTAATTAAATCACCTTCCTTTATTAACTCAGATGACAGGAGGTATTTTTGCAAGATTTTTCACCCATTGGCTTACCACTTTGTTTTTGATCGATCATGTTCCCTTCACAAAGAGAATGCCTGACAACTGAACAACTTAATACTTACATTAGTATTACAATTTCTTCATGTTCATCCATTAAATATTGCCGCACAATAGTTCCTTTCACTTTGTCCAAAAAACAACCAATTACATTAAAAGGCGTACTTCATGAAAATACATAGTTATTCATTTATTCTATATTAACCTGCATAGTTTGTTTTATTTCATACATAGATTAGTCAAATACATTAAACCACATATTTCCTCAGAGTGCGGAGAAGGTACCAATATTGACACTATGCAAACCATATCTTGATAAGAGTAATCAGTCTTAGTCTTAATTTCATAAACGCAATCCTTTTGCATATAGCAAAATATTTCATGAGCTTCTGAAACTAAAAACATTTTTGCAAGCTCAGTCTTACCAAAGGATAACATGTTATGACAGAAAGTACTATTTTATAACTGTAATGCAGTATCTCCTCTCACTAACTACATCTCTGTAAATTATTATGGGAAATTACCATTATATTAGCTGTAATTTTAACATTAATGCCTGATACTAGCTTGTGTGTGGGACTATCCCCGGCTCTTCACTAATCAATGGAGTAGAATTTCTCAGAGGTAGCCCTATCTACTTTTGCAGATGTTTCTGTCTGCCCTTCTACAAACAAACCCACATTGCCTATCTCTAACTAAATTGAATATGGTGAAACATTTCTCCCTCTGTGCAGAGCATGTGTCTGAATGGCCTTTCTCTGTGTTCACTCCAAACCTGTTCTCGCCGTAGCTCCCCCTCCGCTTAGATTGGCGTGTGCCTGACTGGGGAAACAAAAGAAGAGTCCTATCCAGGTGTCATTTGGCATCTGCCTGTTAGGGAAAGATCTTTTGAAGTAAATTAAGTTCCTTTGGCACAATCCAAATGGTCATCCTGCCAGAGTAACAAAACCACCTCTCCACACCTAGGCACTTGTCCCTGGTCTGGGAGAAGTTTTCACACTTTGGAGGGCTTGAACATGTAGACTGTTGCACCTAGAGGCTAATCCAAATTAGCCTCTAGATAATCCAAATTAGCCTCTAGAGGATCCAAATTAGCCTCTAGAGGCTTTAGGCAGGGCAAAGGCAACTTTCTAATAGTTATTTTTCCTTAAAATTTATCAAACTCTGACTTCACAGTTAAATTGCCATTTAGATAAATAATAAAAAGAGTTGTTTAATTATATTTCTAGCAGAACTAATATTTAGTATTGGTTCCCTGGATTTCTGTATGGGCCAGCCAATCTTCCTACTGTGAAAATAGGTTTTGGATACTAGTCACTTTAAGGACATACTGACATTACATTTCTAGATGTCCTGCTTTTAAATACTATGCACCCTGCTTTTTGGTTTATAAGGCTTATGTAGGGATAACCAATTCATATCTAAAAGGAATGGTTTGACCTGGCAAAAGGGTTTATTTTAACAGATTGGTTTGCAGTTCTTACACTGCTCCAGTCAGGCTAAAATGGTAGGTCAGAGACCATTTTTGCTTTGACACTGTAATGGATGGCATAATAGGGGCTGCAGTCCATTAGTGGTGTTTAACTTAAAGGCTGGGGTACACTTTGTACCAGACACTAGGGAGTTATAGATAAGCTAAGTATGCCACTTAGGAGAATACCAGTTCAATCATGTCATAAGGGGAGCACATGCACTTTACTACGGGTTAGCAGGGGTAAAGTGCACAGAGTTCTACAGCCGGTAAAACAGATGTAGAAAGAATATTGTCCATGTACACACAATGGTTACTCAGGGGGTCCGCGAATGATCAGAAAATTAAATAATCTTAACAGAAAATGAGGTGTATATGAATAAAAGAGCAAAATGTAAATTGAAAAGTTTTGCATTTAAAACTTTCTGTAAGTGTTAAAGAATGTAAAATTGGAGGCTTAAAATGAAGTTGGTATTCTCTGATTGATTTGTGGGTGCAGTGCAACAGCATTGAATACAATATGGAATGGATGATGGGTGGAATCAATTGAATTAAAAAAAGAACCAACCTTCCCATTTAAAGTATTTTTTCAATATATTTGCCCATTAAATAAAATATTTCATCATGTGTATATCTGTTGATGAAAGCTTGATTTGTGTACTGTTTTTTTGGTTCAAATCATTAAAATTACTGAGGCCGTGACCTCCTGCTTCCAGTAATGACTCAGTGGAGTCCCGGGATTCCAGAAGGGATTCAGTGGGAGTCCAGGGATTCCAGTAATGATTAAGTAGGGGTCAAAAGGTTAAAAACCACTGAGATTGAGTATCCACCATAAAAACTGCTAACAGAGGTAAGAAACTTTCCATGATGAATACTTCTAACCACAGATTCATTAGAATAAATACAAAAGCAGTTCCTTCCAAATGGTGGCTCTTTGCACCAAACAGCTAAAATGCCCATCCCGTCGGACCTGGCTGTCAAGCAGTAGTGCTTCGGTAACCAGTTCATTAATGACCACACTGCAGCCTTGCAATTATCCAGGAAAGGCACTTTATGTGGCAACACAGTGGTAATAACCTTGGTCCTGGTGGAATGGTCCCCAGCCCTTCAGAAGTCTGCTCTTTGGTATTCACAGCTACTAAATCAAAATGGTTCTCATTGGTATCATTCTTTTTAATTATCATCAATCATTCATGTTGGAAATGGGGTTTCTGGTTGGCTAGGGTATGCACCTCAGCCAGGCAGAACCTACCCACTCTAGTCAGGGCTAGGAAGTTAAACGCCCAAGATAACCCCTGCTCGCCCCCTTGATAGCTTGGCACGAGCAGTCAGGCTTAACCTGGAGGCAATGTGTAAAGCGTTTGCACAACACACACAACACACGTGACGCAAAATGTACACCACAAAGTAAACACAACACTGAGCTATGTAAAAATAATCTGTATTGCACAAAACATAATTAGACCAACATTACACGGTAATTAATACCCTGCTACCTTAGCAGTTGTCAGAATGTTACACAAGTTACTAATACTCTGCAAGAATATGCAGTTGTCACATTAGAACACGTAAGTACTCAAGATTCTTTTACGACCCAGCACCTCCAGCTCCAGCGTCTGCGTTACCGGGGGAACGGGACTTCCCTTCCGGCTTTTCCTCTTCTTTTGGAGGCCATAAAAGAGACGCACCCCCGCGGGACGTGGCCTTTCACGGACCCAGCGCCTCCAGCTCCAGCGTCTGCGTTGCCGGGGGAACGGGACTTCCCTTCCGGCTTTTCCTCTTCTTTTGGCGGCCATAAAAGAGACGTGCCCCCCGCGGGACGCGCCCGGGACGTGCCCGGACGAAGACCGGGCCAAGACGGGCCCGTCTTCTCCTGACTGAGGCCGGGACTGGACCAGTCCCTTTAAAGGAAGTTTCCAACCTCACCCCAAGTAAGACTACTATCCTATCTCTTTTATTTTTGGCTATTACTGTTAATTAAAAAAATCATGGGGAAAAGGAAAGCCGCTGATCTGCCGGCACCACTGGATGACATTAAAAAACAGAAAAAGCGTCCAAGGAAACTAGCCAATAAGACTGCACGAGGCGGCCTGAAATCACTCGACGAGATAGATCTATTATTTGAGGAGGTGGAGGCCATTCTCAATAGCGAATTAGTTACCCATGAAACTTTGCCCCTAAAGAAGCCTTTGCCCCAACCCAAAAGGATCCAAGAGTTCTTTAACAAGAGAAAGAAGGGCCAAATTGTTGACTTTGGAAAATTGATCAATGGTGCAGAAAAACTGCCTAATGTCAATGTTACTACTCCCCCTACTCAACAGGGAATTGTGGCCTATAGTAGTACCACAAATTTTTCACTCACCCAGAGGACATCTCACGCAGAGGAAATAGAACACATACCCTTCCCACTGAGCCGTGAGAAAAGGCTGGTCCCTAACCTACCGTGTAGAAATCGCTTTGAGCTCTTGACTGAGGAGGGCGATCCGATTGGGGCCCATGATCATCTCACGGCCGAGCCAGTCATTGAGGCTGCTATTTCCCCTCTTATTAATGCTACTCGCTTTGAACCACCTGCTAGTGAAGTTAGCTTGCCTCTAATTCTTCATAGAGTAGATGAAGTTAGGAATTTGGTACTGCAGCTAACCAAATTCCTTCAGGGGAAAATGGCTCAACTACTGAGATGTAAATGTCAAGTGTTAGAGGCAGCCAGGGAAGGAGGAATCCTGGCGGCCGAACTAATTCCATCCAACATTAATGTACATGGGGGACCAACCAACTATTCCCGAAGTACTGGACCTCATATGGGTGCTGCAGAGGTTAATCTAATTCCCCATATAGCCAGACCTAAAAGTAAACAACTAGGATGCAATAGTATCATCTTTGACGGAACTACTGCGGCGAGTGGTGTTGATGTTACCGGTCGCCCCCTTGCCCCAATGAATTGCCATCTACCCAAGAGGCACAATATCACTACCAATATTTTAGGTACGATGGATTGTACTCCCCCTAATACTAATAGGCTGCCCACCTCCCCCCTGATTAATGATCCAATCTGTACTATCCCCTCCCAAGGAGTTCATAGCGCCTCAGACATGCCTTTAAAAAGTACAGGCCCTAGGCACGGAGGCAACATTCTCTTTTTAACTAATGTCCCGAAGTTGCCACCTAGGTCTGTTGAGGACCAAGAGTCCCGGATTAATAATGTTACCCACTGGCTACGTTATCGACAGGAATGCCTTTCAGTTATACGTTCGGACATCTTAAAAACTGAAAGATGGAGTCCCTCTGGGTCAAACTTCGATGTAATCTCAATTGAGTTTTTGGATAAAACCATGGCAGACCAACTCATTGACTTTGATGCACGCGTGCACCCGCACAAGGGGCAAAAAGAGGAGGTATTATGTTAGTCTCCGAACTAGTTGATCCAAAGCAGGCCCCTGTGTCTGGTCATATCGCCCATACCAATAGGAGGGATCCCCCGGAGCAAGGTGAATTCACGCACCATGGTTCTGTATGACTGTCTTCTGCCCAGAAAGCTTTCACCAGGGACAACTTAGAGGAATCCCAAACAAATAGCCCTGATAAGATTATTACTAATGAGTCGAACCTCGAGGATGCTTCTCCCACAACCTATGGTGTTGAAACAGACACTATTGGCTTACCCATAACGACTTGGAATCTAGCTGGCCTTTCTAGGAAACTGGACGATATAAATTGGGTCACTTATATAAAGACCCAAGACGTGTGTCTCTTCCAAGAAACCTGGGTCAAGGGTCGAACTAGTATAGACGGGTTCCTTTCTTTTAATATCCCTGCACAGCCATCAGAGAAAGCAACAGGTCGGGCAAAAGGGGGACTTTTAATTCTTTTAAACTCAAAACTTCATTGTGATTATAAGGTTTAAAATTTGATTGTGCTGATCTGATGGGTTTACAAATTTTCTTCCAACAGAATTTTAATGTAACTTTTATTATTCTGAATAATGCTTATACGAAGGTTGGGTGGCCAAAAGTGCTGTCGAATCTATATTTGTTACACGAGATCTACCAAATGTTTATTGATAATTTGTCAGCCTATGAAGACCTTGATCCTAAGGCTATCCCAATTCTTGGTATTCATGAAAACATGACTGTCAAACTCCAAAGTATTTTTTACAAAAAGGTTATGGTAAGACCGCGATGTGGGGTTTCGACTAATAATAGATGGTTCAACGATTCATGTATGAGGGCCACACCCGGACTAAAAAAGGCTATTAAGGATGGGACCCCGGGGGCGGTCCAACAAGCCAGATGTCTCTATAATAAGACAATCTTACAATCAAAGAAATCCTGGGAAGATTCTATTTGGCAGGAGCTGTTGGATGCCACAAAAACTAATAATAGCACGCTGTTCTGGGAATTGTTGACTAAACGTGAGAAAGGGGGCAGGTCTAGCCTAAGGAACCATATCCAACCTGAAAGTTGGGTGGAGCACTTCTCTTTCCTTTATAAGGAAATTACCACTCCAGGAGCTCCTGATAGTGACAACGTGGGACTAGATCCCCTCACTTCGTCAAATGCTAACCTTGTTATCTCTTCCCCAGACGGGAGTCTATATGTCCCCGAGGATCACATTTGTTTCTCCCTAGAAGAAACTGCCAACGCTATCAACTCCTTGAAACCTGGTAAAGCCCCAGGACCAGACAAAATCCCAGGCGATCTTTATAGATCTAAGCCATCTATATGGACCTGGTATATCAACTTATTGTTGATTAAAATCACAGAAGGAGGACAGATTCCCGGGACGTGGAAGGGTGCCGAAATTATCCCCATCTACAAAAAGGGTAACACAAATCTCCCAACCAACTAGACCGATTAGTCTAATTGATAACCTGCAAAAAATCTTTGCCAAACAGCTCTTAGATAGACTATCAAGTTGGGTCATGGAACAACAGATTCTTTCTCCGCTCCAGGCGGGGTTCCGGTCTAGAATAAGTAGGGTAGACCAGGCTTTTAGGTTGGCAGTGCTACATTGGAAATATGCAGTCTTGGCAAAGCAAACCGTATATGTTGCCTTTGTTGATTACTTTTGATTTGGTCCCAAGAGAAAAGCTGTGGGAAGTGCTATACAAAATAGGGATACCAGCTAATATAACCCACCTATTGAAACGCATGCATGAAGACACATACGCGCAAGTGAGGTGGGGCAACCAAGGTGAGTTGACTAATACATTCCCCATTAAAAGGGGTGTCCGACAGGGTTGTGTGCTAGCACCACTCCTGTTCTCCCTATTTATTAACGAGGTGGTGCAAGAATTAAGGGCATGTCAGAATGATGCTCCTACCTTAGACGATCAGAAAATTCCTATTCTTCTTTTTGCAGATGACTCCCTACTCATCTCAAAAACCCCTATGGGCCTACAAATTCTTGTGGACAAATTTAATCTATTTTGTTGGAACTCTGGTCCAGAGTTGAACTTGAAGAAAACTAAACTGATGGTGTTTCGCTCTGGTTCTCGGAAGAAATGCACTATAAGATTAGATGGTGTTACCTTGGATCAGGTTAGTTCCATCGATTACCTGGGTGTGAGGCTTACAGATTCACTTCATTGGGAAGAACAGGTTAGCAAGAGTGCTGGGCTCTTGCAACATCGGGCAGCATCCATACTGCGCCTTTATAGGAGCACGATGGCCAAAGCTGTATCCCCAGCAATTAAGATCTATGTGGCCAAGGCGCAGAGAGCTGCTGCCTATGGTGCAAAGATCTGGGGCATCTATGATAGTAGTAGAATAACCAAAATCGAGATTAGCTTTGCAAGGGCCATATGTGCGTGCCCTACTAGCACCCCATTAATCCCCTTGTTTCTAGATTTAGGACTAAAACGAATGGCCGACCTAATTATTTTACGACCTCTGCTGTATTGGGTGAGGCTTGGATAGTCCCTGAATTGGTTGTATATAAGACCTCACTTCTAGAATTGCTAAAATGTTCAAATTCTACCTCCATCCCTGGATTAAACACGTATCTAGTTGGTTTCGTACATTGGGATTGAGAGACTTATGGGAGAACCCCCACCAACTTGAGAAATCCCATGTAAAAGTATTGAAGGGTGTTTACTGGTCTTATATACGGAACAATTATATTTCTCATAAATCCAATGGCCGTCTAACTAATCTTTTTATTGATTTTAAATGGTACCCAGAGTTCGAATCATATCTAGATGTAATACCTGACCTACTAGGCAAATATGTATGCCAGATTCCATTTTGAAACACTACCATTGAAGACCCTGACGAGCAGATGGGGATCCAATACCACTTCTGATATTTGCCCTGTGTGTGGCAATTCCCCCGAAACAGTAGAACATTTTATGTTTTTCTGTCCTGCATACTTAGTCCCAAGGTTTAAATGTATCCGTAAAATCTGCCAGGAATTGAAGATAAGGAAATGTGCCTTAGCTCTGAGGATCTTAAAAAGTCACAATTCAAATGTGTTAATTTATGCAGTAAGCAAGTTTTTAATAGCAGCATGGCGTATACGTAATTTTTATATAAACAATGATCTTAACTGATTGTTAAGTTTGGGAAATCAGGGATTTTCTTTTATCTTTAGATTTTGGTTCATGGTAGATTTGTACTGGTCTATTTATGATGATTATTTATCTTTGTATTGTATTGCTTTGATGGTCTGTTGCCCAAATAAAGCTTATTGTGACTGACTGACTGAGGATTCTGCAACATAAGCAGTAGTCGGGAATTATAGTAAAAGGTATATGCACTTGTCATGAACAATTCCTAAATACCCATAAAAGGAACATTACAGAATATACCACAAGTCATATAAATACCTATCAGCTAGACATGCCCATAAAAGGAACATATGCACATATATGTAGAAACAGTAACCAGGTAGGAAATAGTAAGCATCTTCAAGTCTGTATTAGGCTCCTAGAGCCTAGATTTCCTAAAGAGAACCTAGTTTTTGGTAGAAGAGGCACTTCCAGTGCCTAAGGATGAACACAGGGGCCCCTGGCACTCCTGTGCGCAACACGGGGGCCATGCGGTGTTTGTGGGGGAGAGGGACAATCAGCACCCTCTCTCTCGCGTTTAGGACGGGCCCCTCTGGGGACCCGTGATCTTTGGTGGGCCCCCTGGGCCTCGGATAACCCTCTCCCGAGAGGGGGGGGGCCCAAAAGCCACAAGAGTCGAGTGGTGGGGGCGATCGCGCCCCTAGCGCAGTGACCGGGGGGCAAGGGAACTCCCTTCCCTTCCCTCGTCCTGCTCAGGGGGAGGCAGCCACCCTTGTCTGCGGTGCGGCTGCCAGACAGAAGAGGGAGAGGAGGCGGGGCCTCCGATGAGGCTTCCGACCGGCTCTCCGTTGCGGCTGCACCCGATCTGGTGCGTGCGCCGCAGCTAAGCCTGACCTGGGCTGTTCCGTGGGGCAGGCACCAAGGATGGTGCCTGCCTGTGCCCCAGGGGCGTGTCAGAAAGCACGCTTCGCCCCTGGGGCACGGTTGGAGCGTACTCGCTCCGGTCTTGGTCTTGTTTGGGTGCCCTGGGGGCACGGAGGACAGCGCGATCCTCGTGCTGATTACAAATACGACCCCCGGGTCGCGGCGGTGATTAACCCAAGGCAGAGGCGCCATGGGGAGTTCGAGGGGCTTGTGTATGAACCCGTGCAGCGGTGGTGACTCTTTGGGCAAAAGTAATTGCTTTTCCAAGTGCTGGGGCAAAGCTTAAAAGCCCAGGCTGCGGCGGTGATCTTTCTGGAGGAATTCCAGCCAGAGCGCTTTTCCCAAGTACTGCGGACCAGGCTGGAGAGATCGTGGCAACAGCACCCTGCCCCTGGGAACAATAAGGCAAGGAAAAGCACAGGGCTGGTGGGCCCAGCTACAGGCCAGCACAAGGGTTGCAGATGGTGACAGTCTTTCTAGTGACCAGGCAGGTCACAGGTCAGCCCAGCAGCAGCAGTCCAAGGTGGTTTCCTGGTGAGTCCATTCATCAGCGTTCTGTGTCCAGTTTCAGTTCCAAGGGTTTTCAAATTGTGGGGAAAATTCCCCTTTACTCATAGTCAGTTCTTACAGTGTTTTACAATGGTAGGGAGAGGAGGTTCCAGCCAGTTACAATTGGTTCTGGGTGTGCCCCCTCTCTCCTTTCAGAGCAGGCTCCAAACATCAGTGGGGGGTTAACTACCCTATTGTGTGAGGCCAGGGCACAGTCTTTACAAATGCAGGTGTGCCCCGCCTCTCCCTTCTCAGCCCAGGAAGGCTTTACAATATGTAGATGCACCTCTGTGTCACCTCCACCCTCCCTGTGTTCAGGCTGTCTGAGAAGTATGCACAAAGCCCCAACTGTCAGTCTGCCCAGACGTTGATTGGAGACAAGCTGCAAAACACCAAAGTCATAAGCACAGATAAATGTGCACTTTCTAGAAGTGGCATTTCTGTGATAGTAATAAAAAATACACCTACACCAGTAAGCAGCATTTCTCACCACTATCACAATCATATCAAACATGCCTATGCTACCCCTGATAAATCAGACAATACCCCTTACACATAAAGCAGGGCATCTCCAATGCAATCCAATGAGGAGGCAGCACTCACAGCAGTGAGACACCAAGTTAGGCTGTTTGTCACTACCAGGACAGGCCACACAACATGGCACATGTCCTTCCTTCTACCTACATGGCACCCTGCCCAAAGAGCTAGCTAGGGCGTACCTTAGTGGTGACTTACATGTAGTAAAAGGGGAGTTCCGGGCATGGCAAGTAAATTTGGATGCCAGGTCCCTGTGGCAGGAAACTGCGCACACAGGCCCTGCGCGAGCAGGCCTTAGATAGGTTTGATAGGCTACTTCAGTGGGTGGCGCAAGCAGCGCTGCAGGACCACTAGTAGCATTTAATTTACAGGCCCTGGGTATAGGGATACCACTTTACAAGGGACTTATAGGTAAATTAAATATGCCAATCAGGTATAATTCAATCATACCAAATTTGTAAGAGAGAGCACATGCACTTTAGCACTGGTTAGCAGTGAAAAAGTGCTCAGAGTCAAAACGTCAGCCAACAAAGGTCAGAAAAATAAGGCGGTGAAAAGCAAAAAGTCTGGGGAATGACCCTGTAAAAGGGCCAGGTCCAACAATTCAGTTTTGACTGTACGCAATTATTGCACAACATATAAGTAAAAGTGCAAACCACCATGCACTGTAAGAGACATATTTAAAGCATCAACTTATATCACCATAAAATTCAATTTACATTGAAAAGTGAAGTGTGTCACAGTGAGACAGAAAACCTCAAACCAGTGTGTACCACAACAAGTGAAATTAAAAGGTAATCGCAGTTTCCTCTGTGTGTTTTGATAAAAAATTAAACAAGGCTGGTAGTAATCAGTTTGGTTCATATACAATATTTTTGTTTATTTGTCGACGACGTTTTCACCTTCAACGTGGTCCAGGGTCTCATCAGGACAATAGGATGCCTGGGACATATTGGCCAAGTGGTCAAAAATCACTGTGGTTCACACAGGTGAGTAAACACACCTTACAACTTATATTGCAATTCCCATGCTTAGATGTGTTCCACCAGCCTTTCGGGCAGTGCTTAATTTGTATAAAAAGGTGCCGGTACTCAAAGCCCTCCTCATAAAAACGCGGCTGCTGCAATTAAATGTGTGAGCACGGAATACTGAGGGTCACTCTTGCAGCTTTCTGCTTTCGCCCTCTATGGCGCTTTTTCGGTTTTCCCTTCATCCATCTTTCCAGTATGTGTCTTTTGCTCACAGCAAATGCCTGAGGCAGAAGAATAAGCCCCGGCCCTCAAAAATAAATTCCGGTGCTCAGTATCGGACACAACAACCACAAATTAAGCACTGCTTTCGGGTGAGGTCCAGGCTGACCTTTTGAACATACTCTCTGATTGCGCTTGCCTCTATGGCGATATGGGTGACTTGGGGCCGGAGCACTTCAAACAAGGTTAGGCCATGGCTCGGTCCTTGGGACTGGCTTCCCCTGCTAGCAAGTTTACAGCTGTACCTCATACCCTGGGGACTTCCTTGTTAGTGGTACCAGCCCTCAAAGCATGTGCAGCACTACAAATTCCTTCCCAGCTGCAGGGGGCATAGCTTTTCCAAAGGCTGTTGAGGGCATTACTAACTAGCTTTTCCTTCTCCTCATGGGCACCTCCCATAAAATTGCTTTAACTTGATGTTGAGGGAGCACATGCAGTCGATCACCACAGAAAATTGGGTCTTCCAGATTGTCAAACGAAGATTTGCCTTTGTTTTCCATGACTTTCTTCCTCCCTTCCTTCCCGCTCATTCAGATGATCATGGCTGCAATCTGCCGCAGGAGATTCTCATTCTTGAGCAAAGGGGCCATAGAATTGGTTCTAGAGAATGCGATCGGGCAGAGATGCTAATTTACTTATTCTCTTGTTCCCAAGGAGGATTGGGGTCTATGGGCCTGATTACAACTTTGGAGGAGGTGTTAATCCGTCCCAAATGTGACGGATTTACCACCAGCCGTATTACGAGTTCCATAGGATATAATGGACTCGTAATACGGCTGGTGGTATATCCGTCACATTTGGGACGGATTAACACCTTCCTCCAAAGTTGTAATCAGGCCCTATGTCTCTTGTTGGACCTTTGCATTCTGAAACCCTTCTTCTGTAGAAGAGGTTCAGCATGCTTTCCCTTGTGTCTTTTGGCACAGAAGCTGGAAAACTAGATGTTGCCCCTCAAACTACAGGTTGCGTATTTTCATACACTGATTCTGCATCACACACAAGGTATTGTGTTTTGTGGTAGGCACCACCCACTATGAATTCATAGTCCATCCGTAGTCCATCCATTAGTGATAAGATCAGTCTCTTGGGTCTTCATAAAAGTGATTTTGGTGTATCTTTGCATTTCAGAGATCTGTGTATTTCCATATCATGGCAACCGACTACTGACGGCGGGTTCACAGCAGCTGGCGACCAACCACCTGCCAACCGTTTTTTTAATTAACTGTCCATATAACACACCGAGCCCTCTCCGCATATCCTCTTCATCTCGTTGGGGTGGGACAGTATTTAATGCAAGGCTTTTTAGCTTCCTCAGTGAGTTCAGGACATTAAAACATGATCCCATTATTTCAGGAGGGAGCTCTTCTTCCGGTTCTGGCAGTCCTCCGTCATTTGGCCCTACTTGTCTCCTGCATTTGCTGGTTCCCCACACTGATGGAACATGCATATACTCCAGTGTTGTCTGTTTTCAGTGGGATACTGGAAACAAATCAAAACATATGAGGACAGACCACTTTAAAAGTGGGAGGCCCTACTGCCCCGTCCCCCAGCAGTGGCCAAAGGAGTTATCACTGGCTAAAGGATTTTGACATCAGGTGCTTATGGTCTTCCACAGAGCAGAAATTGCACATCAAACTGCTTGAGTTACAGGCGATCTACTTTACCCCAATGCTTTTCTGCCTTCCATCTGTAGTAGGTCATATTAGGTCAACATGACTGCAATGTGGTACGTCTGGAAGCTGGAGGTACTGAAGCTGTGATCTTGGACTCAAACTCATGATGTCTGGCTGGCCGTGAACCCATCTGATAGGCTTCCTCAAGGAGCGAGCTGATGATCTAATTTGTCACCATCGTGTCAAACACAAGTGGTATCTTCAATCAGAGGTGGTTTAGTCCATCTTCCCATCTTGAGTAATCCTCTTGTGGAGCTCTTTGCGGCTTGCTGTCTGCAGTTCTGTGCCCTACAGTTCATGTAGCAGCGAAACCCTGGGGAACACATTCTGCTTGAGGCGGGAGTTTCCATCTCCTCTATGCATTTTCTTCCATTCCTTTAATTCTTCATCTTCTGAGAAAGCTGCCTTAGAACCGTGGACAGAACATTTTGCTTTGGTAGAAAACTGTCATTCACAGAGAAAAGAATCACAGGACCACTCGATTTAAAGAAATATTGCAACAAAATACCCGACTGACTGTATAACATGGGAGCCCCTTTGCTCAAAAGGGCAGGTTTGTTTTATATTGGATTATGATAGATGCACAGCAGGCTCCCGCCAGACAGATTTTCTTAGGAGAGAATTGTTGCCCATCACTCCCTCAAGCCTGTAGGTTGATCTAGCACCGTTTTCCTGAGAGTGTCTCTATGAAAATCGGGGGAATACCTTTATTTGTGTTATATGCTAATGCCACTTTGGCGCCACGGACTCAGCTATGACGTTGCATACACACTCCAGTATTTACATGCCATTTTGCTAGTCTGATCCTGGACAGGATGACATGGGGCACCAGCAATTCTCCTCGAGTCCCGCCAGCATGAAAAGTGGTTCCAGGAGAACCACCCTCTAATAATGGAACCACACGTCCCCTGCCGATGGAGGGCGAACCAGTGGAGACATTTCCAGTGGACAGCTGGGTGGAAGCGATCAGGAGGATGAGGAAAATAGTCTGCATGTCCATTGTTCCCAGGTGCCCAGGCAGAAAGGCTTTTCCGTCTCGCAGATACCTTTACAGCAGCCCAGGTGACTTTTGTGACTGTACATAAAGAGTACCTGGATCTTTAAAGTCCGTTGTTTGTACAGATCCACACCGTTAAACTGCCCTTGGGGCTTTTTTAATTGACTATTGGTAGCAACTCCCCTGTCTTTACCGATGGTAGAACGGAAGGGTTGGATCTGTTGAGCTGGTCTTTGGCATTCCTCTTGAGTGTGATACGGGGGACTGTTCAAAGTATTTTGCTCTGTCTTTTTTTTGTGTAACTTTGTGAAATGGGTGAGCACATTTCCTCTCTCGTATGTCATTCCCCCTGTTTAAGCCAGTAGCTACAACATAGAATTCAAGCTCTTTCACCTCAATAACGAACAGCATCGAGACTCCCATGTTGTGTTAAATGTAATCTTTTTCCATTAGCATCGAGACTCCCATGTTGTGTTAAATGTAATCTTTTTCCATTTTATTCACTCTCTGCTGCATATGATCAGCCTCGATGTATTCGATACATTGCATATAGTTCATATGGGTGTTTTCTTTCACCCACCCTCTTCTCCAAGAACATAGTGATATGCAACCTTTTGTAAATGCAGTACCAAACAGAGCACGTTGGCACTCAGATGTCTTGGTTTTCAGGTCATTAAACATACAGTGATATTAGAAGTGAATCGTTGATATGGCAGTGTACTGTCGAGCAAAAGTGGCAAAAATGTCTTCTGAGTCTGGGGAAGTCGGGGGCCGAGGGAGTCTGGGGTAGGCAGAAGATCACTGAAACACAAAAGAAAGGTGTTGATAACTGATTTAACGTTTTTGTGAAAATACCCTTGTTAAGTAATACTGGTCAGTTAAATGCGGTGCTGTGGTTTTGTTTCGATATATTATATTGTGATGTCCTAGTGCTTGGTAAAAATAAAAAAAAATAAAAAAACAGAGTTCAAACTGAATCATTCACGTATTTCTGTTTCTTTTTAATTAGAATGGCACAGCGCAGTACAGATGGCATAGACGAAGAACGCTCTCGGCTATTATCCAGTGAAACATAATTGGAGAATATTGCTAAGATATTTGTGTGAAAGTTCAGCGTAAATTTTAGGTTCTCATCAGTGCAGAGAAATATCCAGTTCTCCATCGAATTACTAATGTGTAAGATTTGATTTTGTGCACACAGGTAATAATGTTACATTAACTCAGCGATCTTATGACTTTAACAGAACCTGTGTTTATACTGAATGTTGGACTGATCACTAGTTGGTGTATGAAGTCCGAATAATTTAATGATATGTCAGTAAAGTTTAACCAACCGCTAACACTTGATTGTGATCAGCACTTGTCCCAAATGTCTCAACAACTAAAACAGCCACTTGTAATATAGAAGCCTAAACGTTTGCAAAATAAGTGTACCAACTATTTATAATAGATTAAATTACGTTAGCCACATATGCGCCCCTACTAAGCCCAACTTAACAATGTCCTGTTTTGTAAATGAAAAATGTGTTTTAGTTTGCAGAATTAAAGTGTAAGTTATGACTAGTGACTTTCGTTTGCACATCAAATGGAGAACTGTGAACACTCCAGGTTTCAAAGAATTAGAATGTAATTCTGTCAGTCTTGAAAGACAGACTTGATTACTTGTCCTAATTTGTCATGTCAAATCATGACATGCAGGAACATAAAAGGAAAATGAAAACAAAAAGAGAACTGAAGTTGGGAGATCCTGAAAATATTTTTGAACTTCTACCGGGTTGCATGGAGTTGTGTGTCTCGAATGGCCATTTCTTATTTTAAATTTCAAACTGGACATTTTGGGTTTGAGTCACAAAGAATCATAAATTACCTCCCCCAGTTTATGGTGGGGCTCCATAAGCCGGAGGAGTGTCAAAAATGCAGAGCAATATAAAACGACAAAGTGGTATATCCTTACTTACCCCGTATTTGTCCTTCATCCTTTACTCTGTTCTTAAGTACACTGTTCATCTACTGGTTCGCAATACTTTATTGGATCGAGAATGTACATATTTAGATAGCTGGTGGTCGGATCCAAAAAGAAACATACTTAATTTCCGATGTAGAAAAGTATACCTTTGTTTGTTTACGTGTAGAATGTGGTGCTGTCTCAGAATAAATTACACATTTTGAAAAGTGCTGTTGAAAGCAAACGGGTGGGTACTTGCAAGTGAGCTTTGGCTCATACACAGTGATTACATTGACCCAAACTACAAGGCTGCCTCATTTGAACCGTTCAAAAGAAGAAAACTTAGATGTTTTTTTTACATTGCAAACAATGTACAGTATTTCACATATCTTTCATTTTTCTTTTGACCCTTATAGCAATGAAAATATACTAACAACTTAAAAAAGTTTACTAATTGCAATTCGGGTCAGAATGCTGTACACATTCAGCATAACATTAAGATCTTTTAGAGTAAATTGTTTGCTATTGGATCAACAAATACTTTTTTTATAGTACTAGGGCCATTTCGACTTGCCTGAGTAAGTCACTGAGTATCACCATTAAATCACTGGTACGCAATATTTTATGAAAGTATTAGAGATAGGCGTTGACTAGTTTTATGTTATTTTTTATTTAATTCAGCCTTACAAGTTAGTAGTCGATAATCCACTCAAAATGTGTCTCGCTCTGCAAAGAAAAGACGTACTGTACCTATTTCTCAACAACCTGACTACTTTTGTAATTATTAAAGTGTGTTTTTTGATGGACACTGATTCTGGTGTTTTTTTCAATTTATGAGTCTGTTGTGTTTGAGAAGGGAGCCTTGCACAATTGTTATCTTTATCTGTGACCGCATTAACATGAGAAGTGTCTGAGAAGTCTTAAATTTCATTTTTTTGAATCTCAGAAGGTAATTATCATAAGAAGATCTGGCATGGGTCTAGGCTTTAATGTATCGCTATACTGCATTCTCTATTTAAAAAACATGCATGCCCCTTTTCCTAGCCATAACTTTTGCCTGTCTGTCAGAAGCCGCCTTTAGAAGCAGAGGCAGCATTTTGCCTGCAAGACATAGTGCAGATAACCTGACCAACGAAAGTGGCAATGGGGGGTAGAGTTAGCTTTGGAGAGCTTTTTTTTCTTCAAAAAGCCAGGTATCCAGTACTTGCTTAAGACACCCAGCTCCAGAATAGAGCAGTTTTAATGTAATATTACGTGCTGCAGACATCATAAGTTCTTTCCGAAATGGCTTCCTGACACTCTTAAAGCAGAGGAGTCAGAAGCTCCAGTTCCATTCCTCTTAAGCTTCACGTAATTTAGAACAAACTCTCCATCAGTTCACTCTAGAATACTTTTTGACATTTGTATAATCTTCCTAAGGTTCCACATATACAGGGCACAAGTCGGGGGTACACGCGGGTGGACGGCATCCACCCACTATTTTCACGCTGTCCCCCCTGCCAAAAAGTTGGCCCCATGAAATATGCCGAACACGTGCCGGTGCAATTTTCGATACCAGGACACTTTCAGCAGCGCCAACGTTCTCTGTTTCCCCTTCTGAGCAGCAAAATGTAGGCGCTTTCTTTCTTTCACCTTAGCTAGGTCCCCAGACAAAGGCCTAATATAAAGGGCTATCAGCCCTCCTTTTGCTCGAGTAGAATCCTGACTGGGAGCTGTCTCGAGTTAATCATCTAGATCATCTAGATGCTAGAGCTATGGGCGGGAAACAGGGACACAGCTTGTTATGCTTCACTTAATTACTTAAGATAAACTAGGATTTGGAAGCAAGCTGCTGGCTTTATTCAGTCATTTATAAAACAGATATGAATGCAGTGGAATGTCAGATGTATTGGTACGTATGAGTATTTACATATGTATTATATACCATATATTACATACAGTTTAAATGCCACAATTTTTACATTTTCTTCTATTTATAGTGTTTCTCCTTCCAATGTAGGGTGTCAGAGCACTTTATATCATATGCCCTTGCTTCTTCATGATCAGACTGAACTTGTCACTTTCCTCCGATCTTACGTGGCCAGATAACCACAAGTGGCGCTTTGTGTTTTAGGCGCTATTCTTACCTGAGTTTCTTAAAGTTGCATATCTCTTACTCTACTGATTAGATTTGTGTTGTTTTGGTGTCATATTGTGTATTAAATTCTATTCTGCTCTTCTAAATTGGTGTGAGATGTTTCTGGTGTTTGTGCCCACTTTAATACTGTTTGTGTGCTGCATAAGTACCTTACACTTTGTCTCTAAGGTAAGCCTAACTGCTTTTGTGCCAAGTTACCATAGGGTTACACACAGGTTGATTTAGTGACCTTTGCAGCACCTTCTGACAAGGATTGTGGCTGATGCTTGAGAAGGGCTCAATCTCAACTAACATCTCAATTTCTCCCAGTCTCCAATGTCTGAATTAATATATGTGCAGAATATACGGTTATAACTATATCGTTATTAGGGAGTATCACTGGCCATGCTTAGTATATCAATTGCATTGTGCATTTTATTTTTTTATAATAATGGCCAAAATGCTAAAATTGTCAGAGTATATAATGGTGGTATGTTTAATTGGTTAATACATTTTACAGTTCTGATATTCATAATTGCATATTCTAGTATTTTTAATGCAATGCATGAAACTAGCTTTGCTCTTGGTACCAGGTTATGTATGCTGAGCTTGTAGAACCTAGTGGCTTGTCTATTGTAGTAAATGAAACACCAAACTTCATCCCCATGTGGGCTGTTAATTACTTCAGACAGGAAACTCTAGTCACAGGCTTCAGTACTGCTCAGCCCTAATTTGTAAAATCTTGTAATGCTCTCAAATGTACTATTATTAGACTTGTTAAACATATCTGTGTGGTTTTAAGATCTGATGTCACTTCCTTTGAGGTTGTGATGTCACTTCCTGTGATGGTACATGCAGAGTCATCTGCCTGATGCTAATTGCATACTGCTACTTGGTTAGTCCCCCACACCTCTTTTTTAGGACTGGTGCCCTGCACACATACCTGTCTGATAGTTTCAGTACAATTCTTTAAGCTCTTATTACAGGCACAAGTTCGAAAATTTGGTTAACCCATTCTTCAGTCCATATTCCTGTGTAGGCCTGATCGAACCCAACTCGAGCAGCAGGAAGGAAAATAAACCTCAAGTCCCTCCTTTAGCCACTAGACAGCAGGAGAGCATTACAAAACGTTTTTCTGTTCATTATGCACTGAAACTCATTACATTACTTGAATCTTATCATCAGAACGTGGTTGCATGCTCATAGTAATAATTGCCGTGTAGTGTTGTCCATATCATTTAGCATCTGTTACATCAAGTATGGGACGTGACAAAAGTTTGACATTGAGGTTAGTTTTCAAAAGTAAAACAGTCCCTCATGCATTCCAGTGGAGACAGCCATGAAAGCACACGCCTAAAAAAAGACGTAGGCACATTTTTTGATTTACAGATCCACATTCGATCGGTAAAATAAAAGAAAAGCATTGGTAAATGCATTAGGTTTCGCCTATGTGATTAATATATATTTTTTGTTGTAATATTAGACTGGTGAGCATTTTTATTGCTACAAGGTCACAGACTGTGACAACACTGACAGAAAGCACTGTAAATATGCAATTATTTTAAACATGTATTATACACACAGTATAAGATAGACTGATACAACATAAAGTAAAATATATAAAGATAAAATGGTGCTTTCAAAATATAGATTTTAGTGCTACCCAGAGTTTCCGTAATATATTTTTTTTATATTGCAGTCCCTTCAACACCTCCAGGTGTAGTAAGCACAACACCACTAGCTAGTGAGAAATAAGCTACTGATGAGTGTGCTGTACAACTGGACCCCTGCTGTGAGTTATGAAAGAACCCAAAGTTCGGTTGAGTGTTATCCCTGTACACGCAGAAGCAAGCCCTGGCTTTGTGGACTGATTTTGTAAGTGGACACATTTTGATATTAAATTAAAATGGGAACAGTACAGCTGTCTTTAAGTCCCCAGTGAGCTCCACCCTCACCTATTCTGCTGCATGTGCACTTGCCAAGAGCACCCCTAAAAGTAACAGCATGCAACATCGAAAAGTATTCTAGGCAACATCAACAAACCAGGACACATTCCAAAGCCCGGTTATTTGCAGAAATAAAAAAACAACTGAAGTTTCCCATACGCTGGCAGTAATATGGATCAAGCCATTGTGTGATACCTTTTTTTTTTTAACTGTCACGCATGGTTGATACTTACACAAGTATTTCAGAAGTTTCCCGGTGCGTTGAGCAACCTCCAAATAACAAACCAACGACCTCCGCCTATTTCACGTGATTTGCCCCCCTCAATTACGACCGAGGCCATTAAATGAGCAGAGAGTCAGATATGGTGACGCTGCCCACAGCTGCAGAACGCGCTTTCCAAACAGGGAAACATGAAGGAGTGAATAAGAAACAGTAAAATCCCTACGAGTGACCCCGCTTACTATCTGTCAGCTATGTATAGCTAAGTTTATGCCTAAGTGGTTCCTGTGCACACAGTAAAAACCAGTCTGCAAGTAGCTTGTCTGCTGGCACACTGTGGTGTGTGTACCAGCACCACACTGGACGATGGCCGCCCGTGGGGCTTTTTTTTTTTTTTTTTTACTGTATTCATGCCTGAAAAGTGAATTTAATTTGACACATGATAATCTATGAAACTGTAAATCAATACAAATAGTTTAAACTGTCGTTAAAGGCATTTCTGCAGTCAATACTCATATCACTGCAAACAATGTCCCCATCAAATGGGCTTAATTTGGATATCACTTAAGTGTTAGGCTCTGTGCCTCAGTGCACTCAGTTTCAAACACTGTACGGAAACACATTTCCTCCCTCTTTTAGGGCTGAGCCACTAAACAAACATTTAGCTCAGCCGATCCTGCCCCTGTTTAAATGCCTTGATAGGTCCACTGGAGGGCAAAATAATACTTCGTTGAATCTCACATTCATCAAAATAATCGATACTTTTTTACTATTCATTTTTTACAGTCTGTTAGCTGTTTCAAACCTCGGAGGGTGAGAGTGGAAATGATTCATACCTCGGAGACTCTGTCATTTAAAAAAGTAATTTCCAGTGGGGCATTAGGGTCTGTGAAACATACAAACAACAAAATGGAGGCTTGTAATTGGAAATACAGAGGGAAAAATTATATTTTTGCCAGCTGACAAAACAGGATGAATGAAAAGAAAGCAAGCGAGCTGGAGAGAAAACAAGCGCTGGCTTCTGCAATAGAGGAAGCACTACAGTGGGTGCTTGCTTTGGCCCCAGGGGGACTGGTGAGTGTGCGTTGCTTGGGGGCACTGGCGAGTGCCCTTGCGATCAGGATTCAAGGCTCCTGTGAGACACAACATCTAGTGTTTCTGTGAAAATCACTAAGGGCCTGATTCTGACCCTGGCGGCCGGTGACCGCCAGGGTCACCGGCCACGGGAGCACCGCCGACAGACCGGCGGTGCTCCGAAGGGCATTCTGACCGCGGCGGTTCTGCCGCGGCCAGAAAGGGTAAACCGGCGGTCTCCCGCCGGTTTACCGCTGCCAAGCTGCGCCGCCATGGGGGATTCTGACACCCCCTACCGCCATCCTGTTCCTGGCGGTTCGCCCGCCAGGAACAGGATGGCGGTAGGGGGTGCCGCGGGGCCCCTGGGGGCCCCTGCCGTGCCGTGCCCCGTAAGAGGGCCCCACTGTGTATTTCAGTGTCTGCCTAGCAGACACTGAAATACGCGACGGGTGCAAACTGCACCCGTCGCACATGCCCACTCCGCCGGCTCCATTCGGAGCCGGCTTCCTCGTGGGGAGGTGTTTCCCGCTGGGCTGGCGGGCGGCCTTCTGGCGGTCGCCCGCCAGCCCAGCGGGAAAGCCAGAATGGCCTCCGCGGTCTTTCGACCGCGGAGCAGCCATATGGCGGCTCCCTCCAGGCGGGCGGCGACCGCCGCCCGCCGGGGTCAAAATGACCCCCTAAATCTCTCCCTGCCTGTGAAGAACGATCCAATACCCTCATTGTGTTCACACTATGTGTAAAGTAGCAAATCAATTAACAAAAGAAGTTACGAAACCAGAGCAGATGAAGGCAGTACTTGGGCCTCAGGACACTGATAACAGCAAAGACACAAGGAATAAGCATTGGTAAATGCAGGAAATAGCGCTACAGCCAATAGAAATGGAGGAAAACCAAGTAACAAGCATAGGAACCAATGAAAAGCAAGATGAGAGAGAGCAACGTGGAGTGTGGGGTGTTAAGCACACATGCAAGAGGACAATGCGGGGGAGAAGCACACGTGCTAGCACATCAGGAGGGAGGAGAAGCACAGGGGTGATAGTGCAACACAGCGCAGAGCGGGGAGAAGAGAAGTACGTGATGGAAATAGTTAAGAAAACACATGCACTGTCATTGTATTGTAATTGTATTGTAATCGTATTTATATAGTGCTTACTACCACTGACGAGGCGTCAATGCGCTTTTCGATGAGTAGCACGCTACTCTGGAACCCAAGAATTAGTGATGGATTAGTATTGTTAAATAATGAGTACAGTTTTAGTATTATTATGAGTTAATTTGAGCCGCGGATATGAGAGTTTGTTAGATTGACTGGAGTAATGGAGGGGTGGAGGAGGAAAGAAATCCAGAAGTGTTAATTGGGAGTATATCCTTCATTTGCTCAACCCAAAGGCTTGGGATGAGTAAAGGGGGGGCGGAGGGGGAAAGAGTATGTGGAAGGGTTAGGGAGAGCATAGTAGCAGGGTGAGATAAATGCAGGAGAATTTAGTAGGGTTGTGTGGGAGATCACAGTAGTAGAGTGAGGTTTGGTGAGTTAGATGTGGAAGCGGAGGGCAGAGCTTAGGCAGAGTTTTTTAGGAGATGAAAGTAGTAGAAGGGATTTGGGATGAGTCAGAGTGAGAATGGAGGATAGTTTGATAGAGACATGACATATGATGATGAGTAGATAAGTGTGATAAGATGAGAGCAGGAATTCATAGATATCTAGTATAACAACCCACCCAGGAGCCATGCAATGATCCACGAACATGCCAAGCACAGAAACAACATATACACATACATACTTATATATATATATATATATATATATATATATATATATATATATATATATATAGACACACACACATACAAATGAATACACACACATATGCACATACAATACATAATTAGAACCATGGGTAAAAAATACTTAGTCAAACAGGTTTAAAGAGTGTGTGTGTATTTTATTGTTATGACATAGTAGCAATACATATTTTCTAAAGAAACTATAAATAAATAGAAATATGCATATAATCTGAAAAAATATTTATCAACATAGACATATGCAGTTCATAGTTGTTTCAATATGGTGGTTATGAAGGAAAGAGCCAACTCTTGAGTAGTTTTCTGAAGACAAGAAAGTTATCTGTGGCTCTTATAGTTGGGGGTAATGAATTCCATAGTTTGGCTGCTTGGATGGAGAAGGATGTACCACCTATAGTCTTTTTCTTGTATGGTGGTGTTCTAAGGCGGGGTGCCAATCTTAAGCGGAGGGTTCTTTGTTGGATGTATTTGGTAATTTTCTTTCTGATAAAAAGCGGTCCTGTTCCATGTATAGCTTTGTGGGTGATACAAAGCAGCTTGAAAGTGCATCTTCTGGCAACGGGTAACCAGTGTAGTGCTCTCAAGGCAGGGGAGATGTGGGCTTGCGGCTTTATATGTAATAGTAGCCTGGATGCGGAATTCTGGATATGTTGTAGTTTTTTCATAACAGATAGAGATGATCCATGGTAGAGGCTATTGGCATACTCCAGTTTGGATAGTACAAGCAAGATAGTAGCTTGCACCTTGTGTGGAAATCCGAGGTGGGGGAAGATGCGTCGTAAAGTCTTCAAGGTGATGAAGCTTGTGCGTGCTAATTTGTCTACTTGGGCATTCATAGTTAACTTGGAATCCATGGTGATTCCTAGGTTTTTAACTTCCTTGGATAATTGAGGAGGTGGTCCGAGATCGTCAGGCCAGACGCACAGAGGGTCATAATTTTTCCAGTCACCACATATGAGTATTTCTGTTTTGGAGGTATTTAGTTTGAGATGGCTCCAGGTCATCCACTGATCAACGGCTCTGAGGCAACTGAAGATTTGTGAGTTTTCAATGTTTTTGGGGCATTCTAATTTAAGTAGTATTTGTGTGTCATCTGCATAGTTGTAGCATGTGAGATGGAAATCATTGATCTGTTCTGGTAAAGATATCATGTAGATGTTGAAAAGCAAAGGTGAGATGATAGACCCGTGGGGGACCCCTGCTTTTGTGAGGTAGGGTTCGGACGAGCAGGGGGGCAAGTGGATGATATTCGATCTTTTTTGAAGATAGGAAGTAATCCAGTCGAGAGCAATCCCTTGTATGCCGGCTTTGTAGAGTCTTTGAGTTAGGGTGTCATGGTCAACCGTATCAAAGGCAGCTGAGAGGTCCAAGAGAAGTAGTGCAGCAACTCCATTTCGGTCGACTGTGTTTTTAAGATCGTCCCAGATTGCCATGAGTGCCGATTCAGTGCTTCTTACTGGGCGGAATCCAGTTTGGAAGTCTGAAAGTATAGAATTGTCTTCAATGAATTGTGACATCTGGGCGAATGCTGCTCTTTCTATCAATTTGCCCAGGAAAGGTCCATTTGTGATTGGTTGTAGTTGTTGGGGTCTTGCGGGTCTAGGTTTGTTTTCTTTAATAAAGGTCATATGTATGCCTTTTTCAGGTCTACAGGAAAAGTTCCTGAAGTTAAAGAGTTGTTGATGATTCTTCTTACAGGTTTGGCAGCAGAAGTAGATAGAAGAATGTTCTTGAAGATTTGTGGTGGGCAAGGGTCAGAAGGGCATCCAGAAGGTCTGCTTGCTTTGACCAAATCCATAAATTCATCCTGGAATATTTGTTTGAAGGAGTGTAGAGGTTGGGTTGGTTTATTCTTAAAGGGTATTTTTGGAAAGGGGCTGGTGCTGATGGGTTTCTTCTGTTTTAAATAGGAGTCCGATGTGTCTGCCTTGGTTGTGTAGTGAGTTGCCAATTTGTTTGTGAAATCTTGAGTAGTGGGATGACTTCCTTCCATGCATGCAGGTTTTCGAAATTCATTGAGAATTTTATCAAATTCCTTGGTTGTAGATTGAGCATTTTGAATTCTGTCTGAGTAGTATCTTTTTTTAGCTTTTTTGATTGATGATTTGTATATCCTGTTAAGTTTGTGTAGCTGCAGTTTGTCTTGTCTGTTTGTTTTGAGCCAGGTCCGCTGCAACTTCCTGATTTGTTGCTTTATCTTTTAAAGTTCCGTGTTTCTCCAAGGTGTTGGTTTTCTTTTGTTGTGTTTAGTTTTTCTGAGTGGTATTAGGACATCAAAAGCTTCCTGTAGCCACTCATAAAGTTTTGGCACAGAATTAATTGTATCTAGATCTGTGTTTGGTGTTAGTTGTGTTTCTAAGTGATCCAAATTGAGTTTGGTCCATGGTCGATAGGTGTATGTATGTAAGTAGTTGTGGGGTGTGTTGATTTGTGGAGTTGTATGTCGGAAAGTTATCATATGTTGGTTTTCTTTTGTCGTGTTTAGTTTGTCTGAGTGGTATTAGGACATCAAAAGCTTCCTGTAGCCACTCATAAAGTTTTGGCACAGAATTAATTGTATCTAGGTCTGTGTTTGCTGTTAGTTGTGTTTCTAAGTGATCCAAATTGAGTTTGCTCCATGGTCGATAGGTGTATGTATGTAAGTAGTTGTGGGGTGTGTTGATTTGTGGAGTTGTATGTCGTAAAGTTATCATATGGTGGTCTGACCAGGTGATTGGCGTGATGCAATGAATAGTAACTAGTTCAGGTTAAGCAAAAATGACATCTAGGATGTGACCAGCGATGTGTGTGGGATTGTGTACAATCTGATGTAGGTTCAATGCGACTAGGCCAGTGGTGATAGCTTTTGGATGGGGCATATTGGGTTTGTCAAACCAAATGTTTAGATCCCCAAGAATGCATAGATTGGAGTGTAGTGTAATAAGGTTTGAGACTGTGTCTAGAAAAGCATCTGGGAAAGTGGAGTTGTTAGGTGGAGGTCTGTAAAGGAGGAGAAAGTTACAGGAGGAAGTTGGAGAATGGTGGCATCTGGTAACGGCGCTTCACAACCTTGTATGGAGATGTTGTCTGTTTAACTGAGGTTCATTGCCTGTTTGAATATAATAGCTAGTCCACCTCCTCTGTTGCCTATATGGTTTTGAGTGATGGTTTGATAGCCCAGAGGAACGGCTTCGTACAACACTGATGCCATGTCATCTCCCAACCAGGATTCAGTTATGAATAGTAAGTCAGGTTGTGTGTCTGTGAGCAGTTCGTAGATGTGGTGCTTGTTTTGTGAGAGTGATCGAGCATTTATGAGCTGGCAGTTTAGAAAAGGTGTGTTAGTGGTAGTGTTGTTTTTTTTAGAAGGGTAAGTAGTGTAATGTGAGCTTTAAGCAGGAGTGTTGCTAGTTGTGATAACTGAGGCTCACAATAGTCTTGCTTTTCAACATAGTGTTCCGCTTCCAGCAGGTTAAGGAGGCATTTTGTTGGGTCTGTGTGTGTGGGTGGTGGACTTGGTGGCTGAGACAGCCATGAGGAGTGTACTGTTTTTTGTAGGGTAGTTTTATTATGTAACAGACAAGGGGATGCGAGGTTGCTATGAGTGGCATGTTTTTTATTTTGTTTGCGTTTGTTTAGTGTGGATGGAGTATGGGTTATGGGTGGTGGAGGAGCATGTGGATCAAGATGTAAGGCTCTAAATTGTGCAATGGAGGAGAGGCGAGTGAATGAAAGTTGCTGGGTTGGGGCGCTTGTGGTAGGTGTTTGTGAAGAGTGGGGGGGGGTAGGTGTGGAGATAGGATGGAATTTGTATTCTTTGTGTAGTCCTGGGGGTGGGAGTGGGTATGACAATAAGTGTAATGTAAGTTTGTGTTGCTTTGATGTGCTGATGTTTGTGGTCGGTATTGTTTTTGTGGAATAGTGAGAGGGGATATTGGTGTAGTTGTTTTTGGTGAGGGATTTGTATGTGAGTTAGTGCTGGTAAGTGGAATTTGAGTGTTAGATGGGGTGTTGATGTGTTTTGGAGATGAATGTACGAGGTGTGTAAGAGGTGATGGGTGTGTGTCAGGGGAGTTAGTATTAGTTGCGATGACTGGAAGAGGTAATATGTGTGGTGGAGTGAAATGTGGGGATTGTATGGTTGTGTGTAATTGGTGAAGAGAGGGGAAGAGTGTTTGTAGATGATGTGTTTGAAGGCAGGGGTTGGACATTGTTATGATGACAGGTGGTCTGTGTGGAGCAAACAGCGGATAGTGTTGGTTAGTATGAGCAGAGTGTGTATCTGGGAGGCTGAGACTGAGAGAAATGTACGCTGTAGTTTTGTATTGTGTGGGTGATGACAGGTTGTGTTAATGGGAGTGGACAGAGTAGTGTTGGCTGTGAGAATGCAGGTGATTGTAGTAGTTGTGGGGGAAATGTGTATATGTGTTGTATATAGGGTATTGTGTTGGGTGATGGGGCAATGCAATCTGTCTGCGGTCAGTTTCTGATGCATGAGTTGGATGTCTTTGTAGAATATGTGTTTGCATGTTGAGGGATGTGTAGGGACTGAAACCATTCATGGTCAAATATGAATTAGGTAGCATTTCTGGTCCTAGTCCCTACCTGTCCCGAACAGGCCCAAACAGACAACTGCCCTTGTCCTCTCCGCCCTTTGCCTCGACGCCCGGGCTGAAACGCCCTGAGTCCTAGCCTTTTATAGCTCTACTGGCCAATAAGAAGCTGGTCCTAGCCCTAGCCAATCCAATTTCAAGCTCTGATACAAACAACTAATGGGAGACCCAGCCCTAATCACCAATCATAGCCCTATTCCTGACCACCAATCATAGCCCCAGCCCTAAAACCAGCAACCACTCAGGATCCCAGCCCTATCCACCAATCACAGCCCTAGAACCAGCAGCCAATCAGAATCTCAGCCCTATCCACTAATCACAGCCCTAGAACCAACAGCCAATCAGAATCTCAGCCATAGAGTTCTTAACCAAAATAAATGCTTGACAAGTAAGCAGAGGAAGGACACACCTAATGAGGCCATCCTATATGGCAGGGACAAACACAAGAAAAGGAAGGAAACCCCACAAAAGCTAACAAATAAAAAGTAAGTGAACAAGAGTGACTATAAAGCCAACCAATTGTGAGAAACGTGTGGGCCGTAATCCCACTGTAAGCCTACAATAGGTCTTCTCACAAACAGAAAGCTTGCACTGTCAGGTAGGCAAGATCTAAACGTGGTCACCTGATTATGTTATCTTATTTTAAATGATAGGAGATGTACAATAGCATACCCTTGTATTATGTGTAATACAAATAATGGGTGCTGCAAAAAGGAGGTGCACATGATACATGAGATCCTTTAAATGTGGGCATGTTTAGAGTTATTTAGTTATATTCTAAAGTAGCCCAATAGCCAATTTTACTTTTGAGTGCTCAGAAGATGTCTACCAGACTTGGCAAATCTTTCATAACACCTGCTACATAGCAAGAAGGAGATTGGTAACAGAGATAATGAATGATTGGATAGTGGTGATTGTGCACTTTAAGATGTGAAGCTCAAAGGTTGTGGAATGAGCCATGCATTGATCTTGCATGCATTCCCTGACAGCACTGTTCTGAAAGCACATCAGTTTTTGTAAAAACACATTGCTCTTTGTATTTTCTAAATACGGTTCATAAAAGAAGCATCAGGTTTAATTTTTCAACATTTCCATATTCCTTCTGTTGGACTTAACTCTGTCTGCAGGGTCAACCCCAAAGTGTTTGCCTTTACTTGTTTTGCTTTTTTTGCTGAATTCATTGTTGGTATATCTGGGACTCTGTGCACTTTACCACTGCTAACCAGTGCAAGAGTGATTGTGCTCTCTGCTTAAAATACAGTAGAATTGGCTATACCCAATTGGCATATTTAATTTACTTGTAAGTTCCTAGTAAAGTGGCTCTACCGGTGCCCAGGGCCTACAAATTAAATGCTAATTGTGGGCCGCAGCACTGATTGTGCCATCCACTTCAGTAGCCCTTTAAACAGGTCTCAGGCCTGCTATTGCAGTCTGTGTGAGCAGCTTTAAACTGCCATTTCCACCTGGCAAAATAAACCATTTTCCAGGCCCAAACTGTTTTTTTAAATACATATGTCACTCCAGGGTAGGCACTGAACAGCCAAGAGGGCAGGGTGTAGTGTATTTCCCAAGTTGGACATGTACTTTTTAAGTTTTACATGTTCTGATAATGCAACACGTTTACATCCGTTTTTCTCTACTGCACGGCCCACCTATCTCATAGGATAACATTGATGTTACCTTATTACATTTAATAAGCTGTAATTCAAATTGGGACCACTAGTGCTGGCTCAGGCTGTAGTTGTGGTCGTCCAATCCCTATTGTGGCCTCTGCTGCTGGTCCTCACTGGTGTTATGTGCTCTGTAGGCGGCAACTGCAGAATGAGACGCTCTCGGCCTGAGGCTCAGTGCATTGTGTAATAGTTTCAGTGACAGAGCTTAGAGTCCAGTCACACAGCAGGCTCAGCGCAGGTGACTTTTCTAGTCACACCAGTTCCACTCTGCATGCTGGGCCCGGTGTGACTGGACAGGTATGTGCTCCCCATTCTTAACATATGTGGAAATCAGGGGGTTGATGGTTTGATTCTGTCAGTGGCAGCAACTGTCTGCCAGTCGCAGTGCCGTGGCATTGAAGAGCGAAGGTGCCATGCACAGCCTGAATACCTGCCTTTAAACTCTGGCCAGTCACCCTGCATGGTGAAAGTGGGGTAGGCCCCTTTCCAGGAAAGAACGGGCAAGGCGCACACCTCTATCCAGAATTGTTTATCAACAGTTAGAGACGCATCGCATTGCATCAGTCAGGTTCGACTTCTGGCCCAATGTATCATTCACCCCCGCATAGGTGCCAGAGTTTATTTCATCATGTTAGTAGATTTTAAGAGGGGTCAAGTGCCACTCCTTTCTAAGTAAACAAGTAACAGTTGCTCTCTTACAGTGCACTTAAACTGCAGCATGATAATGGACTTCTCGGTAGAGTGCGCCCCATGGGTGGTCAGGGGCAAAATAATTGCATGAGTAATGCATTTTATTGGGTGATGTTGACACCAGAACTAAAATGCGATAGTCTAACTTCCAATGCGTGGTAATTGGCAGGACTGTTTGCCTGTGTGAACAAATCTAACTCACAATGACATGTCTGAATAGCTGAAAGTGGTAACATGCTCCAGTTAGAGAATTCTTGGATTGATGAAATCAAATAGCAAAGTTGGACGCAGATGTTTAATGATGCAATGTCAGAGGCCATACCTTGTTTTAACGTAATATTAGACAGTATCATGCCAAATGAGATTGTAATAATAAGCCATATTTTATATAGTGTCTCCTAGCACATATTTGCTGTTTTCAGTCGTGCTCTATGTAAATAGTGTTACTACCAAACTTAGTTTATCAATCATGAAAGACTGAATGAAAGAGAGAATGAAAGGCTAAAGCAACTTTGCTGGGAGAAAATTATTAGATTGCCAGGTTCCATGAAGATTTCAAAAACTCAATGTTGTCTATCACCTACCCTCTTCTGCCAAAGAAACTGTAGTGCCAGTAATGGGTAGCAGTGCAAACTCTAGGCCATATTTATGAGAACTGATGCAATGCGGCGTTGCAGCAGCATTGCATCAAAAAACGTGTGCTGCAAAGCACCAGTTCCTTGTGACATGGATACAAAAGATTTCTGGAATGGCTCACCATGTTATAAGGTCCTAAGGTGCGTCACAAATGTTGGCCTATCTTTAAAAAATGACACAACTTGGCATAAGGCATCTGGCCCCTACGTGACACAAAAATTAGTTGTTTGTCATAAACCACTTGTAAGTGCTGCAGATCAGATTGCGTCAGTGCGTTTTCTCACTGGATGCATTAAAAACAAACCTGCATTACAAAAATCTGAACAGCAGACCAAAGCAAATCCACAAAATGGAGGGAGCTGCATTGACAAATCAGGAGGCCAGCAATCCCAATCCCAGCCAGATGAGCAGACAGCAGGCCAGGTTTCAGTGAAGAAAATCAAATATTAATAAATGAGTTGACAAAAAATTAACATCTCCTCTGTCTCACCTCCAAATTGCCATTAGGGAAAAACAAAGCCATTTGGAACTCCATATTGGCCAAAATCAACAGTGTAGGGTAAGCAAAGAGGACAGTGCTGGAGTTGGAAAAAAGGTGGCATGACCAAAGAGAAACGGGCCAAGAACCTGAGGCAGCCATGCGGACCGGAGGAGGACCATGAGGATTTGGACCCATTGGAGGATCAGATGGCATCACTCATCCCAACAGAGTTGATGGAAGGACAGGACAGTGCTGAGGATGAGGTCCATGAAGATCTGCAGAGTAAGTGTTAATAAGGGACAATATGGTTAAAAATGTCATGCAATGCAGCAAGACACTTTGCTGCGCTGTACTGTGCGGTGTGAAAGGAAAAGGGCAGGAATGTCTAACATGTTAACTCATACATCACATAAGTATAAGTTTCTTTCCCAGTGACAATATTTTCAGCCCAGTGCTGCCTCAGTCCAGGTTGTACTTAGAATACTGGGACTGGTAGTCTAATGTTTTACACGAGTGACCAGAACCACAAGTCCCACAATGCAAAGAAAAAAACCTAAACTGGAGCAGCAAATCATGTATGGACCTTATAAACCTGGCAACCTCTCTGTGACAATACAGCCCCCCCTTGCACCATGAGGACAATGTGTTTGCTTTGGGGCTACACAGCCAAAAGTGGAGTGTAAAGTAATGGAAAGGAGTGGGGTAGCCAGAGGAATACATTTTCACCTGAGAGGGGATCCAGGTGTTGTGTACATGGAGTATCTCCAAGTAGGATCACGTGATGAGCCATACGTAGTCACTAGCATGAAACTACATTGCACTCAGCTGTCCTGATGTGCTGGCTCAGATCTCACAGGTGTGGGCTGCCATGTTAGAGAGCATTCTACCTCCTGTCTTGTACAAATTAATATTGGGGGAAGGTAGGGGGGAATGCAAGGCATGCACACCAGAGGTCCATGAGTGTTTGTCTGAAGCATAGATGGTATGTGAGCTTCGGGGGCCCCGGTAGTTTAGTGCCATGTAGGTGTGGCTGAGCACTTTGAACTGGCAGTGTGTCTGAATGGAGAGCAATTGGATCTCAGGGAGGTGATGTGTGATGTTTGTGCCACAAGGTAGCCTGATTGATAGTCATGCACTACTGTGTTTGATATTGTCACACTTCTGTAGCTGCTGTGAAGAGATGGCCTAGAAAAGGGCATTAGTGCACTACACTTAACGGGATGTGGGTCTGGCAGAAGGTATTGCAGGTGTCAGGAGGGAAGAATACGAAGAAAAGTCAGACTATGCTACATATGTCAGAGCAGGAGGATGTGAAACAGGGAATTCTGAAGTGAAAGGATGAGCTAGGTGTCCAGGGTGATGGGCAGGTTTTGGGGATGGTTGGAGGACGAGGTGTGTCAGCCTAGTCATGTGGGCAACCACGGTAGGTACATGTCACAGATTACCATCACTACTCTCTTGTGAGGGTTAGCATGAGCCATAACTCTGACATACAAGTAGGCAAGTTGATTGACCAAATGAACCAAAACTAACACATGACCAAACTAACATCACTTTGTCAGGAGCTGTGCGCTAAGTAATGGCTAGAGGTAATGCAGGTACCCTGTTGACATGGTGCAGTGTTCTCAGTAGTAGTGCAATAAGTGAAACTTACGTCAATAGAGCATGATATGAAAATAAGCCTAGCGGTATGATAAATGAGGCCCTTACTTGCACTCAACCTTTCCGCCAGGGCAAACCAGCAAGCTGTGTAACTGCCTTGCAGTGTGTGGTATGACACATAATGGCCATGCACATGGCTGCCTTCAGGGCATCAAAAGTGGTCTGGCAAGCCTCAGTCCAAATCACCTCTTTGAGTTGTTTCTTAGAGGTCAACTAAGAAAGGCTCTCACCTCTGTTAGGGTTTTTGGGAGGCTCCCAAGCCAGAATGGTATCAATCTTTGGCTGCAGGGGCACCACCTGGCCACTCCACACTTGGTGTACCAGGTAAACCACTGGCCCCTGCCCTATTTGGCACTTACTATCCTTAATAGAGAGACTTGCCATCTGCAGAGCCTTCAGCACTTCAGAGAGGTCCTGCAGGTGTTCCTCCCAGCTGAAAACTGCAATGTCATCCAGGTAGCCTGCACTGAAATCCTCCAACCCAGCCAAAACCTGGTTGACAAACTTCTGAAAGGTGCAGGGGCATTTTACATCCCAAGGGGAATAACCCTGAATTTGTAGTGCCCTTCGGCAGTGGAAAATGCTGACCTTTTCTTTTCTCCATCAGTTAAGGCAATCTGCCAATACCCAGACGTTAAATCTAACGTGCTGAGAAACTTGGCAGCTCCCAACCGATCAGTGAGCTCATCAGCTCTGGGGACGGGGTGCGTGTCAGTCTTTGTGACAGCGTCGAGTCAAAGGTAGTCCACCCAGTACCTGAGTTCTTGGGTGGCACCGGGGGCAGCAGCCTTTGGAACCAAGACCACTGTGCTGGCCCAAGCACTGCTGGAAAACTCAATATCCCCTAATACTAACATCTTGGAAACCTCAGCCTTGATGCTGGCCCGACCTTGTCAGTCACCCTGTAAATCTTGTGTTTTACAGGTAGACTGTCCCCAGTATTCACCTCATGTGTGCACAGATGAGTGACCCCTGGGGTCAATAAAAATAAGGAGGTAGACTGTCCCAAAAAATGGTAACAGTCGCTATCTTGCTCTGGGGTCAGTGTGGGGGAGAGGTTCACACCCTCCACAGACCCATTTTCTCCTGGGCAGACAGAAGATCAGGAAGAGGCTCGCTCTCCTCTTCCACCCATCAGCTGTTGCCAAGAGCACTATTAACTTAGACCTCTCAAAGTGAGGTTTGAGGTGGTTCACATGCAAGACCCTTAAAGGGTTCCTAGGAGTCTGCAAGTTCACCAGATAGGTGACATCACTCTTGCACTCCACCACATCAAAAGTCCCAGTCCGCTTATCCTGGAGAGCACAAGGCTCTACTGGGGCCATGACCCACACTTCCTGGCCAGGCTGAAACATGACTAGAGTGGCATTCTGGTCATACCTGCATTTTTATGTCCTCCTAGCTTGCTTCTAGGTTTACCTGAAGCTGGCAGTCTGGTTTCTAAAGGCCAGCATGTAACTAAACACATCCTGGGGGGACTTACTGGAGGCCTTCTCCAAGCCCTCCTTTACCAGACTCAAATATCTCCTCACAGGGTGGCCATACAACATTTCAAAGGGACTAAAACTAAGTCCCTTTTGTGGTACTTTCCTGTAAGCAGACTGAAGGCATGGTATGAGGATGTCACACTTACGCCCCGTGGGTTCTGACAGACCCATAATCATGCCCTTCACGGTTCAGTTGAATCACTTAACCAAACCATTTCCTTGGTGAACTTGTAGGTCACCCCACACTCCTTCCACAGAGACTTCATATAAGTAGATATGAAGTTGGTACCCCGGTCACATACCACTTCCTTACGGAAACCCGTGCAGGTAAAGATCCCCATCAATGCTCGCCCACCACAGGGGCTGTGATTGGTCTCAGAGGGATAGCTTCCGAGTACCGGGTGCATGTTCCACCAAGACCAGGATAAACCTGTTGCCCTTGGCTGTCTTGGGATCCAGAGGCCCCATAATGTCAATGCCCACCCTCTCAAAGGGTGTGCTGACCACAGGAAAAGGTTGGAGGGGAGCCTTAAAGTTTGGCAAGACCTGCAATACGCATCTGAGTGTTTGCACATTTGGGGACAGCAAAAGTGGGTGACAATCTTGTCAAAAGTCTTGTCCTGCCCCAAAGGTCCTGCCAAAGGCACTTCAGGAGCCAAGCCCGGGAGGAAGGCTCTGAAGCACTGGGGTGCCACCAGTACACGCACTGCCCCAGGCTGAGCAACCATAGGCCCACTATATAAGAGGCCTTCCTCCCAATAGTTCCAGTGTGATCCAGACTTGCCAGATGCCTGGTCTACAGCCTGCTGCCTCAGACCCTCCAGAGTGGGGCATGACTTCTGTGCCTCACAGAATTCCTCCCTGGTGGGACCCCCTTCCTGCTGCCAGTGGATCAGCTCGGGCACCTCCCCCAGTTCAGTCACTTGTTCCCCTCTAGGCTGTAGGTTGTCCCCCTCAGGTTCAGCCTGCTCCCTGACCATGGGAACTTCTGGGGCGGGTTTCCCCATGCTCCTTATCCTTCCTCTTTCCGGAAGGCCCTTGGGCCACTCTTTCAGGCTCCAGGGCCTCCTGATCACCCTGATGGGTTGTCATTGACCAGGTGGTCACACATGCCCACCTAGGCAGACCCAACATCTCCAAGTGTGACTGGCATTCCAACTTACTCCAAGGGGAATCCTCCAGGTCATTGCCTAGCAGACAATCAAGGGGGCATGGTTGGACTCAGCTACTTTTAAGGAACCTGAGTCCCCCCTCATTCAAAGGGAGCTTGTGCCACTGCACAGGTGTTCTGAGTTGTCTATTGCAACTACTTGGTGAAGTACATGAGGAACTACCTGCTCTTCAGACACCAGCTGACACCTCACAGTAGAAACACTGGCTCCCATGTGTCTCAGAGCCTCCACCCTCTGCCCATTAACGGTCACCCACTGCCTGTACTTTTTAGTGTTCTCAGACACAAGTGTCCTCTGCACCATCTCACTTTCCCCTAGTGAGACATGGGTCATCTCAGCTGGCACCCACCCCTTCTCTAAAACCAAATCCTCCCCAAGTGCTATACTAGCCAAACCCTGTGACTGAACACCAGTGGGTGCCTGTGTCCACTTGGGACATTTGGGGTCCCCCCTCATGTGACCCATCTGATCACATGCATAACATTTGTGGGGACTCTTCTCTGTAGGTTTCCCTGTAGAGACCCATGTTTGCTTTTCAACTGGGGGCTGGGATTCCTTACCTTGGGAACATGGTTGGAGCCCTTTAGAGAACTCCTCCTGTTTACCCTTACCCCCCACTTTTTCTGATGGGGACCCTGCCCCCCCTTGGTGGAGTCTCCCCATACCTCTTTTGGACCCTGGTGCTCTCCTACTGGCCTGCTTCCTAAGCAAGCTTCATGGGGTCAGTCAGCTTGCTGCCAATTAGGTGCTGGTGCAGCTCTGGAAAACAAAGACTATATAAGTGTCCCCAAGCAATCAAATTGTACAGCCCCTCATAAGTTGTCACCTTACTGCCCTTCACCCAACCACCCAGTGACCTGCAGAAAGAATATACACATTCCAACCAAGTTTGGGATTAATTTTTCTTATATGATTTAAACTTCTCATGTACTGCTCAGGAGTAAGACAATGGGGGTCATTCTGACCCTGGCGGTAAAAGGCGCTTACCGCCAGACAGAAGACCGCCATAACACCGCCGCGGTCGCGGTAAACCGCCACGGTCATTCTGACCCACAACAGGCAAACCGCCAAAATCCCGACATCCACAAAAGTCCGCCACACCAAAGGGCAGCGATATACTGGCGATGACCAAACCTCCACCGTCACGCCAACAGAAATACGCCCATGCTATCACGACCCACGAATCCACGCGGCGGTCTTTCAACCGCGGTATTCTATTGGCGGTACACACCGCCGCGGTCGAAATACACATACTCGTACAAAACACTACCACATTGGACAATTCGAAATACACACACCTGATACACATAAACACACCACTCCCACACACCCATTACAATATAAAACACACACCCACATCACCCACAAACTTCCACTCCTAGAGATTCGTGAACACGCACAGAGAAAAGACATCCGAGCACCCAGACGCCCAATTCACTGTCACCCTGCAATATTAGCACGCACTTCACACAACACAACAATACACATCACCACACTTAGCACCACACAATCCATCCTACACATCACCCACACCACCCCATGGCACCTCAAAGACACCCCAGGTTCTCAGATGATGAACTCAGGGTCATGGTGGAGGAAATTGTACGAGTAGAGCCCCAGCTCTTCGGGACACAGGTGCAGCACACCACCATTGCCAGGAAGATGGAGCTATGGAGCAGAATAGTCGACAGGGTCAACGCTGTGGGACAGCACCCAAGAAATAGGGACGACATCAGGAAGAGGTGGAACGACCTACGGGGGAAGGTGCGTTCCATGGTATCAAGGCACAACATCGCATTGCAGCGGACTGGTGGCGGACCCCCACCTACTCCCCCACAATTTACAACATGGGAGGAGCAGGTCTTGAACATCCTGCATCCTGAGGGCCTCCCAGGAGTAGCTGGAGGAATGGACTCTGGTAAGTTAAATCTTCACTACTTCATCCCCCCACCCCACCTGCATGCCAACTCATACCCCCACCCTCACCCCCACCCCCATCACACCTACCCCTTGCAAATGTCTCACCATCACAACCCACCCACCCCAAAACTTAGCCCAGCATGCGACCACAAAGCATGGACACCCATCACCAAAGCATGCTCACTGCACATCCCCATCACCTCCCCCAAACCACCGTCACAACAGCCCCCACAAAGGAATGCTAGCACTGGGGTACACGGGCACCCACCCATTGCACGCCATTGGCACACACAGAAGCAATAACCATACTTTTATACCCCTGCAGGACCCGAACGGCACGTCACCGCGCAGGAGGGTCCACAGATGTCCACTCAACCCCCAGAAGAGGCTCTAGATGACCAGCCCGGTCCATCGGGGACCTCGGGACAGTCTGTTCCCCTCAGGCAGTCACAGGCCACAGCAGACCTTCCCCCCTCTGGGAACACCAGCACAGCACCCACCCAGCGAGGCCATACCTCTGTCCCCAGGACACGTCAATCAGCGGTGTGTCCACCACTACAGGGAACCCAGGCTAACCCACCACCCCAACAACAACAGGGACCTGGGGGCAGTGGTAGTGGGCACACGGTCTAGTGGACAGAGGCCCAGGGAAACAGGGGAACTGGGAGGGCTGCTGTGCGACAGGGGGGGACAGGCCAAGGGAACCCACTCTCCACGAGGCCCTCTCCTCCATCATGGGAGCATACCACCACTCCCAGGAGACGATGGCGATGGTCCTGGCCAGGTTTCAGGAGATCCAGCTTCTGCAGGAGCAACAGTATATGGGGTTCAGGGAGGAACTCAGAAACATCAGTTCCGCCATGGGTGACCATGGGTGACTACCTGATGTCACCACATTGAGGGACACTGTGGCACCTCAAAGGGCCCCTGTCACTAGCATGGACCAAGAACTGCCTACCACCTCCGCCAGCGCTAGTGGACAGGAGGCCCCGACACAAGACCAACAGGCCACCAGAACCCCACCCCCTGCAGGAGAACCACCCCGCAAGCGGGCCCTGAGATCCAGGAAGAAGACAGAGTAAGATGTCAAGACCCCCGCCAGCAAAGGATACCGCCCTGATTGTCATCCCACTGTCCTACATTGACACCCTGTCCAACTTTAAACTGCCCCTGCTCCACTTTCCACAGGCATTTGGACAATGCACCTGTGATTCTGATAGTCTGGACTCTGCCATGGACAATCCTCCACCATCACCCCTCACCGATTTGTAACCACCCATCCAATTTAGAGCACTTGAATAAACACACTTATTGCACATAAACAATCTGGAGTCTGTCTGTGATTTAAACAAATGTATTATACATGACAGTGCCAAAATGTTCATTTACATTGTGATGCCAACAAACCGCTGTCACACAGCTGTAGTCCATGGGGAAACAAAGCAGATGTCACGCAGTGGGGCCCACATCTCTGAAAAAGGAAGGGAAAGTCACAACACAGTTACCATACACTGGGGGAAAAAGTCAGACAGTAGAGAGGTAGAAGTCCTTAAGTAAATGTAATATGCCGGTGTGTACTCTTACCTGTGTGTCATTCAAAATACTGCTGTATTACTGTGTTCCTGTTCTCTATGTCGTCCTCTTCGCCTTCCTCCTCTTCACTCTCCACAGGCTCCACAGCTGCTACAACATCACCATCTGGACCATCCTCCTGCAGAAAAGGCACCTGGCGTCGCAAAGCCAGGTTGTGAAGCATACAGCAGGCCACGATGATCTGGCACACCTTCTTTGGTGAGTACATTAGGGATCCACCTGTCATATGGAGGCACCTGAACCTGGCCTTCAGGAGGCCAAAGGTTCGCTCAATCACCCTCCTGGTCCACCCATGGGCCTCATTGTACCGTTCCTCTGCCCTGGTCCTGAAATTCCTCAGTGGGGTCAATAGCCAGGACAGGTTGGGGTAACCAGAGTCTCCTAATAGCCACACACGGTGCCTCTGGAGTTGACCCATCACATACGGGATGCTGCTATTCCGCAGGATGTAGGCGTCATGCACTGACCCAGGGAACTTGGCATTAACATGGGAGATGTACTGGTCAGCCAAACACACCATCTGTACATTCATGGAATGATAACTCTTCCTGTTCCTGTACACCTGTTCACTCCTGCTGGGGGGGACCAAAGCAACATGTGTCCCATCAATGGCACCAATGATGTTGGGGATATGTCCAACGGCATAGAAATCACCCTTCACTGTAGGCAAATCCCTCACCTCAGGGAAAATGATGTAGCTCCGCATGTGTTTGAGCAGGGCAGACAACACTCTGGACAACACCTTGGAAAACATGGGCTGGGACATCCCTGATGATATGGCCACTGTTGTTTGAAATGACCAACTTGCTAAGAAATGGAGTACTGACAGCACCTGGACTAGAGGGGCGATCCCTGTGGGTTGGCGGATGGGTGATATCAGGTCTGCCTCCAGCTGGGCACACAGTTCCTGTATAGTGGCTCGGTCAAGCCTGTATGTCAGTATGACATGTCGTTCCTCCATTGTCGACAGGTCCACCAGTGGTCTGTACACGGGAAGATTCCTCCATCTCCTCGCATGTCCCAGCGGACGGTGACTATGAAGGACAACAGCGAGCACAGAGTCAATCAACCCACAGGTACGTTCCCACAGCTTGCACACAACACGATTCACAATGCATTGAATGGCTTGTATGAGTGTTGATGCAAGGCCTAGGTATGTGTGACGCAGTAGTAATTAAGCCATGTGGGCCCTTGAAATGGCGGCTGCCTGACCTGTGAAGTGCGACAATGGGATGTGAGGTCAATGCGCTGGCGTGGCACACCGTGGCGGTAGGCGTTCGAAGACCGTGGCGCAAAGCCGCATTGGTTAACATTGAACCCTATGGGTTTCAGGAGCCAATGACAATGTGCGCCGGCGGTCGCGGTACGCACCGCCGCGGGCGTGACCGCCATTTTCTATCTGCTTAATCACTCGATACCTGATCATCCACAGGAGAGGACCTACACTGCAAGTGCTGCTGTGACCTCGGTCTGGAAGAGACAATGGCTGCTGCGACTGGGGAAAGGGCCCCTGCCTTCACTTCTGAAGAATTGGAGAAACTCGTGGATGGGGTCCTCCCCCAGTATGCGCTACTCTATGGTCCTCCAGACCAACAGGTAAGTACACTGGGAGCATGATGTATGGGCTATGCCTGTGTTGAGTCGGGTGGATGAAAGATGGTGGGGAGGGGAGCGATTGAGGCATGCATCAAACGACAGATGAGAGCATGTGCCACATGGCAAGGGTGGGGATGGGGGGCCACTCACATTGAGCATGCAGAAGGTGATGTATTTTTTTTCTCCCCCTGTACATGTCACATAGGTCAGCGCCCATCAGAAAGTCGCTATTTGGCGTGCCATCGCCAAGGACGTCCGGACCCTGGGGGTCCACAACAGATGGGGCACCCACTTCCGGAAGAGGTGGGAGGACATCCGACGCTGGAGCAGGAAGACGGCGGAGGCTCAGCTGGGGATGGCTTCCCAACGTAGGAGGGGTGCCAGTCGTACTTTGACCCCCCTGATGTCCCGGATCCTGGCGGTGGCCTACCCCGATTTGGATGGGCGCGTGAGGACATCACAGCAGACACAAGGGGGTGAGTACACACAAATCCTGGTGACTTTGCGTGCAGTGGAGGTGTCTGGGTGGGGGAGGAGGGCTGTGGGTATCCCTAGGCCAGGGCGATTTCTGTAGGCTAGGCCCCTCCGTAAGGCATGGCCCTGTGCCCCCACCCCCCACCTCTGTAGGGTGCCAAGTACAGGTATCCATGGCCCTGTGTCATCTATGTGTGCAGTTGTCGTCCATAGGCTTGTAGGCCATGTCCCACTGATTGAGTAGTGGACCCCAAGTGCGCGGCGTAGTACAGGGGGCTTCTGTGTCTGTCCTCTCCGCCAACGGTGTCGCCTATGCATGTACTCAACATGTCTTTATTTCTCCTCCCCCCCTTTTTTGTGGTCTTCCTGTTCATGTGTGAATTAGCATCATCAGGCGGAGGAGAAGTGGCATCGGAGCACGAGGGAGCTGCATCCCACATGGCCCTGGAGGGCCATGCAACGGACTCTGAGTACACCAGTGGGACGGAGGGCGAGGGGAGCTCCACAGCGGGGACACGTGCTGATGTCAGTGACAGCGACTCGTCCTCTGAAGGGAGCTCCCTTGTGGTGGTGGCAACATCCGTGCCCCCGCAACAACAGGTACAGCCACCACCCAGCGCACCAGCACCGCCCTCCCAGCAGCCCTTCAGCGTTTGCCCCGTGCCCGCTCACCCAGGAAGGTGGGCATCTCCTTCGCCCCAGGCACTTCAGGCCCTGCCCCTGTCACCCCTGCTGCCCTCAGTGAGGAGGTCATTGACCTCCTGAGGACCATCATTGTTGGGCAGTCTACCCTTTTGAATGCCATCCAGGGTGTAGAAAGGGAGGTGCACGGAGTAATGCATACCTGGAGGGCATTCATTCTGGTCAGGCTGCCCATCAGCGATCGTTCAATGCTCTGGTCTCAGCACTGACGGCAGCAATTGTCCCTGTCTCTAGCCTCCTCCCTCCAACTTCCTCCACCCAGACCCAATCCCCTGTACCCCAGCCTATCCCAACCACACCATCAGACCAGCCTGCACACACCTCAACACCCAAGGGAAGCTCATCCAGACATAAGCACCACACATCACACAAGCATACACACAAGCAACATCCACATGCAGACATACCAACAGCCACTGCCTCCTCTGTGTCTCCCTCCTACCTCCCTGTGACGTCTCCACTCACACTTGCATCCACAACATCTTCAGCCACTACGTCCATCACCAGCACACCCACTAGAACACTCCGCACACGTGCAGTCACCACCCCCACTAGCATTTACACGTCCCCTGTGTCCTCTCCCAGTGTGTCTGTCACCCCCTCTTCCAAACCACACAAACGCAGGCAGCCACCCACCCAACAGCCATCCACCTCACGACAGCCTCCAGCCCAAGCACCTGCACCCAAAGACACCAGACTTCACTCTCCTACAACCACATCCTCTTCCTCCACTCCCATACCCACTACACCTACCCGTCCCTCTCTTTCTAAATTGCTTTTCTTTTCCAAACTTGACCTCTTTCCAACAACTCCCCCACCACGTCCATCTCATAAGACTCCAATCAGCACCTCAGCCACCACAAAACCAGGTCCTATCAAGACTGTTGTCCAAGGACTGTGAAGTCCCCCACCCTCAAGGGCAGCTAGTTCTGCTAGGAGCCAAGGCACGGCCAGCCCACCCCCGGAAAAGCACCCAAAATTTGCCAGTGCCCGGCACGAGAGGCCAACGACACCAGGGACCAAATTCCCTACCCTGGCTCCGTCAGGAAGTGGGGTGCCACCTGGCACACCGCCAAAGGTTGGAAAGGGCCACAGACGACCAGGGAAGGGTGGGAAGGGCAGCACGCCCGACAAGTCCGGCAGCAGGCCAGCTGTCCAGGAGGGCCCCACCAGCCCCATCCCAGGTGGGCAGGAGGACACCCAGAGGCCCGGTACTGCAGCCCAGGAGGGCCCCGCAAGCCAACAGACAGATGGGCAGGAAGGTCCCGCCAGGGACATGTCAGGTGGCGAGTGACATCCATGCCATGGCCGTATCCGCTGACCTGAACACTCATCTCAAGCACCGCTGCACTGGGCCCTTCCTCTCAAGCACTGCTGAACAGGGCACCGCCGTCTCAAGCACCGCTAAACAGGGCACCGCCGTCTCAAGCACCGCTGCACTGGGCCCTTCCTCTCAAGCACCGCTGAACAGGGCACCGCCGTCTCAAGCACCACTGAACAGGGTACCGCCGTCTCAAGCACCACTGAACTGGGCACGCCGTCTCAAGCACCGCTGAACTGGGCCCTTCCTCTCAAGCGCCGCTGAACAGGGCACCGCCGTCTCAAGCACCGCTGAACAGGGCCCTTCATCTCAAGCACTGCTGAACTGTGCCCTTCATCTGAAGCACCGCTGAACTGGGCCCTTCATCTCAAGCACCGCTGAACTGGGCCCTTCCTCTCAAGCACCGCTGAACTGGGCACCGCCGTCTCAAGCACCGCTGAACTGGGCACCGCCATCTCAAGCACCGCTGAACTGGGCACCGCCGTCTCAAGCACCGCTGAACTGGGCCCTTCCTCTCAAGCACCGCTGAACAGGGCACTGCCGTCTCAAGCACCGCTGAACAGGGCACCGCCGTCTCAAGCACCGCTGAACAGGGCCCTTCATCTCAAGCACCGCTGAACTGGGCCCTTCATCTCAAGCACCGCTGAACTGGGCCCTTCCTCTCAAGCACCGCTGAACAGGGCACTGCCGTCTCAAGCACCGCTGAACTGGGCACCGCCGTCTCAAGCACCGCTGAACTGGGCCCTTCCTCTCAAGCACCGCTGAACAGGGCACCGCCGTCTCAAGCACCGCTGAACAGGGCACCGACGTCTCAAGCACCGCTGCACTGGGCCCTTCCTCTCAAGCACCGCTGAACAGGGCACCGCCGTCTCAAGCACCGCTGAACAGGGCCCTTCATCTCAAGCACCGCTGAACTGGGCCCTTCCTCTCAAGCACCGCTGAACTGGGCCCTTCCTCTCAAGCACCGCTGAACAGGGCCCTTCCTCTCAAGCACCGCTGAACAGGGCACCACCGTCTCAAGCACAGCTAAACAGGGCCCTTCATCTCAAGCACCGCTGAACTGGGCCCTTCATCTCACGCACCGCTGGCCCATTGGCAGAAGGGGCAGGCCCTCATCTGTGTCGGGCAGGGCTGCACGAAGCACTCTGGGCACCAGTCCCCCTCCAGAACCAGTGGAGACCTGCATCCACTTGAGAGACTGTGGCTTTGCACTCCCCAGGATGTAACAGTGGGCAGCCCACCCACTGTATGGACTTGAGAGACTGTGGCTTTGCACTCCCCAGGATGTAACAGTGGGCAGCCCACCCACTGTATGGACTTGAGAGACTGTGGCTTTGCACTCCCCAGGATGGCACAGTGGGCATGGAGGCCCCTTGTGGATCTGGCGTCATGTACTCATGTGGCTGAGGTGCCCCCCTTCCCCCTGAGGTGCCTGTAGTTTTGCTCTCTGATGCCCCTGCAGTGTTCTCTCCGTTGGTGTCAGGTATCCTGTGTGGGCTTTGCCCATGTGATTTGGGCCCAGTGGTCCACGGACAATGCCTGCAAAAACTTATCGGACTTTTAATATTTATGTATATAATCGTTTTAAATGTGTGATATTTTTATAAGCCAGTAATACAATATATTTGACTGTTTATGATAATTTCCTTTTGTCTTTGCATTCTTCCGGGGGGTTTGGGGGTTGTAACTGTGATGTATTGCTATGCATTGATGTGTGTGTTGTAGTGGGTGAGGGTGGGGGTGGGTGTGTCACGTATGTGTGTCCCCGTAATTGTTTGCCTCCCCCCTCCCCTGTGTCGTAGGTGCAGTACTCACTGTTGTCTTCTGCGCCGGCATTCGTGCTCCTGGTAGAGGAGCAGAAAGACAATAGCTGGGAGGATGTGTAGTTCGGGTTCCATGCTGGCCAGATTCCTCGTGGGGTGTATGGAGGTAAGCGTTTTCCATTTGAAATGTCTGTTTCCACCGTGTAGCCCCGGAAAAGGTGTCGGATTGGTGGGTTGTGATAGGGTGGGCGGTACATTGACTCTCGCCTGTCTGTTGGCGGTGACCGCCGCGCTGTTTGTTTGTCCCGCCGTGGCGGTCAGAGTGTTAAAGTGGCGGTCTCTGTTGGCGGTTTCCGCCAGGGTCATAATTCAATTTTTTTAACCGCCAGCCTGTTGGCGGGTTAGCCGCCGCTTTAACACCGACCGCCAGGGTTGGAATGACCCCCAATATCTGGTGAGTAAGACGTCCTTCATGATAGAGTAAGTGAGTCCCTGAGGATTCCCTAAGGATGTCAAGGTGTCCCTCACTTCTACCTCAAAGTGCTTCCATCGACCCCCCTCTCCCCCAATGTGCTTCAGGGACCATGTTCATGTGGAGAGCTGACTCATACCCTTTAAACTACAGATGAATGCCATCCTCCCTCTTGTAATCCTTCACTAAGTCCTTTGGAATGTGTACCCTTCTTTCAGGCTGCACGGAGGTACTGCTGACATCATCTCTGAAGGACTGGCTCCTTTGGTCCAGCTCCCTCATGCTTAACTCATGAGCATATTTGTCTCCTCTATGGCCAACCTTCTATCTTCTATCTCCATTTTAGGTTTCTCAAATTAAAATGTGTGCACCCTTTCTGCTTGTCTGTCCTTCAACTCCTCAGGAGTCAGACTTTTGGAGGAATCACTACTGACTGCCCTGAAGACCCTTCCCCAGGCAGAACAGGGTTACCCAACACAATGTCATGAATGCCATGCTGCTGTTCACCCCTCTCCTCCTCTGTGTGCCCCACAGCCTCCTTAGTTACCACCCAGGCCTTCAGTGCATTGTGCAGCTCCTCCTTCCTAGTGGAGCTCTTGATTGGTATGGCAAGGTCATTGAAAAATTGCTAAAGTTGAGCCACTGTATACTCCTCCAGTTTCTCCATCTCAAACACAACTTTTGTAGCCACAGCTGGTGCATCTCCAGGTTGAGACCTGCTTATGGGTGAGGTTCAATAAAGATGCAAGAGTTCCAAAAAGGCAGAGATCCCAAGAAAAAACAAAATAAAGTAACAGAAAAAATCCCACAAGAGAAAAAACAAAAACAAGTAGTATGTGGTCACGTAATGGTCTGCACTGATAGCAGTGTAGTGTGTACTTAATCACTGTATGTCAAGCACAAATACACGTTCTAATCCTCACCGCTGATCACCAGTGTTAGAAATGAGGTCTCTGGTTGGCAGTCAGTTTGCACTCTGTCCAAGCAGGGACCCTCACTCTAGTCAGGGTAAGGGACTTACACTTCTCAGACAACCCATGCTCACCCCATTGGTAGCTTGGTACAAGCAGTCAGGCTTATCTCAGAGGCAATGTGTAAAGTGTTTGTACCAACACAAACCGTAATACAGTGAAAACACTACAAAATGGACACTGCACCAGTTTAGAAAACAATAGATGTGTTGATGTTACACAAAGTACCTAGTTTGTGTAAAAAATAAAGCCGCACAGCTGAGCGTGCATCAGAAAAGTCAGTGATGCGTCAATTCCTTACTCACAAGTGAGGCTGTGCATCGTTTCTTCTCTGGTCGGGTAGGCAATGCATTGTTTGTCTCTCCCACAGGAGAGCAATGCGTCGATTTCTTGACAGGCACCTCGGATCCAGGCAGGTTCACATTGGTTTTGACGCCCAACAATGATGCGTGCAAAATCCGTCCGCACAGTGATGAGGAGCTGCGTGAGAGTTGTGTCAGTTTTAGCAGCCACAAGTGGGTGCTGCGTCATTTCTCCAGCCGCGATGCAAGTGATGCATTGATTTCTCAGCTGCGAAGCAGGTAGCGTGTCATTTTTACAGCTGTGTTGCAGGTGGTGCATCAAATGTTTCCCCGCACAGCTCGGGTGCGTGGATTTCTGTCTTGATTCTACCAGCTTCAACTTTTAAGATCCTGGAGCCTAGAGTGGGTAACACTTAGCAGGCTATTAGTCTCAGCAGAGAGTCCAAGTGCTGGCAGAGGAAGTCTTTGATGGCCCTGAGATTTCAAAACAGAAGGCAAACTCAGTCCAAGCCCTTGGAGACACTTCACAAGTAGGAATATACCACAAGGTCCAGTCTTTGTCCTCTTTCAGGGAGAAGCGGCAACTGCAGATGTATTTATAAATTTTGACATTGGAGACCCTGAACTCCTTATTCTATTTGCTCCAAATGGGAAACTGCACTTAAAAGATATTAAAGGGTAGTCCCCATGTTAACCTATGAGACAGATTGGTCTTGCTACAGTGAAAAACGAATTTGGCAGTATTTTACTGTCAGGACATGTAAAAAAACATCAGTATATGTTCTACCTTTAACATACACCGCACCCTGCCCATAGGGCTACCTAGAACTTACCTTAAGGGTGTCTTACATGTACAATAAAGGAAGGTTGGGCCTGGCAAGTTGGTACACTTGCCAGGTCGAATTGGCAGTTTAAAACTGCACACACAGACTCTGCAGAGGCAGGTCTGAGCCATGATTACAGGGCTAGTCATAATGGTGGTACAATCAGTGCTGCAGGCCCACTAGTAGCATTTGATTTACAGGCCCTGGGCACCTCTAGTGCACTTTATTTGGGACTTACTAGTAAATCAAATAAGCCAATCATTGGAAAGCCAATTACATATACAGATTACACAGAGAGCACTTGCACTTTAGCAATGGTAAGCAGTGGTAAAGTGCCCAGAGTACCAAAACCTGCAAAAACAAAGTCCAGCACATAGTCAAAACATAGGAAGCAGAGGCACAAAAGGCAGGGCAAACCACGCTAAGGATGCCAGGTCTAACAGTATTGCCTTCAAATGTTGCATCATGATGTGACAATAATCTACAGTTACTTGACAAGTACACAGTGAAAAACTCTTACTAAACACACAAATGCCTGTCCTGCGAAAAATGGAGCCTGTGAGGCATGTGAGCCAATAACCCGGTTCCTCTCATTCACATATATCTAGCTCAGTGAACATGACAATGTGAACAAACACATTTGACAGCCTCATTGCTCTTACTGAAGAGCTCCTAAAGTATATACACTATCATATCTGCAGTGATAATCTGCTGATACCCATGCCCAGAATCCTCCTGAATTGGCATCATACCTGTGTCCCAGTAGGATGTACCAGGACAGACCTATATCTTGGATGTCAGTGTGTAAGAAATGCAAGGGATCTTTGTTGTGCTTCTGAGTCAACTCATAAATGGTGTAAAAGGCTGTACTGGGCTACGTAGGGTAAATGTGTTCCTCTGCACCTGAGAGGCCTCACATATTTTGAGTGTGTGTGTAACCACATATCACATCAGTTGTCAATATACACTCATATTACTGTATAGGGGCCAGCACACCAAACAAGGAACAAAGCAACACCTCCCCAGAGTAAGAGGAAGTGAGAGACTTATGGTTTTCAAACTTTGCAAGTAGTTGCACAAAGTTGCATGCATGTAATGCCACACTTAGCAAGTACTCAATGCCAACGATGATTGAGTTTCTCCAGGCAGGTGGGGGGGACACATTCATGATTTGTATCCAGCTATTAGCAATGACCTACTTGCACAATGCTGCAATGTGTGTGTGGAATGCTGGACCTGGACATTGCAGACGGCTCCACATGGAGCCGTTGTCAATGCCGCAGTGCGGGGGTGCAGCAACACCTGTCACCCAAATCACTGCCTGTAAATCGGGCAGTGATCTGCGCGATGGGGTTGTGCGCGGGGGCCCCTGCACTGCCCATGCCAAGTGCATGGGCCTCCCGGGGGGGCCACAGAGCACCCCTTCTGCCAGCCTTTCCCTGGCAGCCTGAGGAACAAGGGTTCTTTGTCTGGAGGGCAGCGCTGCTTGCAGCTCTGCCCTGTCGGATAAAGAAATACGCCATCATCAGGCTGCCTGTCAACAGCGGAGGGCCGCCTGTGGTGGTCTTCCCTTGTTCATAATATGGTGGTCCACACCGTCATGCCAGTAGCAGTAATTTCCGCCACCGCCAGCATGGCGGTCTGGACCGCCATGTTCATAATGAGGCTGTAACTCTTGACCATAGACCTTTCACAAAACAACATATTCCTTCAAAGTTTGCAGGGCAATAGCCACATCATACTCAACTCAACCTACTCAATAGTAAAAACTCTTAATGATGCAATGATTACGATGTTGTGAAAGCAGAAAGAAATGGAATACTATGAAATCTAAGTAAACAAACTACAACTACCTATCCTACATTAACATAAACACTACCTTACAGTATCTAAAGATATCTTAAACTAACTGCATCTGCCTATCAAACTGTTAGAAATGGGGTCTCAGGTTGGGAGTGGTTTGCACCTTGTCAAAGCACCAAAACAGACCCTTTAAAAATAAGGAGAGCTAAGACCAGGGAAACACGTAATAACAATACAAAAAAATTACCTCTCCTAGAATATTAATATTGGTACAAAAACCTCACTCATTAAATTAAATATTGTACTCTTGAAGCCAAAGGCAAAAACAACGATATATGATATAAATCAAGATACATTAATTTGATTTTTTATACGCATCTAAATATCACCTATGCAAAGAGGTATATATTTGAACATGAAAAACTATTATGAGTACCTCAAGTTAAACAATCATGAAAACTGCTGCGGGTCTCAAATAGAAAACTACGCACTCACAACACAACACATGCCAAATATACATTCATCCTAGAAACATACAGTAAAAGCAACTAGCACAAAATCAGATTCAATAGTGACACACCAAACCAACTAAAACGAAAAAACAATATTCTGCTAAAAATGTAAGCATTATTTTAGTAATAATTTTCTTGAAACCATGGTTCAACTTCTCCTTTTAAGCTCATTGTTGATATTCACAATGCACAACTTGGCATTTTACAACTGTCGTTACCAATGAATAATCCATAAACACAATTTCTCTTTTTATATAGAATATGGTACTCAATATTCCAGCATTGGATCTTGCAGTCCTGTATATGCGCATAGAATTTTACAGTCCACAAATGTGCTAGCAGAGCAAATTATTCGTCTTTGTATATTTGAAAATGATGCTCGTTTAACAACATGACTTTTTTTGCAGTCCACTGTATGTGCTAGCGATTCATATTTGTTGCCATATTTTTTGCCGACGTGGGTTTTGGTGGGAAAAATATAGATCAAGGAACATTTTCTTCAAGACGAAACTGTTAAAACAATAAATATTGGACCCCGAGATTGATTCTAGATAAATAGAAAAATACATATTGGCTCCAAGAATATCAAAATATAAAATTGATGCGCTCAGGCCTTTAAACAGACGGGGTAAATCCAATCCGATAAGAACCCCCGCGTGATGTAAAGAGAAGTTCCAATCCACCAAAAACATGCAACTTACACGCAGCATGTAACTAATATTATGTTAAAATTACTTAGAAACATGCAATCAAGTCAAATCAAATCATGTCGAAGATAGTCCCTAAATAATCAAACCTACCTCCAAATCTTAGAACAAAATGATAGTCTGCTTAAACATACTAAGTTTGTCCGGTAAGAGGGAACAGCTAGCGGTATGATGATAGTAAAACCAGTCTGAATGGCTAGATATTGAGGGTTAATAATATCTGTAAAATAAAGAATAATAACACTAAAACAAAATCAGGAATCGCAAAAAAAAAGATAAATCTAACTGTTATGCTTAGCTACGCTTACCGGATTTCTACCTGGAGTAATGTTAACAGTGGGCTAACTAGATGGTAATTGCAATCGAGAGATCGAATCAAGAGTGCAAAACAATACAATGCGCACTGCAAGAAAATCAGTGTATATCTGCTCAACGATTCAGACTTCCAAGATACTAGGAATTACCCAAAAGTATCATTGCTCTGGGTTCAATAACAAGCAACAAAAAGGAACCCAGTCCAAGAAAAAGGGACTCTCTGAAAGGGAAAATAGCATATTAAAGGTAACTAAAGATATGCACTAAACAGATACCCCCTCATTACAACCCTGGCGGTAAATTCTGCTTACTGCCGTGCCGACGGCCACCAGCATACCGTGACCACTGCAGTAATCTGCTATGGGTATTATGACCCACACAGAGAAATCCGCCACTATACAGACACCCACACAAGTCCGCCAGCCTAAAGGTCAGTGATAAACTGGCGATAGCAAAACCCACACATTCACACCAACAAGAAACCGCCCACAGTATCACAACCCATGAATCAAAGCAGCAGTCTTACAGCTGCGGTAAACCATTGGCGGTACACACCGCTGCGCTCAAAATACACACACACTTACAAAACACAACCACATTGGACAATTCAAAATACACACACCTGACACACATACACACACACCACACCCACACACACACCCCACTATAAAAAAACACACCCACATTACCCACAACCCCTTACAGCAAACAATTTTGAAGAAGCAGAGAGAAAAGCAAAGAGCACACCATCATCCAGAGGCACAGAACACCATCACACATACACCATCCACGCACCTCACACCACACACCCCAACACATCACCCCACACATCACCTCACACCAGATCATGGCACCTCAAAGACAGGTTTTCTGAGGAGGACCTTAGGGTCATGGTGGAGGAAATCCAGGGTAGAGCCACAGCTATTCGGATCACAGGTGCTGCACACGTCCATTGCTAGGAAGATGGAGCTATGGCAGAGAATCGTGGACAGGGTCAATGCAGTGGGACAGCATCCAAGAACCAGGGATGACATCAGGAAGAGGTGGAACGACCTACAGGGGAAGGTACGTTCACGGGTATCAAGACACCAGATTGCTGTACAGAGGACTGGCGGTGGACCCTCACCTCCTACCCCACAACTTACAACATGGGAGGAGCAACTCTTGGTAATCATGCATCCTGAGGGCCTCGCGGGAGTAGCAGGAGGACTGGACTCTGGTAAGTTAACTCTTCACTACTGCATCCCCTACCCTACCTGCATACCATCACTAACTCCTAGCCCTACCCTCACCTCCATCACTCCACCAACTCACACACACCCCACTGTCACAACCCACCCATCCCAATACCAAGCCCTGCATGCAACAACAATGCATGGACACCCATCACAGACTTGCATGGACACCCATCACCACAGCATGCCCAGTAGAGAGACTTACCCAGGCCACAAATTCATCACTCACACAAGGCCAAGGCGACAGTGCAAGAACATTAATACAGGGAAATACACCCATTGCTCAAGATAGCACACAGAGATACAATAACATAGCATTTACATCCCAACAGGACCCCTATCCAATGTCACCGGACAGGAGGTGCCAGCCATATCCAGTCCCCCCACAGAAGAGGTCCACAGTGATGACAGCAGCTCTGCATGCCTGGATCACAATGACCAGCCCGGCCCATCAGGGACCTCTGGATAGTCGGTTACCTTGACGCAGTCACAAACCACCACAGAACCTCCCCCCTCAGGAAACACCACCACAGCACCCACCCAGCGGACCAATGCCACTGTCCCCAGGACATGTCAATCAGCAGTGTGTCCACCACTACAGGGACCCCAGGCAAACCCACTAACCCAGGACGATCAGGGACCTGGGGTCAGTGGCAGTGGGCACACGGTTCAGGGGACAGAGGCACAGTACAACAGGGAAGCTGGAAGGACTGCTGTGTGACAGGCGGAGGACAGGCCCAGGGAACCGACTCTCCACAAGGGACTCTCCAAAATCATGGGAGCATACCACCATTCCCAAGAGACCATGGGCACAGTACTGGCCTAGTTTCAGAAGACCCAGCGGCTTCAGCAGGGACAGTACATGGGGATCAGGGATGACCTCACAAAAATCTACACCATCCTGGTCACCATAGCAGGGGTGCTGGCTGATATGAGCAAGACCATGAGGGAGGCAGTGGCACAACAAAGGGCCCCTGACACTAGCCAAACCGAGGAACAGCCTTCCACCTCTGCTGGCGCTAGTGGACAGGAGGCACCGCCACAGGACCAACAGGCCACCAGCACCCCATCCCCTGCAGAAGGAGAACCACCCCGCAAACGGTCCCTGCGATCCAGTCAGAAGACAGAGAACATTGCAAAGACCCCCGCCAGGAAATAAGACTCTCCGGATTGTCACCCTTCTGTCCCACTATATCATCCTGTCGAAATTGAACTGCCATTACTCCCCTTCCTATGCCCCATTGGACAATGCACCTGTGATACCAAGAGACTGGACTCTACTATGGACCTTCCTCCACCATCACCCCAGCCCCTTGCACATACCCCTATACTCATTAGCCCCTAAATAAACACCCTTTAATCACAAACCAATCTGGAATCAGTCTGTTCTTTCACAAATGTATAATGACATTAGCAACCAATAGCAATGTAAATGTTCATTTACTCATACCAATGTATGACAGTTGTTGGTCAGCAGTACAAATAGCAGAAGGCAGAATGTGGTACCCAGATCGGAAAAATGGAAATCCAAAGTGAACAGTCAGTGTCCGTAGACAGAGGTTAAGAGGCTGACTTGTACAATGTCCTACAGTATTTTGAAATGTGAGGAGGAGTTACAGTCTCTTACCTGTGTGTCACTGGAAGTACTGCATGATGATGTTCGTTCTGTTGACAATATCATCTTCCTCTGCCTCCTCTTTCTCACTGTCTACAGGCTCCACCGCTGCCACAAGACCATTACCAGGCTCATCCTCCTGCAGAAAAGGTACCTGGCGTCTCAATGCTAGGTTGTGCAACATGCAGCATGCCACAATTATCTGGCACACCTTCTTCGGTGAGTAGTATAGGGTGCCACCTGTTAGATGGAGGCACCGGAATCTGGCCTTCAGGAGGCCGAACGTCCTCTCAACAATACACCTAGTTCGGCCATGTGCCTCATTGTAGCGGTCCTCTGCCCTTGTCCTGGCATTCCTCACTGGGGTCAGTAGCCATGAGAGGTTGGGGTAACCAGAGTCAACTGCAAATTCTGGGGAATACCTGTTAGACACACACTAACCCTTAGGGACTACCCCATACCCAGACACCTACTCATACTGTGTGGGGACCTTGGGCTCACCTATTAGCCACACCCGGTGCCTCTGGTGTTGGCCCATCACATAAGGGATACTGCTATTCCTTTAAATGTAGGCATCATGCACAGAGCCAGGATACTTGGCATTCACATGGGAGATGTATTGGTCCGCCAAACACACCATTTGCACATTCATCGAATGGTAGCTTTTTCTATTTCTGTACACTTGTTCATTTCTGCGGGAGGGGACACATACCAAATGTGTGCCATCAATGGCACCAATGATGTTGGGGATATGTCCTAGGGCATAAAAGTCAGCCTTCACTGTGGGCAAATCGTCCACCTGGGGGAACACGATGTAACTGCGCATGTGTTTCAGCAGGGCAGACAACACTCTGGTCAACACGTTAGAAAACATTGGCTGAGACATCCCTGATGCCATGGCCGCTGTTGTTTCAAATGAGCCACTTGCCAGGAACTGGAGCACTGACAGGACCTGTACTAGAGTGGGGATTCCTGTGGGCTGGCGGATAGATGACATCAGGTCTGGCTCAAATTGGGCACACAGGTCTTGGATTGTGGCACGATCAAGTCTGTATGTGATTATGATGTGTCTGTCTTTCATTGTCGACAGGTTCACCAGGGGTCTGTACATCGAAGGATGCTGCCATCTCATCATCTGCCCCAGCGGTTGTAGCCTATGGAGGAGAACGGTGAGCAGAGGGTCGTTTACCACATAGGTTGCACAACTGTGTCTGGAGTAATGTTAGTAAATCTGCGTGTGAAGTAGTTTGTTTGTATATGTGCCAAAATGTGCTGTGACGCAGTTAGGTGCCATGCCATGATCCCCCTTGAAATGGCGGCTGCCTGACTTGTGAGGAAGGACAAGGGGAAATGAGGTAACTGCGCTGGCGTTGTGCAGTGTCGCGGAAGGCGGCACAAGACCGCTGCGCAACTCAGCATTGGTTATCATTGGGCCCTATAGGTTCCAGGAGCCAATGGCCATGTACGCCGGAGGTGACGGTACGCACCCCCACGGACGTGACTGCCATTTTCTATCTGTTCTCTCACTTGATACCTGACCTTCAACAGGAGAGGACCTAAACTGCAAGTGCTGCTGTGACCTCAGTCTGAGTATGACAGTCCGGACGGGTGAGTAATTTCCTTTGCTCCTGTACCTTTCCTCTAGGTCAGCGCCCACCAGAAGAAGGGTATTTGGCATGCCAACGCCAAGAAAGTGCAGACCCTGGGGGTCTATCATAGATGGAGCACCCACTGCCGCAAGAGATGGGAGGACCTGGCCCCTGGAGCAAGAAGACGGCGGAGGCCCAGCTGGGGCTGGCCTCCCAACGTGGAAAGGGTGCCCGTCGCACCATTACCCCCCTGATGTTCCGCATCCTGGCGGTGGCCTATCCGGAGTTGGATGGGCACCTGAGGGCATCACAGCAGCCACAAGGGGGTGAGTACAGTTTCAGAAAGCTGAGTCAGCCCAGTTTTGGAACTAGCTGGGTCGGGGTTGCGGGCTGGGGCGCCCCTAGGCCAGGGCGATCATGCCAGGGTAGCTCCCTTGTTTGCAGGCTCATAAGCACCCCTACCCCAATGGTACAATTGGACAGCTACTAGTGTGTAGGCTCCTGTGGGTGTCAGGTGTGCATACGATGGCGTTAGGCACTGTATCCCATGGGGTGGTGACCACTAAAGTGACTGGTTGGGCAAGGCCTAGTGCACAGGGCAGCTCTGTGTGTGTTGTGTCCACCAACGGTAGTGGTGTTGCTGGCATTGACCATGAGTGTCCTCTGTCTCCCCCCTTCTTGTTTTGTCACCCTGTCCTTGTGTGCATTAGCATCATCTGGCGGAGGAGCAGAGGCACCGGCGACAGAGGGAGCTGCATCTCACATGGCCCAAGAGAGTGAATCCACGGAGGGTGAAGGCACCAGTGGGACGGAGGGCGAGGGAAGCTACACGACAGGGACCGGAGGGGGTACCAGCGACAGAGACTCCTCCTCTGATGGAAGCTCCCTGGCGCTAGCAGACACCTCTGTGCCCACCCTAAAAACAGGTGCAGCCACCACCCCCGTACCAGCACCGCCCTCCCAGCAACCCCTCAGCGAGTTTCCTGGGCCCGCTCACCCAGGAGGGTGGGCATCTCCTTCGCCCCAGGCACCTCAGGCCCTGCCCCAATCAACCCTGCTGCCCTCAGTGAGAAGGCTATTGACCTCCTGAGATCCCTCACTGTTGGGCAGTCAACCATTCTGAATGCAATCCAGGGTGTTGAGAGGCATTTGCAGCAAACAATGCATACCTGGAGAGCATTAATTTTGGTGTGGCGGGCCAACAGAGCATTTCAGGCTCTGGCCTCCGCACTTATGGCAGCCATTCTCCCTGTCTCTAGCCCCCCCCCTCCAACTTCCTCTACCCAGTCCCAATCCCCTCAAACCCAGCCTATCCTAAGTGCTCCTTCAGACCAGCATTCACCCAAATCAACACACAAAAGTGGCTCAGGAAAACACAAACACCACGCTTCATCTCACAGGCACTCACAAAAGCACACCATCTCCATGCAGACACACCAACATCCACTGTGTCCCCCTCCTCCTCCTCGTCCACCTCCCTCCCAGTGGCGTCTCCACTCACACCTGCATGCACCATATCAACACACAAAAGTGGCTCAGGAAAACATAAGCACCACACATCCCACAGGCACTCACACAAGCACCATACCCATGCATACATACCAACATCCACTTCCTCCACTGTGTCCCTCCACGTCCTCCACCTCCCTCCCAGTCTCGTCTCCACTCACACCTGCATGTACTACATCATCAGCCCCTGCCTCCATCACCAGCACGCCCATCACAACACACCGCTCACATGCAATCGCCACCCCACTACCATTTTGACGTCCCCTGTGTCCTCTCCCAGTGTGTCTGTGAGCCCTCCTCCCAAAGTTCATAAAGGCAGACACACACCCACTCAACAGCCATCCACCTCCCAACAGCCTCCAGCCCATGGACCTTCACCCAAACTCAGCAGACGTACACCTCCTACAACCACTATCTCTTCCTCCACTCCCACACCCTCTCCATCTTCCCATCCCAGTGTGTCTGAAAAACTTTTCGCAGCTAACATTAACCTCTTCCCTACACCTCCCCCCGTCCTTCCCCTGGGTCCAGGATGTCTAGATCCCAGCCCAGAACCTCAGCCACCAAATCTGCTTCCGCTGTGGTCCCTGCAAGTCTGGGAGGCTCGAAGGGGGCACCCATCAGAGCTGCCAGTGTGCCACCTACAGATATGAAGGACCACTCAATCCCACCACCTGCAAAGGTCAAGAAGGGCCAGGCTTCCAGCAGGGGAAAGTCACATCACCCACCCAGCAAGGCCTCGCCCAAACACAGAGAGGACAGTGCCAAGGTCCCTGCAGCAAATGCCAAGGTGGGGAAGGGCCACAAGACAAAGGGTAAGTCACCTCAGGGCACAATGCCTCCTGGTGAGGGTCTGGTGACCACCATTTCGTCAGGGATGGCAGCGACCTGCACCACAGTCACCACTGCCGCTCCGACCGCCACCTGCACTGCCACCTGCACCACCGCTGCCACAACGTCAGTCTGCAGCATCCTCCCCAAGGATCAGCCATCCGGAGGGATATGGTGTCTACCTCCACCACAACAGACACTTGCATCACGGCCAGCACCGCATCTCCTCCGCAGCCACCGCCACCTGCACCACCATCTGCACCACCACGTGCCCAGCCGGTACCACTCTGTCGGAAGTCAGCAGCATCCCAAGTGGGCAGCCATCAGAGTCTGCAGGTGAGGTCCTGTACCCTGGACACGCCACTTCAGGCACCACCTCCAGCACTGGCACGACCAGTAGTTGGCAGCCTAAGTTGCCACAGGATGGATTGTGGCTCTGCCTCCATGGAGTATCATGCTACCTCTTCTAGGTACATTGCGTGGCTCAGACACCCAGGTAAGAGGATGTGAACTGCCACACCCACAAAGCCCCCTCCAGAACGAGTGGAGAGATACATCCACTCACCCTATCCTTGGCAGGATAAAGCACTCTGGGCACAAAGCCCCCTCCAGAACGAGTGGAGAAATGCATCCACTCACTCAGTCCTTGGTAGGATGAAGCACTCTGGGCACAAAGTCCCCTCCAGAACCAGTGGAGAAATGCATCCACTCACCCACTCCTTGGCAGGATCAAGCACTATGGACACAAAGCCCCCTCCAGAACCAGTGGAACATGTCACCACTAAAGAGACTGTGGCTTTGCGCTCCCCAGGACCAAGCAGTGGGCAAACCACCCACTAGAGAGACTGTGGCTTTGCACTCCCCAGGACCAAGCAGTGGGCAAACCACCCACTAGAGAGACTGTGGCTTTGCACTGCCCAGGACCAGGCAGTGGGAATGGAGCCCCCTCGAGGAGCAGTGGCATAGTGCCATCTTTGAGCTGAGGTGGCCTGTGGAGATGTCTTGGAATTAAGTGACTAGGTAATGCTGGAATGCAATGTTGTAAGAGATTACATCATATGGAATGTGGGGACCTGGGTGATGCCAGCAATGTAGGCATTGGAGCTGTATTAACACAAGTTAAGGAGTGAAAAGAATATGTAGTGGGGTTTGCATCAAGGAGATTGCAAGGTGCAGAAAGTTCATATTCCGTGATAGAAAGGGAAGCCTTGGCTGGGGAATCATTCATTTCCGATTTTACTTATGGGGGACGCCTTTCAAACTAAGGACAGATCATAAGCCATTAACGTATATTTTTAAAGGTGGGCGTGGATTAGAAGGTAATGTAACACCTCGAGTTTCAAGGTGGTTGTTGTCTGTGATGGATTACAACTTTGATGTTGAATTTGTGAAGGGAAACAGGAATGTGGTGGCAGATTATCTTTCAAGAATGCCAATAATGGTGGATGTGGTCATAGGTGAAGAAACTGAAAAGTTATAGAAACGGTTTTAGGAGGGATGGCAGTAAGTGAAAATGAATGGGAAACTGAAAAAAAACAATGATCCTATTATGAGGAAAGTGGAGGATAAAGTGATTAATGGGTGGAGGAGTGAGGATGAACAAAGTGATGAATTGTCAGGCTACTTCAAGGTTTGAGATCAGTTAAGCATACGGAATGAGAAGTTGTTAAGCAGAAATCAAATTGTTCCTCCAGAAGGTGTACGCAAACGTATTATTGACATTACGCATCAAGGACATTTAGGTCGAGGAATGATGAAAAGGAAAGTGAGACAGTCATTTTGGTGGCTAGGTATGGATAAAGAAGTAGAAGAAATATTGGAGAACTGTGTTGGATGTGCAAATAGTGATAAAACAAAATTGCTGAGGCAAACCCCATTAGCACCCATGAAATTTTCAGAGCGACCTTGGGAGAAACTGGCTGTATATTTTATCGGTCCAATTTCCAGGCTGGGTACTTGATGTAGGTATTTAATGTTGTTAGTGGATTGTCACACTAAATGGTTCGTTATCAAAATTGTTGATCAAGTATGTACATCAAAAGTTATAGAGTTCTTTGAGGAAACTTTCCCAATTTGCAATGAAGTGACTAGGTAATGCTGCAATGCCCCCTCCCCTTCCCCATGAGGTGCCTGATTTTTTTTCAACCTGTTGCCCGTGCCTGTGCAGTGTTTTCTCCATTTTGAGGCAGGTGTCATGGGTGGGCTTCGCCCATGCTTTTTGGGACCACTGGTCCACGGACATTAACAATGGACAGTGTACGGCCTTGTGTACTTAATGTAAATATTTGTATATACTGATTATTTGCTTTTCTCTTGATATAGCAGATTTTTCCAATATAACACTGCTTAGACTAATTTCCTTTTGTCCTTGCGTTCTTCCAGGGAGTGTATATGCAATGTTGTTGGATATGTTTGTGTGTATGGTGTTGTGGGTGAGGGTGAGGGTGTGGGGTGGAGGTGTTGCGTGCCGCATGTGTGTGTAACTCTCTTTTCCCTCCTCCCCTCCCCTGTGTGCTAGGTGCTGTACTCATTCATCACCGCCTTCTTTCTACTTCTTGGTGTATTAGTAGATACACCAACATGGGTAGGATCTGCAATTCGGGCTCCATGGCGTCCTGGTTCTTCATGGAGTGTTGAGTGGTGAGTGGTCCTCCTTTGTTGTTCAGCTTCCGCTGTTCGTTTGATGTCGTTGGTACCGCCCTGGAAAAGCTGGCGGATTGGTGCCTTGTAATATGGTGGGTGGTACACTGACTTCCGCCTGTCTGTTGGCGGTGACCGCCGTGGTGATTGTTGGTACCGCCGTGGCGGTCGGAGTGTTAAAGTGGCTGTCTATGTTGGCAGTTTCCGCCGGAGTCGTGATCCCATTTTTTTTACCGCTGCTCTGTTGGTGGTATTACCGTTGCTTTAACACCGACCGCCAGGGTTGTAATGAAGGACATAGTCTTCAAAACAAAACTATTTATTCTAATTACCTGAACTCGTAGATGCTTTAACGTCGGATATCAAACGTGAATGAAAAAAACATTTCAGCAGGATCTCAGGGTATAGAAAAACAAGACCACGTGACCGCAGCAAGGCTAATGCCTGCTAGATATAAAAGGTAAACTAACTCGACAGGCCAGAAAAAAGGACAAATTGTGTTGCCATGTTAGAATAGGTAACATGTAAATAATGAAAAAGAAGTATAAATAATACAGGCAATGGATCATATAAAGAGAAATAATCAGTTACAGAGGCTCAGGCTGCATATATTGAGATTCTGCAGAAAACCAATATCTGCTATGAGAACTAATACAAAATCTTTATATGTTCTAACATTATATACCCACAATAATGAGCAAAGCAAAAACTGGCTAAATTGAAAACAGACTAGGCTAAGTACCCGCAATGGGATAGCACACAACCTAAGCCACCTTACTAAGATAAAAAAGCAAGCAACGTGGCCATATTGGCATAACATAATACTTTTGATGAAAAACTAAAGGTACTATATGCAGAAAATAACTTAGAAGAGAGAACATTAATTTGATTTTGTAATAAAGCACATCTCTTATCGGACAAACTTAGTAGGTTTAAGCAGAATATTTTTGTTCTGAGATTCTGAGGTAGGTTTGTTTATTTAGGAACTATATTCAACATGATTTGATTTGACTTGCATGTTTATGAGTAATTTTAATGTAATATTAGTTACACGCTGGGTGTAAGTTGCATGTTTTTGGTGCATTGGAACTTCTCTTTACATTACATGTGGGTTATTCTTGGTTTGGACTTACCCTGTCTATTTAAAGGTCTGAGTTTTTCAATTTTATACTTTGATATTCTTGGAGCCAATACGTTTTTTTTCTATTTATCTAGAATCAATCCTGGGGTCCATTATCAATTGTTTTAACAGTTTGGCCCTGAAGAAGATGGTCTTTAATCTATGTTCTTTCCCACCGAAATGCACATCAGCGAACAATATGGATCGCTAGCAGATATAATGGACTGCAAAACTTCATGTTGTAGAACGAGCATCATTTTCAAATACACAAAGACGGATAATTTGTTCTGCTAGCACATTTGTGGACTGTAACATTTTATGCACATATAGATCCAATGCTGGAATATTGAGTAGCATTTTCTGTACAAAAAGAGAAATTGTATTTATGGATTCTTCATTGGTAACAGCAGTTGCAAGATGCCAAGTTGTGTATTTTGAATATCAACACTGAACTTAAAATGAGAAGCTGAACCTTTGTTTCAAGATATTGATTAATAAAACATTAGTGCTTAAATTCTTTGCAGAATATAGTTTTTATTTTGGTTGGTTTGGTGAGTGACTATAGAATTTGATTGTGTGCTAGTTGCTTTTATTGTATGTTTCTAGGATGAATGTAGGTTTGGCATGTGTGGTCTTGTGATTGAGTAGTTTTCTATTTGGGACCCGCAGCAGTTTTTATGATTGTTCAGATTGAGGTATTCATCATTGTTTTTTCATGCTCAAATATGTTTCTCTCTGCATTGGTGATATTAGGATGTGTATACAAAATAAAATAATGTATCTTGATTTATATCATATATAGTTGTTTTTGACTCTGGCTTCAAGAATACAATATTTAATATAATGAGTGAGGTATTTGTACCCATATTAATATTCTAGGAGAGGTAATATTTTTTGCATGGTTATTAAGTGATTTGCACCCAGTCCAAGTAGGGACCTTCACTCTATTCAGGGTAAGGGAGCCACACAGCTAAGATAACCCCTGCTCACCCCCTTGGTAGCTTGGCACGAGCAGTCAGGCTTATCTCAGTGGCAATGTGTAAAGTATTTGTATACACCCACACGCACACAGTAACCCAGTGAAAACATTACAAAAGGACACCAGTTTAGGAAAATAGCTACTATGTTTCTGAATAAAACAAGACCAAAACAACAAAAATCCAACATACAAAAAATATCAAGGTTTCAATGAGTTCAAATCCATAGGACTCAACGGTTGTATCTTTTTAGCACAAAGTATCTGGGATGTATCAAAAAACAAAGACGATGCGTGCCACAGGGTAGGTGAAGTGCTGAAAAACAAAGTAATGCGTCAGTTCCTTACTGTGCAGGGGAGATGATGCGTTTGATTCTTTGCTCGCAGGAGAGGCGATACGTTGGTTCCTTACTGGCAGAGGAGGTGATGCATATATTTTTTCCTTGCAGGAAACTCGATGCATTGATTTCCAGACATGCAGCCTCGGGTCCTTACTGCAGTGTGCGGTTGATGAGAAATGTACACCCCGGGGACAATGCGTGGAAAATCCAGACACGCTGTGTTGATGGAGCCGCAATGAAGCAGATGCTGCGTCGCTTCTGCAGCTGCTGGACAGGCACTGCATCGATTTTTCTGCTGTAACAAATTTGTGCGTGGATTTTCTTCTTCAGGTCACTATCTTACACTTTCAAGGGTTCAAGGACTAGAGTTGGCTCTACTTGGCAAGTCAGAACTCAGCTCTCAGCAGAAGAACCTAGGCACTGGTAGATGAAGTATTTGTGTTCCTGAGACTTCGAAAAAGGAGCACGCTCAGTTCAAGCCCCTGGAGAACCTTGGAAATCAGGATGCAGACAGCTAAGTCCAGACCTCTTACTTCCAGGACAGAGCAGGAAGCAGCAGGCTAGCACAACAAAGCAAAAGGCAGAGTGGCAGTTCCTTCCACGGCATCTAGCTCTACTTCCTGGCAGGATGTCCTCAGTCAGAAGTGTTCTAACTATGTGGTGTCAGAGGTCCAGTACTTATACCCATTTCTGTCTTGAAGTAGGCAAACTTCAAAGAGAAGTCTTTGTAGTGCACAAGACCCTGCCCTTCCCTGCCTTGGCCCCAGACACACTCCAGGGGGTTACAGATAGCATCTGTAAGGACAGGCAGGCATAACCATATTCAAGTTCAAGTGTCATCTCCTTCCACCACTCTATCTCAGTGGGACCCATCAGCCTGGTGATTTGCCATCTGGATATGCAATGCACACCTCAGCTCTCTTTGTGTGAAATCACAAACAGCCCAATTGTCATCCTGAGCCAGACGTGTATTCTGTAAACAGGCTACCAACTTCACCAAAAGATGTATTTTTAAATTGTGAGTTCAGATACCCCAAACTCAACATCTCTATCTGCTCCCAGGGGGAAATTACACTTAAAAGATATTTCAAGGCAATCCCCATGTTACCCTATGAGAAAGATAGGCCTTGCAATAGTGAAAAACAAATTTAGCAGCATCTCACTATCAGGACATGTAAAACGTATCAGTACATGTCCTACCTTTTACATACACTGCACCTTGCCGATGGGGCTGCCTTGGGCCTACCTTAGGGGTGATTTACATGTAGTACAAGGGAAAGTTTGGGCCTGGCAAGTGGGTGAACTTGCCAGGTCAAACTGGCAGTTAAAAACTGCACTCAGACACTTCAGTGGCAGGTCTGAGCCATGTTTACAGGGCTATTAATGTAGGTGGCACATTCAGTGCTGCAGGCCCACTAGTAGCATTTGATTTACAGGCCCTGGGCAAAGATAGTGCACTTTCCTAGGGACTTACTAGTAATTCAAATATGCCAACCATGGATAAACCAATCATCAATACATTTTCAGACAGTGAGCATATGCATTTTAGCACTGGTTAGCAGGGGTAAAGTGCCCAGAGTCTAAAAGCCAATTAAAACAGGTAAGGAAAAAATAGGAGGAAAAAGGCCAAATGTTTGGGAATAACCCTGCAAAAAGGGCCAGGTGCAACACCTACACCAACTAACCTTAACACTACCTTACACTAAATTAACTTATCCTAACCTATTTTAAAGACTAAACACAAATAACATTTTGAACATCAACGCCCCACTTCCCTTAACACGCAGAGATTGGCACAATATAAATAGAAACACATCGTAACAAATTGATGCTTCCACAGAGACATAGTTATCTAGAGATTTTTATTTTGTCCCAAGTACCTGATTTAATAGTTTGGAGTTGTTTAGATATCTTTTTGCATTTTTCAGACAAGTATGTCTTAAGAAATACATTTTTCTATATCCTACTACTTCAGAACAAAATAATTCAGGATTGAAACTTGCTTCATCCTTCATCTCTAGTTTAGATAGGTTAGGACCAGAAGTCACCATTTCTGAAAGAGCAGTGTCTCAGAAAATAAAGAGGATGTTTAGATATATTCCTAAATATTTTAATTTGAGCAGGAAGGAAAATGTTGCCCTTTGTCAATTGAGACAAGATAACAATAACAATATCAAACCTTGCGACAAAGGAGGAGGTATAGTATTATTTGATATTTCTAATTAAAAAGACAAAATGGCTTCTATGTCAAAATGTTCTGAATTTTCGCAGAAAATGCCTGGGAACCCAGAAGAGTGAGTTAAAAAGCTTATTTCTGACAATAGCAAGTTGGCGTTAGAGAAGGGATGTTTATGTCAGAAAGAATTTGATTTTCTTACTCAATCCCACACTAGGCTACCTGTCATATATAGAATTCCTAAAGCCCACAAAAATGCAAGTGACCCACCACTACGTCCAATAGTTTCTACTATTGGTTCTGCTATAGGACCAGTTTTGAATTATGTTGAGAGATTTCTCAAGCCCTTGGTTATCCAGTTACTTTCATTTGTAAAGGATACAGGAAATTTCATTTAAAAAATGGAGGGATTCACTTTAATCCCAAACAGGAAATCTTAGTGACCATGGATTTAGAAGCTCTGTACACGAACATTCTACAGAGACTAGCTCTGTAAACCATTAGTGAGCTTCTGGGTGACCCTAGACCAAATCTCCAACAGGAGTTTGTCATCACATGATTGGAAATAGTCTTCAATAATATATTTTTTTAGTTTGATGGATATTTACCAGCACATCAAGGGAGTCAGCATGGGAGCGGCCTGGGCTCCCAGTGTGGCAAATCTCTATGTTGGACAATTTGGAAATGTCATCATTCTTTGAGAATGTATTATAATGGTCATGATACATTGATGATGTGTTTGTTTATGTGGAAAGGAGAGAAAGAGCAGCTGGAGGAGTTCATTTTATGGATTAATCTATGTGATCCCAATTTAAAATTTACCAGTAAAAGTGATTGGCAGCAAGTTAAATTCATGGACATTTGGATAAAATATCAAACTGGACATCTAGAAGTATCTATGTACACCAAGCCCACAGCAAGGAATGCTCTGTTACACTTTGATAGTTACCATCCAAGGTGCCAAAGACAAGGAATTCCCTACAGTCAATTTCTACACCTCAGTCGCAATTGTACTAATTTAAAAGATTTCTTACATCATGCAGATTCTTTGGCTACTAAACTCATACATAAGGCTTACCCCGAGAGACTGGTTAAGGATTCATTGAAAAGGGCCAAATATTATGATCGCACCATGATGTTTCAAAACAGTCAAAAAAACTGAAGAAGATACATTAGTGTATGTCACCCGTCACTCCAACTTAAATGATAAAATCAGGCACATCATTAACTCTCAATGGCATATTCTTAATACCAACATGGAGTCAGATCCTTTAAATAAACCTTTGTTTGGTTTCAGGAGAAACAAAAATTTGAGAAACATTTAGTTAACTTAGCTATACCACCGAGCAAGGGCCTTCCTTATTCTGAAATCCCTCACTTTCTCAAACCTCCATTCGGGGTAATTATAAGTGTGGCAATTGATTGATTTTATGTCCTTGTAACCTAGGATATGTAGGTGAAACATCAAGAGAATTTAGGATAAGACATTACAAGCATAGATCTGCCATTGGGACAAACAAATCCAATGCCCCATTAGCATCTCATTGGTTGTCTGCAGACCGTGCAGACCATGAGATAAGATTTACTATACTTGAAAAAAATGTTTCACAAGCTGGACAATACATAAATGCTGGAAGGAGAAAGAGACGTTTTTTGGATCTTCTACATAAACATGCTGTGTAGTCGTTTTAGCTATAATTTTACAGATGTCTTTTTAGCAAACTAGGCCTGCTGCTGTGGTTAGGTCAGATATATTTTATTCGGCCTCATTTTATTATTTTAACATTAGCCACATTTGTGGTCTTGTTTCATTTTCTCTATCTAGTTGTTCTTTGCCTAGGTGGGCACTGCGTTCTTGAACAAGGCATTTCTCTCACTCTGTGCTTTTCTCAAGACTACAGTAAGATAGGTTGCTGGCAAAAGTGTTACACTTTGTATCCAAAGTTCACAGAAAAATAACACTCTTACGTGAGGATCTTTTCTTGGAAGATCAGCTGTTTTCTTTAAAAAACGCTACTTCACCCCATATATGTTAGAGGGAGATTCCAGCCAGATGACCACAACTGTATGCTGATTGCTTCACTGCAGATGCATGTGTAGGCTACCTGTTTGCTGGCCCCTATGGGAACTGTGTCTACCTAGACTACAGGCCGCCTGCTCAGGTATGAGGGATAATGTCTTCCCAGGACGGAACCTGAAAGGCAGAATTAGAGCTTTACATGCCGTGCTTTAATTTAGCTTAGGTAGGAACTATACTTATAAACCATAGTGACAGTATGGTAGGGTTGTTCTTGTGGTTTACTCTTGTTGTCACCACCTTAATCTTATTGTGTTTCATCATCCTACTTATTGCAATACATGCCTTACTGTCTAAAATGCAGTTACTTCAATACAATCTTATTGAATTATACTCTGCCTCTGATTGTCTACAAGATCTGAGTAACCAGGATTCCCCTGAGGAGTAATAGATGTCATGCTCACTGTTGCCCTAATCAACCCGGCTCTTAGGTGGAGATGAGACACTGCAAGTTAGCTGGAAAAAACCCTGATAGGCCGACATGCGTCACATGGTGCGGGATTAGACTCAGTCCCCCGCAGTACAGGTGATTCTGCCGCCCAATCCAGTAGTCTCACTAGGATAATGAGATCCTACGCGACAAACACATTCAATCAGGGACTTAATGAGGAGATTCCTTGGGAAAATGCAATTTAATTGGTATACAGGTTCTCCTTGTAGTCATTGTTTTATCTGCTGTAAATATTAGAATATTCTACTTATCGATTAAACCACTAGGTTTTGTTACGTACAGCTCTTCATAAACAGATTAATGATTACTTTGTTGTAGTCTGATATTCCTATTTAGGTCCTTGTTCTTGTCTTGAGCATGCAGTATGTCATATGTAGTGTCCGTGTGTGTTCATTCTTTTTCACCATCTGGCTGTTTGTAGAATGCCATTTAGGTTGTACTCATATGTTCAGTAAGAGCAAAGTAGGTCTTTATTTCATTGGGTAGAGGGTTTCACTTGCTCCTTTTTTGTATTGTTATTTTTGGATTATCCTATTGCCACATTCGGGCCCTGTTGGTGTTTCCTGGTTTCCAGAGAGGATTCATCATCGTTTGAGATCTGCTTTAATACAAAATCAATTTAATGTAATCTCTTCTAAGTTATTTTCTGCATTTAGTACCTTTTGTTTTTCATCGAAACTATTTTGTTATCCCAATATGGCCACGTTGTTTGCTTTTGTATCGTGGTTAGGTGGCTTAGGTTGTGTGCTATCCCATTGCGGGTAGGTAGCCTTGTTTGTTTTCCATTTAGCCGGGTTTTGCTTTGTCCATTAATGTGGGTGTTAGACTTGACAGCCTTAGAGTGGTCACCCCTAACTTCTTGCCTGCCTCCCTTCACTTTTTGGACACTGTTTTTGCTGGTTTTTAGACTCTGCGCACTTTACCAAACTAGTGCTAAATTGCATATGCTCTCTCCCCTTAAACATGGTAACATGGGATCATACCCAATCGGACTATTTAATTTACTTTTAAGTCCCTACTACTGTGCACTATATGTGCCCAGGGCCTGTAGATTAAATGCTACTAGTGGGCCTGCAGCACTGGTTGTGCCACCCACTTAAGTAGCCCCTTAACCTTGTCTCAGGCCTGCCATTGCAAGGCCTGTGGATGCAGTTTCACTGCTGATTCGACTTGGCATTTAAAAGTACTTGCCAAGCCTAAAACTCCCCTTTTTTTTACATATAAGACACCCCTAAGGTATGCCCTAGGTAACCCATAGGGCAGGGTGCTGTGTAGGCAAAAGGCAGGACATGTGCCTATGTAGTTTACATGTCCTGGTAGTGTAAAACTCCCAAATTCGTTTTTACACTGCTGTGAGGCCTGCTCTCTTCCTAGGCTAACGTTGGGGCTGTCCTCATATATTGTTTGAGTGGTAGGTGCTGATCCAAAAGGAGTAGGAAGGTCCTATTTAGTATGGTCAGAATGGTGATATAAAATCCTGCTGACTGGTGAAGTTGGATTTCTAACAGTGTGTATATAATGTTAGGACCTCTAAAGATTTTGTATCAGTTCTCATGGTAGATATTGGTTTTCATCAGAGTCTCAATATATGCAGCCTGAGCTTCTGTAACCGATTATCTCTCTTTATATGAGTTATCGCCTGTGTTATGTATGCATCTGTTAGAAGTGAGGTCTCTAGTTGGCAGAGGTATACAACTGTGTCTAAGTAGGGACCACAATCCTAGTCAGGGTAAGTCACACACAATCCAAATTAGCTTGTGCCCACCTTCTGGTAGCTTGGCACTGAGCAGTCAGGTTTAACTTAGAAGGGAATCTGTAAAGTATTTGTGTAATAAATCATACAATAACCCAGTGAAAACACCACAAAAAATGCACCACACAGGTTTAGAAAAATAGATAATATTTAACTGAATAAAATAAGGTCCAAACAACAAAGATCCAAGAAGCACAAGTTGAAATCTCACTTTTAAAAGGTTTAAAAGAGTTTCAATCCTTACAAATAAAAAGTTGTCTCTTGGGTATACACAGTACATGGTATGCAACAAAAATAACGACGCACAGAGACCTCAGAGGAAGGGATGCGTGGAAAAATAAGGTGTTGCTTCCAATTTTCTGATGTGTTGTTTCTTTCTATGCTACAAGGGGTTTGCTTCATTTTTTGGCACATAGTCTTCGTTCCTCACTGTGATTTGTGGCTATTTTGACACCCAGGGTTGATGCACTGAAAATCCTTGACGTGCTGGAAGAAGGCATAGCCACTGCCTCGATCTGGTAGGCGATGTGTTGAATTTTCCGTCACAAAGCTGCATCGAATTTTCAGTCAGGAAGTCGAGGCAGCGTCGTTCCTGTCAGTTGTGCAGTGATTTCTCGGTTGCAATGCAGGCTTTGTGTCAATTTCTGCAGGCGGTGCGTTGATTTTCGACACACAAGTAGTTTCTTGAAGTGATGAAGTCTTTGTTGGTCCTGAGACTTCAGAAACAGGAGGCAAGCTCAATCCAAGCCCTTGGAGAGCACTCTTGGGAAAGGCAGATTCATTAAAGCGAAGTCAGAAGGCCAGCAGGGTGGCAGGGCAACAGCAGGGCAGCAGTCCTTCTCAGCAAAGTAGTCCAGATGAGTCCTTTGGGCAGCCAGGATGGTGTGGATGTGTTTGAGGTCCTCCCTGATCCCCATGTACTGTCTCTTCTGCAGCCGCTGGGTTTCCTGCAACTTGGCCAGTATCTGGCCCAAGGTCTCTTGGGAATGTTGGTATGCTCCCAGGATCCCTGCAAGTGCCTCATGGAGAGTGGGTTCCCTGGGCCTGTCCTCCCCCTGTCGCACAGCAGTCCTCCCAGCTTCCCTGTTGTCCTGTGCCTCTGTCCCCTGAACCTTGTACCCCAGATCCCTTATTTTCTTGGGTTTGTGGGGTTGCCTGGGGTCTCTGTGGGGGGACTAGATGTTGGTGGCACCTCCTCTCCAGTGACGTTGAGTGGGGGTCCTGTGGGGATGAAAATGCAGTGTTATTGTACCTGCGTGTGCCATCTTGTGCATGAATGTGTTTCCCTGTATGGTTGTGATTGCCCTGTCAGCTTTGCCTTGTGTGCGTGGTGATTTTGTGGGATAGGTGATTCTCTCTAATGGGCATGCTGTGGTGATGGGTGTCCATGAAGGTCTGTGATGGGGGTCCATGCATTGGTGTGGCATGCAGGGCTTGGTATTGGGATGGGTGGGTTGTGATAGTGGGGTATATATGAGGTGGTGAAGTGATGGGGGTGAGGGTAGGGATAGGAGTTTGTGATGGCATGAAGGTAGGGTGGGGGATATAGTAGTAAAGATTTGACTTACCAGAGTCCAGGACTCCTGCAGGGCTTCGGGTTAGGATCTGTGGTTTGTGATGTTGGGACATTTGTGAGGAGTTAGAGTGATGGGGTGAGGGTGAGGGTGGGGGTTTGTGCTGGCATGCAGGTAGGGTGGGGGATGTAAAAGATAAGATTTGACTTACCAGAGTCCATTCCTCCACCTACTCCTGCGAGGCCCTCAGGATGCATGATCGCCAAGACTTGCTCCTACCATGTTGTTAGTTGTGGGGGAGGAGGTGGGGGTCCACCGCCAGTCTGCTGTAATGCTATCTGGTGTCTTGCTACCACGGAACGCACTTTCCCCGTAGGTCATTCCACTTCTTCCTGATGTCATCCCTTGTTCTGGGGTGCTGTTCCATGGCGTTGACCCTGCCCACGGCTCTCCCCCATAGCTCCATCTTCCTTGCAATAGACGTCTGCTGCACCTGTGATCCGAATAGCTGTGGCTCTACCTGGATGATTTCCTCCACCATGACCCTTAGCTCCTCTTCTGAAAACCTGGGGTGTCTTTGGGGTGCCATGGATGTGGTATGAGTGGTATGTGTGAGTATGTGTGGGCTGATGTGTGGGGTGATGTGTTGTGGTGTGTGCTGTGAGATGCGTGGATGGTGTATGGGTGATGATGTTCTGTGGCTCAGATTGAGTGGGTGCTCCTGGCTTGTCTCTCTCTGTTGGCATTCTTTTATTTTTGTTGAATGGGTTGTGGGCAATGTGGGTGCGTGTTTTATAGTGGTGTGAGTGTGGTGTGTGTATGTGTGTCAGGTGTGTGTAGTTTGAATTGTCCAATGTGGTGTAGTTTTGTTAGTGTGTGTGTATTTTGAGCGTGGCGGTGTGTACCGCCAATGGTTTACCGTGGGTTGAAAGACCGCCACGGTGATTCGTGGGTCCTGATACTGTGGGCATATTCCTGTTGGCGTAACGGTGTGGGTTTTGGTACTGCCAGTTTATCACTGACCTTTGGTGAGTGTCTGTATAGTGGTGTATTTCTCTGTGTGGGTCATAATACCCGTAGCAGTATACCGCCCCGGTCACGGTGTGTTGGCAGCTGTTAGCACGGCGGTAGGCGGCATTTACCGCCAAGTTTGTAATGAGGGCCTATTTGTTCTTTTTACCTGAACTCATTGATGTTCTAACGTCACATATCAAACGCAAATGAAAAAAACTGTTCAGCAGGATCTCAAAGTATAAAAAACTAAGACCACTTGACTGTAGTAAGGCTAATGCGGGCTAGATATAAAATGTGAGCTAACTCAACAGGCCGACAAAAAAGGACAAATTGTGTTGGCCATGTTAGAATAGATAAAATGTAAATAATGAAAACACATTTTTGACCTGACAGCCTTAGGGTGGTCATTAACCAACTTTCTGCCTGCCTCCCTCCACTTTTCTGACACTGTTTTTGCTGGTTTTAGGACTCTGCGCACCTTACCACTGCTATCCACTGTGAAAGTACATATGCTCTCTCCCTTAACCATGGTAACGTTGGTTCATTCCCAATTGGCATGTTTGATTTATTTATGAGTCCACAGTAAAGTGCACTACATGTGCCCAGGGCCTTTAAATCAAATGCTACTAGTGAGCCTGCAGCACTTATTGTGCCACCCACATATGTAGCCCCTTAACCATGTCTCAGGCCTGTCACTGCAAGGCCTGTGTGTGCAGTTTCTCTGCCACTTCAACTTGGTGATTAAAAGTACTCGTCAAGCCTTAATCTCCCCTTTTTCTACATATAAATCACCCTAAGGCAGGTCCTATGTAACCCATAGGGCAGGGTGCTATGTAGGTAAAAGGCAATACATGTACATATGCGTTTTATATGTCCTGGTAGTGAAAAACTACCTTACTGTGAGGGCTGTTCCTTTCATAGACCAGCATTAGGACTTCCCTCTTTTACTTTTTGAGTGGTAGATTCTGATTTGAAAGGGGTAACCAGGTCATATTTAGTATGGCCAGAATGGTAATAGAAAATCCTGCTTATTGGTGAGGTTGGATTTTATATTACTATTTTAGAAATGCCACTTTTAGAAAATTAGCATTTTTCTGCACTTAAAACTTAAAACAATCTGTGCCTTACAGCCTGTCTCAACCACACACAGGACACTCAGTCACATCTGTATTCATCTGCATGTTGAATGGGTCTTCCTGGGCTGGAGGGGTGGAGGGCCCAACACTTAAATTTCAAAGGCCAGTGGCCTGCCTTCACACAATGGACTGATAAATCCCCCACTAGGACCCTGGCAGACATGATTGGGCTGAAAGGGGAACTTGTGCACTTCCAAACCGCTCTTTCAAGTCTCCCCCACTTCAAAGGCATTTTTAGATATATAAACTGGGTCCCTGACACAACCAACTCAGACACTTCTGGACCTACACCTGAACTCTTCGATCCAGGCAGAAGCCAGAGAACATTGCCAAGACCCTGCCAGGAAATAAGGTTCTCCTGATTGTCACCCTTCTGTCCCACTCTGTCACCCTGTCCACCTTGAACTGCAATTGCTCCCCTTCCTATGCCCCATTGGACAATGCACCTGTGATACCAAGAGACTGGACTCTAAATGGACATTCCTCCACCATCACCTCAGCCCATTGCACATCCCCCTCTACTTATTAGCACTTAAATAAACACCCTTGGAACAAATACAATTATGGAGTCTGTCAATTGATTGAAATATGTATTAGTACAACATTCTGAAAACATTGCAAATCTTATGTACAGTAAATTATACATTGGTATGACCTGTAGTGGGCAGCAGTAGACATACCAGGAGCCAGAGTGGGGCACAGAGATCTGAAAATAGAGATGCCAAATTGTACAGTAAGTGACAATAGACATAGGGAAATCATGCTGTCATGTACAATGTCCAACAGAAAACTGAAAAGAAAAGTGAAGTTACAGTGTCTTACCTGTGTGTCACTGGAAGTACTGCTGTATGATATTACTTCGGTTGTCCACATCTTCTTCCTCTGCCTCCTCTTCCTCACTGTCCACAGGATCCACCGCTGCTAAAAGACCATCTCCAGGCTCATCATCCTGCAGGAAAGGCACCTGCCGTCTCAAGGCCAGGTTGTGCAACATGCAACGATGATCTGGCACACCTTCTTGGGTGAGTAGTACAGGGATCCACCAGTCAGATGGAGGCACCGGAGCCTGGCCTTCAGGAGGCCAAAGGTTCTCTCAATAATCCTACTTGTTTGCCCATTTGCCTCATTGTAACGTTCCTCTGCCATTATCCTGGGATTCTTCACTGGGGTCAGTAGCCATGAGAGGTTGGGGTAACCAGAGTCAACTGCAAATATTGAGGGACAACGGTTAGACACACACTTACCCTTAGGGACAACCCCATACCCAGACACCAACATATACTGGGTGGGGACCTTGGGCTCACCTATTAGCCACACCCAGTGCCTCTGGAGTTGAGCCATCACATATGGGATGCTGCTATTCCTCAAGATGAAGGCGTCATGCACAGAGCCAGGATACTTGGCATTCACATGGGAGATGTACTGGTCAGTCAAACACACCATCTGCACATTCATAGAGTGATAGCTTTTTCTATTCCTGAACACCTGTTCATTTCTCCGGGGGGGGGGGGGGGGTGAATGAATGCTACATGTGTGCCATCAATGGAACAAATGATGCTGGGGATATGTTCCGGGGCATAAAAGTCAGCTTTTACTGTGTCCAAATCCTCCACCTGGGGGAATACGATGTAGCTGCACATGTGTTTCAGCAGGGCAGACAACACTCTGGCCATCACATTGGAGAACATTGGCTGAGACATCCCTGATGCCATGGCCACTGTTGTTTGGAAGGAACCACTTGCCAAGAAATGGAGCACTGACAGGACCTGCACTAGAGGGGGGATACCTGTGGGCTGGCGGATAGCTGACATCAGGTCTTTCTCCAATTGGGCACACAGTTCTTGGATTGTGGTCCGATCAAGTCTGTAGGTTAGGATAATATGTCTGTCCTTCATTGTCGCAAGGTCCACCAGGGGTCTGTACACTGGAGGATGTCTCCATCTCATATTCATCCTCAGCGGTTGAAGCCTAGGGAGGAAAACGGTGAGCAGAGGGTCACATTCACACATCATATGCTATAATGATGCATCTCTTCATTTACAGAACCAGTATGTGAATCCAAGAGTCAGTTGATGTGCCAATGTCTGCTGTGACGCAGTTAGATGCCATTGCCTGTGCCCCCCTGAAATGGCGGCTGCCTGACCTGTGAGGAGGGACAAGTGGAAATGAGGTAATTCCGCTGGCGTTGTGCGCTGTTGCGGTAGGCGGTCGATGACTGCCGCACAACTTTGCATTGGTTATCATTGGGCCCTATGGGTTCCAGGAGCCAATGGCGATGTACGCTGCCGGTGACGGTACGCACCGCTGCAGACAGGACCGCCATTTTTTATCTCTTCACTCACTTTGCTACCTGACCTTCAACAGGAGAGGACCTACGCTGGAAGTGCTGCTGTGACCTGTGTCTGGAAGCGACAATGGCTCATGTGTCTGGGGAGAGGGCCCCTGCTTTCACTGCAGAGGAGTTGGAGAGACTGGTGGATTGGGTCTTACCCCACTACACTTTACTCTATGGTCCTCCAGACAAACAGGTGAGTACACTGTGAGCATGATGCGTGGGCCATGCTTGTATGGAGTGCTGTGTGTGTGTATGCCACATGTAGGGAGGGGCTGAGGAGTCCTGGGCAGAGTGCTGCATGTATGGTGGTCAATCTGTGTGCCTTAGTGGATGGGAGGGATATGGTTGGCCATGAGTGTGACGGTCCAGACGGTATTACTAATCCCTTTGGTGCTGTATTTTTCCTGCAGGACAGCACCCATCAGAAAAAGGGTATTTGGCGTGCCATCGGCAAGGAGGTGCGGACCCTGGGCGGCTTTGACAGGCGGAACACCTACTGCAGCAAACGGTGGGAGGACCTGTGCCGCTGGGCAAGGAAGACGGCAGAGGCCCAGCTGGGGCTGGCCTCCCAATGAGGAAGGGGTTCCCGTCGTACCCTGACCCCCCTGATGTTCTGCATCCTGGCGGTGGCCTATCCGGAGTTGGATGGACGCTTGAGGGCATCACAGCAGCCACAAGGGGGTGAATACAAATTCAGATTCATGAGTTGGCGCGCGTTAGGTTTTACCTGGGTGGGGGATGTGGACTGTGGGTGCCCCTAGGCCAGGGCGAACATGGGAGGGTAGGTCCCTTGTTGGGCAGGCTCTGAAGCACTCCAAACCCAATGTTGTTAGGGGCATCTACTACTGGGCAGGGTCCTGTGGGTTTCAGGTGTGCTGCTGATGGTGTTATGCCTTGTCCCCCATGGGCTGGTGACTAGCATTGTAACTGGTAGTGCATGGCTTAGTGCATAGGGCAGCTCCCTGTGTGTTGTGTATGCCAACAGTAGTGTTGTTGCTGGCATTGACCAACTGTATCCTCTGTCTCAGCTCTGTAGAAAGTTACCTCACTAATGTATTTAGCAGAGAGGTGACCCCATTTTGAAAATCAAACACCAGGGCATCTCAAAGAGATGGTAGGGAGCCTTTTTTAACTTATGCTGAGGGTGTTTACACATAGTGGTGGAAGTACAAGTCTAATCCAAAGGTCTTTCCGAAGCCTAATCTCAGGCCACAGATACTGATCTAGGCAATTAGTTTGAGGGCAGCTGCTGCATTTGGGAAATGCTTGGTAAGATAACTATATTCTTATCTTTTATCTAATATTTAGTATTCTCCAGAGTAAGAGGAGACAGTGGTACGCTAGTACGGTTGCGACAGTACAAGTGGCATTCAGACTATCCTAAAAAGCATGTTTGGGCAGCCTTTAATGTAATAAGAATCATTATTTATTAGAGGGTGACTTTAACCCTGGAAAACGGCCTAAATTGAGCCTTGATCCATCTGGCACAATGAACTATTGGCAGCAATGGCTAAATTTCTATTGTTTGTAACAGGGGACATCAAAATAGTCAAATACTCCTTAGTAAGTAGAGAAACAAAAATCCAGTAGGGTCAAAGCTTGTCTAGGGTCTGTATTTTACCATCAGAGAGCTAATACGTTTATTTGGGTGCCAGCATGCAAGTTGCGGCATGCCCCAACACTGAGAGGTGAGGCAGCTATCTAGATCTATTTTTCGGCCAGTATTTAAGGCACACAATCACTATCAATAATTCACAGTTTCAGAGACCCTGTTAGCTTTGGGCTGGTAGCCATGGCAAACTTCACCATGACCCATCTAGAACATAGGGGAGCGAAAGAAGGTTAACTTTGTATGAATTGTCAATGCCACAGGGCATCAACTTTATAATTAGAGCTTGTAACTGGCTTTACTACTCCTCAGACAAAGGCTCAGTATGTCAAGTTGCACAGTACTTGTACCAGGTAAAGGGGGTACTGGCAGGGGCTAAAACACCATAAATAGTCCAGGTGCCAGGCTATGTGAGGGCATCAGCCACTACTACCACTATCATGCACTCCATTGCATTTTACCATATAGAAACTAATACGTTTCTATTATGCACTCCCTTCTTACGACACATTTTCATTAGATGTATTTTTTTGGCAATCAGATTTGCAATGGACCACATAGGAGTATCTGCCATACTTGGATACATATATGCAGAGACTGCTACTCCCAGTTCTGGGAATAGGCTGTCACTGTACTACTTTATAAACTTCTAGGTGCTAAAAATACTAGCTACTATGACTGGTTCTGCTCTTCCCTAATAGACAGTAGGCAATATTACAAAGTATTATGGGGCGGTAACTGAATAATTTCCTAATATTTTCCCTACATTGAATATTATAGTTATGAGATTATCCATAGACCGTGGTGGTGGTCTTCCACCAGATCTGATTATGTATGGGGCTGGTTTGGGGATGGAGGGACTGACCTGCCAGTGGTTTTGGCATCTTAGCCTAACTCTGGTGCCCATGAAGTTTCTTAGAGTGTGACCAAATTGTCAAGGGGTGTCCCAGCAGTGACAAGGCACTAAGAGGCTCCCTGGGTTTTGCCTTGGGAATGGTACTCAAACGTTACAGTGCCTTGAGTATATCATCATGACCCTTTTACGGGAAGGTCCTTTGATTATGGGACTGGTTACAGGGGGGGCAGACCTGCTTGTGGTCTTGGCCTTCTAGCCCTACCTCTAGTGCCCATGATGGTTATGGGGATGCCCCAGCAGGAACAAGTCTCTCGGACTAGTGGGTTCTTCATCAGGGAAATATAGAAGTTGAATTGTAAAAATGCATCAATAATAGTAGAGTTATAACTGTATTTGGGTTGTAAGTGCAACCATAAAAGTACATCCTAAAAAGACAATAAACACAGTGTCAGATAAAATGCAATAAAATCTCATCATAGATATGATTATGTCCTAAAACATAAAACTACAATGGGTAATATAAAGCCTTGAGCACATCAATTACCAATAGTCATAAAGCACTTTAAGTTGAAAAGTCAGGGCTTCACTACAGCCCAACATAAACTGCAACCTAGTTGCAAGATGAAGTGACTCGTGCTGTGATTTCAATTGAGTTGACCAATATCACATTTAAAGGATTAGGAGCCACATAAACAAGTTTACCAGAGATTAACAAAGTGCCTCAGAAATGCCTAGTAATTAACGGATACCTAGTGTGCGACCCAGTCAAGACCCATAGTATACAAGGAATAATGTACTTCTTAAGGAGGTATAAGCTTTAGTCAACAGTGTAAGAATGTTAAATTACACACATACATAAAACTCCCTTATAGAAATAGCAAAGTGCCAGTACCAAGAGATTGAAGCAATAATCCCCCCTGGAACGCAGACCTCACCTTGAACGGAAATTGCTCCCAAGAGAAATTTAAACCAAAATAAATCATGCTGCTTCAGGCTTCTTGTTCTTATGTTCCATGCCCTATTTAAACATCTTGAAAGAGCAAAAATTACTGGTTCATGAATATCAGATAAAAGCAGACGCAGGGCCTCAGCATACTGTGTGGCACCTAATAGTCAACAGGAAACCATATACTTGGGACAAAATAATAAGAAGTGTACCTCTGATCCTTTAGCTGATAGAACGGATGTTAGAAATGGGGTCTTTGGTTGGCAGTCAGGTTACCCCCTGTCCAAGCAAGGACCCTCACTCTAGTCAGGGTAAGTCACACACAATCCAAATTATCCTGTGCCCAGCCTCTGGTAGCTTGGCACTGAGCAGTCAGGCGTAACTTAGAAGGCAATGTGTAAAGTATTTGTGCAATAAATCATACAATAACACAATATAGCACCATGAAAATACACCACACAGTGTTTAGAAAAAAATATAATATTTATCTGGGGATTTACAGGTCAAACTGATAAAAGATGCAAAAAGAAATTCTAGATATATCACTGGAAAGTGATCTAAAGGCGGTCATTACAACATTGGTGGTAAAAGCCGCGTACTGCCGTCCAGAAGACCGCCAACACAACGCTGCGGCCTCGGAAAACCGCCACAGCTATTATGACCCACAGCTCGGAATCTGCCAAAATTCAGACACCCACACAAGTCCGCCACACCAAACGCCAGTGATAAACTGGCGAAAACAAAACCTCCACCGTCACGCCAACAGAAATACGCCCACACTATCACGACACACGAATCCACGCGGCGGTCTTTCAACCGCGGTATTCCATTGGCGGTACACACTGCCGCGCTCAAAATACACACACTCCTACAAAACACAGCCACATTGGACAATTCGAAATACACACACCTGATACACATACACACACCACTCCCACACACCCAATACTATATAAAACACACACCCACATCACCCACAAACCCTTACGACAACAAATCACGAAGGTCAGAGAGAGACACCACCATCAACAATACAAGCATCCACAGGCACACAACACCATCACCCACATAAGTTCCACGCACCGCACACTACACACCACTACATATCAGCACACTGATCACCCCACACACCACCCCACACATCACTTACACCACCCCATGGCACGGCAACGACACCCCAGGTTCTCGGAGGAGGAGCTCAGGGTCATGGTGGAGGAAATCGTCCGGGTAGAGCCACAGCTATTTGGATCACAGGTGCAGCACACCTCAATTGCAAGGAAGACGGAGCTATGGCGAAGAATAGTGGACAGGGTCAACGCAGTCGGACAGCATCCAAGAAATCGGGAGGACATCAGGAAGAGGTGGAACGACCTACGGGGGAAGGTGCGTTCCGTGGTCTCAAGACACCACCTGGCGGTTCAGCGGACTAGCGGCGGACCCCCACCTCCTCCCCCACAACTAACAACATGGGAGGAGCAGGTCTTGGCGATTCTGCATCCTGAGGGCCTCACAGGAGTAGGTGGAGGAATGGACTCTGGTAAGTCAAATCTTATCTATTACATCCCCCACCCTACCTGCATGCCAGCACAAACCCCCACCCTCACCCTCACCCCATCACTCTAACTCCTCACAAATGTCCCAACATCACAAACCACAGATCCTAACCCGAAGCCCTGCATGCAACAGCAAAGCACGGACACCCATCAGTAAAGCATGCCCACTGCACATACCCATACACCCCCCTAAACCATCATCACACAAGGTCCCACACAGGAATGCAAGCACTGGAGTACACAGTCACCCACCCATTGCACACCATGCCACACACAGATGTAATAACCATCCTTTTATACCCCTGCAGGACCCCTACCCAACATCACCGGACAGGAGGGTCCACACATGTCCACACCACCAACCAAAGAGGCCCACAGTGATGACAGCACCTCTGTCCAACTGGATCTAGATGACCAGCCCGGCCCATCGGGGACCTCGGGACAGTCGGTTCCCCACACCCAGTCACAGGCCACCACAGAGCTTCCCCCCTCTGGAAACACCAGCACAGCACCCACCCAGCGGGCCCATACCTCCGTCCCCAGTACACGTCAATCAGCAGTGTGTCCACCACTACAGGGAACCCAGGCTAACCCACCACCCCAACAACAACTAGGGACCTGGGGGCAGTGGTAGTGGGCACACGGTCCAGGGGACGGAGGTCCAGGAACACAGGGGAACTGGGAGGGCTGCTGTGCGACAGGGAGCGGACAGGCCCAGGGAACCCACTCTGCACAAGGCCCTCTCCTCCATCATAGGAGCCTACCACCACTCCCAGGAGACGATGGCAATGGTACTGGCCAAATTTCAGGAGACCCAGGCCTGCAGGAGGAACAGTATATGGGCTTCAGGGAGGAACTCAGAACCATCAATTCCACCCTGGACACCATCGTAGCGGTGCTGAAGGAAGTACTCAACACCAGGAGGGACACTGTGGCACTACAAGGGGCCCCTGATGCTAGCCTGGACGATGAACTGCCCAACACCTCCACCGGCGCTAGTGGACAGGAGGCATCGCCACAGGACCACCACACCAGCACCCCACCAGCACCCCACCCCCTGCAGAGGGAGAACCACCTCGCAAACTGTCCCTGAGATCCAGGAACAAGACAGAGAATGATGCCAAGACCCCCGCCAAGAAATGAGACCACCCTGACTGTCATCCTACTGTCCCACTTTGTCACCCTGTCCATCCTTAAACTGCTCCAGCTCCACTTCCTATGCCCATTTGGGCAATGCACCTGTGAGACTAATAGACTGGACTCTGCCATGGACATTCCTCCGCCATCACCCCTCACCATTTTACAACCCCCTCCAATATTGAGCACTTAAATAAACACCCTTAAAGCACAAAACAATCTGGAGTCAGTCTGTGATTTCGGAATACTGTATTAGCAATAACTGTGGCAAAAAGCTCTTTCATTTGTAATGTCAACATACCTATGTCACACAGCTCTGGTCCATGAGGAATCAAAGCAGATGTCACACTTTCCCTGAAATCGTAAGGGAAAGTGACAACTCAGTGACCATACAGTGGGTGAAAACAACAGACAGTAGAGAGGCAGTAGTGTTTAAGTACATGTAGTAGGCAGGTCTGTATTCTTACCCGTGTTTCACTGGAAATATTGCTGGATGACTGAGTCCCTGTTGTCCATGTCTTCTTCCTCTGCTTCCTCATCTTTACTGTCCACAGGCTCCACAGCTGCCACAACACTGCCATCTGGACCATCCTCCTGCAGAAAAGGCACCTGTCGTCGCAAAGCCAAGATGTGAAGCATACAGCAGGCCACAATGATCTGGCACACCTTCTTTGGTGAGTAGAATAGGGATCCACCTGTCATATGGATGCACCTGAACCCTGCCTTCAGGAGGCCGAAGGTCTGCTCGATCACCCTCCTAGTTCGCCCATGGGCCTCATTGTAGCGTTCCTCTGCCCTTGTCCTGGGATTCCTCACTGGGGTCAGTAGCCATGACAGGTTGGGGTAACCAGAGTCACATGCAAATGGCGAACGACAACTGTTAGACACACACTAAGCTGGAGGGATATCCCCAGACCCAGACAACCATTCCCACTGACTAGCTTCCAGGTGCTCACCTAATACCCACACACGGTGCCTCTGGAGTTGACCCATCACATAAGGGATGCTGCTTCTCCGCAGGATGTAGGCGTCATGCACTGAGCCAGGGAACATGGCATTCACATGGGAGATGTACTGGTCTGCCAAACATACGATCTGTACATTCATGGAATGATAACTCTTCCGGTTTCTGAACACCTGTTCACTCCTGTGGGGGGGTACCAGAGCCACATGTGTCCCATCAATGGCACCTATGATGTTGGGGGTATGTCCCAGGGCATAGAAATCACCTGTCACTGTAGGCAAATCCTCCACCTGAGGGAAAACGATGTAGCTCCGCATATGTTTCAGCAGGGCAGACAACACTCTGGACAACACGTTGGAAAACATAGGCTGGGACATCCCTGATGCTATGGCCACTGTTGTTTGTAATGACCAACTTGCAAGGAAATGGAGCACTGACAGCACTCTGAGCACCATGCCCCCTCCAGATCCAGTGGAGAGATCCATCCACTACCTCTGTCCTTAGCAGGATGAAGCACTCTGGGCACCAAGCCCCCTCCAGACTCTGGCCTCAGCACTGATGGCACCAATTGTCCCTGTGTCTAGCCTCCCCCCTCCACCTTCTTCCACCCACACCCAATCCCATGTACCCCAGCCTATCACAAGCACACCTACAGACCAGCATGCACACACGTCAACACACAAGGGAAGCTCAGGCAAACATAAGCACCACACATCCCACAGACACTCATGCAAGCATCACACACATGCAGACACACCAACATCCACTGCCTCCACTGTGTGCCCCTCCTCCTCGTCTCCCTCCTCCCTCCCAGTCTTGTCTACACTCACACCTGCATGCACTACCTCTACAGCCACTACTACCATCACCAGCACACTCACACCCCGCTCACGTGCAGTCACCACCCCCACTACCATTCACACATCCCCTGTGTCCTCTCCCTGTGTGTCTGTGACGCCCCCTCCCAAGATACACAAATGCAGGCACACACCCACCCAACAGCCATCTACCTCACGACAGCCTCCAGTGCATGCACCTTCACCCAAAGTCAGCAAATGAACACCTCCTACAACCACAACCTCTTCCTCCACTCCCAAACCCCCTCCAGCTACCCGTCCCAGTGTCTCAAAAAAACTTTTCCTGTCCAACTTTGACCTCTTTCCCACACCTCCCCCACCCCGTCCATCTCCTATGTCCCGAACTAGCACCTCAGCCACAACATCTCCGGGACCAGTGGTGCCTGTAGTCACCGGAATATGGAGTGCACCGGGCACCAGGGCAGCCAGTGTGGCACAGAGCCACAGCACAGACAATCCCCCACCTGTGGAGCATCAGAGGTTGGCCAGTGCCCAGCGGGAGAGGGGGTAGACTCCAGCCATCAAAGCCGCTCCCAGGGGTACAGGTGGAAGTGTGGAGTCAGCTGCAACACCTTCCAAGGTAGGGAAGGGGCACAATAAAGTTAGCAAGTCTGGGAAGAGAAGCACGGCGGAGAAGACCGCCATCATCCCCGCTGCCCAGGAGGCCACCAGCCCAGCTGCCCAGGAGGCCACCGCAAGCACCAGCCCAGCTGCCCAGGAGGCCACCACCAGCACCAGCCCAGCTGCCCAGGAGGCCACCGCCAGCACAAGCCCCGCTGTGACAGAGAGGACCGCCAGCACAAGCCCCACTGAGCCATGAAGGACCGCCAGCAAAAGCCCCGCTGGGCCATGAAGGACCGCCAGCACACGCCCGCTGGGACAGAGAGGACCGCCAGCACAAGCCCCGCTGGGCTATGAAGGACCGCCAGCACAAGCCCTGCTGGGCCATGAAGGACCGTCAGCAGCTGAGTCACTGCAAAGGAGACCGCCGCTCCAAGCACCGCTGAACAGGGCACCGCCGTCTCAAGCACCGCTGAACAGGACACCGCCGTCTCAAGCACCGCTGAACAGGGCACTGCCGTCTCAAGCACCGCTGAACAGGGCACTGCTGTCTCAAGCACCGCTGAACAGGGCACTGCCGTCTCAAGCACCGCTGAACAGGGCACCCTGTCTCATGCACTGCTGAACAGGGCACCGCCGCCTCAAGCAACGCTGGCCCATGAGCGCCAAGGTCACTGACGCTACTGAGTCCGTTATGGGCAGAATGAAGCACTCTGGGCACCATGCCCCCTCCAGAACAAGTGGAGAGATCCATCCACTACCTCTGTCCTTAGTAGGATGAAGCACTCTGGGCACCAAGCCCCCTCCTGAACCAGTGGAGAGATCCATCCACTACCTCTGTCCTTAGCAGGATGAAGCACTCTGGGCACCAAGCCCCCTCCAGAACCAGTGGAGAGATCCATCCACTACCTCTGTCCTTAGCAGGATGAAGCACTCTGGGCACCAAGCCCCCTCCAGAACCAGTGGAGACTGTTATCCACTTGAGAGACTGTGGCTTTGCACTCCCCAGGATTGCACAGTGGGCAACCTACCCACTGTAGAGAATTGAGAGACTGTGGCTTTGCACTCCCCAGGATTGAACAGTGGGCAAACCACCCACTGTAGAGACTTGAGAGACTGGGGCTTTGCACTCCCCAGGATGGAACAGTGGGCAACCCACCCACTGTAGAGACTTGAGAGACTGTGGCTTTGCACTCCCCAAGATGGAACAGTGGGCATGTGGCCCTCTCGTGGATTTGGCGTAGTGCACTCAACCGGCTGAGGTGCCCCCCCTTTCCCTTCCCCTGAGGTGCCTGTTTTGTTGCTCTCTGATGCCCCTGCAGTGTTCTCTCCGTCATGGTCGGGGGGTCTTGTGTGGGCCTCCCCCATACCGTGTGGGCCCAGTGTTCCACTGACTTAATTGGAGCGCTACCTGGACTACTATGCTTGCTACATATTTTGTACATGGTGTATATATATATATATATATATATATATATATATATATTTTTTTTTTTTTTTTGCCTACTTGATTTTAATATATTACAATGGTTACACTCATTTTCTATTGTCTTTGCATTCTTCCGGGGGGTGGGGGGGTGGGGTGTAACTGTTGTATTAGTGTGTGTGTTATAGTGGGTGAGGGTGGGGGTGGGGGTGTTGCGTGTGTGTGTGTCTGTTTTCTCCCTCCCCCTCCCCCGTTGTGATACTGTGGGCGGTACTTTGTCCTCTGCCTGTCTGTTGGCGGTGACCGCTGCCCTGTTTGTTTCTACCGCCGTGGCGGTCTGAGTGTTAAAGTGGCTGTCTTTGTTGGCGGTTTCTGCCACGGTCGTAATTGCTAAATCCTGGGCTTGTTGTCCGGCTGCGCGTCGTTCCGGTGGGCTGTGCGTGGAATTTTCTTCCTCACGGAGGGCGCTGCGTCGATTTCCCCTCTGGAAGTCGGGCGGCGTTGTCCAGGCGGGCCGTGCGCCGAAGTTCCCCTTCAATATTTTCCTCGCGGGGTCGAGCGGCGTCTTTCCGGTTCGGCGTGCGGTGAATTTTTCACTGCAGAACAAGCTGTGCGTCTAATTTTTCGCCGCACAAGGAGTCCAGTTGAAAGGGAGAAGTCTTTTTGGTCCTGAGACTTCAGGGAACAGGAGGCAAGTTCTATCCAAGCCCTTGGAGAGCACTTCTGCAGCAGGGCAAGAGTTCAGCAAGGCAGCAGGGCAACAGCAAGGCAGCAGTCATCTGTAGAAAGCAGTCAGGTGAGTCCTTTAGGCAGCCAGGCAGTTCTTCTTGTCAGGGTGCAGGTTCTGGTTCAGGTTTCTTCTCCAGCAAGTGTCTGAAGTGGTAGGGCAGAGGTCCTGTTTTATACCCAAATGTGCCTTTGAAGTGGGGGAGACTTCAAAGAGTGGCTTAGAAGTGCACCAGGTCCCCTTTCAGTTCAATCCTGTCTGCCAGGGTCCCAGTAGGGGGTGTGGCAGTTCTTTGTGTGAGAGCAGGCCGTCCACCCTCCCAGCCCAGGAAGACCCATTCAAAATGCAGATGTATGCAAGTGAGGCTGATTACCCTGTGTTTGGGGTGTGTCTGAGTGAATGCACAAGGAGCTGTCAACTAAACCAAGCCAGACGTGGATTGTAAGGCACAGAAAGATTTAAGTGCAAAGAAATGCTCACTTTCTAAAAGTGGCATTTCTAGAATAGTAATATTAAATCCAACTTCACCAGTCAGCAGGATTTTGTATTACCATTCTGGCCATACTAAATATGACCGTCCTACTCCTTTCAGATCAGCAGCTACCACTTCAATAATGTATGAGGGCAGCCCCAATGTTAGCCTATGAAGGGAGCAGGCCTCACACTAGTGTAAAAACTAATTTAGGAGTTTTACACTACCAGGACATGTAAACTACACAGGTACATGTCCTGCCCTTTACCCACACAGCACCCTGCTCTAGGGGATACCTAGGGCACACATTAGAGGTGACTTATATGTAGAGAAAGGGGAGGTTTAGGCTTGGCAAATACTTTTAAATGCCAAGTCGAAGTGGCAGTGAAACTGCACACACAGGCCTTGCCATGGCAGGCCTGAGACAAGGTAAAGGGGCTACTTAAGTGGGTGGCACAACCAGTGCTGCAGGCCCACTAGTAGCATTTAATCTACCGGCCCTAGGCACATACAGTGCACTTTACTAGGGACTTATAAGTAAATTAAATAGTCCAATTGTGTGTGATCCAAGGTTACCATGTTTAAAGGGAGAGAGCATATGCACTTTAGCACTGGTTAGCAGTGGTAAAGTGCGCAGAGTCTAAAAGCCAGCAAAAACAGTGTCTAAAAAGTGGAGGGAGGCAGGCAAAAAGTTAGAGGTGACCACCCTAAGGCTGTCTGGTCTAACAACTGGCACTCGCCAACAACACAAGTGGCTCCCTTCCATTTGGCAATCCGTGTGTCAAGGGGAAGCGTGCCAATTCTAAAACAGAAGTATTAGCACTTGGCTGGGTGGGGAGTAATCCTATCCATAATGCTCTTGTACTCTGGCACACACATATGAGCCAAGAACCTGTCTATCAGTCCCTCCGGGCGCAACTCACTCCACGATTCTCAAGTAATTTGCTCCCAACATATTCTTTTGATCTTAATGCCCATTCTACTGCTCAGGTTTTCCAGCTTTTCCCACAGATCGGGTACATGTAGGTGTTGGCAAAGACCTTTAATTGCCTTGAGCCAGGATGCAGAACAATTCGTATCAAGAACGATTAGCTCCTTCAGTGCCTATCTATATGGGGCCAGGTCGGGGGGGGGGCATAATCGTATCCAGTACTTCAGCATCCTTAGTTTGATGATATGGTCAACTCTCTTGATGTGCAAGTCCCATTGTAGAGGTAACATAGGGAAGCTGCTGGTTAAGCTAAGTAATGATCTTAGGAATCTATTTTGCATTCTTACTAGCAAGCTGGTGTCCTTATCTTTCTGCCCCATAAAGATCCCCTCCCAGCGCTACAGTTCAATACACCTCGAGGAACGGGGATATTGCTCTACTAGATGTATGTCTATTCTTTTTTAGAATGATATCAGATCTATGCTGCAGCTGAGAGTTGTTCTTATTGAGTTACAGAGCCCAGAAGAGTTTATCCAAGAGTCTTACACCTAAGTAATCGAAAATCCTGATCCACTCGATCAAAGTCCCATCTGCCATCATCTTACCTTTGAATGAACGGTCGGGGATAATCGCCACAAACGTCATGTTAACTGCATTTATTTCAGGACCTGTGGATTCACAGAACTTTTGGAACTCCCCTGAGCAGAGCCTGGAGACCCACAGGAGTGCATGAAATTAAAAAAAAGTGTTGTTGGCAAACATAAGCACAGGAATGCTGACGTTTTCTAGTTTAGGGGCATCGTGAGGACAATTGTTTATACACCCCACCAGTCCATTAATGTACAAGCAGAATAATGTGGGGGCTAAAAAACACCCTTGTTGTATCCCACAATTGTTGGGGATCCTATCAGCGAGGACCCTCTACTATTCCATCTGACTTGGGAATATGTATCAGCAGGGATTTTAATTAGGATGGCTGAGAGATCTTGAAGGATAGCAAGCTGCCTCAGGTCGTCCCACAAGTGGTGCCTAGGAACTAAGCCATAGACGGCCCTCTGGTGGATAGAGGCCACGTAAAGGTGGTCTTTTCTCAGAGTAATGTATTTCCAGGAGATGGCAGAAAACCTGAACACCTGATCCAAGTTACTGATTTTCTCTGTAAACCAGTCTGAAAATCTGACGGGATCTCACCAGTTCTTCATTCAGGTCTGGAGCCTGGAAAAGGCTTTCCTGGCAAAGATTTTTTGGGATATGTCTATAAGGCTTATGGGCCTATAGTTTGCTGGATTGTCTTTTGGCCTTTAATGTGTATGTGGACTACAATGGCCCCTTTCCAGAACTCTGGAAGATTTGCATGCCCTATGATGGCATTGGTGAGAGTGTTTCAATAGGGATCCAGAAATCATGCTCTGAGAGGAACAAGTCTCTAAGGACAGAATCAGGGCTTGGGGCGTTTCCCTGCTTCATTGAATATAATGCTATCTCAGTCTCTTTTAGTGAAAAATTTCCAGTGTGGTGTTGGTACTCAATGGTCCGAGGCTTCATAAGTCCAAAAGTAAACTCAGGTTTATCCATTTCCTGGGCCTTAAAAAGATGGGTGAAGTGGGGAACCCACCGCTCTGCAGTGACAGATGAGTCGGGTTGGGAAGCACTACTTCTGCCAAAGCCATAACTTTCTAGAAAGCTTGAGTGTCTTTCTTTTTAAGAGTATTGATAAGTTCAGCCCGTTGTGCTGCTTCTTATTCTCTCCTACATGCCCTTAGGGTGGACTTATAAGACCTTTCTGGCAGTAGCTAAATCAGAATTAGAACCTGTACTTACGGTATCAATCAGCCCCTGTTTGACAAGCTACACTCCCTGTTGAAACAAAGACAAGGAGAGTTTAAGATAATAGTACATTCAGGATGTGTGGTGAAAAACACTCTCAATGGATCAAAAAAATCAGAGTGGTGTAAAACAAAATCACGCCATTTGTAAGAATTTAATATTTACAAAGACCTGGGCCCATATTTATACTTTTTTAGCGCTGCATTTGTGTCATTTTTGTTACACAAAAGCAGCGCAAACTTCCAAAATACAATTGTATTTTGTAAGTTTGCGCCAATTTTGTGTCAAAAAAACAACACAAATGAGGCGCAAAAAAAGTATAAATATGGGCCTTGGTATATAAGGCTCAATGTGTGGCCATTACTAATCATATTCACCCTTTTTACATTCTTTAGGTTGTTAGTAGGGCCAAAGGCGCTGGATAAAATTCATTGTCAGGGTCCTGAGCAATGGGGGAGGGCGGATAATATTTGAAAGATCCAGTACCAGGGCATTATGATCACTATTGGGACGGAAAACAACCTTCAGATTGCTTAGAAGAAACCAAAGCTTGAGGTCCAGAAATATGTTGTCAATATAATTGTATGAACTATCCCCTTGAAGGTGGGTTTGGACAGCTAATCTGATTTGAACCGATCACTGACTGCTCAGCCCATGTCTAAGAGTTAGTTGCAAGAGTGGTCCATTTTTTAATAGGATTGACAAAAGAATTCCGGAATTCCCCATTCCCTTTCTTCTTCTGATGATGATACTGGAATTAACAATTTACAAGGTTCAAAGTGAGAGTTACTGTCCGTAGCTAAAATTACAGGCCAGTCATGTTTTAGGGAGTCAAGGAAATTATGGAAAGAAAACAATATTTGCGAGTCAGTTATCCAAAACTGAGCAAACATAAATGTTAATGATTAGAACATGTCTGAACTTCAGTCTAGAACAGGCCAGGCTGTTAATTTAATGCACAGTATGTTACTGGAGCCAGTGTCAAGTGTGTTAATCTTACAACTGAGGGAAGATTTTACCAAAATTATAAGGCCACCTGAGGTACACCAGACCTTGAGGGATAGCATTGCTGTGGTACGTTAAGTAGCCAGACCTGTATTCTGGCTGGGTTGCCCACGTTTCCTGGAATAGGACACCATCACTATGTCCTCCCTGGTCACAGCTGTGCAGTTAGGCATGTGTGGAAGTCAGTGGATTTATTGGCTAAGGTCTTATTGCTCTCTCAGACACACTCCAGAGGTTTGGGAATGTTAGTCAAAAAGACTTCTCTCCTGGGCAACTTATCGAACAAAGGGCCTCTGCTTCTCTCCTTGGCAACTTATCGAACAAAGGGCCTCGGCTACCCAAAGTCTGATGTAAATTGAGTGGTCTTGGGGAGGGAGCATTGTGTGTCCCCAGTGATATTTAACAGGGCCCAAACGTGTTAGGGGGACACCTTGTGTCTGGACTAATTGCAGGAGTCCTGGCTTTGTGTGAGAGGTGGTTTCGACTATAGCCTGAGCCAAGGATAGGCTGTAAATTAGGCCCCGCTAAAAGGGAGGCCCGCTGTCTTGAAAATCTTTCGGGCAGGGGGATATCTTCTCTAATTCTTGACGTGGCCTTGGGGCCCATATGAGACACTGTAGGTGCTGGGGACTCTGGATGAGAATGAGCGTTATTCTGCCCTCTTTTTGCTATGGTTTCAAGTAGCACTCCCAACTTCTACACTTTTTCTGAAAGTAATTGGGAAAGTGAAGTGACAGTAGTGTTTTAATTTGGCTCCCAACCTCATCTCCTCTATGAGGAATGGAAGTATGGTTTGAACAAATTGGAAGAGGTTGAGCGAGTGGGGAAGGAGCAGGGTGCACCAAGTGGTTCTCCAGGTCTCACAGAATTTGAAATCTGCACACTCAACCATTGATGTGCCTGGTGAATTTGCAAGTGCTTCATGGGCTTCCTCTTGGGCATCAGGCACACTAGGTCACAATGGGGAACCTGTAGACTAGCTTGATGGATTTGAACCTTCGTCATGTTACCTCCATTTTTCGCACCCATCTGGTTTAATCAAATATGTTTTGATGGAACTCAGTGCTTCCTGCAGGAGACCCACAGCCTCTTCGATTAGGACATCAATTTCATCTAGAACATCAATTTAATCTAGGGCACAGTTTGACAGCACAAGTTTTGCCTGCTTCCTGGCATTCTTTGTTTCGATTGGGTTATCTGTGAATTTACTTTTCCCCATTGTGCAGAGAAAACAAGTAACCCTGTGAGTAGGCTGTTTGATGGATTGCTTGTGTCAAGATACAGCAATGTTACACTAGACCAATTCCCATTTTACAGAGAGAAATGCACTTAAAGAAAACAAAATGTTTACAAGTTACACCCTTTGACTTGTGATGAGCTCCAGTTCAATGAAGTGCCCATTTCAAAGGGATAAACTAGGCACTTAATGCAAAGTGCTCCACCTGTTCGGCCCCTAGGACAATGATAACAACCCCAGTCAGCAACAAAGGCCTCAAAAATGCTTGGTATCTAAATGGAGAAACCCCAGGAGGAAGTAGTGGGCCAAAGGTAAACGGAGCAGTCACCAGTCGGCCTCGAAAACACAAGGGAGAAACTGACAACTACAGAAAATATGAAGGCCTTTATTAGTGCCACTCCAGCTTGGAATTGAACATGGTGCAATACAAATAGTATACAGTCTGTTAGACATGGTATCCTTAGTGTGGTCTCCCGATACCTTTTGCCTCTGTTTCCAAGGTTGTTCCTGTGTGCTGGACTCTGTTTTTGATACTCTGGGCACTTTACCACTGCTATCCAGTGCTAAAGTGCAAGTGTTCCTATGTAAAATGTATGTGTAATTGGGTTTCCATGATTGGCATATTTGATTTATTACTAAGTCCCTAGTACAGTGCACTAGAGGTGCCCAGGGCCTGTAAATCAAATGCTACTAGTGGGCCTGCAGCACTGGTTGTGCCACCCACATTAGTAGCCCTGTAAACATGGCTCGACTTGCCAATTCGACTTGGCAAGTGTACCCACTTGCCAGGCCTATACCTTCCCTTTTTATACATGTAAGGCACCCCTAAGGTAGGCCCTAGCTAGCCTCATGGGAAGGGTGCAGTGTATGTTAAAGGTGGGGCATGTACTTATGTGTTTTACATGTCCTAACAGTGAAATACTACAAATTTGTTTTTCACTGTTACAATGCCTATCCCTCTAATAGGTTAACATGGGGGCTGCCTTTAAATATTATTAAAGCGCAGATTACCTTTGGGAGCAGATAGACATCTGGAGTTTGAGGTCTCTGAACTCAAAATTTAAAAATACTTCTTTTAGTGAAGTTCGGTTTTAGATTGTGTGTTTGAAAATGTCACTTTTGGAAAGTAGGCATTTTCTTGCTTAAACCATTCTGTGACTCTGCTTGTTTGTGGATTCCCTACCTGGGTCAGTTTGACAGTTGGGCTGTTTGCACCTCTCCTCTAGACAGTGACACAAAGGGAGCATGGGTGTAGCCTGCATACCCTGATGGGCCATCTGGGCTGAGGGGAGGGGAGCAGTGGTCACTTACACCTGAAAGGGGTGTGCCTGCCCTCACACAGTGCAGTCTCCAACCCCCTGGTGTGTGTCTGAGGCCTGGCCTGGGCAAGGCAGGATCTTGAAAACAACAGACACTTCTCTTTGAAGTAGGCCTATTTCAAAGGCAGAAAGGGGTATAAGAAGAGCATCCAAAACCCCTGAAAATCAGATCACTTCTGGATTCAAGAGAAACCTCTGCCAAGGAGAAGATCTGAGGAGAAGTGCTGCCCCTGCCTGTGACTGTGCTTTGTTGGGCTATCCTGCAGTTGCTGCTTCTGCCTGTGAAAAGGGGGCAAAGACTGGACTTTGCTGTGCATTCCTGCTTGAAGAAGAATCTCCAAGGGCTTGAGCCTAGCTTGCCTCCTGTTGTTGAAGTCTCAGGGCCATCAAAGACTTCTCCTGCCAGCACCTGGTCTCTCTGCTGAGACTCCTGCCTTGCCAAGTGGTGCCCTATCCAGTCCCTGGGCCCTTGAAAGGTGACGCTGGCAGCCCAGAACTGAAAATCCATGCACAGACTGCTGTGCTGGGAAATTTTCGATGCACCTCACGTGACGTGGCTGATAAACGACATGCTGCCGGCTTTCCGGCTGAAATCAACGCTCCACCTGCATCGCGCCTGGAAGATCGACGTAACGCAGCTGGAGAAACAACGCACAACACCGGTAACAGAGGCTAATAACGATGCAAACCCCTTGCAATGCGGTTTTGTAATACTGTGCAACCAGATTTTCAATGCAACATCGCTGGGTGCGAAAAAACAACACAAAGCCAGCCCGGCCCGAGGTGCCCATTTGTTTTGATGCATCGCTCTCTTGCGGGAGAGAATAAACGATGCAGGCCGACCCGACTGAAGGAGAAACTACGCATGGTCTTGCTTGCGAGTGAGAAATCAACGCATCGCTGGCCTTTTCTGACACAACTTGCCCGTGCGGTGTTATTTTGACACTACCCAGGTACTTTTGTGCACTAACAGCATTCTCACTGTTTTCTAAGGATTGGATATTCTTTGAAAATTCATATTTTGACTTGGGTATGTTGGATTTTTGTCGTTTTGGTCTTGTTTTGTCTAGATAAATATTATCTATGTTTCTAAATCTGTGTTGTGTCATTTTGTAGTGATTTCACTGAGTTACTGTGTGTATCGGTACAAATACTTTACACATTGTTTCTAAAGTTAAGCCTGCCTGCTTGTGCCAAGCTACCAAGGGGATGAGCGGGGGTTAACTGAGGGTGATTCTCCTTTACCCTGACTAGAGTGAGGGTCCTTGCTTGGACAGGTGGTAACCTGACAGACAACCAAAGACCCCATTTCTAACACAGTCGATGTCAGATCCACAATGTACCCCCTTGTCTCTAAGCTGATCAAATGTCAAACATCACAAAAGAAAAACACAAATGTCAAACATCACAAAAGAAAAACACAAACACTCTCACCACCACCAAGTCACAGGCATTGACCCTGGCTCCACACAGATACCTGGTTCCCACTGTCTCCCAGGCCAGGCAGGCATGACCTCCTCTTGGGTTTGGGAGATACAACACTGCCAGCAACACCCTGCTGAGGGTAGGATAGACCACTGGTTGTAAGTGAGAGCCACCGAGAAGGGATACAAGATCTTACTGCCAAGACTTACTGGACGTCCTGCACCACAGTAGATGGTTGGGTGATATATAGCGCACGGCACAGGGAAACCAGAAAAAGCCCCTCCCCCTGGGTAGTAGACAATTTGGGACACAAAGTCCCATGCAGATTCTTCCAAGCAAGTGGCGGCAACACAAGACTCACTAGACATCAATAAATAGAGGAGGAGTTTATTGATAGTATCAAAGGTTTGAAATGAACACTGGTACCACCACAAATAAAACCATAGTCCAGCATCGTCCATGCCCTACATTTATCAAGTATATGCAAAATGCATGTCTACATTATTGCCAAGCCGCAGGGAGGCCCCAAAGCTCTTTCATCTGCACATGAGGGTTAAATGGAGATACCAGTCCTCAAACATCTCCCTAATGTAGCTGGCACTTGGGTGTCTTTTCTATTTGTTTCAGAAACGAATATTAAGGCTAACCCCAGTATGGGGTTTACTTATTTAATGACTGATTGGCTGATAATTGGAAATAAATGCATCATGGGACAATCTCTAGGTAAGTGTTGTTGAGTCAGGGGAAGGGTGAGTCGCCAGTAACCTCTTCACCCTGTGGCAGAACTCTTCACAGGAAAGAAGGAGTGCACCCAACAAATGTGGCTTCTTTGCTGGTATGCCCTCTTAATGTGATTAAGGGCCATATTTATACTTTTTGACGCAAAACTGCGCTAACGCAGTTTTGCGTCAAAAAAATGAGCGCCGGCTAACGCCATTCTGAAGCACCATGCGGGCGCCGTATTTATTGAATGGCGTTAGCCGGCGTTAGCCGACCGGCGCTGCCTGGTGTGCGTAAAAAAAAACGACGTACACCAGGCAGCGCCGGCGTAGGGGAAAATGGTGTTTGGGCATCCAAAAATGGGGCAAGTCAGGCTGAGGCAAAAAAATCGCCTTAACCCGATTTGCGCCATTTTTTTACCACGCCCAACCCCCATTGAAATGACTCCTGTCTTAGCAAAGACAGGAGTCATGCCCCCTTGCCCAATGGCCATGCCCAGGGGACTTATGTCCCCTGGGCATGGTCATTGGGCATAGTGGCATGTAGTGGGGCACAAATCAGGCCCCCCTATGCCACAAAAAAAAATATATATATACTTACCTGAACTTACCTCAATGTCCCTGGGGTGGGTCCCTCCATCCTTGGGTGTCCTCCTGGGGTGGGCAAGGGTGGCAGGGGGTGTCCCTGGGGGCAGGGGAGGGCACCTCTGGGCTCATTCTGAGCCCACAGGTCCCTTAACGCCTGCCCTGACCCAGGCGTTAAAATCCGGCGCTAATGCAGGTTTTTTTGCCCCGCCCACTCCCGGGCGTCATTTTTGCCCGGGAGTATAAATACGACGCATATGCATCGGAGTCATTTTTTTAGACGGGAACGCCTACCTTGCATATCATTAACGTAAGGAAGGTGTTCACGCCAAAAAATGATGCTAACTCCATGAACTTTGGTGCTAGACGCGTCTAACACCAAAGTATAAATATGGAGTTCGTTTTGCGTCAAATTTGCGTCGAAAAAAACGACGCAATTCGGCGCAAACGGAGTATAAATATGCCCCACAGTCTCTGGCATGGGGATGGCTGGAGGGAGAACTGCCCTGCTGGTGGTCCTGGACCTTTCAGCCCTACCCTGGGTTGTCTGGGATTGATTATTGATGGGAGACTTCGCTTAAAGGCTGGTCAGACCACCAGGTAACCTGGCAGGGACGGTGCATAATGCGGTTTCCTGGTATTGTGTATGTTTGTATTAATTTGTATGTCATGTTTCATCCCTCACCTAGTCCAGGGTGGAACTTGAACAAATGAATGCTGATGGAGTTATTTTGCCTCTGAATCTTGATGGCGAATGAATGGAAAATGTTGGCACAAGATGCCTGCCCCTGTGGGGGATGTACATAGAAGATGCTTTTCTGTCTGCAATGTGACCATTGGTAGGAACTGGGAGAGTTGATTCTTAATATTAAACTGCTTACCACTGCTGTGTCATGGCAGAATGTATTCTGATCTTACATAGTTTCAAGCGTCACTTGCTGTACAATCTGTGTGAAGCATTTATTTGCTTTTCATATCACTGATGTAGTTAACTGCCTTCCATTTCTTGAAATAAAAGTAACAGATCACCATTGTAGATTGTTTATGTGCAGGAAGGGACGGAAGGGACACCTTCCTGCACATAAACAATAATTTCCTTCAACGCAGACACCCTTCCACTATGGTGAAAGGATGCCTGCGTTGGCAGCTAAATTTAGTTCCAGTGCTAGGGGAAACAAAGGTGTGCACCGTATTTGTGTAAATATGGCACATCCCTGCTTTTCAGAAGTGACGCAGCATGGCACTGCCAATTTTGGCACAGTTCCATGCTGTGCCTCTTCTGTGTAAATATGCCCCTATGTTTGAACATTTTGAAGGCAGTGCCATTGGCGGTTCCTCTGTGGGAGCGGAAGAGCGTCGCCCCGACACTGCTGTGCAGAAAGCATCAAAAATAAAATGGTAATAAAATGATTTTATTACCATTTTATTTTTAACTCTTTCTGCCAGGAAACGGAGTGTAAGGGCAGGGCGGGCCAGTGCATCACTGCTGCCAATGATTGGCAACAGTGAGAAGAATACACTTCTTTCTGAAGTGCGCATGTTGGTTGGGCCAGCTACCTGGCTCCGGCCAAACTAACATGTGCAGTTCAAACCTCTCCAACTAGGCTGTCTTGGACAGCCGGGTTTAAGAGCAGGCAGAGGCCTACAATGCCTTTTCGAGCATGGAGTCAGCCTGCTCCGGTCAATCAAGACACTCTTTTCATGCTGCTTAACAGCATGAAAACAGAATCTTGATTGGATGAAGAAGTTGGATGTGGGCTTTGTGCTCGGAGGATGCGCTGCAGAACATCAGGGATGTGCTACAAAACATCAAGGGAAGTGATTTTTAAAAAATAATTTATATTGGTGTGTACGTGTAGTTATATTAGTGTGGTGTTACGTGTAGTTATAATACTGTGTTATATGTAGTTTTTTGTATATGTCAGTGTTTTGTGCCCCTCCAATGTAATTTGCCACCAATCGTCACTGGGCAGTGCCCATGTGAAATCCACGAGTTTCCCACACAAACTGCTGCAAGGCCATGCCTGAACTTTGATAACGCAGTGCCTTTGAGAAATACAAGTGTTTCTGGAAGTATTGTTAGTAATGTATGAACATAATGTAAGCCATAGGTCAGTGATCAAAACTGTCCTGGGTAGAACCAATATGGTAATATGTTTCCTGTCTGTTTTTTAGTGTTTACAGTTCAAATCATGGCTACCTAATATTGTCCTTTTTAGTTTCAGTGCCCAGCGGGCCGCCATCTTTGTTTCACCGCTGCATTAAAACATGCCATACCCAGCCGCCGAGTGCGGATCATTCAGTGCCAGAGTCTTGCGGTAGTTGTTCCGTACTCTGTACTGCGCTTTGACAAGCATATCAGAAATCTACCTTCAGGAAATGTTAGGCTGCTTGCTGCTGAGCGCTCCTGACAGCTAAGGAGACGCTTGTCCTTTGTTTATTGCATAAAGCAGCAAGAATTATTCAAGGGCGAACTATTGTGGAACTCTAGATCCGCCTTTGGGCGCAATCCGGAAAGTGTATTGTAACCTTGGTAATCTCATGTGCATAAATTCCGAAACTGATATTTGGTAAAAGCACACTCTTAACTTGCATGGTTATAAAAGCAAGGAATGTTGATAGATCCATAAAGGTAGTGGTAACCCTTGAAACCCGTTACTGTGCTGCAGGCACTAACGTTATTGTGGAACTCTAAAATTCCCTTGAAGAGACACTGTAACCTGTGTAAAGAGCAAAAGTCCGAATGTTTCTGCTTACCCATGTGTGTTATTGTTGGAGACCTGAGATAACCGGAGACTGCTGATATGACAGAAAGCTGATGTAAGCAAAATAACTATACATGCTTAACAGGAAATTCTCAGCAAAGCTTTCACTGACTCTTTGTTACTAAATCCATAGAGGACTAGGGCTCATATTTATACTTTTTTAGCGCCGCATTTGCGTCATTTTTTGACGCAAAAGCGGTGCAAATTTACAAAATACAATTGTATTTTGTGAGTTTGCACCGCTTTTGCGTCGAAATGTGACGCAAATGCGGCGCAAAAATGTATAAATATGGGCCTAAGTTTCCTTTAACAGGTAACAATCTTTCTAGAATTGCATGATATGTAGATACCATAGAGTGGGTTGTACTTTGAAACAGTAATAACGGATTGCAACGTTTTGTTCTAGATCTTGCTCCCCGCAGTACTCCCCCCTAATTCCCTTCCCCTTCTCTGGCCACTCTGTACCTCTGTTACTTGGAACCAAATTCGGAGCTGCCAGAAGGTGGGCCTCCTGAAGTTACTGCTCCTGAGGAATGGGCTAATCTTGACAATGTATCATGTGTGTTATTATTGGAAACCTTAGATAACCTGAGACAGCTGATAGAGCGGAAAGCTGATGTAAGCAAAAGAACCATACATGCTTAACAGGTAGTCCTTAGCAACGTGTAGATCTCGCTAACCAGGGCCCGAGCCCCAGAACAGCATTTCAACTTTAAGTAACTGACAAACACAACACATGAATAAGCAGTTATGTTTAATATACAACAATAAAAACAACTTCCTCGATAACATCCACATGTAACATATATTACAGAATTTGCCACTGTAAATAGCATCTACAAGTCGTAAAAGATCTGTGTAATTTATATGGCTGCATAAGGCACGGGATAAAAATGCTTGGATGAGCATACCAACATTTGGAAAACAAATGGGAACTCCACAACAGCAGAGGAAGAGTTACAATAGAGATATGTTATTGGAGGGAATAGCTGGCCAAAAAATGAATCTACAATCAGTTAATTTTTCCTTGTTTCACGTTCTGCACCAAGAATAAAAGACTCACAAAGGTAAACTTAGACCAAAAGTCTAAGTTTACGACTTTTGGTATTAACAAAGATAAGTTAGATGTCGTATCTTTAAGCCTGCACTTGGGACGGAATCACCGCATGCAGGATGGAGTCTCTGCACTTATGTCAGAACCCAAAAAAATCTAGATGTACATCCAAAATAGCACGAAAGACATCACTGAAAATATGAAATAGCTACATGTAGGCACTGGGCAGTTACATATTCGTATGTGCATGGTGTGTATTGCAGTTGTAAATCTTCTGGCAAAAAACACACCACTACAAGAGTGTTGAAAATCATCACAAAAACATCTCTTCTACAGTTTCACATTTAACCCACAAACATGGGTCATGTAATATCTTCCACAAACTTATTAACAAACATCAGATTCCTACATTTTGCCCAAACACACCACAGACACACACACCTGCATCAGTGCTTACCATCCCACCACCCAGCTCCATCTGGAAGTCACTAGCGGAAGAAGAGAGCAGACAGGATTTTCAGATAAAGGATTGCCCCTTTTGGGATGTCCAGCCAAAATGTCAGCTCCAGGTTCAGTTTTCTCACTTATGTCATCTTGGAGATAGTTTGTTACTGAGAGCAGGATCTTGACTCTGTGACCTGCCTCTCCCAAGCCATCCCAGACTATGTCAAGATCCTAGTAGATCTCCATTTCTTCGCCACTGCGTCATTCCACAGGGTGTCAAGTGACACTTTGGCCATTTCTCAGTCAAGCCAGTCCCGATGCTTGTATCAGGGTCTGAGCTACAAAAATAGGAGAGTGCATCAGTGCATACCTACGCCACATACAGTAGCAGAAAGGCAGATGGTTGTCAGGGATTTCTACATCTTATCCTGTTTCTCATGTGTGGTTGGTGCAACTAATTGCACTCATGCGGCACTTCAGCCACCTCGCCAAAGTGCATACATCTACTTCAAAAGACACTGCTGGCACTCCATCAACATGCAGGGTGTGTGTTGCCAGTGGCTGCTTTACGGGTGTGCGTGCAGTGTTCCTAGGTAGTACACATGACAGCTACATATTCTGGTCACCTCTTGCCCGGTGGCTGGCACATGAGAATTTGACATGTGGGTTCTGGTTAAGTACACCAACAACAGACAAGTTTGTATATGTTTCAAATGTTTTATATACACATCCATCACAATTTAACATTTCTTGTGACACATACATGATGCCAACATACACTGCATGTACCATTTCATATATTAGTAACTTTACAAATTCAACAGGGTCAGAAACCCAAATCTGCATTTTTATTTCCTCAGGAGATGCTGCATGTGCACTCTTCCCTCACCTCCTCACACTATATAGATGTGCACTTATTGTACATATGCGTAGGTACAATAGGACACACATACAAACATGAGCCATCATAGACCATCCTTTTAGAATACTAAAGTCTCAATTCAGATGTCTTGACAATACAGTGGGCATGCTGTTGTACTCCCCTGAAGTTGTGTGCAAGACAATAGTCGCCTGTTCTGTCTAACACAACATTGCAATATGTCAGGGCTTATACATACCTCTGAACTGTCACTTAGGTCTGAATCCAGGGAACATGGCTATTGTACCACACAGAGGGCAGGTTATGCAGATGCCTGACCAGCTGGGTGACACTTTTTCTCTTGAACCATTAGTTGTGCTATGGACCTTATGTGGTTGCAGTCTCTTGTCAATGATAATTGGTGGACCTTTAACATTCTGTCCATAAATTCCATACTAGGACCACTCTGTAAGCCACATATGTAGTTTGTCAACAACAGATGCTTTCAAGAGTCTAGAATTAGTCCCTGCTGCAGATTTGGTGCTCATGTCATTGATTAGTGTTGATAAAGTTGCAAAGGACTCCATTGCTTAAGAGGAGTACGTCATTGAAATTGTGAGATCTTCCCGGGCAATGGACATTCTTAATTGTGTCAGCACCAAGTGTCACAAGGATTGATGCCTATGTACAGTCAGTGAGTTTTGGCACTGTGTATAAGAAGAGAAGGAAACCTATTGGTATATGTGAAACTGAAAATTGTACAAATAAATGTCAGCCTTAGAGTTTTTGAGGTACCAATACTGCAACAAGCACACCTTCCCCATTGATTATATGAGGCTTTAGTGTGTGGCACACTACTTTTAACAGTGGTCCTTACACGTGTCATGTGGGTGTCAGCCAGTGTTAAAAACTTGGTGGCATATTTTAAAAAAGTGGAGCAGTGCAGCACAGCAAGTCACCCTTGCACCATCACAGGCACCTTTACAACAATCCTGAGAGGCTTCTTCCTCTTCCTATGTGTGAAAGAGGAAAACATTAGGAGAAATAAAGCTATTTCTCCTCGTTGTGCCTCCTCTGGGGAGGTGTAAGGTTTTGGTGCATACCCAGCTTTGCATGATCTTCTAAATCTGGAGATGTGTCAAAATCCATGGGTGTTGCGTATGAACACCAACCACAACACCCATGGAATGCCTACCCAGGGCAGAGTAGTGCAATGCAACAACTTGCTCTGCGTAGCACTACTCCAGATTTATGAGACCACTCAAAGCCATGCAAAGTGGTTTTGCGTAGCTTCATATATCTGACTTAGACCCTTGCGTAATGCATATACCACTTTGCATGGTGCAAACATGAGGCAATGCTCTTGTACAAATGCCCCTTAATGTTTGCCCTCCTTTATTCAGCTGCAGGATGGCAGAGGATCTTGGTTGGTGGTGAGGATGGCTCAGAATAACATTAACATGGCTGCCTGTAACTTTATGTACTGAATTTCCTGCTTTATTCTGCCTGCAAGTCATTTTTATACAAAATCTTTGTTTTCAGGCTCGAGTGTGGAGTCTCCACCCTGAGTTCGGAATCTCTGCCCGAGTGCGTAAACTCCACACACAGAGTGGGGACTCCACAGTCGAACCGGATCACAACAATATTATACAGGAAATGACAAACCGGGAATAAACAGTAGGAGGTTTATAACAGGAAGCTTCTGCCAGCCATATTATATTCATTCTGAGTCTTCCTCACCTCCAAGCAAGATCCTCTGCCTCCCTGCTGCTCTGTGTACCTAACCTGTCCCCAACATGGCTGAGGAACTTGAGGGAAAGGCATTCCCTTTCAGTGAAGCAGAATTGAACATCCTGGCTGAGGGAGTGCTTGATAAGTACCCTCAATATATAGGGACCCTGAGGAACAGCTAAGTATTGCAGCATGCAACAGAGTCCGGCAAGACATTGCAGCACTCTGCAGTACAGTGGGTGTTTACCATCGGCGGGCCCAAATGTGTTGTAAGTGCTGGGAAGACCTGTGACACTGGGCCCAGATCAAGGCCCAGGACCTATTGGGCCTGTCCTCCCAGCCACACTTGCAGAGCCCCCGCCTCAGCCCACTGTACAGGAGGGTGCTGAAAACAGTCTGGCTGACTCTCCATGCTCAGCTGGAGGAGTATCAGCAACAGAGATCTGGTAAGCACATGAACTGCTTTATGTGTCTGGTAATATGATGTGAGTGGTGAAAGAGATGTTACATCATGTTTTTTGTCACCTTTCCCCCATATCTGTGTAATGGATGCAGTATTTATAAGGTCTATGTCTCCTTGGAGCTATTTGAATTCTGTTTAATGGGGACATTCTGGACGTGTAGTGTACTAAACACAACGGGGATACATTTCCATTACAGTTGCATTTTAATGAATAAATGCACCTACATTATAATGACTAGTCAACTAAAGGCCTCATAAATGTTGCATTCAATGGTGAAGGAATGGCGTGCACAATGTCTAGTGTTGGTATGTGAGGGGTTTGGGTGTTGTATGCTGAATCATGCATGATTTTTGTGTGTATTTGTTTCCAGGTTGAAGATTATATTATTGGATAATGACGTAAAGGCTGACTTTGTGACAAGTGTCTCACTCAAAATGATACAAACATATCAAAGAGGGATGACATACACACATCTTCTCAGCAGTTGCACTTATGTCATTTCTAATATCTAGGTTGCTGTTCAAACTATGCACATGTGGTTACCAGTATGCAGCACAAAGTTGTCTTGACATGCTAAATCAGGCACTCGCCATGTATACTCATGTTCTCAAGTGATATTCCAGTATTTTGAATCACATCTTTAGAAAGGTCATATCCAAGTCCTTGTTTGTAGATGTGCACCCAATGTTGCAGGTATGTAGTTTTCAATATGCTAAACAACAGATGACATTTGATAGTAAGTGTAAGACTGTTGAGACTGCACATTACAGGATAATCCTGGATCCACTTTTAAGTGTGGATATATCCATCCAGACTGTGTTCATTCTCCTCTTGTAAATGCTTACATTGGACAGTAACTGGAAACTCACATTGCACCAGTGCTGAAGGTGAGGGTTAGTAAATACTGAAGAGTGTACTGACCAATCTTGGAAAGATATTATTGTGTGGTAATGTTAAGACATTACAGTGATAATACATATACTTTGGGGCTCAAAGTCATAAAATTGCCTAGTGAGATCAAACCCAAACCCCTCCATGTACTTTCGATCCTGTGGCTGCATCCTAGCTAGAGGTGTTGGCATCTGAGGTTGAGGAGAATGTGTCCTCTTGAATCTTACATGAGATCTGAGATTAACTACATAAGTTCCCAGGGGCACATTCAACTGATATGGCCCACCTCAGTGCCTCATCTCTTCCTTGGGGACAGCCATATTGTCTGCGTTGGCACACCAACCCTCCTAAACCACTGTTGTCATGTCTCCCAGTTCGTGATCCTCTCTGTTTCCCCTGCAGCCACTCGTACCCTTCAAGTTGAGTGCTCCTGTGGTGTGCCTGGTCCTGCACTGGCCAGCCAAGACAGTCCACAGGAGCAGAGGACTTGGGCATTATATGATTGTGAAGGAGGACAGTGAAGATGGCCAGTGACACAACATTGTTCTGACTTTTTTAACCCCTTGGACATGTATTGGTTCCTCTGATGCTTCCTGATGTGTTATAGTTATTTCGCCAACTTCCAAGTCCCATTGCTCTCTTAATTTCCTTTCTCCTTTTCCAGTGGACATTTTTTAATTTCATTTATTTACTATATTACACACATTTTTTTCCAAATTCACCATCTCTGTGTTGTGTGTTTCATTATATTTGCTGCATTTAAAGTACAGAAGTCTGCATAAGTAAGGCCCATATTTATACTTTTTTAGTGCCGCATTTGTGCCGCTTTTTGATGCAAAAATGGTGCAAACTTACAAAATACAATTGTATTTTGCAAGTTTGCGCTGTTTTTGCGTAACAAAATGACGCAAATGCGGCGCTAAAAAAGTATAAATATGGGCCTAAGTGTTTAGCTATGCTTTCAACATGATGCCTTGGTACAAAGATGGTCTTAGATGTCTTACTCACAAACATTTAGCAACACATAAATGGCCTACAACCAGAGTAACCAACTGACCATCATCAACTATTACTCAACTCAATTAAAATGTGGAGCATATCTTTTTAGTTCTAAATTGTAGGAAATATATTTTGCAGTGATCATGGGGGATCTCTCTTGCGATGTTGCAACAGTGATGGTGAGGATCTTTGTAAGTGCGTTTACTGTGTCTTTGCTGATGTGTGGTGGGTGTGGTGCATCTACCTGTATAGGTGGTGGATGTGCCTGTAGAAGGGGTAAGGGTGCCTGTACAGGTGGGGGAGGTGCCTGTACAGGGGGTGAGGGTGCCTGTACAGGGGGTGAAGGTGCCTGTACAAATGGGGAAGATTCCTGTACAGGGGTGAGGGTACCTGTACCTGTGAGTTGGATCCTCTTCATGCGTTGACCATCAAGTAAGACTTCGGGACAGATTTAACATGCCCTCCATCATTTTCATGGCCATGGCCAAGTCTTGCAAATCTCTTCCCTACGGATAGCTATGATGTAATTTTGCCTCCTTTTCATGCCTCGCCGAGATTTCTCAATCCGGTCCAAGATACGGGTCTGTTTCCTGTAGTGAGTCTGAAATGTCAGACAGAGTAGCCCCTATGGCATGAATGCCCTGCTTCACAGCAATCTGCCGTTGGAAAAACTCATCCTCCCAATGATCACCATGACCATCTGCCAGCCCCCTCCTCATGGGATGGACACTGTTACAACCCTCAGGTCTACCAGCATGGGGAAGGGTGGCAACCAGGAGGATGTCAGGGAGGAGATTGGTGCCTAGGGGAAACCAGCTCCTCATCAGGGTCCCAGATGTTTGAGAGAAGGCCTGGGAGGCACTGTTATGGGAAGAGTCTGTAAGAGAACCGAAACGTCTCGCTTGGTTGTGAGGACTATGAGGAAGAAATGGTTGTATTGGGGTAGGTGAATGCTGTGGCTTCTTGGCTGACTGCTGGGAATAGGCAGTCCTCAGAGGTGAAGTGGGAGGTACAATGCTGACCAGACTTGGTGTAGGCTTTGGTGTTTTGCCCTGTGGGTTAATAATGCACTCCTGAGAGTCCTCCTTGACCAGCACCAGATCATCTTCTTTATCCTTCTCCTCATCCTCCTTCTTGTGCAGTGCTGGCAGCTGACATAGCTGACATAGCTGCTTGGAGGAAGATTGGGTTCTCTCCACGGATTTCCTGTTACCCTCCACTGGTGGATGGTGCAGCTTCCTCAACTGACTCATTGCGCTCAGCACCTGAAAGACCAAGGTTGCAACAGCATAAGTATTTTCCACAGTATACAACTCAAGGGTTGAGTCAAACAATCTTTGCATCTATCTTGTGTTCCACATGTGACCTTGTTTGAGTAAACCTACATATGACAGCTCAGACTGTAGCACAGAGGTGTTCAATGCAGATGTGCAATGCAAAAATAAAATTCACCAGCTCCAGCCACAGCTATGTGTGGTATTGAGATCCTCCTTGATGTCTGCTGCTAAACCCGCCTCTTGGAGTGTGTTGTGAAAGATATAGGGGGTCATTACAACATTGGCGGTATAAGCCGCTTACCGCCGTGCAGAAGACCGCCAACACACCGCCGCGGAATTCCGCCACAGCTATTATGACACACATCACGGAATCCGCCGAAATTCAGACACCCACACAATACCGCCACACCAAAGGTCAGTGATAAACATGCGGAAACAAATCCTCCACCTCCACGCCAACAGAAACACGCCCATGCCATTATGACCCACGAGTCCACGTGGCGGTCTTTCAACCGCAGTATTCCATTGGCGGTACACACCGCCGCGCTCAAAATACACACACTTCTACAAAACACCGCCACATTGGACAATTACAAATACACACACCTGATACACATAGAAACAACACTCCCACACACCAAACACAATATTAAACACACACCCACATCACACACAAACCCCTACGACCAGAATTTCTGAGAGAAGGCCAGAGAGAGACAGCACAGAATAGAGAACCCCATCACACAGAGGCACACTACACCATCACCCACACAACACCCACGCACAAAACACCACATACCACTACACTCACCACACTCATCAACACATACACCACCCAACACCTCACACACACCACCCCATGTCACGCCAAAGACACCCCCGCTTCTCCGAGGAGGAGCTCAGGGTCATGGTGGAGGAAAGCATCCGGGTAGAGCCACAGCTATTTGGCTCACAGGTACAGCACACATCCATAGCCAGGAAGATGGAGTTATGGCAAAGAATAGTCGACAGGGTCAATGCTGTGGGACAGCACCCAAGAAATAGGGAGGACATCAGGAAGAGGTGGAATGACCTATGGGGGAAGGTGCGTTCCACAGTATCCAGGCACCACATCGCGCTACAGCGTACTGGCGGCGGACCCCCACCTCCTTCCCCACAACTAACAACATGGGAGGAGCAAGTCTTGTCCATCTTGCATCCTGAGGGCCTCACAGGAGTCGTTGGAGGAACAGACACTGGTAAGTCAAATCTTAACTATCATATCCCCCACCCTACCTGCATGCTATCACACACCCACACCCTCACACCCTCCCCTATCACCCCAAATCCTCACTAATCTACCCATGACACCAACCACCCATCCCAACCCCAAGACCTGCATGACATAACTAAGCATGGATACCCATCACTAAAGCATGCCCACTGCACAGACCCACAACACCCCCCAACCATCAGCACACAAGCCCCCACACAGGAATGCCTGCACTGGTGTACACGCACACCCAACCATTGCACACCATGAAACACACACATGCAATAATCATGTACTCATACCCCCGCAGGAACCCGAAGGAACGTCACCACACCAGAGGGTCCAGACAACACCACTCCACCCCCAGAAGAGTCCCACAGTGACGACAGCAGCCCTGCCCTACTGGATCCTGATGACCAGCCCGGACCATCATGGGCCTCCGGACAGTCGTTTCCCCTTGCCCAGCCACAGCCCAACACCGACCTTCCACCCTCTGGGAACACCAGCACAGCACCCACCCAGCGGGCCCAAACCTCCCTACCCTGGACAGGTCAATCAGCGGTGTGTCCACCACTACAGGGCACCCAGGCTAACCCAACACCCCAACAACAACAGGGACCTGGGGGCAGTGGCAGTGGGCACACGGTCCAGGGGACGGAGGCACAGGAACACAGGGGAACTGGGAGGGCTGCTGTGCGACAGAGGGAGGACAGGCCAAGGGAACCTACTCTCCACGAGGCCCTATCCTCCATCATGGGAGCATACCACCACTCCCAGGAGACGATGGCAATGGTACTGAGCAAGTTGCAGGAGACCCTGCGTCTGCAGGAGGAGCAGTATTTGGGGTTCAGGGAGGAGCTCAGGACCATCGGCTCCGCCCTGGGCACCATTGTAGGGGTGCTGACGGACATTCAAAAGACCTTGAGGGACACCGTGGCACTCCAAGGGGCCCCTGACACTAGCCAGGATGATGAAATGCCCACCACTTCCGCCGGCACTAGTGGACAGGACGCCCCGCCACAGGACCAACACACCAGCACCCCACACCCTGCAGACGGACAACCACCACGAAAGCGGTCCCTGAGATCCAGGAACAGGACAGAGCAAGATGGCAAGACCCCCGCCAGGACATAAGACCAACCTGATTGTCCCCCCACTGTCCCACTTTGTTACCCTGTCCAAATCGGAACTGCCCCAGCTCCACTTCCAATGGCCAGATGTGCAATGTACCTGTGAGACTAATAGAATGGACTCTGCCATGGACATTCTTCCACCATAACCCATCCCCATTTCACAACCCCCCTTCATTGTTATGCACTTAAATAAACACCCTTGAAACACTAATAAAACTTGAGTCAGTCAATGATTTTGAACTTTGTATTGTCAATTACAGTGTCAAAAATGGTTACCCATTGGAAGGCCAACATACCAATGTCACACATCACAAGCCTTTCAAGGGTGCAAGCTGTTGACACGTAGGTTACCACATTAGTGAAACTGAAATGGAAGGGGAAAACTCAGTTAACAAATAGTGAGTGAAATGTAGGTACAGGATAGAGGTAGACGTGTGAAAGTTAATATTATTTTAAAGCTGAAAATGTACTCACCTGTGTCTCACTGAAAATATTGCTGTATGACTGACTCCCTGATGTCGTTTTCTTCTTCATCAGCTTCATCCTCATCACTGTCCACAGGCTCCACCGCTGCTACAACACCGTCATCTGGATCATCCTCCTGCAGAAAAGGCACCTGGCGTCGCAATGCCAAATTATGGAGCATGGAGCAGGCGATGATGATGTCGCACACCTTCTTCGGTGAGTAGAATAGGGACCCACCTGTCATATGGAGGCACCTGAACCTGGCCTTCAGGAGGCCGAAGGTGTGTTCGATAACCCTCCTAGTCCGCCCATGGGCATCATTGTACCGTTCCTCTGCCCTGGTCCTGGGATTCCTCACTGGGGTCAATAGCCAGGAAAGGTTGGGGTAACCAGAGTCCCCCAATAGCCATACACGGTGCCTCTGGAGTTGACCCATCATATCAGGGATGCTGCTATTGGGCAGGATGTAGGCGTCATGCACAGAGCCAGGGAACATAGCATTTACCTGCAAGATGTACTGGTCTGCCAAACAGACCATCTGGACATTCATGGAATGATAAATCTTCCTGTTCCTGTACACCTGTTCACTCCTGCCGGGGGGACCAGAGCTACATGGGTCCCATCAATGGCACCTATGACGTTGGGGATATGTCCAAGGGCATAGAAGTCACCTTTCACTGTAGGTAAATCCTCCACCTGAGGGAATATGATGTATCTCCTTACGTATTTCAGCAGAGCAGACAACACTCTGGACAAGACGTTGGAAAACATAGGCTGGGACATCCCTGATGCCATGGCCACTGTTGTCTGAAATGACCCACTTGCAAGGAAATGGAGCACTGACAGCACCTGCATGTCAGGGGGGATTCCAGTCGGATGGCGGATCGGTGACATCAGGTCTGGCTCCAACTGGGTACATTGTTCCTGGATAGTGGCATGGTCAAACCTGTAGGTGACAATGACATGTCTTTCTTCCATTGTCAACAGGTCCACCAGCGGTCGGTACACCGGAGGATTCCGCCATCTTCTCATATGTCCCAGCTGACGGTGCCTACGAAGGACAACAGCGAAGAACCAGTCACTATTCCTCCAGGTATGTACCCACAGTTACACACAAGACTACACCAGACACAAGACCCTTCCTGTATGTGTGTTGAGTGTAGGCCTAGCTATGTTTGACGCAGTAGTAAATGAAGCCATGTGGGCCCATGAAATGGCGGCTGCCTGACCTCTAAACTGGGACAATGGGATTGTGGGGTAACTGCGCTGGCGTTGCATACTGTCGTGGTAGGCGGTCGTAGACCGCGGCGCAATGCTGCATTGGTTAACATTGGACCCTATGGGTGCCAGGAGCCAATGAACAGGTGCGCCGGCGGTGATGATGCGCACCGCCGCGGACATCACCGCCATTTTCTATCAGTTCAATCACTAGATACCTGACCTTCGACAGGAGAGGACCTACACTGCTAGTGCTGCTGTGACCTCGGTCTGGAAGCGACGATGGCTGCTGCGTCTGGGGAAAGGGTCCCTGCCTTCACTGCACAGGAGTTGGAGAAACTTGTGGATGGGGTCCTCCCCCAGTTCACGCTACTCTACGATCCTTCAGACCAACAGGTTAGTACACAGGGAGCACGTTGTATGGGCTAGGCCTGGGTGGAGAGGGCTGGGTGGAAGAGGGAAGGGGGCAGAGTACATAGAACATTAATGCATGTGAATGAATGGGCCACATGGCCAGAGTAGGGAGGGGGCCACTCACATTGACGGTGCAGTTGGTAATGACTGTTCCTCTTCCCTTGTGCATGTCATGTAGGTCAGCGCCCACCAGAAGAGGGACATTTGGCGTGCCATCGCCAAGGAGGTCCGGACCCTGGGGGCCCACCAGAGACGGGGCACCCACTGCCGGAAGAGATGGGAGGACATTCGCCGCTGCAGCAAGAAGACGGCGGGGGCTCAGCTAGGGATGGCCTCCCAACGTGGGAGGGGTGCCCGTCACACCATGACCCCCCTGATGTTCCAAATCCTGGAGGTGGCCTACCCGGAGTTGGATGGGCGCTTGAGGGCATCACAGCAGACACAAGGGGGTGAGTGCAACCTCATTCTGCGGGCTTTGCGTGCAGTGGAGGGGTCTGGGTGGGGGAGGTGGGCTGTGGGTGTCCCTAGGCCAGGGCGAATTCGGCAGGCATGGCCCCTCTGTAATGTAGGCCATGTGGCACTCAACCCCACCTCAGCAGAGTGTCAAGTTGAGGTATAGTTGCCCCTGTGGCATCCATGTGCGCAGATGTCCACCATTGCCATGTAGGCCATATACCAGAAATTGCATGTGCAGAGGGCAGGAGCACGGCGTTATGCAGGGGGCTGCTGCGTCTGTCTTGTCCGCCAACGGTAGCGGAATGCCATGCACTAAAACTTTCTTTCTTCTGTCTCCCTCCCTTTTCCTGCTCTCCCTGTCCTCTTGTACATCAGTATCATCAGGCGGAGGTACAGTGGCACCGGAGCACGAGGGAGCTGCATCCCACATGGCCATGGAGGGCCACACCACAGACTCTGAATGCACCAGTGGGACGGAGGGCGAGGGGAGCTTCACGTCGGCAACCGGATCACCAACCAGCGACACAGACTCATCCGCCGATGGGAGCTCCCCTGTGGTGGCGGCACCATCTGTGCGCCCCACTTCTACAGGTACAGCCGCCACCTCCCCTACCAGCACCTCCCTCCCAGCAGCCCCTCAGTGTTCGCCCGTGCCCGCTCACCCAGGAGGGTGGGCATCACCTTCGCCCCAAGCACCTCAGGCCCTGCCCCAGTCACCCCAGCTGCCCTCAGTGAGGAGGCCATTGACATCCTCCGGTCACTCACTGTTGAGCAGTCTATCATTGTGAATGCCATCCAGGGTGTAGAACGAGAGTTGCAACATGGTAGTGCATTCCTGGAGGGCATTCATTCTGGTCAGGCTGTCCTTCAGCGAACCCTGCAATCTCTGGCCTCAGCACTGATGGCAGCCATTGTCCCTGTGTCCAGCCTCACCCCTCCAACTTCCTCCACCCAGACCCAATCCCCTGTACCCCAGCCCATCCCAAGCACACCTACAGACCAGCATGCACACAAGTCAACACACACAAGTAGCTCAAGCAAACATAGGCACCACACACACCACAGGCACTCACACAAGCCTCACCCACATACAGACACAGCAACATCCACTGTCTCCACTGTGTCCCCCTCCTCCTCTTCTCCCTCCTCCCTCCCAGTCTCGTCTACACACACACCTGCATGCACCACTTCTACAGGCACTAGGACTCGCACCAAGACACCCAGCACCACAAGCCGCTCACCAGCACTCACCACCTCCGCTGCCATTGACACGTCCCCTGTGTCCTCCCCCAGTGTGTCTGTGACGCCCCCTCCCAAAGTACACAAACGCCGGCAATCACTCACCCAACATCCATCCACCTCATGACAGCCTCCAGTACCTGCACCCAAAACACCTAAAGTTACACCTCCTACAACCACCTCCTCTTCCTCCACTCCCAGACCCCCTCCAGCTACCCATCCCAGTGTCCGTCAGAAACTGTCCCTATGTCAAATTGACCTTTTTGCCCCCTTCCCCCTCCAATTCATCAGTCCCGTCGTAGCGCCTCAGCCAAAGAGCCTCCAATGCAAGTGGTGCGTGTTCAAGGTTTGTGGAGTGCACCGGCCACCAGGGCAGGCAGTAGGACCCGAAGCCAAGGCACTGGCAGCCCACCCCCTGTAAAGGCTCTAAAATTGGAGAGTGGCTGACGAGACCGTGTTAAGACTCCTGGTGGGACAACAAGTGACATGGGTTCGAAGGGGATTGGTGAGATAGCTGTAACTCCAACAAAGGTGGGGAAGGTCCAGAGGAAGTCTGCCCAGCCAGTTGTGAGTGTCACGGCGGAGAAGTGCGCCATCATTTCCGGCGGTCCAGACACAACCGCCAGCACCGTCGTCACTGGTCCAGAGACCACCGCCACCGCCGGAGTCACAGCCCAGGAGGGCCCAAGTATCGTCACTGGTCCAGAAACTACCGCCGGAGTCACAGCCCAGGAGGGCCCAAGTATCGTTACTGGTCAGGAGACCACTGCCGGAGTAACAGCCCAGGAGGGCCCAAGTATCGTCACTGGTCCAGAAACCACCGCCTGAGTCACAGCCCAGGAGGGCCCAAATATCGTCACTGGTCCAGAAACCACCGCCGGAGTCACAGCCCAGGAGGGCACAAGTATCGTTACTGGTCAGGAGACCACCGCCGGAGTCACAGCCCAGGAGGGCCCAAGTATCGTCAGTGGTCAGGAGACCACCGCCGGAGTCACAGCCCAGGAGGGCCCAAGTATCGTCAGTGGTCAGGAGACCACCGCCGGAGTCAGTGCCCAGGGCAAAGACCGCCATGGCAAAGCAATGCTGAACAGGGCAAAGACTGCCATGGCAAAGCACCGCTGGACAGGACAAAGACCGCCATGGCAAAGGACCACTGAACAGGGCATGCACTGTGTAGGAATGAAGAGGCCGCCACATCAGGCATCCTTTTCCCATGTGCAGCTGGGACAGTCACAGGACATGAACTTTCACGGGGAGACTCATCCAGTCTGAGCACCAGTCCCACCCAGTACCAGTAGAGAACTGCATCTACTTGAGAGACTGTGGCTTTGCACTCCCCAGGATGGCACAGTGGCCAACCTACCCACTGTAGAGACTTGAGTGACTGTGGCTTTGCACTGCCAGGATGGCACAGTGGGCAACCACCCACTGTAGAGAATTGAGAGACTGTGGCTTTGCACTCCCCAGGATGGCACAGTGGGCAAGCCACCCACTGTAGAGACTTGAGAGACTGTGGCTTTGCACTCCCCAGGATGGCACAGTGGGCAACCCACCCACTGTAGAGACTTGAGAGACTGTGGCTTTGCACTCCCCAGGATACATCAATGGGCATGGAGGCCCGTCGTGGATCTGGCTTCGCATTCATGTGGCTGAGGTGCCCCCTTTCCCTTCCCCCTGAGGTGCCTGTAGTGTTTCTATCTGATGCCCCGGCAGTGTTCTCTCCGATTTTGGTCAGGTATAGTTTGTGGGCCTCGCCCATGCATTTTTGGACTGTTGGTGCACGGACATTGTTGTGTACATATGTGCACTACTTCTCGGATTGTATGTGTAAATAAGAGTAATTTTGAGATATATATATCTGTGTATTTTTGTATGACATGTATATTGCCACATTACAATGTTTGCTCGAAATTTGCTTTGTGTTTTCATTCTTCCGGGGGGATTCTGGGTTGTTACTGTGATTTTTGTGACTGCATTGGTGTGTATGTTCTAATATGCAAGGGTGGGGGAGGGGGTGTTTGTTGGGTGTCCCCCTAACGTTTGCCTCCCCCCTCCCCCTTGTCGTAGGTGCAGTACTCACTGGTGTCTTTGGCACCTACATAGCTGTTGGTCGTAGAGGAGCAGAAAGACAAGGGCAGGTAGGATTTGTAATTCGGGCTCCGTGCGGCCCTCCTTCCTCGTGCAATGTGTTCAGGTGAGCGTTTTCCCATAGCAAAAGCTGTTTCCGTAGTGTTTTTATCCACGGTGAATCCGCCCCGGAAAAGGTGGCGGATTGGCGGGTTGTAATAGTGTGGGCGGTACATTGTCTCCCGCCTGTCTGTTGGCGGTAACCGCCGCGCTGCTTGTCTGTACCGCCGTGGCGGGCGGTGTGTTAAAGTGGCTGTCTTTGTTGGCGGTTACCGCCAGGGTCATAATTCCCTTTTTTTGTCCGCCGGCCTGTTTGCGGTATTTACGCAGCTTTAACACCGTCCGCCAGGGTTGTAATGACCACCTATATGCCTGTAATCCGAGTAGCAGTGACCAGTTTTGTCTAGTGTTGAATTATAAGGTCTGCCATTTTGGAAAGTGATTGAGGGATTTATTAAGGGTGAAAGAACTTAAGGTTCTATGAACCCAGATGAACTTCCGATATCACTTAACAAGGTGCTTCTTTATGGACTGCCTTATTGTGTCCACTATTCTAGCATTGATACCTTCCTGGTGATATCTCTTCATCTTGGAAGGGAAGTACCTTTAACTTTTATAAAAATGGACTGAAGGGTTCTTCTGACAGTTATAGACAGATTGTCCTCCTGGACGCATCTGGCAAACTGTTTGCCAAAAGTACAATATTACATTTTGATGCATGGCATTTGGTAATAATCTTATTCCTGGTGAGCAGGCTGGTTTTTGCAAAAAATTGTGGTACTCTCGATAATCTTACTGCCCTTCAAACTGTAATTGAAAAGTACTCTGGCTAGGGGCATGCTCATTCACTGTGATTTTATTGATTGCTCCAAAGCATTTGACAGGGTTGACGGAGGGACGCTGTGGACAAAATTGTTTGCACTAGGGGTTCCTGCTCATCTTTTGAGGCTAGTAATTGCCTTGCATTCTTGTACGTGGACTCGGGTCCTGTTGGGTGGGAACCTAGGTTTGTAATGTAGAGTGGTGATACATAATGATTTAAAGTAAGGGCGCCTGCTCATGCTTCTCCTGTTTTTTTGCTTTAGACTCAGGACTTGCCTCAGAGAAAAGGGGGATCTGCCTAAATTTGACACTAATAAATGTTGCTTGCCTTCATTATGCTGATGATGTTATTTTACTGGATTTAACCCCAATAGGCCTTTAGAGGTGACTTAGTGCATTCGAGAAATAATGCAGAAGAGCACTTTTTAAAAATAAACATATCTAAAAGTAAAGTTATGAGTTTTGGAACAATGGGTTGTGGAATTAGGCAGAAATTTAATTGGTTTCTGGGGAATGCTACGTTGGAAGTATTGCAGTTTTACTCATATCTTGGTACAATCTTTTCAAGTAACTGCCTAAAGAAAGATCATATAAATCATTGCAAAAGTTTGGTGCTGTCTCAGGCCTCTGCTATTCACAGATTGTATAACAGTTGGAAAAGGCAAGGCACTTTGCACTTGCCTTTGCCAACTATTATACAATTTTTAAGATTAAAACACTGCCTATACTGAGTTAAGCGTGTGAAGTGGCGGATGAGCAGCACTCGTCCATCTCTGTTAAAGTAGAGGGGTGCATATGGCATCAAATTTGTAATTTGAACTCTTTGGCTTCTCCACCTGCTCTTCAGCTTGAAGTAAGGTTATCTTCCACTTCTGTGCTTGCTATGGCAGCTGTCCTAAGGTGGGGAGCAGTTTGTTGTGCAGGGAAATGGGTTCTCTCTAAGCTGCTCTAAAGCTTGAAATCTTTTATAGTTTGAACGGAAGCAGTGAACATCATTCTAATTATATAAAATCTCTGGAAATGCTTTGTTGTGTAGGCTCTCATTATTCCAATGAGACTACTGGATTTTGATCAGCAAGATCGTCCAAGGTGTGGGAGACTAAGACTGACCCACTGTGGGCGAAACCTGTCGCTCTAAATCCGGGTTTTGCTCCGGCTAACTAGCAGTGCCTCGTCTCTCCCGAAAGGTAGAGATGATTGGGCAGCCGAGCCCATGACATATACTTCTCAGGGAAGTCGTGGTCACTCAGGTCGCATCCGGTTCTCTCATTCAAAATTCAGTCTCATACATAAATGACAATGAAAGCAGGATAAGTTTTAAAGACTGGTTTAATAAAACGACTACATTTTAGATAGCAAAGTGTGAGCTGCAATAACCAGAATGACACAACATGACAATATTAAAATGGTGACGATGAGAGTAAAGCATAAGAATAACACTATCATATTGCCACTAGAATCGATGGACTATTTTCTATCTGAATAATTTGAGCACAGCATGTTAAGCTCTAATCCTGCCTTTCAGGTTCCCCCGGGAGGACATCGACCCTCATACCTGAGCAAAGGCCTGTAGTTTGCGTTAGCATCTGTAGTGAAGCATTCAGCAATCAGCATACAGTCGTGGTTCCCTGGCTGGAATCTCCCTCTTGACGTGTAATGAGACTAGGAAGTGTTTTTATAATAACACAGCTAATGTTCTAAGAAAATGTCCCTATGTAAAGATGTGTATTTTCTACGAATGTTGGAGACTAAACTTCTACCACGTTCACCAGCAATGTACCAAACCATAGCCTTGACTGAAACACAAAGTGATCAAATATGTGTTGTTTGATAACACAGTGCTGGGCTAAGCAAAACAGTTAGATAGAAGAAATTAAAACAAGACCGTAAAACTGGTTATTGTTAAAATAACAATGCGAAGCTGAATAAAATATATCTAGGTCAAAGTGCACAGCGGCCTAGTGTATTAAACTAACGTGCATAGAGCTATAACTAAAATGGCTACACAACACCCTCCCCTTGTCGGTTGAAAGTGGTTTAAGCCAAAACTAAAATTTCTCAACCTAAGATATATATAAAACTCTAGTCAATTTTGACAAATTAAATGGACACACAAGCATACTACTTGGCAATTTAAAACATGGACATGTGGTTTATAACAAAATTCATTGATAATGTCAATTTAGAAAAGTTCCAAATTGAGTATGAGTCATGGAAAGTAGGAGATATTCCACTTCGGCAGGTGACAGAACCGGAAAGTCTGCGCCAAAAATGATTGAGGACCAAATGTGTTCCATAGTCCAAGTGTCACCCAAGGCAGCATCCCGTGGAGTGCTCATTGATGAGTAGGTGGCAACTTCCTTCAGGAAGGGTAACTCATAATTAGCTTCACTTAGCAAAAGCAGCCTCAGTGCGCATGTCTGGTAATGAACCCTCAGCGAGAACATCAACAGATCAGCATCTATTGCTGGTGGGCGCTGCTGTGAAAGACAAACTTCCAGTGCATGTTCGAAAGAGCACCAGAGGCACCGGAAGACGGGCTGCACACAATACAAAACCGGTCTGAATGACAAAGACCAGTAACACTCCAAATGCTCCAGGAGTGTGGCTCCAAAATGCTGCATCATATGTTCATGATACAGCTGCGTTAATTGGAGCGCTGTCATTTGTCTTCGTTGCGGCGGGACAGCCATTGCGCATAAGCAACAGCAGGATGCCAGCTAATAAAGCCAAAGTTATCGGAAATCCCCCAAAAATACTACCGAAAATTTAGTGGATAGCTGAAAGTATCAGACCGAATATGGAGGAAAAGGTGTGAACAAAACCAGAACCAACAGCTTTGAAAAGATGTGCTATTCCAGTCGTGCTGGACGCATTAAATATTCGTCCCACGAGTTCACCAAAGTGTCTCGGAAAGTTTGTATTTAACAGGGACTGTATTTCTGCTGATGACCTTGCCACTTGAAGTGCGTAGGTCTCGCGTGCAGATGTAAGGGCCACATGCTTTTGAAACAATAAATCATTGAGTCTACTTAACTTGTCAAAATTCACATTTGAAGTAGCAATGTAAGGCCAGATATCAGCTATCTCGTTAAATTTAGTGGGGGGAAACAGTACGTTCCCGCAGCATGTAATGACCTTAGAGACCGAAACAACATAAACTATTCCGGCTTGCATTCCACAACAGTCTTCACTGTTGAGAAGGACGTAGCTGCCGTTCGAAAGCACCTGGAACGTAGGTCTAATCAAGGGGACTGGAACTCTCTTAAGATAACAAGCCAAGTTTGCAGCCGAGGCGTTACACACCCCATGCAAGGACAGCTGTTTACAAATCATCGAATGACTGACTGAAGTCTCGCATTCACTGCCACTAAGAAAGACTTCTTTCATGCCATTGCAGCATTTGTACGAGAAGGGAAGCTCCCACACCTCTAACTATCTCCCAGCTTTTTATATCTTCCTACCGGAATCTGTTTTAAACAGGAGGTGAATTGTAGTGTTGAAATAGGCAGATTATTAACCCTGTGTATTAACCACTCTGCTGATGGTATTTCGGCCACGGTAAAAGGCAACTTTTCTAATTTCTTAATGTTAAGCATGACATAAGTCGATTCTTTCTTAGCCATTAGTTGTTGTTGTCACATTAGATTAAAAGAAGAAAATATCTCCCTTGCACTGACGTGCTGCCATGGAACGCGACCCGCCTTGAGTGTTTGAAGCGTCCAACCCAACTGCATAATCGGCCTCATCTGACTCTGTCCATGGTATAAAGAAGACATATCAGATTGTATAATGTCTATAGCAGAAGAGACAATGGGGGTCATTACGACCTCGGCGGCCTTTTTACAAAACCGCTGAGGGACCGCCGTGCGGATGACCGCCTGTGCAGGCGGTTTGCTGCTCGGCGTATTATGACTGTTGGCTGCTGTCCGTCGTTATTCTGACGGAGAGCCGGCAACAGCCATACTTGCGGGTGGCAGGGAAGTGGAGGTTGCTCCACCTCCACCGCCACGCCAACAGAACACCGCCCAGCGAATCACGTCCTGTGATGGTGTTCTGTTGGCGGTGTGGTGTCGGCGGAGCTGCCCCCATGGCTCCCGTCCCCTCCCGGAGGATCGACGGACCAGGTAAGTCGATCGTCCATTAGGGGAGGGGGGTGGGGGGGTGTTGTGTGTTGTGTGCGTGCATGGGGGTGTGAGTGCGTGTATGCTTGAGGGGGTGTTGTGTGTATGGGAATGAGTGCGTGTATGGCTGTGGGTATGTCTGTATGGATGTGTGCGTGTATGTTTGAATGTGGGTGTGCGTGTCTGACTGTGTGTGTGGATGTAGGCATGTATGTCGGGGTGTGTGCGTGTGTGTGTTGGTGGTGCCTGCATGCGTGTCGGGAGTGTGCAAGTAATTTTATGTTGGGGGTCCGGGTGGGGAAGGGGGCCCTGCCACCTTTGGGGGGTGGCAGGGGTGGTGGGGGGTGTAGGGGAGGGAGTCGGGGTGGGGTTGGGGGAGACCTCTATCAGTGCCAGGGAAGGAATTCCCTGGCACTGATAGTGCTTACCGCCATGGATTTCATGGCGGTTGAAACCGCTGGAAATCCACGGCGGTAAGCCGGGTCCAAATACCGCCGGCGGTATACTGATGGCCGCCAGGCTGGAGACCCAGGTCTCCAGCCCGGCGGCCGTCTCCGCCCTGGCAGGCAGGACGGAGAACCGGCGGATGACCATGCCGGTAACCGCCATGGTCATAATACACCAAGGTAAGACCGCCAGCCTGTTGGCGGTCTTACCGCCGGTTCTCCGCCATCCGCCAGGGTTGTAATGACCCCCAATGTTGTTAATTGTATATATCCGGTCGGACAAGGTATTAATCCCATTATCTACAACAGCTAATGCCTTATTTAGATTTTCCTGATCTATTTGCCTTAACCGGGCAGCAGCATCTTGTTGGGAAAGTTTCCATATTTCATTGTATACTGCATATAAGAAACGCTTCCTACGTGGTGTTCAGGGGCCTGACAAGAAGTCAGTGGAGTTAGACAAGGAGATTGAGGTGTTCTTTAACCTTGTTCAATGAGGACGACTTTAGCCACTGTTGGCATCATTTTCCTACACTATGGGGGTCATTACAACCCTGGTGGTTGGTGTTAAAGTGGCGGTAAGACCGCCAACAGGCCGGCGGGAAAAAATTTGCAATTACAACCATGGCGGAAACTGCTAACAAAAACAGCCACTTTAACACTACGACTGCCACGGCGGAACAGACAAACAGCGCGGCAGTCACCGCCAACAGACAGGCGGAGGACAAAGTACCGCCCACAGTATCACAATCCGCCACCTTTTCCGGGGCGGATTCACCGCAGATAAAAACACGGCGGAAACAGGATTCCCAAGGGAAAACGCTCACCTCTACACACCCCGCGAGGAACTAGGACACCATGGAGCTGGAACTCCAAATTCTCCCTGCAATAGTCTTCCTGCTCCTCTACCAGGAGCACGAACGCCGGTGGCGAAGACCACAGTGAGTACTGCACCTACGACACAGGGGAGGGAAAAAACAGGGACACACACACGCAACACCCCCACCCTCACCCACTACAACACACACACTAATACATATTAATACATGATAGACACACACCCCAACCCCCCCGGAAGAATGCAAAGACAAAAGGAAATGAGTGTAACCTTTGTAATATATTAAAAGCAAGTATGCAAAAATATATATATACACCAATAACAAAATATACACCAAGCATAGTAGTCCAGGTAGTGCTCCAATTAAGTCTGTGGAACACTGGGCCCACACGGTATGGGCGAGGGCCAAACAAGATCCCCGACCATGACGGAGAGAGCATTGCAGGGGCATCAGAGAGCAAGAAAACAGGCACCTCAGGGGGAGGGATGGGGGGGCACCTCAGCCGGTTGAGTGCACAACACCAAATCCACGAGAGGGCCACATGCCCACTGTTCAATCCTGGGGAGTGCAAAGCCACAGTCTCTCAAGTCTCTACAGTGAGTGGGTTGCCCACTGTTCAATCCTGGGGAGTGCAAAGCCACAGTCTCTCAAGTGGATAGAGTGGGTGGGTTTCCCACTGTTTAATCCTGGGGAGTGCAAAGCCACAGTCTCTCAAGTCTCTACAGTGGGTGGGTTGCCCACTGTTCAATCCTGGGTAGTGCAAAGCTACAGTCTCTCAAGTCTCTACAGTGGGTGGGTTGCCCACTGTTCAATCCTGGGGAGTGCAAAGCCACAGTCTCTCAAGTCTCTACAGTGGGTGGGTTGCCCACTGTTCAGTCCTGGGGAGTGCAAAGCCACAGTCTCTCAAGTGGATAGAGTGGGTGGGTTGCCCACTGTTCAATCCTGCGGAGTGTAAAGCCACAGTCTCTCAAGTGGATAACAGTCTCCACTGGTTCTGGAGGGGGCATTGTGCCCAGAGTGCTTCATCCTGCTAAGGACAGAGGTAGTGGATGTCATTTTCCACTGGTTCTGGAGGGAGCCTTGTGCCCAGAGTGCTTCATCCTGCTAAGGACATAGGTAGTGGATGTCATTCTCCACTGGTTCTGGAGGGAGCCTTGTGCCCAGAGTGCTTCATCCTGCTAAGGACAGAGGTAGTGGATGTCATTCTCCACTGGTTCTGGAGTGGGCCTTGTGCCCAGAGTGCTTCATCCTGCTAAGGGCAGAGGTATATGGATGTGGATGTCATTCTCCACTGGTTCTGGAGGGGGCCTTGTGCCCAGAGTGCTTCATCCTGCTAAGGACAGAGGTAGTGGATGTATCTCTCCACTGGTTCTGGAGGGGGCTCTGTGCCCAGAGTGCTTCATCCTGCTAAGGACAGAGTTAGTCGATGTGTCTCTCCACTGGTTCTGGAGGGGGCATTGTGCCCGAGGTAGTGGATGGATCTCTCCACTGGTTCTGGAGAGGGCTCTGTGCCCAGAGTGCTTCATCCTGCTAAGGACAGAGTTAGTGGATGTATCTCTCCACTGGTTCTGGAGGGGGCATGGTGGCCAGAGTGCTTCGTTCTGCCCATGACGGACTCAGTAGCGTCAGTGCCCTTAGGGCTAATGGGCCAACGTTGCTTGAGACAGCGGTGCCCTGTTCAGCGGTGCTTGAGACGGCGGTGCCCTGTTCAGCGGTGCTTGAGGCAGCGGTGCCCTGTTCAGCGGTGCTTGAGACAGCGGTGTCCTGTTCAGCGGTGCTTGAGACGGCGGTGCCCTGTTCAGCGGTGCTTGGAGCCGCGGGCTCCTTTGCAGTGACTCAGCTGCTGGTGGTCCTTCATGGCCCAGCAGGGCTTGTGCTGGCAGTCCTTCATGGCCCAGCGGGGCTTGTGCTGGTGGTCCTCTCTGTCCCAACGGGGCTTGTGCTGGTGGTCCTCTCTAGCCCAGCAGGGCTTGTGCTGGTGGTCCTCTCTAGCCCAGCGGGGCTTGTGCTGGCGGTCCTCTGCTGGCGGTCCTCTCTGTCCCAGTGGGGCTTGTGCTGGCAGTCCTCTCTAGCCCAGCGGGGCTTGTGCTGGCGTTCCTCACTGTCCCAGCGGGGCTCGTGCTGGCGGTCCTCTCTAGCCCAGCGGAGCTTGTGCTGGCGGTCCTCTCTAGGCCAGCGGGGCTTGTGCTGGCGGTCCTCTCTGTCCCAGCGGGGATGATGGCTGTGGCCTCCTGGTCAGCGGGGATGATGGCTGTGGCCTCCTGGTCAGCGGGGATGATGGCTGTGGCCTCCTGGTTAGCGGAGATGACGGCTGTGGCCTCCGGGGATGACGGCTGTGGCCTCCTGGGCAGCGGGGATGATGGTGGTGTCCTCCGCCGTGCTGCTCTTCCCAGACTTTCCTGGTTTCTTGTGACCCTTCCCCACCTTGGAAGGTGTCGCAGCTGACTCCACACTCCCACCGGGACCCCTGGGAGCAGCTTTGGTGGCTGGAGTCTTCCCCCTCTCCCGCCGGGCACTGGCCAACTTCTGATGCTTGACAGGTGGGGGACTGTCTGTGCTGTGGCTCTGTGCCACACTGGCTTCCCTGGTGGCCGGTGCACTCCAGATTCCGGTGACTACAGGCACCACTGGTCCCGGAGATGTTGTGGCTGAGGTGCTAGTTCAGGACCTAGGAGACGGACGAGGTGGGGGAGGTGTGGGAAAGAGGTCAAGGTTGGACAGGAAATGTTTTTTGGAGACACTGGGACGGGTAGCTGGAGGGGGTTTGGTAGTGGAGGAAGAGGTTGTGGTTGTAGGAGGTGTTCGTTTGCTGACTTTGGGTGAAGGTGCATGCGCTGGAGGCTGTCGTGAGGTGGATGGCTGTTGGGTGGGTGTGTGCCTGCGTTTGTGTATCTTGGGAGGTGGCGTCACAGACACACTAGGAGAGGACACAGGGGACGTGTGAATGGTAGTGGGGGTGGTGACATCACGTGAGCGGGGTGTGGTGGTGGGTGTGCTGGTGATGGTAGTAGTGGCTGTAGAGGTAGTGCATGCAGGTGTGAGTGTAGGTGAGAATGGGAGGGAGGAGGGAGACGAGGAGGAGGGGGACACAGTGGAGGCAGTGGATGTTGGTGTGTCTGCATGTGTCTGATGTTTGCGTGAGTGCCTGTGGGATGTGTGGTGCTTATGTTTGCCTGAGCTTCCCTTGTGTGTTGACGTGTGTGCATGCTGTTTTAGAGGTGGGGTACAGGGGATTGGGTCTGGGTGGAGGAAGTTGGAGGGGGGAGGCTAGACACAGGGACAATGGCTGCCATCAGTGCTGAGGCCAGAGTCTGAAAAGCTCGCTGAAGGGCCGCCTGACCAGAATGAATGCCCTCCAGGAATGCATTGGTTTGTTGCAACTGCCTTTCTACACCCTGGATGGCATTCAAAATGGTAGATTGCCCAACAGTGAGGGACCTGAGGAAGTCAATGGCCTCCTCACTGAGGGCAGCAGGGGTGACTGGGGCAGGGGCTGAGGTGCCTGGGGCGAAGGTGATGCCCACCCTCCCGGGTGAGCGGGCACGGGGCAAAGGCTGAGGGGCTGCTGGGATGGCGGTGCTGGAAGGGGGGGTGGCAGCCGTACCTGTAGATGTGGGGGGGGCACAGATGTTGCCGCCACCACAAGGGAGCTCCCATCACAGGACGAGTCCGTGTCACTGGTCTCACCTCCTGTCCCCGCGGTGGAGCTCCCCTCGCCCTCCGTCCCACTGGTGACGTCCGATTCCGTAGTGTGGCCGTCCATGGCCATGTGGGATGCAGCCCCCTCGTCCTCCGGTGCCACTCCTCCTCCGCCTGATGATGCTAATGCACACAAGAACAGGGAGACCACAAAAAGGGGGGGCGACAGAAGAAAGACATGTTGAGTGCATGCATTACCTGTTGGCGGACATGACAGACACACAAGCCCCCTGCACTACGCTGGGCTCTTGGGCTTTACTGTTCAATTCCTGGGAAATGGCCTACTAGGCTATGGACGACATCTGCACACATGGATGACACAGGGGCATGACTAGGTGTACTTGCCACTCTACAGAGGTGCAGTGGGGTGCCACATGGCCTGCCTTACGGACGGACCTTGCCTACGGAATTCTCCCAGCCTAGGGAAACCCACAGCCCGCCTCCCCCACCCAGACCCCTCCACTGCGTGCAAAATCAGCAGGATGAGAGTGTACTCACCCCCTTGTGGCTGCTGTGATGCCCTCAAGCGTCCATCCAACTCCGGGTACGCCACCGCCAGGATCCTGAACATCAGGGGGGTCATGGTGCGACGGGCACCCCTCCCACGTTGGGAGGCCATCCCCAGATGAGCCTCCGCCGTCTTCTCGCTCCAGCGGCAAATGTCCTCCTATCTTTTCCGGCAGTGGGTGCTCCGTCTGTGGTAGATCCCCAGGGTCCGGACGTCCTTGGCGATGGCGCGACAAATATATTTTTTCTGGTGGGCGCTGACCTACATGATTTGTACAGGGGGAAGAGAAACTTATTACCAACTGCACCGTCACAGTCATTGGCCCCCATCCCTACCCTTGGCATGTGGCACATGCACTCACTGTCGTTTTATGAACGCCGCACTCTCCCCCCTTCCTTCTTACATCCACATCTCTCCACACAGGCATAGCCCATACAGCATGCTCCCAGTATACTTGCCTGTTTGTCTGGAGGACCGTAGAGTAGCGTGTACGGGGGAGGACCCCATCCACGAGTTTCTCCAACTCCTCCGATGTGAAGGCAGGGGCCCTTCCCCCAGACACTCGAGCCCTTGTCTCTTCCAGACCGAGGTCACAGCAGCGCTTGCAGTGTAGGTCCTCTCCTGTCGAAGATCAGGTATCGAGTGATTGAACAGATAGAAAATAGCGGCCACATCCACGGCGGTGTGTACCGTCACCGCCAGCATACATCGTCATTGGCTCCTGGGACCCATAGGGTCCAATGTTAACCAATGCAGCATTGTGTTGCGGTCTTCGGCCGCCTACCGTGATGGTGTACAACGCCAGCGCAGTTAGCTCACATCCCATTGTCCCACTTTAGAGGTCAGGCACCCGCCATTTCAGGGGCCCACATGGCTTCATTTTTAACTACGTCACACATACCTAGGCCTAGACTCAACACACATACAGGCCACTTTTTAGATTATGATTGGTGTTCTGTGTAAGCTGTGGGTACGTACCTCTGAATTGTTTGACTCTGTGCTCGCTGTTATCCTTCATAGGCACCGTCCACTAGGACATGTGAGGAGATGGCAGCATCCTCTGGTGTACCGACCGTTGGTGGACCTGTCGACAATGGAGGAAAGACATGTGATCATCACATAAAGGCTTGACTGTGCCACAATCCAGGAACTGTGTACCCAGTTGGAGCCAGACCTGATGTCAGCTATCTGCCATCCCACAGGAATCCCCCCTCAAGTGCAGGTGCTATCACTGCTCCATTTCCTTGCAAGTTGGTCATTTCAAACAACAGTGGCCATAGCATCAGGGATGTCCCAGCCTATGTTTTCCAACGTGTTGTCCAGAGTGTTGTCTGCCCTGCTGAAACACATGCGGAGCTACATCGTTTTCCCTCAGGTGGAGGATTTGCCTACAGTGAAAGGTGATTTCTATGCCCTGGGACATATCCCCAACATCATAGGTGCCATTGATGTGACACATGTGGCTTTGGACCCACCCCACAGGAGTGAACAGGTGTACAGAAACCTGAAGAGTTATCATTCGATGAATGTACAGATGGTATGTTTGAGAGACCAGTACATCTCCCATGTGAATGCCAAGTTCCCTGGCTCAGTGCATGACGCCTACATCCTGCGGAATAGCAGCATCCCTTATGTGATGGGTCAATTCCAGAGGCACCGTGTGTGGCTATTAGGTGAGCACCTGGAAGCAAGACAGTGGGAATGGTTGTCTGGGCCTGGGGATATCCCTACAGGTTAGTGTGTGTCTAACAGTTGTCCCTCGCCATTTGCAGGTGACTCTGGTTACCCCAACCTGTCATGGCTACTGACCCCAGTGAGGAATCCCAGGACAAGGGCAGAGGAACGCTACAATGAGGCCCATGGGCGAACAAGGCAGATAATCGAGCGGACCTTCGGCCTCCTGAAGGCCAAGTTCAGGTGCCTGGGTATGACAGGTAGATGCCTATTCTACTCACCAAAGAAGGTGTGCCAGATCATCGTGGCCTGCTGTATGCTTCACAACTTGGCTTTGCGACGACAGGTGCCTTTTCTGCAGGAGGATGGTCCAGATGGCGGTGTTGTTGCAGCTGTGGAGCCTGTGGACAGTGAAGACGAGGAAGCAGAAGAAGACATGGACAACAGGGACTCAGTGATCCAGCAATATTTCCAGTGAAACACAGGTAAGAATACAAACCTGCCTACTACATGTACTTAAACACTACTACCTCTCTCCTGTCTGTCGTTTTCACCCAGTGTATGGTCACTTAGTTGTCACTTTCACTTACGATTTCACAGATGTGGGTCCCAATGTGTGACATCTGCTTTGATTCCTCATGGACTACAGCTGTGTGACATAGGTATGTTGACATTACAAATGAAAGAGCTTTTTGCCACAGTAATTGCTAATACACTATTCCGAAATCACAGACTGACTCCAGATTGTTTTGTGCTTTAAGGGTGTTTATTTAAGTACTCAATATTGGAGGGGGTAGCAAAATGGTGAGGGGTGATGGTGGAGGAATGTCCATGGCAGAGTCCAGTCTATTAGTCTCACAGGTAAATTGCCCTAATGGGCATAGGAAGTGGAGCTGGGGCAGTTTAAGGATGGACAGGGTGACAAAGTGGGACAGTAGGATGACATTCAGGGTGGTCTCATTTCTTGGCAGGGGTCTTGGCGTCATTCTCTGTCTTTGTCCTGGATCTCAGGGACCGTTTGCAAGGTGGTTCTCCCTCTGCAGGGGGTGGGGTGCTGGTGTGGTGATCCTGTGGAGGTGCCTCCTGTCCACTAGCGCCGGCAGAGGTGGTGGGGAGTTCATCATCCATGCTAGTGTCAGGGGCCCCTTGTAGTGCCACAGTGTCCCTCCTGGTGTTGAGTACTTCCTTCAGCACCCCTACGATGGTGCTCAGGGTGGAATTGATGGCTTGTAGTTCCTCCCTGAAGTCCGAATACTGTTCCTCCTGCAGGCGTTAGGTCTCCTGAAACTTGGCCAGTACTGTTGCCATCGTCTCCTGGGAGTGGTGGTAGGCTCCCATGATGTTGGAGAGGGCCTCGTGAAGAGTGGGTTCCCTGGGCCTGTCCACCCCTTGTCGCACAGCAGCCCTCCCAGTTCCCCTGTGCTCCTGGGCCTCTGTCCCCTGGACCGTGTGCCCACTACCACTGCCCCCAGGTCCCTGTTGTTGTTGGAGTGGTGGGTTAGTCTGGGTTCCCTGTAGTGGTGGACACACTGCTGATTGACTTGTCCTTGGGACGGAGGTATGGGCCCGCTGGGTGTGTGCTGTGCTGGTGTTTCCAGAGGAGGGAAGGTCTGTGGTGGCCTGTGAGTGGGTGAGGGGAACCGACTCTCCAGAGGTCCCCGATGGGCCGGGCTGGTCATCTAGATCCAGTTGGACAGAGGTGCTGTCATCACTGTGGGCCTCTTCTGTTGGTGGTGTGGACATGTGTGGACCCTCCTGTCCGGTGACGTTAGGTAGGGGTATAAAAGGATGTTTGTTACATCTGTGTGTGCCATGGTGTGCAATAGGTGGGTGGCCGTGTACCCCAGTGCTTGCATTCCTGTGTGGGACCTTGTGTGATGATGGTTTAGGGGGGTGTATGGGTATGTGCAGTGGGCATGCTTTAGTGATGGGTGTCAATGCTTTGTTGTTGCATGCAGGGCTTGGTGTTAGGATGTGTGGTTTGTGATGTTGGGACATTTGTGAGGAGTTAGAGTGATGGGGGTGAGGGTGAGGGTGGGGGTATGTGCTGGCATGCAGGTAGGGTGGGGGATATGATAGTTAAGATTTGACTTACCAGAGTCCATTCCTCCACCTACTCCTGCGAGGCCCTCAGGATGCAGAATCGCCAAGACCTGCTCCTCCCATGTTGTTAGTTGTGGGGGAGGAGATGGGGGTCCGCTGCCAGTCCGCTGAACCGCCAGGTGGTGTCTTGAGACCACAGAACTCACCTTCCCCCGTAGGTCGTTCCACCTCTTCCTGATGTCCTCCTGATTTCTTGGGTGCTGTCCCACTGCGTTGACCCTGTCCACTATTCTTAGCCATAGCTCCAACTTGCTAGCTATGGAGGTGTGCTGCACCTGTGCTCCAAATTGCTGTGGCTCTACCCGGATGATTTCCTCCACCATGACCCCGAGCTCCTCCCCCGAGAACCTGGGGTGTCTTTGCCGTGCCATGGGGTGGTGTAGGTGATGTGTGGGGTGATAAGTGTGCTGATATGTAGTGGTGTGTAGTGTGAGGTGCGTAGAAGTTAAGTGGGTGATGGTGTTGTGTGCCTGTGTATGCTAGTATTGTTGATGGTGTTGTCTCTCTCTGGCCTTCTCTCTGTAATTGTGGTCGTAGGGGTTTGTGGGTGATGTGGGTGTGTGTTTTATATTGTATTGGGTGTGTGGGAGTGGTGTGTGTATGTGTATCAGGTGTGTGTATTTCGAATTGTCCAATGTGGTAGTATTTTGTCTATGTGTGTGTATTTTGAGCGCGGCGGTGTGTACCGCCAATGGAATACCGCAGGTTGAAAGACCGCTGCGTGGATTCATGGGTCGTGATAGTGTGGGCCTATTTCTTTTGTCATGACAGTGGAAGATTTGTTTTCGCCAGTTTATCACTGGCCTTTGGTGTGGCGGACTTGTGTGTGTGTCTGAATTTTGGCGGATTCCGTGCTGTGGGTCATGATAGCTGTGCCGCGGCGGCGGTGTGTTGGCAGTCTTCTGCACGGTGGTAAGCGGCTTTTACCGCCAATGTTGTAATGACCGCCTATATGTTGTAATGATATCTGCATGTTCTAGAGATATATAGCTAGGGTCTGGCCTATTCGTCCTAAAACCCCAAGGAGTTAATAAAACGTTGATGACACCCATTGGTATCTATTGGCCACAATAACCACCCGCCTGGACTTGTCAGTGAAGCATTAAACGTACCATTGTGGACCCACTCATCAAGCTCATCTTTAGCTGCATTCGTGTATTTTTGCCATTTGTAAGCCTAAACAACTCGTTTGTTGCACTGTTTCGTTTAAGAAGATCATTTGAACAGGAATAAGATATGCTCTAAACAATGTTTCTTTTCCCTTAATTTGCCAATTTTTTGTTCCCCAGACACTTTTCAGATCAATTGATTTGGACCAATACTCATAGTCTTCTATCGATAGCCAGGAAACAAAGGATTCCGAATATATAAATTTCGTATTAGTCAAAAACATGTGTATATCCTTAGTGGGTGGTACCTTAAAGTAATATGACTCAGCATTCTTTTGGTTGTGCCCAGAAAAATACGCAAACTTTTCAGAATATGTTTTAGAACTCCCTTGCGGTGGAGTTGGACAATGTTCCCATTGCGTATAATTAAATACCATTTTGGGACTGTTCGCTCTATGTATGAAGTGGTTCCCATAATAATTATAGCAGAACATATCACCATAATTTTCTTTGAATTGGTAAACATCTTCGTTTTCAAAGACAGTATAATATTGCAATTCTGTCATCATAGAATCAACTGTTTTCACATTCCAATCATCAGATACAATGCCTGGTATCACTATATCATTCATTGATAGTTTGAACACATACAGTAATTGAATAATTTCCGTGGGACCATATATATCAAAGAATACTTTGTCCCAAACAATCCCATCAGGAATTGGCACTGCGGAAATGTTCACAAAGGATAAATCTCTTTGGACTTTGTGTGGCAAAAAATGTGGTTTCAAAACCTCATCCACCTGTGCAACTGTTGATCTTTCAGGAAGAAAATGACCATGTATTAATAAGAAAAAGGTAATGACAAAACCAATCCAAAATAGAAAGGCTAGGACAGTCAGAAAAAGCCATATATAGTTCCATGGAAAAATGAAATATTTTTCTTTAAGCCAGTTTGTTAGCTTATGTGTACTTGCCAAATCATCTGTCGAAGAGGCAAATGAGTCTGAGAAATCATCGTTGAAGTCGTCAAAATAACCAGAGGCAGTTCGTGCAAATGGCGTAGCCGTTGTAAATGGTGGAGTTGGTGCTTACTGTGGTGGCACACTATAGACAGCACCATCCGTTTGGGTTGTAGTCGAATTGACTTGGTTGAATGTTTCTAAGTTAGTTGACGTTAGTGAAACTAATGCAAGATCATCTTCCACCCGCCCCAAGCTCGGAGAGGTATCAGTGTTGGTATAAACAACTTGTAGTGGAACTTCTTCGCCAGTAGTGAGAGGGATTCGGGAACTACTGGATGTTCCTCTAGGTCCGCTGTGCAGGATCGGCCACATGGTGTAATTTGACAATAGAGAGAAAACGATTTTCTTTGGCACCTGCCAACGGTGGTAGAATAACAGTTCTGGTACCGTGTATCCCTAGTACAGGTAATGGTGCTCGATAAGAAGGGCCAAATTCCATTTTCACTGTGACTTTTTTACGTACAAGATCCCCAACTCTGGGAATCCAGCCGGTAGATGTTACTAGCACATCCTTAATTCCTGTGGAGGCGGCACTTTTGGAAGAATTATCATCACGGAACTGTTGCAAGTTCATTTATGTCAAAAGGTGTTTCTGCTGCCTCTGCGCCAGGACCATCAAGATCCAGAACATACATTCGAGTTCGGAACAGGCACTCATATGAAGTACGACCCCCCACGGACCTTCCAGGCAGGGTATTTAGTGCTCTCTGGAGTCCATACAGGTGATGAAGCCAACTACGAACCGTACCTAAGACTGGCTGTTAAGGATTGCTTTAAATCGTGGTTTAATCGCTCCACAACACTATTTCCCTTGGGATGAAATGGAGACGAGTGCTGGAGTTGGATCCCCAACGAAGCCATGGTGTCCCTGAATGCCCTTGAGGCAGAAGCAGGGCCCTGGTCCGAATTAAGGCCGCAACTGCATATGCACCGATAAAGACTCGCAATTCTTTATTAACAGTCCGAGCGTCAGCCATGCGTTGTGGCCATACCCATACAAATCTGGAGCATGAATCAACAGCGACTAGTATATGTTTGTATGCACTATCAGGTGTTAAGGCACCGCAGTGGTCCAAGTACACACATTGTAATGGTTTGTTTGAAATTAAGAGGGGTGTCTGCGGCCGGCGCTTGGCAGTGGAAACTTTGATTTGTTGATAGATGTCACAACAAAGGACATACTGCTTAGTTTCTTTATAGAGACCTGGCCACGAATAATGGGCCTGTAAGATTGAGACTGTAGCCGCCACACCAGCATGTGCAGATGCTACCCCCTCATGCGCTGCTTTAATCAATTGTGGTCGTACATCTTTGTTAGGGATGTCTCGTACGCCTAAGCCTGGTATCTTAACTTCAGCGTTGAGCATACTTCCCATATGATAATATTTGTTAGGAAATCCTTTAGGATGGGGCGTACCATCAGCCGTAGCTTTCACGGCAGCCCAAATGTCTGCGTCTGGTTTGGAACACGAGAGAATCACTTCAGCTACAGCGGCTACTGCCACTGCTGACTTTGCGGCTTCATCAGCCAGTGTATTTCCAGCAACATGTATTCCAACGCGCTGGTGTACAAGTGTGTGTACAACATGGACATTCGGTAGCGTCTCTTTCAGGTCCCCTATTTTCCCTGACAGTAGTCTGTGTTTAATGGTGTTGGCTTTGGAGTCACTGACCCCATTCTGGCGCCAATAATGCAGGTATTCATTAAAGGACTGGACACAGTAATATGAATCACAAACAATCAGCGTAGGCTGTGCCGGATCCGTGTGTTCCAGTGCCATCAGCAGAGCTTTTAGCTCAGCCAATTGTGCTGTACAATCCCCTAGGGTCTGTGTAAAGATATGTAGAGGACAAAATGTATCCCCTTCCATATAGCCATTTACGACTGCGCAAGCAGCAGAATATTGATGTTTAGTTCCAATTGCAGGTTGTGCAGAGCCATTGGTGTACATGACTCTATGATACTGATCAATAGGCAAGGTATTTGCTGGAACTGGGTATTCTACTTCATATTGTAGAAATTCCTGAGTTTGTAACTTTGGGTCGAAAATGTAGTCTACATCAGTGGCTGTCAAAGACGTAGCCCATTGTATCCAACGTGGATGTAGTGCTTTTGCGTTCGGAACGCTAGCTTTTGTAACAGTCTCTAGGGCTGGGATTGGAGAAACAACAATAATGCGTTTGCCTTGGGCAAGAGGTCTTTCTTTAATGACAGCCATCTGTACAGCAGTGAGAATTTTTTCTGTGGGAGCAAAGCGTTGTTCAGCTGCTGAATACAAACGTGATTTGTATGCAATCAGGACTGTCTCATCTTCATTAAATGTCACATAGGTGAAACCGATGGCCCCAGCTATTACCCTGATGACCAAATGTGTTTTGTTGTCCCTTGTGTGTAAATGTTGTGCTGCAAGCATGTCTGTCTGCAGTTCTCTAAGAATTTGTGTATGTTCAGTTGTCCAGAATTTACTTGAAAAATCGGGACGTATTAGGTCATATAAAGTTTTTATGCACGTAGCATAATCTGGAATGTAGGTTCTGCCAAAATTTAAGAAACCCAATAATGATTGGAGTTTTTTATTTGTATTCGGTGGTTTTAACTGTGCGCTCTTTTCTAAGAATTGTGGCGCTAGGCTCTTCCCTTCACTTGACAGCTCATATCCTAGAAACAGGACGCTGAGGAAGGCTATTTTTGTTTTTTTTAATTAAATTTGTAGCCAAATTCAGCAAACCCTACAACAATGCGGGCTACCTGTCTTAAATGTTGTAGTAATTCATCATCCGTGAGATATATATCATCTACATAGGACAATGCTTCAGGGTCGATCTTGTGTAAAATGGCAGTGACATGAGCCGCGAACAGTCCTGGGCTGTTCTTATACCCCTGAGGTAAACGACAGAATTTTTCTGAGAGCCTAGTGCGCTAAAGCTTGTTAAGTCTCTGCTTTCAGACGCTACATTCTGTTAGAAAAACCCATTGGAAATGTCTTGTGTTGTTTTGTATTTTTTACGCACTATGTTGCTCATGAGTGCAGTGCTATGTGAGTTTTGTATAGCATAGGTGCGTGTATGACTATTTAGATGTCTGTAGTCTAAGACTATTCTGTATGAATGGTCTGGTTTGGCTACGGGGAATAAAGAGTTATTCATTGGCGAGACACAGGGTTCATTTACACCCTGGTACTCTGACTGCGTGAGTATTTCTCTCACTGGTGCTTTTGCTTCATGTTTTATAGGATACTGCGGTTGTGGCTGAGGTTCACTTTTAATGGGAATTACATGGTAGGGGTAATCCTTATCCCATCCTACGTGATTTCTTTATAATGCAGGTGCTTGTGCTAGAGCCCATTCAATGGAATAGGATTCAGCTAGTTCCTCTGGAACAAGGGGCGAGAAGGAAGGCTTAATGACATCTTCTCCATATGGGCAGGTACGGACAAAGTCAGGCGGCCAATCATGTTCGGCCAACAATACATCATACATTTTTACTATGCAATCCCAAAAGATTGTGTCTATTGTGCATTCAATGTCTCCTTCTAATTGTAGCATTACTTTGTACACCCTATCAGGCTTGGAGACACGCATGTCCGCTGTTTCTACTTGCATAAAGTCATCAGTTGCTTTCACCTCCAGATGCTCTAGAAGATTCTGGCGAACTATGGTGACCTCTGCCGCGCTGTCTAGCAATGCTAGAGCCCAATTCTTGTTCTTCAAGAGGACCCTCTTCCTGTGTGGCATGTCGGACTGCGACTGCTGCCACTTCTTTTCTTTTTAAATTGTGTTTTTTGTTGGGCGGGTTTCTCTTCCTTTTTAACAGAAACCTCCGAAGAGCGTTGTGATTCCTGTCTCGGTTTCACGTTCTCTGTTCTTCGCTCTGATCGCCCACCTCTCTCATTTCTCTTTTCCGATGAGTCCTGAAAGGAACAAGATTGGCGTGTATCAGTATATTGATATCTATCAGGCGTTTTGATATTATCTCTATTTCTGAGATTATACCTATTCTGTGGGGTCTCCGTACTCGGAGATTCTCCCCTTTCTTTTTTAGGCGTTTGTTGCTTTTTTTCCCAGCGTTTCTTATTACCCTCAGGTGCTTGTTTGGTGTTATCTTTATATGATTTACCCTGAAATTTAGTTTTTTGTGGTCTGGCCCCTAGGCTATCTCGACCGATACTTGAATAGGTATCTGGTATTATTTTAGGCAGCTCTCGTTCTTGATCTTATTACGGAACGTCAAGAAGCCACATGCGCACTGCAAATGTGACTGCTTCCCCTTTAAGGTTACTTAAAATGATTGAGGACACTGTGGCAAAATTGCCCATCAATTGCATCCCCAAATCTAGGGCCGGGGCAGCCCCATATTCATCTTGAATTTGTTTCAACACTTCCGGTAAATTGGCATGTGTCGGTGTACCATGTGCAGTTGTGTAGAGTGCAGCAAATACCATACCCCAGGTATTACAGTTTTCTACTGTAGGGCCATCCCAAAAGTGAAGCACATCGTTAATATTCTATGTTTATCCTGAGGTCCCGTATGGGGAAATACTGCCTCCAGCGTATTAATTTTCTGTGCTAACCAAAACGGAGTCTCCTCTCGTTTGGCTGGTACTTTACCCATAATCGAATGTACAGTCACAGGATTTATACCTGCCGTTACTGGATGTGGATGTGCTGGAGCACCACGTGCTGGGTTTGTATTTGATGTTTGCATCACGAATTGTCCTAATCATCTATATTTTGCTATTAATTCAATGTATAAACGACGAACCGCAGCTACTGCTAAATTTCCAACCGCAGTATGTGGTGTATAGGTGGCCAGTAAAGACCAGGTAGGACGTCATTGCTTGGTGGACCTAACCTTACTGGTAATATTGTATGGGGTAGGGCGCCATCAAGCCAATTATTATGTTCTTGATAAGATAGAGGTATCTCTAAATATGCATACGCTCTGTATTATCTAGGCGCGTTCGCAGGTGTATATTGATGAAATGTATTAGTGTTCCCATCAACTGCTGGAAATGTGACCCAAGAGTAAAAAAGTTCTGTTCTATAAGCTGCATGGGTGTCCACCACAAATGTGACTGGACCTCTCTGGGCCGTTAGGCCATTTGCTAGTAAGTGTGCTGTAAGAGGTTGTCTCATGTTAACAGCTATTTGTACATGTTGGGGATTCGCCATGATAGTAACACTATTAGTTCAGAGAAGGCACACCAAAATGGGGTTTCCTTTTAAGGTTCAAGCTTGAACAACTGCCAGTTGTAGTAGGATTACCTACACAGCTGTGGTGGAAATCCTCAGTACCACGGATGTCTCCGTATACGGCATTGAGGTGTTGTTAGACCTGACAGCCTTAGGGTAGTCACCCCTAACTTTTTGCCTGCCTCCCTGCACTTTTTGGATACTGTTTTTGCTGGTTTTTACACTCTGCGCACTTTACCACTGCTAACCAGTGCTAAAGTGCATATGCTCTCTCCCTTTAAACATGGTAACTTTGGATCATACCTGATTGAGCTATTTAATCTACTTATAAGACCCTAGTAATGTGCACTACAGGTGCCTAGGGCCTGTAGATTAAATGCTACTAGTGGATCTGCAGCACTGGTTGTGCCACCCACTCAAGGAACCCCCTTAACCTTGTCTCAGGCTTGCCATTGCAAGACCTGTGTGTGCAGTTTCACTGCCACCCCGACTTGGCATTTAAAAGTACTTGCCAAGCCTAGAACTCCCCTTTTTCTACATATAAGTCACCCCTAATGTGTGCCCTAGGTAACTCCTAGAGCAGGGTGCTGTGTAGGTAAAAGGCAGGACATGTACCTATGTAGCTATATGTCCTGGTAGTGTAAAACTCCTAAATTCGTTTTTACACTACGGTGAGGCCTGCTCCCTTCATAGGCTAACATTGGGGCTGCCCTCATACACTGTTGAAGTGGCAGCTGCTGATCTGAAAGGAGCAGGAAGGTCATATTTAGTATGGCCAGAATGGTAATACAAAATCCTGCTGACTGGTGAAGTCGGATTTAATATTACTATTCTAGAAATGCCACTTTTAGAAAGTGAGCATTTCTTTGCACTTAAATCTTTCTGTGCCTTACAATCCACGTCTGGCTGGGTTTGGTTGACAGCTCCTTGTGCATTCACTCAGACACACCCCAAACACAGGGTACTCAGACACACTTGCATACATCTTCATTTTGAATGGGTCTTCCTGGGCTGGGAGGGTGGAGGGCCTGCTCTCACACAAAGGACTGCCACACCCCCTACTGGGACCCTGGCAGACAGAATTGAACTGAAAGGGGACCTGGTGCACTTCTTAGCCACTCTTTGAAGTCTCCCCCACTTCAAAGGCACATTTGGGTATAAAACAGGGCCTCTGCCCTACCTCATCAGACACTTGCTGGAGAAGAAACCTGAACCAGAAACTACATCCTGCCAAGAAGAACTGCCTGGCTGCTCAAAGGACTCACCTGTCTGCTTTCTACAAAGGACTGCTGCCTTACTGTTGCCCTGCTGCCTTGCTGAACTCTTGTCTGGCTGTAAAAGTGCTCTCCAAGGGCTTGGATAGAGCTTGCCTCCTGTTCCCTGAAGTCTCAGGACCAAAAAGACTTCCCTTTTTCACTTGGACGCTCCGTGCGCCGAAAGTTTCGACGCACAACTTGTTCCGCGGCGAGAAAAACGCCGCAGCCCGACGCTGATCGACGCAACGCTCTTGGAACAACTGAAAATCCGGCGCACGGCTTCGCAAGGATAACGCCGCCCGACCTCTAGAGGAGAAATCGACGTGACGCCTGCCGTGAGATCGTAATTTCGACGCGCAGCCCCGCAGACTGACACGCAGCCGGAGAACAAGCAGGAAAATCCACGCACAGACCCGGGACATCTGGTAATCCCCGCGATCCACAGAAAGAGACTGTCCGCGTGCCGGAAAACAGCTCACGACTTCCCCGCATGGAAAATAACGACGCGAGTCCGTGTGTGCTGGGGAGAAATCGACGCACACACCCTTTTTCCACGCACCTCTTCCTTTGTGGCCCTCTGAGGAGATTTTTCCACTCCAAACCAGGTACTTGTGCTTGAAAGAGACTTTGTTTATATTCTAAAGACTTAAGACACTTTGGGGGTCATTCTAACCCTGGCGGTCCAAGACCGCCAGGGCTAAAATGACGGGGGCACCGCCAACAGGCTGGCGGTGCCCCGCTGGGCATTCTGACCGCGGCGGTTCGGCCGCGGTCAGAAGTGGAAAACCGGCGGTCTCCCGCCGGTTTTCCGCTGCCCAAATGAATCCTCCATGGCGGCGCAGCAAGCTGCGCCGCCATCGAGGATTCTGACACCCCATACCGCCATCCTGTTCCTGGCGGTTCTCCCGCCAGGAACAGGATGGCGGTATGGGGTGTCGCGGGGCCCCTGGGGGCCCCTGCAGTGCCCATGCCAATGGCATGGGCACTGCAGGGGCCCCCGTAAGAGGGCCCCAAAAAGAATTTCAGTGTCTGCTTTGCAGACACTGAAATTCGCGACGGGTGCAACTGCACCCGTCGCACCTTCCCACTCCGCCGGCTCAATTCTGAGCCGGCGTCCTCGTGGGAAGGTAGTTTTACACTGGGCTGGCGGGCGGCCTTTTGGCGGTCGCCCGCCAGCCCAGTGTAAAACACAGAATAGCCGCAGCGGTCTTCCGACCGCGGTGCGGTATTCTGGAGGGGGGAAGTCTGGCGGGCGGCCTCTGCCGCCCGCCAGACTTAGAATCACCCCCTTTATATCACTTTTCAGTGATATCTCTACAATTTCCAATTGCATCTTTATTCTTTTTGACCTACAATTATCCTGATAAATATTATACATTTTTCTAAACACTGTGTGGTGTATTTTTGTGGTGCTATATGGTGGTATTGTATGCTTTATTGCACAAATACTTTACACATTGCCTTCTAAGTTAAGCCTGACTGCTCGTGCCAAGCTACCAGAGGGTGGGCACAGGATAATCTTGGATTGTGTGTGACTTACCCTGACTAGAGTGAGGGTTTTTGCTTGGACAGGGGGTAACCTGACTGCCAACCAAAAACCCCATTTCTAACATTGGTGATCAGCGGTGAGGATAGGACTTTGTGCAGTGACATACAGTAGCTAAGTATTTCACGACCTACCCACAGTTGAAGGTCAACTTGGTATTTATCTCTTTTTGCAAAACCGTTTTTTTTTTCCTGACAATTTTCAAAAACTAAAATCCTCACTCAACATGTCTCTGACTGGGTCTCAGACAGGGGACTTTGACCTAGTCCATTTGGATACATATACGGTCAAACAACTAAGAGGATTCTGCAGGGCATTGAGGGTACCCACCCAAGGGGCCTCCAGAAAGGAGGACTTTCAAGTGGCGCTGAGGGCCTGGGCAGAAGCCCATTTAGAGGATGATGAGGAAGAGGAGCCAGAAAATGGCCCCTCAGAGGAATTTTCACTATCTGTGGATGGTGTTAACACTGCAATTGTGCCCCCTTCCAGGGGGCAGTGTCTCTGTGCAAAGCCTGACCGCAGATGAAAGGAGAGAAGAAAGGGAGTTCCAATTGCAAATGGCCAAACTGAAAATTGAGGCTCAACAGGAGGAGAGAAGGGCAGAAAGAGAAGCCAAGCAAGCTGAGGCTGAAAGAGCAGCCAAACAAATTGAAGCTGAAAGAGAAGCCAAACAAGCTAAAGCTGAAAGAGCAACCAAACAGGTGGAGGCTGAGAGAGCTTTGGCTGAAAAGAAACTATTGTTGGCTCATGAACTGAGTCTCAAGGAGCTGGAGATCAAGGCGAGACAGTCTGAATCCAGCAATAATGGTGGCAGCATACTGACAGGACCTGCTGGAGAAAAGAAGGTTCGTATACCCAAAAATGTGGTGCCCAGTTTTGTGGTGGAAGATGACATAGATAAATGGTTAGCTGCTTATGAAGTTGCACTGAGGGCTCATGAGGTTCCTGAAGGGCAATGGGGGGTAGCTATGGGGGGTTATGTACCGCCATTGGGGAGGGATACACTCCTCACATTGGATCAACCTGATCAAAACACATACCCACTTCAGAAAGCCACTTTACTTGCCAAGTTTGGGCTGACCCCTGAGGGATACCGTCAGAGGTTCAGGGACAGCACCAAACAAACCACACAAACATGGGTAGATTTCTTTGACTTTTCCAGTAAGGCACTGAATGGATGGGTGCGGGGCAACAAAGTAGCTGATTATAAAGGTTTATATGACTTGATTCTGAGAGAGCATATGCTTAATACTACTTATACAGAGTTGCGCCAGCACTTAGTGGATAGTAAGCTGACTGATCCCAGGAAGCTTGCTGAGGAATCGGACCTCTGGGTTAGCACCAGAGTGTCCAAGAAGGTGCCTGGGGGGGACTCCCACAAAGGGGGTCAGGGTTCCCAACAGAAGAAAGAGGGGGGAGATAAACTTGCAGATAAGGACCTCTCCAAAGGCCCCCAAAAGAATTTCCAGGGAGGGGGTGGCAACCCTTCCTTTTCCAGATTTGGGAAAAAGCCAGGGACATATGACAAGTCAGGGAAATCTAACCCCAAATGCATGGAGTGTTACCAGTATGGTCACTATAAAGGCGATCCCCAGTGCCCCAAGAGGGCACCGTCCACTACCGGACAGACACCTGGGTTGACTAGTGTAGCGCTCGGGTGGGAGATGGCCCCAGATAGCTTTGGGGAACAGGTAGAGATTTCCCTAGTGTCCCTGGGATAAGGAGAAATGGTGCCCAAGGCCCACATGCCCCAAAATACTTCCAAGTACCGGCAGTGGGTCACCATTGATGGGCAGAAGGTGGAGGCTCTGCGTGACACAGGAGCCAGTATGACTACTATCAAGAGTCAGCTGGTGTCAACAGAGCAGATAGTCCCTAATACATTCCACCAGGTCATAGTCGCTGACAATCGCGAGAGTCACCTACCGGTGGCTCTGGTTCCCTTTGAGTGGGGGGGGGGGTCTCTGGTACTCTGAAAGTAGCTGTGAGTCCTGCCATGCCTGTAGATTGTCTGTTAGGCAATGATCTTGAGCATACTGCTTGAAAAGAAGTGGAGCTCAAGTCTCACCTGGAGATGTTAGGGTTACCTCAGTGGGTCTGCATGACCACACGGTCCATGGCTGACCGAGAGGGAAGTCAAGGGCATCTGGAGCCTGGAACGATGGCCCAGAGAGCTGCCAAGAGGAGGGACAAGGGGCGCGGGAAACCGGCCCCAGAAGTTCCCGCAGTGGATGACGGGGCTCCTGAGGAGGAGACTCCCGAGCCAACTGGGGAAGACATTGCCACCCTAGGTGACTTACCTGAGCTTGCTGGCAAGTTGAGGGTGGACCCACCAGGGAGGAATTCTGCAAGGCGCAGAAAGAATGTCCCACTCTGGAAGGTTTGAGGAAACAAGCCTCAAACCAGGCAGCAGGTGACGCCTCTGGCGATCACCACCTATATTGGGAGAATGATCTCCTCTACAGTGAGCTTAAGGTTCCGGCCTTTGGGGCAGCACGTTCGCTGGTGGTCCCCCAATGTTACCGAACCTTCCTACTGGGTCTGGCTCACGACATTCCCCTGGCAGGACATTTGGGGCAAGGCAAGACCTTTAACAGGCTTGTCACCCACTTTTATTGGCCCAAAATGAGGACACACTCAGATAAGTTCTGCAGATCGTGTCCTACCTGCCAGGCCAGTGGTAAAGCAGGAAAAAGGGTTAAAACCCCCCTGATTCCACTTCCTGTCGTTGGCACCCCCTTTGAAAGGGTGGGCATCGACATTGTTGGTCCCTTGGACCCCAAAACTGCCTTAGGCTACAGGTTCATCCTGGTTTTGGAGGCAATCCCTCTGAGGACCGTAACTGCACCGGTGGTGACCAGAACTCTGATGGGGATATTTACCCGTGTGGGATTCCCCAAGGAGATAGTGTCTGACAGAGGCACTAACTTCATGTCTGCATACATGAAGTCTCTGTGGGATGCGTGTGGTGTAACCTACAAGTTCACCACACCCTATCACCCCCAGTCTAATGGTCTTGTGGAGAGATTCAACAAGACCCTGAAAGGCATGATTGGTGGCCTCCCTGAGGCCATGAGGCGTAAGTGGGACGTCCTCTTACCATGCCTTCTCTTTGCTTACAGAGAGGTCCCCCAGAGGGGGGTAGGGTTCAGTCTCTTTGAGCTTCTCTATGGGTACCCTGTCAGGGGACCCTTAAGCATTGTCAAGGAGGGATTGGAGAAAGCTCCAAAGACACCCCCTCAGGACGTGGTCAGCTACATGTTGGCCCTCCGCAACCAGATGACCCGCTTCTGGAAAGAGGCCCAAAGTAACCTTGAGGCCAGTCAAGAGGTAATGAAACACTGGTATGACCAGAAGGCCACCCTGGTAGCGTTTCAACCTGGAGACAAAGTGTGGGTAATGGAGCCAGTAGCGCCCAGAGCTCTCCAGGACCGCTGGTCTGGCCCATTTGAAATAAAGGAGCGGAAAGGGGAGGCCACTTACCTAGTGGACCTCCAAACTCCTAGGAATCCCCTAAGGGTGCTCCATGTGAACCGACTAAAAGCTCATTTTGAGAGGTCGGAGCTCAACATGCTTCTGGTCACAGATGAAGGAATGGAAGAGGAGAGTGAACCTCCCCCCGACCTCCTCTCTGCCCAAGAAGGTGATGGTTTAGTAAGCGGGGTCATTCTGTCTGACTCCCTGACTCTAAACCAGAAAGGAGACTGCTATGAGCTGTTAGAGCAATTCTCCCCCCTGTTCTCCCTTACTCCTGGACTGACCCACCTCTGTGTTCATGATATTGACACCGGTGACAGTCTCCCTGTGAAGAACACAATTTACAGGTTGTCGGATAAGGTGAAGGCCAGCATCAAGGAGGAGGTCTCCAAGATGTTGACTCTAGGGGTTATCGAGAAATCCAGTAGTCCCTGGGCCAGCCCAGTGGTGTTGGTCCCTAAGGCTACTGCCCCAGGTGCGAAGCCAGAACCCCGGTTCTGTGTGGACTACCGGGGTCTCAACTCAGTCACACGGACTGATGCTCACCCCATCCCCCGAGCTGATGAGCTCGTTGACAGGCTGGGCGCTGCCAAGTTCCTGAGTACGTTTGATCTTACTTCAGGGTACTGGCAGATCGCCCTGACTGAGGGGGCTAAGGAAAGATCCTCATTTTTAACCCCTGATGGCCATTACCAGTTCCGGGTCATGCCGTTTGGATTGAAAAATGCCCCGCTACCTTCCAACGGTTGGTTAACGGGGTCCTAGCTGGCAAGGATGCCTTCTGTGTAAGCCTACCTGGATGACATTGCTGTCTACAGTTCCAGCTGGGAGGAACACCTGCTTCACCTCAAGGATGTGCTTCAGGCCCTGCAACAGGCAGGCCTGACCATCAAGGCTAGCAAGTGCCAGATTGGGCAGGGTTCCGTGGTGTACTTGGGACACCTAGTGGGTGGTGGCAAGGTGCAGCCACTCCAGGCCAAGATTGAAACTATCAAGGCCTGGCAACCACCTAGAACGCAGACTGAGGTGAGAGCCTTTTTAGGCCTCACAGGATATTACCGTAGGTTTGTCAAGGGCTATGGTACCATTGTGTCACCCTTGACAGAACTCACGTCCAAGAAACAACCTAGGTTGGTGAATTGGACCGAGGCTTGTCAGAAAGCCTTTGACGCCCTGAAGGAAGCCATGTGCACAGCCCCCGTGCTCAAGGCCCCTGACTACCCCAAGGAATTTATCGTGCAGACGGACGCTTCAGAGCATGGCATAGGGGCAGTTCTAGCACAACTAAATGAGGAGGGCCTAGACCAACCGGTAGTCTTTATTAGCAGAAGGCTATTACCACGGGAACAGAGGTGGAGTGCTATTGAGAGAGAAGCTTTTGCTGTGGTCTGGGCACTGAAGAAGCTAAGACCCTACCTGTTTGGGACTCACTTCCGGGTTCAGACAGACCACAGGCCCCTCACATGGCTCATGCAGATGAGGGGTGAGATTCCAAAACGCTTGAGGTGGTCCATTTCCCTACAGGGGATGGACTTTACGGTGGAACATCGCCCAGGGGTTGACCAAGCCAATGCTGATGGTCTCTCCAGGTACTTCCGCCTTAGCGATGAGAGCTCCCAGGAGGTCGGGTAGCTCTCCCCACTTTCAGCTGGGGGGGACACATGTTAGACCTGACAGCCTTAGGGTAGTCACCCCTAACTTTTTGCCTGCCTCCCTCCACTTTTTGGATACTTTTTTTGCTGGTTTTTACACTCTGCGCACTTTACCACTGCTAACCAGTACTAAAGTGCATATGCTCGCTCCCTTTAAACATGGTAACTTTGGATCATACCTGATTGAGCTATTTAATCTACTTATAAGACCCTAGTAATGTGCATTACAGGTGCCTAGGGCCTGTAGATTAAATGCTACTAGTGGATCTGCAGCACTGGTTGTGCCACCCACTCAAGTAGCCCCCTTAACCTTGTCTCAGGCTTGCCATTGCAAGACCTGTGTGTGCAGTTTCACTGCCACCCCGACTTGGCATTTAAAAGTACTTGCCAAGCCTAGAACTCCCCTTTTTCTACATAAAAGTCACCCCTAATGTGTGCCCTAGGTAACCCCTAGAGCAGGGTGCTGTGTAGGTAAAAGGCAGGACATGTACCTATGTAGCTATATGTCCTGGTAGTGTAAAACTCCTAAATTCGTTTTTACACTACTGTGAGGCCTGCTCCCTTCATAGGCTAACATTGGGGCTGCCCTCATACACTGTTGAAGTGGCAGCTGCTGATCTGAAAGGAGCAGGAAGGTCATATTTAGTATGGCCAGAATGGTAATACAAAATCCTGCTGACTGGTGAAGTCGGATTTAATATTACTATTCTAGAAATGCCACTTTTAGAAAGTGAGCATTTCTTTGCACTTAAATCTTTCTGTGCCTTACAATCCACGTCTGGCTGGGCTTGGTTGACAGCTCCTTGTGCATTCACTCAGACACACCCCAAACACAGGGTACTCAGCCCCACTTGCATACATCTGCATTTTGAATGGGTCTTCCTGGGCTGGGAGGGTGGAGGGCCTGCTCTCACACAAAGGACTGCCACACCCCCTACTGGGACCCTGGCAGACAGGATTGAACTGAAAGGGGACCTGGTGCACTTCTTAGCCACTCTTTGAAGTCTCCCCCACTTCAAAGGCAAATTTGGGTATAAAACAGGGCTTCTGCCCTACCTCATCAGACACTTGCTGGAGAAGAAACCTGAACCAGAAACTACATCCTGCCAAGAAGAACTGCCTGGCTGCTCAAAGGACTCACCTGTCTGCTTTCTACAAAGGACTGCTGCCTTGCTGTTGCCCTGCTGCCTTGCTGAACTCTTGTCTGGCTGTGAAAGTGCTCTCCAAGGGCTTGGCTAGAGCTTGCCTCCTGTTCCCTGAAGTCTCAGGACCAAAAAGACTTCCCTTTTTCACTTGGACACTCCGTGCGCCGAAAATTTCGACGCACAACTTGTTCCGCGGCGAGAAAAACGCCGCACCCCGACGCTGATCGACGCAACGCTCTTGGGATGACCGAAAATCCGACGCACGGCTTCGCAAGGACAACGCCGCCCGACCTCTAGAGCAGAAATCGACGCAACGCCTGCCGTGAGATCGTAATTTCAACGCGCAGCCCCGCAGACCGACGTCTAGAGGAGAAATCGACGCAACGCCTGCCGTGAGATCGTAATTTCGACGCGCAGCCCCGCAGACCGAAGCGCAGCCGGGGAACAAGCAGGAAAATCCACGCACAGACCCGGGACATCTGGTAATCCCCGCGATCCACAGAAAGAGACTGTCCGCGCGCCGGAAAACGATGCACGACTTCCCCGCGTGGAAAATAACGACACGAGTCCATGTGTTCTGGGGAGAAATCGACGCACACACCCTTTTTCCACGCACCTCTTCCTTTGTGGCCCTCTGATGAGATTTTTCCACTCCAAACCAGGTACTTGTGCTTGAAAGAGACTTTGTTTATATTCTAAAGACATAAGACACTTTATATCACTTTTCAGTGATATCTCTACAATTTCCAATTGCATCTTTATTCTTTTTGACCTACAATTATCCTGATAAATATTATATATTTTTCTAAACACTGTGTGGTGTATTTTTGTGGTGCTATATGGTGGTTTTGGATGATTTATTGCACAAATACTTTACACATTGCCTTCTAAGTTAAGCCTGACTGCTCGTGCCAAGCTACCAGAGGGTGGGCACAGGATAATCTTGGATTGTGTGACTTACCCTGACTAGAGTGAGGGCTTTCGCTTGGACAGGGGGTAACCTGACTGCCAACCAAAAACCTCATTTCTAACAGGTGTCATTATATATAATGGGACAGAGATATTCCGGAGGACCCGAAAATTAGAGCCTGACCAAACGTTGGCGGCGCCATGTCGTGTAGGCTCTCATTATTCTAATGAGACTACTGGATTTTGAGCGGCAAGATTATCCACGTTGTGGGAAACTGAGTCTGACCCACTGTGGGTGAAACCTGTCACTCTAAATCCGGGTTTTGCTCCGGCTAACTAGCAGTGCCTCGTCTCTCCCGAAAGGTAGAGATGATTGGGCAGCAGAGCGCATGACATATCATACTTCTCAGGGAAGTCGTGGTCTCTCAGGTCGCATTCGGTTCTCTCATTCACAATTCGGTCTCATATATAAATGACAATGAAAGCAGTATAGGTTTTAAAGACTGGTTTAATAAAACAACTGCATTTTAGATAGCAAAGCGTGAGCTGCAATCACCAGAACGACACAACATGACAATATTAAAATGGTGCCGATGAGAGTGAAGCATAAGAATAACGCTATCATATTGCCACTAGAATAGATGGACTATTTTCTATATGAATCATAATTTGAGCACAGCATGTTAAGCTCTAATCCTGCCTTTCAGGTTCCCCCGGGACGACATCGTCCCTCATACCTGAGCAAAGGCCTGTAGTCTGCGTTAGCATCTGTAGTGAAGCATTCAGCAATCAGCATACAGTCATAGTTCCCTGGCTGGAATCTCCCTCTTAACGTGTAATGGGACTAGGAATGGTTTTTATAATAACACAGCTAATGTTCCAAGAAAATGTCCCTACATAAAGATGTGTATTTTCTACGAATGTTGGAGACTAAACTTCTACCACGTTCACCGGCAATGAACCAAACCGTAGCCTTGACTGAAGCACAAAGTGATCAAATATGTGTTGTTTGAGAACACAGTGCTGGGCTAAGCAAAACAGTTAGATAGAAGAAATGAAAACAAGACCGAACAACTGGTTATTGTAAAAATAACAATGCAAAGCTGAATAAAATATATCTAGGTCAAAGTGCACAGCGGCCTAGTGTATTAAACTAACGTGCATGGAGCTATAACTAAAATGTCTACACAACAGCTTGAGATTACACAGAGTGGGGATTCTCCTCTCCCAAAAGCCCCAACTCCCCCCCACAGCTCCCCAGCCAGCACTCCTCGTAGGTGCTGGTGGGAGGTACCAATTTAATTTGCACAGAAGGTGCTTTGGTGCCCACACAGGGCACCCACAACATGGTATTTTGTTGGCAGCTGCAGTGGAATCCCCAGGGTACCCATGGCCCTTGTGAGCTCCCCTGTCGGGAGCTAGCCCCTTTGACTACTGCTGTGTGCCCCTATACCTTCCCGAGGCACACACAATGTCTGCATCCATTGATGGCTGTGAGGAGGAGTCCCAAGTCCCCCACAGCCCCATTTGGCTCCACAGTTAGCACCCATTGTGTTGCTGGAAAAAGTCAGCACCATTCTTGTTTGCTGCTGCCCGGGTGGGGCAGTTGATTTTATTGCTCCCACGTGGATGGTAGCAAAGTTCTGTTTTTTTCTGCCCAGGAGAATGTGGGCAGAGTATGCCTTCCCTCTCCTGGGCAGAACAGCAATGTCCCGGGGGATGGTGTTCCCGAGACACTCTTAGATACTGGGCTGGGAGTTTAGGGCCCCCTCCCTTTAATTTCAAATACAGTCACAGGGGATGGGTCCTGTGGCTGGGGAGTAGAGCGCATGCCCCCCTCCCCTTAATTTGAAATACAGCCCCGGGGGTAGGGTCCCCAAAGCCTCTCAGAAGAGGTCCCCATCCACAAAAAATTTAAGTGTCACCCTCCCAAGCCCTGGAAAGGGGTATTTAAAAGGGGGAAAACCTCTATTTATCAGCGCCACAGATCCATCTGAGGATCTCCAGCAACAATAAAAAACAAACTGAAGTTTTTTGCCCCAGGGGAGTTCCCCTTGGACACCCCACCAGGCCTGTGGGACCAGGTATCTCTACCTCACCAAGGGTTCCCACAACCTGATATAATCAGGGCTCCCCTGCGGCCCCCAAGGCCTGGCCTGCTCCCTGGCCAGCACCATACTTGATGCTGGCAGGAGCTGCCATCATTGTTTTGGTCCCACCTGGGCTGGATCAGCACTTTACACTGCTCTCACTGGGAGGGAGAAAAGTTCTATTTTCTGTCCAGGAGTGTGTGGGCAGGGTATGCTCACATATCCCCGGGTAAAAAACAGGAGTATCTGGGAGGTTCGGGGGACACTGTAGACAAGGGAGTGGGGCGATGCATTTTTGGTAATGGTGTGGTAGCCACGCTGCTCTGTAGGTATAGCTAAGGTTACCAGAGACAGGAATTCCTCAGAATTTCACCCTGTTAATAACTTAACAACTGTTTGATGAATCTGTACAAAACTCTGAGTACCTATTCTTCCTTCTACATTACCAGATGATGCAAAGTTTCATGGTGACTGGTCGATGCAGGGTCAAAGAAAAAAGGTGGGGGGTCTTAAAACAGATTTTGATGCCAATGCATATTACATAGACTTTTTGTATTGGACGTAGTGCCAAAATGGCAAATTCAATGGAATTTGTCAGGATTACACAATATGGTGGACCAATCATCCTTTTGGATACTAAAGATAAACAGGATAAGTAATATTTGAGTTATACGGCATTTTAACTTAGTGATATCTGTTGTCAATGTAGTTGCATGAAATTTCACTGTATTTTGCAGAAGCACTGTGGTACGTAGTGAAAACAAGTCACTAGGTGATTGGCTAATGACTGCCTTTACAGACTGTGAAGGCAGCCATGTTATTTTTAGGCACAATTTGCCTCTGTTCTATTTTACGCCTTCAGAACTAGGTAAGTATTAGGTTTAGTATTTTTCCCTGCCTATTACCTCTCTAGTAAAAGGGTAAAAAGTAGAGAAAAATATTTATAATTTTCTATATGTTTAAATTTTTATTAAATATTATGGAGTGCCTTGGGGGTGGCGCATACCAAAAAAAAGAAAAAAATATGCACAACAAAATAATACCTACAAATTACTGCGCTATTTTAAAAAATGTGCGGTTCTCCTTAGGCTGCTATAAAATATATAGAATGTTATACATAAACTTCTGTACCTATGACCACTTTAATAAAGTGGTAATAGGTAGTGAACAACAATAAAACCTACTACTTACCTATATCTAAGACTGTAAACAATTATGCAGCAAAACGCATTAAATCTGTGATGAAAACTACATGGCTGAACTTCACCTTTGGTAAGGACAGTCACTAGCCAATCACATACTGACTTCTCATCTGCATGTATCGCAGTATAGCGTGAACTTACCAATATATAACTAGGTTCTTTAAAATGAATAACTTTAACACTATTTACACTAGTCACACATAGTATAAAAAATTACCATTTACACATCATGAGGTTTATTCCTGCTGCATTACATCCACATCCATTTACACACTTTCACGCTAATTGTGTTCAATTAACACACTTCATTGTACGCCACTCCCACTCCACTGTACGCTATCACACTCTATGCCACTCCACTGTACATCACTACACTCAATACTAATGCACTGTATGCCACTCTACTCCACACTGCTCTATGCCACTCCACTCTACACCGTGCTATTAAACTTTATGCCACACCATTTTATGACACTACAGTCTATGCCACTCCACTGTACGCTATTCTACTGTGCGCAACTCCACTCTATGACACTTCACTTTATGCTTTTCTACTCTGCCACTCCACTGTATGCCACTCAGTGTGCACCACTGCACACTCTTCAACCATATACAACCTCACTATACACCACTCCACTCTACGACAATCCAATTACATTATTACACTGTACACCATTACATTCTATGCCATTCCACTCTACATCACTACTCTCCACACTACTACACTCTATGCTATTTTACTACACCAGTCCACTGCACACAACTGCACTCTATGCCGCTCTTCTTTGTGCTACTCTACTATATGCCACTCCACTCTATGTCACTAAACTGTATGCCACTAAACTTAAGGTTATTCTACTCTACACCACTCCAATGTATATTTTAAAAGCAAACAAAGGCCGCTGACGGCTGCCAACATACTGTGGCCGCGGAGGAAATCCGCTACAGGTATTATGACCCACATCTAGAAATCCGCCACAATACAGACACCCACACAATTCCGCCACACCAAAGGTCAGTGATGAACGGGCAGTACCAAAGCCCACACCGTTACACCAAAAGGAATACGCCCAAAGTATCACGACCCACGAATCAACGCGGCGGTCTTTCAACCGTGGTAAACCATTGGCGGTACACAGCGCCGCGCTCAAAATACACACACATATACAAAACACAACCACATTGGACAATTCGAAATACACACACCTGACACTCAGACACACACCATACCCACACACCCACACCACTATAAAACACACACCCACAACCCCTTACAATTACATTTTTGGAAGAAGCAGAGAGAGAGACACCAGCATCCAGAGGCACACAACACCATCACTCATACACCATCCACGCACCTCAAAAAACACACCCCAACACATCACAGCACACATCATATCAACCATCACCTCACACATCTCCCACACCACATCATGGCACCTCAAAGACACCCCAGGTTTTCTGAGGAGGAACTCGGTAAAGGTGGAGGAAATCATCCGGGTAGAGCCACAGCTATTCGGATCACAGGTGCAGCAGACATCCATTGCAAGGAAGATGGAGCTACGGCAGAGAATTGTCGACAGGGTCAACGCAGTGGGACAGCATCCAAGAACACGAGATGACAACAGGAAGAGGTGAAACGATCTACAGGGAAGGTGCGTTCCGTGGTATCCACACACCGGGTAGCAGTACAGAGGACTGGCGGTGGACCCCCACCTCCTCCCCCACAACTAACAACATGGGAGGAGCAAGTCTTCACCTTTGGTAAGGACAGTCACTAGCCAATCACATACTGACTTCTCATCTGCATGTATCGCAGTATAGCGTGAACTTACCAATATATAACTAGGTTCTTTAAAATGAATAACTTTAACACTATTTACACTAGTCACACATAGTATAAAAAATTACCATTTACACATCATGAGGTTTATTCCTGCTGCATTACATCCACATCCATTTACACACTTTCACGCTAATTGTGTTCAATTAACACACTTCATTGTACGCCACTCCCACTCCACTGTACGCTATCACACTCTATGCCACTCCACTGTACATCACTACACTCAATACTAATGCACTGTATGCCACTCTACTCCACACTGCTCTATGCCACTCCACTCTACACCGTGCTATTAAACTTTATGCCACACCATTTTATGACACTAAAGTCTATGCCACTCCACTGTACGCTATTCTACTGTGCGCAACTCCACTCTATGACACTTCACTTTATGCTTTTCTACTCTGCCACTCCACTGTATGCCACTCAGTGTGCACCACTGCACACTCTTCAACCATATACAACCTCACTATACACCACTCCACTCTACGACAATCCAATTACATTATTACACTGTACACCATTACATTCTATGCCATTCCACTCTACATCACTACTCTCCACACTACTACACTCTATGCTATTTTACTACACCAGTCCACTGCACACAACTGCACTCTATGCCGCTCTTCTTTGTGCTACTCTACTATATGCCACTCCACTCTATGTCACTAAACTGTATGCCACTAAACTTAAGGTTATTCTACTATACACCACTCCAATGTATATTTTAAAAGCAAACAAAGGCCGCTGACGGCTGCCAACATACTGTGGCCGCGGAGGAAATCCGCTACAGGTATTATGACCCACATCTAGAAATCCGCCACAATACAGACACCCACACAATTCCGCCACACCAAAGGTCAGTGATGAACGGGCAGTACCAAAGCCCACACCGTTACACCAAAAGGAATACGCCCAAAGTATCACGACCCACGAATCAACGCGGCGGTCTTTCAACCGTGGTAAACCATTGGCGGTACACAGCGCCGCGCTCAAAATACACACACATATACAAAACACAACCACATTGGACAATTCGAAATACACACACCTGACACTCAGACACACACCATACCCACACACCCACACCACTATAAAACACACACCCACAACCCCTTACAATTACATTTTTGGAAGAAGCAGAGAGAGAGACACCAGCATCCAGAGGCACACAACACCATCACTCATACACCATCCACGCACCTCAAAAAACACACCCCAACACATCACAGCACACATCATATCAACCATCACCTCACACATCTCCCACACCACATCATGGCACCTCAAAGACACCCCAGGTTTTCTGAGGAGGAACTCGGTAAAGGTGGAGGAAATCATCCGGGTAGAGCCACAGCTATTCGGATCACAGGTGCAGCAGACATCCATTGCAAGGAAGATGGAGCTACGGCAGAGAATTGTCGACAGGGTCAACGCAGTGGGACAGCATCCAAGAACACGAGATGACATCAGGAAGAGGTGAAATGATCTACAGGGAAGGTGCGTTCCGTGGTATCCACACACCGGGTAGCAGTACAGAGGACTGGCGGTGGACCCCCACCTCCTCCCCCACAACTAACAACATGGGAGGAGCAAGTCTTGGCGATCATGCATCCTGAGGGCCTCGCAGGAGTAGCAGGAGGTAAGGCAAATCTTTACTACTATATCCCCCACCCTATCTGCATGCCATCACAAACTTCTACCCCTACCCTCACCCCCATCACTCCACTACCTCACACATACCCCACTATCACAACCCACACATACCAATACCAAGCCCTGCATGTCACAACATTGCATGGACACCCATCACAGACCTGTATGGACACCCATCACCAAAGCATGTCCAATAGAGGGACTCAGCCAGGGCACACAATCACCACTCACACAAGGACCAAAGTGATATTGCAAGCACAGGAGTAGAGGGAAACACACCATTGAACAAGATGGCACACACAGATACAATAACTATGCATTTACACCCCAACATGACCCCTACCCAACGTCACCGGACAGGAGGTGCCAGCCATATCCAGTCCCCCCAAAGAAGAGGCCCACAGTGACGACAGCAGCTCTGCACACCTGGATCAAGATGGCCAGCCCAGCCCATCAGGGACCTCTGGACAGTCGGTTCCACTGCCACAGTCCCAAACTACAACTGAACCTCACCCCTCAGGAAACACCACCACAGCACCCACCCAGCAGGCCCATGCCACTGTCCCCAGGACATGTCAATCAGCAGTGTGTCCACCACTACAGGGACCCCAGGCAAACCCACTAACCCAGGACGATCAGAGACCTGGGGTCAGTGGCAGTGGGCACACGGTTCAGGGGGCAGTGGCACAGGACAACAGGGAAGCTGGAAGGACTGCTGTGTGACAGGGGGAGGACAGGCCCAGGGAACCAACTCTCCACGAGGCACTCTCAAACATCATGGGAGCATACTACCATTCCCAGGAGACCATGGGCACGGTACTGGCCAAGTTGCAGGAGACCCAGCAGCTCCAGGAGGAACAGTACATGGGGATCAGGGAGGACTTGAAGTCCATTAACACCACCCTGGTCACCACAGCAGGATTGCTGGCAGACATGGCCTACACCATGAGGAGACGGTGGCACACCACCGGGCCACTGACTCCAGCCCGAACAATGAACAGCCCTCCACATCTGCTGGCACTAGTGAACAGGAGGTCCCGCCACAGGACCAACAGGCCACCAGCACCCCACCCTCTGCAGAATGAGAACCACCCCGCAAACGGTCCCTGCGATCCAGGCACAAGACAGAGAACATTGCCAAAACCCCCGCCAGGAAATAAGACTCTCTTGATTGTCACCCTTCTGTCCCACTATGTCACCCTGACCACCTTGAACCGCCATTGCTCCACTTCCTATGCCCCCTTGGACAATGCACCTGTGATCCAAAGAGACTGGACTCTACCATGGATATTCCTCCACCATCACCCCAGCACATTGCACATCCCCCTCCACTTATTAGCACTTAAATAAAACACCCTTTATTCATAAAACAATCTGGAGTCAGTCTGTACTTTCACAAATGTGTTATTACAACCTCTTTGACAAATATCAATGTTAATGTTCATTTGCACATACCAAAGTATGACGGTTGTTGGGCAGCAGTGAATATAGCAGAAGGCAGAATGTGGTACCCAGATCTGTGAAAATGAAAGCCAAAGTGGACTGTCAGGGTCCATACACAAAGGTAAAAAGGCAGACTTATACAATGTCCTACAGTAGTCTGATATGAGAGGAGCAGTGCCAGTCTCTTACCTGTGTCTCACTGGAAGTACTGTATGATGATGTTGTTTCGGTTGTCAATATCTTCTTCTTCTGCCTCCTCTTCTTCACTGTCCACAGGCTCCACAACTGCCACAAGACCAACATCAGGCCAATCCTCCTGCAGAAAAGGCACCTGGCGTCGCAAAGCCAGGTTGTGCAACATACAGCATGCCACGATGATCTGGCACACCTTCTTTGGTGAGTAGTATAGGGAGCCACCTGTTAAATGGAGGCACCGGAATCTGGCCTTCAAGAGGCCGAAAGTCCGCTGCATAATCCTCCTAGTCCGCCCATGTGCCTCATTGTAGCGTTCCTCTGCCCTTGTCCTGGGATTCCTCACTGGGGTCAGTAGCCATGACAGGTTGGGGTAACCAGAGTCACCTGAAAATATCGAGGGATACCTGTTAGACATACACCAACCCTTAGGGACTATCCCATACCCAGACACCTATTCATACTGTGTGGGGACCTTGGGCTCACCTATTAGCCACACACGGTGCCTCTGGATTTCCCCATCACATAAGGGATGCTGCTATTCCTCAAAATGTAAGCATCATGCACAGAGCCAGGATTCTTGGCATTCACATGAGAGATGTACTGGTCTGCCAAACACACCATCTGCACATTCATGGAATGGTAGCTTTTACCATTTCTGTACACCTGTTCATTCCTGCGGGGGGGGCGACAAATGCCACATGTGTACCATCAATGGCACCTATGATGTTGGGAATATGTCCCAGGGCATAGAAGTAACCTTTCACTGTGGGAAAATCCTCCACCTGGGGGAAAACGATGTAGCTGTGCATGTGTTTCAGCAGGGCAGACAAAACTCCGGTCAACACATTAGAGAACATTGCCTGTGACATCCCTGATGCCATGGCCACTGTTGTTTGAAAGGAACCACTGGCCAGGAAATGGAGCACTGACAGGACCTGCACTAAAGGGAGGATACCTGTGGGCTAGCAGATAGCTGACATCAAGTCAGGCTCCAATTGGGCACACAGTTCTTGGATTGTGGCACAATCAAGTCTGTAGGTGATAATGATGTGTCTGTCTTCCATTGTCGACAGGTCCACCAGGGGTCTGTACACCGGAGGATGACGCCATCTCATCATCTGCCCCAGCGGTTGTGCCCTATGAAGGAGAATGGTGAGCAGAGGGTCATGTACCACATAGGTTGCACAAGGGTGTTTAGCACTATTGTGATTTAATCGGTGTGTGGCGATGTCTGTCCGTATTCCTGCCCAAATGTGCTGTGACGCAGTTAGGTGCCCTGCCATGTGCCCCCTTAAAATGGCGGCTGCCTGACCTGTAAGGAGGGACAAGGGGAAATGAGGTAACTGTGCTGGCGTTGTGCAGCATCGCGCTAGGCGGACAAAGACCGTCGCGCAATTCAGCATTGGTTATCATTGGGCCCTATGGGTTCCAGGAGCCACGGACGTGACCGCCATTTTCTATCTGTTCACTCACCTGATACCTGACCTTCAACAGGAGAGGACCTACACTGCAAGTGCTGCTGTGACCTCAGTCTGGAAGCAACAATGGCTACAGTGTCTGGGGAAAGGGCCCCTGTCTTCAGCACGGAGGAGTTGGACAAACTGGTGGACGGGGTCCTTCCCCAGTACACGCTACTCTACGGTCCTCCAGACAAACAGGTGACTACACTGTGAGCATGATGGATGGGACATGAATGTATGGAGTGGTCTGGATGGAAGATACATGTTGGTGGCGGGGCTGTGGCCTGCATGTGAGGATGGTCAGTGTATGTGTTTCAGGGCATGGGTGGGAACTGGTGGGCAATGAGTAAGAAGAACCAGACGGGGGAGTAAGTTCCATTCTTACTTTACCTTTCCTCTAGGTCAGCGTCCACCAGAAGAAGGGTATTTGGCGTGCCATTGCAAAGGAAGTGCGGACCCTGCGGGTCTATCATAGACGGAGCACCCACTGCCGCAAGAGATGGGAGGACTTGCGCCGCTGGAGCAAGAAGACCGCGGAGGCCCAGCTGGGGATGGCCTCCAAGAGTGAAAGGGGTGTCCGCCGCACCATAACCCCCCTGATGTTCTGGATCCTGGCGGTGGCATATCCGGAGTTGGACAGGCGCTTGAGGGCATCACAGCAGCCGCAAGGGGGTGAGTACAGTCTCATTCAGCTGACTCTGCACGCTTTACGAGGTGTCTGAGTGGGGGATGTGGGCTCCCCTAGGCCAGGGCGAACTTGCTAGGGTAGGTCCCTTGTTAGGCAGGCTCTGTGCCACTCCAACCCCAATAGTGGTAGTGGCCATCTACAATTAGACAGCCTCCTGTGGGTTCCAGGTGTGCAGCAAATGGGGTTAGGCATCGTCCCCCATGGGCAGCTGATTTTCCTAAGAACTGTTAGTGCATGGGCTAGTGCATAGGGCTCCTCCCTGTGTGTTGTGTCCGCCAACGGTAGTGGTGTTGCTGGCACTGACCATGTGTCTCCTCTGTCTTTCCCCCCTTTTTGTTTTGTCACCCTGTCCTTGTGTGCATTAGCATCATCTGGCGGAGGAGCAGTGGCACCGGAGCAGGAGGGAGCTGCAACTGACATGGCCCAGGAGGGTGAATGTACGGAGTCTGAAGGCACCAGTGGGACGGAGGGCAAGGGGAGCTCCACACCGGGGACAGGAGAGGACACCAGCGACTCCTCCTCAGATGGGAGCTCCCTTGCGGTGGCGGGCACATCTGTCCCCACCGCAACAACAGGTACAGCCGCCACCCCCTCTGCCAGCACGCCCTCCCAGCAGCCCCTCAGCGTGTTTCCCGTGCCCGCTCACCCAGGAGGGTGGGAATCTCCTTCGCCCCAGGCACCTCAGGCCCTGCCCCAGCCAGCCCTGCTGCCCTCAGTGAAGAGGCTATTGACCTCCTGAGATCCCTCACTGTTAGGCAGTCAACCATTTTGAATGCCATCCAGGGTGTAGAGAGGCATTTGCAGCAAACAAATGCATACTTGGAGGGCATTCATTCTGGCGAGGCGGCCCAACAGGGAGCATTTCAGGCTCTGGCCTCAGCACTGATGGCAGCCATTGTCCCTGTGTCCAGCGTCCCCCTCCAACTTCCACTACCCAGACCCAATCCCCTCTACCTCAGCCTATCCCAAGCACACCATCAGACCAGCATGCATACACATCAACACACAAAAGTGGCTCAGGCAAACATAAGCACCATACATCCCACAGGCACTCACACAAGCACCATACCCATGCAGACACACCAACATCCACTGCCTCCACTGTGTCCCCCCTCCTCCATATCCTCCACCTCCCGCCCAGTCTCGTCTCCACTCACACCTGCATGCACTACATCCTCAGCCACTACCTCCATCACCAGCATGCCCAGCACCACACACCACTCACGTGCAATCACCACCCCCACTACCATTCACACGTCCCCTGTGTCCTCTCCCAGTGTGTCTGTGAGCCCTCCTCCCAAAGTACACAAACGCCAGCACACACCCACTCAACAGCCATCCACCTCACAACAGCCTCCAACCCATACACCTTCACCCAGACTCAGCAGACGTACACCTCTTACAACCACTACCCCTTCCTCCACTCCCAAAACCCCTCCATCTTCCCATCCCAGTGTGTCTAAGAAACTTTTCCTGGCTAGCATTAACCTCTTCCCTACACCTCCCCCTGTCCTTCCTCTAGGGCCAGGTTGTGTAGAGCCCTGACCAGCACCTCGGCCACCAAATCCTCGTCCAGTGTGGTCACTGCAAGTCCGGGAACATCGAAGGGGCCACCCATCAGGGCTGCCAGTGTGCCACCTCGTGAAGCCAAGGCCCGCCCTATTCCGCCACCTGCCAAGGTAAAGAAGGGGCTGGCATGCAGAAGGGAAAAGCTGCTCCAAATACCCAGCAAGGCCTCTTCCAGAACCAAAGAGGACAGTGGCAAGGTCCCAGCAGCGACTTCCAAGGTGGGGAAGGGACACAAGAGCAAATTGAAGTCAGCTCACCCTCCGGGTGAGGGACTGGTGTCACCCTTTCCTCAAGACAGCCCACCAACCTGTACCGCAGTGGGCACCGCCACCTGCACCGCCACCTGCACGGCAGCTGCCTCAACTAAAGTCACCAGCATCATAACCAGTGGGCAGCCTTCCGAGGCTGCAGGAGACGGCCTGGTGTCTCCCTCCACAAGTGCAGACACCTGCATCACCGGCAGCATCTCCGCCGCAGACACCGCCGCAAGCCACCGCCGCAAGCCACCGCCACATGCCCCGCAATGTGCCCAACCAGTGCCACTACAGCAGACATCAGCAGCATCCCCAGTGGGCAGGCGTCCGAGCCTGCAGGAGACGTCCTGAACCCTGCTCACACTCCATGAGGCACCACCACCAGCACTGGCACTTCCAGCAGTTTGCAGCCTTAGTTGTTGCAAGGAGGAGTGTGGCTCTGCCTCCATGGAGTATCATGCTACCTGTTACCGATAAATCTTGTGTCTCAGACACCCATGTGAGGGAATGGGAACTGCCACACTGCTGGTGCAGCATCACTGGGGACCAGGCCCCCTCCAGAACCAGTGGAGAACAGTATCCACTATCCCAGTCCTCTGCAGGATGAAGCACTCTTGGCACCATGCCCCATCCAGAACAAGTGGAGAACAGCATCCACTACCCCAGTCCTTGGCAGGATGAAGCATCACTGGGCACCAGGCCCCCTCCAGAACCAGTGGAGAACAGCATCCACTACCCCATTCCTTGGCAGGATGAAGCACTCTGGGGACCATGCCCCCTCCAGAACCAGTGGAGAACAGCATCTACTACCCCAGTCCTTGGCAGGATGAAGCATCACTGGGCACCAGGCCCCCTCCAGACCCAGGGGAGAACAGCATCCACTACCCCAGTCCATGGCAGGATGAAGCACTCTGGGCACCATGCCCCCTCCAGAACCAGTGGAGAACAGTGGGCCAGATGTAGCAAAAATTTGCGAGTCGCAAATGGCCCGAATCGCAATTTGCGACCCCTCAAAATCGGAAATGGGATGCAAAAACCCCATTTCCGAATCGCAAATTGTGATGTGAGCCATTACCGACTCGCAAATTTTGCGAGCCCATTGTGCCACTCGGAAATAGGGAGACGCAATTTGCAAGTCGCAAACCATATGAAAAAGCCACTCGCAAATTGCGACTAGTCGTAAAAAGCCCATTTTGCACACCCAAATTACCACTAACTCAGAGCATGTGGTAACCAGAACCAAAGTATAAAAGGAGACCCAGAAGGCATCTGGGTTACTCAAAATGGCTGAAATATATGTGATAGCAAGGAGGAGGAGAGTCCACGCCGCACAGCAGAGGAGGAGGAGGAGCCAGAGACAGGAGAGGATATACGGAACCAGCCAGACACTATTCCAACAAACTGAGGAGGAGATTTATGATAAATACAGACTCAGCAGTGCAGCAATATTAGAATTAATAGATCTACTCAATCCACAGCTTCAACAACAGACTGTGCGCGGCAGCGCCATCCCCACACATGTGCTAGTGCTATGCTCATTGCACCTCTTGGCCTCGGGTAGCTAACAGGGGGTCATTGATGTGGCAGGTGGGCTATCTCAAAGTGCTTCAGATGTTTCTTAGATGCCATACTCACACACATGTCCAGATACATATACCTACCCAGGAATGAGGCAGAAATCTACAGCACCAAGTTGGAATTCTGCAGAATTGCCAACTTCCCACATGTAATAGGGTGTGTGGACGGGACACATATACAAATATGCCCTCCTGCAAATCTGGAATATCTGTTCCGCAACCGGAAGTGTACCCACTCACTGAACATCCGGGTGGTATGTGACGCCCATTATGTCATCACTGACAAGGTAGCCAAATTTCCAGGGAGTACACATGACTTTTACATTTTCAGGCACAGTGGGATACACCAACGCCTAGAACTTGGGGAGTTTGGAGACAGATATCTATTATGTATTGCTGCAGACACCCTGAAGCCATACACACAGGTCACTATAGAAACCATCCATGCCCTGCTAACATGGTTCATTTTTGCCAAACAGGTGACAGTGCATATGCGCTAAGACCATGGATACTTACCCCGTACCTAACACCCAGCAATGAAAATGAGAGACGATATAACAGTGCACATAGGAGGACCAGAAATGTCATAGAGAGGACCTTTGGACTATTAAAGGCAAGATTCCGATGCCTCCACAGAAGTGGAGGTGCGCTCCAGTATGCCCCAAAAACAGCTTTCAAGATAGTTGGCGCATGCGCTATACTGCACAACATTGCCACCAGACATGGGCTACATCTCACCCCTGAAGACCCACATTCGTAGGATGACGAGCAAGAGCTACCACATCGCCAACCTGGGGATAGAAGCATTGCAAATCAAGGCAGACAGAGACGGGACCACATTGCAAACCAATACTTTGGAAGGTACGTGGTAACTGTCACCACACACACTAATGTCACACACAAAGAGCCCAGTTGTGAAGTGGATCAAACAATACTTTTTATTAAGTGAACCTAATAAGTAAAGAACTGAACTTTTGTTAAGGGGCTGTAAATGTCCACCCTCAATGAGGACACATTCACTCCATGTGTCTCATGTGTACTGCAGTGCTTAGGCCTAACACCTCCGCCTGGGATGCCCAGCATGGCTTGTGCTAGGTGTGTCAGCAGACCCCTGACGTGCACTGCCACTCCGCAAGACACGTGTCTCTGTGGCAGATGCGCTGCTGATGGTGGACCCCTCCTCACTGTCCTGAGGTGTCTCTGCCGTGCCCCTAGCCACCTGTCTAGCCTCCAGCATGTCCACAGCGTGGCTAATGCAACCCAGTCCCCGAACCACATCCCCTGCAAAGTGGCCCAAGTCCACCTGCAAGCTCACAGTACGGCGTGACAGCCCTGTAGTGTTCACTGCGAGACGGACGATGGATGCAGCCATGCGGTCCAATCTGTGTACCAGTTGCCGCTCACGGTGCCCTGCACTCTGTCTCTCTGACACCAGTTCTGTCACCAGTTGCCGTATGGATAGAGCAAGGTCACCGACATTTTCGTTCAAATGTGTGAACTGTGTGTTCACTTGTGCCAGCCCATTTGTGAAATTATGCTCCATCCGTTGCATTGCCCCAGCAATTATTTTCATCTGCCTTGTTTGCAGGCGCTGACCAGATATGAGGGCTGCCTCAGCTGCAGACATGGATGAGTCACCTATATCCTCCTGGGACACTGCTTGGACATGGAGTCTGCGTCTGCGACGCGGTGGTGCTTCGGGGTCCTGCTGTCTGACACTGAGGCTGGGACCAGGTGCTGTGTCTATTTCCACCATGTCCATTTGTTCAGCTGGAGGGAACTGTGGTGGTGTGGTGCTGGGCCCTGTAGTGGCTGCTTCAGACTCCTGCCTGCCTGTTGGCTGCTTTCTTCACCCTGGACGGTGTGGCTGGTGGGGGTGTCTTGTGGGAGACCTGTGGGACATAGAGAACACACTGTCAGTATGTAAAATCTTTTGTATGCCTCCTATTAAACAGTTGCCTATAAGCTGACTACTGTACTACATTGACCATAATGCACCATTCTGGTGGTTGCAAGTCTGGAATGGAGCTAGTTTGGTTGTGCATGCTGCTGTGTACTGGGTGGGTGGGTGTATAGCATTTATGGGTGGACATGCATGTTTCATGGTACTCACTTTTTGATGTCCCTGGTGAGAAAATGAACATAAACTTAATCATACACCATAGCTGCTAGGCATCTGTTTATCTTTATTATTTTGCCATGTGCTCGACAAACCTCATGAACTTTGATGATTGACCTTGTGTTCACAGCCTTGGGCTGCAATCTGCTTATCGCTGTAATTTACTTGTTCTAACCGTAGTTCCAAGAATGTTTGTGCTTAATCAGTAACTGCCAGAACAGGTTCGTACAGGTCGTTGCCACCTCCTGCCAGCTGCATCTGTAACTTCTCCCACCACACATGTATCCCTGAAATATTCTGAAGGCTGCAGAGGACCTTGAATACGCCAGGGGTGGAGTTGTCCTCTGACTAAGAAGTTTTGTGTGTATATAAGGTTGGGTGCCCCGGAGTGAAGGGCCAGCCTCCGTAGGATAGTCACTTGACTGTCCTGGGACTCTGTATTAGCTCGAGCTATAATCCATGTAATAAACTTCTCTTTATTCCTCCAGTTGGTGACTCCGCCTGATTTGTGTACTCTCTCTGCTAAACGGACCCTGAGGACTAGGGTGTCCTTCCACCGCTGGGAAGAAGACCCCGGGTGGGGATTCTATCTTTCCTGGTTCCTCACTGGCGCTGACGTGTCCAGTACTCCCATTCCTGACACTGCCTCAGGCTCAAGGTTCTGTTCTACCAGTTCCTCCATGGCTGTGGGTGGTGGGACGGTGGATGGGCCTCCTCCTGTGCCCCTCATCTCCCTGAGGTGCTCTGCCACCCTCTCCTTTGTCCTGGAGCGCAGATCATACCACCGTTTTTTGATATCCTCTATACTTCTGTGGCTCACCCCTATGGCGTTGACCCTCTCCTGGATGTCTTGCCAGATTCTCCTCTTTTCCGTGTCTGGAACACTCAGGGCACCCTTTCCAAACAGCTGGTCATGGTGCTGGCAGCATTCCTGTGTCAGCACCTCTAGTTTCCTTTTCAGAGAACTTCAATTTTCTCTTCCTGCCTGCACTGCCTGAGTCTTCCATTGTTGCTGCTGTTCCTCCAGGTGGTTGCTCAGCAGTTAGAAAAGGGTGTGGTCCTCCCTCCTCCCAGGTGTATTCGATGTCTTCCTGGCTCTGATGTCATCAGCAAGAGCCAGGAAGTGTTTTTCAAACTGTTTTGCTGCACCTGCTTGCAATTTGTGGCACAGTTTGCGAGTCCGTATTTAGAAAGGTCGCAAAAATGGACCTCGCTAACAGCGGACTCGCAATCTGCGGTGCGACTTCATTTGCGAGTCGCAAAATGAAGTCACTTTTTCTTGTTGGATACCATTTTGCGAGTCGGAAATTGCGAGTCGCAATGACTCGCAATTTCTGACTTGCAATTTTTTGGCTTCCTACATCTGACCCAGTATCCAGTACCCCTGTCATTTGCAGGACGAACCACTCTGGGCACCATGCCCCCTCCAGAACCAGTGGAGAACAGCATCCACTACCCCAGTCCTTGGCAGGATGAAGCACTCTGGGCACCATGCCCCCTCCAGAACCAGTGGAGAACAGCATCCACTACCCCAGTCCTTGGCAGGATGAAGCATCACTGGGCACCAGGCCCCCTCCAGAACCAGTGGAGAACAGCATCCACTACCCCAGTACTTGGCAGGATGAAGCACTCTGGGCACCATGCCCCCTCCAGAACCAGTGGAGAACAGCATCCACTACCCCAGTCCTTGGCAGGATGAAGCATCACGGGGCACCAGGCCCACTCCAGAACCAGTGGAAAACAGCATCCACTACCCCAGTCCTTTTCAGGATGAAGCACTCTGGGCACCATGCCCTCTCCAGAACCAGTGGAGGAAGGCATCCACTCGAGAAACTGTGGCTTTGCACTCCCCAGGAGCAAGCAGTGGGCAAACAACTCACTTGAGGGACTTGAGAGACTGTGGCTTTGCACTCCCCAGGAGCAAGCAGTGGGCAAACCACCCATTTGAGAGACTTGAGAGACTGTGACTTTGCATTCCCCAGGACCAATCAGTGGGCAACCCACTCACTTGAGAGACTTGAGAGACTGTGGCTTTGCACTCCCCAGGACCAAGCAGTGGGCATGGACCCCCCTCGAGGAACAGTGGCGTCGTCCCATCTTCCGGCTGAGGTGCCTCCCTCCCCTTCCCCCTGAGGTGCCCGTGTTTTTTTCGAGCTGATGCCCCTGCAGTGTTCTCTCAGTTTTGAGGCAGGTGTCATGTGTGGGCTTCACCCATGCTTTTTGGGACCACTGGTTCACGGACCTTTAATGGGACAATGTACAGACTTGCAAACGTGCTGTAAATATTTGTATATACTGATGATTTGAAGTTATCGTGGTCTACCTGATTGTTTGATTATTACACTTGTTAAACTCATTTCATTTGGTCCTTGCATTCTTCCAGGGGGTGATGGGGTGTATCTGTGATTTCACTGGATGTGTGTGTGTGTATGTTGTTGTGGGTGGGGGGTAGGGGTGTTGCATGTGTGTGTCACTCTCTTTTCCTCCCCCCCCCCTTCCCTGTGTACTAGGTGCAGTACTCACCGTCATCGTTGTCTCCGTCTTTGATGTTCCTGGTAGATGAGTAGGTAAACCAACATTGGTAACACGGGCTCCATGGTGTCCTGGTTCCTCATTGGGTGTCGAGAGGTGAGTGTTTCCTTTCTGTGTCCTGTTTGCGCCATGCTTTTGATGGCGTTGGTACCGCCCCGGAAAAGCTGGTGGATTGGTGCCTTGTAATACTGTGGGCAGTACATTGTCTTCCACCTGGCTGTTGGCGGTTACCACCGTGGTGTTTGTTTCTACCGCTGTGGCGGTCAGAGTGTTAAAGTGGCTGTCTGTGTTGGCGGTTTCCGCCATGGTCGTGATTCCATTTTTTTTTTCCGCGGGCCTGTTGGCGGTATTACCGCCGCTTTATCACCGACCGCCAGGGTTGTAATGAGGGCCAAAGTCTCTTTCAAGCACAAAGTACCTGGTTCACGTGAAAAATCTCCACAAAGAACCCCAGAGGAGGAGATGCGTGGAAACAAAGGGGTATGTGTTGATTTCTCGGTCCGCACACAGCGATGCGTCATTTAGTTTTCACGCAGGGACGGCTGTGCTTTCCCTTCCTGCGCTCAGTCATGGATCCTCTTCGGGTTATGGGGTTTTCAGATGCCCCGGGGATGATGCATGGATTTCCTGCGCTGGCAGGATGAAGTCACAGGAGCTGTGTCGATCCGGTGGCCGTTGCGTTAAATTTTTTTTACCGCATGGCAGGCGCTGCGGTGATTCCACTCTGGAAGTCAGGCTGCGTCTTTCCAGCTGAGCTGTGCGTCGATCCAGTGGGGCGTGTGTCAAATTTCTGGTCGCTGTGTCAATCTTCTCATTGCAATGTCAGACTGCGTCGTTCCGTTTCAGCGTGGGGTGACATTTTCACTGCGGTGCAGACTGTGCCTCATTTCTGGCAGGCTGTGCGTTGAATGTCGCTGCACAAGGAATCCTTCTTGTAGAGACAGTCTTTTTGGTCCTGAGACTTCAAGGAACTGGAGGCAAACTCTATCCAAGCCGTTGGAGAGCACTTCTTCACCACAGCCAGAGAGCAGCAAGGCAGCCAGGCAACAGCAAGGCAGCAGTCCTTCACAGAAAGCAGACAGGTGAGTCTTTTGGGCAGCCAGCAGTTCTTCTTGGCAGGATGCAGGTTTTGGTTCAAGTGTCTTCTCCTGGAAGTGCCTGAGTTGGTAGGGGCAGAGGCCCTGTTTATATCTCCAAATGTGCCTTTGAAGTGGGGGAGACTTCAAAGAGTGACTTAGAAGTGCACCAGGTCCCCTTTCAGTTCAATCCTGTCTGCCAGGGTCCCAGTAGGGGGTGTGGCAGTCCTTTGTGTAAGGGCAGGCCCTCCACCCTCCCAGCCCAGGAAGTCCCATTCAAAATGCAGATGTATGCAAGTGAGGCTGAGTTTGCTGTGTTCGGGGTGTGTCTGAGTAAATGCACAAGGAGCTGTCAACTAAACCCTGCCAGACGTGGACTGCAAGGCACAGAAAGATTTAAGTGCAGAGAAATGCTCACTTTCTAAAAGTGGCATTTCTAAAATAGTAATATTAAATCCTACTTTACCAGTCAGCAGGACTTTATATCACCATTCTGGCCATACTAAATATGACCTTCCCACTCCTTTGAGATCAGCAGCTACCACTCAAACAATGTATGAGGGCAGCCCCAGTGCTAGCCTATGAAGGAAGCAGGCCTCACAGCAGTGTAAAAACGAATTTAGGGGCCTTACACTACCAGGACATGTAAACTACATAAGCACATGTCCTGCCTTTTGCCTACACAGCACCCTGCCCTTTGGGTTACCTAGGACATACCTTAGATGTGTCTTATATGTAGAAAGAGGGGAGTTTTAGGCTTTTCAAGTACTTTTAAATGCCAAGTCGAATTGGCAGTGAAACTACACACACAGGCCTTGCAATGGCAAGCCTGAGACAATGTTAAGGGGCTACTTAAGTGGGTGGCACAATCAGTGCTGCAGGCCCACTAGTAGCATTTAATCTACAGGCCCTGGGCACGTATAGTTCCCTCAACTAGGTACTTATAAGTACATTAAATAGTCCAATTGGGTATGATCCAATGTTACCATGTTTAAAGGGAGAGACCATATGCACTTTAGCACTGGTTAGCAGTGGTAAAGTGCGCAGAGTCTAAAAATGAGCAAAAACAGTATCTAAAAAGTGGAGGGAGGCAGGCAAAAAGTTAGGGGTGACCACCCTAAGGCTGTCAGGTTTAACATGTGTCCCCCCAGCTGAAAGTGGGGAGAGCTACCCAACCTCCTGGGAGCTCTCATTGCTAAGGCGGAAGTATCTGGAGAGACCATCAACATTGGCGTGGCCAATTCCGGTGCGATGCTCCACCGTAAAGTCCATCCCCTGTAGCGAAATGGAAGACATCAAGAGTTTAGGATTCTCACCCCTCATCTGCATGAGCCATGAGGGGCCTGTGGTCTGTCTGAACCCGGAAGTAAGTCCCAAACAGGTATGGCCTCAGCTTCTTCAGTGTCCAGACCACAGCAAGTGCTTCTCTCTCAATAGCACTCCACCGTGTTCCCGTGGTAATTGGATTCTGCTAATAAAGACTACTGGTTGGTCTGAGCACTCCTCATTTAGCTGTGCTAGAACAGTCCTTATGCATAAATTCCTGGGAGTAGTCAGGGGGCCTTGTGCACAGGGGGCGTGCACATAGCTTCCTTCAGGGAATCAGAGGCTTTCTGACAAGCCCCTGTCCAATTCACCAACCTAGGTTGCTTTTTGGAGGTAAGTTCTGTCAAGGGTGACACAATGGTACCACAGCCCTTGACAAACCTACGGTAGTATCCAGTGAGGCCTAAGAAGGCTCTCACTTCGGTCTGTGTTCTAGCTGGTTGCCAGGCCTTGATAGCTTCAATCTTGGCCTGGAGTGGCTGGACCTTGCCACCACCTACTAGGTGTCCCAAGTACACCACGGAACCCTGCCAAATCTGGCACTTACTAGCCTAGATGATCAGGCTTGCCTGTTGCAGAGCCTGTAGCACCTCATTGAGGTGGAGCAGGTGTTCCTAGCAGCTGGAACTATAGATAGATATGTAATCTAGGTAGGCTGCGCAATAGGCATCCTTGCCAACTAGGACCCCGTTGACCAACCGTTGGACGGTAGCGGGGGCATTTTTCGACCCAAAGGGCATCACCCAGAACTGGTAATGGCCTCAGGTGTGGAAAATGCAGATCTCTCTTTAGCCCCCTCAGTCAAGGCGACCTGACAGTACCCTGATGTGAGATCAAAGGAACTCAGGAATTTGGCAACGCCTAGCCTGTCAACAAGCTCATCAGCTCGGGGATGGGGTGAGCATCAGTCAGTGAGACTGAGTTGAGACTCCGGTAGTCCACACAGAACCGGAGTTCTGGCTTTGCATCCAGGGCAGCAGCCTTAGGAACCAGCACCACAGTGCTGACCCAGGGACTACTTAATTCTTAATAACCCCTAAGGTCAACATCTTGGAGACCTCCTCCTTGATGCTGACCTTCACCTTATCCGATAACCTGTAAATTTTGTTCTTCACAGGGGGACTGTCTCCCATTTCACTGTCATGGACATACAGATGGGTAAGTCCAGGAGTAACGGAAAACAGGGAAGAGAGCTGCTCTAACGACTCATAGCAGTCTCCTCTCTGATCTAGAGTCTGGGAGTCAGAGAGAATGACACTCTCCATTGACCCATCACCTTCTTTGGCAGAGAGGAGGTCGGGGAGTGGTTCACTCTCCTCTTCCGTGCCCTCATCTGTGACCAGGAGCATACTGACCTCAGACCTCTCAAAGTGAGGTTTGAGTCTGTTATGATGGAGAACCCTTAGGTGGTGCCTAGGGGTCTTGAGGTCCACTAGGTAAGTGGCCTCCCCTTCTGCTCCTTAATCTCTAATCGGCCAGACCAGCGGTCATGGAGAGCCCTAGGCTCTACTGGCTCCATCACCTAAACTTTTGCTCCAGGTGAGAACTCAACCAGAGTGGTCTTCCGGTCATACCACTCCTTCATCACCTCTTGACTGGCCTCAAGGTTACTTTTGGCCTGCCTCCAGAAGCGTTGGGTTTGGTTGCGAAGGGCCAGCATGTAGCTGACCACATCCTGGGGAGGTGTCTTGGGAGCTTTCTCCCAGCCCTCTTTAACTATGCTTAGCGGTCCCCTGACAGGGTGACCATAAAGAAGTAAGTTCAAAGGGGCACTTCCCTATAAGCAAACAGCAGGCATGGCAAGAGGACGTCCCACTTACGCCTCATGGCTTCAGTTAGGCCATTGATCATGCCTTAAGAGTCTTGTTGAAGCTCTCAACAAGCCCATTGGATTGAGGATGATAAGGGGTGGTAAACCGGTAGGTCACCCCACACTCATCCCACATGGACTTCATGTATGCAGACATGAAGTCTGTGCCTCTGTCAGACACCACATCCTTAGGGAATCCCACACGGGTAAATATTCCCAGCAGGGATCTGGTCACCACCGGTGCAGTCACTGTTCTCAGAGGGATTGCCTCTGGATAGCAGGTGGCATGGTCCACCAAAACCAGGATAAACCTGTTGCCCAAGGCAGTTTTGGGGTCAAAGGGACCAACGATGTTGATGCCTACCCTTTCAAAGTGGGTGCCAACGACGGGTAGTGGGATCAGGGGAGCTTTAAGCTTGTTCCCTGTCTTCCCACTAGCCTGGCAGTTGGGGCAGGCTCTGCCGAAATGATCTGAGGCTACCTTCATTTTAGGCCAATGGAAGTGGGTGACAGGCCTGTCAAAGGTCTTGTCTTGGCCCAAATGTCCTGCAAGGGGAATGTCATAAGCCAGACCCAGTAGGAAGGCTTGGTAACCCTGGGGGACCACCAGCACACGTGCTGCCCCAGGGCCCGGAACCTTAGGCTTGGTGTAAAGGAGATCATTCTCCCAGTAGATATGGTGAGTGCCAGAGGCGTCACCAGCTGCTTGGGCTGTGGCCTGTTGCCTCAGACCCTCAAGGGCGGGGCATTCTCTCTGTACCTTGCAGAACTCTGCCCTGGTTGCCCACCCTCTACTTGCCAGCCAGCAAGTTCAGGCAGGTTTCCCAGATCAACTATGTCCTCTCCAGTTGGCTCAGGGACCACCTCCTCCTAAGGGGCCCCGTCCACCACTGTGAAAACATCTGAGGCGGGTTTCCCACGCCTCTTGCACTTCCTCTTTGCAGCTGTCTGGGCCATTGTTCCAGGCTCCAGATGCCCTTGACTCCTTTGCCGGGCAGCCATGGACCTTGTGGTCAAGCAGACCCACTTAGGCAAACCTTACATCTCCAGGTGGGATCTGAGCTCTACCTCCTTCCAGGCAGTATGCTCAAGATCATTGCTTAACAGAAATCTACAGGCATGGCAGTACTCACAGCTACTTTCAGAGTACCAGAGACCCACCCACACTCAAAGGGAACCAGAGCCACTGGTAGTTGACTCTCGCGATTGTCAGCTACTATGACCTGGTGGAATGTATTAGGGACTATCTGCTCTGCTGACACTAGCTGACTCTTGACAGTAGTCATACTGGCTCCTGTGTGACACAGAGCCTCCAACCTTTGCCCATCAATGGTGACCCATTGCCTATACTTTGAACTATTTGCAGGCATGTGAGCATTAAGCACCATCTCTCTATCTCCCAGGGACACTAGGGAAACCTCTGTCTGCTCCCCAAAGCTAACTGGGACCGTCTCCCCTCCGAGCGCTACACTAGCCAACCCAGGTGTCTGTCCAGTAGTGGACTGTGCTCTTTTGGAACACTGGGAGTCACCCTTAGAGTGTCCATGCTGGTAGCACTCTAAGAATTTGGGGATGAACTTCCCCAACTTTCTGTCAAAGAACCCTGGTTTCTTCCCAAATCTAGAAGAGGAATGGTTATCACCCAGCCCCCCCCACCCCCCTTGGGAATTGTTTTGGGGCCTTTAGAGAACTCCTTATCTTTAAGTTTTTCTCCCCCCTCTTTCTTCTGTTGGGAACCCTGACCACCTTTGTGGGTGTCCCCCCGAGATGCCTTCTTGGACACTCTAGTGCCGATCCAGAGGTCCGCCTCCTCAGCAAGCTTCCTGGGATCAGTCAGCTTGCTATGTACTAAGTGCTAAGTGCTGGTGCAACTCTTTAAAAGAAATACTGAGCATATGCTCTCTCAGAATCCAGTCATATAACCCTTTGTAATCATCCACTTTGCTGCCCCGCGCCCATCCATCCAGTGCCTTACTGGAGAAATCATAACAATCTACCCAAGTTTGTGTAGAAAGTTTGGTGCTGTCCCTACTAAACCTCTGATGGTATTTCTTAGGGGTCAGCCCACACTTAGCCAGTAAAGATGCTTTCATGTGAGTATAGACATTCCTATCCTGTGGAGCTAGTGTAAGAAGTGTGTCCCTCCCCTGGTACATAAAACCATAAGGCCACCCCCCAGTGCTCTTCAGAGGTCCCATGGGTCCTTAGTGCAACTTCATAGAGAGCCAGCCACTTGTCAATATCATATCCCACCACAAACCTTGGCACCACATTCTTGGGTATACGAACCCTTTTCTCCCCAAAAGGTCCTGCATGTAAGTTGCCACCATCACTGCTGGACTCAGACTGTCTCGCTTTGATCTCCAGCTCCTTGAGACTCAGTTCATGAGGCAACAAAAGGTTTTTCTCAGCCAAGGCTCTCTCTGCTTCAATCTGTTTGGGTGCTCTTTCAACCTGAGCTTGCTTGGCTTCTCTCTCTGCTCTTCTTTCCTCCTGTTGAGCCTCAATTTTCAACCTTGCCGTCTGCAATTGAAACTCTCTCTTTGCCTCTGCGGTCAGGCCTTGATCAGAGACACTGCTCCCTGGTTTGGCAGGGGGCACAACTGCAGTTGTAACATCGTCCACTGATGGCAAACAAAAACCTTGAGGAGCCCTCCTCTGGAACCTCCTCCTCAGCATCCTCCTCTGAATCGGCTTCTGCCAGGCTCTCAGCGCCATTTGAAATTCCTCCTTTCTGGAGGCACCATGGGTGAGTAATCCCATATCCCTGGTGAACCCTTTCAGCTGTTTGACAGTATATGCCTCCTACAGGGCCAGGTCAAAATCTCCTGCTTGAGACCCAGCTTGAGACATGTTGAGTAAGGATTTTAGTTAAAAATTGTCAGGCAGAAATCGAAATTGCAAAAAGGGATAAAAATCAAGTTGACCTTCAACTGTGGGTAGGTAGTGAAATACTTAGCTACTGTATGTCACTGCACAAATACAAGTCCTATCCTCACGCTGATCACCAATGTTAGAAATGTGGTCTTTGGTTGTCAGATAGGTTACCCCCTGTCCAAGCAAGGACCCTCACTCTAGTCAGGGTAAGTCACACACAATCCAAATTATCCTGTGCCCATCCTCAGGTAGCTTGGCACTGAGCAGTCAGGCTTAACTTAGAAGGCAATTTGTAAAATATGTGTGCAATAAATCATACAATAACACCTCAAAAATACACCACACACTGTGTAGAAAAATATATAATATTTATCCGGATAAATGCAGGTCAAAACGATTAAAATGCAATAAGTATATGTTGAGATATCACTGAAAAGACACATAAAGACCCTCGTTACAACCCTGGCGGTTGGTGTTAAAGCGGCGGTAATACCGCCAACAGGCCAGTGGTAACAAAAATTGAATCATGACCCCGATGGAAACTGCCAACACAGACAGCCACTTTAACATTCCGAAACACAGCGGCGGTAACCGCCAACAGCCAGGCAGAAGACAATGTACCGCCCACCCCATTACAACCCACCCATCCGCCAGCTTTTCCGGGGCGGTACCAACGCCATCAAAAGCATGGTGGAAACAGCACTTTGCAGCGAAACTATTCACCTCTCGACACTTAAGGAAGAACCAGGATGTCATGGAGCCCGAACTACAGGTGTTACCCATGCCGGTGTATCTTCTCATATACCAGGACTACCAACACCGGCGACGACGACCATGGTGAGTACTGCACCTAGTACACAGGGGGGAGAAAAAAGAAAGTGACACACACACGCAACACCCCCACCCTCACCCCCAACACCATACACACAAACACATGCAACAACATTACATACACACCCGTAACCCTCTGGAATAACGCAAGGACAAAAGGAATGGAGTCAAATGAGTGTTATATTAGACATTTAGAGAAATATGTTCATAAATAAATTAACAGTATGTACAATATATACAATATATACAAAATGAGGGACAATGTCCACACAAAAATAGTCCGTGGCCCACTGGGCTATAACACATAGGCCAAGCCCACACTTGACTCCTGCCTCAAAACGGAGGGAGCACTGAAGGGGCATCAGGTCGAAAACACCCAGGCACCTCAGGAGGAAGGGGAAGGAGGGGCACCTCAGCAGGAGGATGGTGCTACGCCACTGCTCCTGGAGGGGGCTCCATGACCACTGCTTGGTCCTGGAGAGTGCAAAGCCACAGTCTCTCAAGTGGGTGGTTTGCCCACTGCTTGCTCCTGGTGAGTGCAAAGCCACAGTCTCTAAAGTGGGTGCTTTGCCCACTGCTTGGTCCTGGGGTGTACAAAGCCACAGTCTCTAAAGTGGGTGCTTTGCCCACTGCTTGGTCCTAGGGAGTGCAAAGCCACAGTCTTTCAAGTGGGTGACATGTTCCACTGGTTCTGGAGGGGGCTTTGTGCCCAGTGTGCTTCATCCTGCCAAGGATAGAGTAAGTGGATGCCTTTCTCCACTGGTTCTGGAGGGGGCATTGTGCCCAGTGTGCTTCATCCTGCCAAGGAGAGGGGGAGTGGATGCTTTTCTCCGCTGGTTCTGGAGGGAGCTTGGTGCCCAGAGTGCTTCCTCCTGCCAAGGATAGGGTGAGTGGATACCTTTCTCCACTAGTTCTGGAGGGTGCTTTGTGCCCAGTGTGCTTCATCCTGCAAGGAGAGGGTGAGTGGATGCCTTTCTCCACTGGTTCTGGAGGGGGCTTGGTGCCCAGTGTGCTTCATCCTGCCAAGGATACAGGTGAGTGGATGCCTTCTTCCACTGGTTCTGGAGGGGGCTTGGTGCCCAGTGATGCAGCTCATGGGGGGTGCCAGGTCACAGTCCCTCACCTGGGTGTCAGAGCCACAAGCTTTTCAGTGACCAGAATGCATGGTAGTCCATAGAGGGAGGGCTACAGTCCATCTGCCAGTGGCTACGGCTACACAGTGGTGGTAGTGCTGCTGCTGGCAGTGGTGCTACAGTCAGCGGTGCAGGTGGCGGTGCTTGCCGCGGTGCAGGTGGCGGTGCTGGCCGCGGTGCAGGTTCCGGTGCTGCCAGTGGTGAGGGGAGGCTCCAGCCCTTCTCCTGCAGCCTCGGACGGCTGCCCACTGGGGCTGCTGCTCCTGAGAGTAGTGGTGCTTGCGGCGGTGCAGGTGGCGGTGTTTGTCGTGGTGCAGGTGGCGGTGCTGGTGGTTGTGGTGGTAGCCACCAGGCGTTCACCAAAAGGCTCGGATGGCTGAAGTGCCTTGGCTGGTGTTTTGTGCCCCTTCCTGCCCTTGGCAGATGGTGGTGTCACCTTGGGTCTGGCAGCTGGAGTGTTTGAGGTGGCCTTGCTGGGTGGTTGTGGCTCCTTCCCCTTGCTGGTTGCTGTCCCCTTCTTTACCTTGCCAGGTGGCGGAATGTTCTTGGCCTTGGCAGGGGTTGGTGGAACACTGGCTGGGCTGATGGGTGGCCCCCTTGAGCCTCTGACAGCTGCAGATACCACAGCGGACGTAGATTTGGTGGCTGAGGTGCTGGGCTGGGTTTTGGCCGCCCTGGCCCGAGGTGAAGGACGGGAGGGGTAGGGAAGAGGTCAATGTTTGCTAAGAAAAGATTCTTAGGGACATTGGGGCAGGAAGAGTGTGAAGGTTTGGGAGTGGAGGAAGAGGGAGTGCTTGTATGAGGTGTCAGTCTGCTGTGTTTGGGTGCAGGTGCAAGAGCTAGATGCTGTTGTGAGGTGGATGGCTGTTGGGTGGGTGTGTGCTTGCGTTTGTGTACTTTGGGAGGAGGGGTCACAGACACAGTGGAAGAGGACACAGGGGACGTGTGCATGGATGTGGGGGTGGGAACTGCCAGTGAGTGGTGTGTAGTGATGGGCGTGCTGGTGATGGAGGTAGTGGATGAGGATGTAGTGCATGCAGGTGTGAGTGGAGATGCAACTGGGAGGGAGGTGGACGAGGAGGAGGAGGAGGAGGAGGGGGACACAGTGGAGGCAGTGGATGTTGGTGTGTCTGCATGAGGATGGTGCTTGTGTGAGTGCCTGTGAGTTGAAGTGTGGTGCTTGTGTTTGCCTGAGCCACTTCTGTGTGTTGATTTGGGTGAATGCTGGTCTGAAGGTGTGCTTGGGATAGGCTGAGGTTGAGGGGATTGGGACTGGGTAGAGAAAGTTGGAGGGGGAAGGCTGGATACAGGGACAATAGCTGCCATCAGTGCGGAGGCCAGAGCCTGAAATTCTCTCTGTTGGGCCGCCACGCCTTAGTGAATGCTGTCCAGGTATGCATTTGTTTGTTGCAAAGGGAGAGAGATCTGTCATTAACCCACCCTCGATTCGAAAAGCCACCACTGCAGATCTTGGGCAGGTCCCTTTAAAATCTGGACCATGTCAGAGAGGTTTCCCTGATGCTGCACCCACTGGAACTTCAGGTCCTACTGCAGAGCCCACATCTGTCATCTGTCATCTGGCATGTGTCACCAGCAGGATACAGGATGCAGGAGGCCAGGAGGCCCAGCAGCCTGAGTCAGTCTAACCGAAATGCAGGATAAAAGCTGAAACATCGACATCATAGCCTGAATATTTCAGACTCGCTTTTCGGGAGGAGAGGTCCAAAACTGCCCTGTGTCCAGAACAGCTCTGATGAACGGGAGTGCCTAAGAGGGAGTCAGGTGTGGCTTCAGCACCTTTATAGTGATCCCCAATGAATGAAGAAGGTTCGCTGTAGTCTGTAGGTGGGAGACAACAGGCTGGGGCGTGCTCGCCTTCAACTGCCAGTTCTCAAGGCCAGGGAAGACTGAAACCCCTACGCTGCGCAGATGAGCTGCAACCACTTCCATCCCTCTCATGAACACCTGAGGGGCGCTGGCAAGGCCGAAGGGGAGTACAGTAGGTTGAAAGTGCTCGTGACCTACCACGATTTGCAAGTAGCAGCTGTGGGCAGGCAGGATGGATATATGGAAGTAGGCATTTTGCAAGTCAATCATAACCATCCAGTCTCCAGGGTCCAAGGCACACAAGAGCTGAGACAGGGTGAGCATTTTGAACATCTCCTTCCTGAGGAAGAGATTGAGAGCCAGAAGGCCAAGGATAGGGTGAAGGCCCTTGTTCTTTTTGGGCACCAGAAAGTAACGGGAATAACAACCACAACCTACTTCTGGTGCAGAGACCCTCTCTATTGCTCCCTTGGGCGAGGGAGCCATAACCTCCTCGTCGAGAAGTGTCAAGTGATCCTCCGTCATCTGATCATAGGATGGTGGTTTGACAGTAGGGGTTGTCTCGAAGGAGAGGAAGTAGCCCCTTTGTACTATTTTCAAAATCCACCTGTCCATCATGACGAATTCCCAGTGGGGCATGTGCTGGCAGATCCTGCCTCCAACTTGTCTGAGATGGTGCAACTGACTAGGAGGGTTTGGAGGCTGAAGCGGGTGTAGGGGTGGGTGTGGAATGGGTAAACCTCTGGCTCTTCGACCTACAAGCCTCTGGGATTCCGCGACCAAGCAGCGGCCGTGCAGCATGCACACCTCGGTGGCTGGCAGGGAAAAGACGTGGACGGGAGTCCCTTCCGTGGGCACGAAAGAGGCAAAAAGCAGACATGTGTTGGGCCTTCTATGGGACCTGCTGCAGCACCTGCGTGACCGTATCCCATATGGTATGAGTGTAGCAGCCCAAAAGGCATGTGGCATTCATGGACCGCAATGCCAGATTGGAGGAAGAAAACTTCTTCTTCCCAAGCTTACCCAGTCTTTTTGATTCCCGATCCGGAGGGGTGGATGGGAATGAGCCAGATGAGAAGAAGCCTGGAGGACGAAGGCTCTCGGGTGTAGGGTGCTTGGAAAGGAATTTAGGGTCATTCGGTGCAGGCTGATGGCGGCTGCGATTGCCCTATTCAGATGGTCTGGACCAGGTACCCAGTAGGACATCCGTGAGGGCTTCATTATAAGGTAACATGGGTTCTGAAGTGAAAGCCCCAGGCTGAAGCACCTCAGTCAGGAGGTTAGTCCTGACTGACATAAAAGGAAGCTCAAGGCTGATGACCTCATTCATCCTTCTGACCATCATGGAATATGACGTTCCCTCCTCCGTAACCACGGTAGGTCGAGAAAGCATGCCAGCATCTGAAGAAATATCCAGACCACTAGCCTTGCCTGATTTCTGTGCCCAGCCAATTCCGGATACTCTAACTGGTATTCTAGAGGTCCAGCGGCCCCTCCGAACACTCCCCGTACCCGCAGTAAAGAGGGTCAGCATCCAACCTGGGGTAAATAGACCCCATTGAAGATTAATCTGGCGTGGAGCGACACTGTTCTGGCTACGGGTCGTCGGTGATAAGTTCTGGGTCGATGTTGACTGTGGGCCCAACCAACATCAGGAGCGTCAACGTCTTAGCCGGCGCCGGGGAAGTTTGTGTAGGTACGACCGGTGTTGGCACGGATCTGATAACAGATCCGGAGGGAGCCTCAGTAGATGGGGCCGAAGCCGATGGCAGGGAATTCGAGGAATCCCACTTCTGACCCCACAGGGCCCGAGGGCACAATAGGATGGTGGTCAGTCTGCCTGAAAATGAGGCGCATGGCCTCATAAAACTCAGCTGGGCAGGGGTGGCTCCAGCTCCTAGAAAATCAGGGAGGCGTGGAGCCGGCCCAGAAGTAGGCTTTGCAAACGGAGGCCCAGAGTGTTGACTCTCTTCCCGCATCGCGTTGTCTGAGGGAATGGGCAAAGCTGAAGAAGGTTTGCTCTTCTTTGACTTCTTCTTGTGACCCGAGCGTCTCAATGACTTAGAGTGGGACGATGAGGAGTGGTGGTGACTCTGCGAGCGGTTCTGTGACCCTCCTCTTGAACAAGACCGGGAGCGATGCAGAGTCGAGCACCAGACCGCCTTGAGTTTCAGGGACCGCTCCCTCAAAGACTTTGGCCCATATTTATACTTTTCGACACACAACTGCGCCAACGCAGTTGTGCGTCAAAAAATTTAACGCCGGCTAACGCCATTCCAACGCGCCATGCGGGCGCCGTATTTATTCAATGACGTTAGTCGGCGTTTGCCGGCGTTAGCCGGCGCTGCGGAGTGGTGTGCGTCAAAAAAAATGACTTACACCAGGCAGCGCCGGCGTAGGGGAAAATGGAGTTTGGGCGTGAAAAAATGGGGCAAGTCAGGCTGAGGCAAATTTTTCGCCTCAACCCGATTTGCGTCATTTTTTTTCACTCCCAACCCCCATTGAAATGACTCCTGTCTTAGCAAAGACAGGAGTCATGCCCCCTTGCCCAATGGCCATGCCCAGGGGACTTATGTCCCCTGGCCATGGTCATTGGGCATAGTGGCATGTAGGGGGTCACAAATCAAACCCCCCTATGCCACCCAAAAAAAAAAAAAATACCTACCTGAACGTACCTTACGTTTCCTGGGATGAGTCCCTCCATCCTTGTGTGTCCTCCTGGGGTGGGCAAGGGTGACAGGGGGTGTCCCTGGGGGCATGGGAGGGCACCTCTGGGCTCCTTCCGAGCCCACAGGTCCCTTAACGCCTGCCCTGAGCAGGCGTTAAAAAATTACGCTAACAAGGGTAGACGTCATTTTTTTTACCCGCCCACTCCCGGGCGTCATTTTTGCCCGGGAGTATAAATACCACGCACATGCCTCGGAGTCATTTTTTTGTAGGGAACGCCTCCCTTGCATATCATTAACGCAAGGAAGGTGTCCACGCTAAAAAATGACGCAAACTCCATGAACTTTGACGCTCGACGCGTCTAACGCCAAAGTATAAATATGGAGTTAGTTTTGCGTCGGATTTGCGTAAAAAAAAACGACGCAAATCCGGCGCAAACAGAGTATAAAGATGCCCCTTTGTGTTCATGGCCCGACACTCAGAGCACGACTTCAGGTCGTGGTCAAGCTCCAGGCACCGCAAGCACACGAGGTGCTGACCCGTCACTGACATCACTCAGTGACAAGAGTCATACGGTTTAAACCAGGTCTTCCGTGACATCCTCGACACACCAAAAGAGTACAAAATGTCAACAAAATGGTCTAAGTTACTAAAAAATGACTAAGGGTAGCTCTCTCCAGATCTGCGTGTAGGCTGGCGCGGAAGGAAAAGAACTGAAGTCAGTGCGACAGGGTGGCACCTTTATACGACCGCAATGTCATCACGGCGACTGCAACGTCATTGACGCATGTGGAGTCGACCGACGCCGCATGAAGGTGCGCAAGGGTACTGCTCCAAAAAAAATCCCTGGATCCAGTGTGATGCCTGGGGGAAATTCTAAAGTAAGGAATCTGTAACTAGAGGTCTCTATCAGATAGGAAGGTTTTTCTCTTGCCCAAAGGGTTATTTGGACAGGTTGGCCAGCAGGTTCAAACTGCAGCAGCCAGGTTATGCTAGGCCTGAACCCATCATGTTTTCCTTTGTCACACTAGTGGATGGCAAAATAAGTGCTGCAGTCCACAGATCATATTTAACTTTCCATGCCATGAGTGTATTTCTGCACCATATACTATGAACTTACATCAAAGTTAAATATGCCAAGTAAGAATTAGTCAATTTTATCAGGTTTTAGAGGTCAGGTCATATTCACTGTGCTCGAGTAGTAATGTCCTAGTGTAGAGTCAATGAACAGCAGCATCAGTCCAAAAAAATGGGTGTGATTGCAACCCACAAAGGTCACTTTCTCTCATCTCCTATTGCTGTTGCTTTAGGAAGCCGAGGAGAGCAATATGAGGACTGAATGACTATGCTGAAACTGGACCAAAGCCTAAAAACATATGGATGTTTATAGCCAGTACGTGCATCTTTCAACATGCCTCAATGCTGAAGGCTTGATTCAAATATGGAGGCACCTCTAAGGAGAATTATACTGGCTTTTGTGAGAAAGGGGAGATCTGGAATGAGAAACCATAGTGGGGGATAAATGTACAGATGCAATTTCAAAGGTACGCCTTCGGGTGAGTAAAATGTATGTTCCTCTTAAATGCTGGACTGTCCCGTCAGGCTCTCTGGCTCTGCTAGATGGGCCTGCTTAAAAGGACCAGTATGTGGGTTGAGCTTGTTGGTCCTATTGGTTGTGACAGGACAAAAACAGACAGTCCACACACTAGCCCTTTCAAGAGTGCCTGAAAGGTCAGCATAACACTTTGTTGCTTACTATTTAGCCTTTGGTTAATAATATTAATAACACAAAACTGAAACAGAACCTAATTAGAATAGCGATAATGGGATAAAACCAACAATTGTAAGGTTTTTACATCTAATTGTTGACAAACACTTCTTAATTTGGTTTCCTTTTTATTTTGGTCTGCACAGCCTAGTGTCTGCACATTGTTTTTGGTCATTTTGATGTATCAGAGAATGTTACAAATTACATCTAGATTTTCCACAAGGCATCAGTAATAAGTATATGTATTGAACCACTGTACTTAACCATTATTGCTGTGTACGCTTATGCCCACAGGTTAGGTGGTTAAGGTTCTCCTTTAATAACATGTGTGTTTCTCCCAGGCAAAAACCTCTTGTTCAAATGTACGTTTCAAATATTGGAAAGTATGACAAGGTACACCTGAGAGGTTTAGTTTTTCACTGTTAGAGGAGATGTCAATGACCTATTAATGTTGGCTAAGAAATCCAGCCATGATGTGCCTTTTCTCCCTACTCAACTTATGTCTAGAGGGACAGCTATAACATATTGTGAGCATCAAATGGTGGTTTGTAAGTGACAACACATTTATGGATACCCGCATCCATAACTCCATCCATCAACACTGGCACCCAAGCCATGAACTTGGTGGTACAATCTGCAGTTCCATATTGAACTAGAGAGGGCACATGGTCTGCAGTCTTTCAAACCATGGAAGTCAATTAATGAGAGGGATGATATCGGAGATGTTGAGTTTGCATCAAGGTTACTTATTAGTTTGAAGGTTGTAGTATCAATCAGAGACAAAACAGAAGGACCCATGATACATCACAGAAGAAGGCTCAATCATGTTTGTGAGATGGTAGAATAGTGTTTCCTTAAAGGTATCCAACTCTTACCATGTTTTACTAGCCTAAGTGAGCCTCTTAGTGTACAGCTGCTTTGTGGAGACAGGACCTCAGTTAGATATGGGGGGAGGCAATACTCCGTCACAAACGTGACAGATATCCTGTCCGCCTTATTATGATCCTGATTAGATATAATGGGATTGTAATATGGCAGGCAGGATAACCGTCATGTTTGCGACAGAGTATTCCCCTCTGTCCCGATCTAGATCAGGCCCATAGTTCCTTGACCTTGGATGATAGTCTTTTGACTTAGCAGGAACTAGCTGATTATGTTCTTGCATGTAAGGAAAGTGAATTGCTGTTAATGGTTACAAGGCTTCCATGAACCAGTCATTTTGTCATTTGTTGGGACCTTAAGTTCAAACCTCAAGGACACAAATTTTCATATTAGCCTAAAAGCATTGAAATCTGAACCAAAGCCTTTAAAAGGGAGAGTTGTGTGATGAGGAGAAGACACTGACTTTGAAGTTCTCACCATCGGAAACTTTGGAATAGTGTTGGAAATTACATAGCTCTCTTGGAGGTGTTAAATGGACTCTACAATGTGCCTGTGGAAACCATTTTATTGGATTAGGGAATACAATTCAGCTGCCACCAAGTGGTATTCATGTCTGACTAAGAAATAGAGCACTTCCTGATAATTCCCAGATTTTATTACAGGCAAAATGCCTTCTCTTTGTCTCAGTAGTATATGACATTAGTAGAAAAATATGGTTCTCTGCTGCAGTCAGGGAGTCGGATAATGAACAAGGCGCTATAATTTTGAGAAGATTTCCAATAACAGAAGAACAGAAGGGCCACCTAGTCAAAGTGAGCCACCATGGTGACTGTGTGAATGTGGTGAACTGTGTGAGCTGCTTTAAAAGAACTTCACATAAAAAGCTTGAGAAGGTAGTAGCTAATCTATCACGTAACGCAGGGCATCACGCAAAGTTGCTGCATGAAAGGGAGAGAGCAGAAATGCTCCACATTTACAAAAATATGGAGCATTTTTGCTCTCTTCGTGTGCTGTTGCACTGTGTGTGGCCTTGTGCCAATCCAATCACCCTTGCAGGCATGATTGTTTTTGTGCAGGAAGAGACAACATCCTGCACAAAAACAACACTTGGAGGCATTTTCCTTGTTCTGTTTGTGAAGTGGAATGCACCAAGCATAGAAAGAGGCATTAATGACGAGAGAAAAAGGATATTTCTCCTCGTTATACCTCACTGGGGAAGGCATAGCATTTTGGCACCTTCCCATGTTTAATAGCTTTAGTAAATCTGGGAATGCGCCAAAATCCATGGGTGGATGCAATGACATGCCCATGCTCCACCCATGCAACACCTACCAGAAGCAGTGTATCACAACGCAGCACTGCATTACAATTTTTTTTTCAGAGCCACAAGGTGGCACAAATTGCCCCTTGAATGGCTTGGTAATTCTCAGTTAGGAACTTGTGTTGCCTTGCGACAACTTGCATTATGCAGGGACAATGCAAGTCCTTAGTAAATCTGTGCCGGTGTGAAACTCATAGTAAGTGTCATAGTTTGATCTGTACAAGTACCATATTGGAAAAAATGCAAAGGGTGTAAAAAATTTCAGGTCTAATTGCAAATTTAGGTAATGACTTCCTTGAGCATCCAATTCCCCTATATAAAGCTTCTTTGCATCTGTTCTAGGTTTCTTACATTATTCACTTTTAAGGGGAATTTGAAAAGAGATCTTAAAGAGCCCATTTTATAATTTCTAAGCAACGTTTTATTCTGATCGGCAAAAATATATGTTTCTTACAAATCTATGTATAGCGGGTTGCCCTATACTATAACTTCTAAATATTAATAATGATCCAAATATGGAGAATTTTTTAACAAACCATGGTGAGAATATATTAAAGTGGAAGATTGGAGAGGAGATATTGATCATAAACTTAACATTTGCTTCATATAACTGAACAACACATTTAGATATATAAAGTACTCCATTGTTATTTTACTGCAAGAAACATTGCCAAACACAAATCTGGTAGCCATGCTCCTGCTATCACAACGGTATACAAATATTGCAACACACATAAATAAACATTATGAAGTAGGCATAGCATTGATATGAAATAAAATATTGAAATACTTTCTTCAAAATATGACACGTTATATACATTTGGGTGATTTGCCATTAATGCCGGTTGATGCCACCTACAGGTATAAAGGACAAATTCGCAGCAAAACGACTGTGGTGCTATGCCAACCTTGTGAGCAGCACCTTATTAACAGGTGTTGAATTGACCTACTATGATCACAAAATGTAGACTAATGAAGCCTTAATAATTATGACAAGGCTCTTTAAAGAGAACTCTCATAAAACAAATACAAGGCATACTGTGCTACTAACTAATAATTATCAAGTATAATCTGCCAAACAATCAGCAACAGTACACCACCATTATAGCGTAATAGCCAAGTGCATTATGCAGTACTGGTATTAAACAACTTATCAATTGTTATTTTCTCTCACCTTTGACTAGGGAGTGATTGTTTAGTGTTGGGCTAGCTTGATGCAGCCATTACAATATCCGAGGGAAGCACGTCACCTTTAAGGAAATTTCACTGGAAAACTGAATGTGTAAACGTCAAACTCTTGGTTCCACTTGTGCTGCACTTCATTTGTCCGCCGTGGCAAGGGATGTGCATGGGTGAGCTGCAGGTCTACGAAGAGGGATGTCACACTTTTTTCTAACCAACTAAATTATTCAATCTCTCCTTTACTATATAACGTAGAGATAGTGGCACAACAGTGACATGGGAAAAGTGAGGGTTCTGGTCAATGGGCCCCCAACCTCTATATGGTTCGTTTTACCACTGATAAAAAGGAGAGAAAGTGAGCTGAGCGACGAAGGGTACTTCCCCTCTCACTCTACTTCAAAGCTCTAAAGATCAATTTGACAGGCTGAGAAGAGGAAGGGGTTGTTGCTTAGTGCACTGGAATACTTGTGGCAATTAACACATGGCTACTACAGCTGCCTTCCATTGTTTTCAACAAAGTCGTGAACAGTCTTTGCTTGTTGATTCATTTTTTGACTGAAGTGGAGTAAACTAAATGTTTGTATTGTTGATGAAATCACTCAACAATTCAATTTCCATGTACACAATACTTACTAAAATAATACGAATGACAGTCAATTTTATTTTAACTGCTTTAAAAATAGAATGGCACATTGCAAAAAATACAACTCAAATATTTGATATACTTTTGCAAACATGTGTTACCAGTCCAACATATGTTTAATCTAACATTTGCTTCATCTTTGCAGTGTGTTTCCAATCATTGTCAGTCTATTCCTTAAGCTTTCCCTCTTTTGTTTCAATTGTGTTTCGATGCCCCTTGCTTCTTTAATTATTTCATCAAACTCGTGTATATAAGAAGAATCCACTGCTGTTCTCTCACTAGATGAAAAGACAATTACACTTAAAAAGATCGAGCTTGAGGAGTTACTGAGAAGGTAAGCATTAACAGGTAATTGTGTGCAAAACATTCTACATTAACACTGAAGCTGTATTCTTAAGAGATGTGGGTTATAAAAATAGAATGGCACATTACAAAAAATACAACTCAAATATCTGATATTCTTTTGCAAACATGTGTTACCAGTCCAACATATGTTTAATCTAACATTTGCTTCATCTTTGCAGTGTGTTTGCAATCATTGTCAGTCTATTCCTTAAGCTTTCCCTCTTTTGTTTCAATTGTGTTTCGATGCCCCTTGCTTCTTTAATTATTTCATCAAACTCGTGTATATAAGAAGAATCCACTGCTGTTCTCTCACTAGATGAAAAGAAAATAACACATTAAAAAGATCGAGCTTGAGGAGTTACTGAGAAGGTAAGTATTAACAGGTAATTGTGTGCAAAACATTCTACATTAACACTGAAGCTGTATTCTTGTGGGTCAATGTAGCGACTGTACATTTTGGAATTGTTTCAGTGAGAACTGTGAGAGATGCAACTGTACTCAATCAATTTAGTTTACAAGTCTTTCTTTTGACTTGCAACTTTTCGGAACACTGCTGCTTGCTGTTTATCATGGATGGGAAGTTACCAATTAATGCAATACAGAAGGCATTCATTAATTGTTCACATATTTAGAGTAAATTACATGAATCCGTAATCACATCTAGCAAAACTCCAGTTCCTCGCCATACTTTACTATCACCATATTCTTTGAATACAGCAGGCTAAGGCGTGATACATACCTGACAAAACAATCTATCTGCAACATTACACAATGTCACACTCACGTTTATGCAATATTCATTTTCTCCTGGTAAAATAATCTATGTGACTTTGTGCCATACTTCTCTTTTTGACTGAACAAATACCATTGAGAAAGTGAGTTACATCATCATCGTGATCTTTATTTCGGCATTAAAGCCATAAAGGGACAGTTTAAAATATCGAATTTCAATAAAACGTTGTAATACAATAAATACATAAAAGATCACTGGAACAATCAATAGTAAAATACTAAAAAATCAAGACTAAAAAGTGAAAATACTATATAACAACTACAAAAAAATACCAAACATTAGTGCCATTCCAGGTAAGTAGAAACACTATACAAAGTTAATCAGGGGATTCAGAGGACAAGAGGGAGGACAGCTCTAGCGACACATAACTTAATACTCAAATGGGTTAAATAATTGCTACCTCGACTTTTAGGGAACAAAATTTGCACCAAATTCGCCACGTGCAAGATAAAAATCTTAAAACAACGGCATATTGGGATCAACCATTTGTCCATCGCCCACTTATATTCAGGGCAAAAGAAAAGAACATGAACCACAGTCTCTGGTGATGTTCCGCAAGACAGGCAAGTCAGCTGAGTGTTTCTTATGATACCAGCCCACCCAACAGTAAATTGATCTAGCATCAGCGTCCCAAACCAAAATTGTTTATTTAGATCCCTTGCCTGTGCGGGCTGGATCTCATCAAGATAGTCCTCTGCTTATAGCCATCCTTTTATTGGAGAAAAACGTCAGTCAGGAGACTCTGAGTAGTCCTAGATAACAAGGTGATTAGTTTGTACTGAGAATAGTTTACCTTAAGGACTGTTTTTGGGATAGATACAGAAACCTCTTGCGGGGCCTCCCGCAGATTATTGTTCCCTATCACTCTCAGGGTTTCACCCATATACGTAATCCAGAGTAGATTTCTTGACCCGGGTCGCTTAAGTATTTTCTTTAACACTAATCAATAAGCCCCCCCCCCCGCTTGATCGTTATAACAAATATCACAATGGAGACTGGAAGTGAATAAGGGCCCTATTGGGCTTTTGACAGTCCTCCAATATGGTAGTCCAGTTTTATTATGCACTTTGAGATATGAGAGGCCCATTCCAATTGATCTGTATGGGTAATCACAAGATATGTAATAGTATGAACCCTGGGCACTGATAAAGTTAACTCAAAAATTAATTCAGAGTTAATTTGCTTTAACAGGGAGGCCATTATGATGATTTTTGAGAGCAAAGTAAATGTATTTTACTTTGGGGTCTACAGAGGAAGTGCCATATAAAGTGGAGTTATTGTACATACAGTATTAACTTCCTCTTCCTGACCTAAAGATTACTCCCTGTACTTTTTCCAGTCCTTGGTCATTTTGGATTTGGAGGTGAAGTATCACTCTTTGTCTGCAATCTCTGCGGCATCATCCATTCATGGAATCATTACTTTTTTGGACAAATAAGTAAATTCAGTTCAGTTCTTTGCAGAATGTTTCTCTAAGTAGGCACTGCTATTTGTGTTGCCTTTTTATTTTCATTGTGTTTGGGTTAATATTTCATCTTTTGTTTACTTGGGTTTTTGTGAATTTTGCCCAGATTTGTTTTCAACCGTGGAGCATCTGACTTTTTGGGACCTAGTTTGCAGTAGACCGTGGTTGGGTTGTATTTTTCAAATTCTCACTGCTAATGTGCTAGAGATATTTTTTTTATATTTCAGGGATTTGTGGACGGCCTTCTACTCACAGCAATTTAGATTATTTTTTGTCTGCATGTACCTGCTGGTGGCTATGACTGGGGTGGCCCCATGAGGCCAGGTCCATGTTACCAGATATTTTCCTTTGTGCTACCCCATGTGTTTCTGATTGCCCAAGTTTTTGTGTTTGTGTGTAGGTGTGTGAGATTGTAATTGTTTTGCTTCAACTTCTAAAACTATTTTTCAGGTGCAACTGTTGCTCTGTGCTCTTTGCATTTTGGCCATTTATAATGTTTATATTAAAAAATGTTCACTGTTTCCATTTTGCTGCACTGTTATTTTATATTTATCTTGGTTGGATTTTCTTTTATGTATTGTTGCTGCTTGACTGGTGCTATACAAAAGGGCCACACCTTTCCCTGCAATCCTGCAAGTTTTTGTTGGTGACGGGGACAAAGTGACTCCAGACAGGTTATAACAGACATGTTCTCCTTGTTTTCTTCTTGCACTGTGAGAGACTACCATGTCTGTATACTGTGTGTTTGACTGTGTGTGTGTATGCCATTAGTGGCCATTTCCTCTTTGCTCTCCATGACACCTTCTTTGCTGGCCATGTGGTGATCGACCACCATTTTGTGGAGCCAGTGTGTGGTGGCCAATTCTTCTTTGTTGTCCAAGCCTGCTCAGATCTTTTTTGTGCTTGTGGCTGGTTGAGTAGATATTAGTACACTGCTATTAATATGAAGGAACATCAACTTTTTATTTATATTTAGGTATTTTTGTGCTTGCCTCCAACATGGGCACCAATGGCCCTGGATGGCACCAGCTATTTATTAATTTATTCAATTTTTTTCTGCCCTTCCATAGCGGCCCCATGGGCCCTGGATAGACACCAGTTTTTTTTTATTTAAATACATTTTGAAAACTATATCATTATTAATCAATTTTGAACATTATAATTATGAAGGTGCACTGCTGATGACTTGTATTGCATTGGCAAAAATTGCCATGTCTCACTCTCTTCATTCTTATTGACTGCGGATACTTGAGGATACTGACTGAGCTAGAAAGAAGTTTGTGAATTAGCTGACAGTAGAGTCCAGAGACCTCTCTACTAAGTTCTTCTGCTCCACCAACAGAAGAAGTAAAGAAGATGCCTTAAAGAAGCAGGTCCTACCATGAAAGCATACAGTCAGAAATCTGTTGCAATCAATGGCATTAATACGGCATAGAAGCTGCATCCTCAAAGCTGCATCCTCTTTTGAAGATGAAGACGTTGGGAGAAAGATCATATTAGGATCAACAATGTACCAACTCCAAAACCGAAGCAGATGTCTCTCAGTGATGCATGGCAGTCATGGCTGAGTGCAGTGAACCAGAAATTGAATTGTCCCAGCAGCAAACAGATTCTTCATAGAAAACTCAACAGCAACGCAACTCTGCTTACACCTGATTTTCCAGTGGTAGGGGCATAGCAGGAAATTGAGCTTGCTGTAAAAGAGCAATACTGTGCTTCCAATGGAAACATGGTTTCACTATCTCCTCGAGAAAAAGGAGCACTGCCCTTATTTTCTCCATGCCTCTATTAGATGATTGTGGGGTGGTTTGGAGCCCCCAAGCCAAGACATGAAGGAGGGGAAAAAGAAGCTTATGTTAACGCTTGAACTCCACCCTTTTTCCTTTTGTGGGTGGAAAGGGGTTTCTTCAATTTGTGGAGGCCCTCTGTTCAAAATGAAAGGTTCCAAGCCAGACCTATTTTTCAACTGGTGCGGTGCCAGTGCAGTACCATCAAGTGCCGGAATTGGCTATTAAAATTAAAGCAATGAAGGAGATCACTGCTCACTCGATCCACCTCACCACAGAAATGTGGACCAGTTATTAAGCCACAAACTACATGTGCATCGCTTCACTTTGGATTGCCTTCAAGGAGGTTAAGCAAAGTCTAGCAGTCGGTCACACCATTGCTGATCCTTTTGAAGGCACTCAGAGGCATGAAAAGTGAGCAATGTTCTCCATGGCAAAAACACATGCAGCTGCAAGCACTGTGAATTAATTTAATACCAAAGTCTATGAATGATTTCAATTCAAAAGTCTAAGCATTGAATTCTTTGCCACTGACAATGGCAGTAATATTGTGAGTCATGGCTGATGGAGGGTACCTCAGAGTCCTATGTTTAGCTTATGCAACTACCTAATTAGGTAGGATGTCCTCAGAAACAAAGACATAATCAGAATCATACCTGACATCAAGTAACTATTGAATTTGGTTCCGATGTTACTTCTCGACATCTGAAATATTTAACCAATTAGTTAAAAAAGTTTATTTGTGAATAATCCCTTTTCCGAACTTTCACTTTTTTTACGTTATCACCCAGGCCTACATGGGTATATTGGTTTGTTCTTTTGTATGTATTAGTGGGTGCTATTGAGGTGCCTCCCAGGCATGCCAATATCAGTTTCTTTTCATGACTTTCCACGCCAGAAGCACAGAGCCTTGAAGAACAAGAACTATTGGTGTGTCAAAACTAAGGCCCTGAAAGGGGTGCCCTTGCACCTGGAAATTAGTTTGCAGAGAGGGGAGGATGGCAGGGTTGGTAAGAAATCTGCAGCGAGATATAGGCCCTCATTACAACCCTGGCGGTCAAAGGCCGCCAGGGTTGTATTGGCAATCATACCGCCAACAGGCTGGCAGTACAATTCGCCATATTATGACTTCTGGGACTGGCGGTTTTCTGCCATCGTTGTCCCGGCAGGTATAATCCTCCAGGGCAGCGCTGCTTGCAGCGCTGCCCTGAGGATTATGACTTCCCTTCCCGCCAGCCTGTCCATCTACTGCCATTGAAAGGCTGGCGGGAAGGGGAGTCACAGGGCCCCTGGTGGCCCCCAGGCAAAGCCCCACCCTGCTTTTCACTAGCTGCACAGCAGACAGTGAAAAGCATGACGGGTGCAGCTGCACCCGGCGCATGGCCGCAACACCGCCGGCTCCATTAGTAGCCGGCTGCAATGTTACGGCCAACATCCCCGTCGGCCCACCAGGGATGTTGAAATGCAGCTGGTGGGATTGCGGCCGCATAGGTGGCCGCTTGGCAGTTCAACCTTGACGGGCGGCCTCCGCCGTCTGCCAAGGTTGTAATGAGGGCCATAGTCTCTACAAGATAAGCAATTGCCAAAGGTAAGTAACTTGTCATCTGATGGAGACTTCTAGCTGCAGATTCCCTACCTTTGAATAGATACCCAAGCAATACCATCCCCAGAGGTAGGTTTGCAAACCAAGTTCTAAGTAGAAAGTCCTGTACGATCAAATGGGGATGGTCCTCTTCTGCACTTCCTGACCTTTCTTTGCACCCACATAAACTATTGTATGATCAAGGTAGAACAACAGCGCCCTTTTTGGGTCCAGGTGGTACAGTCTCTTCTCTTCCATAGAAGGGTGTGGGGGTGCATAAAAAGTAGGCAAGGTGAAGGACTGGCCTACATGAAAGGGTGTGACCACTTCTGGCAGAAAAGAGGCCCTAGTGCAAAGCACCACTTTGTCAGGATAGATGGAAAGGTAGGGCGTCTTCAATGATCAGGCCTGATGCTTACTCACTCTGCTGGCAGATGTAACTGCCACAAAGAAGGCTGTTTTCAGTGTGAGAAGCCTGAAAGGACAATTGTGGAGAGGCTAGAAAGGACTGCACATCAACAAAAAGTCAGAAACAAATTCAGATGTCATTGGGGCACAATGAATGATGATTTCAGGAACCTATGTACCAGAGAAGACTTAAAAAAAGAAGGCTGATCAGGCAGCCTTAAAAAAAGCAGACATTTAGGACACATATCCCGTAAGGGTGCCCAGTGCAGAGCCCTGCTGGGCGAGGGAAAGGATGAACAACAAGACCTTAGAGAGAGGGGCAGAAAGGGGGACAACAGACTTATCTGTACACCATGCAACAAATTTCTTCAAATGACAGGCGCATACTGTTTTGGTGGATAGATGGCTGGCTGCCGAGATTACATTACAGACTCTAGGAGGAAGGTCAAAGGTTGTCAATTGCTGCTGCTTATTTTCCATGCAAAGAGGCAAAGTGTGGACAGGTTCTGGTGAAGAACCCTCCCCTGCTGCTGCGACAGAAGATCCTCCCAAAAGAACAGTCCGATCAGAGGATCGATGGATATGCATAGCAGCTCAGGATACCAGACTCTCCGTTCCCAGCACGGAACCACAAGGATTACCTGTGTCAGGTCGCTCTTGATCTTCTTGAGAACTCTGGGCAGGAGTAGTGTGCGCAGAAAGGTGTACAGGAAGCCTGAACTCCACTCAAGACAAAAAGCGCCTCAGAGCGATTGTGGCTTTGGAAACTCCAACACGCAAAACTGCGGACATTGCACATTCTTGGTGGAGGCAAACAGTTCTAACCAAGGCTCTCCCCACTGAAGGAGGAGACTTTGTGGAGACTCGCTCTGCTAGGCATTTTCGTCTGAGCTTGTCCGCTCCGGCGTTCAGAGAGCCCACCAGATGTTGAACCACCAGGGATATGCCCTGCTGTTCCAGCTTTGTCCAGACGTGCAGAGCCTCCTGACAAAGCGTCCATGACCCCACTTGTTCCTGCTTTCAGCAGTACCACATGGCAGTGGTGTTGTCAGTGAGCACCTGCACCATGTTTCTCTTGATAGAGGGAAGAAAGGTTTTCAATGCCAGCTGGATCACATGGAGCTCCAGCATGTTGATGTCGAGTCCCGTTTCTGCCGGAGACTAGATGCCTCTGATCTCCACCTCTCCCAGGTGGCTCCTCAATACCACTACTGTCAGATCTGGTTGAGGAAAGGAGAAGGATCTGCCTCTGGCCCAATCACAGTTCGTTAACCACCACTGCAGATGTTTCGCAGTTCCCTCCAAGTTCTGGACCATGTCAGAGAGATTCCCCTGATGCTGCGCCCACTGGAACTTCAGGCCCCACTGCAGAGCCTGCATATGCCATCTGGCATGTGTCAACAGCAGGCTGCAGGAGGCCATGAAGCCCAGCAGCTTCAGAGTCATTTTCACCGAAATCCAGGATAGAGGCTGAAACATCGGTATCATAGCCTGAATATCTAGGACTCGCTGCTCGGGAGGATAAGCTCGAAACTGCACTGTGTCCAGAACAGCTCCTATGAAAAGGAGAGTCTGAAAGGGAGTTAGATGTGTCTTCGGCACGTTTATAGTGAACCCTGGCAAATGGAGGTGATCCGCTGTAGTCTGGAGGTGGGAGACGATGGCCTGGGGCGAGCTCACCTTTCAACAGCCAGTCGTCGAGATAGAGGAAGACTGAAACCCATGATGAGCTGCAACCAGCACCATCACCTTGGTGAGCACTCAAGGGGCACTGGTAAGGCCAAAGGGGAGCACGGTGAACTGAAAATGCTTGTGGCCTATATTGAACCGCAAGTAATGTCTGTGGGCAGGCAGGATAGGGATGTGAAATAAGCTTCCTGCAAGTCAATCGCCACCATCCAGTCTCCTGGGTGCAGGGCAGACAAGACCTGAGCCAATGTGAGCATCTTGAACTTCTCCTTCTTGAGGAAGATACTGAGGAATTGAAGGTCTAGGATAGGGTGAATATCCTTGTACTTTTTTGGGGCCAGAAAGTAGTGGGAATAACAACCACAGCCAACTTCTGGCACTGGAACCCTCTCTAGGGCTCCCCTGACCAAGAGAGCTGTAACTTCCTCACGGAGAAGGGACAGATGATTGTCCGTCATCTGATCGTAGGGTGGTGGCATGGATGGATGGAGGGGTTGTTTTGAAAGAGAGGGAGTAGCCCCTTTGGACTAGCTGCAACACCCACCTGTTCGAAGCGATGGATTGCCAGTGGGACTCTCTGAGGAAGTCCTTTGTTCTGCCTTCCTGGGCCAAGCCTGGCTGGACCCCAGGAGGGCAGAAACCTGTCTGAGGGGTTGGCAGCAGCAGCAGCTACAGTGAAACCCCTGAAAAGGCAGTTTGGCAGTACCCGGGTCTGTGCTAGAGACCCGTGGGATCATGGGATTGTGCCAACAATGCTAGGATGGCATAGAGGGGGCAATTCCATGATCTTAGACATGTTACATGACCACATTCGGAGTTACCATTGTGAAGCTACACATAGGTAGTGACCTATGTGTAGTGCAGGCGTGTAATGGTGTCCCCGCACTCACAAAGTCCGGGGAATTTGACCTGAACTATGTGGGAGCACCTTGGCTAGTGCCAGGGTGCCCACACACTAAGTAACTTAGCACCCAACCTTTACTAGGTAAAGGTTAGACATATAGGTGAAGTATAAGTTACTTAAGTGCAGTGAAAAATGGCTGTGAAATAATGTGTGCATTATTTCACTCAGGCTGCAGTGGCAGGCCTGTGTAAGAATTGTCAGAGCTCCCTATGGGTGGCAAAAGAAATGCTGCAGCCCATAGGGATCTCCTGGAACCCAATACCCTGGGTACCTCAGTACCATATACTAGGGAATTATAAGGGTGTTCCAGTATGCCAATGTGAATTGGTGAAATTGGTCACTAGCCTGTTAGTGACAATTTGGAAAGAAATGACAGAGCATAACCACTGAGGTTCTGGATAGCAGAGCCTCAGTTAGTCATAACACAGGTAACACATTCAGGGCACACTTATGAGCACTGGGGCCTTGGCTGGCAGGGTCCCAGTGACACATACAACTAAAACAACATATATACAGTGAAAAATGGGGGTAACATGCCAGGCAAGATGGTACTTTCCTACACAGCCTATCCCAAGCACACCATCAGACCAGCATGCACACACCGCAACACACAAGGGTAGCTATGGCAACCATAAGCACCACACATCCCACAGGCACTCACACAAGCATCATACCAATGCACACATACCAACATCCACTGCCTCCACTGTGTCCCCCTACTCCACGTCTCCCACCTCCATCCCTGTCACGTCTCCACTCACACCTGCATGCACTACATCCTCAGCCACTACCTCCAGCATGCCCATCACCACACACTGCTCACATGCAATCACCACCCCCACTACCATTCACACATCCCCTGTGTCCTCTACCAGTGTGTCTGTGAGCCCTCCTCCCAAAGTACACAAACGCAGTCACACACCCACCCAACGGCCATCCACCTCACGACAGCCTCCAGCCCATGCACCTTCACCCAAGGTCAGCAAACGAACACCTCCTACAACCACTACCTCTTCCTCCACTCCCAAACCCCCTCCATCTACCCATCCCAGTGTGTCTAAAAAACTTTTCCTGTCAAACCTTGACCTCTTCCGTTCACCTCCCCCACCCCTTCCGTCCCCTAGGGCCCGCCTTTCCAGGTCCCAAACCAGCACCTCAGCCACCACATCACCGGGCACAGTGGTGCCAGCAGTAACCGGATTCTGGAGTGCGCCAAGCAGCAGGGCTGCCAGTGTCCCAAGGAGCGAGGCCAAGGACATTCCCCCACCTCCAAAACAGATAAAGTTGCCCATATCCCGGAGGGAGAATGCCAAAACACCTGCCACCAAGGTCTCAGCCAAGACAATAGTTACGAGTGGCAAGACAGCTGCGCCACTATCCAAGGTGGGGAAGGGCCTGAAAAAGAAGGGCAAGTCAATGTCACCGCCAACCTGCACGGTGGACAAGAACGCCACTGGCACCGCCACATGCACCACCGCCACGGACAGCACCCCAGATACTGAGCCCTTCACCAGCCCCGCAGACACTGTGCCCTTCAGCAGCACCGCTGTCAGTAAGCCCGCCACCAGCACAGCCGCTACTCACACCGCCACCAGCACAGCAGTCAGTGAGCCAGACACCAGCACGGCAGTCAGTGAGCCAGCCACCTGCACCGCAGTCAGTGAGGCCCCACCAGCACCGCCGGCCCAATGACCGCCACAAGCACCGCCGCACCAACGACCGCCGCAAGCACCGCCGCTACTGACCCCGCCGCAAGCACAGCCAGAACCAGTGGAGTATCACATCTACTACCTCAGTCCTTGGCAGGATGAAGCACTCTGGGCACCAAGCCCCCTCCAGAACCAGTGAAGTATCACATCCACTACCTCAGTCCTTGGGAGAGTGAAGCACTCTGGGCATAAAGCCCCCTCCAGAACCAGTGGAGAAAGGCATCCACCTGAGAGACCGTGGCCTTGCACTCCCCAGGATAAAGCAGTGGACAAACTACCCACTGGAGAGACTTGAGAGACTGTGGCTTTGCACTCCACAGGATAAAGCAGTGGGCACCCCACCCACTGGAGAGACGTGAGAGACTGTGGCTTTGCACTCCCCAGGATAAAGCAGTGAGCAAACCACCCACTGGAGAGACTTGAGAGACTGTGGCTTTGCACTCCCCAGGATACATCAATGGGCATGGAGCCCCCTCGTGGAGCTGGCGTCGTGCACTCATCCGGCTGAGGTGCCCCCTCTTCCCTTCCCCCTGAGGTGCCTGTGTTTTTTTTTTCAATCTGATGCCCCTGCAGTGTTCTCTCCATTTCGATCGGGTATCTTGAGTGTGCCTCGCCCATGCATTTTGGGCCCAGTGGTGCAGTACCTGTACTTTAATTCTTGGTGTACATATATGTTTATAGTGTATATACATTTTTGATTAATGGATTTTACATGATTACAATTGTTCAACTCATTTCCTTTTGTCCTTGCGTTCGTCCAGAGGGGTTGGGGGTGTAAATGTAATGTTTCAGCATGTATTGGTGTGTGTGTTGTGGGTGAGGGTGGGGTTGGGGTTGGGGGTGTTGCGTGTGTGTGTCACTCTCTTTTCCCTCCCCTGTGTCGTAGGTGCAGTACTCACCGTGGTCGTCGCCACAGTCGGTCGTGCACCTGGTAGAGGAGCAGGAAGACAATCGCAGGGAGTATTTGGAGTTCAGGCTCCATGGCTTCCTGGTTCCTCGTGGAATATGTAGAGGTGAGTGTTTCCCCTTCCAAGTCCTGTTTCTGCTGTGTTTTTGTTCGCGTTGAATCCGCCCCGGAAAAGGTGGCGGATTGGCCTGTCATAATAGTGTGGGCGGTACATTGTCTTCCGCCTGTCTGTTGGCGGTGACCGCCATGCTGTTTGTTTGTACCGCCATGGCCGTCGGAGTGTTAAAGTGGCTGTCTATGTTGGCGATTTCCGCCGCGGTCATAATTCAATTTTTTTACCGCCGGCCTGTCGGCGGTGTTACCGCCGCTTTACCACCTACCGCCAGGGTTGTAATGAGGGCCTTAAACATTTTTTTCCTTTTGTTTGGTTTTCCTTTTTCGTTTTTTTGTTTTTTACAGAAGACATTCCTATTTTTGTCAATGTGTTTTTTTAATCCAGGAAGAAGAGCTCATCTTAAAAAGAGGTTTTTAGGAGGATGCTTATGCGCTACACTTGTGTCTTATGGGGCCATATAATTTTTGGGGATGAAATGTTACTCATTTTAATTATCATCAATCTCTCCGGGTGTTAAAGAGAGATGGGTCCTCCTGACCGTGATAGTAGCGTTAGATGCCTTGAACACCAGCTATGAGGATACACTGACTGTATGACATATAAGATCATTCATTTCCAACCTACTGAGCTCTGCCCACTTTTCCTTTTCCCCATGCCAATCCAAGTCGACCTCTGTTTAGTTATCCAGAGATTGTTGTACTATGACCTCCATCCTCAAAGTTGTGGACATTGTTTATTTCAGAGCAGCCTGTGCACTTGATTTAATTAGTGGGATATTCATAAGTTAGCCCATTGTAGATGTTGGAAGTGAAAGGGATGTTGATCCTATAGGTTTAGGTGCAGGCTAATGTTCAATGACTAATGGGTGCTCCTGCTGCATTTGCAACATGACCCTGGATTTGGAGCCATCACCATGATCTGGAAACGTTGAAGGCAGCACTTCAAGTCTACTATGGCCTTGAAGTTGCAGTCGTTCATCGTCTAGGTCACTCGCTTTCCTGACGAGCCAGTTCTTGTAAACTGCAACATCCACTGATGAAAAAGGAGCGAAAGTGGGTAGCCCTTTTTTGTACTGTGAATATATTGTGTTACGGCACAGATATAGGCTCTTATTACAAACCTGGCAGTAAAGCTGAACGCCGTGCTGGCGGCCGCCAACATACGTGTCGGTGGCGGAAATCCGCTACGGGTAATATGACCCACACTTAGAAATCCTCTACAATACAGACACCCATACAAGTCCGCCACAGCAAAGGTCAGTGATAAATTGGCAATACCAAAACCCACACCGTCACGCCAACAGGAATACACCCACACTATCACGACCCACACTATCACGACCCACGAATCAACGCAGCTGTCATTCAACCACGGTAAACCATTGGCGGTACAAACCGCTGCGCTCAAAATACACACACATTTACAAAACACAACCACATTGGACAATTCAAACGACACACACCGGACACACATACACACACCACACCCACACACCCACAACACTATAAAAGACACACCCACATTATGCACAACCTCTTACAATGACATTTTTGGAAGAAGCAGAGATAGAGAAAAGCAAAGACAACACCAGCATCCAGAGGCACACACCACCATCCCTCATACACCATCCACACACAAAACACCACACACCCCAGAACATCACCCCACACATCACATCTAACATCACCTCACACATCACTCACACCACATCATGGCACCTCAGAGACACCCCAGGTTTTCTGAGGAGGAACTCAGGGTTATGGTGGAGGAAATCATCCAGGTAGAGCCACAGCTATTCGGATCACAGGTGCAGCAGACATCCATTGCAAGGAAGATGGAGCTAAGGTGGAGAATTATCGACAGGGTCAACGCAGTGGGACAGCATCCAAGAACACGGAATGACATCAGGAAGTGGTGGAACGGCTAACAACATGGGAGGAGCAAGTCTTGGTGATCATGCATCCTGAGGGCCTCGCAGGAGTAGCAGGAGGACTGGACTCTGGTAAGTCATATCTTTACTATTATATCCCCCTCCACCCTACCTGCATGCCATCACAAACCCCAACCCCTACCCTCACACCCATCACCCCAACATCTCACATAAACCCCACTATCACAACCCACACATCCCAATATCAAGCCCTGCATTTGACAACAATGCATGGACACCCATCACAGACCTGCATGAACACCCCCACCAAAGCATGTCCAAGGGAGAGACTCACACAGGGCACACAAGCACCACTGACACAAGGGCCAAGGCAATATTGCAAGCACAGTAGTAGAGGGAAACACACCCATTGTACAAGATGGCACACACATATACAATAACAATTCATTTACACCCCAACAGGACCCCTCCACAACGTCACCGGACAGGAGGTGCAAGCCATATCCAGTCTCGCCACAGAAGAGGCCCACAGTGACGACAGCAGCTCTGCACGCTTGGATCAAGATGACCAGCCCGGCCCATCAGGGACCTCTGGACAGTCGGTTCCCATGCCACAGTCCCAAACCACCACAGAACCTCCCTCTTCAGAAAACACCACCACAGCACCCACTCAGAGGGCCCATGCCACTGTCCCCAGGACACGTCAATCAGCAGTGTGTCCACCACTACAGGGACCCCAGGCAATCCCACTAACACAGGACGATCAGGGACCTGGGGTCAGTGGCAGTGGTCAAACGGTTCAGGGGACAGAGGCACAGGATAACAGGGAAGCTGGGAGGACTGCTGTGCGACAGGGGGAGGACAGGCCCAGGGAACCCACTCTCCACGAGGCACTCTCAAATATCATAGGAGCATACCACCATTCCCAAGTGACCATGGGCACAGTACTAGCCAAGTTTCAGGAGACCCAGCGGCTGCAGGAGGAACAGTACCTGGGGATCAGGGAGAACTTGAAGTCCATTAACACCACCCTGGTCACCATTGCAGGGGTGCTGGCAGACATGGCCAACACCATGAGGGAGACAGTGGCATACCACCGGGCCCCTGACACCAGCCCGAACGATGAACAGCCTTTCACGTCCGCCGGCGCTAGTGGACAGGAGGTCCTGCCACAGGACCAACAGGCCACCCAGCACTCCACCGCTGCAGAAGGAGAACCACCCTGCAAAAGGTCCCTGCGATCCAGGCACACAACAGAGAACATTGCCAAGACCCCCACCAGGAAATAAGACTCTCCTGATTGTCACCCTTCTGTCCCACAATGTTACCATGTCCACCTTGAACTGCCATTGCTCCACTTCCTATGCCCACTTGGACAAATGCACCTGTGATACCAAGAGACTGGACTCTACCATGGACATTCCTCCACCATCACCCCAGCCCCTTCCACATACCCCTATACACATTAGCCCATAAATAAACACCCTTGAATCACAAAACAATCTGGAGTCAGTCTGTACTTTCACAAATGTATTATTACAACTTCTTCGACAAATATCAATGTTAATGTTCATTTGCACATACCAATGTATGACATTGGTTAGGCAGCAGTACACATAGCAGAAGGCAGAATGAGGTACCCAGATCTGTGAAATGGAAAGCCAAAGTGAACTGTCAGGGTCCACACACAGAGGTTAAGAGGCTGTCTTATCCAATGTCTTACAGTAGTCAGATATGAGATGAGCAGTGCCAGTCTCTTACCTGTGTCTCACTTGAAGTACTGCATGATGATGTTGTTTCGGTTGTCAATATCTTCTTCCTCTGCCTCCTCTTCCTCAATGTCCACAGGCTCCACAGCTGCCACAATACCATAATCAGGCCCATCCTCATGCAGAAAAGGCACCTGGTGTCGCAAGCCAGGTTGTGCAACATGCAGCATGCCACGATTATCTGGCACACCTTCTTCGGTGAGTAGTATAGGGAGCCACCTGTTAGATGGAGGCACCGGAATCTGGCCTTCAGGAGGCCGAAAATCAGCTCAATAATATGCCTAGTTTGCCCATGTGCCTCATTGTAGCGTTCCTCTGCCCTTGTCATGGCATTCCTCACTGGGGTCAGTAGCCATGAGAGGCTAGGGTAACCAGAGTCACCTGCAAATGTCAATGGATATCTGTTAGACAAACACTAACCCTTAGGGACTACCCCATACCCAGACACCTATTCATACTGTGTGGGGACCTTGGGCTCACCTATTAGCCACACCCGGTGCCTCTGGAGTTGGCCCATCACATAAGGGCTGCTGCTATTCCTCAAAATGTAAGCGTCATGCACAGATCCAGGATACTTGGCATTCACATGAGAGATGTACTGGTCTGCCAAACACACCATCTGCACATTCATTGAATGGTAGCTTTTTCGATTTCTGTACACCTGTTCATTCCTGCGGGGGGGACAAATGCCGCATATGTACCATCAATGGCACCAATTATGTTGGGGATATGTCCCAGTGCATAGAAGTCAGCTTTCACTGTGGGCAAATCCTCCACCTGTGGGAAAACGATGTAGCTGTGCATGTGTTTCAGCAGGGCAGAAAACACTCTGGTCAACACATTAGAGAACATTGGCTGAGACATCCCTGATGCCATGGCCACTGTTGTTTGGAAGGAACCACTTGCCAGGAAGTGGAGCACTGACAGGACCTGCACTAAAGGGGGGATACATGTGGGATGGCGGATAGCTGACATCAGGTCAGGCTCCAATTGGGCACACAGTTCTTGGATTGTGGCACGATCAAGTCTGTAGGTGATAATGATGTGTCTGGCTTCCATTGTCAACAGGTCCACCAGGGGTCTGTACACCAGAGGATGACCCCATCTCATCATCTGCCCCAGCGGATGTGCCCTTTGGAGGAGAATGGTGAGCAGAGTGGCATGTACCACATAGCTTGCACAAGTGTTTTTGCAGTAATGTGAGTAAATCCATGTGTGGCATTGTCTGTCGGTATTTCTTCCCAAATGTGCTGTGACGCAGATGGGTGCCATGCCATGTGCCACCCTGAAATGGCAGCTGCCTGACCTGTAAGGAGGGACAAGGGGAAATGAGGTAACTGCGCTGGCATTGTGCAGCGTTGCGGTAGGTGGTCGAAGATCGCTGCGCAATTCAGCATTGGTTATCATTGGGCCCTATGGGTTCCAGGAGCCAATGACGATGTACGCCGGCGGTAACGGAACGCACAGCCGCGGACGTGACCGCCATTTTCTATCTGTTCACTCACTTGATACCTGACCTTCAACAGGAGAGGACCTACACTGCAAGTCCTGCTGTGACCTGTGTCTGGAAGAGACAATGGCTTGAGTGTCTGGGGAAAGGGCCTATGCCTTCACTTCGGAGGAGTTGGAGAGACTAGTGGATGGGGTCCTCCCCCAGTGCACGCTACTCTGTGGTCCTCCAGACAAACAGGTGAGCACACTGTGAGCATGATGCGTGGGACATGAATGTATGGAGTGGTGTGGATGGAAGATACATGTAGGGTTGGGGGCTGATGCCTGCATGAGAGGATGGTGAGTGCATGTGTGTCAGGGCATGGGTTGGAAGTGGTGGGCAATGAGTATGACGAACCAGACGGGGATTAATTTCCTTTCATCCTATACCTTTTCTCTAGGTCAGCGCCCACCAGAAGAAGGGTATTTGGCGTGCATCGCCAAGGACGTGTGGACCCTGGAGGTCTATCATAGACGGAGCACCCACTGCCACAAGAGATGGGAGGACCTGCGCCGCTGGAGCAAGAAGACGGCGGAGGCCCAGATGGGGATGGCCTCCCAACGTGGAAGGGGTGCCTGTCGCACCATGACCCCCCTGATGTTCCGGATCCTGGTGGTGGCATATCCGGAGTTAGATGGGCGCTTGAGGACATCACAGTAGCTACAAGGGGGTGAGTACAGTCTCATTCAGCTGACTGCACGCTTTACGAGGTGTCTGGGTGGGGGATGTGGGCTGTGGGTTCCCCTAGGCCAGGGCAAACTTGGTAGGGTAGGTCCCTTGTTAGTCAGGGTCTGTGGTACTCCAACCCCAATAGTGGTAGTGGCCATCTACAACTAGTCAGCCTCCTTTGGGTTCCAGGTGTGCAGCAAATGGGGTTAGGCATAGTCCCCCATGGGCAGGTGTTTTTCCTACTAACTGCTTGTGCATGGCCTAGTGCACAGGGCTGCTCCCTGCTCAACGGTGGTGATGTTGCTGGCAATGACCATGTGTCTCCTCTGTCTCCCCCCCCATCTTGTTTTGTCACCCTATCCTTGTGTGCATTAGCATCATCTGGTGGAAGAGCAGATGCACTAGAGACGGAGGGAGCTGCATCCCACATGGCCCAGGAGGGTGAATCTACGGAGTCTGAAGGCACCAGTGGGACGGAGGGTGAGGGGAGCTCCACGAATGGGACAGGAGGGGACACCAGTGACAGCGACTCCTCCTCTGATGTGAGCACCCTTGCAATGGCGGGCACCTCTGTGCCCACCGCAACAACAGGTACAGCCGCCACCCCCCCCCCTACCAGCACCGCCCTACCAGCAGCCCCTCAGTGTGTTTCCCGTGCCCACTCACCCAGGAGGGTGTGCATCTCCTTCACCCCAGGCACCTCAGGCCCTGCCCCAGTCAGCCCGCTGCCCTCAGTGAGGAGGCTATTGACCTCCTGAGATCCCTCACTGTTGGGCAGTCAACCATTCTGAATGCCATCCAGGTTGTCAAGAGGCATTTGCACCAAACAAATGCATACCTGGAGGGCATTCATTCTGGCGTGGCGGCCCAACAGAGAGCATTCAAGGCTCTGGCCACAGCACTGATGGCAGCCATTGTCCCGTGTCAGGCCTCCCCTCCAACTTCCTCTACCCAAACCCAATCCCCTCTACCTCAGCCTATCCCAAGCACACCATCAGACCAGCATGCACACACATCAACACACAAAAGTGGCTCAGGCAAACATAAGCACCACACATCCCACAGACACTCACACAAGCACCATACCCATGCAGACACACCAACATCCACTTCTGCCACTGTGTCCCCCTCCTCCACGTCTTCCACCTCACTCCCTGTTTCGTCTCCACTCACACCTGCATGCACTACATCCTCAGCCACTGCCACCATCACCAGCACGCCTATCACAACACGCTATTCACGAGCAATCAACACCCCCACAACCATGCACACGTCCCCTATGTCCTCACCCAGTGTGTCTGTGAGCCCTCCTCCCAAAGTACACAAACGCAGGCACACACCCACGCAACAGCCATCCACCTCACAACAGCCTCCAACCCATGCACCTTCACCCAAACTCAGCAGACGTACACCACCTATACCCACTACCTCTTCCTCCACTCCCACACCCCCTCCATCTTCCCGTCCTAGTGTGTCAAAGAAACGTTTCCTGGCTGCCTCCCCTAGGGCCAGGATGCCTAGATCCCAGACCGGCACCTCAGCCACCAAAATCGGCGTCCACTGTAGTCCCTGCACGTCCGGGAGGATCGAAGGGGGGAACCCATCAGGGCTGCCAGTGTGCCACCTACTGAAGCTAAGAACCACTCGATTTCGCCACCTGCCAATGTAAAGAAGGGGCCAGCATGCAGAAGGGAAAAGACACACCACCCACCCAGCAAGGCCTCATCCAGAACCAAAGTGGACAGTGCCAAGGTCCTAGCAGCGACTAAAGGTGGGGAAGGGACACAAAAGCAACGGAAAGTCACCTCAGGGCACGGAGCCTCCTGGTAAGGGACTGGTGACCCCCATTTCTCATGACAGGCCAGCAACCTGTACCACGATGAGCACCGCCGCCTGCGCCACCACCTGAACGGCAGCTGCCACAACTACTGTCACCAGCATCATCCCCAGTGGGCAGCCGTCCGAGGCTGTTGGAGATGACCTGGTGTCTCCCTCCACTACTACAGACACCAGCACACGAGCAGCACCGGCAGCATCTCCACCGCAGACACCGCCGCAGCCATCGCCACATGCCCAGCCAGTGCCACTACAGCGGACATCAGCAGCATCCCCAGTGGGCAGCTGTCCGAGGCGGCAGGAGACGTCCTGGACCCTGCACACACTACATGAGGCACCACCACTGGCACTACCAGCAGTTTGCAGCCTATGTCGCCGCAGGGTGGAGTGTGGCTCTGCCTCCATGGAGTATCATGCTACCTGTTCCCTGAAAATCTTGTGGCTCAGACACCCAGGTGAGGGAATGGGAACTGCCACACCCCAGGTGCGGCATCACTGGGCACCATGCCCCCACCAGAACCACTGGAGAGATGCATCCACTCACCCAATCCTTGGCAGGATGAAGCACACTGTGCACAAAGCCCCCTCCAGAACCAGTGGAGAAAAGCATCCACTAACCCAGTCCTTGGCAGGATGAAGCACTCTGGGCACAAAGCCTCCTGAACCAGTGGAGAAAAGCAGCCACTAACCCAGTCCTTGGCAGGATGAAGCACTCTGGGCACAAAGCCCCCTCCAGAACCAGTGGAGAAAGGCATCCACTAACCCAGTCCTTGGCAGGATGAAGCACTTTGGGCACGAAGCCCCCTCCAGAACCAGTGGAGAAAAGCATCCACTAACCCAGTCTTTGGCAGGATGAAGCACTCTGGGCACAAAGCCCCCTCCAGAACCAGTGGAACATGACACCGACTTGGGAGACTGCGGCTTTGCATGCCCCAGGTCCAGGCAGTGGGCAGTGGACCCACTTGAGAGACTTGAGAGACTGTGGCTTTGCACTCCCCAGGCAGTGGGCAGTGGACCCACTTGAGAGACTTGAGAGACTGTGGCTTTGCACGCCCCAGGACCAGGCAGTGGGCATAGAGACCCCTCGAGGAGCAGTGGCGTCGTTCCATCATCCGGCTGAGATGCCCCCCCCCCCCCCCCTTCCCCCTGACGTGCCTTTTTTTTTTCAACCTGATGCCCCTGCAGTGTTCTCTCGATTTTGAGGCAGGTGTCATGTATGGGCTTTGCCCATGCTTTTTGGGACCACTGGTCCATGGATGTTTCTTTGGACAGTGTACGGACTTGTGTAATTGCTGTAAATATGTGTGTATACTGATTATTTACTGTTCTCTTGTTCTATCCGATTGTCCGAATATTACACTAGTTAAACTCATTTTGTTTGGTCTTGCGTTCTTCCAGGGGGTGACGGGTGTATCTGTGATGTGATTGGATATGTATGTGTGTGTGTGTTGTTGTGGGTGGGGGTGTTGCATGCGTGTGTCACTCTCTTTTCCCTCCTCCCCTCCCCTGTGTGCTAGGTGCAGTACTTACTGTGGTCGTCGCCGCCACCATTCATACTCCTGGTAGGTGAGAAGATACACCAACATTGGTAACACCTGTAGTTCGGGCGCCATGGCGTCCTGGTTCTTCGTTGGGTGACGAGAGGTGAGTGGTTTCCCTTCCAAAGACTGTTTCCACCGTGCTTTTGATGGCGTTGGTACCGCCCTGGAAAAGCTGGCAGATTGGTGCCTTGTAATAGTGTGGGCGGGACATTGTCTTCCGCCTGTCTGTTGGCGGTTACCGCCGCAGTATTTGTTTCTACCGCCGTGGCGATTGGAGTCTTAAAGTGGCTGTCTGTGTTGGCGGTTTCCACCATGTCGTACTGACAGGGTTGTAATGAGGGCCATAGTCTTCAGAGGACACAGTGCCTTTTTGCAGTCTTTGATTTGTGTTCTCATGAAGGATTACATTGATTTGTGTTCTCATGAAGGATTTAGCTTGTAAGCCAAGCAGATGCTTTTTCATAGACATTTCTGTATCTGCGTTCCACCTTATCTGATAGAGACTTCTAACTGCATATTTGAATTCTCCCCAGCCGTCAGACTGGATCTGGAAGATTTTTGTAAGCAGTACCCCTGAACTCTGGTAGATGGCATTGATTGGCTCTGCATTCGGCCACGCTGGAAATTATATATAGGTGTCCCCCAGGCATGCCAATGTCAGTTCTTATCTTTCTGCACCAGCCAGCGCTTATCCCAAGAGAGCTAGAGTCAGTTTTTGACTGTCCTTTTTGACTTTTTGCCGAGCTTTTTAAAAACAAAATATTTTCTCCTGGTGTGTTGAGGATGTCTTCTAGGAAGACAGTATTCAAGCCTTGTGGATCCTGTCATTGGGCAATGCCCGTTATGGATCCACATCTCGTGTGTCTTTGGTTTTTGGAGCGCGATAACAACCTGAAGTCATGCTCCGAGTGCCAGGTCATGCATCCAAAGGCATTGAGGGAGCGGTCCCTAAAGTAGATGGCGGCCTGGTATGCAACTCTGTGCAAATCAAGGTCTCAGTTGAGAGGAAGGTCCAGGGACCAGTCATGGAGTCCAAAGTCGTGGTTGTCCCACTCCAAGTCCTCAGAGCAATCGGGTAAGTTGAGGCACAAGAAAAAATCCAAGAAGTTGAAACACACTTCAAATTTTTCTTGTTCATCGGCAAATACGAGGGAGCATCGACAATCTAGGCCTCATTCTAAGGAACCTGCTCCTGGGCCGACCCTGCGCCTCTGAGTTTCCGGGAGCTGGAGCAACCCCTGCCTAACTTAGAGAATTGTATGAGGCCAAAAGCCTCATTTTTGGTCTGCCCAATGCTGCTGGAGCACCTTTGGGCCGTGCTGACCCAGAGTGGGCCCCTTCGGGTTCTGCGCTAGTGGCTCCGGCCCTGGCACCAAGGGGCTCCCAAGGATCCAGTCCTGGATCCAAACCGGCACCAGTTGTCCCACCTCGTCCTTCCCGGACACTGGTCCTGATGCCGTCCGCGCCCACGGGTGGCACCATCCCCATTGTAATTCTGATTCTGACTCCGGCAGGAGCTTTGCCTCCTTATCGGATCCTGAGCCCTATTTCTCCGGGCTAAGCCTTGATGATAAATGGGAGGGGTCGCTGGACCATTTAGAATACAAACCTTATGAATCTGAAATGGACTGGCATGAAGGCTTGAGTGAAGCCAGAGAAATAGGGCTCAGGATCCGACCATGAAGGCTTGAGTGAAGCCAAGCCAGCAGACTGGACACTTCTTCAGATGCTTTCTCCCCCTACTGTGTCCATGGAGGAGAGACATTCATATGCTATGGTGGTGAGGAGGGCGGCTGAGGTCTTAGGCCTTCAACTGCCCTCACTGGCCGTCAAGACTAATCTCTTGACAGGAGTGCTGCACCTGGGAGCTTCCACATCAGAATCCCTGCTCCCTCTCGAATATGCCCTCACTGACATCCTACTGGGTACCTGGTTCAAACCCAGCACAGGTGCTCCTGTGAACAGGACGATTGTCAAGCACCCTATGTTTGGGGGCCCAGGTTTCTTGATGCAAGACCCCACCCCTCAGAGAATGGTGGTCCAAGCCTCTACCTCCCAAGGAACATTCCCTACAGCTTCCCCGGATATTGATTTGGGAAGAAGATATTTTCTTCTGCCAACTTTGCATTACAGTCTTTGAACACCACGTGCCTTTTGGGACGTTATTCCCACACGGAGTGGATACAGTTGCGCAAGTGCTGCCACAGGTCCTGGAGGAGTCCCGGGCTGTACTCTCTCAAGCTGCTGCCAATGGGAGATATGCAGCAAAGATCACAATTTGCTGCAGACTTAACACAACCGACTCACTAGGTAGAGTGGTTTCTAAGATAGTGGCCCTGAGGTGCCACGCCTGGCTGAGGACATCTGGCAGTTCAGGGGATATCCAGGCTTGGCAGATAAGCCTTTTGTGGCACCGGTCTCTTCACAGACCGCACTCGAGTGCTTCAAAGATTCTTGGGCTGTGGCCATATTTTAGGGCCTTGCAGCGGTCCTTCATCCTCCCTAGTTTGCCTTTTGCCCGTGCATGCTGCTCAGCCTCTGTGTGGCCATGGGTACGGGACCCACCGACCTCGTGGGTCAGGTGGTCAGCAGTCTAGTCAGTCCACCTCCCCCACTCTGCAGCAGCAGCTAAACCTTTGTAGTCTGCCTACCACCCACCAAGGACCAGTAGGCGGCAGGATTCGCCATCACGGGTGTTACACCCTCTCCCTTTGGAAAAAGGTGTTAAGGCAGGGGAGGAGTAGCCTCCCCCAGCCTCTGGAAATGCTTTCATGGGCACAGATGGTGCCCATTTCTGCATAAGCCAGTCTACACCGGTTCAGGGACCCCTCAGCCCTGCTCTGGCGCGAAACTGGACAAAGGAAAGGGGAGTGACCACTCCCCTGACCTGCACCTCCCCTGGGAGGTGCCCAGAGCTCCTCCAGTGTGCTCCAGACCTCTGCCATCTTGGAAACAGAGGTGCTGCTGGCACACTGGACGGCTCTGAGTGGCCAGGGCCAGCAGGTGACGTCAGAGACTCCTTCTGATAGGCTCATTCAGGTGTTGCTAGCCTATCCTCTCTCCTAAGTAGCCAAACCCTCTTTTCTGGCTATTTAGGGTCTCTGCTTTGGGGAATTCCTTAGATAACGAATGCAAGAGCTCATCAGAGTTCCTCTGCATCTCTCTCTTCACCTTCTGCCAAGGAATCGACTGCTGACTGCGCTGGAAGCCTGCAAAACTGCAACAAAGTAGCAAAGACGACTACTGCAACTCTGTAACGCTGATCCTGCCGCCTTCTCGACTGTTTTCCTGGTGGTGCATGCTGTGGGGGTAGTCTGCCTCCTCTCTGCACTAGAAGCTCAGAAGAAATCTCCCGTGGGTCGACGGAATCGTCCCCCTGCAACCGCAGGCACCAAAGAACTGCATCACCGGTCCCCTGGGTCTCCTCTCAGCACGACGAGCGAGGTCCCTTGAATCCAGCAACTCTGTCCAAGTGACTCCCACAGTCCAGTGACTCTTCAGTCCAAGTTTAGTGGAGGTAAGTCCTTGCCTTCCCACGCCAGACTGCATTGCTGGGAACAGCGTCTTTTGCAGCTACTCCGGCCTCTGTGCACTTCCGGCGGAAATCCTTTGTGCACAGCCAAGCCTGGGTCCACGGCACTCTAACCTGCATTGCACGACCTCCTGAGTTGTCCTCCGGCGGTGTGGGACTCTCTTGTGCAACTTCGGGTGAGCACCGTTTCACTCCACTTCGTAGTGCCTGTTCCCTCCTGGGCCACAGCAGCATCCAAAAACCCTAACCGCACGATTTGCAGCTAGCAAGGCTTGTTTGCGGTCTTTCTTCAGGAAAACACTTCTGCACGATTCTTCACGACGTGGGACATCCATCCTTCAAAGGGGAAGTTTCTAGTCTTTGTCGTTCCTACAGAATCCTCAGCTTCTACTGCCTAGTAGCAGCTTCTTTGCACCCACAGCTGGCATTTCCTGGGCATCTGCCCACTCTCGACTTGATTGTGACTTTTGGACTTGGTCCCCTTGTTCCACAGGTACTCTAGTCTGGAAATCCATCGTTGTTGCATTGCTGGTGTTGGTCTTTCCTGCAGAATTCCCCTATCACGACTTCTGTGCTCTTTGGGGAACTTTAATGCACTTTGCACTCACTTTTCAGGGTCTTGGGGTGGGCTATTTTTCTAACCCTCACTGTTTTCTTACAGTCCCAGCGACCCTCTACAAGGTCACATAGGTTTGGGGTCCATTCGTGGTTCGCATTCCACTTTTGGAGTATATGGTTTGTGTTGCCCCTATCCCTATGTGTCCCCATTGCATCCTATTGTAACTATACATTGTTTGTACTGTTTTCTAATACTATACTGCATATTTTTGGTATTGTGTACATATATCTTGTGTATATTTGCTATCCTCATACTGAGGGTACTCACTGAGATACTTTGGCATATTGTCATAAAAATAAAGTACCTTTATTTTTATTATATCTGTGTATTGTGTTTTCTTATGATATTGTGCAAGTGACACTAGTGGTACTGTAGGAGCTTCACTCGTCTCCTAGTTCTGCCTAAGCTGCTCTGCTAAGCTACCATTATCTATCAGCCTAAGCTGCTAGACACCCTATACACTAATAAGGGATACCTGGGCCTGGTGCAAGGTGTAAGTACCCCTTGGTACTCACTACAAGCCAGTCCAGCCTCCTACAGGCTAAGGTACTGGGGATTGGGTCTGGGTGGAGGAAGTTGGAAGGGGAGGTTGGACACAGGGACAATGGCTGCCATCAGTGCTGAAGCCAGAGTCTGAAATGCTCTCTGTTGGGCTGCCTGGCCAGAATGAATGCCCTCCACACCCTCTCTACACCCTGGATCTCATTCAGAATGGTAGACTGCCCAACAGTGAAGGATCTCAGGAGGTCAATGGCCTCCTCACTGAGGGCAGCAGGGCTGACTGGGGCAGGGGCTGAGGTGCCTGGGGCGAAGGAGATGCCCACCCTCCTGGGTAAGCGGCCACGGGCCACTCGCTGAGGGGCTGCTGGGAGGGCAGTGCTGGTGGGGGGGTGGCGGCTGTACCTGTAGATGCGGGGGCACAGAGGGGCCCGTCACCGCAAGGGAGCTCCCATCAGAGGAGGAGTCGGCGTCGCTGGTGAATTCTGACTCCGTAATGTCGCCCTCCAGGGCCATGTGGGATGTAGCTCCCTACTGCTCCGGTGGCACAGCTCCTCCGCCTGATGATGCTAATGCACACAAGAACAGGGAGACCACAAAAAGGGGGGAAAGAAAGTAGAAAGACATGTTCAGTACATGCAATACTGCTACCGTTGGCGGACACTACAGACACAGCAGCCCTCTACACAACGCCGTGCACTTAGAGTTCCCTAATTCCTCACAGGGACATGGGGTACATGGCCTATGCCCGATTGCTGCACACATGGAATTCACAGGAGCCTCCAATGCACGCAGAGTCAGATGGATGTGACTGTACTCACCGCCTTGTGGCTGCTGTGATGCCCTCAAGCACCCATCTAACTCCGGATACGCCACCGCCAGGATCCGGAACATCAGGGGGGTCATGGTGCGATGAGCACCCCTCCCACGTTGGGAGGCCATCCCCAGCTGGGCCTCCGCCGTCTTCTTGTTCCAGCGGCGAATGTCCTCCCACCTTTGTCGGCAGTGGGTGCTCCGTCTGTGGTGGACCCCCAGGGCTCGGACGTCCTTGGTGATGGCACGCCAAATATCCCTCTTCTGGTGGGCGCTGACCTACAGGAATAGTACAGGGGAAAAGGTACAACATTATTCGTCCGGATCGTCACAGTCATTGGCCCACGTTCCCACCCTTGCCCTGACGCACATACACTCACCGCCGTATCATGCACGCCTCATCCCTCCATCTCCCATCCACACCACTCCAAACAGGCATTGCCCATACCGCATGCTCACAGTGTACTCACCTGTTTGTCTGGAGGACGTAGAGTAGCGTGTACTGGGGGAGGACCCCATCCACTAGTTTATCCAACTCCTCCGATGTGAAAGCAGGGGCCCTTTCCCCAGACACATGAGCGATCGTCGCTTCCAGACTGAGGTCTCAGCAGCACCTGCAGTGTAGGTCCTCTCCTGTTGAAGATCAGGTATCAAGTGAGTGAACAGAGAGAAAATGGCGGTCACGTCCGCGGCGGTGCGTACCGTCACCGCCGGCGTACATCGTCATTGGCTCCTGGGACCCATAGGGTCCAATGTTAACCAATGCAGGATTGTGCTGCGGTCTGTCGACAACGGAAGAGCAACATGTAGTTGTCACCTACAGACTTGATCGTGCCACAATCAAGGAACTGTGGGCCCAGTTGGAGCCAGATCTGATCAGGGATGTCCCAGCCTATGTTCTCAAATGTGTTGTCCAGAGTGTTGTATGCCTTGCTGAAACACATGCGCAGCTACATCGTTTTCCCTCAGGTGGAGGATTTGCCTACAGTGAAAGGTGACTTCTATGCCCTGGGACATATCCCCAACATCATAGGTGCCATTGATGGGACACGTGGCCTTGGTACCCCCCGCAGGAGTGAACAGATGTACAGAAACCGGAAGAGCTACCATTCGATGAATGTGCAGATGGTGTGTTTGGCCGACCAGTACATCTCCCATGTGAATCCCAAATTTCCTGGCTCAGTGCATGACGCTTACATTCTGAGGATTAGCAGCATCCCTTATGTGATGGGGCAACTCCAGAGGCACCGTGTGTGGCTATTAGGTGAGGACAAGGACCCTATACAGTGTGAATAGTTGTCTGGGTCTGGGGTTGTCCCTAATGGTCAGTGTGTGTCTAACAGTTGTCCCTCGACATATGCAGGTGACTCTGGCTACCCCAACCTGTCATGGATACTGACCCCAGTGAGGAATCCCAGGACAAGGGCAGAGGAACGCTACAATGAGGCACATGGACGGACTAGGAGGGTCATAGAGAGGACCTTCGGCCTCCTGAAGGCCAGGTTCCGGTGCCTCCATATGACAGGAGGTTCCCTATACTACTCACCAAAGAAGGTGTGCCAGATCATCGTGGCCTGCTGTATGCTGCACAACTTGGCTTTGTGACGACAGGTGCTTTTTCTGCAGGAGGATGGCCCAGAAGGAGGTCCTGTGGCAGCTTGGAGCCTGTGGACAGTGAAGAAGAGGAGGCAGAAGAAGAGGACATAGACAACAGAAACACCTTGATCCAGCAATACTTCCAGTGAGACACAGTTAAGAAGACATCACTGCCTCCTACATCTGATAAAAGTTTCGACCCATCATCTGTCTGTCACATTCACCCAGTGTATGGACCCTAATTTGTCACTTTCCCCTTCGATTTCACAGATGTGGGTCCCACTGTGTGACCTCTGCTATGTTACCTCATGGACTAGAGCTATGTGACATAGGTATGTTGACAATACAATGGACATTGCTATTTCCCTCAGTTATTGCAAATACACATTTGTGAAAGCACAGACTGACTCCAGATTGTTTTGTGATTCAAGGGTGTTTATTTAAGTGCTAAATAGTGGAGGGGGTTCTAAAATGGTCAGGGGTGATGGTGGAGGAATGTCCATGGCAGAGTCCAGTTATTTGTCTCACAGGTGCATTGTCCAAATGGGCATAGAAAGTGGAGCTAGGGCACTTTAAGAATGGACAGTGTGACAAAGTGGGTCAGAAGGATGACATTCAGGAGGGTCTCATTTCTTGGCAGGGGTCTTGGCATTGTTCTATGTCTTTGTCCTGGATCTCAGGGACCGCTTGCAACGTGGTTCTCCATCTGCAGGGGGTGGGGTACTGGTGTTGTGGTCGTGTGGCGGTGCCTCCTGTCCACTAGCGCCGGCGGAGGTGGTGGGCAGTTCATCGTTCAGGCTAGTGTCAGGGACCCCTTGTTGTGCCACAGTGTCCCTCCTGGTGTTCACATGGTCCTTCAGCACCCCTACAATGGTGCCCAGGGTGGTGTTGATGGACTTGGGTTCCTCCCTGAACCCCAAATACTGTTCCTCCTGCAGCCGCTGGGTCTCCTGAAACTTGGCCAGTACCGTTGCCATCGTCTCCTGGGAATGATGGTACACTCCCATGATGTTGGAGAGGGCCTCGTGGAGAGTGGGTTCCCTGGGCCTGTCCTCCCCCTGTCAGACAGCAGACCTCCCAGTTCCCCGTTTTTCCTGGGCCTCTGTCCCCTGAACAGTGTGCCCACTGCCACTGCCCCCAGGCCCCTGCTGTTCTTGGGGTGGTGGGTTAGCCTGGGTTCCCTGTAGTGGTGGACACATTGCTGCTTGACGTGTCCTGGGGACAGAGGTATGGGCCCACTGGGTGGGTGCTGTGCTGGTGTTTCCTGAGGGGGAGGCTCTGTAGTGGCCTGTGACTGTGTGAGGGGAACCGACTGTCCCAGATGGGCCGGGCTGGTCATCTAGATCCAGTTGGACAGAGCTGCTGTCATCACTGTGGGCCTCTTCTGTGGGGGGAGTGAACATGTCTGGAACCTCCTGTCCGGTGACGTTGGGTAGGGGTCCTGCAGGGGTGTAAAGGCATGATTATTGCATCTATGTGTGCCATGATGTGCAATGGGTGGGTGACCCAGTACCCTAGTGCTTACAACCTTGTGTAGGACCTTGTATGATAATTGTTTTGGGGTCTGTGTGGGTATCTGTAGTGGACATGCATTGGTGATGGGTGTCCATGCTTTGTTGTTGCATGCAGGGCTTGGTGTTGGGATGTGTGGTTTGTGATAGTGGGACATATGTGAGGAGTTGGAGTGATGGGGGAGAGGCGAGGGTGGGGGTATGTGATAGCATGCAGGTAGGGTTGGGGATGAAGTAGTGAAAGATTTGACTTACCAGAGTCCATTCCTCCAGCTACTCCTGCAAGGCCCTCAGGATGCAGAATAGCCAAGACCTGCTCCTCCCATGTTGTTAGTTTTGGGGGAGGAGGTGGGGGTCCGCCGCCAGTCCTCTGAACCGCAATGTGGTGTCTTGAGACCACGGAATGCACCTTCCCCCGCAGATCGTTCCACCTCTTCCTGATGTCATCCCGTGTTCTTGGGTGCTGTCCCACTGCGTTGACCCTGTCCACGATTCTGCGCGATAGCTCCATCTTTCTAGCTATGGAGGTGTGCTGCACCCCGTGATCCGAACAGCTGTGGCTCTACCTGGATGATTTCCTCCACATGACCCTGAGCTCCTCCTCAGAAAACCTGGGGTGTCTTTGTGGTGCCATGGGGTGGTGTGAGTGATGAGTGAGGTGGTGTGTGTTGTGATGTGTGGGGTGATGTTTAGGGGTGTGTGTGGATGTGTATGAGTGATGGTGTTGTGTGCCTCTGTATGTGGTCTTTGCTTTGCTGTCTCTGCTTCTTCCAAATTGTTTGTTGTAAGGGTTAGTGGGTGTGTGTGTTATATTGTATTGGGTGTGTGGGAGTGGTGTGTGTATGTGTATCAGGTGTGTGTACTTTGATTTGTCCAATGTGGTAGTGTTTTGTAAATGTGTGTGTATTTTGAGCGCGGCGGTGTGTACCGCCAATGGAATACCACGGTTGAAAGATCGCCACATGGATTCGTAGGTCGTGATAGTGTGGGCGTATTCCTATTGGCATGACGGTGGAGGTTTTGTTATCGCCAGTTTATCACTAACTTTTGGTGTGGCGGACTTGTGTGGGTGTCTAGATTTTGGCGGATTCTGAGCTGTGGGTCGTAATAGCTGTGGCGGGATTCCGCGGCCGCTGCGGTGTGTTGGCGGTCTTCTGCACAGCGGTAAGCGGGATGTACCGCCAATGTTGTAATGAGGCCCTAAGTCTTTTATTTGGTGTGCTGCTTAAGTAAACAGATTTAAATGGACCAGTGTACACAGCACAGATGAACAATCAAGGAGAATAAAGCCATTTTGGCCTGGTGACAAAGACAGTAAACTAATTAAACCTTAGGGTCCAAGACAGACTGTGCATTAAGCAATTAACAGTTTGTGAGTTAGCAATGGATGTCAACAGACCACTCCCTGAAAAAAAACATGATGGCTGCCCGCTCCCATGCCAGATTTTACATTCCCATGCTCAGCTGCAAGTGAAGATGCAAAGGACTGCACAGCTTATGTATGCCTCTTCTACATGAAAAAGACTTATATAGATATGTAGCTGGAAACCCCACATGGACAGTTAACTTGCATCAATGAATGCCAAATGAAAATGTGATGGATGGGATAGCTTAGCCTTTGTACTTTTGGTATTTCATGCTTGGGTGATGATTGTGTGATTCAGGAAAAACACTGCTTGATTAGCATGTTGTTAATTGCACTTGAGTGTCTCTTGGCTCTTCTGAAACTTCTCAGTTTCCCTAGACAAAGGCTAAAATTATTATTATTAGGTAGCTAGCCTCCTGGGGCCATATGTAATTTAAAAGTGGAGTGGGAACTGGTGGCTCCCATTCCTGAGTCTTCATAGGCCCTGGAGACCCCATCCCCCGAGCCAAGGGTGGCTGTCCTGGAGCCCACCCAGGCCACCCACAAACCACATGTTGGGAGCCACTGAAAGAGCGGGAGCAGCTATTTGTTTCATATTCCCTCCAGGCAGAAGTGATATTTGTGCTGTTTCTCTGCCTACCGGAATGTGGGCACAGAAACAGAACAGAAGTTTGCTCCCAGCCAGCAGGAGCATGTTTAACTTTCTTGTTGGGTGCCAGCAGACTTGGTATCCCCGCCTGTACTCCTGTAAGCAGGGAAGGCATATAAAAATGCTCCCGCCAGGCAGGGGCAAACATATGTTTCCCTACTACTATGTCCCAGGGATGTGCTTCCCAGGTCACAGTAACTGAGCTGGGGCACCTAAACCTTAAAAACATCAGATAGCAGGACTGCACGGCCTATTGTTTTTTTTCAGGGAATTTCTAGTTTTTTAAAAGTAAAATAATATGTTCTTACCATACGTAAAACCTAAAGGGTATGCGTGGTGGGGGATTGGCCATAGGGCCTTATGATTTTTAAAGTGGAAACGGGTCATATGGCCATCCCCTCCCAGAGCCTAACTAAGCCCATTAGGCCCTGGAGAGCCCAGGGCCTTATTCTTTTTTAACGGTGAGAGAGGCAAAGCGGCACATCCTCCCTGACTTTATTATACCCTAGAGGTCCCATCCCCTAGGGCCTTTTTTATGAAAGGGGAGGGGGCCACATGGCTCCGATCCCTGAGTCTTAATAGGCCCTGGGGACCCTACCCCCAAGGCATTTCTATTAAAAGAGATGGGAGCAGTATGCTCCCCTCCCCAAAGCCTTATTGGGCTCTAGGGACCCCATCCCCCAGGGCCATTAATAAAATTAAAGAGGAGGGCACCACGCGATCCTCCTCCCTGAGCCATGTTAGGCCATGGTGACCCCCTGCCCCAGGGCTACTTATATAAATAAACAGGAGGGAGCTGCACAGCCCCACCTCCCTGAGCAGCTATTGCCCACGAGGGCCCCACCCCTTGGGGCCCTCAATACTTAAAGATGGGTACCCTGGTGCCCACCCGGGGCATGTGGAGGAGCCTCAATGCCCCAACTGCCACAGTCAACTGCCCGCGTGCAGCAGGAGCCAACATTGCTCCCGGCTGGAGCTCCTAATGCTGCTCCCTCTGGGCAAGAGAAATATATTGATTTGTTTTCCTGCCCACATCAGTGCAGGCATGGAAACAGATCAAAAGTATGCTCCCAGTGGGCAGCAGCATGTTTAAAGCTCCCCCCAGGTGGAAGCGGACATGTTGTTTCTTCGCGCTTGGCAGGAGATTACAAAATGCTCCCAGCAAGCTAGAGCAAACAAAGGTTTCCCTGCCCTCGCAGGTGCACTGATACAGGTACAGAAACAGCTATGTCTTGGGGGGTGAGCTCCCTGGGACATAGCATGCGACTCGCCCCGGGGGTAGGGTCCCTTGGTCACTAATGGCTCATGGAGGGGGGCTGCACGACCTCCGCTCCTTATTTTAAACTGCGGCCCCAGGGATGGGATCCACAGGAATTTCAGCCCCAGGGGTGGGCTCCTCGAAGACTCTGGATGCTCGGGTAGGAGGGGTCATGCGGCTCCCTCCCTTAACATGCAGATTTTGGCCCCAGGGGTGGGCTTCCTGGGGCCCTAATTGGCTTGGGGAGGGAGGCCACAAGGCCTCCCCCATTTTTCGTGATGGCGTCCCAGAGGGTGGGCGCCCTGGGGCCTTTAATGGCTTGGGGAGGAGGGGGCACGGAGCCCCCCTCACCTTTATGAATACAGCCCCATGGGTGGGATCCCCAGCGCATTAATAATGCATCCCGGCTGCCATTTTTTGCCAGTCATGCGGTATTTCAGCATTTTTGGCTGATTTTGTTTTGGGCCACACTGGGAGTGTCACTGGGTCCACCACCATGGGCTCTAGAGGGTAAGCGTAACCCTACCCTTTTCTTTTTTTGCTTCCGGACAGGGTACTAAGCCCTGAGTCCTATAATGGCTGCCAGCACCAGTTTTTTTATGTTGCTGTTAGCCAATGAGAGTGCTCTCTCTTCCACGGGAGTCTGACTTCTGTGGGAGTGAGATCGCCCAAAGGAAATAAAGTTCTCTCGCCAATCAGAATGCACCATTTTTAAACTGGCACACCTGCAAGAGTCTCTCAAGACTCTTGCGAAACCTTCCAGATAAAACAATTATTTTTCATCCTCAATTTCTCAAAAACTACTGAGCGAATGTACACCAAATCACAAAAAAAAACACAATCTGAAGACCAAGATCTAGCTTCCTGCCAAATTTGGTGTAAATCTGTTTAGCACCTTGTTTTGGGACCCTCCTTTTTTCTCAGTTTCCGCTTGACAAATCACCTTGAAATTTTCCATGCACAAACTAGTCAAAAATTGACATCCTTTTGGAAAGCTTTATGGAGAATCGTCAAACAGTGCCATAGTTATTAGCAACACAAAAAAACACATTTCCTATGGAACTGCTGACCTAAATATAACTACCTAGTGCTGATTGCTCGGTGCATGTGTTTGTGGCTATAGTTCGGGTCATGTTTCCATAGGCAATGCAGTTTTTGGTTGCTTATTTGTTTGCCACAGTTTGTCAAATCTTTATGAAGCTTTGTGTTTTTTTTGTAATTTTGTCTAAATCCATTCAGTAGTTTTTGAACTACTAATGCTGAAAACCATTGAGTATTTCATGCCACAGAGGTTTCACATACCTGACAGATCTCCTACTGAGATCTGACTAGCTGCCACCATATCAACCAGGAAATGTGAGTTATCTTAAGACTCCTGACTCAGTACCAAGTCCAAAGGATTCCAAAGTCCAAAGAAAAAAGGTGAAAAAAAAACAAGGAGCAGTGTAGCGATAGGCTGACCCTCTAGGTGCTGTGGTGCGGCCTGGGGGTCAAAACCCTTTTTTTAAAATTTATGCCCCAAGGACCCCCGTACCCCAAGGCCAAAATGTATAACAAAAGGGGAAAGGGGCTTCCCAAGCCCTAAAAAAGCCCTGGGGACCCCATCACTTGGGTCAGTAACAGTAATTAAAAAAAGAGGCCTCCTGTGTCTTTTAAGGCCCCAGGAACCGCATCCTCCGGGGCTGGCTTGTTTACTGTGTCCCAGGGAGCCCAGCCCCTGGACACAGTAGGTTCCCTGGCTGCAATGATGTGCCAGACAGTAGTATTTTGAAATCTCCTGGCAGATGGGATCAAACATACCTTCCTTGCCTGCAGGAGTGCCGACAGAGAAGACTAGTCTACTCCAACCTGGCAGCTAGGAGCAGTATGTGGTTGGCTATTTGCAGGAAAGTGGGTGGTTGGAAGCAAGGTTTGGCCGTGCACAGCAGGGTGTTGGCTTTATTTTACATTAAAAATACCCTAGATATTCACTAAGGGTAAAGTAACATTGTAGTTAAGTGAGATATAACTTAATGTTTTAAACATACAAAACCACTGAAATCACCATTTGTAGTTAGCTCTGGCATGTGTAACTCATACCCTAAGGTAACTGTAACTTGTTCCCTCACCATGCACTGCTACCCCACATATCACATCACTTATGATGGCATATTCTATGACACCATTGATAATATCACTGCAACATTCGCAATGAAAATATTGATGAGAAAACTGTACATTGCGGGCGTGAGTTATATTTGCCTTAGGGCACAAGTTATAGTTGCCAGAACTAACTATAACTGGTGAATTTCAGTGGTTTTCTAGGTTTAAAAAGTTGTGTTGTGACTGAAATTCTCACCTAAACATATTGGTACTCTAACCTTAGTTTTTTCTATAGTTTTGTTTTTTCTATAGTTGTGACCTTATATATATATATATATATATATATATATATATATATATATATATATATATACAGAGAGAGAGAGAGAGAGATTGAGATTTACACAGTAAAGGTCACAACTCAGTAGCTATAGATAGGTCAAAGAGTTTCCATATAAAGAGTTTTTTTTTTGTTTGCCAAGAACTTTGGCGCTGCTTGATAAATCTTTACAAATCTTTAAAAAAACATTTATTCACCTGGGCTCCTTCATGGTACGTTTTGCACCAATCCATCAAGTGCGAAACAAGACAAAGGGCGGGGGGTCCCAAAACATTGATTTCCCACCTTAATTTACATAGAAACTTTTCTCTCTGATACATCAAAAAAACGCTGAACGGAATTACCCCAAATTTGCCATAAAATTAGAATTTTACTCAGAAAACATGGTGTTTGTGATTTGTTGTTTTTGAACAAATGAGCATTTGAAATGATGCTCAGAGTTCACATGAAGGGGTTAAAAAGTTAAGATTATCTGGATGATTGGTCCTACAGGAGTTCTGAAAAATAAAAATAGGGTCTTTGATTTTGGCCAGGGGGCATTCTCTCCTATTGGCCATTTCGGTACTAAGCATCTGATTGGCTAGCTGCAATGCTGAAGAAAATGGTGTGCCAACCACTACAGGACACAGGGAAATTTGTGTTGTGGGTACCATGGGTATTCCTATGAGGTAACATGGTACTCCATGGGAGCTGCTACTCAAGCTTCACCCTCATGGTACCATGGTACTGTTCAAGCTTCCTGGGGGAGTTATCTGAATATGATAAAGTAACCCAGAAATTCATTGATAAACCAAAGATCAAATTGATGTTAACGTTGGGCATGGTAATATGATCTACATTATTGCTATGTTTGGTAGTATTATCTTTACTTATGTAAAAAAATACCCTAGAAATTCAGTTTTAAAAAAATAGTTTTTATCTTATTTCAACATCTAACAGAGAAGTATTGAAATTCATCAGTTATTGTTTACTGAGCTAACTATAACTTGTGGCCCTTGTGATGTCATCAATGAGGTAATTTAACATGTCATGAGTGATATACTATGTGAGATCATGAGCAATGCATGGCCGGGTTGCAATTTCTAGTTAGTGCGCTAAACAATTACTTGTGAATTTCTGTTATTTGTGTTTTAAAATATTAGTTTTTCAACCTCATTTCAAAACCTAACTATAATATCACTTAAACCTTTTGTTTTATTTGTATATATATTCACTGAAAAAACCAAAGGTTAGAGGGACGTTACAGTTAGGCTCACATTTCAAGCGTACAAAACCATAGAAATTCAGCAGTTAAAGTTACCTTAGTTAACTATAACTTGTGCTCCCCCCAATGCACTGCTTATGACCTCACAGATTACATAACTCATGTTCGCTAAGGTAACTATAACTGCTGAATTTCTATGGTTTTGTACGCTTGAAATATGAGCCTAACTATAATGTCCCTATAACCCTTGTTTTTTTCTGTGCATTTCTATAGTTTTTTTTATCATATAGTAAATTCCATTACTATACATTGATCCAACCAACGCCACGCACAACGCCTCGGGCCAGCCCCAGAGTCCAACTCCCTATAAGCACCCAAACTTGCACCGTGCACGGCCTTCACCCGTGCGCATGGGAGATAGCCCGCAAGAGCTGGCCTGCAGCCAGACACTGCAGCCAACGTCCCCTAACCACTCAACCCCATGCTGTACATGGGCCTATGGCCTCGTGCGGCACGAGTTAGCTGAGGCCTCTCTGGGTGTGTAAATAGATGTGAGAGGGTGCGCTGGTCTGTGAGTGGGTTCATGAGAGTGTGAGTGAGTCTGTGAGTGAGTGGGAGAAATTGATTGAAGGAGAGAAAGAAAGTGAGAGGCTAAGAGATAGAGGTTTTTTTAGACTTTAATTTTAGAATAAGATATTTGTGTTCAATTTAAAATAAAATAAAACTTTTTATTTTAAATAAAATATATGTTTTTTTTTTTTAAATGGTAGGGAGTCCAGTTGGACCTAAACCCCCAAAGCTCAGCTTGAAGGTCTAGTGAACTTCACACTGAGCTACGGGGGCTTTGTTTTTTTAAAATTATTTTTTAGCCCTTTATGGCCTTTTTGGTACCAGGGGGGAGCCCTCAATGGCTCCACTGTGGTCCCTCCTTATTTATTTGTGTTTTTTTTTTGTAAATTAATTTTTAATAAAATGCCCTTTACGGGCTACCTGACACTGCAGGGGAAGCCTCAGGGCTTCCCCTGCAGTGCCATTGCTTCAGCAAGCACGGAGCTGCTTTGACAGCAGCTCCCTGCTTGCTGAAGCATTTTATCTCTGTACCCTGCAGGCGTGCAGGGACAGAGATAAAAGCTCTGCTTTTTTGGAGTCAGGACCTGCTCTAAAGGTCCTGCTGTCAAACAGAAGAGTGTTTGCTGTGGCTTGGCTGCAGCGCTGCAGCTACGCCACAGCGAACAGCTATGTCCCGGGGGTGGGCACCCCCAGGACATAGCAGGAGCCAGTCCTGGGCAGTGGCTGTCGACAGGGCCATCAGAGGCTCCAAGTGGGGGGCCAGGTGGCCCTCCTCCAATGTGAAGGTAGCCTGAGGGGGGTGGTGTCCCCGGGATCTGGGGGTCCGAAACAGACCTCGTTTCAATTGCTTTATGTTTGCCTAGGGGACGGTGGTACCCATGTGCAGGGGGGGCCACAGCCCCCCCTGCACATATATAGATATATGGCCCAGGGGTGGTGGTCCCTGGGGGCCTTTGTTTTTTTTTTAAAGATTTGCCCCGGAGGATGGTGGTCCCTGGGGCAGTGGGAGGGGGCCAGAAGGCCTTCCCCCACATTTCTAAAGAATTACCCCTTGGACTTGGCCCACCCGAGAGTCCACGCTGTTTTCTTTTCTTGGTTTTACAGGGGATCTGCCAAGGATCAGACCGTAAAAGGGTCCCTTTGGGAACCCACCACCAGAGCTAAGGGGTCATGGTGTTAGTAGCCTGGCCTTTTTTTCGTATTTTTTTATATTTTTTTCTGGGTCTTGGCTTCAGCCAAGTCCCAAGATGGCTAACAACACTTCTTTTGTTGAAGTGTTATCAGCCAATCAGATCTCTGCAGGAGACTGTTAGGGGTTGCGAATCCTTCGCATCCCTATTTATACAAATTTGGATTTCTTTACATTTCTCAAAAACTACTGAACGGATGTACACCAAATTACAAAAAGGGCTCTTTCTGGACCAAGAGCTGCCTTCATGCCAAATTTGGTGTAAGTCAGTCTAGTGGTTTTTGTGCTATCACTGTTCAATTTTTCCTATGGGAATTAATATTGGAAATGTTCTAAATTTCACCTCCCCCCTTTATCTCTTCCCCCGCTTGACGAATCAACCCCAAATTTTATTTTGCAGACAGCAGCTGTTGAATTCTTTTGGAACATTTTGTGAAGATATGTTAAACAGAGCCAAAGATAGAAGCAAGCAAAAAACAGCTTTCTCTAGAGAAACCAGGTCCTAACTATAACTACCTAGTGAACTTCACAAGGTAATATATATAAGATATATATTTAAGCTGTTCAGGATCTAGTGCTCACTGCTGTGAGAACCTTTGCCAGAGAACCTGCCAGGAAGATTCCCAGAGAACTGAAATTCATCTGCATTCCTGCTCTGATGAAGTATGCACTTTAAAATTCATATAAGACCCACTTGCACACATGAGCAAATTATACTTTCCAAACCCTCAAACACACATAAACGTCTAACAAATAGCCACACACACTTTAAGATACATATATATATATATATATATATATATATGTGCACAAAACCCTATAAATTCAACAGTTACAGTTGGAGTTATCTCAAGCAACTATAACTCATGCCCTAAGGTAACTATAAGTTGCACCCCAGCCATGCACAGTTTTCTTGTCAATAATTTTACAGCAAATGTTGCACTGATATTACCAAAGTTGTCATAGAAGATGCCATGAGTGATGTAATATGTGGGGAATTAGAAGTGCCTGGTGAGGACGCGAGTTATAGTTATTTTAGGGCTTGAGTTACAGTTTTTTAGGGGAGGGGGTACTTGGCCTCTCCGGGCCATATTAGGATCCGGGGACCCCATCACTTAAATTATGGGGATGGAGGGCACGCTGCCCCCTCCCAAGGCTGATTTCGATCCTTTGGACTCATCTTCTGGGGCTTGGCCTTGTTATAAAGGGGTGGGAGGGCGCACAGCCCCCCTCACCGGACCAATATTGGCCCCTGGGACCCTATCCACTAGGGCCCCGCCCAGTAAATGGTGGGTTCCCTGGAGCCCACCCAGGGCACCTATTTACATTTAACAGCGGGAGAGGGGCATGGTGTCCCCCTCCCCAGGCTGATTTTGACCCGAGGACCCAATCTCCCAGGGCTAAGCCTTTTCCTTAAGGGAGAGAGGGGCATGCAGCCCCTTCCTGGGCCAATACTGGCCCCTGGGACCCCATCCCTTGGGACCTGGCCAGTATCTGAAGTGATCATGCAGCCCCCCTCCCCAGGCCAATATTAGCCCCAGGGACACCATCCCTTGGGGCCTCTCCAATAAAGGATGGCACCCAGTGTCTTTTGGATGAGGCCCGCAGAGGGGGTAGCTCAACTACCCTTGCGGTCCCTGCCGGGCCCACGCCTCCAGCTGGAGCCTGTATTGCTCCTGCATGCAGGGAGCAAGAAGAAATGCTGCTCCCTGCAGCGAGCTGGAGCAATTTCTTCATCTGTTTCTCTGCCAGCTGTGAAGATGAAAATTCCGCTCCCAGCGCAGGAGCATTTTTCCTACTCCTCCCTGCTTGGAGCCGACTTACTGTTTGCTTTTGTTTGGCTGGAGCTTTAAATTGCTCCTGCCAAGCAAGAGCAAACAGAGTTTTCCCTGCCCACACTAGTTATCCACAAGATGCAGGGAGACAAATGTTGCATAAGTGTGCGCAATTTCATGTGATTGTTTAGGATTTTTACATAAATAGACTATCTGCAATTACATGAATTCCACACACCCCTAACCTGAGTGTGTTAAGGAAGACATTAAGGACATTGCATGATCTATTGATGTCAATAACGATTCAATAATATTCTTTTTAATGGCCATTAAACATAAGCCAAATGGGATTTGTACTGTTTTCATTTAAAATCCTTTTTTTGCAGAATACATAATTTTCAAATTATCTGTCCTTAAAACCAATGTCTTTAAAAATAGTATTTCAAAAGTAGTAAAGATAATGGAAAGTGGAGAAGAAAAAGTTTCTTATCTACAACTACAGCGCTCCAACATTGTTATCTTACACATGCTTAAGGTGGAGCTCTGTTTAGTGCTTCATTCACTGTACGTAATTTATGCATGCTATACAATAATCATATTAATTTGTGAGCACTGAACAAATTAGATAACAGTAGGTGGCCCTTTTTATTTCTAGTGAGAGCCACACACACATATATCTGGAATTTAATCAATGTTGTTTACTCATGCTAAATATACTTGTGTGGAAGCCATGTTTTCTAAATTTGCCCTAACTTCTAATCAGGCCTGAGTTGCATGTATTTCACATTTATAAAAAGCTCTCCAAGTCTCATGTTTTCCTCCTCTGCAGGTGTCTTAGAGACATACTTGTCATCTGGAATAGACTTATTGTTTACTGTATTAGACTGATAGGTGGTGGAAAAAAATGTGAAGTTGTCTTCGGACATGGCGATCGAGACAATCCTCCTGTTTAATGCAGAAAGGGTTGAAGTTAAACCCATGGTAGCAAGATGTGTACTATATTGTCAAGTGCTAGGTAACTAGAAAATTTGCCTGCTCCCAGAGAATGGCTGCTCTCGATTGTTCCATTTGGTGGAAACTGATATGGAGAAGCCTTCTAGAATATTCTTTTATGCCTTAATTGTGTGTTCCTTAGAATAGTTTAGCAGACTCAGTCTTGACTTCACTGAGATAAGATCTCTTCCTGAATCCTCTGATTTCCCTCACCTGAACCTTTGTGATATTTTATCTGCTCTATGTAGTTCTATTTTGTATTTTCTTCCTTATAATATGCAAATTCAGAATGCATGATCATGTTATTATGTATGCTTTTACAATATATTTGCTACAATTTTGCTAATTGATTTAACTTATGGCTTCAATTAAAATTTTAATAAAACACTCATGGTTTGGACAACCTCCTTTCTGTTGTTTTCTGTTGAGCCACATTTGTTTCACTCTGTTGAAAATGTATTTCTGATGTTGACCCCTTCTCCCCTTCTTTAACCTTCTAGTCGACAATGAAAGGTCAATATGTCCACTGGGGGATTATTTTTGATGATTAACCTAAGGGGTTAAGATTCACGGACCCCCTCCACATGGCTCCCAAATCCTTAACATGTCCCAGGTCGGTATTATGGTGCATGTTTCTTACTTCATCTCATAGACCCAGATATCTACCATTCATCTCTTATTCATGTCATCCTAGTTTCTGCCATTTCAATCTGAAAAATATGAATCTGAAAGTTTATGTAACCCATAAACATGATCAACTGTGAGTGATATATAGTGCTCATTTATGAAGGGCCTTTGCTGTGAACTTCCAGAGATAAAACTTGCAGGTGATAATGTCTTTGAATTTGGAATTCTTTTTATTTGCTGTAGGGGAAGAGTGGCATGAGCCTAACCTGATACTCTCAGCTCCAGTTTGGTTTGACTGTCATTGTCACTAAAGTCTAAAGTCCCAAACTCTGACTTTTCGTTAGCCTAGTGTCTTTGTTGCCCGGTGAGAAGCCACTGATCCATCTGATAGCAACCTGTGTCTAGCCCACACTCATGCACCTAGAGTTAGGAATGATTCTTGCTTAATCTCCCAAATGAACTCCGGGATCAGAGGAATTAAGCTGAAGGCATACAATACCACACTAGTCCATGGGATATTGAATGGTTCCCATACGTACTGGTGGACACACCACCAATTTAACACTGAAACATCCTTCCTTGCAGGCCGAGGTTCGTGTCTGTGAGTATCCGAAAAATATATCCAAAAGAGGCATTCTTTCCACATCTGGAGCAGGAAGCACAAGCCACACCATCCGGCAAATTGGCACCAATATTTTACTCACCAAGCAGGTCTAATTGTTAGTAAAACCATCATAACATGTTTTGACCCATCAAGGTCTTGATCACATGACTTTACAACTGGTCAGTTACATCTTTCAGGATCTATATAAGCCGTGAAAACGGTCTCCAAATGGAGGCATAAGCAGTCCAACAAAAGGATGGCAATTGCAAGAGGTCTGAAGGGCAACAGACTACCAGCTTCCAGACCATCTCCTGCTGTCTATGGCTGTCACTCACTGGAGTTCCAGTCTACACATTCTTCCAGACTTCCTCAAACAACTATAAAGGTGGGCAATGTTGCAATCAGTGCAGCCCACTCGCCTTTTGGAGATTGTAGGACATTGTTTTTTGGTTGAGGGGGGAGGGGTGAGAACCTTTATCAAGCAGAAACCACAATCCCTGTTGAGGTAAACCCCAAAAAGTCACAAAATTATACTGTGCGTATTCCTCTTGTAGTTTGGCACAAAAACAGTTATGCTTAACTTGGAGGGAATGGGTTAAGTGAAAAAATAAAGTGAAAACAGAACACAAGAAAACTCCCACACCAATTTAGAAAAATATAGATAATTTTAATAAATAATTTAAAACCAGAATGACAAAACTCCAACCAGTAGAACTAGAGTTATGTTTTTTTTTTTCTCAGTAAAAACGAGTGCCTAAAAGATTAAATCACCACTAGTGGGCACCTAGTGGTCAAAGACTGGGGAAAAGTTGAAAGTTTGGGCTGACCGCGATAAAGTAAGGTTCGAATACACTAGGTGGAGAGGGCCGGATCTCCGCTCACCTTTGGACTTAGAACAATTTTAAAAGAAAAATGTCTGAAAAAGTAAAGTTCTGCTGGGAAAGGCAGCCGGCAGTGTCCAAGAATCAGGAGTCATTGTGAGGGAGCCAGTGGATGAAGTTGCAGTGAAGATTCCTACATTCAGACTTAGGGCCTGATTTAGAACTAAGCGGATGACTTTGTCTGCCACAACAGTGATGGATATCCGGCCTGGCAAAATCTATATATTTCAGTGGACTGGATCTCTTTCACCATTGTGACAGAGTAACCCGTTCACCGAGGTCTAAATCAGGGTCTTAGCCTCTTTTTTGGAAGTAGAAAATCTCCAGCAGGATGAAGCTGCAGGCTGCAGCTGTCAAGGCTTTACAAGGCCTGATACCCTTTTAAAGAAGAGCCGCAGAACAGGATTTGCTGTTGTAGGGAAGAATGTAGCAGGAGCTACCACAAAGTTAGGCCGAATGGTGATGAACATTGGGCAAAATGGCGAGGAGGTAGGTCTCGGTCTCCTGTTGGTTCTCAGAGCACTTTTTAATGGAAGGTTTTCTGCATTACAAGTTATGTTTTTTGGCTGTTCGGGAACCTTTAGCATTACATTCAAGCATCCCTGTGCGGGTTCAGTGTGGTTGGAGCTTTTTATGTTGTAGCTCAGAACATGAGGCCAGTCATCTAGCCCTTGAAGTCACTCTGGTAGTCCTGGGCTCATGCAACAAGGCAGTCCTCTGAAGTACAAGGCAGTCCTTCTGGGGGTCCTACACAGGTTTGGGGTTGACCTGAAGAGTTGGTCTGAGCGTTCTATTTTTATATCTGGTGCCAGCTTTGAAGTGGAAGAAACTTCTAGAGTTACTCCCCTACACAAATGATTTTGGAATTTCCTCCCTCTCTGCCCAGGATCCAAATGGCCTGGGGTGAACACAAACTCTTGGTGAATTCTTGGTGAATGTGCAGAGTCAACTTCTTTGAAATGTGAGTGGGGCTGGTAACTATTCTGCCCCACACATCCTGGCAAAATGGCCCATCCTGTCAACATCTAGTTTCCCTTTGTCTCACTGTCTGGGAGGAATACACAAAAGCCAACTGTCATGCTAATCACAGTCATGTGACTTGAGACACAGGCACCAATGGTTAGGACAGGACAAAAAATGGCAACTTTCTAAAAGTGGCATTTTCAGAACTGTGAGTTAAAATCCAACTTTACCATTAATGAGGATGTTTAATTGTGATGCTTTAGAAACCAACATTGCAATTCTACCTGTCCCCAGCTGAAAGTTATCACTTATTACATGTAATAAGATAATCCAATGTTATGCTATGGAAGTGGTATGCCTCACATTAATGAAAAATTAATTTAGTAGTTTTCACCACCAGGACATGTAAAGTACAAGTTCAACTTTTTAAATACAATGCACCCTGCCCTATGGGTTGTTTAAGGCCCACCTTAGGAGTGACATATGTATTAAAAAGGAAAGTTTAGGCCTAGTAAGAAGTTTATTTTGCTAGGTAAAAATCACAGTTTTAAACCGTACACACAGGCTACAATGAATGCCTGGAAAATGTCTGAAAGACAAGTGGGTGTCACAATCAGTGCTGCAGGCCCATTGGTAGCATTTCATTTAATGTACTACCACTTCACTATACTATAAGTAAAAGTGCCATTTGGGTGCAAGCTAATTTGGTCATGTTTAAATGAGTGAGCACAAGCACTTTTATGCTGGTTAGCAGTGGTAAAGTGCATAAAGCCCAATGCCAACAAAAACAAATTTCAGCAACCAGGAGGAGAAAGCAAAAGGCTTGGAGGAGACAATTCTAAGGGCTGTCAAGTCTAAAAGAGGTATTTAGGAGTTAGCTTCTCCCACCATGGCATACAAGCTCAGTCCAACAACAATGGTGGCATGAGGGTGGTTACATCTTCTTTTCTTGGCGCTTTGAGAATGAAGAAAGTCCTCAAGTCCAGAACAGCTACAAAGTTCGTATGTTCAAAATACAACATATGGGGAAAGATTTTCCTACTACTGGCACAATTCCTGAGTCTAAAGCACACATAATAGCAAATGACCCTATCTAACTTACATTTTAATTTTACTACAAAATGACCATACCAAACGCTGAGGGAAATTGTTTGTGGCATAAAAAATATAGCGTGCTTCTACTATGAAACCCAAAATGGTAGAGAACATTCCTCCAGAACAATACCCATGGTCTTTATTTCACCCTTCCCTGTAGGTAGAGGATTATTTATTTTGGGTAAAAATTCCCATAAAACACAAAATCAGTTTAAATTAACAAAGAGCAAATCCATCTGCCTTAATTGGAAGCTCCAATTCAGAAAATTAATTGCTTCTACTTTTATAATTATCCTGCAGACATTCACATTAAATAATTTAAAGAATCCTTCATTCAGACCAAAACATAACAAAAACATACTTAAGGAGTTCCTTGAATTAAAAAAGGTATTTTACACTTTAAAAAAAAACTCATTTGAGGAGTGGGCCAATCTTACAAACATCATTTTAGTTCTGGAAGCCACATCGACATATGTTTAATTCATTACCCAGAAGCTTGGCAGCACAGGTTGTGTATTCCTCTCTTGGGCGACGTCGACTCCCCGCTTTAGCAGCTACATTGGGGGAGGGATTCTTCATGGGCCTCTTCTGTCTGCAACTCGGCAGTCAAAGGCTCATAATTAACGTGATCCGAGGGGAAGGTTTGGTGATTGGTAAGTGAAGAGGTGTATGGGAAGCCGTTCATGTCAAAATTACAGCTCCCCATATCGGACACCTCCTGAAATGCATAGGGTGCTGCAAAATGAATATGACACACACCAGAATTAATGTGCTGTGTGTCAAAATAATTATGATACTTGGCAGAGTGAATCTGAATTGAATCAAAACAAATATGAAATCTGAAAGAGTGAATATGCTACTTAGTGATTAATATGAATAACACACACACCAAATTTAATAAGAAATATACTGAAATATATATAAATCGGACTGAAATTAATATGGCCCTCGCTGTAAACAATAAAGCAATCACTGAAACAAATCCAATATTTACCAAAAAGAATGGGACATTTCTTGAAATGATTGACTTATGCCAATAGAAATATGGCATACACTGAAATTAATATGACAGATTGAAAATACAATAAAGTTCTGAAATGAATATATTATATTCTGAAAAGAAAACAATGCACATTGAAACTAATACAATGTACACTGAAATGGCCATTAAACATGTTGCAATGATTTTGAATTGTGTTGAAATGAATATTACCAAGATGGTAACGAATATGAAACACACAGAAATGAATAGGAGATTATTGAAAATGAATATGCCTTGTGTTAAAATTAATGTAATCCCATTGAATTGAAGTTGACATGCCTTCAAATGAGTCTGACCAAAGCTGAAATTCACGTGACATTTGTTAAAATGAATATGACACACCTTGAAATTAATATGACACATATTCAAATTAATATAATATATGTTAAAATTGTTAAGTTGCATCTTAAAATTAATATGGCAAGTGTTAATATAAATATGAGATCCACTGAAAACAAATTAACATTGATTGAAAGGAATATAACACGTTAAAGTGAATATGACATGAGTTGAAATGAATATGACCTTCATTGGAATGAAATTGACATGTTATAAAATGAATACTAGTAACGTTTAAATGAACATGACATTTATCACCTTGAAAATGGCTTGCATTGAAAGTGATATGATATACATTGACATGATTATGATATATGTTGCAATGGATATAATTCATGTTAAAATTAAGATTTGTTAATATGAATGAAGCATCCATTGAAAGGAATATGACACATGCTAAGATGAATATGACATGCATTGAAACAAATATGAGCGCCAACAAAAGGAATTCAACATGTCTTAAGCTGAATATGACCACTGCTGAAATTAAAATGAAACTTGTCAAAATGAATATGTTACGCTTTGAAATTGATGATACACAGCAAAATAAATACTGCATATATTGAAATTAATTTGACCTATGTTGAAATGGATATGAGCCATATTAAAATCATTATGACAGGTGTTTAGGTGAATATGACATCCATTGAAATGAATGACATTCATAGAAAGGAATAAGACACATGTTAAGATGAATATGAGCCACTTTTAAATGAATATGACACGTGATGAAAATAATATAACCCACATCAAAAGTAATATGACATTCTGTAACATGAATATGACACTTTTTTAAATGAATATGAAACTGTGAGATAAATGTATCATGCTTTGAAATGAATTAAGCATATATCGAAATGAACATAAGCCATGTTTAAATGGATATAACTGCTTTTTAAATGAATTTGGCTTGCTCTGAACTTATGTTGATTTGCTTTAAAATTAATATTACATATTGAAATTAATGTTACATATTCTCAAAGGGTATCAGATGGACTAAAATGAATTAGCTAAAATTAATATACCACACATATAACGGAATATAAAACAAGGAAACAGCCTTTACCACACATCCATTACATGCATCCATTTACAACAAAGGTAAGTATTCCTAAATTTATCACACAGTACTTTATCACACAGGTAAGTATTTGTAGAAATAGAATAATTTGTATGTGCGCATACAGGTAAAGGGAGGTGTTAGAAATGAGCTCTCTAGTCGGCAGTAGTTTGCACCCTGTCCAAGTATGGACCTGCACTCTAGTCAGGGTAAGGGAGTCACCCAGCTAAGATAACCCCTGCTCACAGCCTTGGTAGCTTGGTACGAGCAGTCAGGCTTACCTCAGAGACAATGTGTAAAGTATTTGTACACGCACACACAGTAACACCGTGAAAACACCACAAAAGTACTCCACAGCAGTTTCGAAAAATAGTCAACATTTATCTGAACAAAACAAGACCAAAACGAAAAAAAAAAAAACACACACAAGCAAAGACACAAATTTTCAAAGATTAAAGGCATCATTACGAGTATGGCAGTTTGTGTACCACTATGGCAACGGTCAGACCGCCATCTGCTTGGCAGTCGGACCACAGTATTACGATGCTGGCAGTCCCATAGGGAAAGACTGCTGCAGTCCCGCCAGCACCACCAGGCAGCGCAGACCATCGCGGTGGCGAGGCAGGCCAAGCAGGCAGACGGAGCCAGTGTTTCCGATGGAAACATTAGGATGTTGCCTACCGCCAGAATGACATGGCAGTCCAACCACCACATCCCAGCAGGTGGAAACAGAAAGCATAAAGGAAGCAAGTTTTACAGGACCTGTGCCGTCATAGAGCCCATCACACACACGTCCTGCCGCAGGTGCTGCTCATTGATGGACCCACACAGCACCCACATTGCAACACAATGGAAGGTCAATGGGATGCACAATAGGATGTCAAACAAATATCCAAGGTTCACAATGCAAACAATACCTGCACAATAGGAATGGCGGCATCAGGGGCATTCATGGACACATTTCACTTTGTACGTGCCCCTAAAACAGCATTGGAACTGGCCCTTCATATATCTCAGGGACAAACAATATTTGAGCCAAGTGATATACCTACCTGCCAAATGCAAGTCAAGAAAGCACATACAACAGCAGCAGTATGGTCCAGACATCTAGATGATGTAGCTGTAAGGTAGACACATCAAAATGGACACATGGCCAGTCAAATGCAAAGGAAGCTACCACAATTGAACACACTCCATGTGTGGACAAACAAAACTCTAACTCCCACACATGAGATGAAAGTAAACTCCACATCAGGGGACAAATCTATGCCATAGATGCTGACATTGGCCAACACATCAGGGGACAAATCTATTCCATAGATGCTGACATTGGCCAACACATAGCAAGCATAAAACAATGCAATGACACCCATCTCAATTGGATCAACACCCACATATCCATACAGTGAACATCTACCCTTGTCTTGGGTGACCACAAAGTCCCCAAAGTCAGATATTGGAAACAACAGCAAATGGATCAGCAATCAGGGTGAAACACACACAACTGTAGGCATACAACATAAGTTACTCAGGCACAACATAAAGGAAGAAAAATAATGGCAGGACAAATGTGTACCCATCAAAACAACAGCTATGGTTTATTCAATTAAAATTCTGAAGAGCAAAGGCCATTGGGCAGCCAAGATGAGTCCTTGCACATTGTGTGCCTAAGCTTGACTTCAATCACTGCCAGAGAACCTCCACAAGAAGGGGTATCAAGTGTCCAGGAAGGCACCTCAGAGTTCATCCTTAGGTGTGGTGTGATCAGATTTGGGATGGGGTGTTTGAGTTTGTGAGGGGGGCTTTTTCTTCGGAAGGCTGGGCTTCTTCTTGTGAGGGGAGGGGTGTGGGTGCTTGCAGGGGGGGCAGGTGTAACAGGGGAGCCTTGGATGTGGAAGGGATGGGTTGGGCTGTAGGTAGGGGCCTCTTGGGAGGGGGTTTTGAGGTAACAGGGCAAAGGACAAGGTCAAAAAGGAAACTCTCCATGGGAAAACAAGTAGGGCCATCAGAAGGGGTTGGGGATTTGGAGGTTGAGGGAGTGGTGGGCTTGTCTGTGGGCGTAGATGGTTTGGGTGTGTGCATGTGTGAGGTATGCCTGTGATTGGGGGTGTTTTTTTTGTGTGTGAGAGTGGGCATTGGTGTATCTTGGGGGGCTGGGAGGTGGAAGTGCTGGGTGATGTATGATAGACGGAGATCCTGGGTTAGTCGCAGGTTGGTTGGGAGAGTGTTCCATGTTTTGGCGGCGAGGTAGGAGAAGGATCTGCCTCCGGATGTCTTTCGGTGGATGCGGTGGACAGTGGCGAGTGCGAGGTCTGCTGAGTGGAGCTGTCTGGTGGGGGTGTAGAAGTTGAGTCTGTTGTTGAGGTAAGCAGGTCCGGTGTTGTGGATTGCTTTCTGTGCGTGGGTGAGGAGCTTGAATGTGATCCTCTTGCCAACAGGGAGCCAGTGGAGTTCTCTCAGGTGGGGGTGATGTGGTTGCGGCAGGGTATGTTGAGGATCAGTCGGGCGGATGCGTTTTGGATGCGTTGGAGGCGCCGCAGGTGTTTTGTCGGGATGCCTGTGTATAGTGCATTGCCGTAGTCCAGCCTGCTGCTGACGAGTCTGTCTGTTGCAGTGGTGTCAGTGGGTATGGTGGATGTGTCTGTGTGTACTGGAGTGGTGTCTGTGGGTATGGTTGATGTGTGTGGGTGTTGGGGTGGTATCTGTATGCTTAGTGGATGTGGTGGATGTGTCTGTGGGTGTTGTGACGGTTTCTGGGGGTATGGTGCCTGAGGTGTGTGGGCCGTGGGTTGTGAGCTGTTGTCTGGGGGTATGGTGGGTTTGATGGATGTCACTGGGCTTTGTAGTGGAGTCTGTGGGTATGGTGAATGTGGTGTGTGGGTTGGTGGGGGGTGTCTGTTGAAATGGTGGCTGATGTAGTGTCTGTGGGTGAATGCTGAGTGCCTGCATGCCTGTGTGTCTGGTAGAGTTTGTGTTGCTGTGTGCTGCTTGTGTGTGTTGAGATTGGTGCATGCAGATGTGGCTGTGTGCTTAGGACAAGTAGGGGAATAGGGAATTTGGATAGAGAAGAGGGAGGTGGTGGGAGGGAGGATTGGGATGGATTGCTGTCATCAGTGAGGAGGCCAAAGCCTGAAAAGATCTCTGTAGGCCAGATGTGTCACTGTGAATGTCTTCCAGGAAAGCATTTGTCTGAAGTTGGCTTACCAACCCTTGGGTGGCATTCACAATGGCAGTCTGCCCCACAGAAGGCTATTGATGTCCTGATACTCCTCAGGAGGTCAATAGCCTTCTCAGCAGGGCAGCAGGAGTAACAGGGGCCGTCACTGAGGTACCTAGGGCAAAGGAGACGCCCACCCTCTTAGGTGAGTGGGGATGGCCAACTGGGTGGGGAGCAACAGGAAGTGTGGTGCTAGTACTGGGGGTGGTGGACAAGGATGGTACAGGAACAGGTCCTGATGGGTCCCCCACCACTAGGGGGTGGCCACTGGAGGTAGAATCTACAGATGATGAGGTTGATCCTGTGTCCTCTGTGGCCCTCCCTTCAACTTCCGAGCCACTGGGCCCCTCCGTGCTGGTGGTGTCATGACTGGAGGGACCATGGCCAGAAGCTTCCCCACTTGGTTTCACCCTGTCTCCTTCGCTTGCCTGGGATAATGCTACAAATACAAAGGGGAAAAGGGTCTTCACATGTTCCTGATCACACTTGAACAAAAGCTGTGATTTACAAACTTTACCATGATGTCAAGTAGGTCCCAGCAACAAACTACTTAAAGGTGGCTCCTACAAGAACCATACCATATGCACGTATGCCACATGAACTGTCAACAGTTGCCCACAGGAAAATCAGGTCTCCAATTGCATGGGTGAAGTTGTGCAATCACAATACCCATTGAACAAGTAGGATACCATATCACTTTCAATGCTTTGCCTCATGGAGCATACCTGTTACCTGTTGTCATACAATAGTAGGCCAATGCCAAGTTAATTCCAACAGATCCCACACAAGGCCATGCAAACATCTATTTGTCACATACGCAATAACACAACAATAAGAAATGATGCTCCAAATCCTGCCATGTTGCTGACAGCAGTACAGTTCCCTGAAGAAGGTGACATGGAAATACTCATGTCACACTGGAAACATGTCAGCAATGCACACTTCACCATGTGTAAATTGTCCTTTTTGAGTCATGGAGGTCGTACTAATGTTGCTCAGATATACTACATATTTGGCATGGAAATGTACACTGTAGTCAAAATGTGCAAATTGACAGGGAGATTTGTCGCTAAATACATAACACAATGAAACAGCTAGCCCAAGGAAAATCACCATTACTATATGGCACTCCTTACAATGACATACTCTGATTGCATTAGTAGAAGCCATTAGTCTTTTGTATGTTGGAGAGGCCCGGGGATTTGCAAGCACTTGTAGAAGGCCCTGGACATGTTGCCCAATGGGAAGCTTCATCACTGTCTCCATTTTGGTCTTGCAAACCCAGATGTCCGTGGATGAATGGTTCTACCCAACCACATGTGATTCCAACATAACTGCATACACAAAGAAATATATACATATACAAGAATCCATATATACAAAATCTACTGCAGTCCTAAAGACCAAGAGGAGCACACTCAAGGATTACTTGGAGAGACCAAAAAGGCAACGGGGAGGCGGGTGGGACCGTGAGGAATCCACAGGTAGCTAATGTATCCACCAGAAAAGTCGTTACCGAAGGTAAGTAACTCGTTCTTCTGATGGATACAACTACCTGTGGATTCCTCACCTAATGAATAGAGTCCCAAAGCAGTACCGCACTCGGAGGTGGGTGCCTGTATGGTCAAACCAAGAAATCCTGCAGCACTGACCGTGCAAAATGGCCGTCCCTTCTGACCTCAGAATCCAAGCAGTAGTGCTTCACAAAAGTGTGAAGGGACGACCAAGTTGCGGCCTTGCAGATGTCGACCACAGGAACACCCCTAGCCAAAGCCGAAGTGGCCGACTTAGCTCTGGTGGAATGAGCTCTAATACCATCAGGAGGATCCTTCTTTGCTAAAGATTAACACATTTTAATGCAAAGAACAACCCACCTGGAGAGTGTTCTCTTGTGGACTGCCTTTCCTCTCCTCTTGCCCACGTATCCGATAAACAGCTGATCCTCCAGCCTGATATCCTTCATTCTGTCAATATAGAAGCTTAACGCCCTCTTTGAGTCCAAGCGATGTAGTCTTTCTTCCTCCTTTGAAGGATGAGGCGGAGGATAGAACGTGGACAAAGTGATTGTCTGAGCCAAATGGAAGGGTGAAACAACCTTCGGAAGGAAAGCAGCCTTGGTCCTCAACACCACCTTATCCCCGTAAAAAGTTCTATAAGGGGGTTTTACTGATAAAGCCTGCAACTCACTCACTCTCCTTGCAGATGTTATGGCCACCAGGAAAACTGTTTTAATAACTAAATATCTTAAGGGGCAGGAATGCATAGGCTCAAAAGGGGACCCCATAAGGAAAGTCAGGACCAAGGACAAATCCCATTGTGGCATAACAAATGGTTTTGGAGGATATTTATTTAGAAGACCCTTCAAGAATCTAAGAACAATAGGAGACTTAAACAGTGAAGGTTGGTCTGGCAGACAAATGAAGGCTGACAAGGCAGACAAGTAACCTTTAATAGTAGCCACTGCACAACCTTTCTGCGCTAGAGACAAAGCAAAAGTTAAAACATCTGACAAATGAGCACGTAAGGGATCAATCTGTCTTTCTCCACACCATACCACAAATTTAGACCACCTATTAGCGTAGATAGTTTTAGTGGAGTGTCGCCTGGCCGCTAAGATAACATCCACTACATCAGGCGGGAGAGAGAAGGAACTCAGGTTGCCCCGTTCAATCCCAGGCATGTAGGTGCAGACTCTGGAGGTTGGGGTGTAAAACCTGCACCTGTGACTGCGAGAGGAGGTCTGCCCTGAGAGGGAGACGGAGCGGAGGGCACAGTGAGAGTTGGAGAAGGTCGGAGTACCACACCCTCCTTGGCCAATCCGGAGCTATTAAGATGACTTGGGCCCGGTCTTGGCGAATTGTCCTCAATACTCGAGGAATCAAGGGTATGGGGGGAAACGCGTAAAGTAACTGGTCGCACCAGGTCATCTGAAACGCGTCCCCCAACGCTCCTTGCACCGGGTACAGGAGGCTGCAGAATAACGGACAGTGCGAGTTCTCCCGAGTGGCAAACAGATCTATCCGAGGAAACCCCCACATGTGGAAGATTAGACGGACTTGATCTGGATGGAGACGCCACTCGTGGTCGGCCGAGAAATGGCGACTGAGACTGTCCGCACGTACATTCCAGACTCCGGCCAGATGATTTGCTACCAAGCAAATCTGATGGTCCTTGGCCCAGGACCATAGTCGAAGAGCTTCTCTGCAGAGAAGGTACGACCCCACTCCTCCCTGTTTGTTTATATACCACATTGCGGTAGTATTGTCCGTCAGGACCTGAACCGACTGACCGCGAAGGGAAAGGAGGAAGGCCTTGAGATCCAGACGTACAGCCCGCAACTCCAACAGATTGATATGAAAAATCTGTTCCTCTGGAGACCAAAGCCCTTTGATCTCCAGATCCCCCAGATGAGCTCCCCACCCTAGAGTGGAAGCATCTGTTATGACTGTGGCCACCGGTGGTGACTGCGCGAACGGCTTCCCTTGTGAAAGATTGTTGCCCGCAATCCACCACTTCAAGTCCGCAGCAGCATCTCTGGAGATTTTGACCGAACCTTCTAGATCTCCTTTGTGTTGAGACCACTGCCTTCGGAGGCACCACTGAAGAGCCCTCATGTGCCAGCGAGCATGCGTGACCAACAGTATGCAGGAGGCAAACAGACTGAGCAGACGTAGGACCTTGAGAACTGGAATGACCGCTCCACTTTGAAACATTGGAACCAACGCCTGAATGTCTTGAATCCGCTGAGGCGGAGGAAAGGCTTGATTCAATGTTGTAGCCAGTACTGCCCCTATGAACAGGAGGCGTTGAGAGGCACGTTCACCGAAAAGCCCAGGTCGAACAACAACTGAGTTGTTGACTGCAGATGATGCGACACAAGCTCTGGGGACCTGGCTTTGATCAACCAGTCGTCCAAGTAAGGGAATACTGCTATCCCCTTTCTCCTGAGCTCTGCCGCAACCACCAACATCACCTTCGTGAAGACTCGAGGTGCTGAAGTAAGACCAAATGGGAGGACCGCAAACTGATAGTGCTGCGTCCCTACCACAAACCGGAGATACTTCCTGTGCGACTTGAGTATCGGGATATGAAAATAAGCATCCTGCAAGTCGACAGACACCATCCAATCTCCATTGTTTAACGCCAAAAGCACCTGAGCTAGGGTCAGCATCTTGAACTTTTCCTGCTTGAGGAACCAATTCAAGATCCTCAGGTCCAGGATTGGCCTCAACCGACCATCCTTCTTGGGAATCAGGAAGTACCTCGAGTAACAACCTCGACCCCTTTCCTGCTCTGGGACCAACTCCACCGCGCCCTTTAATAGGAGGATCTGAACTTCCTGTTCTAGCAACAGGAGGTGTTCTTTTGAACAATACGACGGGCGGGGCGGGATGGGGGGCGGAAACTCCCGACAGGGAAGGGTGTAGCCTTTCCCCACAACACTGATAACCCAAGTGTCCGATGTAATAGTCTGCCACTTGTGAAGAAAGTGCCGCAACCTTCCCCCTACAGGAGAGGAGTGAGTAGGGACTGGTGGAAGCCTAAGGCTGCTTCCCCTGCTGCACCCCTCCAGAGGACGAGGAAGAGGCAGAGTGCTGCTGAGAGGCTCCCCTGGTGCGGATCCTACCTCTCCCTCTAATCGATTTAAAGGTGAGAGAAGAGGCAGGTTGTTGGTATCTCTCCCGAAATGAAGAGGAGGAAGAACCCCGTCCAAAACCTCGAAACCTCCTAAAAAACCTAGAAGAGGCCGGAGAAGGGGGCATGCAGTCCCAGTGACTTGGCTGTGGCTCTGCTTTCTTTAAATCTTTCCAAGGCCGAATCCGCTTTGGCTCCAAACAGTTTGTCCCCATCAAACGGGAGGTCCAAAAGGGTCGACTGCACGTCCGTAGAGAACCCTGAATTGCGGAGCCAAGCCTGCCTCCTTGCCACCACAGCCGTGCCCATCGCCCTAGCCACCGAGTCTGTTGTGTCCAACCCAGACTGGATAATCTGAGTTGCGGCAGCCTGGGCATCCGAAACAATGTTCAAAAGCCCTTGGGGAAGCTCCGTAAATGAAGATGATATGTCGTCCATAAGAGCATGGATGTATCTCCCTAAAATGCAAGTCGCGTTGGTGGCCTTCAACGCCATACTGCAGGATGAAAATATCTTCTTGGACTGTGCATCCAACTTTTTGGAGTCCCTGTCCCCTGGCACCGTCGGGAAAGATCCAGGAGCTGACCTAGAAGAACAGGAGGCCTGCACCACCAAGCTCTCCGGCGTAGGGTGTTTAGACAGAAAGCCAGGGTCAGATGGCGCAGCTCGATATCTCCTGGCCACAGCCCTATGAACAGCCGAGGAAGATACTGGCTTCTTCCACACCTCCAACACCGGATCAAGCAAAGCCTCATTGAATGGCAAGAGAGGCTCCGCTGCAGTAGAGGCCGGATGCAGAACTTCAGTCAGCAAATTCTGCTTCGCCTCTGCCACCGGCAAAGGCAGGTCCAGAAAGTTAGCTGCCTTTCTTACCACAGCGTGAAAGGTAGCAGCTTCCTCCGTATACTCCCCTGGAGATGACAGGTCCTACTCAGGGGAAGTATCCAGCCCACTGGCTGTATCCAGACCATGAAGTCCATCACCAGAGTCCTCAATCTCTCCTTCCTCCAAGACTCGTTGGTATTCCTGCTCTTCCAAAAGACGGAGAGCACGCCTTCTAGAGTGCAGCCTCTCTTCGATGCGCGGCGTCGACATGGCATCTGCCGAGGTAGAAGCCGGACGAAGAGAGTCGCGTCTTGGAGTCTCCGATGGTCTCGTCGGAGTCACAGGTCGAAATCCCGAAGTCGACGGGATGGAAACCTCCGGGGCCAAAACCTCTGGAGCCACCCAAGGAAAAAGCCAACGGCCCGAAGGACCAGCTGGAGCACCGCCTGGAGCCATCTGTTGAAAGATGGTGTACATCGCATTAAAAAATGCAGTATTATCGGCTCCAGGGGCAGGAAAAGCCGGATACTGGGGTGCCTGGATAGAAGGCGACCCTGACGCAAGCCTCGACGTCTGCGACGCCGGAGAAAACACCTGAGACTGCGTCACTTCAATCACTGAAGTCTGTCCAGGCGAAGTCGGTGACGCTGGAGAAGGCAACGGCATCGATGGGTGTGGCGTGACCGTGGGACTGACCTCCCAAGTCTTCCGACGCCGAGCCGAAGGCGACCTCGAACGAGACTCCTTGCTGGAATGACGCCGTGAATCCCTACGGCGCGGGAGTCTCGATGACGCCGATGAGACCTCGGCGAAGACGACTTTCTATGATGCTTTTTCTCCTTCCGTTTCGACTTCGCCATGAAGAGCTTAGCCTCTCGTTCTTTCAGGGCCTTCAGATTCATGTGCTGACATGAATCACATGTTGCGACGTCGTGGTCAGAGCTTAAACACCATAAACAGTCGGAGTGAGGGTCAGTAACTGACATCTTGCCCCCACACTCTCGACAGGGCTTGAAACCCGACTTTCTCTGAGACATTATAACCGCAGAGAAAATCACGCAGCAGAAAATACACTGTAACCACAAAAGTAACAGTAGCTCCCTCGAAGATAACCGTTTCGAATGCACGGAAAAAAGGGAACTGACGTCGGCGAGGACTTCTTATTGCCTGTATGACGTCAGACGGCGTCGCGTGGGCTAA